>NC_056420.1:13997500-15237500 GCF_905147365.1 Aricia agestis
GCAAATGAAGACACGCAATTTTCAAAATGACGCCACAATGGAAAAATAATTGACAGTCACATGAAACAAAATGTATTCTTCAACCAAAGAGTTCTATTTTCAAATGTTGTAATTACTTTTTAAATATTGTTCTTGTAAGTGGCCAGTTCTGGATACATAAATAGCAGCCCTCGTAAACAAAAATAGAAAATTAATAACAAAAAAAGAAAATATGTTCATTTACTGTTGTATTTTTATTATAATTTTGTAGCTTTCAAATTCTGAGTTATAAGATTCTAAAAAAATCGGTCAAGTGCGAGTCGGACTCGCGCACGAAGGGTTCCGTACCGTTATAGAGAAAAAATAGGCCAAAAATTGTGTTTTTGTATGGGAGCCCCCCTCAATTATTTATTTTATTGAAATATTATTATTAATTATTAAAATACACATATATATAAGGCTTTTGTGAAAATTTCAAGTGCCTACCTCTTATTCATTGATTACGAACAAAAAATGCCAAAAAAATCACGTTTGTTGTATGGGAGCCCCCTTAAATATTAATATTATTTTGTTTTTAGTATTTTTTGTCATAGCGGCAACAGATATACACAGTCTGTGAAAATTTCAGAAGTCTAGCTATAGCGGTTCTTGAGATACAGCCTGGCAACAGACAGACAGACGGACAGACAACGAAGTCTTAGTAGGTAATAGGTTTCCGTTTTTACCTTTTGGGTACGGAACCCTAAAAACGGTAAATTACGGCATTTCCGTAGGGCTTCAACGGCAAATTTGGAGTTTTGACCAAACAGATGGCAGAAACGCTAGAATTTGTTTGAAATTTTATTAGAATGCTATTTTGAAGTTATTATACTGAATCTGCTGAATCAATACATTATCTTATATCTTTAAACGAGCAATTCTTGTATATATATATATATATATATATATATATATATATATATATATATATATATATATATATATATATATATATATATATATAATTGGAATCTCGGAATCGGCTCCAATGATTTTCATGAAATTTAGTATATAGGGGGTTTCGGGGGCGATAAATCGATCTAGCTAGGAATGATTTTCAGAAAATGTATTTTTATTCGTGTTTTATCGATAATCGATAAACTGAAAAATATGACTCTTCCTGACATCTATTGGCGAATAATAATACTATTTTGTTAGCAACTAATTGTTTTAACGACCAGCAGATGGCGTTATTAAGTAACACGAAGTCAATGAGTGTTTGCTATACCGAGCAAAGCTCGGTCATCCAGGCACTAAAACATTATCGAAGCCTTACCAACGATGAATTTAAAATATCAGATTCGGTACTTCCAATGTTGTTTTTACTTAGTGTCAGTTTTTATTATTACTATGCGCTCGTCACTTTGACTGTATTTTTTTATCGCTTTCAAAGTACCGGGCGATTAAAAATACAGTCAAAGTCACGAACGCATAGTAATAATAAAAACTGACACTAAGTAAAAACAACATTCAGCTTCTTGCAAGGCTTCTTCTCATCATCATATCATCATATCAGCCTATAGTCGTCCACTGCTGGACATAGGCCTCTCTCAATGAACGCCAAGATGACCAATCTCCTGCTACTCGCATCCAACATGGGCCTGCAACTAAGCGGAGATCGTCGTCCCACCTATTTGGAGGTCGACCTACACTTCTTCTACATTACAGGCTTACAGGCTTCTTCTACATTATTATAATAGTATGACTTACAATTATGTATGTTGACATTGTATATAATAATAAGTTACAAAATAGTAAACTTTATTTAAAAAAAAAAAACAATTTTTCTCTCACTTTTTTGGTAAAAAGTGGGACCCGTGCGAGTTTCTTACGCCGGTTCTTGTCGCCGGGGTAGTTCCCGAACCGGTGGTAGGCATTAGGTAGACATTCTGAAAAAATTTGATTCAAATTTACTCAGAAATAAAACATTTCTTATTTATGTATTTATTTTATTTGCTGTTAGCAAAAACATACGCTAGGTATTTACTAAAGGTCGGTAGAATCCATATAGGCCTGAAATTCGTGGGATCCGATTACTAAATCGGATCCCACGATCGAGCCCACGATTTAAAGCCGGGACTACCCGGCTTTAAATAAAGGAACGATCTTGCTATGCGTCAATAAGTCAGGAAAAACACCCTTTTTATGCAGTCATTAAAAATCATTGCTAGAGAGGAGCTACGATATCAATTATTGATTTAATAATTTTTGTAGACATGCCCCAGAGATCAACAGTATTTTTAATATTCAACAATTTAAAGGTATCAATAATATCTCTGGGGTTAATTTCTCTAAACTTAAAATTGACATCACACTTTTCGGCAGCTTCAGGTGAAGAATTTAAATTTTTAGTCGTTGAGACCGGAATGTCAGCAAAAAACTTTTCAAAGACTTTGCGACGGGCAACTTCTTGATCATTAGTAATCTTTTTATTTTCAAAGTATAGTTCAAAATCAGAGCTGCGACAGGATACATTTCCAGTCTCACCGGCTATAGTCTGCCATGTTGTTTTTATTTTATTTTTAGAGTGTTTAAATTTGTTTTTTTTTTTTATGTACAGGGCTTTAGTAGCTTTGCAAACTTTTCTAAAGGTTTTTGAGTATTTTTTAACATAATATTATGCTTTAAATACTTCACTATTGTTAATACACCTTTCATCATATAGTTCATATAATATTTTTCTACTAATTTTAATCCCTTTTGTTGCCCATTCAATAAATTTAGTTTTTTTTATTACTGTTTCTAACTGTTTTAGAAGTAAATAATGAATTAAATGGAGTTCTTATCACTCATTTAAATAATTTATTAAAAGCTTCATCAGAGCTATGTGACCTATACAAGAAATGGATATTTGAATTTAATTTACTTCTAAATTGCTCAATACGTTTTGTGGTCACAGAAATAAACACAAGATTTTTCTTCGCGTCACTGTCACATTTCATATTAAAAGAAGCTATTTGTCCACAGTGATCAGAACTTAGCTTATTAATTATTTCTTTTTATCAGGAATAAGATTAGTAAATATGTTGTCAATATAAATGGCTGTAGTCTCACAGACCCTTGTGGTTTGATATAAAGATGTGAAACGATTATATATTGAAATAAAGATGTGAATCTAACAGTAGTGGAGGTTAAATCTAATAAATTAATGTTAAAATCACCACATATAATTTTTTTGTTAGATACACATATTTTTGACAAAATTTGTTCCATTGTTACTTCAAAAGAATCGTATAATCCTGATGGAGGCCTGTATACGCCCACAATGATTAGATGGCTCAGCTCTATGCAGGCCACCTCTATTATTCGTTCAGTAGAGAGACTCACGATATCCTTACGTTCCTTAAACTTCAAATTGTTTCTGATTAAAATTAGAGAGCCTCCTCTAATGGCATTTTCTCTACTGAACGAACTTGCTATCTGGTGGTCATTGAAATTGAAAATGAGTTCATGTGATCTGAACCAATGTTCAGATATACACATAATATCAATGTTAAATTCCCTTAAAAATAACTCAATTTCAAGTTCTTTACCTACCATACCTCGTAAATTCTGATGCACCAGATTAATCCGGCGAAAAATGAAAACCGGCGTGAAACAGCGCTTGCGCTGTGTTTCGCCGAGTGAGTGAGTTTACCGGAGGCCCAATCCCCTACCCTATTCCCTTCCCTGTCCTCCCCTATTCCCGTCCCTTCCCTCTCCTATTACCCTATTCCCTCTTAAAAGGCCGGCAACGCACTTGCAGCTCTTCTGATGCTGCGAGTGTCCATGGGCGACGGATGTTGCTTTCCATCAGGTGACCCATTTGATCGTTTGCCCCCTTATTTCTTAAAAAAAAAAACAAATTACATTTATTTTTCCTCAGTTTAATTGATCAAGTTATTGGTAGGATTTTCAACATTTAGACTTAAACTTAATTCATTTGTGCTAGAGATGTCCTCCATTGTCTTATTATCTAATTTAAATAAATATTTGGAACATATTCCAAATCGTTAACACTATGACTAATATTCTGCTCAATAAAAGCAGTAGTCGAGGACGCCAAAAACTTGGCTGGGTTTATATATAAAAAGTTAAATAGCAATTTGGCTATACGTCGTTTATAAAAATTAGATAAGAAGAACTTATCTCTTTTCATTGTGGATACCTTAAAATCAAAATTATTGATATCAGTCAGGTTATACTGACATTCCTTATGTGAGTCATTCAAAATTATACAATTATTATTTACAGCAGTATACATAAGGCTATTCAGCTGATATCTAGCAAAATTTTCTTTATTATCTCTCTTTGGCAATATTTGTAGAATACAAAGGAAAAGTAAACAAGATAACTTTTTTAAGATTTTCAATACTAAATAACTGGTCCAAGAATTCAGTCATCTGTTTCCTATTTACCTTTCCTTTCCTCCCAACTAAAAGTATTAATGTAGTATTCGGACAATTCATAGTTAAGGCCCTTTTTGAATTTTCACTGTATGTAGCTCCGGGCATACAAGAATTAGAGATAGATTGTCCGATACACATTGCATTCAAATATACACCCAAATCTTTACCTAACTCGTCACTGAACAAAGTAATGTGTGTTGGGCATTCAGTATGCACCTTCTGACTGGAACATAATATATCTGCTACTTTATTTAAGACGGAGAGATCTGTTTTATTTGAGAAGCCGTTGACCCTCAATAGAGAGTAAACCCGCTCCTCATTGTAATGAGTCACTTCGAGCAGATCATTCATAGCTGATATATGCCCCTGCATTTCTTGCTGTGACAATTCATATCTCTATTTCTTTTTCAAATTATCCAATGAGTCGAGGAGTATTGAAATTTCGGCCTGAAGGTTGCATACATCGGCCTCATAGCTACATTTAATTTGCTCTAAGTCAATTTTACAATTTAGTAAATTTTTATTAAAAAACACTATAAAAACTATAGATAATCACGTCCTGGTATGCACAAAAAATACTCACTAGTGAATAAGCATATTTTTAAAACCAGGCGGAAAGTCTTGTATGATTTTTTGAACTAATAATAAATAACTAGCTATTTGACCGAGCTTTGCTCGGTATTCGATAAAACACGAATAAAATGACGATCGATTTATCGCCCCCGAAACCCCCTATATACTAAATTTCATGAAAATCGTTGTAGCCGATTCCGAGATTCCAATTATAAATATAGAAATATACAAGAACTGCTCGTTTAAAGATATAAGATTTATTACTCTTTAAGTAATCCTTTTATAACATAAATTGACGACATAATGTATATGTTCTTTAATTATAGATAATATCTACTGTTGTAATAACCGGTGCTTAATTTAAGTAAGTAATTAGACATGAATTCATGTTACACAAGTCATGTTTATAATATTATATAGAGGTGACGTCGCACGATAGCAAATTGGCTACAATAATATAATGACGAATTATTAATCAATTATTATTATTATTAGTATCTAAGCAATTTTGTGAAACTATGAGCCGTGCAGTAAAAACTGACTTATACTGTATAATGTATTGTATAACTGACACCTAGTATTACAAATATTTTGCCGTGGGTTTTCTCCATGATTAGCCACTGCCCTCTACTTTTTAACCGACTTCAAAACAAGGAGGTTATCAAATCGACCCGTATGTATGTAATATTTACAGAATCGCCCAGTTTTCGTATATAATATTATGTTAGTCTATATCAGTTTACGAACAAAATATGTGCCTTTCCAAAGTACATTTATGTATATATAGTATTGTATGTATGTTTTAATGATTGTGTTCGCATATCTCCGGAACTACAAGTCCGATTTAAGTGATTGTTGTTTTTGTTGTACTAGGTATTGTTCAACTTAGGGAATACTGCGTAAGTATTATCAAAATCGGTTCAGTAGTTTTTGAGATAGTGAATTTTAATTTTTATTTACGTACAATTTTGAAGTCGGTTTTATCTTTTTTTAAAACTATTATTACGCCTTATTAGAAGTGGAAAGCATCGGGTTAGGCCTTTGCCCAGCAATGGAATACCATAGGCTCCTAAAAAAATAATATTACGTCATTTCTTCCAGTCAATATGGATGCGCGACGTGTACACGCAGTACCGCGCCCCCTACGTCGGCATGTGGCTGTTCTGGCGGCCAGCCCTCATCATCAACAGCCCCGAGCTGGCCCGTAACGTCCTGGTGCGGGACTCCGGGAACTTCCGGAACAAATTCAGTAAGGCGAGCTCCAAGGATCCCATGGGAGCACTCAACTTGCTCTTCTTGAGGGTACTATTTTTATAAACTTTTATATGTAGAGAGAAGTAAAGATGACGATTGAAATTCGTCTTTATATAGTAATAAATTACCCTTTTCAGGACTCAGCCTGGACTAACCTTCGTCGCCGCCTCACTGTTGCGTTTACATCGGCTAAGCTGAAGAGTGTGCAGACGGTCGCCGTTACCAAGTCCCATGATCTGGTGACGCGAATCCAAAACGATGGTCATAATAACATAAGCTTACGGGTATGTCTTAGCGTATTATTCAACTGGAGACTAAGGCTAGGTAAACGGTTTGTAGGTCGACCTCCAACTAGGTGGGACGACGATCTCCGTTTAGTTGCGAGCCCATGTTGGATCAGCCATCTTGACCTTCATTGAGAGAGGCCTATGTCCAGCAGTGGACGAATATAAGCTGATTTGATGATGGATGATGATTCAACTCGCGCAAAACCGAAAGATGATGTGATTTACAGAATTTGTTTGAATATTTAGCAAGGTGGCCTCGTCACGCAAGGCCCTACCCCTAACCTGAAATTGACTAAGTGTACATTACAGACGATGTTCGCGGACTACACCACAGACCTCTTCAGCATAACCGCGTTCGAGCTTGCCAGCAATGCGACCCTGACCAGCGAGGGAGCCATACGCGCCATCACCAAAGACTTCATGAAGTTCTCCGTCTACCGTGGCATCTCGTGGTGCGGGATATTCTTCTGGCCGGAGCTAGCTGAACTTTTTGGGCAAGTGTCGTTGTAACTCCTGTGATGAGAGCGCCATCACTAGAATTCTTGCGGTTCTCGTCTATTGCGAAATGAATGTATGGGGCTTGATGAAATAAGCAGACAAGTGTTTATTTCATCAAGCCCCATACGTTCACCTGTGAACGAGACACAATAGAATATCTATTGTATCTCGTTTTCCCACGATCGACGGGTAAAAATTTAAGTTCACAATTAGGTAAACGTAGCGTTTAAAGACTCTTCAAACACAGAGTCAATCAATGCACCGACGATTTGAACAAGGTGGCCAGTGGATGGATAACGGCTGCCTAAGTTAGGAATGTTCGTTGGGGGAGGCCTGAGCCCAAGCAGCAGTAAGCAGTCATGACCTGATAATAGCCTAAGACTCTTCAAACACAGAGTCAATCAATGCACCGACGATTTGAACAAGGTGGCCAGTGGATGGATAACGGCTGCCTAAGTTAGGAATGTTCGTTGGGGGAGGCCTGAGCCCAAGCAGCAGTAAGCAGTCATGACCTGATAATAGCCTAACACTACCTGACAGTGAAATAGTATAGTAGTTCAAGTTACAAGTAGATAAGTAGTTCTATTTTTTATTTCCAGGCTACCCTTCTTACCGAAGGAATCAACAGACACTCTGCGAAAGATCTTCAAAATAATCTTCAAGCGTAAAGACGTAGAGCTGAACAAGGAGCCACGGACACTGTTGGATGTTCTGATGCAGCTGAAGAAGAAAAATGAAGAGGATGATAATGGTATGCGCTACAGAAATGGCCTGCTACGTGCTCTTGCTACATAGAAGATTTGCTACACCATTTGCAACGTTAACCTTTTCCTACGTTGGTGATTAGATTGTTACTGGCAAAAACGTGCAACCAATAAGAATCTGATTTTATTTGATTTAAAGTGGACCAAATCGAACTCGGCGTAATATCAATACTCTCCGCTGCTTTCTATCAGGTGACCCGTTTGTTCGTTTGCCCCTTTTTTATTTTATAACTTTTACGTTTTTCAGAGTACTCGGACGACTTCATCATAGCCCAGGCAGCGGTGCTACTGATCGGAGGGTTTGACACCTCCGCCGCCACGCTTACATACATCATCTACCAGCTAGCCTACTCGCCTGAAATACAGGTAAACTCTTATACTACTACTTTGAAAAAATTTAAGTCCTGTGAAGACTAAGGATGGATACCTACAAATAGAAGTAACAGTAGACTCTAAAGTCTAAAGTCTTAACCATAAAGTTAATATACCTAGCGAAATAGAGCAACAATCTCGAGCTGTCAAACGAAACCGAAATTGGTTTTCTTCTGTCTGAAAAATATGTGTACGTATACACTTACACAATCATGATTGAACATGAATCCTATGAGATTAAATTGTCGACGTGCCGATAAGTGCCGACTGGACGTCAAAAAAAGAGATCTACTGTCATGTCTACTGATAGTGACATCTCGCTTGCTCAGGCCTTTGTTGCTCTATTCCGCTCATAAAGTTAATATACCTAGCGGAATAGAGAAACAAAGGCCTGAGCAAGAGAGATGTCACTATCAGTAACACAAGAGACGTGTGATACATGACAGCAGCACTCTTGTTTTGATCCAGTCCAGTCGGCACGTGCCGCACGTTGATAATTTAATCTCATAGAAATCACGTTCAATCATGCTTGTGTAAGTGTATACGTACACATATTTTTACACACAGATGAAACCAATTTCGGTTACGTTTGACAACTCGAGATTGTTACTCTATTCCGCTAGGTATAATATGAACTTTATGATTCCGATAGGTATAATAACTTTATGGTCTAATCCTATTTATTATATTATTTCAGGAAAAATTATATCAAGAGCTGTCGGAATTAAAGGAGAAACATGGCTACCAACTGGACGCTATCGTTGCAGAATCTACCTACATGGACTGTATTATTAAAGGTAGTTAGAAATAGTTCTGACACCTCTATGCTGCTGGTAAATGCGGAAAAAAAAAACAGCCAGTAAACTTACTAACGACTACACCATTTCCAGAGATCCTCCGAATTTTCCCACCCATGTCCTGGCTGGACAGAGAGGCCCTAGAAGACTATAAGGTGGACGAGCACCTCACCATCCCCGCTGGTATGCCCATCTACGTCAACGGGGTGGGCATGCATATGGACCCGCAGTACTACGACGACCCTTACACCTTCGACCCAGAGCGATTCACGGCGGAAAACGAGAAGAACATCCCAGCGTATACGTACTTGCCGTTCGGAGATGGGCCTAGGGTTTGCTTAGGTATTTTTTTTATTCCTATCTCAATAATTAAATTTCAAATCAAAGGAAATCAGCAGCTGTACAACTCTGTCAAAAAAGAAATATTTATCCTAAGTGTAATTATTTTAGTGGCTGGTCTGGAAAGGAGTTCTTTTTACTAGCTTTTTTTTTACCTGAACACTTTATTATAGAGTCTGCCATCAGACACCCTTAAACTTTCTTAAAGTATTAGACTTTGAGGGTATCTTGCTAAGCACCCTCAGTTGCTTACCACCTCTGTGGGAAGCAACTGTCAAAAATGTCCGGCACTGGAAAACGAGATTCTTTCACTTACCGCGACGAATATAAGTTATGAAATTGAGCTTTACTCTTTCTGGAAGGTCCGGTGACCTTCCAGAACCTTTCCAAAAGTAACCGCGTCCGAAACTCCATAGTTGCTGGGCGTTCTTACCTCTGTAGAAGCCACAAACAGGTAAACTTTCAGCTTAAAAAAACGAAGGAAGGTCTGGCCATCGCAGGCTCTTGGTCCACTTGTTAATGGGAATCTCACAAATTAAATTTAACCCATTTTCTTGTTGACCTTTGACCTGTGTATATACAAATTGCGTGGCCATCTAATATTATGGTGATATGGAGCTAAAATGACGATGGAGCTGAAAGGTGGATACAGAAACTTCGTAATAAAACCCAATCGAGTTTGGGCTTATTTGATTTGTCTCGATGGGTGAATCCAATATTTATCTAAATTAGTTAAAGTATCTAAAGTGAATTACATACAACTGTAGCTTTATAGAATAAAGCTACAGTTACACATGCTTATTTCAAGCACGCAGCATGCTTAAACCGAGCAAATGCTGATTACAAGCATGTGTGTCCATGCATTGCTCAAAAAAGCATGCTTATTCAGAGCATGCTCAAAACTCGACAGGCTTGCGATTTTTGAGCATACTACCTGGTGGCGGGGGGACATGTTGACAGGTTTATGGTAGTATCGATCAGTTTTTCTCTTATAAAAAGCATGTTTAATAGAAGCTAATTTATCGAGTTCGAACGGCATGCTTGTTTTAAGCATGCTGGTTTTGAGCATGTGTAACTGTACCTTTAGTAAGTATTCGTCGCCCGATCAGAACTAACGCTGCCATGTTGTAATGAGTTTCGAAAGACTGCTTTTCGTATCCGTTCATAATATCATCCAAGTACAATTTTGTATGAGATTGTAATATGAATTATAGCTGGTGTCACTTGAGTTACAGTTACTTTGCATTCTTGCCCCTGTGAAATAAGCGCAAGATAGACTTGTAGACCTATGTTTTTATGTAGTGATTTCGGACCAAAAGGTAATAATTAATTAATTTCAGGTAAGCGTTTCGCAATGATTGCCATGAAGAACGCGATGGCAGCGATTATCCTGAACTACAGGGTGGAGTCCTGTCCGGGAAGCCCCAAGCCGATGGACGCAGAGATCGAGAAGAGAGGACTGTTCCTGATGCCGGGAGAGGACCTGAAAGTTAATTTCATACCGAGAAAATAATTAATAAAGATCACCTATTACGATTATATTTATTATTAAGTATGTCATTCTATTGCCACTGTTGATGAACGGTATTCCCTCTTATATTCTTTATAAATTGCAATACTACTCAGGACAAGGACTCGCGGCATCAGACATTTTATTCTATTTAACTCTTAATTAGTTATTATGATTTTTATCTGTGGTTTTTCTATACCAACAAAATATAGGTCTACCAGAATGTGATGGCAAATTTTGATCTGTTTTCAAAAATATCCTTGATCATTGGATATTTTTTTATATTTGCATGTTTCACACACAGAATAAGCCGCTATAAGGAAAAAAAGGATCAAAATGTTTTAAACGAATTGCTCCTCTAGCAATAAGTAGAGTCAATTTGTTTTCTCACTTTTTGCCATCAGATTCTGGTAGACCTATTATAGTTATTAATTTTTTTTAGAACAGGGATATTCTTATTGCAACTGTTTTACAGTATTTAAAAAGAAAGGTAAAAAAAGGTTATTTATACCTTTCTTGTTAAACTTCATACCTTTCTTTTTATAAACAGTATTTCAGTTCGATCTAACGCCTACAGCTCTAAGGCGCAGATTCGGCCCCACTTGTTCTCATCTCTGGACAGGGGCGCCAAAATACCAACTACTCCCTCTAGATCATAGGATTCATAGGTATCCAAAGTACGGCCGCTCGGATTGTAGACAGCCATAGTGTTTTAAACAGGCTGGACCCCTTGGAATTACGCCGAGATGTGGCTTTGCTCTGCATGTTTTACTGTTATAACTTTCTGTTTATCCTTAATTGGACGGATTTTGCTTAATTGAAAATGAAATGAAATGAAATTATTTATTTCTAAATAGGTTAACAAAGTTAACACTTTTAGAACGTCGCGTCTACAGGAGGCCTACCACCGGTTCGGGGCTCGCACGGGGCCACATTTTACCAAAAAGGTGGCAAATAACAATAACAGCTTATTTTACAACTAAATGTAACTTTGTTTTGTATGCTATTTATATAATAATCGTTTGACCAATTCAAGGTCACACGGATGGAAAATTACTGTACGTTCAAATATTGGTCATTAAAAACATCAGTGTTCAGGCCTACAATGCCTGACCTGATTTTGAGAACATTGAAAATCCGCAAGATTGCTATTTAATTTTACCAGGCGTTTTAATTTTTATTCGTAGTGTCCTTTTTCAATGTCATTCCTTTTTACACTCTGTTAAATACACGCAAGTTTATACTACGGGCTTTCATTTTGCTCCCCAAAAGTAGAAAAAGCTCCAGTCCAGTCCTAAAACTGAACATTTGGTGGCCCATGAGGGGAATTATTTGGGAATTTAAGAAGAATAATCGCAAATTACCAGCCAAAGGATAATTGGATTATTGGAAATTGGACAATCAGTGGATGCAGCCAAAGTACCACATTGTTCCGGCGTGCTTCGACAAAGTTAAGTGCCCTGATATTTCCTATATCTAATCTAAATTCCCAATTGATCCCTTATTCCTAATAAGTGTTTGCTAAAATCCATTTGTGCAAATTAACAACTTGTAATAGGTAATTAGCACGTGTTGAGGTTAAATTCTATTGTCCGACATCTTGTTCTAAGTTGTTTTCTTCAATCTTTTAGTTATTTTTCATACAGTTTACCAAAATTCATTGTGGTATTAGTGCCTACAGCGTAAATATTTGATTTTAAGATAGTTTTGCCGACTAATTTCAGGCGCCACGCACCGGTAAGTGGTAGGTGCTTACCAGCCATCAGGAAGTCACAAAATATTGGAGAAGCTGATATTCCATAAGTACCTGCTGGTCTGGGGTGGTAGATGTCACCGTCATGAGGAGCGTGAGCCATTTTTTTCTTTATTTTCCGCAAATCTACCTATCTTAAAGTAACAAATTCATAGTTTTCATTTGGTTATTATAAATCGATACTTACAATGTCTAAAGAAATGGATAGGAAGCAGCATATCAAAGATTTGATTACTAGGCGTTCGTCCGCTAAGGGACAGATAACAAAATTTGGTAATTATCTAAATAGCATTTCTGATAGTTGAAAGAATTAACAAACATACAACTCACAGAGTTAAATCTTAAATTAGCTAAGTTTGAGGCATTGTCAGTCCGTGTTGATGATTTGCAAAATGAGATAGAAGTTTTATGTCCGGATAACATAGCTAATGAGATAGAAGAGCGTGACAAAATCGAGCGCGATATTATCATCAATATGGCCACAGCCAAAACCTTATTAGATCAATTTAATAAACAAATAGAATCTGAGATTAGGCGTGCTTCTGTATTTGAGAATTCAATGCAATTCGAAAATCAGGAAAGTTTAAGTATTAAACTTCCTCAAATACAGATTGCCAAATTTGACGGTGCATATTTCCGTTGGTTGGAATTTCGGGATACTTTTGAAAATTTAATACACAATAATACACGCATCTTGCCCATACACAAATTTCACTATTTAATTTCATATTTAGAGGGTGATGCATCGCGAATAATTTCAAACCTCGAAGTGTCCTCGGCCAACTACGCCGAAGCTTGGAAATTATTATGTGGTCGTTATAATAATAAGAGAATTCTCATTAACCACCACTTAAATTCATTATTTAATATTAAGCCGCTTTCACGTGAGTCTGAACGATCCTTAAGATTTTTAGTAGATCACGTTACTAAAAATTTACGTGCCCTGCACAGTCTTGGTCAGCCGACAGACAAGTGGGATGTTTTAGTTATTTTTATGTTGTCATCTAAATTAGACAGTACTACCCTTTCAAAATGGGAAGAACACAGAAGCTCTTTAGATAGTGATACTGCTACATTGGAACAATTTAACAAGTTTATGGTCGATCGTGCGGATGTTTTAGAATCCTTAAATAGGAATAAATCCCACGAAAGTGTCAATAACAATTCTAATTCAAGGGGTGCCCTTGGTAACTCACGTGGCGCGCAAATACCTAACTCCAATAGGCAGTATTCCCATACTAAATCATTTGCAACTTACCATTCACCTATTAAACAAACAAAATTACAAGCTAATAATAATATTTCATGCGTAATATGTGATAATAAACATAAAATTTATGATTGTCCTACCTTTAAGGCGATGTCCATAGATCAGCGTCTAAAAAAGGTTCAAAAATACAAACTTTGTGCTAATTGTTTGAGGCAGGGTCATTCTATAGATCAATGCCGCATGGGATCGTGTCGAGATTGCAACAAGAGGCATAACTCGTTGCTCCACGAGCCAGTTTCGTCTGCCAGTAACCATGGTGCTCTGGAGGCTGAAATCCCGGAACAGATTCAGGTACCAAACCAATCATCTGTATATTTTGCAGAACAATACTCAAATGAGATATTACTCTCAACTGCTGTAATGCTAGCCGTAAATCCATTGACTAAGCAAAAGGTCAAGGTTCGCGCGCTATTAGACTGCGGGAGCCAATCATCTTTTATATCTAAATCCCTTAAGGATAAAATATCATTGAAATCTATCTCCATCAACTGTCTAAAGGTTGTAGGGATAGGTAATACGAGTTTTATGAATGTACTCGAAAGCTGTAACGTTGAAATAAAATCTCTAACTAGCAATTTTAGTTTGACAGCTTCATGTCTAGTATTAAAGGAATTAACAGGAAACATTCCAAACCAATTGATTGATACTAAAGTAATTAAATTACCAAAAGACATAATATTAGCTGACCCACAGTTTTATGAACCGGCTCCTATCGACCTATTGATAGGTGCTGACTTGTTCTGGGACATCCTTGGTGACGAGCAACGTTCCCTCGGTCCCCTAAATCCCAAGTTAAGAAGCTCCAAGCTTGGCTGGATCATATCGGGTCCAGTTCATTCAAAATTGATCACTTATAAAAATACTACATGTAATCACTTAACTATTAATTCAGGTACAAGCATAAACGAAAATATAAACAAATATCTAACTAAATTTTGGGAGATCGAAGAAGTTCCCACAAAACTCTTACTAAGTACTAAAGAAAAGGTATGTGAGAGACATTTTGTTACTTACACACGTAGAGATAGTAACGGTAGATTTTGTGTTAAGTTACCTTTGCTAGATAGTCCAGATTGTCTTGGAGATACTTACAATTTAGCGAAAAAGAGGTTAATATCTTTAGAGAAACGGTTTAAGCGTAATCCAATCTTAAAACAAGAATATACTAATTTCATAAACGAGTATAAATCATTAGGACACCTCTCACCAGCTTCAAACTCCTCGAATAATGATTGTTATTATTTATGCCATCACGCAGTACTGAAACAGGAGAGTGAGTCAACAAAGTTGCGAGTGGTGTTCGATGCTTCTGCTCCGTCTTCATCGGGCTATTCATTGAACGATATTCTTATGGTTGGTCCTAGTATTCAGCAGTCTCTCTTTTCCATTTTAATTCGTGTTAGGCAGTACCGGTTTCTTCTCACGGCGGATATTGAGAAGATGTATCGCATGATATCCGTTTATGAAGAGGATCGTGATCTGCAGCGGGTGTTGTGGAGAGATGACGATTCCCAGCCTATTAAAGTATACAATTTAAATACTATTACTTACGGGACCGCGAGTGCTAGTTATTTGAGTACGCGATGCTTGTGGCAGCTAGGTGAGGATTGCGGCGATGAGCTAACTAAATCTATTATACAAAATGATTTTTACGTTGACGACTTGATCACCGGCGCAAACACAAAGGAAGAATTGTGTCTAATACAAAGGTCAGTAGCAAAGGTACTTAAATCTGGATGTTTCAATCTAAGAAAATACAAAAGTAATCAACCAACAATATTCGAAAATATTGAAATGAATACTAATGATAATTTAACTATAAGTACGTCTACAAGTACCCTAGGTATTGGTTGGACGCCCTCTACTGATACTTTATTCTTTCCAATTAAGGATTTTACAAATGACTCGACAACTGTAACAAAACGCATAATTTTATCGAAATCTTTTAGAATATTTGACCCCTTAGGCATACTAAGCCCAATTATCATTAAACCTTAAATATTGTTACAGAAACTCTGGCAACAAAAGCTGGATTGGGATCAGCCTGTCCCGTTAGAACTAAAACATGAGTGGCTGAAGTTATCTGAAAGTTTGGATTTCATTAAAAATTTACAAGTCCCTAGATTAGTTTTATGTAATTCACCGATTTTCATAGAATTGCATTCTTTCAGTGACGCATCTCAAAGGGCTTACGGTGCATCTATTTATCTAAAATCTATATCACCACAAGGTGAATCTATGGTGAAACTATTATGCGCTAAATCAAAGGTTGCGCCGCTAAAGCCGACCACAATACCTAGACTTGAGTTGTGCGCTGCCTTACTATCTGTTAGGTTATGTAAATCGGTGTTAGAATCGCTCAGATATAAACCTGATAATGTACACATTGGTGTGATTCAAGTGTCGTATTAAGTTGGATAGATAGTGACATAACAAAATTAAAATTATTTGTAGCTAATCGGATAGCTGAAATCCTAGAGTTATCTGAGCCTTCCTCTTGGCGGTACGTACCCACTCACGATAATCCATCTGATTTAATCTCACGAAGCGTAAACGCTAAGGATTTAATCTCTCTAAATAAATGGTGGTGCGGCCCAAGCTTCCTTCTTAAAGATAAGTCTGAATGGCCTAAGCTAAATCCTAATCCTGTAAAAGAAATACCTGAAATAAAAGTACACACATTAATACATAATAATTTTACAATAATAGAATTTGATAGATTTTCTTCTTTAACTAAACTTCAACGTTCATATGCATATGCTACTAGGTTCATATATAATTTAAAAAATAAGTACAATAAGCGTAAAGGTATACTTACCGTTGCAGAACTTCGCGACTCATTTCATTCATTATGTGTCATGGCTCAAAGAGAATCATTTGCTTTAGAATATAGTTTACTACTTGATTCAAAACCTTTGAATAATAAAAGTAAAATAATTTCTCTTTCCCCTTTTCTAGATGAGAATAATCTAATTCGTGTTGGAGGTCGACTCGACGCATCTATTTGTTCCTATGAAAAAAGACATCCTATCCTACTTCATGCTAATCATAAATTATATTTCTTCGCTTCATTCTTCGATATATAATTAACCAGTAGTACCTTTGTATATCTGCTTGGCATACGCGTTTTTTTTAAAGATTTATGTAGGTAAGTTGAAAAATTACACGCTCGGTCGATCATACGGCGTTCCGACGTGCCTCATTCTTTGTTAACGCGAGGCAACGCGAACACGTTTACTAAGTAACCATGCTAAAGGACAGCGCTCAGAAGAAAATTGGTTATTATTATTAAGATGATTGAGTCAGTGTTGTAAGTAACTAAAGGCAGTGTTATTTTATCATGTAACAAGAAAATACATGTAAGTACTATTAAATACTTAAATAAACGGCAGGCACTACCGAGGCCTAGACGAGCCAATTATATTCAATACTAGCCGGCTTGTACTACGACCGCGAGTCAATTAAACGTACAATGTGTTTGGACTGCGAGTCTTTATCACAATCTATAATATTATGTATGCTTTATCTGTTCTATAAATAGAATTATAGAACTATATGTTTTCTGGATTGGGGGAAATAACTGCAGGTGATTACTGCAATCATTTTATTAACCGGCATGTACTGCAACTGTGACTCAATAAGTACAGTGTGTTTGGACAGCGAGTTCTTTTACACAATCTATATTCTATATGCATCGGAATTGATTGCGGATCTCTGACGATGTTTTACCTATTCTATAAACAGAACTATATGTTTGCCCGATTGGGGTAAATAACTGCAAGTAAATTACTGCAAGTGTTTAATTATATTAAGTTATTTTATAAACTGCCATAATGTGTGGATTGACTGCGGGTCTTTAAACACAATTTATATGCATTGGAATTGACTGCGAGTCTCTGACGATGTTTTATCTGTTCTATAAATAGAACTATGCGTTGGCCGGTTTGGGGATTAACAGCTAGTTGTTTTATAAACCGCCATAATGTGTGGATTGACCGCGAGTCTCTAAACACAATCCTTATGCATCGGAATTGACTGCGGGTCTCTGACGATGTTTTATCTAAA
Organism: Aricia agestis; assembly: GCF_905147365.1. NCBI lineage: Eukaryota > Metazoa > Arthropoda > Insecta > Lepidoptera > Lycaenidae > Aricia > Aricia agestis. Next base: position 14,015,389 of record NC_056420.1, read on the forward strand.
AATAGAAGTATAATATGTTGGCTGGTTTACGAGGGTTAACTGAGAGTTAATTACTATTTAAATTTAAAATATATTGATATTTTTAAATCAACATAATGTATGGATTGACTACGAGTCTCCGACAATGTTTAAAAATAAAAATTAGCAACTACCGCGCGTTTTCTCGCGCTCTTAGTTTTATAAATAGAACTACATATCTTTGCCGTTTTATAGAGAACAGCTATTTTGAGCTAATAACTAGATTGACTGCGAGTCTCATAAGTTAACAAACAATGCGCGTCCCGCGCGATCCTTTTGTTCTAAATATAGAACTACGATTATAATTTATTATGTCTGCCGGTATATAATTATTATTATTAAATAAGTTTTGCACCAATGTTGGGACTCGGGATACACCGCGAGTGTATAACGAAACTTACTTAATATCTACGTAACGTGATAGTTACTACCCTCAATATTTTTTGTAACATATTTTATCGACAAATAAGTCGATTATAACAAGCAATTAAGCTACCCCAATATTTATTTGTTTGAGGTCACTAAGCAATCAATCGGGGAAATATAACTAAAAGTGACCGATATACGGGTCGATCAGGTTATGAATGAACCCGAAGCTTTCCCACTCCTAAACCAGTGGATTCGGAGTACCGACACCGATAGAACCGGACCAGATCCGGATAGATCCAGGGCTCCTACTGACATTAGGTGAACCCTCGTTGGATTCGACAGATTATGGTTTTTAAATGACCCCAAAAACAATTAAGATAAGCTACGGCTTATAAAATATTCCTGATAATAAGTGTTGCAGATGGATTCAATTTCGATCGATTATTAATATTATCATTAAATAGATTTCACCTGACAAAGTCTCGATATTATCAGACTTATCAACAGTATCTGACTTATCTCGATATTAATTATTTAATTATTATCAGACTTATCAGATAATATATTATCAGACAAGACAACTTCGTATGACTTCGTAACGGAAACCTATAACACTCAGACTCGATAAGTCTTGTCTCAATATCAGACCGAGATTATTATGGTTTCGCTGGATAATTCCAGTATTTGTTCTCAGAGACATACTAGAACATCCCATCAATCGGGTATCTTTTGGGCTCTGGCAAACCCTTCCCGCTACCCCAAGGGGGGGGGGGGGGGGGAGCTGGCAAACGTCGGCTGGCGCCGCTAGTACTGTACCGCTACAGAACCTTCGAGTTCGAAGAGCGTTGAGTCGACTAAACGCTCAACACCGCAGCAGTAGTGCTGACAGATATTTTTATATATATGTTTTACAGATGTTACTATTATGATTATTGTGGGCTTAATACAACTATCCCTAACCCGCAGCCCGCGGGCTGCATGCGGGCCGCCGCGCCGGGATTTTATTTGTAGCCCGCGTGATGTTAAACCATTTTAAAATTCACGCCCACCGGCAAAATCAAAGTCAACGTGAAAGTCTTTCACTTGTAAATCGTTAATTTTGAAAAACGTTATTTTTAAACTTAAAAATATTTGTTGCGGCCCGCGACACCAAAACCTTTTATGTTTGCGGCCCGCATGAAAAAAAAAAAATTAGGGAACTTCGTTCCAAAAACAAAAACAGATTGGGGACCACTAGCTTAATATATTATACATCATGGCATCAATAAATTATTAGAATATGAAAACTATATCTTCGTGTACCCCCACCGAAGGTTACCTTATTTCAAAAATTTTCTTTTCCCCAAACAAAGCGGCGGAAAATATTGTATTATATTTTAAACTATTTCTGAATTATTTTAAATTTGAAACCACTTCGTAAGTTTATTTCGAAATTACATATTAATTTGGAAAATTACCGTACGGCTTTAAAGCCAATACCCAAAAGTGGATATCTAGCAAAAATAGATTTAAAAGCCTACTTCTTGGTTCCTATTAACTCACTAATCCATCGAAAGATTTTTCGAATTTACGGATTAAGAGCCTTAAGTCTTGACGTACAGATTATCAGATGCGCTAATATTTTTTTTTTGACAAAAAATATAAAAAAGGGAAACCAAACCAAGCGTATGCTTTATCACTACTAGACTTACCACGCTTTAACAAGTGTTTTAGGCGATAATTCTTCAGCGTCAGGCGCCCCTTTTTTTGTTTACGTTTGATTGTTAATAGTGCAATGGGTGTATTAAATCCACAACAAATAGGTAAATATTTAAGCCTTAACGTTATAATATATATTATTATAATATAACTAGCTATCCCGGCAAATGTTGTTTTGCCATATTAAGTATTTCGCCCATATTATTATTTTATTGAAGTGACTAAATAAGTACCTATGCCACCATGGCAAAGTCCATGATTGCTATCTCGTCACACAAACAATGGTCGCCGTCAGTCTCGAGTTGTAACAATTTACTATTACTTACCAATAATATAAAGAGTGGATGTTGTCCGATTCTCAACCCTAGCCGATATGCTCGCTAAGATTCACGAAAATCGGTCGAGCCGTTTCAGAAGGGTTCAACCACGCACACAATGACAGGAGAATTTTATATATTAGATATATTATAAAATAATATATGACTATTAAAACGGAATAATATAGAACAGTTAAATCAGTGTACTATTCGTGAGCTAGCTCAACTGATAGGTGTTTTGACACTTTCATATCCTGATTCCTGACTCCCACCGCAGAATGCAACTGGTTTTTCAGCGATTAAATTTTTTTATACTAAATAAAATATGCAATGATAAATACGATAACAGAATCACACTTATTCTTGAATAACATCTAATTGTTAAAATATTCAGCCTGCAGGTGGACTGAGAACACAATATTCTCAACTTTCAATCATAATATTAATATGCAATAATCACATTATCGACGACCACAGAGCCGGACCCAGTTAAAGCAGTGGACTCTTGAAGCGATCTTCGTCCGCTCCATCGGAACCTTAGCCAAAGAATTTGACAATGGCTGTAATACAATATCTTCTACAGCTATCACTGTGCACTGTCATTGTTTATGAACAATGTTGACATTATTGGTTGGTCACAGATGAATGTGTGAAGCGTCTTTCAAAAGAAGCTTTCCGGTAATAAAAATCCTAGCCCATACCTGAGTAGTATAGTACCCGGGATCCACTTATAAATTATTTGCTTTTTCTTGCACTCTGTACCTACTGAATACTGGTCATTGACTTAAAACTTTCTGCCTAATAAATCTCGGCAAAATAAAAATTACGGTTTTAAATAGCGACATTAATATTACAAGGACATCAACTCCCGGGCGTGATCGGATCGGTGATGTTATTAAATTATATAAGTAATTATTTTTATTAAAAAAAAAAAAAAAAAAAGAAGTTATATTTAAATTACTACGCCGTGCGATGGTTATTCAAGATTATATTAAATAGGATAATGCTACAGTACGGGTTATTATTGCTAACGTTTAACGCTCTGCATAGAACAGCCACCTCCGAGTCGGTTAGCCGCTGGATAAAGCAGGTGCTGTGCGAGAGCGGCGCGGCGTCGATACGAGCGTCGACACGGGGACTGCGACTCGACACGATTAGTAAGACGACAGTCGACAGGCAGGACTAGCGACTCCAATACTTTCGCTATTTTCCTTAGCCATAATTTTATCGACGAACAAAGTTTCGCTGAATCAGTTATAATATAATCACCATGATCCCAGTATGTTATCATTTGAATCACAAACCATAGAGGTCTCATAAGTCTTGTTTCTACTGACTATTATTTTTATTTATGGCCATAATGTTAAATTCTTTATCGAATATATTGATTACTATTCAATTCATAATGTACCAGTGCAGTGTCCAGTACATAATATAATATATTGTATTTTGTAAAAAAAAAAAAAATCTTTCTTTCGTTACTCTGAAAATCTACTGGTTAATTATATATCGAAGAATGAAGCGAAGAAATATAATAAATGATCAAACGAACTTACCAAGTGAAGTTCGATCATTATTATATGAGTCGCTTCATTCGAAGATATAATCTCCCTCCCACCCAGTCTGCACGAAACTATGTTTGCTGCAGTACCCAAAGAAAGAAAGAAAGATTTTTGCATTACTTCTCTCTAAACATAATGAGGCACGTCGGAACGCCGTATGATCGACCGAGCGTGTAATTTTTCAACTTACCTACATAAATCTTTAAAAAAAACGCGTATGCCAAGCAGATATACAAAGGTACTACTGGTTAATTATATATCTTCGAATGAAGCGACTCATATAATAATGATAGAACTTCACTTGGTAAGTTCGTTTGATCATTTATTATCTAAATTAATATTTTACAGGGAACATATAAATAATATGCACGCAGGCCCTCAGTTGTTGTTAGCTATTGTGAGGGAGTTTATATGGCCCGTTAATTGCAGGCATCTCGCTAGAAGTACTGTTAATAATTGTGTAATATGCAGACGCATGCGTGGTAAAACTATACAACCTAAAATGGGTAACTTACCTGCTCAGCGCGTTAATCCAGACTTCCCCTTCTTGTCCGTTGGCATTGACTTCGGGGGTCCGTTTTTTATACTTAATCGAAAGGGCCGCGGAAGTCGCTTAATCAAATGTTACCTCTGTCTTTTTGTATGTTTAAGATATAAATGTATTCACCTAGAAGCTGTCAGTGATATGAGTAAGGATGCATTCATTATGACACTTAGGCGTTTTATTGCGCGTAGAGGAAAGCCAACGGAGATATTCAGCGATAACGGTCGTAATTTTGTAGCTGCTGCAAAGGAAATAGGACAGTTTCTTAAACAAAATGAGGAATACTTGTCTCAGTTTGCAAGTCATCAAGGTATTACATTTAATTTTATACCAACTTACGCTCCTCATTTCGGCGGCATCTGGGAGGCTGGAATAAAGTCGGCTAAATTTCATATCAAACGCGTTATGGCTAATAGCATATTAACTTTTGAAGAGATATCTACACTATTTGCACAAGTGGAGGCAATACTTAATAGCCGTCCCTTGTGTCCTCTATCCTCTTCTCCAAATGACCTCCTACCCTTGTCCCCAGGGCACTTTCTTATCGGCCGGCCGCTTACGGCACTACCACCAGCGCCATCTTTGGACGACGCCGGGAACAACAACGAAGAAAAACGCTACAAACATCTACAGAGATTGCGGCAACATTTCTGCCAGAGGTGGCAGAAAGAATACTTAAGCGAATTGCAGCAGAGAAGCAAATGGCGTCAAAACACCGATCGCCTTGCTATTGGTGACATGGTGTTGTTAGCTGAAGCCAATTTACCACCGCTTTGCTGGCGACTGGGACGCGTGGTGCGTCTCTTTCCAAGATCGGATGCTATATCAAGAGTAGCAGAGGTTACTACCGCACGTGGCTGCGTACGGCGAGCTCTCACCCGACTCTGCCCTTTGCCTAAAGCTGAGGATTTAAATAGTTGAAAGTGTACCTTTCAACGGCCGGGAGGATGTTCAGGCCTACAATGCCTGACCTGATTTTGAGAACATTGAAAATCCGCAAGATTGCTATTTAATTTTACCAGGCGTTTTAATTTTTATTCGTAGTGTCCTTTTTCAATGTCATTCCTTTTTACACTCTGTTAAATACACGCAAGTTTATACTACGGGCTTTCATTTTGCTCCCCAAAAGTAGAAAAAGCTCCAGTCCAGTCCTAAAACTGAACAATCAGCTTATCTTGTCGTCTTGTTTATGTCTGGCTACATCGTAGCGATGAAACTGCACAGTTCCTTCACATCAGATATAAAATCCTACATTTTGCCTGCGACTTTCTTGCAGATATAAAGAAAGAAAAATATTTTTTTGGTATTATTACATTGTACAAACTTAGGGACCATAAAAAAATAACTTAAGTTATAATGTTCAAGTTATAATAAAAACGGATTTGCAGCGTTGGTTTTCACTTTTCATTTTTAAATATAAAGGTTGAAGGAAGGATAAGAACGCCTGCAGGACGCTTTTGTGATTGAGGTGCAGTAAATTAGGATTTCGTTAAGAACTCCCTACTTACTTTCGATGAGGTAATAATTGAATATCACATTTTATTACTTACTCAATGATGCCGGTAACTCCGTTGCGTTAAAATTTTGTTTATCACACGAGACCCATACATTTTTCCGGGTTAATGCTGCGTTTCCACCAGAGATGTGTTGCGAGGAATGTGTTTTTGAGAACCAATAGAATCGCTTCATTGACGTCACCTCGCTCTGCGCAGCGATTCTTAGTACTTATTAGTACATAGGATAGATCCAATGGATCTATCCTATGTACTATCCTGTAACTCAAAGTATACGAAATTTCAGCATAATCGGTTCAACAGTTTGGGCGTGAAAAGGTAAGTGGTAACAGACAGATAGACAGACAGACACAATTTTGCATTTGTAATTTTAACCGACTTCCAAAAAGGAGGAGGTTATACGTTCGGCTGTGGTTTTTTTATGTATGTTCAACGATTACTCCACCTTTTGTGAACCGATTTTCAAAATTTTTCTTTTGTTGTACAGGGTATTGTTCCAAATTGGTACCATATTCACAAAAATGGTGGTCTGATGATGGGAACCATGAGGAATTGAGGGGACTCCTTGAAATTCAAATGGGAACATATAGTTATTTTGGTTTTATGTGATGTATTTTGATCATATGCTACCAAAAAGTAAGATTTCGCACCATGGTATACTACGATTCCGAAGGTTCTGAACGGAACTCCTGATTCCTTATAGATACATGTTTGGGAGTTTCGGCGTTGTTTAAAGAACCACAAGCATAAGCTACTATGCTGATAATATTATTCATCATCATCATCACCACTACACCATGCATCATTACATTATGACCCTATTATTGATACTTTTCATAGTCCTATAATAATAATAATAATATTTTTATTGCCAAAACTTTTTTACACAAATGTATATAATAATATAATAATAATATCTATGGACGCTTCACACCACGCCAGTCTGGCCCCAGTGGTAAGTACCTGAAGGACTTGTGTTACGGGTACCAGACAACGGAAATATATTTAATACTTTTATACTATACATATATTTAAGATTTTTATTATATTATACACATATTTAATACACATCCATGACCCAGGAACTTTGAAAACTTTTTGTTCCGTTGGCGGGATTCGAACTCGCGACCCACGGCTAGAGCTACCAACGCTCACCACTGAGCCACCGAGGTCGTCAATATAGATCAAGATTGATGTTTTTGATCATTATTATGTAGTTTGTTTATCGATTAAAACACCAAAACTGTATAGACAACCTTAAGGATAACTAAAATAGTTAAATTATTATTTTTAAACAAAAAATTAAAATCGACTTTCAAGGTAAAGACAAAAGTTATATTCTTAAATGAACTAAAAAGTATTAAATATTAATTATTATTCTGTACTCAGTATTTCTGTTCTCAATCTTTATAATTTTGAAGTCCCAAGAACCAGTCCTATCAGTTGCAGAATTATATTTTGTCATAGAACTGGCGATTAGGTTAGCTGGTACAGACTTCAAAATAATGAAGATTGAGAGCAGAAATACTGAGTACAGAATAAGAATTATTTAATGCTTTTTAGTTCATTTAACCTTCATAAGGTCTTTAATTTTACAAACGTTGCCGTGCTTTGGGTCAGATATTTTGACCCAAGTAGTATACTTAATTATAGTGAAAAATTTATCAAAAATAAAAATAAATTACTTAATTAGGATTTATTTGACATATATATTACATGTCAAATAAATCCTATCACATCTATTTATTTTTATAAAAATAGTATACTTTTAATTCTGACCTACGGTGCCCAGTCCTGGTCTTTGACAGCTTCACAGAAGTCCCGACTCGGAGTTTGCCAACGAGCTATGGAACGCAGCATTCTAGGTATAAAAAGGATTGACCGCGTCCGGAATATCACCCTGCGTTCCCAAACGAAGCTCGTTGACGTAGGCAGAAAGGCAGCTAGCCTTAAGTGGAGCTGGGCAGGGCACGTCTCCCGTATGCACCCGGACAGGTGGGCGCGTCTAGTTTCGGAGTGGCTACCGACTGGTCGGCGTAACAGAGGCCGATCCAAGAAAAGGTGGCGCGACGAACTAGATGCGTTTGATAAAGAGTGGCCAGCAACATCACAGGATCGTGAACTTTTGAAAGAGAGAGGGGAGGCCTTTGCCCAGCAGTGGGACACTGTATGCTGATAATAATAATAATTTGTTACATTTATACTTTGTTTTATAAAGCTGAAGAGTTTGTTTGAACACGCTTATCTTACAAAACACTATTCCGATTTTTATGTAATTTAGCTTTAATATAAAGTAGACCATGGGAAATGACATAGACTATTTTTTTGGAAAAATGTACGGTTCTAGTTTTCCAGTTCCTACGAAATTGCGAATGCAGACGGAGCCGAGCGAAATATATAATACCTATAAAGCAGTAATTGTAAAAAAAGTCAATAAAATTATATTTTATTTACATAATAATTATACCAACTGTATTAGATGACCAACTGTATTTTTACATACGAATTTCATACACACGGCAAATGTGTTTTATTTACAGTTTTAGCACATACTTGACGACGACTTCTTTGGGAGCCTTCTTAGCTGTTGTTTATCTCTTGTTAGGAGTCACTGTTTTGATAGGCACTGTTTCCTTCTAGCTGCTATTGATAACTATGAACAGTATGATAGCATTGTAAGCTGATCTATCTACCTCCATGTTACTAAGTACCACTTGAGGAATATGGCCGAACTATTGTGTCTCTTTTGCATCTTTATCAAGTGTATCCACGCCACCTGTCATTATATTAGACTACAACCATAAAGTTAATATACCTAGCCGCCAGGTATATTAACTTTATGACTACCACCAATATAAAGGTGAATGGGCATTTTGTATGAGGTGAGTCCCAACCCTTGTAACAAGTTGCGACTAGTATAAACATGTTTAAATAAGCATTTTTATTATCAGTATGCCAAGCTTTTGTTGTAATTGCGTGCAGGTCAAAAGTTACTGGGCTTCAAGTGAAAAAAAAGTATTTGTTTTAAATAATGCTTTAATCGTACTTTATTACTCTATATTGCGTTACAATATGTGGTAGGCACCTTAGTTACGACGTTCGGAAAGAATTTTGTAAAAAAATTACTCTGAATAAAAATTATTTCGATTTTGATTTTTTTTTAATATGTAAATGTAAGAATTATTTCTTTTTTGTTGATTTTGATGTTTCATCCTCCTCCTCACAGAATCTGCAAGTCGTTATGCTACAAATACCCATTCTGTTTAGGTGTTTGTTGAGCTTGCAGTGCCCAGTTAGGCTTCTGGTAAGGATTCTTAATTGGTTCCTACCCAAGGTGAGCACTAATTCTGATTGTTTCTTGTTGAAGTCAGGAATTAGTGCCTTGGAGTGTTCAAGGCCAGGGGTCTCAGCCCATTGCTTCCTGCATCTTACATTTATAACAATTGTACAGTAAAAACAGGCAGTACTAGTTGTTTTTTTATTGTTATTAATAATTGCACAGTTGAAAATATGTAAATAACAAAGGAAATAATACAATTCTGATAATTGTATTATTTCCTTTGTTATTTATATACTTATCTTCAAATACATAAATAACAAAGGAATAATAACTCTTAGCCGAAGTCGATAGTTGCAAATGTAGAAACACCAGAAGTCCTATAATAATGCGTAAGTTGTCAATAAATAAATAGGGGAGTAACAATTTTAAATATGGAAGTGAAGTACAGCTACCAAAAACTGACTGTGTCATGTCATGGCAACGCAACGAACAAAGTTATTTATATACTTAGTTACCAGCTGTCAAGTTTAAACAACTTTGTTCGTGGCGTTGCCATGACATGACATGACACAGTCAGGTTTTGTTCATGTGCAATATTAAAAGGTTTAGCGGTGCAAAAAACCAAAAATTACGACGACGAACACGGCCAATATGGCAGCGTGTGGCGTGGGAGGGGGGAGGGGGGGTTTAGAGTAGGCACACAGTCGACCGTGTGGTATTATCCACTTGATTTTAAATTAAAATACTTTTGATTATGTTTTATTAAATATTTTATAAAAAAAATGAAACGACTATGACAGCTTCCCTGCACAAGATACAGAGTTACGCCCATACAAAAAAATACAACACTAATTGAGATCTTTCATTTGATATAGGTAGGAAACTGTTACAACATATGGGACGAAACCGCCCATTCGTCTTGGTTGTAGTCTAAGGCTGGCGTCACACAGCCGGAATTTCATAATCGATCGATCGATCGATCGATCGATCTATGAAATTCATAATCTGAAAAATCTGAATGTGTGTGGAGCGTACTGATATTATTGTATGGTATTCAGGTCTTTCTGAATTAATAATATGAATTTCCGATTATGAAATTCCGGCTGTGTGAGGCCAGCCTAATAGACAGGTTTTCTGTCAGATCTATAAATTACTTCTGGGTTGTAAATTGTGATGCAAAGTTAATAATAAAATTATTATTCACCGAATTATTTTTTTGGGTATGCAAGAGCGTATTTGGTAAAACATGATGAATAAAAAGGTCGTTTATTAGTTTTTCTATTTCTGGAGGTAATCCATGACTATAATTCTAACGTATAGAGTTCCAACTACAGTGGGATGTTTCTTATTCAAGTCGATGTGATTCAAAAAATTATCCACCGTAAGATCAGATGGATTTATTTGCCCATGTAGGGTTGAATATTCCAATTTTCAACTATACCTAGTTGGTGGCAGAATCACATAGACCACAACATTTCATGTCATATTTAGTTGGTTTTGATAGCAAGTATTGTCGAAACAGAAATCTTTTTTTGAACGCAATAAGCTGCACATATTGTAATGTAGTATATTTAATTTTTATTAGTTTTGTCATAAATTATGATTCTAAGACTTGTATGGGTAGAACAGAAATACGTCTCATACAAAAAGTTATACGATACATATATATACGATATATACATATAAATACGTCTCATACAAAAAGTTATACGATACGTAATGTGTAATAAGGACGACAACAGATGCGCTGTGCTTTTATTAATATTAGCTGCGGTCAATTCTGACCCGAGGACCGTTAGAGTAAAAAAAGCCATACGTGGAATATTTTAATTATTTTTAACAAAATTACGCCAGTAATAATAATAATAACCCCCGGCTTGAGCCACCGACAGCCTACCCACTGAGCCACAGAGGTCGTCAAGTAATAAGTATATCAATGAAGCAAATAATTAAAAGTCATAAAATATCAAACTTCTTGAGCACTTACTTTTTGAGAAAATTCCATTTTTATCTCAGAATTGGTCAAAATTGACCCAAAGGCCGTATGAAGGTTAAGAATATTACTTTTGTCTTTACCTTGGAAGTCGGTTTTAATTTTTTGTTTAAAAATAAAAATAGTATTCATGATATTAGTATGGATAAATAGTTGTAACCAAAGTCCAAACTAAGCAGTTATATCTAACTAGATGTCCATACATTTTCCCATAAAAAATAGCTTATGTCCCTACTCTCTTCACGTGGTCAACTCTATATCTGTGCCAAATATTGCCATAAAAATTGCTCCAGTAGTTCGTGAGATAAACCCTTTCTAATATTTCCCCCGTTTTTCCCACATTTTCCTGACTTTCTTTGGTCGTATTAGTCTTAGCGTGAATTATCACGCTAAGATAGAGATATAGCCTTACTCGATAAATTATAAGCTATCTAACACTGAAATAAGTTTTTAAACCGGACCTGTTGTTCCTGAGGTTAGCGCGTTCAAGCAAACATACTCTTCAGGTTTATAATATTAAGTATAGATTTTTTTAAATTATCGCTTGACAAACTCGAGTCTCGATCTAAAAGACTATGAAAATTACCAATAACAGGGTCATAATAGGCTCATAATCGACGACGCATAGTGTAATATGGTAGTGATGATGATGATAATAAATGTAATTTGCATAGTAGCATAATATGCTTTCCGTTCTTAAAACAACGCCGAAACTCCCCAACTTATATTTATAAAGAATCAGGAGTTTTCTCAGCACCTTCCGAACCACGGTATACCAGGTATACCTCGGTGCAAAATCTTACTTGTTGGTAGCATAATAATTATGCTTATAATACTTCTCACGAAACCGAAGTCACCACACGTTTCTCTATAAATTTTGAGGAGTTCCCTCGATTACTTATAGATACTTCGTCAGATCACCACTTTTGTGAATATAATACTTAATTGGCATGATACCCTATATACCAAAAGAAAAATTTTGAAAATCGATTAACAAACGGCGGAGTAATCGTTGAACATAAAAAAACGAACATCACACCTCCCCCATTTTGAAAGTCGGTTAAAATTGTAGCCTATGTGTTATTCTGATGTATAAGCTATGTAATTGTAAAGTTTCATTAAAATCCGTTCAGTAGTTTTTGCGTGAAAGAGTAATAAACATCCAAACAAACTTTCGCCTTTATAATATTAGTAGGATAACGTTCGGTTCGCCTCGGATCGTATCACAGCTTACTGCTACGTACAACACCGATGATGTAACATACAATAAAAACATTTTGTTGCTTTACAACTTTTTGTAACAACATATAAGAATTAAGTGGCTATTATATTGTATTTACTATTTACTTACTATGCATTATAAACTCTTCAATGTTCTAAGACACATACTCGTAGTTATATTCCTATTCAAATATTTTTGATCTAAGTATAAACAAAACATTGAAATTCAATCAAGCTATACACTATTAAATTCCACCTATTACACGAATTATTTTATGTAAATTGGTAGCATTATAACATGCCACCCATCTCATAAGCATTGCTGAGTTTACATTCAGTTTAGAAAAAAGTTTATAATTACCAGAATGATGAGACGCCCGCCACTCTGTTGCCTTAAAACTCTTTTGTTGCGGGAACCGTACATATTTCCGGGATAAAAGTACCCTATGTCCTTTCTCGGACTCAAAGTATATCTATAGCAAATTACAGCAAAATCGTTTGTTTGGGATTGAAGAGGTAACAGACAGACAGACGGAAGGCAGATAGACAGACAGACACACTTTCGCATTTCTAATAATATATTAGTACCTATGTATGGATTTGAAATCGGATAAGTGATAACATTTTGAGTTATAGCCACTGCAAAAGGCAATTGAAAAAATATTGTGTTGCAAACAAATAAGACGTGTAAAAATAACAAGCATAAATTAATTTAAAATTTCTGTTTTAAAATTTATTATAATTATAATATGTTACGCTCAAAGACCAAACACGCTCAGTGAGTGGAAAAATAGCTCACAACGCGTTGTGGTCACATTGAAATAGCCACAACGCGAAATTCGCGTTGTGGCTCTAAAGAAAACAGCCACGACGCGTTCTGGTAATCATGAAAAAATTCGTGTCGTGGCTGATATATTATGCTATTCGTTTTTCTTGATCCATAGATATGGAATATAGATAATTACCACGCGTACTACAAAATCTTTTTTCTTTTACTAAATCACTGCATAACGTGTTTATCATTATTATTTATAAAATCTCCATAATAATAAAATCATTAGAGCCACAACGCGAAAATAATTTCGCGTGGTGGCTGATGTGACCACAACGCGTTGTGAGCTATTTTTTCGCCCACTGATCGTTTTCGGTCTTTGAGCGTAACATATATTATAATATAACTAGCTGTTTGGCCGAGCTTTGCTCGGTATCCGATGAAAATGACATTTTCTAAAAATGATTCCTAGCTAAATCGATTTATCGCCCCCGAAACCCCCTATATACTAAATTTCATGAAAATCGTTGGAGCCGATTCCGATATTCCAATTATATATATATATACAAGAATTGCTCGTTTAAAGATATAAGATACGAGAGAGAAAACATGATATTTAAATGCTATATTAAGTTTTTACTTGGTCTTAATGCAGGTTAGTAGGTAATGGGATGTATCAGTATCTGCCTCGAATGACTCACTTGTGATTTTTTCATAAAGTTATAACGAAGTTGTTGTTATTTTAATCGCAGTTATCTCAGCACAGTTGTTGGAAAAGGTATAATTTGTTTTGAAATCAAGAATTTATTATTGGGCTGCATCCGCAATAAAAATAATTGTATAAAGTGAGTATTAATATTTTATTTATTAAATAGTTAATAGAATCAGGCGTTACTTTGCGGAAATCCATAGTTAAAAATTTAGTTTGTTATTATTTTTAGCAATATTCCGCGTAATAAACATCAACCTTTAAGTAAATGAGTGAATGTACGCATAGCCATGGGTAACACCTCTCTCCTTACCCACACATAGATGCTATACTTATTATCAAACTATTTTTTTTATTTATTACTTAAATAATAATTACCTAATTTTTGGTTTAATTATTCTATCTATCATACTTCATAATGTTAACATCTTACTAATATTATAAATGCGAAAGACCGGATGTTTGTTACCTTTTCACGCCCAAACTGCTGAACCGATTTTGCTGATATTTTGTATGGCGATACTTAGTCTCGGGAAAGGACATATGGTTCTTTTTATCCCGGATAAATGTACAGTTTACGCGCGGTAAACGAATTTTTGCGCAACGTGTGATAATATATATTTTTTTTTATGAAATAAGGGGCAAACGAGCAAACGGGTCACCTGATGGAAAGCAACTTCCGTCGCCCATGGACACTCCCAGCATCAGAAGAGCTGCATGTGCGTTGCCGGCCTTTTAAGAGGGAATAGGGTAATAGGGGAGGGTAGGGAAGGGAAGGGAATAGGGGAGGGTAGGAAAGGGAATAGGGTAGGGGATTAGGCCTCCGGTAAACTCACTCACTCGGCAAAACACAGCGCAAGCGCTGTTTCACGCCGGTTTTCATTTAAAACTTCATTACGCATTAATCTTTTTCCCCAAAGTTTTTGTTTCCTTTTTACCGGTCAAAGGGTTCTGTTCGCCAGTACTTTTAAAAGAGGCTCTTGCATTTTTGTTTTTATTACCTCGTAAAATAATAAGAGGCCAGAATAAAATATTACATTACATTAATAAACCAGTATATTTTTATGTTTTTAGAGTTCCGTACCCAAATGGTAAAAACGGGACCCTATTAGGTACTGAGACCTCGATGTCTGTCCATCTGTCCGTCTGTCTCCAGGCTGTAACTCAAGAACCGCTATAGTTAGACTGGCTCACAGATTGTGTATTGTCTGACTGACTGTTGCCGCTATATGAACAAAATAATATATTACTAAAAATGCAATCAAATTAATATTTAGAGGGGGCTCCCATACAACAAACGTGAATTTTTTACGTTATTTCGCTCGTAATCAATAATGGTAACAGGTAGGTAGGTGAAATTTAAAAAAAATCGTTAATTATATTTGTACTTTAATAATTAATAATAAAATTTTAATTAAATATTTAAGGGCCCATACAAGAAACAAAATTTTTGCCAACTTTCGCTCTATACCGGTACGGAACCATTCGTGCGCGATTTTTTTAATGATTTTTATTTTTTATAGATCAAGTGGTAGTAAAATCAAAAGTCACACTAAGTGCCGGTTTCTTTAATTATTGTATAGTAAATATAACAGTGTAGTAGGTATATAATTATTATATTTCATGTTATTGTCACACACTTATCCAGTAGTTGTTCGTAAACGCAGTACCTACCTAGTAGCTTTGCATACAGTTGTCTGTAATATTATGCAAACTTAGTATAATACTATTTCCAAGTGGACTCTAGTGGTGTTCCATTTGAATAAGCTTTACATGAGTAATTTTGCGAATTTGTATATTACTTAAGCCATGGTGAATTAAAACTTTTTTATTTTTTATAATTCAACATGAATTTCCACCAAGAACCTACAATCAATTACATTCCAAATATTGTTTTCCGTTTCAGCATGTTGCTGATCATATTTCTCATATCTGTGATCAGTCTGATATACCTGAGGTGGACTTATACTCGTGAGTACTGGAGGAGGAGGAATGTGCCGTACTTACCTCCCTATCCTATGGTGGGGAATCTCACGTTCTTACAGAGGGTTAACCCGGTAAGTGACTATATGGGCCTGATGTACCCCATATAAACAAGTATTATTTAAATCCGTACTGATATTATGAAAGCGAAATTGTGTATGTGTGTCTGTCTATTACCTATTCACGCTTAAACCGCTGAACCTGTTTTGATGAAATTTGGTATGCAGGTACTTTGAGTCCTGGGAAATGACATAGGATTTAATCCCGTACGAAATCAAAAAGATCTATGTATTTTATACGTGGGAGAGCCATGCTTCGGCACGAATGGGCCGGCTCGGCCGGAGAAATACCATGTTCTCACAGAAAACCGGCGTGAAACAGCGCTTGCGCTGTGTTTCGCTGAGTGAGTGAGTTTACCGGAGGCCCAATCCCCTACCCTATTCCCTTCCCTACCCTCCCCTATTCCCTTCCCTTCCCTACCCTCCCCTATTACCCTATTCCCTCTTAAAAGGCCGGCAACGCACTTGCAGCTCTTCTGATGTTGCGAGTGTCCATGGGCGACGGAAGTTGCTTTCCATCAGGTAGCCTGTTTGCTCGTTTGCCCCCTTATTTCATAAAAAAAAGTCCAGCTAAAAGATTAAACATAAGTCTTTTTGTTTTTTTTTTCGGGATAATACATTGACATAATATATAATATTATTACTGTATGACAAAAACTACACTACTTACTCTTTACTGATATCTTGACCTCAGAACACTCAGGTCAATTCCTATCACGATTCACGACGCGACGCAAGCAGTTGACACTTGACTGACCAACGTCATTTGGTCGGATCATGTCAATTCAATATTGTGATATCTCTTGACTGGGTTTGACGTAACCACCGACCGAACTACGTAGGTCACCCATCTGCCTATAAATGAACTTCCTTGATAGTACCTGCAAAAGCAGAAATAAATTTCTAAACATCAGGAGGTCTTTTGATAAATTGCCGTATTCTAAAGGTGCCGGTTGGCAGCGGGCGACATGAAGCAACCGCAGACGACGTGTCGTCGCGACACTACTGGTTTGTGTGTATTGATTGAAACACCCTACGCAGCTAGCGACACGAAGCTAGCGACACATTCATAGAAATACATAGAAACCAGTAGTGTCGCGACGACACGTCGTCTGCTGCAACTTCATGTAGTCGACTTCCAATTTGTACCTTTATTTCCCCTTAACAATCCATAGTTTACACCATTTATACCCCAGAAACCAAACTTAGAAGCTTCATTCTTGTTCTTATCATAAAAAAACCCTCCAGGGGATATGGATGCGTCAGCTGAACCATTTTGACCCCTACGTGGGAGTCTGGTGGTTCTGGAGGCCGGTCCTCATCATCAACAGCCCGGAGATAGCCAAGAATGTCCTGGTGAAGGACTTTGGTAACTTCAAAAATAGACTCCTGGCTTCTGGAGCAAATGATCCTTTGGGAGCACTCAATATATTTACTGTTGATGTGAGTCAATGAGTATTGAAATATCGTTTTAGTTCATTTTGATCTATAAGTAAACAATTACAAAGTGCAGTCAGCTATTATAATGATAAGGGCCTGTTTTACCACTTCCTGATAAGTGCTGGATAGACTATCCACAACTTATCCGACAGATGGAGTATAGAGTTTATGTCAGATATATGACAGATATTCAGAACTTATCAGGAAGTGGTGAAATAGCCCCTTACAGTGTCAACCTATTTACCCCGCAAAAGAAAATGGTTGGTTGAGTTTACTAGTTTTTTTTTTTTTTGCATTTTCGTTAAAATAAATTAAAATATGCATCTAATCTGTCATCTAGATTATTATGAATTATGATTATTTTGTTATCGTGTAGGAAGTAGTGTAGAAATACCTAATTAGTATTTCTTTTTGCTTGACCGTCCCCGTCCATTTGAATTCCATTGAAGGTGGCATTGGCCATTGCATTCAAACTACACTTTTTTAGCTAAGATTTTGTATACCTACTGTGTTCAAACTTCAAATACAGCTAAATCATAGTTCTTACTCTTATCTGCGCAAAAAACTATTGAACGGATTCCCATGATATTTCAGGATCCCATCTGGTCTGAAGTGCGAAGGTCGCTTACCAAAGTGTTTTCTTCAGCGAAACTGAAGCAGATTCACCCCTTCATGATGAGCAAGTCAGGCCAACTTGTGCAACGGATTAAGAAGGATATTGACACAGAAATTAATTTGAGGGTATGTATTTTATTTTATAACATTTAAAGCGCTTATTCCACTTGTCCTAGCTAGGACGTCCTAGCTAGGATCCTAAAAAATTTAGTCAAGTGGAATAACATTTAGAAAGCTAGGATCCTAGCTAGGTTAGGATCCTAGCTAGGATCCTAGCTTTCTAAATATTATTCCACTTGACTAAATTGTTTAGGATCCTAGCTAGGATAAGTGGAATAAGCGCTTTACTCTGACAACCAATAATATTATATTCAAATACTAATATAATAAATACTTATATTACAATGTGAAAATGTGTCTGTCTGGTACCTCTTTACGATTTAATCACTGAACCTACTTTGATTTTTGATGGGTATTGAGATTGCAGACTCTCGAGAAAGGATAATTTTCATCGCGAAAAAACAAAAGACGTAGCAGGTAACATCCAGTAATCTACATTTTACACAATGAAAAAGAACTACATCATTTGAAATTAAAAGCTTTTTAGCTTAATCTTAGAAAAACTATCAGACGACCATTGCGATAAGCACAAAATATTTTACCGTCTGCAGTTAAAACAGGTCAAAAGACTCAATGTTGGATGTTAAATAAAATTACGAAGTAAATTCTAAGATTTTTTTGAAAGAGTTTAAAATTTAAGAGAGAAAATATTTATTAGATTGGCCATTTACTGCAAAGTTTGTGCAATATAAAAATCTGAAAAAGATTAAACCTAGTTACTTAGATGTAATATTATGTATGCAAAATTATTTTATTTTGAGTAATTCTATCTCTACCGGGACATTTATCACATAGTTTATTTTTAATTTATTTGGACATACAAAAAGCCCGAGGCCTATTACTCTGAACAGTCTAAAGTATCAGGGTTATACTATATCAACATACCTAAGTATAAGGTTCAATCAAGAGATGAGTTCCAAAATTTTATTTGACTTATAAAGTAATTTTCTGATAAGTTTCATTGTTTGTTTCATAAAAGACGTCTCGTCAGCGCATTTAATAAGGAATTTCAAGGGTACGGCAGATTTTCACTATCACTTTCAGGAGGTATTCGTGGACTACACCACCGACATCATCAGTACTTTCGCTTTCGGTATAGAGAGTGACGCGACGCTGACAGGCGAGGGGCCGCTGCGGACCGTCGCCACGGGGTTCATGACCTACGATCTGTATAGAGGGCTGGCCTGGTGCAGCATCTTCTTCTGGCCAGAGCTGGTCGAGCTGTTCAGGTGAGGCCATAATATTATGTGCTAGAGCTCAGCACGTCATTTGAAACAGTAATAGAATTTTCTTGTCATAATTTTATGATCTACCAGCAGGCTTAGCATAGCAACATTAGAAATAGGAAAGAATGAACATAACTGACAGATTTAGCGACAAAATGGAAGATTTCCTTTGTCTGTCATTTTGTATATGTCCGTAGGAAGAAATCGCTTCTTTAATGACTATGCTAAACTTGCTGATGTTGTCGGCAAGCGTCATCACTCATCTACCATCCAACCATCTAGAAATGCGGCCCTGGGTACAGTTAAATTCAAACTTCGAGCTAATAGAACTCACAGAGCGTAACGGTCTTTATCTAAACAGCTATCCTTTCCCAAAATATGTCAGAGTATCCTTTAATCCAATAGCGTCCGTGGCTTAGGGGGTAGCACTCGAGAGGGTGCAGGTTCGATCCCGGGTGGAGGCGTGTACCAATGAGACATTTTTAGATCTCAAGTAGTGAAGGAAAACATCGTGAGGAAACCCGCACATGATTGGTCCCAGACGTATTGAGCTGTTCAATCCTCTGGACTAGGCCGGCTGTGTCGGAGAATGCCGTGTGCACCATACGGACATTTAAAAAATTAAATTAAGAAATTTAAAAAAAACCCCGCCAAACAACTTTAAAAAGTAATGAAATAATATATTTTACTGACTTTAAGTTTAAATAATTCCTAAGTGTAAAGTGATATTTTAGTCCATAATTGTTGTCACGGTGTGTCGGGGGACCGCCAACAGTGTATTTTGCATTTTGTATCGCCATGTCACTGATTGTCTCCATTCGGTTCACTGTGAACTGACCCGTAAACCAGAGTAGACAGAATTATAGAGTATGTCGACTTAGAACTGATGTTGATTTTTTTAAATTTGACGTATTATGACGAAAATCGTCGCTAGGGTTGTTAACCTGTTACCTACGAATTTAAAACTATGACATATTCGCTGGACGTGTTCCTCTTTGGTCGTATTGTTGTTTGTGTTTTGGCACATGCGATTAAAATCGTCAGAATCCAATTTTGAAATCTTTATTTTAAATATTTAAAAATAAATTATATCAGCCAGCGCGAGGCACATTCCGTTCATAATCCTAGTGAAACCCGACGAATTTTTAAAAATTCGTCGGGTTTCACTAGGTTAATTTTTAAATTACGTTATGTCTACTGTGTGTAAACTATAATGTTATGTGAAATCAAACATATCTACATTAGCGGTCCCCCGTCACACCTTGACAACAATAATTATGGATTAAAATATCACTTTACACTTAGGAAAGTAAGTAAAATATATTATTTCATTAGTTTTTAAAGTTGTTTGGCGGGGGTTTTTTTTAATTTCTTAATTTAATTTTATTTCATGCTTTTTAAACTTGTGTTGGTTATAGTGCAGAATAATTCCTATCAACAGGATCATATTATATCCCAATGAATACCATCTGCGAATGTCCTTTTGGATGAGGCCGTCAATATGAGTCTAAACATGAAACCTCCACTTTGGGTTCATATGGAGTTCGGCTCCTATAGAATCCAGGTGATGCTGTAGCAGCAGCATGCAAAAATTTATTGGTTATCTACGTCTTACTAGCTGTCGCAATTCAAATGAGCCCAAACACGAAACCGTTGCTCTAAGTTGGTGAGGAGTTGGGTATCCTATTGATTACCAGGTGATGCTGCAGCACCAGGTCAACTTTCCATTAATGTGAAAATATTCATAAATGTCACGAACTAGAATGCAATAAAGCCCACCAAACGACTGCAAGTTGCTAATCGGCCCTTCACGAACCAGATGAACCGCGATTTTCAGGCACGGAGCAGGCTGATGATGATGAACTATAGCTAAGAACACTCTCAATGAAGTCAGCTTTCAAACAAAAAAAACTAAATAGATCAAAATTGGTCCACCCGTTTGGATGCTACGATGCCACAGTCAGACAGACAGACAGACAGACAGAGAGACAGACCGACAGACAGACACGTCAAACTTATAACACCCCTCTTTTTTGTCAGGGGTTAAAAATCTTATCCCATGCACAGTGTTTGAAGAGTGGTTACTCCGCTCTGAAAATACTATATAAATCAACCACAACGGATGCAAAGGCCTTGCTTTTTAATCCAAATGCATTCAGTTGTTTAAGTGTGAAGGTAGTTTAGGTAATTGTTTAACTTGAGGTAACTGAGTCTGACAGACAATGAAAAAAAAAGACTGAATTGCATTGCCCCCTAGTCTAAAGCGCTAAGTTAATTAACCTCACAGAAACGGGATTTCAAATAATAAGATGTTGTCTCAAATACTAAATAATATTAATTCAAACAGCTGAGTGAGTTCAATGACCTTTATAGCGCCACAGAGAGCTTACTATTACTTTATTTTAGGTTTCTTGTCGCGTCTATAGGGAGTCAACGTGGGCGAAATTAAGTCTGACATGTGTTGTCTGACATTTGTCGTCCGAGTACAATTTCCCCACTAAATCGAGTTTTTCTTTACAGATTTACGTTTTACCCGAAATCAGCTACGGACTACTTTAGACGGGTCATTGACACCTTGTCCGCTCAGTATGTTGAGAAGGGGAACAGTGGACAGAGTGTACTGGACATACTCATACGGTTGAGGGAGGAGAATCAAGATTCTGAATGTGAGTCTCTTTTATTTAAAGTACTACGTACTCGTACAGGCACAGATTACTAAATACTCTAAATAGTTACTACGTAAGTACATGCATCTATAAAAGCTGATTATTGAAAACTTGTACCTTGTGTGGTCCATTACATATTGTGTACTTACTAAGGCAAGACCGCACTAGAGCGACACCACACTTCACATAAGTGTCGCGTCGCGTCGCTGCCGCGTAGTGACGAGTAGAGTTTACATTAATATTGTGGTACATCAAAGATTTTTTTTCAGTGTACACAAACGACCTGATCGTGGCTCAAGCGGCCATATTCATGTTGGGAGGTTTCGACACCACGGCGTCCATGATCACCTTCATCATATATGAGCTGGCACACAATACAGAAATACAGGTACTTACATTAATTACAATGTAAAGTACAATATTGACATGAGTCTATCTATCATATATGGCCCAGAACCAGTCTGTGGAATATGTCCCAGTACTACAAAGCAAGTGCTTGAGGAATGGGCAGACTAAACAAAAAGGCTGGGACTCCTGACCTTGATCACTCCAAGGCACTAATTCTGTCCTGCTTAGACTACAGAACAGAACCAGACACTTTGATCGCCACGAATACTCATCCACAGAGGAAATTCGTGGCACCAACCCCAACTACATAGCTCAATTTATGAGCAGCATTGGGTTGGTGACGGTACTCTAATGCGAAGGAGTCACAATAGAGATCCTCAAGGGTCGCAGTGATGTCAGGGCTACAGCCTGCTTTCAGGACAAAAACTATAATATTATTAATTACAGTAGACAGTATAACACGAGTGTCTGCTAGAAAATACCCACCTGCAGATTTATACAGAATAAAGTTCCTTTCAATTCAAAGATTTTATTTGCAAACTAAGTAAATAATATACAAACATTGTAAGTAAGGACTTAGTACCTTGTGTAGGCGTATTATTATAAAATATTCATTGTTGTAACATTATTGCTAACTGAAATCATATTCTTAGTAAAAAATATGTACCTAAAGTGTCAAATAACTGTATAGACGTAAGATGAGAAACAGAAGAGAAAAGACAACAAAAAATCAAAACGAGCGTCTTCAATTCAAAAGTCCACTCTATTTCAGGAGAAATTGTTCGATGAACTTGAAAACGCAAAACAAATGTCCAACAATCCCTTTGACTACAAACAACTATCGGAGTTAAATTACTTGGACTGCGTTATTAAAGGTCAGGTTTCATATTATTTCAAGAAATCTTCAAGATCCCAGCTCATAAAGTTTAGAAATGACAAGTGCGATCAAATTATAGGCTATTGATCGGTAGACTAAGTACTCGTAATTAATATATTTGACGCAACTTTGCTGCACAGAAATCCCTCCACAGAAGTCCTTATCCGGGACTGCAGAATGTATCTCCGCACTAAAATTCATCAAAATCGATTTGGCACACCTTATGTTAATAATAGTCATAGAAGCAAAGAGATAGAAAAAATCATTAAAATCATTAGACATAAATTCTCACTAATAACAATCTCTTTTTAGAGGGTCTAAGAAAATATCCACCGATGGGTTGGCTGGACAGAAAAGCTATAGAAGATTATAATATTGACGACAAACTGACCATCAAAGCAGGCACTCCTATCTATGTAAACACTATTGGCATGCATTACAATCCAAAATATTTCCCAAATCCAGAAGAATTTGATCCCGATAGGTTTTTACCTGAAAATGAGAAGAACATCCAACCTTATACTTACATGCCGTTTGGAGACGGACCTAGGAATTGTGTTGGTAAGAAATCGATTGTAAAACATATTATAATAGTGAGGATACAGTATGTCAAAGTAAAATGTAAATATAATATAAAGAAGACTATCTTCCTCTTATCGAATCAGGAGCACGCACGCTATTGCTAATTTCAGATAACTTAAAACACTAGTAGGCCGACTATCGTACAACTAAATTCCGTAGTTTCACAATTTACTTAGACATCTTTTTAATTTGTAGGTAATCGGAAAGGAATCGCTGTGTTTATGCGATCGGTTTCCAATTATTTAGTTGTACGCCCAAGCAGCACAAGTATATCTAGTGAAGCACTATTAGTCATTTTATAGAATTAAACTTGGTATTCTTATATAAGAGTCAATAATCACTGAAGATATCCTGAAGATATCCTATATACCGAGTTCAGTAAAAATTGGCATCTGTATTCACTGTAATGACAAGTGCAGCATGAATTCATCAATAGATAACGATAAGAGCAATTTATATTTATCTATAGGGATTATCTACAAAACTATTATAAGAACATAATAAGAGGCACATAAGAAAGGAATTAGGTTTTGTAGCCAACATTAAGATAACACAATTACTCTACTGATGTTCTAGTGGTGAATGTTTTTAAAACCACTAATAATCAAAATCAACTAAATAAAAACATCAACAAGAGTTACTTCTTTTAAAAAGCATTTCCTATTTACTAATGGCACACCGTAGTTAAAAGTATTTTTAGTTAAAGCTTTAATGGCGAAATGAAATTAAATAAGTAAATATATTTTTATGTTTCGCGCGAACAGTGGGCTAAAACTCCGTGCCGAATTTATTTTATCGTAAAATTCGATGAAATAGTTTTAAAAAACTTATGGACCTATTATATTCGTAAATTTAAATGATATTTTTTAGTAGAAAATATTATTGACGCACATTTTTTAATATATTTTCTTAAAATAAATACCTAAACAATGTATTTTGATAAAAGGTTCATTTATTTAGGTATTTTTATGTTTACAAATAAATAAATCGCGTATTTTATTGTAACAAAATTTTTAGATTTCTACCGAAATGGCGATTACCGTCGTATTCTATTAATAAAAATGGCCTCTAGAATAAATTATCTATAAGTAAGTCTTGATCAGAAGATTTACTCCTAAAATTGAGCTAAAGGTAGATAATTTTAAGAGCATGACTAGTCAAATTACACATTCACCAGAAAAATTAATCTTTCAATAGTATAATTGTTCTTAAGACCATCCTATCGTAATCTATAGAAAGAAAAGTTTGTAAACTATTTTT
The DNA here is from genome assembly GCF_905147365.1 of Aricia agestis. Classification (NCBI taxonomy): domain Eukaryota; kingdom Metazoa; phylum Arthropoda; class Insecta; order Lepidoptera; family Lycaenidae; genus Aricia; species Aricia agestis. The sequence continues at coordinate 14,040,562 of NC_056420.1, forward strand.
TCTCGTAATTATCTACCAGAGTATAATATGACATTGGCATAAGAAGAAGGTGTTTTGTTCGCTTTTTGGTGATTTTTCAGTGCAATACCATAGAGAACCAATATTTCTGGTGGCCTTCCTGTTTTATATTACTTATTGTCATATACTCAAAATTACCATGATTACTCGTAGTACTCCTAAAGCATAAATAGATTTAAGGCGTCTGAAGTGTGCTGCTTGGGCGATTTAGTTGGATGCAATGTGCGAGCTCTCATAATAGCTATAGCTATTAGTATACTATGCGATTTAGTTGGCCAACTTGAAATTATGAGTCTGCGGTCGCTCTAATACTAAACATGCGTGAACAGCTTGTCTTCTAATTGAATCAGTTTTCAATGATAAAGCAAATATTATAAGATACATGTTAAGAACAATGCTTGTTTTTCAGGGCAAAGATTCGCAATGCTGTCCCTACGAACAGCGGTATCAAAGATCATCTCCAACTTCAGAATATCACCTTTGCCGAATAAACCTGTACCCTCCAAGGTACAGATAGAAAGAAGAGGATTGTTTTATTCGCCCGGTGAAAAACTCAGTGTAAAATTTACATCTAGAGTATAAATAAAAGATCTGAAGATTTATATTTTGGCGAGATATAGATTATATATATGTGATACTTCAAAAAAGTTATGTAACACTTTGATAAAAAATATTTTATTTAATGTTTCCTTTTAAATTTTTTTTCTTATAAAATTTACATGTCTATGTTCTAAATCAGCATACATTAAACATGGTTTACTAGTAGTTGAATAGAACAAAACGTAACGTTTTATAGTAGGGGAGGCCAGTGTGTTATTTTTGCTGTTTCTCGAGTGCCACGCCCGCCGTCGAGGCTTAGGATTATTTCAGATCGCAACGCAACGGCTCGCAGATGCATTTCTAAATTTGTACTGAATTGACAGATTGACTCGAGCCACGCGCCGTGTGAAGGTGTAGCTCGGGCTGGCTCGAGCAGGCGCGTTTAATTTCACGCGCCAGCTCGAGCCACGCGCCCTAAGGAAGTGGTGGCGTGGTTGCGTTCTCACGGCGCGTGTTACCACGAGCCGCACCGCGCCCGCTCGAGCCACGCGCCGTGTGAAGGGGTGGCGGGGCGCGGCTCGTGCAGGCGCGTCCCGATCCGATTAAAGTCGGTAACTTCAAAGGCGCGGCTTGAGCAAACAGGCGAGCACGAGCCACCCCTTCTCACGGCGCGTGATATCACAAGCCGCGCCACGCCGACAAAAATTAAAGTAAAATGAAACTTTATTAGCACGATAATAGATATGATTTTGCTCTAAGTCACTTCGTTAAATAAGTAAATTTTAATGAAATGCAACTTTATTCACTAGGCAACTAGGTTGCATTTCAATCTCTGTGGCTCAGTGAGTGGACTGTCAGTAGCTCAAGCCGGGGGTCGCGGGTTCGAATCCCGCCGACGGAACAAAAAAGTTTTCATAGTTCCTGGGTATTATTAAATATGTGTATCATATAATAAAAATCTTAAATATATGTATAGTATAAAAGTATTAAATATATTTCCGTTGTCTGGTACCCGTAACACAAGTCCTTCAGGTACTTAGCACTGGGCCAGACTGACGCGGTGTGAAGCATCCATAGATATTGTATTATTATTATTAATCTATGCCGCTAATTTTATTATATTAAGTGTAATTCATTTATTTGATAACAGCCCAATGAGCTCTTATAGCAGTATTACTTTAATATTACTTTTGAATTTCGTATGAACAAGCAGAATCTCTATTTATATAAACAAAACTATGTTTTTTGTTTGTGCCAAATCTGAAAGTAATATTAAAGTAATATTGCTATAAGAGCTGGTAGGGGGGCAGATGCCGCTGCTTGGCGGCTACATCGCGCTATAGCTAGCACGAAGATTTTTATTATAGGTGATTAACTAATATGAAACTCATTTCACTTACACTCATTCTTGGTGTTGTAGAATTATCACGCCAGAGGGATTTAAGTCCCAGGGTTGAGGGTGGGATACCCTGGGCCTGGGGGCTGGGGCTTGGGACTAAATTCCTATGGCGTGTATTGGTCCTCAAATACTGGTGGCAGTTCATTCCTGAGTTTTACAGTGCATGACAGGATGTTACGCAAAAAATTCACGGTGGAAGACTGCTCCTCACCAAGGTGATGAGGATTGATGATGGTATGTTTTTCGCGTGGTGGAATGATGACGAAAGCTTGCAGGATGTACGATACAATAGTAATTGCTCAAAAACATCCCAGTTCCCCGTGATGCTATACTACTTTTATATTTCACAATAATAATTATTATTATGTTTCCACTCGTACTGGTGGAAGAATGACTCTTCTGTTCGAGCACAATATCACGAAATCCGTCTGTAGTCTGTACGGCTACCCTGGGACTAAAATCGCTCTGGCATGATAATTCTACAACACCAAGAGTGAGTGTGAATGGAAATAGTTTGGTACTAGTTAATCACCTTATACCTATAACAAATATCTTCGTGCTAGCTACAGCGCGATGTAGCCACCAAGCAGCGGCATCTGTTATCAAAATAAAGGAATTAAACTTAATAATATAATTTAAAATTAAACTTAATATTAAACTTAATAAAATTAGCGGCATAGATTGAAATGCAACCTAGTTGCCTAATGAATAAAGTTGCATTTCATTAAAATTTACTTATTTAACATAGTGACTTAGAGCAAAATGATATCTATTAACGTGTTAATAAAGTTTAATTTTACTTGAATGTTTGTCAGCGTGGCGCGGCTTGTGATATAACGCGCCGTGAGAAGGGGTAGCTCGTGCTCGCTCGTAATAGCTGGCTCGGCGCGGCGCGGCGCGGCTTGTGATATCACACGCCGTGAGAAGCCAGCTTTATATCTTCTATCTCAATCTGACAGATCCTATGACATTTCAATATTTGAAAATAACTTTTTTTTAACACGTCCCAAATAAAAAATCTGATTTTTATACCATGATAACTAGAGACATGTCACATGTGGGAAGCCTATAAAGCTTAATTTGACACGCTCGAGCATATCGTGAAATCCCTTCTTGGCCTCCCCTTACCCCCCACACTCGAGCATATTTCACCAAATCCCTTCTTGGCCTACCCTAATATTACATTAAATTGTACTCGTTCAACTAGAACTACCCGGTTTCTAAGGTTATAAGGACAGACGTAAGAGCGTCCGTGGCCTAACTGGTAGTCATTTGGTTCGCACTCGTAGAGGGTGCAGGTTCGATCCCGGGTGGAGGCGTGTACTAATGAGACATTTTATTTTCTAAACTCAAGTACACAATACGGACGCTCGTACGGTGAAGGACAACATAACTTATAAAAATATACAAAAAAATATATACAAGCATGCATAATACAAATAAACAGTAGTACTATAGAATATATTACATAAATACTATAAAGGCGAATGCCCAAAAATGTATGGACCAAAAACCCGTAATCGATTGAAACCATTTATATGTGGCATAGTAGACTACTTATACTGTATCCCAAATACAATGTCCTTTTTGGATTAAACAATCATCGAGTACTTTAAAAACGATCGTAACTAATTGACTTTTCTTATAGGAATCTACCTATATGATATTCAGGGCGACGCGACGCGATGCTACAAACGATAGTTTGGCGATTAGTACGTAGTAAAAACATTTATAATACAGATGTATACAGTGTTGTAATTATGTATTTATGAATTGAATGTTTAAATGTTTATCACTTTTATATCTGACAGTATAGAATGTTAGTTTGGTATAGAAAATAATCTGTATACAATATGTACTGTTATTTTAGGATTATTAAGTACACGATATCAGTTATATGATCGTTTTTTTTTTTTAATAAAATAAGGGTCGAAACGAGCAAACGGGTCACCTGATAAAAAATAATAAATAAATAAGAAATGTTTTATTTCTGAGTAAATTTTAATCAAATTTTTTCAGAATGTCTACCTGATGCCTACCACCGGTTCGGGAACTACCCCGGCGAGAAGAACCGGCGTAAGAAACTCGGTTCCACTTTTTACCAAAAAAGTGAGAGAAAAATTATTCTTTTAAAATAAAGTTTACAATTTTGTAACTTAATATTATATACAATGTCAACATACATAATTGTAAGTCATAATATAATAATGTAGAAGTAGCCTTGCAAGAAGCCATCCTACTCCCAAGATGTGCCATCTTCTATGAAATCATTGACCTTATAAGATTCCTTTATAAGATTCCTTAATTGACCCTATGATGGAAAGCAACTGTACTGTCGGCCATGGACACTCGCAACATTAGAAGAGCTGCAAGTACGTTGCCACTTGCCGGCCTCTGAAGGTTTGCAGGTCGTATTGAAAATATAGTGACAGTTTATTTCAGAGTTTTACAGTGCGCAGCAGAAAGTTACGCAAAAAACGCACGGTGGAAGACTGCCACTCATAAAAGTGATGAGGATGGTATATTTTTCGCGTGGGACGATGGCGAAAAGTTGGAGGTGGTATGATTCCGAACAAATTCTTAGAGCACTCCCCGTGATACAACCGATAGAGGATGTAGAGTGAAGCCACTTGTGATTTAGTTTATTCTTAAAATATATTATATTTGACATACTTTTTTAGGGTTCCGTACCCAAAGGGTAAAAACGGGACACTATTACTAAGACTTCGATGTCTGTCCGTCTGTCTGTCTCTAGGCTCTTACTCAAGAACTACTATAGCTAGAGTTCTGAAATCTTCACAGATTGTGTATATCTGATGCCGCTGTAACAACAGATACTAAAAACTAAATAAAATTAAGATTCAAGGGAGGCTCCCATACAACAAACGTGATTTTTTTCCCTTTTTGGCTCCTAATCTATAATGGCTATATTAAGTAGACACATGATTTTTTTACGAAATCCTCAATTATGTGTGTACTTTAATATTTAACCGCAAAATTAAAAGAAAATAAATAATTAAGGGGGGCTCCCATACAAAAAACAATTTTTTCCTACTTTCGCGCTATAACGGTATGGAACCCTTCATGCGCGAGTCCGACTCGCACTTGGCCGATTTTTTTTCTATTTAATTGTACATTATTGTCCATCAACATCACGAGAAATATCACAAAAACAAAGGAAATAACTAGTTGATTCGAAGTAGATACCACACTGTGTATCTCAGATTTATTTTTCCAAATTATCGGTTTCAGGCATAGCACATATATTATTTAAGAAAACTTATCGAATCAATTTCTTCGATGGTACAATCTTAAGAAAAAATTTATCCCCTTATCTCCTTACAAGCTCCAAGATTCGTGTGTGTGTATTTGTAAACAGCAGACCCTTCGCGTACTACTATAACTGTCTTTGCTTTTCATACCACGTTACCTTTCAGGATCCCGTATGGTCAAAAATGCGTCGTCGCCTCACGCCAGTGTTCACGTCATCCAAACTCAAATAGCTGCAGGCTCACATCAACATCAAGTCGAACGATCTTCTGCAACGCATAGCCTTGGAGAAGGGTAATCGTATTGATTTACGCGTAAGTTTCTTTTCTGGTTTTAGTAAAGAAAAAACCTTATGTGATTCATATTTTTATCAACACGCTTTAGTCTAGACTAAAATTGCTAGCAATTTATCATAATATTCCTTTAGGAATCTTTATGAAAGTACTACGTGTTATTTCAAAACTATATTATAGCAAATTTCATCAAAATATGCTTATAAACACGCTTTAGTCTAGACTAAAATTGCTAGCAATTTATCATAATATTCCTTTAGGAATCTTTATGAAAGTACTACGTGTTATTTCAAAACTATATTATAGCAAATTTCATCAAAATATGCATACACGTTATACAGGAAGTAATAATTTAATAAGTTGTTTTGGGTGGCAACATGTTTCATTCACGTGTTCAAAATACACATCAATCCAAACTAAACACAAAAATGGTTCAACTTTATAGATTAAAAACAATACCGGACCAAAAAAGGATCCTTGTGGTACACCTTCAAGTCTTCCTCTCCGTCAAGTTACTTGTGACCTGCTTATTTTCAGAATTTAATGTGCGACTACACGACCGACGTAATAGGTACCTCAGCGTTTGGGCTGGCTAGTGACGCGACTCTCACTGGTGACAGTTCGCTACGGGCAGTTACTAAAGACCTCATGAAATTCTCTGTATATAGAGGCTTCAGTTGGACTTCTATATTTTTCTTACCAGAGCTGGTTGATATATTTAAGTAAGTTGAAGTGTTAATTTAAGATTGCATTAAATAAGCCTATCAGAGAAATGAGAATCTAAGTCGGAATTGGCTGATCAGTTATCAGTATCGCATATTATGACGGATAACACAATACAATGTTATCAATATAACCATTTCAAAACATGACGTAATTTTTTGATGGTTTGTAAATAATAATATTATGACTCGCAATCAAAATATAACTGTTTTGCATTACAACAAAACAATTATTATGTGCCAAATAAAACACAGTGTTGAGTTGAAGAAGCGATTCGTAATCTTAGCCTATATAAGTGTCTATGGATTAAAAACTTACCAAATAGTCTGTGGTTTCTCTTAGTTCACTGCTTTACTCACCAGCTGGCGCCCTCTTCTATGAGAATAGGCGCGACGTCATCTGTCAACTTCATAGTGTCTTCACTCACCAGCAAGACCTTGCTGCAACACTGTGTTTTATTTGGCACATAATAATTGTTTTGTTGTAATGCAAAACAGTTATATTATGTAGCCTTCCTAAAACACAGTGTTGAGTTGAAGACGTGTCTGATATCTGCTGGTGCATGAACGCTATGTGATAAATTGTTAAATTTGATACTACAAATATTCTCTATTACTTAAATTATTATTAACAACTGAAACTCACTCTTCTATAAGAAAAACTTTTATTCTGAATATTAAATTATTATTAATTAAAATTTAACTTGTAACAAACAAATAAAATTATTTTTTTTTTTTTTTTTTTTTTAAACAAAACAAATCAAATTCTTATCTTAAAACATAACAAATTGTGAATAATATTGAATTATCAAAATGGCACATTACAAACTTATTCCTATAGGAACTCTAGGGAGATAGTAATTTAGCTCTATTCTAATAAATTACTCTGTGTGAGAGAGATCAATAATTTCTTATTAAACAAACAATTAAAAATATTATAAATTGTCAACTTGTTGCTACAAACAAGAAAAATTATTATGTAACAAATCAGCTGAAGTATTATTATCATTATTGCTTTGCACAGAGCGACAATAATATTTACTAAAAGTTTGAGCACTTTTCCAATTTCCCCTACTCAAAATTTCTTCTACAGGTCTATTTTCAAGCCATCCTCTTGAAGCAACGGCTGAACGGATGCTACCCGGAGAAGCTCTTATATCAATTTCTTTAAATATTGATTTGATCCATCCAGTAATCATGGTTCTTGATGCTGGCTTAATAGGTCCAGTTACAGATAAAAATAAATTAGTAAGATCCTGCTGCTGTGATCTTCTATTTTGAGATTTTGAAATAAGAGATTTTATATGTTTGACAGGGCAGATTTTTTCATCAGGATGCTGTAGAAGGCACCAACCAGATTGTCTATGTGTACCGGAATCAGTCTTGGAGCCAAATTTAGGAATTAATGTGATTTTATCCTCATCATTATGAAAATTATTTTGTGAAATATCCAGTAAAGTTAAATCGTGTATACGACGCCCAGATGCCAATAAAAGAATGAGAGATGTTCTCCGGGAAATGTCAAATAATGAATTATTGGAGCTAGTACTTTTGAGCCAATCGAACAGTATTTTTATGTCAAATATTGGAGGCTTAGGAGCTGGCGGTTTAGCGATGGATATAGCTCTCAAAACCTGAGTAACAAAAAAGTTTTTAGAAAAATTTTCCACAGATGTAGCACAAAATGTTGAAATTGCTGATTTGTGCAACAAGATAGTACTATAGGCTAATTTGTCTACTAAAAATAGCTTTGCCAAAAATCTTGCCACTGTGCTACCATCTGGTGTATTTGGGTTTATATTCTCAGACTCACACCACAACAGCCATCTATTGATAGGTGCTTTGTATGTAGTAAGGGTGGACTCCCGCCAGCTTTGTTTTAATAAGTTTTGTTCGTCTAAACTCCAGTGTCTCACTTTGTCTGCCCACCCCCAACCTTCCAGGCTAGAAGAGACAACTTGTCTATCTGTTCCGGCACTCTGCCTGTAGTTTGATCTATCAAGGTCTTCCGCAGATCCTTGATTATTATTGGCTCTCCGAGAGCCCTCGCCTGTAGGTCTGGATGCCAAAAGCACCGAGTCCAATGAGGTGCTATTAGAACATATGTTCCCCTCGCCTTGTTCAGATGGGCCAATACTCGTGGGATGAGGTTTGGGGGGGGAAACACCCAGGCCATCTGGTAATCCCACTGAAGGCTGAATGCGTCGCAGAAAGTTGCGCACCCATCTGTTGAATCCAATGTGGCGTAGCTTCGCACGACGGCGGTCTCTTTTGACGCGAACAGGTCTATATCTGGGACCCCCCACTCTTTGAATATGGCTTCCGTGGCCTGTGGAAGTAGGTGCCACTCTGGGACTGGGCGACCCCTCGAGAGACGATCTGCTATTCCGTTTAGCCTCCCTGGGAGGTAGCAGGCCGACAGCGTTATATTGAGCTGCTCGGTTAACTCTAGAACCCTGCCTGTCAGTTCTAATAGGGCTAGTGATCTTGTGCCCCCCTCGTTCCTTATGTATGCAACGAGAGTACGGTTGTCGGTCTGCAACAGTATGTGAGCTCCCTCTAGGCTCTCCTCTTGGCACTTTATTGCCGCATATACTGCATAAAGTTCTTTTAGATTTGAGTGCCACTTCTTTTGGTAAGGAGCCCATTTGCCTGATAGAAGTAGGCTGTTTAGATGTGCACCCCATCCCGCATCTGCTGCATCTGTTGTAAGAAAGTGTGTTACTTCTTTCTGATGTAATGGGGCCCTGCTGTTGTTTACAGCATTTAGCCACCAAGTCAAATCCTGACTTAACGAAGGTGGTATTACTTTTTTGTCTCTGGGTCGGTTCTGATGAAATTTTTTCAAAAATATTTGCATCTTGCGGCAATGCAGACGTCCTTTTGGAATTGAGTAATTTGCAAAATTTAACATGCCTAATAGACTTTGCATCTCTTTCAGGGTGCAGCATCCTTTTTTTAGCAGACTTGATATGATATTCTTTATTTTCATTATTTTCATTTGGGGCAATGACAGGCAATTGATTTCGGTATTCCAGGTAAGTCCTAGGTATTCCAACTCGTGTGTTGGTATGAGACTGGACTTTTGATAGTTGACATGCCAACCTAGTGATTCTAGAACACTCAGCGTTTCCGCAACCTGAGTGACAAGTTTGGCACGATTCTGATGCGCCAGGAGGTAATCGTCTAGATATGCAAGCAGTCGCACCCCCTTTGTCCGTAGGATTTCCGCAACCCAATTGGACACCGCTGCAAATAAACGGGGGGCAGACGATAGGCCAAATGGTAGGGCAGTCAACTGTAGCACTTCGTTGTTGTATATCACCCTCAGAAAGCGCCGGTGTTTCTCGTCGATTGGCAGGTGAAAATATGCTTGGTGGAGGTCGATCTTGACCAACCAATCCCCATCCTGTAAGAAGGTTATCACATCTGCCTGTGAAATGAGCTGAAAGTGCTTTACGGCGACATGTGCGTTGAGGCCCCTGAGGTCGAAGATCGGGCGTATTCCTCCATCTGCTTTGGTTACAAGAAACATCTTTGAGTGGAAACCTGCATTGAGTACTGGAGGGTGTTCTAAAATTTTCTTTTCTTTCAGCTCTTTGATCACTGCTGACATCTTTGTAGTTACTCTTGTTGAGAACTTGTTTTGGATACTCTTGTTGGGGTAATGTAGAGGAGGTTTTGTTTTGAATGCTATTTTGCCATTGGATATAATTCTTAGGATGAACGGGTTGGCACCTAACTTCTTCCAAGCCTCTACATGTTCCCTCAAACATCCACCCCTGAACACCCTCGTTGGATTGTCACTTTTGTTTAGTGTGGGAACTTGTATTCTCTGTTTGGTTGTTTCGACGAAAGGGCCGGTTCTTTTTGGGCATAGTCTTTATTTTTCTCTCCTCTTTATAAGATCTAGTAGATGGAAATCTCTGTTTCTTATTTGAATGTTGATTAAATGAAGTACTAGACCTCTTTTCTTTTAAGTAACTTGGTGTATTCAACCAAGTCTGTGAACCACCTAATGACTGAATAATAGGCTGTAAGCCCTCTCGACTAAATAAGTATTCCGAGCTGGGTGGAACGTTTTGTAAAGTAGCTCTGAGGTTTGAATTTGCTATTTCTTTAAGAATGCGATCCCGCCTAACTTCAATGCACTCTGCCCTTTTTCCACAGATTATCTGCATGGACAGCTCAGAATTCTTTGATATACTAGATCCGGGACCAAATGTTGTTAAAAATCTCTCACAGAGAGAATTGGCATTAAGATTTTTTGCATCCGCTGAGGCCCAGTCAACAATCCCCCGCAGTCCTGTTTGCAGTAATTGTCTTTGTTCAAGTAAGACATTAGATAAGCTAGCTAATAGCTGCTCTGTAGATGCTAAATAGTCTTTATTTTTACTAAAATGACAAAGCTCTTCATTTATTTTAAGACCTATAAACCCAGGTGTTGCAGCATAAGACTGCATCGCTTTTTTATAGCGAATGCCCTTCCAGGCTTGAGTGTTGAATTTTTGGTACTTTACCAGCTCTAATAGGCGGTCTTTATCAGCAGAAGGTATAATCTTCTTGTCATCATAATCAATGTTTAATTCACCTAAAGTGAGGTTATTTGATGAAGTACATGGTCTTTTAAGGAAAGTTGACTCCAAATTACTAGACTGAACAGCGTGACTAGGGCCTGGTAAGCAATTATTTATGATCTGGTGAGTGTTGGTGTTATGCATTGTTTGACTAGTTAGTTCGGAGACGAAGTTTGAAATCCGACTTACTTGATCCATCAATACATCGACGCGTGGATCGGCATAAGGATTTTGTACATACCTACGACGACGCTTGTTAGGTGGTGGAGAAGCAAAGCCAGCCTCATCCTCCGAAGATGAGGAGCCTGCATCGGCCCCGCTGCTGTTACAAGCCTGTCCCTCGTCCGAGGCGACAGAACTTGCACATTGTGTATTTCTATCCACACTCATTTCACCTTGAAGCACTTTTCTAACACCAACACTAAACACTGTGTTTTATTTTAACAATAAAAAACACTTAAGAAAAATTTTTACGGCTTGCGCGGTAAAAATTTACGAACGCTATGAAGTTGACAGATGACGTCGCGCCTATTCTCATAGAAGAGGGCGCCAGCTGGTGAGTAAAGCAGTGAACTAAGAGAAACCACAGACTATTTGGTAAGTTTTTAATCCATAGACACTTATATAGGCTAAGATTACGAATCGCTTCTTCAACTCAACACTGTGTTTTAGGAAGGCTACATAATATGACATGCCAGTTTGTAATGATAATAATAATAAATTAATGCTAGCTAAAAGCCGAGCTTTGTGAGGGCTTCGTTGTTCTGCTTGGTAATAATCTTTAAAACAGTTTTTTTTTTATTTTCATAGTAACCAAACCTTGACTGTCTGATGATAACATAATACCTATATTTAAATAAAAACAACTATCAATAGACGTGATAGTTTTTCCGTAAAGTGTACCACAAAAGTGGTCAGGTTGTGGGATATAGTAGGGCTTGCTTCGCTCGCATTGATTAATTATAAGACGAGAATAATAATAACTAGCTAAAAGCCGAGCTTTGCGAGGGCTCGCGTCATCACACCTTGACTGACTGACGCTAACACATCTACATATTATAAAAAACCTTGGCTGATTGATCTACATATAAATTAAAATTACTAAGTAATATGTTAAAGCACAAATCAATAGGCGTGATAGTTTTTCCGTAAAGTGTACCACAAAATGTACAGGTTGTGGGATAATATACTAGAGCTCGCTTCGCTCGCCGATTAGTAAGACCACCAACGTCCAACGTATTAAGTATAGTAGCATGCATATTGCATAATATGCAGCAGATAGTATGAAGCAGCAAAAATTTAATTTAAGAGCATACGAGTATTTTGTTATCGATTGTGATCAACATTATGTGATTATTATCAATAGTAATACTGCAGTAATGGTCAAGTCTTAAAAAATAATTATTTTAAAGGTACAAAACAAATGTTAGTCTACTTACCGTTTTACAGGTTTACGTTAATCTCTAAAGAATCATCTGATTTCTTCAGGAAAATTTTCTATACTATTGTTTCGGAAAGAGAGAAAAACAAGTATGCGAATAAGAACAAAGATCTGCTGGACGCTCTTCTGAATATAAAGAAAGAAGCAGAAGCAAACGGTGAAGGTATTGAATCTTAGTACAGAATCAAAATTCACATTTGTAGTAAAACTCAGGCTTTGTCAATTGCCAAAAATATATAATACATCTCACAAATTAGTATTTTTAAAACTTCTTGTTGTTTTCTAGAAATTTCTGATGATCTCCTCATCGCTCAAGGAGTGATATTTCTTCAAGCTGGTTTTGAAACCTCGGCAGCGGCACTCACATTCATGTTTAACGAATTAGCACACGCACCACATATTCAGGTAAAAAAAATTATATTTCTTTATTATAATTATATTAATTAACGCCTCCGTGGTCCAGTGGTTAAGAGCGTGGCTCTTGACTCGGAGGTCGTGGGTTCGATTCCCGCGCTGGAAACATGTTATTTCCAAGTTGGGTTAGGACAATGCAGGCTGATCACCTGATTGTCTGACAAGTAAGATGATCCATGCGTCGGATGGGCATGTGAAAAGTCGGTCCTGCGCCTGACTCTCGCCGGTCGTGTCGGTCTTCCGTCCCACTGGATTATGAGAGTAAAGGAATAGAGAGTGATCTTGTGTACTGCGCACACACTCGGGCACTATAAAATTACTCCTGCGTACCTGCCTGGTTTCAATGAAACCGGCCACCGTCACCGAAACCGGTATGTGGGGAATTATTATTATTGAATTAGAGTTATTTCTATTGTTCTTGTTTTGTTTTTTGTTAATGCAGGAGAAAATCTACGCCGAACTATTGGAAGCAAAGCAAATGAATAGCTCCGGAGAATTTAATACAGAGCAACTAGAGGGCTTGAGGTACTTCAATGCCGCTATTAAAGGTAATATTGCTCACAAAATAAGTTACAGAGAATTCATAATAGTAATTAAAATAACTGCTTCCTCATTTATATTACAGAAACTCTCAGAAAATATCCGCCAATGGGTTGGTTGGACAGAATAGCTGAAAATGATTACAGAGTTGATGAAAATCTGATAGTGAAAGCTGGAACACCTATAGTGGTTAATGCAGTGGGCATGCATCACGATCCAGAATACTTCCCAGACCCATACAAGTTTGATCCTAATAGATTCTTGCCAGAAAACGAGGAGAATATCAAACCATATACCTACATGCCATTTGGTGAAGGACCCAGGATTTGTATAGGTAAATATTTTACATAATTTTCATGGGTCACCAATTTGGGATAATATATATTTTTATTATGTGTGTGATGGTCGAAACTAAATAACATGTTTTATTCAAACAAGAACCTGTTTTATTTAATTTAATGAGAATGAACTTTTTGCACTTTAACTGATTCACACAGATAATCTGCAGAATACCTTGTTAATCTGCAGTCTAACTGGTTTACGCACGTTAACGGTAGCTTAATATTATATATTATATCGACATACTTCACTTAGAAAACTTCAAAAGCGCGATGCAGGAATGTGGCGCTAATTGTGGGTACCGCCATATCGCATTTTAAAATATGTTTTTTTCTTACAGGAATGAGATTCGCTAAAATAAGTATCCAAATGGCTGCAGCTAAAATTCTTCTAAGCTACAGACTAGAGCCGTATCCTGATACACCTCTTCCATCCAAATGCGAAGTCGAGAAGAGAGGAACAATTTATTTGCCTGGAGAAGTTGTCAATCTAAAGTTCATACCAAGTGTTTAAAGTAATACGCAATGTTAAGGCTAGCCAGCTAGATACAATTATTAAATACCACAACAAATCTACCTACAAATAGCTATGGGGAGAACCATAGAGTAAAGACAAACTATGTATTTGCTATCTATGTTGTGAGTAAGGATGTCAACATAAAATTATTGTAACTATTAAATTATTTATTTACTTTTGACTCGTGGATTAATTTTTATCAATCATGATGCCTTATTCTAATCCTATTCACAGCTAATCGAGTAAGGATCATTAACAAAATTTATCATATTTTATTTATATCTACTGCTCCAAAATTTCATAATAAATCTGAATCGCTTGTCGAAGTTGTACAAAAATATCATGTGATCATGTACATTGCAGTTATAAGGGCTGGTAGGCTATTGCAGAACTTACGGCACATTCTGAGATCAAAACTTTGAAAAATCAGAATATAAAATCTCCACTTTGTGTCTTGAATCTTGCAACAGAGAACATTCTAAGAGCAAAACTAAAAAAAACTGAATATAAAATCTCCACTTTGTGTCTTGAATCTTGCAACAGAGAACATTCTAAGAGCAAAACTAAAAAAAAACTGAATATAAAATCTCCACTTTGTGTCTTGAATCTTGCAACAGAGAACATTCTAAGAGCAAAACTAAAAAAACTGAATATGAAATCTCCACTTTGTGTCTTGAATCTTGCAACAGAGAACATTCTAAGAGCAAAACTAAAAAAAACTGAATATAAAATCTCCACTTTGTGTCTTGAATCTTACAACAGAGAACATTTTAAGAGCAAAACTAAAAAAACTGAATATAAAATCTCCACTTTGTGTCTTGAATCTTACAACAGAGAACATTCTAAGAGCAAAACTAAAAAAACTGAATATAAAATCTCCACTTTGTGTCTTGAATCTTGCAACAGAGAATTCATCAAAAACATTCTAAGAGCAAAACTAAAAAAAACTGAATATAAAATCTCCACTTTGTGCCTTAAATCTTGCAACAGAGAACATTCTAAGAGCAAAACTAAAAAAACTGAATATGAAATCTCCACTTTGTGTCTTGAATCTTGCAACAGAGAACATTCTAAGAGCAAAACTAAAAAAAACTAAATATAAAATCTTCACTTTGTGTCTTGAATCTTGCAACAGAGAACATTCTAAAAGCAAAACTAAAAAAAACTAAATATATAAAATCTCCACTTTGTGTCTTGAATCTTGCAACTGAGAACATTCTAAGAGCAAAACTAAAAAAACAGAATATAAAATCTCCACTTTGTGTCTTGCATCTTGCAACATAGAACATTCTAAGAGCAAAACTAAAAAAAACGAAATATAAAATCTTCACTTTGTGTCTTGAATCTTGCAACAGAGAACATTCTAAAAGCAAAACTAAAAAAAACTAAATATATAAAATCTCCACTTTGTGTCTTGAATCTTGCAACAGAGAACATTCTAAAAGCAAAACTAAAAAAAACTGAATATAAAATCTCCACTTTGTGTCTTGAGTCTTGCAAAGAGAACAGGGAATTAAACTTTTCTAAGTATCTACTACACTCTACTGCTATACCATTATAACAGAAGTGCCTCAAATTAATACTTTACCTACTAAATATAAAAGTAAATACTACTACATGATATCAGCGCTTGAGCCAATTAAGTACAGCATGACAATCATTTCTGTACTATATTGATATGTCGCACTGACGCGGCCGTACTGTCTAGTGGTCTATCACTAGTATTTGTCTATTTCAATTATTATTATACAATATGTAACAAAACTAAGTGATAATACTTTAGGGTGTGTATGACGTGTTCCTTATAGAGAGTTCACTGCGCTGAAAGAATTTTTTTTTTCACTTTTGTATGGGGAAACTCATGACGCTGGGGCGCTTGCCCATACAAAAGTGAAAAAAATGGTCTTTCAGCGCTGCTACTGTCACAATGAACTCTCTACAAGGAATACATACACACCCCAAAATATTATCTCTTAGTTTTGTTACACCCTATAGATAAGGGTATACTAAATTATCTACAGAAATCACACAATGCGTAAAGTCATTATTAAATTTTATATTTACTATCTCATCACCAGTATAATATAGTTTCGATTGATTATCATATTTGACTGTATTTATATATCAGTAGCGAAATGCTATAGCGTGTTAAACAACAGGAATCAAGGTATTTATTTTTAATTTAAGTTCAATTTTCACACACTTTATGATATTCGACAGCTAGATATTTTGTTTCAATGTTTTTAAATAATTACTTCAATTATTTATTTAATGTTATGTAGTTGTAGAATTATTAAATCAGGCATATACCTACACTATATGGATGGATAAACACAGTGTCATGTTCAAGGTCATAGAACATTTAACCTCAGACATTTAAACATTTAACCTTAACATTTAACATAAGTATATATATTTAAATACAACTAATCACAACTAAACTAAAAACATATTTGAATATGTTTTTAGTTTAGTTGTGATTAGTCGGGTTGTGTTACGTTACTTGTGTTTATATTTTATTTGTGCTTAAAAATATTTCTAGACACAATGTTGACTGTTCAAATACTAACTCTTCTGATAACACTACTGTTGTCTTTTCTATATCTTCGTTGGAGAAGTGTGAAGGGATATTGGGCAAAGCTTGCCCCCTAATCCGCTGTGTGGAAGCCTAACCTTTTTGCTACGTAAAAATGTGGTAAGTGTCTCTTGTCTCCATCTTCTTTTCTAACAACATTATAATCCTAGACTAACCAATATTCCAAACTCAAATCGACCTGCAATTTATATTATGTTCCAAAGAAAATATTTTAAACGTTGTAACATATGTATCTACACTTAAAAATATGCCTCTTCTAGCGTACTCAGGTTTGTCAGTCAGGCAAAAACACAAGATTTTAAAGTATCTTTTAAAATTTAGTTTGTTTCAAAAATTTTCAGGGAATTTGGATGCGTGAGACCTATGAGAAGTTCTTCTCTGGAGGTAACCGTGTGAAGTATGTCGGCATCTGGAAGCCCGCCCTTCTGGTCTGTGATCCTGAAATCGCCCGGAATGTGCTTGTCAAAGACTTCGGAAACTTCAGAAACAGAAACTTAGCGTCTGGTTCCAACGATCCCATCGGCGCTCTCAACGTTTTTACCGTCAATGTAAGCTAAAGCATCAATATTTCTTGTAATAATTCGTAGTAACTTATGTTTCTGAATCATAATAATCATAATTTTTCTTACGTGATTTTTTGGACTTTCTAATTTCTTCTATGTATCTTTCTGATATTTTCAACCTTTTAGGACCCCGTTTGGAGTCAAGTGCGTCGTCGACTCACACCAGTGTTCACGTCATCCAAGTTAAAACAATTGCAATCCTACATCCGCAGTAAATCCAAAGAAGTCGTACAGCGCATTGCACTAGAAAAGGGAAACCGAATTGATTTACGGGTTTGTTTTTACTCTTCTATTATGTATACAGTGACAGGTATAATACTGGCAAGTACTATCAGATAAGTAGTATAAAATTGATCCTAATATGCCTGAAGCACCTCCTTGATCTGAAAGAAATGAAAAAGCTCAGCAGTAGGAGAACTGATAGGAGTTGCTGAGGATTAAATATAATATTAATTTAATCCTCAGCAACTCCTATCAGACTTCACCACGGATGTAATCGGCACTTCGGCTTTCGGTATCGCGAGCGATACGACTCTGACTGGAGACAGTTCACTGCGTGCCGTCACCAAGGAGTTCATGAAGTTCTCCGTCTACAGAGGCTGCTGCTGAACCTCCATCTTCTTCTGGCCTGAATTAGTCGAGATATTTAGGTAAGAATTTATTCGTTTGATCCGATATTAGCTTATGATTTTTCGATTAATTTGTGATAATGGATGTTACATTAAACATTAATTATCTTTTGTGCATTGTTTTATTCACCTTTAGGTTCACATTATTTCCGAAGGAGTCAGTGGATTTCTTCAGAAAAATATTTAAGACCATTCATCCCAAAGAAAAGTAGACGATTCCGTCGACGAGTTCGTCGATAACATAATACAAATGTTTACTGACAAGTGAATAAAGATGATGATTATCTCATATAGCGTAGGGCCTGCTAAAGAAATTCACTTAATATACTTTTTAATTACCTCCAAATTGTAAGCGAAAGAGTAAAGGTTGACTCACAATATCACGCCCAATCGTTGCGTTTAATAATATAAGCGCAGGGATTTGTAAGCGATTTAACGTAGCATCAAACCTAGGCAAATAAAATTATAGTATACTAGCTGTTGCCCGCGACTTCGTCCGCGTGGACTTTAGTTTATAGTTGTTCCCGTACATCGAGTCGTTAACGCGTAAATCAGAAAAAGTATACTGTGTGGGAACTGCACATTTTTCCGGGACAAAAAACATTCCTTGACCCAGATTCAAATTAGTATCTCCAATCTCCATGCCCATCAAAATAGATTAAATAGTTTAGGCGAGAATCATCAAAGTTTATTGTGCAGGAACCGTATATTTTCCGGGACAAAATTTATCCTTTGTTCTTTTTCGGGATTCAAAGTATTTTTATACCAAATTTCAGCAAAATGGGTCCAGCCGTTTACGCGTGATGTCGTGACCACGCGAAATATAACGTTCCGCGCAGCTTCGCCCGCGTAAATTAGATATTTTACAGACAAATTACTCCACAAAAAAAAGCCTATGATCCTTCACGTGGTCTATTTCTTATCTATGCCAAATAAAAGAAAAATTGCTCCAGTTTTTCGTGAGATAAGCCCTTTCAAATAATTTCCCCCCGTTTTTTTCCACACTTTCCTCTATTTCTTCGCTCTTATTAGTATTAGCGTGATAAAATATAGCCTATAGCCTTCCTCGATAAATTGGCTATCTAATACTGAAAGAATTATTCAAATCGGACCAGTAGTTCCTGAAATTAGCGCGTTCAAACAAACAAACAAACTCTTCCCAATTATAATATTAGTATAGATAGAGGAAAGGAAGAAAAAAAAATTTTCACACACACAACTTAAGATTGAAATTAGTGAACTTGTTCCTGTGAAGAGAAAAATTATGGGTTTAGTAAATTATCGTAGCCATCAAAACTTTAGTCTGTAGGACGTATGTAGATGCTGTGTGTGATTTTCTAAAAAACTTTTCGATGTAAGTATGTATGTAGTAATTTTATCAACAATGACGACGTAAAATAAATAAAAATCTATTCATATTGTCATTCTTCCAATCATTTTGTATCGCTGCGAAGCATATTATCATTCTGTTACCACCTTTACGAGTCTTATCATGATTTTCTGCTTTCCTTTTCACGAAATTCGCCTTTGAAGTTGAAAACCTACATTTTTCTTAATTATTGACTCGCTTTGTGAGATAATTCTGGATATTCTTTACGTAATCGGTACGAGGATGTAAATTGCGAGGAAGATATTAAAAAAATAAGATAAGTACGTAATTTTTTTTAATATCTTGCCTCAATAATGGTGTGGGTAGTGTAAAATATTTATTATGAGGTTATAATAATAATGCCTCCCACACCGAGGTTTCTGTGAAGATTGCCGTAGTTACGACCTGCAAACCTTCAAAAAAAGAGCGTATTCCCTCTTAAAAGGCCGGCAACGCACCTGCAGCTCTTCTGATGTTGAGAGTGTCCATGGGCGACGGTGGTTGTTTTCCATCAGGCGACTTGCTCGTTTGCCCCCTTATTTCATTAAAAATTTTTTTTAAAAAAGTTATAAAACCAGGCCAGCTAACTTTTTTCATGCCAATCCGACGCGTGAATCATAGATATTCTTTGTCACACATAGGTGGATTGTCTGTTTAGTTACAAACTCTTCAGCTTTATAGTATAAAAAAATACATGAAAAAACATCGCAGAGAATTTTTATCACGACAAAACTGGGATAACAGTTATTATACAATAAATAGACAAAGATTAAAAACCCGCGCAAGGTAAACTTTGGCTATAAATTCAGTCTGTTGAGAAGTTTAATTTTTTGTAGGCAGTTAAAAAGTTTCCCTTCCAAAATTACTCGGATAAGGCACAAATACACTTTCGGATAGCGTTTTATGATCAAACAACAGATTATGGGTAAATTATTAAACTTTGTCGAGGAAACACGTGGTACGGATTTGAGACGAAATCCCTATTTCACCAACACGACTTAAAGTTAATCGTTTGTATATAAATGTCAGCGCCTTCTCCCTCATTTATAAGAAGTGGAAGAGAGACAATGTTATGCTTAAGAGGAGTCCACACCGCGGTTTTTCATACAAACGTTGTCCCCTGTTTCGTCCCTGGATAATGCCGGTAGTGTTATGATTTTTTTCCTGAATATCTATGGCCACTATTAGCATGTCCCTATGTTTTTTTATTTTCATAATTTTATTATTAAAAAAGATAAGAACGTCCAAAAACCCAAAAAAATGGCCAGATTTTCCTCTGTGTTCAAACACCCAGAAAACAAAACTGGCTAAAATATACAAAAAAAAAAATAAAACATAGGAACACAGCTCAAGCCTTGCTTTAATTCTTAATGTAAAAAGT
The DNA here is from genome assembly GCF_905147365.1 of Aricia agestis. NCBI lineage: Eukaryota > Metazoa > Arthropoda > Insecta > Lepidoptera > Lycaenidae > Aricia > Aricia agestis. The sequence continues at coordinate 14,061,169 of NC_056420.1, forward strand.
ACTTGAATCGGTTAAGTTTTGGAGAAGGAATCAGCGGACAACGAATCGAAGATTTTCTGTTCTTTTATTTTGTCGTGATGTCTCTATCGCGCTCTGCGGTGGGAGACTTGAGATAAATGAGACAGCAAAACATTTTCAAATACCTATTTTCAATTTCTCTCGCCCCTGGTGTATCCTCTTAATCACCTATAAGGGGCGTTGATGATATTATAGGCACTTAAAGTGTTATTCGCCAGCGAATTAAAGCACCTTTCTTGAATACTTCTGCTATTTGCATGAATAGGCCGAAATTATGCTCAAGTCTCAACCAAGGTCACTGACTCGCTGATAAGGAAAGACGAATATGACGCCTATGTTGAGACTTGAGTCGTCTTTTGCATTCATCTAAGATCGACGATGTTTCTGGATACTTTCATAGTGGCAATGAAGAGCTCCATCTTACCCTATTGTGGAAAGTGGCTTTAAGACCTCTGTATTACGAGTAGCTTCATGTTTAAGACTGACAACGCGCTAGTGCGCTCCATTGGTATTGTTACTTCTTTTTTGGCTTCGACGAGCTCATGATGTTTTCCTATGCCAAATCAAAATAAGAGAACCAAATAATACTCTGAAAACAAAGCCAAGTGAGTGCCAAAACGTGAATTTCTCTGTGCGTAATTTTAATAATACGTCAAATTTCTCGCAATATGCTTAGAATCACGGCTCCACATAGAAATTGTGGTTTTTGTACCAATATTTGCTTCCAACGTACACGGTTTCTCGCTTGTGTCGTGTTCTCGCGATATTAGCGCGTATGATAAGGGAATAAGAGGTGTAATAGCTTGTAGGGAACGAGGTCTGGGTAGTTATAAAGAAACTCAATATATGTACAAATCCAACGTGCCTTTTACATCGCTCCTACTATGTAAGAACTCGATTTAGAAGAAGAAACTCAATTTCAATCGAGTTTTCTGGTACTTCCGATTTGCATAATATACTACTAATTCGTTAAAGTGTACAGACGAAGATAACGTTAATAATTATTATATTGTGTCAAATGAAAAAACCTTAATATAATCTGCAATACTCACTATGTTCGTTAATGGAACTTGCAATATCTTCTTACCAAATATCCAATTCAATAGGGATGATGACAAGGTCAAAGATTAGCGAATTTTGTTAATAAAATAAAGAAATCACGGTAAAAAATAAGTGTTCCCAAAATTTCAGCTTGATAGCATTTGTATTTTTTTTGTTATGCGCCTTTAAAGTTGGATATTCAAGTCGATTTTTTTTTAATGAAATTTCTTAGTATTTGTATACAATTCGATAACTTAAGCAATTAAAAGCAACTTTTGTTATGAAACCACTTTCATAAATGCAATATTTAATATACCTGTCGAACAAAGTTGTCTCCCGATGCGTACAAACTACGAAAGACTAACGTCAGTCTTTCGTAGCACTTTGTAGGGAGCGTTTCGGGCAGGTCTTTTTATGAGATATTTGAATTGTCATATCTTGGTGAATTTTTAAGCTATCAGAATCATTCTTTCAACGATGTTTCTATTTTTTAAGTGTCCTTCAATTACCGATAGGAAAAAAAAAATAGTCATCATGCCTATTCTGCAGTTTATAGCTAGTTTATAGATCTTTCGCATTTAGAATATTACTGTAGAATTGTAGATTTTAGAAATACGCAATAAGAAGTAAGTAAGTCATATCGATTTTAGAAACTACGGATATCATATTGTTAAGATAGTATATTATGGGCAAGTGTATTATCCTTAATCCGGTGTACCTAACATTAAATGATAAATAGGTTGAGGATTACATAACACAAACTAATTAATTATGTTACGTAGAATACCACCAGATATCCGCACATTTCAATTTTCAATACAAATCTTATCTTATTAGGAATAATATTCAAATTAAAGTAGCACGCATCATAAATAACAATTTTGAAATCGAAATAATAATAAAAAATAATAATAAAAACAAAAACAGTTCTTGTAAAATGTTGCCAAGATGACCACATAAAGTTTACCCTGTGAAAAAGAAAATATAAGAATTTGTTTAAGTTAGGGTCAGTAGAGTTAGGCCATGTAGATTCAGAAGCTTGGCTCTACATGAGATCTCATATCTCGGCAACATTTTACAAGAAATGTTTTCAGTTTTTTTTTTGTAAGTTGGTTCTTGTAAGTACTTAATTAAAGGTTTTTTTAGTTACTGTCTGCAGTCCCGTGTTGTGAAACTCTTTTATCCTAATTCATAAAATTAGTGAAAGTCTAATATAAACCTCACCCCCTCCCTCATTTTAGGTGATGGGGGGCGAAAGTTACAAATTTATGAATATTTTTTCTTTAGTTGTATACTAAACTGAGACTACATACCAAGTTTCAGCTTTCTAGTACTTCAGGAAGTAACCAAACATGTTGATGATCATCAGTGTGTCAGTGTATGAGTGACTGTGTCAGTGAGTCAGTGACGAAATGGGTGTATTTTAGATATCAATAAAATCTAAAGTATAAGATCTATTCAATTGAGACTTTGTATGTTTAATAAGTCCACTATTCACATCATATCCTGAGAATATGAACTATCTGATACATCGGAAACCAACTCTATGAGGGTTCAAAAAAACGACAAAACACTTCGAGAAAAGGTAGGGAGTGCCCTTGCGCTTCGCTTGGCTCATCTCGGCATACTTACGTTTCACGTTTATTTTATGAAACTGTAGTTTTCATTTCATGTCACTGTCGAAAACGTTTTATTCCTTCGACAAATCTTAGTTGGGGCTACCCTAGAAGCACGATCTTGGGGAAAATGTAGAGACGTATGCGGGAACTGTGGCGGACTCGAACCCGCGATATTGTTCTAGTGAGATACAGCTACCGAGCTAAAGGGCGAAAGTAGCGAAAGTTTTTTAACGTTATGATCGTCTTGGGCGTTCTAAGCTAGATGTTATTGTATTATACAACAAGCGAAATTACCAATTTAACTAGTTAATGTGGTTGTTAAGGGGGCGACTAACCCTAAAGTGTCGATTTTATAATTCATTTTTATACTTGAAAGTAAGCCCCGAATTGTTTCATTTTCTGAAATTAGATACGACATTATATTTCCGAGAATTCGATCTGAACAAAAACACGATATCTTAAAATTTTCTCGATAAAAAAAATTCTCAAAGATGCATCTAATTTTCATGAATTTTTCATTTATTGCCATAACCGTGCATTAAACTAAGTTAATATTTTAACACATTGTATAAAATTCTATCATTGAGAGATCGACCTAACGGATTTTTTAAATGTTGTATATTTATCGAGCTATAGAGAAAAAACTAATTTGGCGATGAATCCGCGTCGTCCTTTTTCACTTCACTTGGCATATGAAAGACGTATGCGTGAGTGTGAAGAGAGAAGGACGATGTTTGATTTTTTGGGTTAGTCGCCCTCTTAATCTCGGTAACCGTGCATTCTTATCTTACGCAGAATTTTAATAGAAATCAGCCCAGGAAGTAAAAGCAGACACAGAATTTATATTTATATGCGAAAGTATATTCTATATCACCTCTTATCGTTGTTGAACTGAACTGTTGGCATAGAATAATCGATAGTTAATAGAGCAATACATAATCCATACTAATAATAATATTATAAATGCAAATGTCTGTCTGATACCTCTTCACGGCCAAACCGCGCGCTGAACCAATTTGGTATGGAGTCTTTGAGTCCCGGAAAAGGACATAGGATACTTTTTATTCCGGAAAAAATCTCGCGCAACAAACTGCTTAGTTTTGGCGCAACGGAGTTGCGCGCGTCATCTTGTGTAGGTATTATAAATGCAAAAGTGTGTTTATCTGTCTGTTACCTCTTCACGTCTAAACATCTAAACCGATTTTGCTGAAATTTGGTATGGATATACGTTGAGTCCCCGGAAAGGACATTTTTGTCCTGATGGCAGGCCATTGTAGCCCGACGTCACTGCGATCCTAGAGCATTTATTGTGACCACAGACATAGATCAAGATAGATACCGCATGTGTGTGTACTTCGCGTGCTATATCGCACTCCCAAACGACGAGCAATGCTCGTCTTTCGAAAGTCTGGTTCTTTAGTCTGCTATTGGAATCGGACGTCAATCGGAATTTTAAAAATGCCTAAATGCCTAGAAGTGCCGTATTGAGCTGTAGAAATTCAAATAGAAACGTTGGCCTAGATTCTGGGCACGTTTCTTATCATCGGTACGTCACAGTAGGAAGGAAAAAAGTGGCACGCTCGTTTTCATACAAATGGAGCGACATGCGGTATCTATCTCGATCTATGTCCGTGATTGTGACTAAGGACATAGGATACTTTTTATCCCGGAAAATGTACGGTTCGCGGGCGATAAACGAGTTTTGTCGCAACGGAGTTGCGGGCGTCATATTTAGTACTTAAATAATATCATAAATACCAGGCTAGAGCTACACAAATACATTTTACAATAGACACTTAATAATATTATTTATCCGACAATATCGTTTGTTAGGTGGCGGGTGGCGAACATATTTTACACCAACTGATATTAATGTTACCGGGAAATTAATAAGAGGATATTAGATATTGAGTTCGAATAATAAACAAGTTTATGTTGGTTTAAATGTTTGTTTAGGTGGACCTATTTAGAAATGATATTGAATGTACTGTACATCTTGACGGAAACTCGTGTAACATGTTCAATTGAATAATTATACACGTTTCTTGGTTGCACGTGAGGATCATTGTATCGAAACCGGTCGTATATAAAATAATAATTTTGTGAGAAACATAAAATATAAAATAGAGTAGAATAAGTGATACAAAAGTGTATAATTATTGTATAACAAATATTATAATATGATCATGACAGTCAAATATCGTCTGGCCACTAAAACGTGGAATTTGTCCATTCTTATCGCTACATTTTTTAACCGACTTCCAAAAAGGAGGAGGTTATATGTTCGGCTGTGGATATTTTTTTTATTTATTTATTTGTGTATGTTCAACGATTACTCCGCCGTTTGTGAACCGATTTTCGAAATTTTTGTTATGTGTCAGTGGATCTATTTTTATAATAAGAAGAACATAGCCTGGTCGCAGAATACGTAGAATTCTAGTCACACGCGAGTATATTGAAATCGCCTGTTCTGTTTTACTTGAACTTAGTTTGACAACGCCCCCGCGTGTCTAGATTTCAATAATCAAATTCCTACATGTCATATTGTGAGCTGTGACTAAGCTGTGGACTTAAAACTTTTAAATAAACTCACTCTTCAAGTCCTACTAACTAAAGTCCCACATACTACGAATAATAAAAACTACCACAGACATTAAAAATGTAAACTCTAAACAGTGTTCTAAAATTAAGCTTCAACAAAATAGGAACAAACGCAAGAGTAAAGCTAAAACAGGGTTATTTGATTAGGCCTGTAGAGTTGCCCCCGGGCCCCGGGTGTAGCTCTACAGACTTGAATCCAAACTATATATTAATATTATAAACGCGAAAGAGTCCGTGTCTTTGTCTGTCCTCTCTCTTCACGCCCAAACCGCTGAACCTATTTTACTGAAATGTTATATAGATACTTTGAGTCCCGGGAAAGGACATACTTAGGATACTTTTTACCCCGAAATAATGTAGGATCCCGCGCCATAAACGTGTTTTTTTTTATGTAATAAGGGGGCAAACGAGCAAACGGGTCACCTGATGGAAAGCGACTTCCGTCGCCCATGGACACTCGCAGCAGCTGCAGATGCGTTGCCGGCCTTTTAAGAGGGAATAGGGTAATAGGGCAGGGCAGGGAAGGGAATAGGGGAGGGTAGAGAAGGGAAAGGGTAGGGGATTGGGCCTCCGGTAAACTCACTCACTCGGCAAAACACGGTGCAAGCGCTGTTTCACGCCGGTTTTCTGTGATATCATGTTATTTCTCCAGTTGAGCCGGCCCATTCGTGCCGAAGCATGGCTCTCCCACGTCAAAAATGTTGGTGCAACGAAGTTGCGGGCGTCATCTAGCTAGATGCTAGATGCTGATATTATTAAGTTTTCACCACAAAAGTGACCGTAAAATGAAATTCTAAGCGCTATCTTTATACTCAAGGGCGGTGATATTAAAATATCTGGCGGAGTTAGAGCCATACCTCACCAGGATGCCATGGCAACGTCTGGCGTCTCTACGTCACCGCAAAGCGGTGCTTTTCTTAAATTCTATGGAGATTTAAGAAAATGCCTTTAAAAATGTTCAATTATCTGAGGATATCACTAAAATCAGCGATCGAGTGACGGAGCATACGACGTGCATACAACTAGCTACGTCAACAATCGCCGCATGCGGAGCGGACAAATCTGGCTACGCTGGCTTCTTGACAACGTCGCCAGTCGGTCGCCAGTGAGTTATCCGTCATATATCTAAATAGTGTTGAAAATAAAACATCATAGAAGTTTCTAAACTGTTATATGTAATAATTTTTGAACGATTGTTAAGTAGTTCCTATTTGCTCACTTGTGGCGCTTGTGTGTTCTTTTTTCGCGGTTCCGCTTCTTGTCGCGTCTTGTCGCCATTTTGCCTTTGTATAATACGCTGTGCAATAAATGTACTAAACTTTATATTCTGGTTTATATTTATCTCCTACAAATAGAACTACATAGTTGGTGACGCCGCTGGTCACGTCGCTATGGCGTCCCGGTGAGGTATGGCCCTTATGGGGAATATAAAGAGCGTCATAGCAAAAATAAAGTCTTCGATACAGGGTTTATTTCTCGCGACTCAAAGTATCTCCATATCAAACAACAAAATCGGTTAACCCGTTTGGGGGTTAGAAAGTAACAGACAAACAGACATAGACGACAGATGGACACGCTTTTGCATTTGTAATAATTATGTATGGATTTTAATCTTTCATTTTGTCATGGAGGCTAAAATGTATTAAACTATCTTTGTTAATTTAAGGTTTACTAGGAATTATGTTAAACACTTAAATTAACAACTAGACTACATCTATACTAGAGAGTAGACGCAGACTTGTGTTGTAGACTCAACTTTAGGGCCGGTTGTTTGATCACTAGTAAAAAATTACTAATAGTATCCGTAACCATTAGTTAGTTGACTGTAGTTAAACCTTGACCAGTTGTTAAAATAGAAACACGTTAATTCAACTGAATTTTGACTTTAGTTAAAAGTAACAATCGTCAATTGTGTTGCTATTTGAAGGAACATGGGGAACCCAAAATTCTGCCGGGAGATTTTTTTTACTACTGGTAATATTGTTTATGAAACGTCGGCTGTACCGAACCTTTTGCGCTCACGCACAACCAATGTTCAAAGAACAATAGCTCTTAAAGTATTTGGCATACGAACGTAATTAAAACTTAACTCAAATTCTTTGGATATAATAATCAATAAAGATGGGTTTATTGGGTCATGGGGACTCTTTCTGTAAAAAAATACAATTGTTTTTAATTTTTGCACGTGTTTTCTCAATTTTTTAGAAACTTTATGACTTATTTAAACTTTTTGCATAAAACTACCCCTTTTTGTGTTTTTTATGGTAGCCAGGTTTCAATATTTATGTAATACGGCACTGTTGTTGTTGGTACACAAAAACACAAACAAATAGTACACAATGTGACTTAATTACTTTAGCAACTATCCAAAGTACTGTTTCTTTGGACATTCTGAACTTTTGGAAAAATTCGACTTCATCCCAATAGTCTAGCAGCTAGCTGCACCGAAATGTTTTCGGGCGGCGTATTAAAACGCAATCTAGAATGATTTCTTCATCAGAAGAACTTTCCGAGTCATCGAAATGTATAAGTACATTTAAATCCATTATTTTTTTATAAAAGCACTCTTTTTGGGCAGTAAAGTATCTCAACTCGACTAGATATTACAATTACAACAAACAAATCAAACTAATGGTCAATGTTAACTACGCAGTCCGAGCGTGGTCAAATTTATTTAACAATTTGTCAAAAACTTTTACTACAGTTAGCTTAACTATCGATTGAAAAACAACATTTTGTAATTTTTAACCAATAGTTAGTGTAACTAACAGTTTTTAACTATTAGTAACCTTAACTAGCGATCAAACAACGGGCCCATTTCGGAGAGTCATAACTCTTATGGTATGATTAAAAAAATTTACTATCGATGACTATAGAACCCTATAATCGTACTATGTGTAATCAGATAAAAACTATTCACTTGCAGTACAAATTACTAGTAGGTCAAGAAGAAAAGAAAATACCTACTTATTTCCCCTTGTAAACCACTTGTGTTTGTTGTGATCGGTACCCTGATTCGACTATACTAATGCAACATTAAGAGGATACACCAGGGGCGAGAGAAATTGAAAATAGGTATTTGAAAATGTATTGCTGTCTCACCAATCTCAAGTCTCCCACCGCAGAGGGCGATAGAGACAACACGACAAAAGTTCTAATAAAAGAACAGAAAATCTTCGATTCGTTGTCCCCTGATTCCTTCTCCAAAACTTAACCGATTTAAGTACTTTTTTCATTAAGAATTAAAGCAAGGCTTGAGCTGTGTTCTTATGTTTTATTTTATTTTTTGTATATTTTAGCCAGTTTTGTTTTCTGGGTGTTTGAACACAGAGGAAAATCTGGCCATTTTTTTGGGTTTTTGGACGTTCTTATCTTTTTTAATAATAAAATTATGAAAAAAAGAAAGCATAGGGACATGCTAATAGTGGCCATAGATATTCAGGAAAAAAATCATAACTCTACCGGCATTATCCAGGGAGGAAACAGGGGACAGCGTTTGTATGGAAAAACGGCGGTGTGGACTCCTCTTAATACAGTTTTTTTCTTGGATCCAGTCCTTTTCAGATGAAACTGAAAAACATTAAGTACTCTCATAAACGACTTATGTAAATAAGTTTGCCGTTTCCTGAGAATACCATGTAAGAGTTTCTTACGCTGCAGGTTCTTCTCGCCGGGTTAGTTAGTAGGTACGTATTAAATATTTAGTAACTAGCTGTTGCCCGCGACTTCGTCTGCGTGGACTTTAGTTTATAGCGCGCGGTGTCAACAAAATTTGTCAAATTTAAAAACTTTTTAAAACCCTGGCAAGTGGTACCCCTCTTAGGGCCGCGCTACACCGGAATGGCAGCGCTGAAAGTGCTCGCCTCGCCGCTGCTATTCCGGTGTAGCGCGGCCCTTAATTAATCAAAATACCCAAAAACAGCTGTGCAGTGTGCACATAATCTATACTAATATTATAAATGCGAACGTATCTCTGTCTGTCTGTCTGTCTGTCAGTCTCGCTTTCACACCAAACGCCAAAAGTATCTCTGTCTGTCTGTCTGTCTGTCAGTCTCGCTTTCACGCCAAACGCCAAAAGTATCTCTGTCTGTCTGTCTGTCTGTCTGTCTGTCAGTCTCGCTTTCACGCCAAACGCCAAAACTTCCGAACCGATTGTAATGAAATTTTGTATACAGATAGTCTAAAGCCTGAGAAAGGACATAGGCTACTTTTTTTACTGGAAAAAAGGGTTGTAAGGGGGTGAAAATGCGTAAATTTGTTCAAATTAAGTTAGTTCCAACAATTCATAATAGATGGCGCCGTGAGTCTTCTACATCGCGCTGACGCTTGCTCAAAAGTCTTTCTATAAGACGTGGTATCATCTTACATTTAAGTTTCGATTTTTTTCGATTCTAATATCTATTCTACGGTATTAAATAACTCAGTACTTTATCTGTGTGTGACGTAACCTTAAATCTATCAATGATAAATAGTTTATAGGTAAAGTTGTGTAATTGGAGGGCTAAATAAGCTTTAAAATTTGGCATAAAATATAAAGTTTAATAAAAAAAAATACTTATTGTGTGCACACTGCACAGCTCTATTAATTTAAGGGGTACCAGGGTTTTTTTATAAAAGCTTTTGACACCAATTTTGTTGACATCGCGCGCTATAAACTGATGTCCACTCGGACGAAGTCGCGGGCAACAGCTAGTAATATTATACATAAAATATGTTTAAGATTTTTGAAATTTTATTTTAATACACATCCAAGACCCAGGAACATTGAAAACTTTTTGTTCCGCCTGCGGGACTCGAACCCAGGACCCCCGGGATGAGCGCTGGCCACGCGCAATGCGAATTCATTTTCATCGATATTTTCATGGAAATAAGATATTTTCCCACATCAAAATGTAGCCTATGTCCTTTCTCAGACTCTAGAATAACTGTGTACAAAATTTCATTGCAATCGGTTCAGTGATTTTGGCGTGAAAGCAAGACAGACAGACAGACAGACAGAGATACTTTCGCATTTATAATATTAGTATGGATATTATTATACCAAGTGATTATATTATTAAACATAATATTCTAACGTATTAAAAACTATAAACAAAAACATACTAACAACTAATAAGTATGATTAGTTCTATGGTACAATAAAGTAAAAAATAAAACGCCATCTGTTGAATCATATTAGAACTAAAATATTCATTGCGTCGATATATTTCTGGATTTTTTATAATATTATACATAAAATATGTTTAAGATTTTTGAAATTTTATTTTAATACACATCCAAGACCCAGGAACATTGAAAACTTTTTGTTCCGCCTGCGGGACTCGAACCCAGGACCCCCGGGATGAGCGCTATGAGCGCTGGCCACGCGCAATGCGAATTCATTTTCATCGATATTTTCATGGAAATAAGATATTTTCTCACATCAAAATGTAGCATATGTCCTTTCTCAGACTCTAGAATAACTATGTACAAAATTTCATTGCAATCGGTTCAGTAGTTTTGGCGTGAAAGCAAGACACACAGACAGACAGACAGACAGACAGACAGACAGAGATACTTTCGCATTTATAATATTAGTATGGATTTATGATAGTAGCAGATTAAGGGGTAGACCAATAAGTGTTAAAAAAACATTTTTTTTAACATTCTGAAACAATAATATATTTTTTTGTAGTTCGATCTGGATACGAACAGGAACGAAGAAGGAACGTAGTAGCATCAATGGTGCCAATTAGAATCGCGGTACATGTTTATGTTACATAATGTAACTGTGTGTAAAGTACAATAAAAGACGGAAGGCCACACAGCTGCGAGTGTACACAATTCAGAATTAATATAACCTCAAAGTTCATAAAAGTGAACCTTATGAAGCTGGTATAGAGGTGATGGGAGAGGCAATAAAACTGTGGACGTGCTGTACACGCCATGCAAATGCGAGCGGAAAGCTGCTACCCAGGTACATCTATACGGATTTGTGTGGTACAAGCCATAGACTTACGCAAGTTCCATTAATCTGAGTTATTGCTGGTGGTGTATCAATTTATGCCTTTACTCTCGTTATTATGAGTTATGACTAATTAATCAGCTTAAGGTTTGAAATAGGTATATTTTTCAATAAAATTCAACGAATAAAGGCGCTCAGACTTATGATTGATGCTCAACTCTTTTTCTAAAACGGAATATTCAGCACCTTTTTGTCTCCACATGTAGGCTGTGTAACCAGACTCTATCAGCTAAGAGCAAACAGTTTTTCAATTAGATGACAATAATTATAGTCAATATTAAAATATGAATATGTTTTTACTATTAATTATAGTAAATTGAACTTACTTTACTTTGCGTTCTAAACACACGTTACACAATCCAACTTTAATCATTGCCTAGATGTAGAGAATAGAGTAAAATCGTTGTTTTTCCTGGCAAATGTAAAGCCTAGTCTTGTGAGCTATATACAGTACTTCTAATCTCAAACGTATTGTTGATTTTACACATTTTAAATTACGTTACATTTTCTACTTTGCCCAAGATTTTTAATCCTGTCCGCTCCCGCTCGTACCTTGCAGCTTGTGGCTTCACGAAGCATTCTGGTCTCATGAATCAATCAGTGACCCGCATTATTAAATTCCGCCCTGTGTAGATGGTGTAGATACTACCTGTAGATACAAGTAGATAGTGTATCTACACCTACATAGAGCCTCGGATCAGGGGATCTCATACGATTATTGTGAATGAAAACATGGCGCGGAAAATATTGCTTCCTTGCTTCTTGTTATTTTCTGGTTTGTTATATAAAGTGTTGTTGAATCTAGGGATATTTTAGGTACGTGATCTATTTCTCTTTGCGTTGATCGCAGAGTCACACAGTAGGCTTTTTTTTGAGTATCACAATGATTTTTTACCCAAGAGTCTAAACATTGGCCACTTAGCTCAAAATATTCGAATTAGATTTTACCAAACTTATACTTAATTTATATATTTTAACATTAAATAGTAAATTCAGCCATAGTATTACAATTGAACACGTGAGTGGAAGAACACAATAACTAGTAAAAAATGATGTTTTTTTTTGCACAAATAGCCGGAATATTTATTTTAAAAATAAAAAAATCTGCTTTTTATGTGTAGCCAGATACATTAATAACATGATGAAGTAGATAAGTCACTAGGTTTGTTCAAATTATAAGGGAGAAATTAGTTCTATATTTTCATGTACATTATTCAAAACGAATATATTTTATCTCAGTTACATCATAATGGGCCATGGGGCCCATGGGGATCTGTAATGCAGTCCCTACATGAGACCATAAATAAAACAACAAAACACATTTGATAACATTTTTCTCTGGCCTTCCCCTGGAAAAGGCCTCGTTACACCGACCGAGTAGAGTTGGGAAACAGTGCTTTTAGCTATTTTTTTTTATAAAATAAGGAGGAAACGAGCAAACGGGTCACCTGATGGAAAGCAACTACCGTCGCCCATGGACACTCGCAACATCAAAATAGGTGCGTTGCCGGCCTTTTAAGAGGGAATCCGCTCTCTTCTTGAAGGTTTGCAGGTCGTATTGGTCCGAAAATACTACGTGCTACCACTCTACTCGGTAGGTGTAATCAGGCCCTAATATATGAGCAAACATGCCATAGGCCATGGAAGAATATAAAGAGTTTCAGGCAGCGTTTCCGCCGAAGACGCACGGATATACAGCAAAGTCTCAGTAATAGGGTCCCGCTTTTACCCTTTCGCTCCCTTTTGCTAGGAGAGCAGCCTTAGGTACAGCATTAAACACAATATTATGTTGTTCCTTTGGTGTAACGACGCCATTACTGGACGTTTAATATGATTAGGAAATATCAGGTTTTATATTTTATAAAATATTTTCCCATTAGCACCAAACTGAAAGTTAACCCTGGGTTAAATATTATATTACTTCTCTCATTTTCATATTTATGAAAGATATGGGTTAACTTTAACCCAGACTGGCGCAAAACCCTTTGATATGATCTCAGGGAGCCCGAGCCTCGGGCTCCCTGAGATCATATCAAAGGGTTTTCGTGGTTGGATACCGCTGTCGATCCTGGCGACACAGGAGATATAGTGGTGGGAATGTATGGTGGGCCAAAGCCCGTTTTAAAGCCTGTTGAGGGGTTAATATTGAATTGAGGTTTGCGCCAGTCTGGGTTGCTAAAGCTGTCTTGGGACCCGCAACGAAATTAATCAGAAGAAGATAGGAGGAGTAGGAAGTATACAGTTTTCCCTCCCCATAAAAAGCGGGAGACAGCACAAAAAGTCAAAGAAGTAAAGGGAAAGCACCACGGGAATAATTAATGTTAATTATGACTACTAAGCTAGATCTAAGTTAATGTTGGAATTTCTTGTGTTACACTATTTCCAGTAATAATTATGACAAAAACGCTTAAAGGCACGGAAGTTCCTTGCGCTGTCTACGAGATCATCGTAATATGGGACTCCAGATTTACAAAGTATGTTATTAAGCATTATAGATCTTTCGTTTTGCCAGAGGTTACATTCCCAGAGAACATGATGGGCGGTTTGTTCAAACATGTTGCCTTCGGTCGAGCACTCGCACATGGGTGATTCTACTAATTTAAATCCATAGAGTTTCGCTTTAAAATTACCATGACCGGTCAGGAATTGAGATACGCAATGATCAATATCCATCCAGTGTTTGGATAGCCGTTGACGTATATCTGGAAAAAAGTTATAAAGGTGGCGACCTTTTGTGGAGTTATCCCAACGCGTTTGCCATTCGGACATTAGGAAACGTACTGAATCATCTAAGGGTTTAAACTATCTAGCAATTTTTGGTTTATCGCGAGCGTTTAAAAAGTCCGGGCTAGTAATGTTTTAATTGTGATAGTACATAGTCGCACGACGCTGTATTTCAAGGTCTACGGGTAAAACTCCGGCTAGTACAGGTAAAGCTGCGGTACTTGTGGTTCTTTAAGCTTTACACAGGAATATGAGAGCAAGACGTTGACTTTGTTATTTTTTTTTATGAAATAAGGGGGCAAACGAGAAAACGGGTCACCTGATGGAAAGCAACTTCCATCGCCCATGGACACTCGCAGCATCAGAAGAGCTGCAAGTGCGTTGCCGACCTTTTAAGAGGGAATAGGGTAATAGGAGAGTGTAGGGAAGGGAAGGGAAGGGAATAGTTGAGGGTAGGGAAGGGAATAGGGTAGGGGTTAGGGGATTGGGCCTCCGGTAAACTCACTCACTCGGCGAAACACAGCGCAAGCGCTGTTCATCGGATGAAGGCAAGTCGGAAGACGGTGTATTGATGGGGTCTAACATTGTACTTCTAATGGCGCGATGGTATTCGTCGTCTAAGGTGGGCTCGTCGTCTGGAATCAAGATGTTCAGATATGCTTTAGCCGTATCCTCTAGGCTACAAGTATAACTGTTGTTTATTTTAATGTTAGAAATAAAATTAGACGCAGAGCTATTATTAGGTTTAAGTTCGTGGTACAAAGAGGACCTTATCTAGTCTATTCGCGGCATTTTTTAATATATAATTAATGCGCGGATAAAGTTATTATAGCCCTCAACAGGCTATAATAACTTTATCTTAACCCATAAATACCGACACTCGATGTATTGTAATGACTTTTTAACCCCGCGGCCGAGCTCGCATTAATCTCCGCGAGCTGTTCGAGCCGACAGGGGCCGGGGGGCGAATGCATGGAAGAGAAAGTTGCTTGTAAAAAATGTATAGTGAGTGTGGCAAAGCCGCCACCCCGGCAAGTGCGCCATATAGCTATAATTCCATACAGGTCTCTGCACTTACTATATTATGGCATTTTACGTAAAGCATCGATCGCTATGTGATGTGAAACTTAACAATATCTATTAATCCTTTTCTTTGCTTTTATAACCCAATGGGAAGGATGACCGAAGCGACTTTTAGGTTGGGTTGCACCAGAGGCGTGGTTAAAGTTAAAGTTATGGTTATAGTTAAGGCAAATTTAACTTTAACTTAAACTTTGACCGCAGAAATTGACAGATGACAGCTGGTCCAACAAGGTTATAAATGCACGTAGGCAGGGGCGCTGCTGGCACAGTATAGCAATTTTAGTATAATATGTCATATTGCTATACTGTGCTGCTGGTAAAGGAGAACTGTCAAAAATGGCATTTTTTGTATGATGACAGCGTTAGTGCCTTTTTTCGCCACGCGCATTTAAAACCTTGTCGAGCTATAAGGTTATGGTTAAATATGGCGTCTTGATGGCGTCCATTTTTAACTTTAACCAAAGATTTGACATTTTGCATTGTAGTTAAAGTTACATTTATAGTTAAAGTTAGTTGGTGCAACACAACCTTACAATCCTTTCCATGGCGATCAGCCTGCTGTTTATTTTTCCAGCGTAGTACATCGTACCCACGACCTCCGAGTCAAGAGTCAATGCTCTAAATTAGTGGACACGGAGTAAAATATTATGTGAAAGCTTAACCTTGAAAGTAGTCTAAATATAAAGTCTTAGACGACCTCTGTGGCTCAGTTGGTGGGCTGTTGGTAGCTCAAGCCGGGGGTCGCGGGTTCGAATCCCGCCGACGGAACAAAAAGTTTTCATAGTTTCTGGGTCATGGATGTGTATTAAATATGTATCATATGATAAAAATATTAAATATATGTATAGTATAAGAGTGATAAATATATTTCCGTTGTCTGGTACGAGTAACTTACACCACCGTGCCAGACTGACGTGGTATGAAGCGTCCATAGATAATATGTTTATTAAAGTCTAACAAGTCCAGCGGAAGAGCTATTTCATGCATGTGGCCAAGATCTATAAAACCCAGCGATTCCAGCACCTCTACCTCCTTGTGGGCGTTCCTGGCTGTCTCCTAACGGCGTCTGGTGCGAGATAAATAGCCCCTCCCCTCCCCCCACTGCCGACCAGCCGCGAGTTACAACTGCCGTAAATACTGGGGGGTTTTATACGAACCGTTTGTTGAAATTACGACGGCCCAGCCGACGCGGTCCATCATAAACTAACCGTTCTTTAATTTCTATACTCTATGGCCTGGTTATTTTTTCGAAGAATGACCCTTGTAAGACGGTTCCACGGTCAGTCAGTCATCAAGCGTGAAGTGCAGTCCATCAATCTGAGACTGACGCCAGAATGATAGCTGAAAAGTGCATAGTAAAATAATGATCAGTCTCCCATTAATCCTGACCAAACTGATGGACTGAACTGACGCCAGACTAATCGTGTAGCCTATGTCTAAGAGTACGGTTACACGGTCAGTCCGGTATCAGTTCAGTCCATCTGTCTGATCCAGACTGACGAAAGAATGTTCGTGTAACCGTGTGATTGACGGACTGATATTTTTTTTATTATGTACTTTCCGACCATCATTTTGGCGTCAGTTTGAGGCAGTCTGAGACTGATGAACTGAACTGATGCCAGACTGACCGTGTAACAGTACTCTTACAAAAATAGAAGAAAGAACTGTGATGGTATACAATACGTTGTACTGTGATGCTACTAGTTACTACCCATTTCCATTAATTCTATTTTTGATAGAAAACCTATAGTCACTAATTAATTCCATTGCAAATGGAAACCCCGGAATAGCGAACGTCTCAAAAGCGATAGAAACCAATAGCTGCAGGGCACCCAACCGATATATCGCCAAAATTACACCTACAACTTGCAAGCTAACATTGAGATTGAAACCTATAGAGAAAATTCTAGATTATTATTTTGTACAGTTTGTTTCTGCCTTATTTGTAAGAAAGAGAAAGACAAATAGAATATAAATATGACATATGAAAATAATGAACCCTTAACGGAGTAATTTTGGCTATGGGGTAAAAGTTAAGTTTTCTTAACTTTTACCCCATAAATATTTTTTTTATTATAATTATTTTTTTTTACCCCATTAATATTTTTTTTTACCCCAATTCTTCCGCAGTAACCTCCAGCGTACTTGTAATAATGGAGGTCAGTGCTTTTCCGACATTTCCCACCTACCCTGTTACCTAGTTGAACTGTGTTCACTTGGTGTTCACGTTTTTGTCGTGTCAAACAACTGTCAAGAACATAAGTCCCTCATTGAACCAAGCTTTTTTTTAATCTATATTTTTTTAAAGGGATTTTTGTACAGAAAGACGATGTCAATCCCATCATTGAACCAAGCTTGCTTGAACCAATTGCTATTGTGGTCGATTGGCGCCACAATCCTACATCGCGCTACCGAGGATTTCAGATAGCAACAGAAGCATCTGCTTCCGGCTATCTAGCCAAAATCAAATATTGAGGACTTCGGCCTGATTATACCACCGCTTCGGCCGGATCGTACGCTAGTACAGCTGTCAGGGCCTCTATCATGAGCTCTTAAATCCATTCACTTTACGTCCTTATACAGTCAGATAAGGACGTAAAAAGAATGGATTTAAGAGCTCATGATAGAGGCCCAGGAGTGGGAAAAGCTGAGATCAAATTAGTTCCAAATTGAGCCGCATAATATGTCGGAAGTAGCAAAAGCTGTTGAGAATGAGCCTATTCGATTCTGTCGGAAGTAAGGCAGCTATATTATATAACAATAATTCATATCCCATGGTGATATGGTGTTAGGTTACTGTAATACTTAAAGTTGCGCCGCGACGCAGCCGTTGAATATTTAACGAGATTGTAAAAACGGAATCAACCCCGAGCACGTGTGGCTGTAGGGATGTGCTGTGAAATATCGACAACTTTTAGTGTAAATCTACAACTAATTGCTAAAAATTAAATACGCTTTTAGGTACCTATGTCTTTGCACAGATATTATGATGAGACAAGATAACTAAAACCAGGCCCAACGTTCGTAGGCTACGTTACGTTTTCTTTATCGCTTATTTATAATCGCCGATCAAAATTGACTATATTTTATGGAACGCTTATGTCATTGTCATACATTTTGATCGGCGATTCTGTAAAGAAGCGATAAAGACGTCTTGGCTAGAGGCTCTGATAAGTAAGGCTCTTTGCTTACAGAGGGAAGGGAAGGGAAGAGGAACACATTTTCAATGCATGCGCTGGATAGTCTTTTTGGCTTGAAAAATATTATAAATATTTTTAAAACTGGTAATCTTTTCTCTAAATAGAAAATATTATGTATTTATTACCAGTTTTAAACCACAAAAGTTTAAATTTTCCCAAAATCAACCCCAAATTAGAGAACATTTTTGCCTTGACATGTGTCACATGAATATTGAATTTAGTAGAAAATTAATCAACGGGATAATAATTAAGTTTTATCGACTAACGTACACACAACACTGGCTGTAAAAACATAGAATAAGAGCACCCAATGGATATTCCAGTGCAAACAGTAATTTATTTGTAAATTACATTTACTTACTAATTTGTCTGGGACCGAATTGTGCAAACCCAATCTATTTATATACGGAACCCAAAACTTTTCTTTCCCTTTTTGGGTTAAGGGGGCGACTAACCCTAAAGTGTCGATTTTATAATTCATTTTTATACTTGAAAATATGCCCTGAATTATTTCATTTTCTGAAATTAGATACTACATTATATTTCCGAGAATTCAATCTGAGCAAAAACACGATATCTTAAAATTTTCTCGATAGAAAAAAATCACAAAGATACATCTAATTTTCACGTTTTTTTCATTTATTGCCATAACCGTTCATTGAACTAAGTTAATATTTTAACACCTTGTATAAAATTCTATCATTGAGAGATCGACCTAGCGGATTTTAAAATGTTGTATATTTATCGAGTTATTGAGAAAAAACTAATTTGGATAAGAATCCGCGTCGTTCTTTTTCACCTGGCATATGAAAGACGGGCGTGAGTGTGAAGAGACAAGGACGATGTTTGATTTTTGGGGTTAGTCGCATCATCTTAAGCATCGTCACTGTACGGCAATAAATGTAAAATTTCTGTATTTTTATATTAAATTTGTTTCCGCATTTTTATCAAGTATATTTATTCCGTTTACAGAAATTATGGAATTTACTAGTCTTTTACCGGGACTCAATGTATCTCTGTTCCCAGCAAAATCGGTTCAGTGGTTTGGGCGTGAAAAGGTAACAGACAGACAGACAAGCGCACTTTCTCATTTATAATATTAGTATTGAATAAAATCAGCAATTTCATAATATTTTTACCTATTGTGTTCTGCAAAATTATGACGTTCAGTGTACACGGAATATTTTACGGAATATTTTTTGTTACTTATTTGACGACCTCTGTGGCTCAGTGGTGAGCGCGTCGGTAGCTCAAGCCGGGGGTCGCGGGTTCGAATCCCGCCGACGGAACAAAAAAGTTTTCAATGTTCCCGGCTCTGGATGTGTATTAAATATGTGTATGATATAATAAAAATCTTAAATATATGTATAGTATAAAAGTATTAAATATATTTCCGTTGTCTGGTACCTGTAACACAAGTCCTTTAGGTACTTAGCACGGGGCCAGACTGACGTGGTGTGAATCGTCCATAGATATTATTATTATTATATTATATTATTAGAAGTAATCGGCATATTAAAAGAAATATAACAACTATCCACAACCGAATATTGAATTTCCTCCTGTTTGGAAGACTTATTTCTAATTCTGAAGGATAATGAAAGGAGTTAGTTTGCAGAGTATTATTATTTTTATCCTAGCAGTGCTAACCTTTTAAGCTACTCTCTAGAATCTAGCTTATCACTTGGTGCTTATCAAACGGTGGTAGGCATCAGGTAGACATTCTGAAAAAATTTGATTCAAATTTACTCAGAAATAAAAAAAAACTCATTTTTCACTTATCCAGGTGGTAAACGTACACTAAGCTATACCAAAGTTTTATTTTCGTCGTAAAATTTGACGAGCGTATTGATTGAAATACGTCGTAAAGCTACGGCGCGAAATGATCCCGTAATGAGGTACAACTTTTTATCGGATCGACTGAAAAAAATAGTCAAAAACCCTTGTATTTAGCCCAAAATTCCTCAGAATTTTGCTCAAAATTAGGTACACTAATCCATACGAATATTATAAATTGCGTTAATGTATGTGTATTGTGTAGACTGCCTGTCTATCTATCTGATACCTTTTCACGCCCAAGCCACTGAACCGATTATGCTGAAATTTGGTATGGAGCACAGACATAGATCAAGATAGATACCGCAAGTCGCTCCATTTGTATGAAAACGAGCGTGCCACTTTTTTCCTACATACTGTGACGTACCGATGATAAGAAGCGTATTCATTACCTAGGCCAACGTTTCTATTTGAATGTATTCGGCACTTTTAGGCATTAAGGCATTTTTTAAAATTCCGATTGACGTCCGATTCCGATAGCAGACAAAGAACAGACTTTCGAAAGACGAGCATTGCTCGTCGTTTGAGAACGCGATTTGGCACGCGAAGTATACACACATGCGGTATTTATCTTGATATATTATGTCTGTGGTATGGAGATATATTGAGTCCCGGGAAAGAACATAATATGATAATTTTTATACCGGTATTTTTTATACACACATGCGGTATCTATCTTGATATATTATGTCTGTGGTATGGAGATATATTGAGTCCCGGGAAAGAACATAATATGATAATTTTTATACCGGAAAAATTTACGTTTCTCGCGGTAAACGAATTTTATTGAGTCTTGCGGGCGTCATCTAGTATTATTAACTTATAATAAATGCGAATGTTCTGTTTGTCTGTTGCGTCATCAGTCATCACACATAAACTGTGCTTCATTTTGATGCTATTTTGAGATATAAATGAGTAAAGAATTAGAATCATATCCTATCCTACGAGGACGAAGTCGTGGGCGAAAGCTAATAATAACAAACACTCGAAACTAAAATATATTTATATCCCATCGAGCCTGCAGCCTACTCGTATACAGAATGTAACAAAACTAAGTTATATTAATACTTTAAGGTGTGTATACCAATTCATAAAGTAAGTATTATCACTTAGTTTTGTTTCACCTTGTATTTGTCATCAATATTTGCTGGGATAATAGTAACTATGGCTTAAATATGCGTTACAACAAACCAGTAAGATTTCCCAACAATGAACCTTATATTTTTGCTTCACAGAAAAATCTGTGCCAATTTTTTCGCTTCACGAGAGCACGAATGTCAGAAAAGGGATTCAAAATTGTCCATTTCCTAACTGGTACAATCAGGCTGATCACGTAAAAACGTCCTCCCTGAGGAACGGGTGGGAGCCCCCAAATGGGGGGAACCCCCGAATAGAACTTCCCCAATTAAAGCTAATATTGTAACTTCGTAATTGCGCTACCAACGGATACATTTTTCGGCTGTTTGTTTATTTGTTTGTGATTCAAGCAGCCTTTTAGTGGAAATTTGTCGTAAAGGTTTATTTTTTCCTTGAATTATTAAGCAAAATAACAGTGAAAGACGATAATATAAAAAAAATAAGATTGAATTTTAAAGAAATATTTTGTTCTTCTTTAATCTTTAAGCAAAATATCTGCTCCGAGTGACAGAGCGATGTTAAAAAATTAGATTGGAATTTGAAGAAATTTGATAAACATTCAATTTTTTCAAATTGCCCTATTTGACTCAGGTGTGCTATAATTCGGTATGCTTTATTACTATATAATATTTTATAAATAATAAGGTTTTTTGTTTAAGTTTAGCATTTTTACAATATTATTTTCTGTTATCATATTTTGGTTGTCTGGAAGAAACTGCTGAAAGCGGTAAGGCCACCTATTTACTATAAGTATTCCTTGCCTTATGTTGTTTTTGTTTTTTAACCGACTTCCAAAAAGGAGATGGTCTGACCGGATCTGAAGTTTTTTTTTTGTATGTTCAACGATTACTCCGCCGTTTGTGAACCGATTTTCGAAATTTTTGTTTTGTTGTATTAGGTTTCACTCCAATTTTTTTATATAGCTTATATAATATGCGAATAAATAATTTATAATTAAATGTATGAATATATTGGGTCATAATGAGCTTATAATATTATAGTTTTTAACTTTTAACTTAAGTTTAGTCTCTGTGTTATAATATTATTATACTTACCACATTCTTTTACAAAGAGTTCACTATGAAAATAGCAGCACTGGGGATTTGCTTTTCACGATTTTTGTTTTGGAAAATTTATGACATTGGGATATTTGTGATAGGATCGTAAAAGTCAAAAGCGACTCCTACAGCGCTGCCACTTTCACAGTGAACTCTATACACACATACACACCCTAAAGTATTATAACTTTGTTTTGATAACCCAGAGGAGTCTTTTTTTTATAAAATAAGGGGGCAAACGAGCAAACGGGTCACCTGATAGAAAGCAACTACCTTCGCCCATGGACACTCGCAACATTAGAAGAGCTGCAGGTGCGTTGCTGGCCTTCATGTAAAAATGCTGAACATTCTAAATATTGTAATGGAAAATCAATCCCAACTCACATTAAATAAGTGATATGGAGCAGCTGGTCTTCGAAGTCTCCCAGAGTCCCGGGTTTCCGAGTTTCCGGGTATCCGGGACACGTTTCCAATTTATCCGGGTGACAAATTAGGAAGCGACGTGGCCGGTCCGGTTCGATTGCCGGACGACTGATGTATGCCGTTCATTTACATCCCAATGAAATGAAATACTTCCGACTGGGTTAATAAATAGTGTTAGGGTTATTAAGTTACCGCTTTAGGGTTAAATCACTTTGTGTCAAAGTGTTCTCTTTTGGTTCTCTTCGAGTAAAAGTGAAGATTATCATAATTTTTTTTATTTTATTTTCCGAATTTTAGAGTTTATAACTAAAGGTTTGATTTGTTCAATTTTCTTCTGAAGAGTCTTGATGTGTAATGTTCCTCGCGTTCCTTTGTTTTGTTCTAGAATTTGCTTCAATCTAGTTGGCTGTGGATGACGTCATGAGATCTGCATAGCTAGCACAAGCACATAGACAAACGAAAGAAACTAAATTTTGACAGTTTTACCGGAAAAACATTGGAGTAAAAGTTTCTTTCGTATCTCGATATCTTTCGCTTTTGAAAATCTATATTATGTCAAGCATGACGATCCGCTTTTGACATTTAGTTTCTTGATTCTGTTTTTATTTTTATTAGGCACTTGGCTATAAAACCATGGCTAGTGTCGAGTAAATGGCGGCAAATTAAAAAAATCGATGTATTAGCAACCCTGTCTATAGCCGGAATTATAGTTTTGATCTACAAACTACGAATAATAAAGTTCCTTAGTTTTTATTATTCGTATTTCGTAGATCAAAACTATAATTCCGGCTATAGACAAGGTTGCTACACGTCGATTTTTTGAATTTGCCGCCATTTACTCTACACTGGCCCTGGTTTTATAGCTGAGGTGCCATAATTAAAAAAAAAGAATTGCCGTTGCTCTAATGGTTGCTATGGAAAGAGTTTCTTGTCTTTGTCCACTGAAACTCAAGTCGACGGGTGGTGCCATGCTCGGGAAAAAGATATGTAGACATGGGAAAGAAACTGCCATTACTTTCTTCCGAAGAATCGACTGGGAAACCCCGTGCTAGCTATGCTGGTAGGCGACGCTTTCCTTTAGGTTTCCATAATATTATGTGTGAATGAGATGGCCTTATTTTGGATTAAAATAAAGCGGGACAATTGAAATGTATTAACACTTTCCAATTACTATGCTCTGACCACTTAAAACGTGACTCTCGTAGCATACATTTAGTATGCTACGAAGGTCGCGTTTGAACTGCTCATACCATAGTCTTAGGGAATAAGTTAGGTTTGCTTCAGTTTATGTATGCTCGAGACTTAATATTTACATATACAGGGTGCAATTAAACCTTACTGCTAAATGTTTTCCAGGGCTTAGGTATCATTAGGAGAGTCTATTTAACTAAAAAAAATGGGTGTTAAATTTTTTTTATTGACATATTTTGTCCCATTTAAAATCGTTGCAGAACGGTCACACACGTCGCGGGGGAATGAGAGGGGGTATCGCGGGCGGAGGCGCGTGCGTGGGGTCCACGGAGCTCATACGAAGAGGAGCTGGCCTAAGCAACTGTGCACTGTGATTTTCAACTATGTCCTGACGTCATCATTGTAGGCGGGGCTTAAGTCAGTACACTTTCAGCGTTGTCAGGTGCATACGTAACGAGACTCCCAATAAATTGGTGTTTTCTACGTTTTTAACAACGAAAGGATGAAGTATTGTGTTTTACAATGTCAAAGTTACTCAGACAGACGTTCTGATAATGTAAATATCATCTCATTGCATCTGTAAATAATTTTAAATGTAATTTAAATATAAAAGTTCTAGAACATTTCAGATTTCAGCGTTAATTATACTACTTGACACTAGATGGCCAAACGTACGTACGTGGCGTATAATTTTGCATAAGTTTATTGGAATAATCGTACTTGAATACTGGTAACTGTTATACACTTAGTCTTAAACACATGTAATAGCTAAAACCGTAGTTATATAGCTTTTATTATTATACTACTTATAAACCGCCATCTGTCGTCATCTATGATAACTATTTGTAACGTAACAAATATCCAGGGCTGTATTCAGAATTATTATTTTACTAACCGATTCAGTGCGGATGACACGGTAGCCGTGTCATACATGTTTTTAACGTGTGGCGTATGACACGTGAGCCGTGTCATTTAAAAAACGATTGTATCTCCCTCAAATTTCACTTTAGAAGGTTCTACTCTGAACAAAATCATCTTAATTTTCCACGTAGAATAAGCCCCTCATAATATTCTGTGAATTAAAAAAACGTAGGGACCGTCAACCTTTTTTAAAGGTGCATTAATTGCGGATTACACGGCAGCCGCGTCTTATGGGTTTTTAACGTGTGGCATATGACACGTGAGCCGTGTCATTTAGAAAGCGATTGTATCTCCCTTAAATTATACTTTAGAAGGTTTTACTCCGAACTTAACTTTCCACGTAATGCGTTGACATCAAAGTATTACTAATCCACAAACGATTTTTGTTTTAATCTAAGTTGTTTCTTTCGAAAATATTTTTAACTAGCTGTTACCGCAAACTTCCTTATCCATAGGAATAAAACGTTTCACTGCGGTTAAAAGTGGTCTTGTACCTATGAGCTTTATTACTGGAACTCTCCTCCTTTTTGGAAGTCGGTTAAAAAACTTAACAACGAACTTGTTTAAATTTATCTATGAACGTATAATAATTTACATCGGAAACCCCGATTATATTTAGTATACTCATTTTTCTAACTTTGAAACCTACATAAGGTTTGCAACATCTGAATAAAAAAATCGCTTACCTGCCATTTTCAGGTTAACACTTAGTAAAACTACTCGAAGTCAACTCAAAACAACGTAGCCTTCAGTTAACATCAATGGTTTGGGCTCAACTTAACAATAAACCTTTTTGAACGTAGCGGGTGACACGGTAGCCGTGTCATCTACTTCTATGGCGTATGACACGGATAACCTGTCACGAGAAAATTGGGTGCCGCCATGTCTGAAAGTCTTCAAAAACGTACGCCGCATTGAATCGGTTAAGTATCGCAATGACAGTTTTGTTCGCTAATGTTGACGCGCGCTGACATTTGGCCAGCCGTAGGTAATTGATTAAAAATATTTTCATTAAATTTTTGAAAAAGACTACTTACCTATTACCTAGTACCCACCCCATTCCCTTCCCTACCCTATTACCTCTTAAAAGGCCGGCAACGCACTTGCAGCTCTTTTGATGTTGCGAGTGTCCATGGGCTACGAAAGTTGCTTTCCACCAGGTGACCCGTTTACTAGTTTGTCTCCTTATTTTACATGAAAAATTCAGTCAAAATTCTAACTCTAATTTTAATGATTGACCTTATTATAATTAATATACATTTTTTAAAGTTCTGAGTACGTCCCATAATATTTAAAAATTTTAACATCTAGTGTAAGATAGCTGAACTACGTAGTAACATCAACATCGACCTAAGCTAGTAGTTTTGCTTTTACACGATAGGTGAAATATGGAAAAGTGGGCGGAGCTTGATACCCCCTCACCCCGCAAATTGTCACGCGTTGTTTCTTAAGAAAATTTGATTACCACACCTCCTCTCTGTATTAGCTCCGTGGTGGGGTCACATCACGCGCGGGCGACGCGTCGTGTCCATTAATTGTAGTGTTTTTTAGGATAACTTTCGGAAGCTATTTCTGAACATTTTAGTACTGAGTGATTATAAAAGAAAAAATACGTGTATTTTTATTTTTAACAAGGATCAATATATCAAAATTTGGCAGGAAGGTTTAATTGCATCCTGTATAACTTTATAAGTAAATAATATTAGGTAAATGAACAATATATTATAATTATACTACTTTCCTTGACACAAGGTGAGTGCTGACCGAGATAAACTTTCTTACAATTTTGTTTTGTCGCGAATACGTAGTTATACATTTTTCGAGCTAAGCCCTCCACGGTAACCGTGTTTACGTATTGCA
This sequence comes from Aricia agestis, assembly GCF_905147365.1. Taxonomy (NCBI): domain Eukaryota; kingdom Metazoa; phylum Arthropoda; class Insecta; order Lepidoptera; family Lycaenidae; genus Aricia; species Aricia agestis. The sequence goes on from NC_056420.1 coordinate 14,087,885, forward strand.
TATTATATTTAATTAATGTCAGCTGACTATGGCATTAATTTTCTTACCGGTGTAGGGCTATTACATGAAGTTTTATAAGAGCCGACTCATTTTCATGATTTTTTACATTTTTTACATTTAGATTGTAACTTCAATATTAATCTACTTCACACTTGAAATTAATAAGTGATAAATTAAGACGTGATAACTGCTTAAAACTATGGGAAGGCTTCAAACGTAGAGTTTCGAGGTGAGGAGTTTTCTGTTTGCCTTCTTTTATATTGACGTGATGTTGAATATTTTTCTAACTGAGAATTCAATATTCTCAATATTTTATTTTAGAATCTACTTAAGATTATTCAATATTACTTTCAGAATGGAAAACCTACTTGGACCACCGGTGTATGATTTTATAACATCATAATTATTGATCATCGTAAGAAATTGTATCTAGACATTAAGTAATCAATGTTATCAAATAAGTGGCAGCTTGCCTTTGTTGATAATGAAGAATCTTTAAACCTAAAACCTATTATTTTATTTAAACGAAAGGGCGAAAATCCTAAAGCAATATTACATTATTTTGACTTTGAAAGCCACCAATCGCTATCGCCATATACCTACGTGATAGCTCCATTTAGTTTGTTCAATTCCTCCCCGTCACTTTTCATTTGTAACTGTAATGGACTTAGGAAGTGTTTTGTGTGAAATAATTAGTGTTTTCACTCGAACTCCGATCTAATTTGTCACTCGTTTGGGTACTGATTGCCATCGTCTGTGATTATGTTAATTGCGGCCTTTATTTCTTCTGCTTGAAATTATTTTGTGGTTTATTTTTAGGAACTTTTATGAAAAAATATTCGAAAGCTATTCGTTTCTTCATCTGTATATTCTGTAAATTTACATGGAAATACTATACTGGAACAATTATGAGTGGCCGCTACCAAAGAAATGTTAGATTAGAGATAGAGCGCGAACCTATCGTGTACTTAATAAGAGATCTATAAACCGTCTAGACGGTTTATAGATCTCTTATTAAGTACACGATAGGTTCGTCTATTTATAAAGCTATAGAAATATAGCCTTAAAACTCAAGGTATATCTTGATTCCGAATGTATTTATATCTCTGAATACTTCAAAGAATAGAGATATAAGCGAGTTTCCTACGCCGGTTCTTCTCGCCGGGTTAGTTCCCGAACCGGTGGTAGGCCTCATGTAGACGTTCTGTGTTAACTATGTTAGCCTATTTAGAAATTGATTTTGATTTTGATAAAAGTTTTGTCGCGTTTTACTCAGTATATTTTAGTAGATATAATTTTGTATCCATACCAAAATTATTAATCCGAAAGTGTGTATTTCTGTCTGTCTGTCTGTCTGTCCGTTACCTCTTCACGCCCAAACTACTGAGCCGATTTTGCTGAAGTTTAGTATGGTGATAGTGGTGAATGGTGATACTTTGAGTCGCGGGAAAGGACATAGGACACTTTTTATCCCCCAAAAAAACGGTTTCCGTGCGATAAACGAGTTTTGGCGCAACGGAGTTGCGGGCGACATCTAGTATAATACTTTAATTCTTAATTTTTAAGTAATATTTATTTTCCGATGTAAACTTTTCCAGTTCCTATTTTGAAACCGAACGCTGGCTAATCGTAGTAACCTGCTCCAAGTGATTTAGTGACTCTGCAACTGACTGCAAGTTTACTCGACTCTACACTATACAGGGATTCCCAAAGTGTGTTCCGCGGAACCCTAGGGTTCACAGGTGACGTATTATTGGGGGTATCGTCAAAGTAAAACTTAGCTACATTAATTGTTGTCAAGTCTTTATAAATTCATTTATTGCAGGAAAACCGTAAATATTTTCAAAAAGCTATCTCAATAGGTATGTCTTTTCTCGGGTTTTTCATGTCAATATATTTTACCATTGCATTGTTAAAACTGGTTTCAGACTACGCTAAAAATAGCATATATAGTATAATATAGCTTATGAGCTATAATTAATAGCGCTTTATTCTTATGCTATGCACAAGAATATCGCGCACCATACATAGCGTATAGCAACTAGCAGTAATACAGTGCAGTGTGAACCTATAATATCTATAACAATGTAATTATGGTGCGCGATATTCTTGTGCTATGAGTTATGACTTATGAGCTTTATTATACTATATGATATTATATTATAGCGTTGTCTGAAACCAGCTTAAATATTTTCGTTTGAAAGAAAAGTGTTAACTTGCAGACATACAGCTGCAGTATACTATTTTAAAATACTTATTGTTTTTTTTAATGACATAGAGATTTTGACATCCTGACTGCCTCAAGTATGCTGTGCCTTATATTGCATAGTTGGTACTTATTGCCTTTCGCATTTGTTCCACAAAAAATTTGGATTTCATTTACTCAACAGTTTGGGAACCCCTGCTTTACAGTCGACACCTAAACGGGAGTGCGAAACTTTGCCGAGAGTTTTGGGCTATAATTCTAAATCTAACCAGACTGTTAGCAGATGCACTCAGCTTATATTTAGCTATCATCAGCTGCTTTAGCTATAAACTAATCTTTTAAATAAAAATAAATCATTCATGTGTGACAAGCGCTTAACGGCTGAACCGATTTGCCAAAATATGTAAGTCTTGGAATATTCATGTAAGTACAAGGAAGGTTTATTTTTTTTAACCCATCAATCCTCAAGCGGCACCCGGCTGTCGCATAACAATTGAAGATCGATTGTGTCTGCGACTCCCACGATCGAGGTATTAATAAAATTAGGGGGCGAGCGAGCAAATGGGTAACCGGATGGAAAGCAACTACCGTCGCCCATGGTCACTCGCAAGTCGCAACGTCAGAAAAGATGCAAGTGCGTTGCCGGCCTTTTAAGAGGGAATACGCCCTTTTCTTGATAGTTTGCAGTATTGTTTTTTTTTTCTGAAATAGTTGTCTCGACCTCCAGCGACCCCCAGAGAAGCTTTGCGAGCCACTGCCTTAAAAACACAAGATTTTTAATGCGAGCAATGCTACGCAAAAGATATAATAATATTGAAATGAGGCGCTCAAATATATAGTCGCTTACATATTTCGTAACAAAGACATGTAAATTGAACAAAAGTTGGTCGGAGCCGCGTCGTAAACATTTTATAGCCCCGAGCCTGAATTTACTGCCGAAATAAATATAAGCCCGCTTGTGTGCTGTTTACTACTGTTTAAACACACTCAATGTTCACTAATAATCATTTTATTGGTCGCAATTTATATAATATTAGGTAATGGGAACGGTCTTAAGATAGTGAGTTTGGATAGGTGCTTGTATTTTTCAGAGCCACGAACATATTGGTTTAAACTTTAAGTGGAAATGAGGTTAACTGCAGCTGTTTTTGTGTGCTCTGCGTTCAAGCAGAATTTCTTTCTTGTCAGCGACCGGAGTGTAGGCAGAAAATACGATTTAAAATGTGATGGTGGCTTTTTCTAATAAAATCGTAGAGGTAATTTTTTTTACATTGAAAATAAACTTGAAGAAATGAGTCAGGGCCTCAGGGGCATGTTAGAAGAGTAGTAGAACACATTTTTACTGTTTTTGAAAATTTTGTTTCTCTGTCTGTTTATCTGTTTGTCTGTTTGTACAGGCTAATCTCCGAATCCGCTGGACCGATTTAAATGGAATTTGGCATAGATCCTTATATCCATAGATCCTAGAATCCTTTTATACATCCATAGATCCTAGAATCCTTTTATACGTGGGAGAGCCATGCTTCGGCACAAATGGGCCGGCTCGACCGGAGAAATACCACGTTCTCACAGAAAACCGGCGTGAAACAGCGTTTGCGCTGTGTTTCGCCGAGTGAGTGAGTTTACCGGATTCCCAATCCCCTACCCTATTCCCTTCCCTACCCTCCCCTATTCCCTTCCCTTCCCTACCCTCCCCTATTACCCTATTCCCTCTTTAAAGGCCGGCAACGCACTTGCAGCTCTTCTGATGCTGCGAGTGTCCATGGGCGACGGAAGTTGCTTTTCATCAGGTGACCCGTTTGCTCGTTTGCCCCCTTATTTCATTTAAAAAAAAAAAATAGAAGATGATACCTTACATCCCTGATCAACTAGCAGTCAGGAGCGGGAAAAGCCGATGAGATCGAACTAGTTCCAAATTGAGCCGCAGCACGATTTTGCGCTAGTAAATAATAATAATAACGTGGAAGTAGCAAAAGCTTAAAGATAGACCTTTTCGATTCGATTCCGATTCTGTCAGGAGCAGCTGTTTGTTACCTCGTCACTTTTAAACTTTATGGCCGAATTACGTTATTCCAATCCTGAATCCAGTAAACCAATACAGCGCTGGATTGGATTACTGGATTGAAATAATGCAAACTCGCCATTAAACTGCTCATTTGGCAAGGTGTGAAGATACTTTCAGTATCGGAAAATGACACTGAGAATTTTTATCAAACCTGGGCAATGGATAAGAATTTTATGCAATGTGTTAAAATATTATTACTTAGTTCAATGCACGGTTATGGCAATAAATGAAAATTTCGTGAAAATTAGATGCATCTTTGTGATTTTTTTCGATCGAGAAAATTATAAGTATTCTTACTTATAATTTTCTCGATCGTGTCGAGTTTTTGCTCGCTCGTTGCATTATCGTGTTTTTGCTCAGATCAAACTCTTGGATATATAATGTACCTAGTAGTTAGTACTTATGTACTTACTGTCTTATCTAATTTTAGAAAATGAAACAATTCGGTGCAATATTTTCAAGTAAGTACTTATAAAAATTAATTATAAAATCGTAAAATTTTGGGTTAGTCGCCCCCTTAACTATTGTTTTAGTGTAGAGCCTAGTGACCAAAATTGTGTAGGTACAGCGTCTTCATTTAATTATTTTATTTTATTTCAAATAACTAAAACCCATATTATATGTGCAATGCCAATAATAATAACGTTTCATTGGAATTACATAGGTACCTATTACCAGTGACGGATTAAGACTACTTGATGCCCTAAGCAATCCATGCCTGATGCCCTATCCGTATCTCAACTAGAATCGGTCTTTGAACCTTTACTCTTCTGGTGCCCCTTAGACGTGATGCCCTAGGCAATTGCTTAATTTGATTAAGGGCTAATCTTCTTGAAAATCTAAATTGAAAAAGGGATAAATGATAAAAGATATTATTATTAATTTACTTTTAATAATTTTGGTAAACTGTATATAATTTAGCGCCATCTCTGTAAAGCTACTGAAAATAAAGTATTCAAAAGCGACAATAAATAATAAAAATTATTTGAAGCATGACCTCTACTGACCTAAACAAAGACTTCTATTTAAATTCTTTGGACCTAAACAGCACACAGCACACTATATCCTATTGGGAGGTATTACACGCATCATTATTATCACGATTCCGTAATAATATTGTTGGTGTAATAGGCCGAATCGCAGTATCACAGTACACTTGTGAATCGCGTGATACTAGAATCATGATAATATTGATGCGTATAATACCTGCCATTCAACCAAGGTAGGAATAATAGTGTTCTGTGAATGAAAGTATTAGACCTATCAATGTAACTATTATTTATAAGTAGAAATAAAATTATAATTGATTAAATGCAGCAAAGTACCAATCTTCCTACGCTAATTCTAGTCCATATTAAATATTTTTTCCACATTATAAACTCCATTTACTATTTAAATTTTATTATTTATATACAACATACTTTAAGAAAATATAATTTGTATACCTATAACGTAATTACAGTTATTTATAGTGAACAGGGAATAAAAACAAGACATTATGTTATATTTTACTATTTATTTATGCTAAGTATGCTAAAGTGATTTATAAAAACTGTAGAATTATTAGAAAATACTGCAATGCTTACATTTTTATTATATGTAAGATGTGTTTCAATTTTTGTACTAAAACAATGTTCGTAAGTACCTACTTGTTTTTTTTTTTAATTTAATCCAACATACAAATCTACCATAAAATGCATAACAATAATATGTAAATGCTACATATATTTAAAAAAACTGAATTATTAATTTTATTAATAATTCCACAGTTTTATTTTCATCTCTATGAAAAAAATTAAGCTTTATAAACATCTGTATGCTTGTAATTGACTTTCTTGTCCAGACCCATCAGCTGGCGGATAATAAACTCTGGGAGAAGTTTATGCTTCCACCTCCTGGGCAACGGTGTGTGATTGGCCTTCTCAAGTTTGCTGGCAACATACTGTTCAGCGGAAAACTCATTAGCTTGTTTTACTAAAGCATACAGCTCATTTTGAAATATCTTCTCTCTTTTGATGCGGCGGTTTTTTCTCACCTGAAATTATAAAATATGTTTTTTAAGTCCGTGTAATTAGAGATGTCTACTAAGTAAGAATAGTTTTTGTTTTTGCATTTTACTAAGTTAATACCTTGATAGTGGGAATTACAGACACAATAGATTTTCAATAGTTATGCAACACCCGGGTGCTGCTTGGGAGTTTTTTTTTTATGAAATAAAAACTCCCAAGCGGCACCCGGGGCAAACAAGCAAACAGGTCACCTGATAGAAAGCAACTTCAGTCGCCCATGGACACTCGCAGCATCAGAAGAGCTGCAGGTGCGTTGCCGGCCTTATAAGAAGGAATAGGGGCGAGGGTAAGGAAGGGAATAGAAGGGTAGGGAAGGGAATAGGGTAGGGGATTGGGCCTCCGGTAAACTCACTCACTTGGCGTAACACAGCCATGCGCTGTTACACGCCGGTTTTCTGTGAGCCAGTGGTATTTCTCCGGTCGAGCCGGCCCAGTAGTGCCGAAGCATGGCTCTACCACGTAAAATGTTGATGGGTTATAGGTTAGGTTTGATGATATAATAATAACTTACTCGGGCCCAACGGTGTCTCATTCTTTTCCACAGCTTCCTTCTCTGATGTTTCTTCATTTTCTTTCTTCTTATGACTATCAATCGAATAGCAAGTTTCTCTTCTTGCTGAAGTGGTGGCAAGCCAATTTCATCCTTCTGCCATGTATCAATAAGGGGTAGTATAGAACGAGGATTTACGATAGGTGTGTATGTAAGTGGATCCTTTTTTATCTTGAGTCCATCAGTCTTCTCACATATTTCCAAGCCAATGTTGTGAGGGCTAAAGTAAATAGGTTTTGGTGTCAAGTCATATTTAGTGTTTTGAAGTTGAATCGGCTTCGGCTTTGTCTCCGTCAAAATAGATAGCGACGTCTTCAAGTTCAAGAAGCGCAGATCTGAAAAGTTGAGTATTATTTGAGATTAAAATAAGTGAAAAGATCATAATTCATAACCTAAAAATGTGAGAACTTACTTTTCACTCCACACCGCAATGAATTCATGATTACGTATGTTATTCACTTTTTGGCATAATAATAAGTGGTTGTTTTATGTATTTTATGTAAAAAATGCTGCGTGTTTTTAATAATTTATAAATAAAATCGGACAAATTCTATAAATTTAGAATACTGTCAATCTGACAACTGTAATGTCAACTGTCAGTTGTGTAGCATTTTTTTTTTTTTGCGCCCACAGCGCAGGCTATAGTCATTCGACCATAGGGACCGTGCACAGCGATGACACTGCCACTAGTGACCAGTAGCCGAAACTTTTGCGAAAAAATGTGCCATGGCTAATTGGACGCTGTTAAGCATTCGTGTACTAACCCACATAAAAATTACGTATTGAGTTATGAATGCAGTAATTATGTTCTTTAGATGATATTTTAGAACAAGACTGCATTCAAAATTAATCAACAAAGAAAATGGTGGGTTAGGACATTAATGCTTAACAGCGACCAATTATGGCTTATTGAAAAATGGAAGAAATTGATAAAAGCCGGTTAAAGCCAAAAACTTCTATTTATAGGTACTGAGGTAGACATACCATACGCATCAAATGATCCGCCGTTCCAATAGAGCTAATTCACACCGTTGCAGTCAGTATTCACTGAGGCGCTGTACGCGACGGTCGTATGCGAGTGTGTACGGTTAGCAAATAAATTTTTAAAACAAACTTAGTTTATTTTCAGATACTAAATGTAATTAAAGGGCAAAATGCTATCTTGTGTTATAAGATTTTGTAAAAAATATACAAACAAATCAAATAAATCTTCAGGGATTACCTTTCACAGGTAACTATCATAGTTGTTCACAATAGATGAATACACAATAATATCATACCTTTCCCACCCAGGGTATTATCTCGAGCACTCCTTTCTACCCAAAGCTGGAGTGTGTGTGTATATCAGAAATGATAATATCAGCTCTCGCCGCCTCAGCAATCTTGAGGTCATGGACCTGTCAAACTTATGACTCCGCATAGATTGCGACGACCACCCTCGCCTCTATGCGTGCCTATATAGGTCCCATAGTGGTGACCCCGAGACGGACCGACTCTTGGAGCACCTGCAAGCTGCTTCAGATTTTGTGCAGCGGCAGATCCCATCCGCAGAGATCATAATACCTGGCGACTTTAATGCCCACCACGCCGACTGGCTTAATTCCAGTAAAACTGATCATGCGGGGAGATCTGTCTGCAACTTTGCCCTTGCGAACGACTTGAGTCTTGACACAACTGGTTATTCGCCTACGCGAATCCCAGATGTGGATGGTCAGAATCCTTCCTTGTTCTAACAAGACCTCCTGCTGACTTCAAATCCTGACGGACAAATATCCGTAACCGCACCACTTGGTTCATCAGATCATTGCCTTGTTAGGAGTTCTGTGCCACTTACGACGGTTTTAAAACAGCTTGCTGTTAAATACCGTCGTGTGTGGCACTACAAGTCAGCAGACTGGGATGGGATGCGGTCGTTTTTTGCATTCTATCCTTGGGGGCACGTGTGCTTCTCGCCGGATGATCCCGACAACATTGCCAACTCTGTTGCCAATGTGGTGATGCAGGGGATGGAACTTTTCATTCCAACCTCTGTAGTGCCAACTGGCGGCAGATTTCGTCCCTGGTTTGGTTCATCCCCCAAAAAAGCTTCTCGCTGGAAGCAGGAGGCTTACCAATCCTGGGCCAACGCAGTATCTGCTCGGGATTTAAATACCAGCACACATAAAAAGGAGTACAACCTTACCTCTAGGTCCCTCAAGAAAGAGATTACTCGGGCAAAGCAACAGCACGTCAATAGAATTGGCAAGAGACTTGAGCGCCTCCCCTCGGGAACCCGTGCGTTCTGGTCTCTGGCCAGAGCTATTGAAGGAAATTTCTGCAAGCCAACCCAACCATTCCTACACGTAGGAAATGGATTGTTGGCCCAGGACGCAAAAGACAAAGCCGATCTTCTAGGCAAGCTCTTTGCGTCAAACTCGACCCTGGATGACGGGGGCAGAAACCGCCGACCATACCGCGATGCACGAGCATCATGTCGGATATTCGGTTTCATCAGCGCTTAGTGCGAAAAGCCCTCCGTTCCCTTGATATCCAAACGTCGAGTGGGCCTGACGGAATCCCGCCTATTGTGTTGAAAAAGTGTGCTCCAGAGTTGGCTCCGGTCTTGACGCGTCTTTTTCGGCTCTCCTATTCCACTGGCATCGTCCCGGCTACCTGGAAGACAGCCTTGGTGCACCCGATCCCCAAAAAAGGTGATCGCTCAAATCCTTCCAACTACAGACTAATCGCTATAACCTCTCTCTTCTCGAAGATAATGGAATCCATTATCTGCTGCTATCAAAGCTTCCATCATACGGGCTGCCCGAGAAATTATGTAAGTGGGTTACTAGTTTCTTAGCAGACAGAAGTCGTAGTTGACGGCGAATGCTCGGAAACTCAGTCTGTTGATGCTGGTATCCCTCAGGGCTGTGTGCTATCGCCTACTCTATTCATACTGCATATCAATGACATGTTACAAACCAACGGCATTCATTGCTATGCGGATGATTATAAGTACAGGTGATGCTGTATATACCGGCTCCTCTAATATTTCTCGGCAAAATGTCACTGAGAGTCGAAACGAACTTGTGTCTAAGGTGGAGAATTCATTGGGGAAGGTCTCTGAATGGGGTAGACGTAACTTGGTCCAATTCAACCCCGCCAAGACACAAGTCTGCGCGTTCACCACTAAAAAGTCACCAATGGTCGTATATCCTCATTTCGAGGGCACATCTTTAACCATCTCCCCTAGCGTTAAGATACTTGGCGTCAACATATCGAGCGAAGTCCAGTTCCGATATCATCTAGAGGCTAAGGCCAAATTAGCCTCGAAGAAGCTTGGTGTTCTTAACAGAGCGAGACAGTACTTCAGTCCGGAACAACGCCTACAACTCTACAAGGCGTGTTTAAGTTTAATTAATATTATTATAAAAAAATAAACTTAATAACAAAAAAAAATCTTAAGTTATGTAATAGACTTTTTTGCAGTCAGTACTTGCGGGCGTTTGATCTTCGGGCAGTTGCGTTCGGTATGACCGAATGTCATAGGCCTGCATCCTTGTCACTCTTGTTACAAAATAATATTGGCATCTCGCACTTGACTACGTAGATACTTTTAGTTTCTGTGTAGTAGTAATGTTTTGAATGTATTAATGTTTTAGGCTACGAATAATAAAGGTCGTAGATCGTAGGTTTTAGGATTGCTTTTCAAATGATATTTCGTAGGGTACACCACTTCTACCTCAGTTTAAATAGAATTCTTTGGTTAAAGCCTTCCTAAATTTTAAAAAAGTCCCATGAATGTTATGTGAAAACACTGAATTTTGTAGATTATAACAGTTTCATTTATGATGAACACAACATGAAGTTAATATTATAAACCTAACCTATAACCGTTGCTTCTTTCAGTAAACATCCAAACTGACTTCCATCTAAATATTATTACTTACATACATAAGCACCGCTCATGTATGTAACCTACAATTTTTCCTGGCGAAGAAAATCAAGAAAACTCTTTTAAAATAATTTAAAGATTTCAAAGACATCAACTAGAATGCAATAAGTTGCATCAAAAGTAAGGATAATTTGGAGAAGTCCTGCCAGGAGTTCAGGATAGTGTTGAACATGAACCATCTTGTCAAAGTGTTGGTTCTCAGAAGGATGATTCTTTAAGGTTGGGTTGCACCAACTAACTTTAACTATAACTGTAACTTTAACTATAACTTTAACTACAATTCAAAATGTCAAATCTTTGGTTAAAGTTAAAATTAGGACGCTATCAAGACGCCATAACCATAACCATAGAGCTCGACAAGGATTTAAATGCACGTGGCGAAAAAAGGAACTAACGCTGTCATCATACAAAAACGTCAGTTTTGACAGTTTTCCTTTACCAGCAGCGCCCCCGCCCACGTTCATTTATAACCTTGTTGGACCAGCTGTCATCTGTCAATTTCTCCGGTCAAAGTTAAGGTTAAAGTTAAATTTAGCCTTAACTATAACCATAACTTTAACCTTAACTTTAACCACGCCTCTGGTGCAACCCAACCATAAAGTTTTTAGCATTTGTTGCGGCAACAGAAATGCACAATCTGCGAAAATTGAAAAAAGCCTAACCATAGCGGTTCATGACATACAGCATGGAGACAGACATACAATTAGTAAGTTTACAGCTAAGCATATTAATTAAAATTAGTACGAGCTTTTTTCCTCTCTTTTATTTATTAAAAAATCGGCTAAGTGCGAGTCAGACTCTCGCACGAAGGGTTCCGTAAACCCGTACAAAGCGAAGGTAGGGCAAACATAGTGTTTTTTTTTTATGGGAGGCCCCCTTAATTATTAATTTTATTATTAAATATTAAAGTACACATAATAATATTATTGAGGATTTTGTGAAAATTTTATGTAAGTATCTGCATGTTGCCATTATAGATTAAGAGCCAAAAGGGCCAAAAAGATCACGTTTCCTATATGGGAGCCCCCCTTATATATTAAGTTTATTTTGTTTTTTGTATTTGTTGTTAAAGCGGCCCTAGAAATACAGCCTGCAGCCTGGGAAAATTGTAAGTATATAGAATCTAATTTATAGAGAATTTAATAAGCTTTAATGTCATCATAGAATATTTTTGCTACAAAGCATCGTTTTTTAATTATTGGCGAAAAACCAGAATGAGACCTCTGTCACCCCTCCCTCCGGCTCACCTCCTAGACGTCAGGACTTTTAGTACTTATGTTTTGTAAGTAACCACACTGAATAAGTTCCTGCAGAAATTGCTTAGGTCGCATTCTACAACTACTTTGTTCACTGAGCTATATGGGATTTCTCCTTTATCTCGAGCAGTCGGTTAAATCGTGATGACATAACAAACTGACAAACAAACTTTAGCATTTATTAGTATGGATACAATAATCGTCAGCATTGACCTTATGAATATTTTAACTTCTCAGAGCTACCTCACTCGTTTGCGAGCCGGCACCATTGTCATTTTAATGCTAATTGTTTTAATAATTGAAAATAAATTATTTATCTCTAATTGTGAAAATTACGATACCAAGGGAAAGCCTTTCTAGTTCACAGAAATTAATGGTTTCCTTATATTGTGACAATACTTTCTTAGTCTTATAATAATCTCATCAAAAAAAAGTATTTTTTTTTTCAAAAATTAAGACTACTGAATTAAACGTGAAAATAGTACTTACTCAAAGATTTCGTTCCATACCGTACTTACTATGCTTAACTAATACAGCCTAAATACAGCCCAAGCTTACTAAAATGTGTGTGAATTGCATCAGTTAGTGCGAACGCTCATGTGTAACGCGACAGTCTTAGGACAGACAGAACAAAAATATGTTTGTTATTTATTAATAGCTGGTATTAAACTATGTAGAAAACAATATGAAGATGCGTACAATCTGCATGATACATGTTTTTTGTACAGCAATCGCCTGTCTTAAAACTGTCGGGCGGCAGTAATTAACCAGCAAAATTATATGATCGATCTGCTCTTTTCAGGTTTTTTTGTTTTAAAAACAAAAATATACCAGACAAAGAACAATTCAGCTAGAAATCATGTTACAACTTACATGACCTAACGTCGTTAACATAACTTTAGACAGATAATTAAATATAATTCGCTAATTATTATTTATTAATTTAATGTTCGCCCCGTACATACGTAGTTGGCAATTATTTTACTAAATTAGTTACACCACGTTAGGTATAACAAAGCTATTTTTTGAATTTTTGATGCAATATGTAATCATACCATAGGTAGGTAGGTTACTTCGTCAGAATTGCGACTTTTGACGTTGTATGTTTATAACATTTGCGAGTATACTTACTTTTATTTTTAGATTAAAGTTAATTTTCATCGATTTATTTATAATCTTTTTGTGGAGGACTAACAACCAAAATCACTTCTATACAGAACTGAACAAACGAAAGTGAATAAGCATTGAATGCTGCAAAGTGTGTAACGAAGTTTGAAGGAAAATTTCTAAAGTTCACAAAAGCACATTGTCTCCTGACGTTCAAAATAACAGACACACCATAGAAATGAATAAATATTTAACTACATTTTGTATTATAAAAACGGTTGAGCAATAAGGAAAAGTCGCATTTCGCGGCGAGCGATAAAATGTACGAGTTCAAAGATGGACTGGATCATGCACAGTATTTGGACTCCAAGGATCCTCTGGGGGCCTTCCGAAAGAGGTTCTACTTGAGGGAAGACACCGTCTACCTGTGCGGCAACTCCCTCGGTCTAGCCTCGAAGGACGCAGAAAACTCGCTATTCAATGTACTCGACGAGTGGAAGTATGAAGGCGTCCAGCTGTGGAGTCAAAACAACAACAAATTCCTCAAATATTCCGCGTACCTGGCAAAGTTAATGGCGCCGCTAGTGGGAGCGGACGCCAAGGAAATAGCGCTCTCTGGATCGACGACGGTGAGCATACACCAGTGCATCAGCACCTTCTACAAACCGAGGGAGGATAGATATAAAATACTAGTCGACGACGTTAATTTCTCGTCCGACAGGTACGCCGTGGACAGCCAAGTGAGACTAAAAGGATACGATCCGGCAGAAGCAGTCAAAGTGGTGAAGTGTAGAGGAAGGTTTATGAGCGAGGACGACGTAATATCCGCCATGACTCCAGAGGTAGCGCTCGTACTCCTCCCAGTCGTATACTACAGGTCTGCTCAGATTCTGGACGTTAAGAGAGTCACCGATGCGGCCAAATCGAGGGGAATTTTCATCGGATGGGATATGTGTCACGCTGCTGGAGTCATCGACTTCGATTTGAGGTATCTGGACGTAGATTTTGCTGTGTGGTGCACGTACAAATACCTCAATGGGGGCCCTGGTGCGCCATCCGCCTTGTACATAAACAAGAAACACTTCCACCTCACGCCCGGGATGTGCGGTTGGTTCGGCAACCGAGTGGAGACCCAGTTCAAATTGAACCAGGAATTCGACCACAAAAAGGACGCGAACGGCTGGCAGATCGGCACGCCGCATCTGCTCTCGATGGGTCCTCTGGAAGGATCCCTCAAGATGTTTCTAGAGGCCGGCATGACGAATGTGAGACTGAAGTCTTTGAAGATCACGGCGTACCTGATGTATTTGTCTGATCTGAGGCTGTCCTACTACGGTTTCGACATCGGAAACCCGAGGGAGGATGATAGGAGAGGTGGCCACGTTTGCTTGAGGCATCGTGAGGCTTACAGGATCTCAATAGCCTTAAAAAATATGGGGGTAGTCCAGGATTTTCGACCACCGAACGTAATAAGAATCACGCCGGCAGCTCTCTACACATCATATGAGGAGGTATACAGAGTGGTAGAGATGATCCTATTGATTGTTAAAAACGAAACCTACAAATCTATCTCTACAAGACGAAGTGTTGTAGTGTAATCGTTGTATGTGGTTGTAAATTTAAATTAAAATTTTAATGTACAGAACTTTGTGTAATGTCCAGATTACTGAATTAACGTTTATTTATTCATTTTAAAAGACTAATGAATGTGCGTGAGTATTTATTGTGTGTTGCCGAATAAAGTTAAATGAAAATTGAATATACTGGATATTGTTTTTTCTAATTTCCAATCCCCCACAAAAGAGTCCAAATTATTGTTTAAATAAAAACTAAACAAAAACTAATCTATTTTGTTGTATTAATTGTCATATCGCCGTACTCAGAGACTGTTAATTTTAAACAAAACCTAATATTATGCATTTAGCAAGGCGCCAGATTATCAGATACAAATTGGTAGGTGGTGTAATGCCCAAACTATTGAAGTGGAATCCACTCAGGTGACTGTGGGCTCCACAGTCCCTGATATTCTGTGGACCCATTTTGGACGCGTTGGACAGACTACGTCTTGAGGCCCACAGTAAACAATAATAATATTAAGTGTAATAAATGTATAAGTTGTGTATAAGATTATTAATAATAATAAAAATCTTTCGAATTCTTTGAATTTTCTAGTAGAGAACGTAAGAAGTATTGCGAAATATTTTATACATAAACATAGTTGTGTACCTATAAATAGTTATAAAAATTATGTTGAAACACAAGGACAATTAACTCCCACCGTTTTATTACGAAGACATACAAAATCATAATAAGTCGCACTTAGGGAAAAATTGTATGCTGCTAAATTGCTTAAAATAATTAATAAAAGTAATTAAAGTCGTCTAAGTACCCACAAAGAAAAAACAATAAAGCGAAAGAAAGATGTATTTTTTTTTTTACTTTATGGGGAGATCGTAGACGGCGCCCATTCAGTCGGCATGGCCGCGCCCGCGCATTGCCAGTCGACTGACTGTATGGGCGCCGCAGACTCGATCACACAAAAAGTGTGTCGTCTGCGATCTCCCTAAGTTTATTTTAAGTAGAAAAGTAAGTTTAATTAGAAAATTATTTTATAACAAAAAATTGAACCCGACTTCCAAGGTAAAAACGATATACGTGGGAGAGCCATGCTTCGGCACGAATGGGTCGGCTCGACCGGAGAAATACCACGTTCTCACAGAAAACCGGCGTGAAACAGCGCTTGCGCTGTGTTTCGCCGAGTGAGTGAGTTTACCGGAGGCCCAATCCCCTACCCTATTCCCTTCCCTACTATCGCCTATTCCCTTTCCTACCCTCCCCTATTACCCTATTCCCTCTTAAAAGGCCGGCAACGCACTTGTAGCTCTACTGATGCTGCGAGTGTCCATGGGCGACGGAAGTTGCTTTCCATCAGGTGACCCGTTTGCTCGTTTGCCCCCTTATTTCATAAAAAAAAATATATCTTAAAATGACCTAAAAGTATGAAATAATTATTTTTCTTCATTAGTGCCTTTTTCAAAATTCGACTAAATTTCAACGAATTCTGTACTCAATTTTCATTCGTTTAAAGTCGATACCAGCCAAGAACTGAGATACTTGACATAGAACTTAGCCAGTACCTACCGCTAAACAACATTTTAACCACTATGAGTGTTTTGATAAATTTCAAGGATTTCCCTCGATTGCTCATAGATCATCAGCTCACCACTTTTGTAACTGTTTTACAAAATTAAGATTATATCCTAGTATAAGAATACAAGAATTTTGAAAATCGGTCCACAAACAGCGAAATAATCATCAAAAACATCTGCTTCGATGCAAAATATCACAAAAAGTACCAATAATTGGGTCATAATGTGATGACCCATGGTATAATTATGGTTATGATGATGATGATCAATCAAATTGATGTGTTGGTCTATGCTTTCAGGTGTATAAACAACGCCGAAATCTCCGAACATGTATCTATAAGGATTCAAAAGTTCTGTTCGGTACCTTCGGATCCAGGGTATAACCTGGTGCGAAGTCTTACTTTTTGGTAGCATTTACCTCGAATGCTTCAGAAAAAATTGAAATCACTATATGTTTCTATACAAATTTCAAGGATTCCTCATGAATCCCATCATCAGATCACCACTTTTGTGAACATGGTACCAAGCTCGGATTTAACCCTGAACAACAACAAAATAATCATGAAAATCAGTCTACAAACGGCGAAGTTATGGTGGAACATACAAATAAAATATATAAACAGACGAACTGCATATAACCTCCTTTTTGGAAGTCGGTTAAAAATTTATTGTAGATAAGTTTGCTCCGAATTGGAACACACTTCATCAGATGTTATTTAAGAATTCAGATTTTTGTGAATTTATATTAGTTGCTTGTTTTTTACATGAGCCCTGTCGCCACTGCAATTTGCCTTGATGATGTATTGTATGGTATTGTGACTCCTACGCTACGCATTAGAATTTAGAGTAAGTACCCCAACCATGCTGCCAATAAAATATTGAAATACAAGCACCGCTTGCCAAGTAGCAAAACCCTAATCAATGTGATCAAGGTTGATGCTCTCATTTGCTATTGCTACGGAAAGGTGTCTAAATAAAACAACACAGTCACAATTTATTCTCATTTATTTTCACATTAACAAAATAGTAGAAGTTGAGCGAATATAAAATGTACTGTAACAACAATAAACTCTGAGAGTATGTACAGTGAACAGTGCGGGGACACGACAACCAACACTAAACACTTAGATAACGTTCATAAGATTGAATTGAAGCGTTTTAGTCATAAGTCAATCTTAGTCTAGGACGAGCTTAGATGTGTAAGTTAGGATATTTAAATAATAATCGACCAAGTGCGAGTTGGACTCGCGCACGAAGGGTTCCGTACCATTAATAGAGCAAAAATAGATAAAAATTTGGTTTTTGTATGGCCCCCTTAATTATTTATTTTATTTAAATTTTATCATCAAATTATAAAAACAACTGAGTACTTATTTTGTGACCATTTCAAGTGCCTACCTATTGCCATTAAGTATCAATAATGCATCGAGCAAAAAATAGCAAAAAATTAAGTTTGTTGTATGAGATCTTAAATATTTAATTTGTTTCCTTTTTAGTATTTGTTGTTATAGCGGCAATAGATACAAACAATCTCTGAAAATTTCAGAAGTCTAGCTATAGTGGTTCTTGAAATACAGCCTGGTGACAGACAGACGCACAGACAGACATCGAAGTCTTAGTAATAGGGTCCCGTTTTTACCCTTTGGGTACGGAACCCTAAAAAACAAACGTCAAACATATTAAGTAGGTATTTAATATGTAACCTCCACCTTTTTGAAAAAAAATTGGTAAGTAAAAAATTAATTTTATTTGCTACATAAGACAACAAGTTGCATAATGCAGTACCTATTGAGTTAAACTTGTAATAAAAAGTCTTGCAGTCTGCAGCCATTTTCAAAGTATGCTACGCGGAGCTCTGGGGCTTCGCAAGCGATACACAAATTATTGTTTTGAGAAATATCATTAGACATCAGCTGCATGGAGGCAAAAAATTTGAAAACAAAACATTTTTGGGATCCGTCAAAAAAGTCACTTTTTAGTTTGAGAACCGCTGGTCTATTGATGTAAATAATAATAATTATTAGTAAACCATATGACGTCTTTTCGAAATGAAAATTCGTTTATTAATTAAACCGTATATTTTTAGGGATAAAAAGTACCTGTACGTCCTTTCCCAGGACTCAAAGTACAATTATCTCCATACTAAACTTCAGCAAAATGGATTCTGTGGTTAAAGCATGAAGAGGTAATAAGAGGTATAGACAGACAGACAGACATGCTTTCACATTAATTATAATGTTAGTATGGATATGAAAATAATATTATGACCTCAACCATGCCTCAACCTTACCTATTAATCATGACAGGTCTAGTGATGTGACCAACTTTATCGATATTTGGTAAATAACATAATATTATTGTATTAATTTTTGTTGCACATTGTTCCTATTATTTGTATTTATTTTTATCGTGCAATTATTATGAAGATGAAATATGATACAAACACATCTAAGCTCGTAAGGAAACACGTGACGTACAGAGGTAAAATAAAGTTCCATTTAGAAAGAAAGACCTACGAATAATGAAAATAATGAATTTAATGCAGGGCGAATGTTTTATGATGATTTGAAGATTTGTAAAGTTTTATTTGTTTTAAAAACATAATATCAGAACTTAATAGTCGAGAAAAGCCGATATTATTAGAAAAAAACTTTTTTTGCTAATTTATATTCGGATAGCTTTATTTTACCCCATGTGTCATTTCAATTAACTAAGCTTAAGAGAAGTAAAGGGAAGACGATTGTTAACAAAATTAGTTTTATATTTACGCACTAATACCTATAGAACAATAGTGAGACAGCCTTTCGAAGTGGATATACATTAATATTGTGCAAATATAATAAGTAACATTGATTTTATAACATTGAAACATTTCTCTTAAACTACAACAGGACATAAATTATAACTACGCATAAGATCGTTTTATATTATTTACAAGACATGACACAACCAGTCACCGAAGAAATTGCACGATACGGACGAGTTTTACGGGAAATTCGGGCAATATATTGTTGTCTCGCTTTAACTTAATATACTTCTGCCCCGTTTCCGCCAATACACATTTGTATTGTCGAAAATGAGGCGGCAATATTTGAGACAGATAGTATTATGAAACAACAATAGGACATCGGGGTGCTACAATATAAATAATATTTTTACATTTATTTTCAAATAAACTCAACGTTAAATATTTCAAAAATATATTATACTTACTAGAAAATGCATAAAGATTTTAAATATTTGTAATAAAAAGACAGTAGCAATAGTATCGCAGTATAAGTAAATATAATTTTCATTGCGATCAAAGTATATTTGTAGTTAGTATAAGTATTATAATATATTTATTTGCTATAGATTTTGTAGAACATTTTTGTATTGTCTTTAGTTTAAAATATATGCATTTTTATGAAATATTTCGAGTACACCTAGCTTTTATCTTGGCATTATACTTTTGTAGATTTTAGATTTCATTTTAGACCTATGATTGTACTTATCGATCGAATCATACGTTGTAATAAAAAGTATGATTTTCTTATTTTTTAAGGCTTTATTCTATGTATAGAGTATAGGGAAAATCGAAAATTATTTTAAATACAATTTTGCTTTTTCAACGCGCCTGTATTTAGGCATCTCCTTACATTTAATATAGTAAAATTGTATGATACAGTACATAAATGAGCTTTGAAAGATAGAATTGCACAAATGTATAATTTTGAACATTAGAATGATATAACAAATAGATCTTAACTCTAAGGACCCTAAATGAATAAATACTGTCTTACTTACAACAACTTTAACACTAAATGACATAGAAAAGGACGTAGAAAAGACTTAAGACGAATTCTCACTATAGTAAATCACTTGAGTTTTATAAGAGCAAGAATTATCGTCAGTATTACAATAATTACCTGTAGGAGGTTTCTCGCACAGCACACGCAACAGATTAACATTTAACAATCTTACCATGCTAAGATGTACAGTAAAATTTTCCAAATTATTACTCAAAGGTTCTAAACAACTTTCATAACAGCAGAGTTACTTCACATTCACAGAATAAACTGTGCTATGATTTAACTCTATGTCTTATGAAGATTGTGAAGTGATTTCCAAAATTTGCTTCATAAATTAAAAATAGATTTATAACTTATTGTTTAGGTAACTTTAGGATATTTAGACGTTTCTTTTTAGTAGCACTCATTATAAGGATTACTAAACATTAGCAAAAATATCATGTTGATTTATTTATGGAGCAAATTTTTAATCAACCTTATGTGGCACAAGGAATATTGAAATATATAATATGTTCTCTGTTTGAATTCTAATCCGAATATTTCGTCGCCTGAAAATTTTCGCTTGTCGCATGATAACAACATCAGAATTATTATTAAAAACGGAACTGATTGAATTTTTTAATGTAAAGGATTACTTCAAAACTAATAATACATAATTAGTCAAAAAGAGTTGGATGCTACAGTAATATATTAGTAAATATTTTTTCTTACAAAGTAATAAACGTCTCTACCTTTTACAATATTTTGATAGCATTATGATCAATACAAGATTTATAAAATCTGCAATTAAGAAATGATAGGAATATTTTATATTATCAACTAACGGCGGTTCCCAATATTTGATCTATCTCTGGTTTGGCCCTACTAGAGATAGGAATAACTCACTTTAGACATTAGAGACATATATTTTATGTCAATTGTGAGCTATTCCTATCTCTAGTAGGGCAAAACCAGAGATAGATCAAATATTGGGAACGGCCGTAATAAGATATTGTAGAAAAAAGTATTCAAACTTTTCAATAATAGGTACCGTCAACTATCTTTGACAGATGTTATTATTACTATATTAGATTTGAATGCTGTGGAGCTACAACTTTTTGGAATTGTGTTACACTTTCCCAGCGTTGCTATTATTGATTTTTAACATTCTATAGCGTTCCATTTCAAAAAGTCATATTCTAACAGAATTCGATTCTAATAACAATCATAGTCTTATATAAGTAATAGAAGAATTGCAATTTTAACATTTAATATCAACAAGGAACGGCAGGGAGCTTATAGCGTTCAACATCAACATCAACAATCACTGATTACAACAGCGAGTTACAATTAATGATAATATTATAAACTTACAGGGATGATTTAGCGCGAAATTAAAACGCCGCCATCTTGTAAAGTCACTAATGCTGCGGCCGCACATGCGTCTATTGTCACGAAGCTTCGTGCTATGGGACGATACCATTGGACGATCTGCATGTATCGTCCAATGGTATCGTCTAATAGCACGAAGCTTCGTGACGATAGACGCATGTGCGGCCGCAGCATTATAAGAAAGCTTCATATTTACGCCATCATTTCATTTGACATCTACATGCAATTACGAGAAATAAGAATTATCGTCCATTTGATTTGATCAACAACAGCATCCACGCTCTTTAAATAAATAAAAATAAAATATCTTTTTATTCAAAATGGGTATCGTGAATCGTGATACACTTTTTGAAAGTCGTAGAAAGAACGAAGAAACTAGGTTGCCTAACACCGGTTCGGGAACTACCCCGCCGAGAAGAACCTTAAAAATTCCATCCACGTGTTAAATCATCCTTGTAAACTCTCCGTACAACCGATTTATTCAAAAATCGAAAATATTATAATAATATGTATACGGTTAAAATTAGATATGTATGTTGGATATTATGTTTTGATGTCGATATGTTAGGAAAGGGAATGTCAAGGCCACAAGGAAAATATATCATACAAATTACTAAAGTAAGATCGGGGAGCACATAGAAATTCGTATGATCCATCGCTACCTGCCTCCTTCACCCGCGCACGTAATAATATATTGTTATTTCATTTCTACTAGCACATGACAAGATGACGTTTCATTTTCGTATGCGACAAGAAGCAATAGGTATAAATATTGCCGTGCTCCGCGACCAGACTATACTTAATATTAAAGGTGCCTAATTTGGAAAAGTCTCAATGAGTGTGACGAATGTTAATAATTGAACATTACGTATGATATAACTCCATCTAAGCGCTATATTACTCCTAAAACGAGGAAATATAACTATCATTTAAATATGTAGTAACCGCACACCATCACTAATTATAATATTTTATTATACTTAATAAATAAGAAAAATGTTTAAAAAAACATAATATTTTTACGTAATAGAATAAAAAAATTTGTAATAAAGATTAATAGTTCCTACTTTTAGATGGTTACATTCTTGTACTATTGGCATAGAAAATTTACAAAAATATAGCAAATTAAAAAAAAAACTATCTAAGCTTATTGGAAACATTAGAAACTTGGAATTCACAAACGTAAGATTGAACGAACAACAATTAACATAACACAAAAAAATAGTTTAACGGTTTATCGATACTCATTAACAACTGACAAAACACTTTCGATATTATGATAATATGCTGGTTACCCGCCGTCGATATCGACAACTACTGACCAAACTCTATCGATATAAATTATAACTGGTTATCGATATCGATAAACAAAATTTATTTATCGATAATCACCCAACACTACGTTACACGCTCTACTGATTACGTCCTACCAGTGGCGCGAGCGGCGCTAGCGGTGCGAGCGCGGCAAGGGAGGCGCGGCGGCGGCGCTGCGCGGCGGGCGAGGCGGGCGCGGGGGGCAGAGCCCCGGCCGACCCGCGCGCCGCACGGGGCTCCAGCTCCAGGGATAACGAGTACTGACGCTCCGGGTTGATGATGAGAGACCGGTCGAGGAGGAACTCGCACACCTGGTGAGCAGAGAGGTTAAGTTTAGATTTTTAGACCGCATTAGGCGACACCACGCTGCAGCTGAGCGACACTTTACGTTCCATAGCACTGACGTCTCGTGTCGCGTACCCTTTGATTTCATACATAGAATTTTTATGTTGTTATGTTCTGCTGCAGTGTTCCTACCATAAAGTTAATATACTTACCTAGCGGAATAGAGAAACAAAGGTCTGAGCAAGAGAGATGTCACTATCATTAACACTGCGTGGTAAAAAGAGACGACATGTGATACATGACAGCAGCACTCTTTTTTTGACGTCCAGTCTGCACGTGCCGCACGTTGACAATTTAATCTCATAGAAATCATGTTCAATCATGCTTGTGTAAGTGTATACGTAAACATATTTTAACACACAGATGTAAACCAATTTCGGTTACGTTTGACAGCTCGAGATTGTTGCTCTATTCCGCTAGGTATATTAACTTTATGGTTCTTACACCTAAAGTGGTCTCACCTTTACGTGGCAGGCCTATTTCGATAAGTATAATAATAATTTAGGACTGCAATATTATAAGACAAGAAACTCACTTTAGGATTGTGTTTGATGGTGGTGTAGGGAGTCTGCTGGAAGTTCCGTATCTCGCGGATCACGTGAGCTATCTGTAAATAGTAACAGCATGAATCAAATGTCGTCATCTTATTTACATTGATTTTTTAAAATAAATCATTTATACGTGGGAGAGCCATGCTTCGGCACGCATGGGCCGGCTCGACCGGATAAATACCACGTTCTCACAGAAAACCGGCGTGAAACAGCGCTTGCGCTGTGTTTCGCCGAGTGAGTGAGTTTACCGAAGGCCCAATCCCCTAACCCCTACCCTATTCCCTTCCCTACCCTCAACTATTCCCTTCCCTTCCCTACCCTCCCCTATTACCCTATTCCCTCTTAAAAGGCCGGCAACGCACTTGCAGCGACGGAAGTTGCTATCCATCAGGTGACCCGTTTGCTCGTTTGCCCCCTTATTTCATTAAGAAAAAAATCATTAAACAAAATGTCAATATTTTACAAATGTGTTGTACCACGAAAACTTCGCTGTCTGTTTTCCAGCGAGTCGCTTACATAAAAATAAGTCTTCAAATCTTGGTTTCCTTTTTTTGTATTATCTTAGCTTGTCTAGTCCTGAAGATTTCAAACATTAAAGAAGTTCATGTTCTAAAAATGCATCTTTTAGGCCTGAAATGTTAAATTGAAGACATTCAACACTATACAAACCATCCTCATCTTGGAGAAGTTGAGCAGGCCGTCGGGCGTGTAGTTAGAGGTGCCCTCCTCGATGAACGACAGATCAGAGAGGTACATGCCCAGGTACGGGATGCACGGCGGATCACTGGAAGATGTAACAATACAGGCTTAGAACGAAACGAGATCTCCATCTAAAAGGGTTATTTTTAGACACACTAGATAAGCCTAGAAGTAGCATCTATTACGCAGGTAAGACGTATAGGTACCTCATTGTACAACAAGCACATGTTGTATGATAAAAATTGCAGAAATCAACTTCACAAACAAACAAATCATTGACTCGAATGTCGTGGGTTCGATTAACGTGTTGGAAACAAGTCGTTTCCAAAGTTTGGTTAGGACAATGCAGGGTGATCACCTGAATGTCTGATAAGTGATAAGTAAGATGATGTCGGATGGGCATGTCAAGTCGGATCTCTAGCCAGTGGTGTCGGTCTTCCGTCCCACTGGGTTATGAGAGTAAAGGAATAGAGAGTGCTCTTGTGTACTGCGCACATACTTGGACACTATAAAATTACTCCTGCGTAACTAGCCTGGTTTCCAGACCAGCGTCACCGATACCGATGTGGGAGTCATTATTAAAATGTAAAATGAATTTAAAAGCTGAGTTACATAATATTTAATTATTATAAATCCTTTGACGTAATACAATATTATCATCAAAACCTTGACGCAGTTTGAACGTGCGTATATATTTACAGAAAGTCTGTGTTAGCTCACATTTTACTGTGTTGCAACCTGTTGCAACATATTATTTTAGTTGTTGCTAGATAGTGTACAAATCTATACTAATATTATAAATGCGAAAGTATCTCTGTCTGTCTGTCTGTCTGTCTCGCTTTCACGCCAAAACTAATGAACCGATTGTAATGAAATTTTGTACACATATAGTCTGAAGCCTGAAAAAGGACATAGGCTACTTTTTAACTAGAAAAAGGGGTTGTAAGGGGGTGAAAATGCGTAAATTTGTTCAAATTAAGTTAGTTCCAAAAATTCAAAACAGATGGCGCTAAGAGTTATTTACATCGCGCTATCGCTTGCTTTTAAAAGTTTCTATTCTAGTATTTTTCGATTCTTTAGATTGTTTTACACGATTTTCTATAAGTCACTACTCAGTACTTTATCTATGCAGTATGCAGTGACGTAACCTTAAACCTATGAATGATAAATTATAGCTGTTTATGGGTAAAGTTGTGTAATGGAGGGCTAAATAAGCTTTAAAATTTGGCATAAATAAAGTATAATTTAAAGTATAGAAACATTATGTGCTGTTTTTGGGTATTTTGATTTAAGGGGTTTTAGAAAGCTTTTAAATTTAACAACAATTTTGTTGACACCGCGCGCTATAAACTGAAGTCCACGCGGACGAAGTCGCGGGCAACAGCTAGTATTTAAATAAAGTACTTACTTATGCAACGTTTCTCTCAGAATGCGGAATCTATACTCAGACGACATCAACGTCTGCATTCTCTCTATCGACTGCTTGCTCTGTGAAGATAGAAAAACGATTCAAACACTTGTTTATTTGATTTAATTTTATTCTAACCGTATATCCTTTCACCTTAACTGAAACGTAATTTGAAATTTTATGAATGTAACTATTTATAATTTATATAAAGGATTGCAGGGCGTTCTGATAATGCTTCTGATAATTGCAAAAAAACTTGTCTTCTGTTCCATGAATACGTAGAACAAATGGCAATATGATATTTAATACAGAACTGACTTCAACCCACACTCATACAGGGTGTTTCAAATAAGGTATATTATACGGCGAAAGGGAGTAACTCAGGGGGTCATTCTGAGTAGTTTCTTGTTCTACGACTTTTGGAAATTCGCGACAAAACATTTTTCAGAGTAAATTTACGTGACCAACAAAGTTTATATGGAAAATCAATTTTTTTTCACGAATTTCCAAAAGTCGTAGAGCAAAAGTTGTTCAGAATGACGCCCTTTCGGCTTACTATACCTCATTGGATACACCCTATATAAGTAGTTCTAAAGTATATTCTGCCACTTACGGTCTTAGACACCTTCTCCCAGGTCTTCTTGAGGCGGAATATGGAGGAGTTGGAGAGCGCGGCGCAGATCTGCAGCACGCCGTTGTAGTTATGCAGGCACCGCGCGATGTCAGCCACCGCCGTCCACTTCTCGATGGCCGCTGCACGACCTGAGATTTTGATTTTAGGCTATTTAAGTTTGATGTCAGCAATATTATGTTTATTATTAGGATAGGCTTCCGCGATAGAGACCACCAGCGGCCTTAGCATGGCCACAGTAGAATTATGTGAAAGAATAGAAACACTGTACCTAGAGATAAACTAAAGGTTAGGTTAGGTTAGCCATTAGCCGTTGCGATCTTTACCGCGGCTAACCGCGACCGACGAAAATTCAAATAAGTAAAATGCCACTTTATGATATAGACTATAGTCTATATTGTCATAAAAATGGCATACAGCAGCAGCTGCTGCATACAGATTCTGTAGTACAGTGTTTATATTCTTATGTATTTCTGCTGTAGCCATGATGAATGAGCCAGGAAGAAGTTAGAAGACCAAAAAGAAAATAGATAGACAAAAAAAAAGAATAGACGAGATGTAGCTACCCAAATTAAAGAAATTAGCCCAGGACCGGATTCTTCCCGTCCTGAGCTAATTTCTTTAACTTGTTTCGAAATTCGGCGGTCAGCATGTTGAATTTCTATTCAACATGCTGACCGCCGAACTTCGATATGAAGAGGGCACTAGATGATGAGGAATATTAGGTTCGTTTGGATTGTTAGTGACTTCAAAAATAATTGTAGGGTCCCTATGCTCTGTGAATGAAGATATCACGAGAAGAGAAGACCATCATAAAATTGATAGTACATTTAATGAACAAAAAATAAGAGATACAAAATTCACTTATTACTAACGTAACTTGTTAAAGTTGGCTCTCATTTTTTTAACAAGTCTTGTAATGTTGCAATAACAAACGTGCTTAGTATTTACCAGCAATAGTGAATTTCCTGAGAATCTCAGAAATCACCAGATTGGAGATGTGATTGAAGTGGCTGGTCATCATCAGAATGTGTGGAGCCCGAGTCAGCTTGTCGTCTTTGGCCCACGCTTGTCCAAGGAACTCCCTGAAAACAATAAAAAGGTAAACTAATAATATTATTGGAACGAAGTTCCTTATCGCGCGTTGCAAAAGGGGCTAAACGAAAAGTTCTAACAACACAGAAGTGTCCAGTGTAAATAGGTTTTTTGTACAGAAGAAATTCGTTCCATCCGGGTGTCCCTTGACACTTCTCAAGTTTTATACTTACTTCTTATGTTACTAAAGTATATACTATCAGAGAAGTTGATTCCTAGACAGATGGCGGACCTTAGTAATTTGGTCGCGTTACGTCAAAAACATCCGACCGATCACAGATAACATTGAATTATTGACATAAGTCGACGAAATAACGTGGGTCTGTCAACTGCCTAGGAATCAATTTACTCGATGGTACATTCGTTAGGCCTGAGAATAGGTTTTTGTGAACTTCCTATATTCATACTAGTAATAATTTATATAGCAAAACAACATTAGCCGGGTCAGATAGTTATCTAAAATGAATGACTGTTATGTGTTACTTACTCGCTATGAATGGAGCTAAATATCTGGTAATCCAGGTAAGTCATTTGCTCAGCAATCTCGAGCGCCGATAGAGTTTCGATGGTATCCTTAGATGGAACCTAGAGTATTAAAAGTTCAAGTTAGCGAAAGAATAATTTTCCATTATTTTTCTGACATATATTTTTTAATGAAATAAGGGGGCAAACGAGCAAACGGGTCACCTGATGGAAAGCAACTTCCGTCGCCCATGGACACTATCATAGGACATATTTTATATAAAAAACTATTATTTAATTCCATACTTACTCGTGGTGGGGCAAGTAAAGCTTGCAGATCTACAGGTCTGTTCGGAGCACGCTCAAGGAGTCGCAGCAGCTGGGCGGCAGACTTGTGTTCCGCCGGCAGCAGGCCCGGGCTGCTCTCGATCTCCATGAGGAAATCCATGGTCATGGTCCGCAGCTTCTCGTCAGACCAGAAGTCGGAGGAATGTTTTGATATCCAATGCCTAAAAATGAACAAATGTGTATGTCATTTTAACACAACATACAAAATTCACAAACGTATCAATTTAACAAAACATACACATTAATTGACTTCTATGGCTCAGGGGTAGAGAGCGTGGTCAGCGCTCAAGCCGGGAGTCGCGCGTTCGAATCCCGCCGATGGAACAAAAAGTTTTCAATGTTCCTGGGTCATAGATCCATACTTACCTACTATAATATATTAATTTATGCGAAAGTGTGCCTGTCTGTCTGTCCGTCTATGTGTCGGTCTGTTACCTCTTCACGCCCAAACCGCTGAACCGATTTTGCTGTTTGGCATAGAGATACTTTGAGTCCCGGAAAACGACATAGGACACTTTTTTAACCGACTTCCAATAAGGAGAAGGTTACTCAATTCGACCGTATATATGTTCTTTTTTTATCCCGAAATGAACGGTTTCCACGCGATAAACGAATTATGGTGCAACGGAGTTGAGGGCGTCATCTACTTATGAATAATAGAGCGAAATTACCTCAACACATTCAGAACTCTCATAGTAGCAGCAGTCGATATGACAGAGTCGCGCCTGGTCTGAGGCGGTGATGACGGCGGCGGAGATCGAGGGTTCGATGACGCTGAAGTAGCAACAGCAAACGCAGCAGCAGCCGTCGACGTGCTGCTCCTAAATAACACTACACTTGTAACAGATACTAATACAGGTACAACGTAGGGTACAACACTAATTTGTAATTATAAAAGTGAAAAAAGACAAAAGTGTAAAAAGTAACAGAGAAGTGACAAAGATTCATGCGACAGAATATTGCGGTAATGGTGAAAATCGTAATCGACCAATCGCAAAACTAAATAAAGTAAATTTTGAAAATAAATATGTTAATTGGGATTAGAGTGCAGGAAAACATTGTGAGTGAAAAGAAAGAAGATATTGAAAATGGTGCTCAAGGTTATAATGAAATCATGCAAAAATGGTTTATGCATAATATAATTGATTAATCGCATTGTTTAAATATTAATCGTCATGAGTCATCCAATCACAATTTAAAATGTGAAATAAATAATTTTAATGAAGGGTTGACAAAAAGTAAGGTAAAGAGTATCATCATAATGTCTAAAGTCTCTTGGGTCTATTCGCATCTATATTTTCGCAGACTCAAGTAAGTAATCCAGTTATATAAAGTAATAAAAATTCAATTTAATTGTATTCTTCAGTTATTCTTCTTTAGATAACACATTTTAAAAGCTTATATTATTGCTTTATAGTTATGTTACACAACTATCTTAGAAATTGTTCTAAAGTATATATTTTAAATCAAAAATATATAAACTAAAACTACTAAGTAATTACTATTCTTAATAAGTGAGTTTAAATGTGTGGTGTGGTAAAAAATGTAAGCTCGAAATCTGCATGTCGTCGACATTTTGGCAGTCTGTGCCCCTATTTAGAGTATAAAATATGCAATCCAACAATTCAAAGCAATTTTCAGAAAACTATGATCAATATCAATAAAATAAACATTCTGTGTAGGAAATAAAAGACAATTATAATTTAATAATTTTTTAACATAGTGGCACCTATAAAATTAATGATACCGAGATTAATCGTCGGGCCGTTGATTGTTTATAAAGAAACGTAATCATGGATATGAAGAAATATCTTGTTGGAATTAGCAATGGGATGGTAAGGAACGTTTACATTCAACGGCAATGACTTACGACGACCATCACATCTGCATAAAAAAACCCCATAACGAAATTACGTATGTCGTAGCTAAAATATTACAAAAATGCTACTGAAGGACTATTTGCTTCTTTTGGTAAACAATAAACATGTTCTGTAGGTTGTGTTTGTACTAAATTACATTTTCAAAATACGGGTACAAATACGGTTCTAGTTATCCAATGGAAGGGAAAAATTGCAATACGCTAGAAAGCAATTCGCTTAGGTTCCTCTACGCAGCGTCTACGTCTCTCTCTACTGTTTACCTCATCCTTTCACTCACCACAACAGGTCTTTTCCGAAGCTGTCAAATCAAAATCCAATTAAAATCTAAATCAGAGCAGAGAAAAAGAATTACTTACGCCGAATACTTTGTCCAGAAAACGGATAATTAAACACATGAATCGTGCAGAATCGTCTGATACTGAAATTACATGCAACGTCGAGAGAAATGATAAGCTCTCGTGAATCATCGCCAAAAGTTAGAAGCTGGCTTAAACGTAAAGAGGAGAATGGAATGGTCGTACCTCCTGTGGGACTGCCGGAAGGATGTGATGACAACCCCGGCCTTGGATTGACTCGTCTCCCGACGATAATTCTGAAGTCAGACAAAACAAATGTAAGTTCTACTGTAGCTGCACTAGCACACGTATCGATTTTCGCAAATTTTGGGAACAGATGACATACAAAAGTAAGAGATTATTTAGCTTAGCGTCCACCTATCGTTGTCGGACGCATCGGACGCACGCAACGGAGTATGCCTCATACTAAAACCCGTTGCGTGCGATGCGGTTTAGTGGACCCTGTTGTATGAGTTCGAATACAAGGCATACTAAGATCCGTTGCATGCGATGTGGTTTAGTGGACCCTGTTGTATGAGTTCGAATACAAGGCATACTAAGATCCGTTGCGTGCGATGCGGTTTAGTGGATCCTGTTGTATGAGTTCGAATACAAGGCATACTAAGATCCGTTGCGTGCGATGCGGTTTAGTGGACCCTGTTGTAAGAGTTCGAATACAAGGCATACTAAGATCCGTTGCGTGCGATGCGGTTTAGTGGACCCTGTTGTATGAGTTCGAATACAAGGCATACTAAAATCCGTTGCATGCGATGCGGTTTAGTGGACCTTGTTATATGAGTTCGAATACAAGGCATACTAAGATCCGTTGCGTGCGATGCATGCGATGCTGATAAGTGGACGCTCACTTTTATCTGAAAGTAACATTTAGACGTTTCAACTCGCCAAAAAGTAGAGGTTTAGAATCTAAGATGTCAAAACATTACCTGCATCTGAGACACCTGGGAGGTAACAGATGAGCGCGGGTCTGAGCTAACCATGCGACGCCTGTCACTGTTGATAGAGGAGCTGGTACAGCGGCGCTCACTGAAATGTTTTCTTTCAGAGTAAAATATCCTAAGGAAGCCCTTTTAGAACGCCTGTTCATATTCGATTCGGGGCGAGTATTAACGTTTTATTTGACGTAAAAGATTTGTATTAGGTACTTCGTCATCATCCCTGATGGACTATGCATCTCATTCTACGTGTGTGACGTCTTCCGACAGTAAGATCAGAAGAATAAGATCAATCAATATTGGACAAAAATATGAATTACATCTTATGTTAGTAAAAAAATAATATTTCCCACTGAGGGAACTTCTTCTATGTAATTCATTCCAGGTGATAAGATCACAAGATGGTTTATTGTATCAGTCCATGCCGATCTAAATTGACCAAACGTTAACGTTCGCGTTCCAATCTTTTTCGATACGTGTGTGATGTTTTCCGCTAATAAGATCAGTGCTCGTCGATATTTCACAACCTAGTTTAATGTTTTGGTTTAAAGATATTTTGAATGTTTTTTTCTTTAGAGAATTTTTAAGGGGATATTATTAAACGCACATCAGAATAATTTTGCAGCACACTACCTTAACTCCGCTAATTAACTGAATGCATACCAGAAAAACTAATGCTGATCAAAAAAAACAATTCATTAACTGAACATGTCCTTCAAAAAAAACATAAACATCATACAAAACGAGACGACCTTTATAACCGAATTCACTCCAAAAATATGGTTCATACATCGGATATATTATTTGTAAAACTAAAATTTAAATTGTTTATCAAAAATACTAACTTGCACTCTAAATTAAATCTCTAAATTGGACAATTTTACAACGGAATTTCTAAAAACGATATCGAAAGGTGCACCACAATAAAATAAATTTCTATTATCAAAACAAGTCTACAAATTGACAAATCGTGCAACTAAAATATTTTTAGCCTAACTTTATTTTCTTTTTGTTTCTCTGTTTTACTGAAAAACATGTTGGGGCCTCCTCATCTAACGCCGCACTCACTCCTTTGCGCTCGCTCTTTACTCTTTAGCGACCACAGATATATCTTGATCTATTTCTGTGTTAGCGACAAAGATTTTTGGTAATTATGATGAGATATGGTGACAGATTTTATCTTTCTAAAACTATACCTTGAATTACAAGGTTTCTTGATAAAAATTAAGAAAAATTATCAAAATTTAGTACTGTATTGTAATTGTATGGGTTAATACATTTATTAATGATTCTTAAATAATTAATAGCAATGTTGGCCCAATACGACTTGATTGGGTTAGGTTAGATGGCTAAGGCGGGAGCGTAACGCAGCGTAGCTCCCGCCTTATAATTGTCGACTCATAATTGAAGCCAGTTGTTTTTTTCTTATTTTTTTCTTTAGTAGCTTGTCAACCCCTAGAGTGCATTTCCTAAGCCGGAGGCTTAATTATTTTGCAATATATCGGTAAGGAACCCTTTGTGCGCGAATCCGACTCACTCTTTGCCGATTGCTTATTATAATGGTTTATAAACTGAGTTACCATTCACTGTGCCAAAGTTTAGTCCATGTTAAGTTAGCACTTGATGATTTTTATGTGTTCTTAATTATAATATGAACATAACAGATTAAATTGTGTTTCATTTAGAATAAATGATGTTCCTAAAAGTAATTTAGGTGATGGTTTTAAAAAGTTGTAGTATCTTATATCTTTAAACGAGCAATTCTTGTATATATATATATATATATATATATATATATATATATATATATATATATATATATATATATATATATATATATATATATATATATATATATATATATATATATATATATATATATATATATATATATATATATATACAATTGGAATCGCGGAATCGGCTCCAACGATTTTCATGAAATTTAGTATATAGGGGGTTTC
This sequence comes from Aricia agestis, assembly GCF_905147365.1. NCBI lineage: Eukaryota > Metazoa > Arthropoda > Insecta > Lepidoptera > Lycaenidae > Aricia > Aricia agestis. The sequence continues at coordinate 14,121,365 of NC_056420.1, forward strand.
GGGGATCATTTTCTAGCTAGGAATCATTTTCAGAAAATGTCTTTTTATTCGTGTTTTATCAATAATCGATAAACTGAAAAATATGACTCTTCCTGACATCTATTGGAGAATAATAATACTATTTTGTTAGCAACTAATTGTTTTAACGACCAGCAGATGGCGTTATTAAGTAACACGAAGTCAATGAGTGTTTGCTATACCGAGCAAAGCTCGGTCATCCAGGTACTGTTTGTTGAACTAAGGAATTGTTAGATATACAATTTTAATAATAGTTATTCGTTCAGTAAAACAGTTTTGCAAATAAATTTAAATAGTATGCTGAATTCGCATTATTTAGGGTGCATAATTAGTGTGCAAGTCAGTATTTTCGGTGAAACTTTCAAATATTTTGATCGAGAAAAGAGAATATACAGATATTGATTTAAATACATGCCATTTTTAAGTACAATGTTACCCACACACGGCAATTCTTCATTGTAAATGAAACTAGCCATTATTTCAAGACCTTGCTCCATTTTCCTACTTTATGCAAGACATGATTAACGTTTTCGACGTCTAGAACTGCCGGGGGTAGGGCAAGCAGGGCAGGCCAAATAGATACGGGAATAGCCGAACAAAATCGGTGATTCACGAAGCACGACTTAGGACAAGTGATAGGTACGTAGTTTCTTCGGCTATTTTTATCCACTCGGCCTTCCCCGGCCCGGGGCAGTTCTAGATGCCAAAAACGCTATAATATGTAATCAGTAGGTAATCACTGACCTCCATTTTACAAGTACGCTGGACTTATGATACCCTTTGAAATGTGACAGCGATTTTTTGTGCTTATTTGAAGCGGTATCAGCGCCCCCAATGCGGGGGAAGAGAACTAATTCTGACGTAAAAATGACGTTTGAAAGTCGCCATATTGGCGCTGATAGCAGTAGTGAGAGTACTTGGAACTATTACTAGTGATGACAACCAATAGCGATTAAGTTGCTATTTGCAAGTTACGTCAGATTAAGTTCTCTTCCCCCGCATTGGGGGCGCTAATTCCGCTTCAAATAGGCACGAAAAGCAAGTGGGTATCATAAGTCCAGCGTACTTGTATAATAGAGGTTAGTGTATGTAATCCACTCACCTGACAGACCGTCGTGGTACGGAGCGAGCAGTGATATCAGACGCGCGACGGAGCTCCGCGGCGGCGGCGGCGCGGGCGCCCTCGGAGCGGCGGCGCGCGTCCGCCGCGCTGCACCCGCCCGGCACGAGCCGACGAGGACTCTCCGTCATGGTGCGCACGCGCTGTGTAAAGTTCTGCTCTCGTTAGATTGGGCGTTCCAGGAGAGTGGTAGACGGTAGTAATAGTAATAGGAGTAGAAACGAGAGCTTATTTAATCCTAAAATTCTGTGGAGCTTCTACATTTCACGTGCAAACATTGAAGAATTTGGGGTCAATGTCTAAATAAAATGTACGAATCAATATGTCCGACAATTCCTCGAAGCTTGTGGATGGAAGTCGGAATTATAGTACATACAAGTTTACTTCTAGTAAAATGTTAAAACTTTTGTAAGGAGAAACGTTATTTTTCGAATTTTGTACCAACGATAAAACGTATTAAACTTACATTGCAAACTTCCGAGAAGCGTTGGGATATTTTAAATTTATCGTCGATCTTGTACTGTTTCCTCTCCGGTTCTCCTTTCGCATCTTCATCGCTTTGATCGACAAGCTCGATACTCTCTACTTTAGTTATAATAGGTCTTCCATTCTTCGGTGGCTCCCTCTTTGGCACAGGTGGTGGTTGTGGGGTCTCTTTCTCATTTTTCTCCACTGGACTAGCCCGTTTTGGACTTCCGACCAACGTCACTGAGCTCTGAGCGCCGGGAGATGATGGAGAGGGTCCTACGATTTGGCAAATGAGAAAAATAAGTCTTATTGATAAAAATAAAATATATGAATATAGTAGTCCGCGTCACTTGCTAATAGTGTACGTGTTAGTTTATATCCCTTTTGAGTGTACGTACGAAACTATCGACATTCTAAGATTTCATTTATTCTAGACTAGCAGTATTTTATTTTAAGGGTGATTAATAAACAAAAAATATTTATTACTTACCTTTTAATGTTTCGTTACTAGAAGACGTCGCCATTATCTTTGGTATTGTGAGGTGGCTGTTATCTTCTTTATCTTCCTCGACCTAGAAATATGAATCACTTTAATACCTCAATTTTAAAATGATCTATCTAATATTAAAATTTTAATATTACCTTGCTCACAGTCGAGGTGCGACGAGATGGAGCCATCAGATGCGGCGAAAGCTTATCCTCATCTTCACCTAGTTGAAAACAATATTCATCAGAATCACAAAGAAAAACTTAAATCATGTCCATAAACATTCATTTATAATTTATTTATTCTACTTTACAGCTTGGCAGGAAGTCAAAAAACAAGTATATTATTAACTAATCTATTTACTTTTCTTTGCTCCCCGCCAGAACTGTGACTGCCAGTCACGGTCGCTGTACTCCGATCCGTATCCTGAAAATTGGAAGTTTATTATTCAGTTTTTATGTACAAAAACCTTGAAATAGTGTGACCTATTCGCTTGTTGAAAAGATACAGTCCACAAAGGCTTTTCTTTACGATGTAATGTCAAACATGTTTGCTTAAATACCTGATGATTTATCGTTGATACATGATGTTATCTCACTCGATGGTGCTCACTCTCCCATATTCTTTTCGTTTCTTCCACAATTAGCAGACTCACGCGGACATACATTACGTGAACCCGCCACCTGCCTATGAATCAACTTCTCTGATAGCACCTTTGCCAAACTGGACATGCTAACTAGTCGACCCTTTATACCTGACACGGAGCTGGCCGCGCTGGTCTTCCGTGTGGCATCCTGTGGTGGTGCCAGTTCCATCTCCTGCTGCGACTGCTCGTAGAACACGTGCTGCAACGCCTCCAGCACCGTCACGCCGTCCGTGAACACGCGGTACGTCAGCAGGAACGTGTTCAGAAAGTCCACGGAGAGGAAGCGAAGATCTGTGGTACAAGTAAAGAGATTACCATTGATTTAAGTTGTTGGTATAGTTGGATCTTCTATTGAAAACAAAATGATGCAAACAAGATGAGTACATAACTAATACCAACAATCGTCTCTCAACATTGTAGAGTCCGATCGAATTAAAAGTTTTATGTCTGTTAAGTGCTAAATACCCATTAATCATTTTTTTATAGTTGACTTCGTTTAACCATAATATGCAAAACATTATCACAATTTCAGTTTTCAGGTGCGATTTATCTTTCTATATTTATAAGAAATTGCACATTGAGGGCTCTATTAAAAATAAAATTTCAATTATAGTACTAACCTGTAAGCCTCTGCAGCAACCTCTGCGGTGTCGCCGACCGTATCTGCGGCACCTTGCAGGAGTTCAGCTGGGTGCGACTGAACCGGATATCGACATCATCAGTGAACAGGGTCCTATCAGCTCGACAAGCTGGTAGACTCGCTGAAGTGCCGTTACCACCACCGCAAGCTCGTAATAGCTCGGTTAGGGCAGCGCTCTCCATGCACTGCGCTAGCTCGCTCGTCCAAGCCGCTTTTTCCTCGACGGTTGGAGCCACTGAGGTAAGATTAAATAGAAATTAAGTTTTCTGTTACGATATTGCTGACTTAGTTATTGTTATACTTAGAGACTATTTCGTGTCTGAGGAGAGTTATTGAGAATATTATCTTATAATTAATGGGTAATGGAAAATTAATGTTACGTGTCCTTAAAAAAATGCTTACCCTAGCTAGCTTATTGCTATATTTTATAATTTTTTTTTTATCATTTAAAGATTGTTTTTGATTCTGAATTAGTAGATATTTATCATACTACATACCTAAATGCGCGCAGATCTGTTCGCCTTTAACCTCCACTAGTATCTTGAAGTCTTTCCCTTGGTACTGGTCTCCACCGGGCGATGCGTTTCCAGTAGTTGCATCTAGTATTATTGTAGTTTAATTATTATATTACCATCTCATTTATTCATAACACTCGAAGTCTTTATTACTATTCAGTATTTACTCATAATATAATTTATGTTTTTTCAGTTTTTACACATTAATATTTTTTTGCATTATTTTCATAAACACGAGTAAAATGACATTCAATATGATATTCAATTAAAATCATCATCATCATCAACTGTGACTGGCACCAGTGTCAAAAATATTTCATTTCAAAAAAATGTTCTGACCTAAAATGTTACTAGTAGATACAGATGGTCTAAAATCATACCATCATCATCACGGCTCGAAGGATCCTCGATCAACAGTGCATCATGCAGTGGAAGTCTCGCAGCCGGCGGCAGATGCAGCCGCCCTGCCGCTGCACGAGTCGCCAGGAGTAGATGCTTGCTGAACAGAAACGCTTGGCGAGCCTGCAGCGATGCCTTGCGACCCTTACCCACCACTTGTGATAGGACACCTGGATGAAGAAAAAACTACTTGAGGATCTACCCGCATAAAAGTGAAAACGAAGTAATTATCTATAAATAGATGACCCGTGATCGTAAACTTCGTAACTCTTGAACTCTCTTTCTCACCTCCCTCCCTTAATTTTTCTGAATATTTCAAGACTGAAATTTTGCAAATCGGTTCTGCCGGTCACGAGTTTTAATGAGACTAACAAAATTGAAATTAATTTTTGTTTACGTAAATTTAAAATTTGGCAAACTTAAATATTCAAACAAAAACACATTTAAAATAATACTCTGAATGATATTTGGAGTAATTAAAAACGAACATAGGTAAATTAGTAAAAATATTTAATTTGTACCTTGTCGGATGAAGACTTGATTTACGTCTAAAAGAATATCGCATCCTTCAATAATCATGCGCTCAACGGCTAGATTCTTTCGGAGATTTTCTGTCTCGCTGACCTGGAAATGAAATTACTTCTTATAAATATTTGAGTGCTTTCAACATTTACACAACTTTTTTAGCACAGTTCTGTAGCGACTTAACAACAAACTTTTAAATAAATGACACAATTCAAGACATGGCCTAACTCCGTTCACGTCCTGCAGATGTATGACTAAGTTCAGTATTTAGCACACTATTAGGAATTCCAGAACAAATCTCATAAAACAATAAGCTCTAAGATTAACTAACAGATCACTGGCATTATTTTCACTGCAATCAGCAAAATATGAAGTATAAGGGATGTTTCAAGGTCACCTCATCGTGCATCTGCCGGGACAGTTCCTCCAGCTGCGCCCGAGCGTGGGTCAGGCTGCGGCGCTCCACGTGGTCGTGCGGAGTGTGGGCCAGCAGCTCGTGTAGAGTCACGATGTAGCGGGGGATCTGGTGAAGAGGGATAGGTAAATCTGTGGACTCGCCTGGTATGGGATAAAACAAATAAAATGACATCATCAAATCAGATCTACAGAATCCATACTTACTTATATTATACTCGTAATGCGATAGTCATCTCTGTTACCTCTTCACCAAAATTAGTTTATCGTACGGGAACCGTACATTTTCCGAGATAAAAATTATACTATGTCCTTTCCCGGGACTCATACTATCTCCATACCAAACTTCAGCAAAATCGTTTCACCGGTTTGGGCGTGAAGAGGTAACAGACATACACACTTTCTCATTTATAATATTAGTATGGATTAGTCGCTTTTAAATCGCTAACTCTAATTTGATCACTAATAAGTCTAACAACTAAGTCTACTACTATACTATCTGTACCTGATGCATTGGATAGGTCAGGAAGGTCTCCAATGACCGTCCTTCGCAAGCCGGCTTGCTCTCCAGCCTCGCTAGCAGCTGAGCGAAAGGCTGGCTCTGCTTACACTCTGTCAGCACCTGCAGCGAGTAGTGGTGGTTGCGGACATACTCCTGGTAGATCGTCAGCATTGGCAGCAACATGTCGAAGAGATCTCCTAGAACAAAGTTTATATGGGACGGTGGGCCAATGGGGCAATTCTACTTCCTTAAATCTAAAAAGCTAAAGAAATATAGGAGATATATATAAATTTTTTGCCTTGCAGGAGTAATAAGTTGAAAAATATTAATGTTAAAAAAAAAGTTTCACATAAAAAAGTTAGTAAATTTAATTTGGAAGAGAAAAGGTTTCTACAATTTTTTGCCTAACACTGATCATTCTCGAGATATCGAATTAAACACGTTTCCATCGAAATGACCTTGAGCTGACCTCAGTAGAACTCCTCAAATTGGAATTTATGCTCAGAATACACCCCACTATCGATCCTTAAAATCTCCAAACTGTGTTCGTTCATGTTTATTTAACCCATTTTGAGCCGTAATTTTATTGGACTAATGTGATCTGTGGCTTTCTTATTTACTGCCCAAGGTGAGTATACTTTTTTCTGTTCGTCGGAGGCGGAAAAGCTGCAACTTCGTTTCGGGCAGCGGGCCCAAAAGTTGCCGCTTTCCGCCCGTAGAGCAGAAAATAGTCTTTCCAACCATAACAATATCCAGATCAAAAGCCAATAATACCACATAAACCTAATCAACATTTGTGTGATTTCGTCTCTGAACTCAAACCCTCCATTATTTCCCAGCAAATTGTTATCAAATTATATCTGGGTCACGGAATGGAAAATCCGCTTCAACAACCCGAATTCTACTACGTCGTATGTATTACTTGAGTGTTCACTCATTGGCGAAATATTTGATGGCTGGGAAATAAAATTCTTTCTCGCCAATTCGATTTATGCCGAGTAAAGAACGCTATTGCTATATTTAATATCATATTTAATTCCGTTCCGAGTCATTTTGATCTATATTAAAATCTAAAGCTTTCTTAATTTTACTGCGTGGTACATTTAAATTGATAGCGATATAGCCTTGAACTCCACTTATATTATTTAATTTAAAACTTCTTGAATTTTAAAATGTAAATCGGATATTCTTTTTACCTTTATTGGTGAAGTTTTTCATTTAGTGTTAAGATACATACCTAGAACTAGCGTAGGCCAGGACTCCATTCGCGACGTGAGGCCTTTGAAGAAGATCTGATGCAGGAACAGCACTGTCTCACTGTTCAGAAATATGGAATTGACGTCTTCATGCGAGCACGGTGGCTTCTTGGAGCTGGCCGCCATTTTAAATGGCCTTAGGAAGCAAGTCACCTAGAGGAAAGGATATTTGATTGTCGCTACAATACTGTCGATAGGAATGCATAATTAAGAAACACTTCTTACTCTAAGTGGTAACTATCGCTTAACTGATTAAGTTAGGTAACGCAAAAAGATTAACAAATTCTTACCAAAATCTCCAACTGCTCCAAATATTCCTCTTCGGTCTCGACCATTTTGAAGACGAGACTAAAACAGAGCAACATAATTTATATTATTATGGTACCAAAGGATGCCCGCAACTCTGTTGCGCCAAAATTCGTTTATGGCGCAAAAACCATACATTTTTTCGGGATAAAAAGTATCTTATGTCTTTTAACGAAACTCAAAGTATAATATCACATCCTCCATACCACAGCAAAGTCGGTTCAGCGGTTAAGGCATGAAGAGGTTACAAACAGACAGACGGACAGAGACACGCTTTCGCATTTATAATATTAAAGTAAGTATGGAAGTATGGATGTTCACCACCCTTACTTTCATTCATAGATCTAGTAGCAACCATACCTGTTTCTCTTTCTCATGCTCTCCGCGTGTGGACTCTTGATGTATTGCTCCACGATTTGCTTCCAGCGTCTACGGCAGAGCCAGCCTCGGAAGAAGCTCTGCAAACAATATCTTGTAATAATCCTTAAATTCGACAGATTTGATAAGAACTCAATAGTTATGGGCAGTGCTAAAACCTTTTTAAATTATATTAAAAAGCAACTACTGATGATTCCAAAAAAATATATCGAATGTTCTGACAAAAAAATGTTTGGGCTCTAAAGAAATACATGTAGGTAAATAGGTAAATAGAGCACGCATACTCTCAAAAAATTATAGACATTTCTCTGGGCAAGTTTATGTGCTCTATTATATTTGTGTCTTTTTTGTGACCAAATGTCAAAATGAACAGCTCCTAGTCTCTAAACCAGTGTCACAAAGCATTTTACCTGGACTTTCTTGATCTTCCTCAGTTCCACAGGGTCGATGTCCTCGGACTGCGACTGGCTGAGGCTGGCGGCGGAAGACCTGCGCGTCGTGGGCTCATGCTCCTTTTTATAAGCGTAAAGCTATTAGAAAAGAATCTAATTAATTTCTACAACTACGATTTTAACTAAAAGGGAAACATAGAAAACCTCATCCTTTAAAGATTCTGGACGGTAATTATTATAATTTGTTAAACGCCTCCTCTCGCAAGTTACCAGGAATTAGCTTTAAAATATAAAGTGTTCTTGTGTGGCTTATTTGGTTATTTTATCCCACCACTAACTACCATCTCGTTGGCATGACGTATTATAAAACACGTCTGCTCAACGTCGTAATGGAGTCGTAACGTCACCGCAACATAACAGAATCTTCTTGCCTTCTTCTGGTCCACTTCTTTCTGCTTCTGCAGCAGCTGCTGCAGCACAAACCTCTGTCTGCAGCTTCTTGGCCTTGTCTTTTTCTGGTCCGGCTTCCCTAATAACAGCTCCTGTAGCAGTTCCAGCCGTAGGACCTACCTCTGTCCGCAGCTTCTTGACCTCGTTGGCGAGCTCGTCGCACTGCTGCGCGTACTGCCAGCGCGAAGTGCGCTCGCTCTCCACCACCTGCAGCAGGTGCAGCTGCTTCTCCTCCAGCTCCTACTGCTTCTGTAGCAACTGCTGTAAGACCTCCAGCACCAACTGCACTAGTTCCAGCTGTGCCTACCTCTGTTTGCAGCTTCTTTACCTCGTTGGCGAGCTCGTCGCACTGCTGCGCGTACTGCCAGCGCGAAGTGCGCTCGCTCTCCACCACCTGCAGCAGGTGCAGCTGCTTCTCCTCCAGCTCCTACTGCTTCTGTAGCAACTGCTGTAAGACCTCCAGCACCAACTGCACTAGTTCCAGCCGGGCCTACCTCTGTCCGCAGCTTCTTGACCTCGTTGGCGAGCTCGTCGCACTGCTGCGCGTACTGCCAGCGCGAAGTGCGCTCGCTCTCCACCACCTGCAGCAGGTGCAGGTGCTTCTACTCCAGCTCCTACTGCTTCTGTAGCAACTGCTGTAAGACCTCCAGCACCAACTGCACTAGTTCCAGCTGTGCCTACCTCTGTCCGCAGCTTCTTGACCTCGTTGGCGAGCTCGTCGCACTGCTGCGCGTACTGCCAGCGCGAAGTGCGCTCGCTCTCCACCACCTGCAGCAGGTGCAGCTGCTTCTCCTCCAGCTCCTACTGCTTCTGTAGCAACTGCTGTAAGACCTCCAGCACCAACTGCACTAGTTCCAGTTGTGCCTACCTCTGTCCGCAGCTTCTTGACCTCGTTGGCGAGCTCGTCGCACTGCTGCGCGTACTGCCAGCGCGAAGTGCGCTCGCTCTCCACCACCTGCAGCAGGTGCAGCTGCTTCTACTCCAGCTCCTACTGCTTCTGTAGCAACTGCTGTAAGACCTCCAGCACCAACTGCACTAGTTCCAGCTGTGCCTACCTCTGTCCGCAGCTTCTTGACCTCGTTGGCGAGCTCGTCGCACTGCTGCGTGTACTGCCAGCGCGAAGTGCGCTCGCTCTCCACCACCTGCAGCAGGTGCAGCTGCTTCTACTCCAGCTCCTACTGCTTCTGTAGCAACTGCTGTAAGACCTCCAGCACCAACTGCACTAGTTCCAGCTGTGCCTACCTCTGTCCGCAGCTTCTTGACCTCGTTGGCGAGCTCGTCGCACTGCTGCGCGTACTGCCAGCGCGAAGTGCGCTCGCTCTCCACCACCTGCAGCAGGTGCAGCTGCTTCTGTTCAAGCTCCTCCTTCTGGAGCAGCATCTTGTTGAAACTGGAATGAACGTTAGTTTGTAGCACATGATGATTTAAAATTTGATTACGATCTTTGAAAATGACTATCGCGAAATGCCTTGGTGTTGATTTGGCTTTACCTTGTAACGGACCAGTTATAGTCCACAATCCTTATTCGAATTATCAATGTTGCTAAAAGTAGCGCGGCATCATAATATTATGTAATATGTATTATGACGCCACGTAAGCTGTTGCTTAAATCACATTCTTAAAATGCATAATTTAAGGTAGCTGTGAGTAAAAAAACCGATAAACTAAACAAGATATAACGAAGAATCCAGGACGGACTCGTGTATTATTTTCCTCTATGGACGGACTCCTTTAAAAGTTCAAACAAAACCCCTATCAAAGGCATGTTTGGCATGTAACTATATTATCAATGAAACCCCTGCATCCTCGTATTTAAAGCATGCACTCTTAGCACGTTAGCTTTCAAATAAAATGCAAAAGTTTTATTACAAAATTGATAAAAAATGAAACCTTTTGGAAATCAATTATCTCGATCGTGATTCGTGGGAATATCAGACACAATAGATTTTCAATAGTTATGCGACAGCCGGGTGCCGTGATTGATGGGTTAATTCATTGGGTCATTTAAACAAGACTTTAGCCTTGACTTTCCAAGCATAACATTTAGGCCGCGGTGGAATCCATACCAATATTCATGGGCGTACCCAGGTTCTGGGCCATGGGGGGGGGGGGGGGGGGGAAATTACCCAGGTTCTGGCCCAGGGGGGGGGCAAATTACGCAGATTCTGGGCCAGGGGGGGGGGGGGGCAAATCAGATTTTTTATAAGCTAGGTGTTTATAAAGAATAAAAAATTAATAATTTTTAGTTGTAAAAATTCGTTTTATTATTTTTCATTTTTATAAATGAAAGTACTAGATAATATACTTAGTAGGGACGTTAACATAATCCAGGGGGGGACGCAGCTAATACGCCCATGCTAATATTGTAAATGAGAAAGGATTTCTATTTTACCTCTTGACGCTGAAGCTACTAAACCGATTTCGGTGAAAAACTTGTACATAAAGAAAGGATGGAGGGAGAAGAAAGGACATAGGATGGTTTTTATCCCTCGAAAATACAAGGTTTCCGCGCGATGAACAAATTTTGGCGCAATGAAGTTGCAGACATCTATATTAGTGATTAGTGCGGAATAAGTGTTGATTTGATTAGCAAGTACCACTTGTTTAATTTCTTAAAACTTAATTAATTTTATAAGTTATACAAAAAAACATTTAAAATGTGTATGGTTAAAAACCAGGCGTGACAATACTCAGGGTTTATCTGTAAATAGTATTGAACACCGCAAATGCTTAAAAAGTAATAAACATTTTAACAACATCCTTTTAAACTCCGGCTACATTTTATCAAATAAAGACGTTTCATTAGCATAGTGTGCGGCCGGCCTAACCCTCCCGTTTCCATGGCAACCGGCCCAGCGCACCATCCATATTTTAATAACGCCTAATAAGAAACCGAAAGGATATTTAAAAATGTATACAACGGCTGGGAATTTCATTTTGAGCGTTTTCCTCCGACCGAGTTAATTGGAATAACAAAACAAGGTCAGAACCTACGTGCTTACTACGAATAATAAAAACTAAAGAAGAGTAACCGTGTCAAAAATTTTGTCCGCGAGTCTACAAAATATGTCGACTGCACAATTTTGTGTTTTTATACAAGCGACAATTATTGTCAACGGCTTTAATTAATCTTTGTTTTAAAAAGATTAACTGTTTGGTTGAAAAAAAAACACTTTAAAATCTTCCTAAAAAGGAGAAATTGAAAAGTTTTCGTCATTTTTCACCAGCGAAAGAACAAAAAGTAACGTTTTATAAATGATTTTATTGCACACATTTTTGTTGTATTTAATTATAATTATTTTAATGTAATGAAAGTAAATAATGGTGACATTCCCGCACTTCCATAAAATAATTAGGTCAATTACCGAAAATTTTCGGCCTACCGCAATTTTGTTATACAATATTAATAAAGGGCTCGCTAAAATATTAAAAAAATCCTAATATGTAATAACTTTTTACAGTCTTATAAAACATGTCGAGATATCCGTACTATACTACTGATTTTGCTAAAATTTGGCATGGAGATACTTTAAGTCCCGGGAAAGGACATAGGATACTTTTTATCCCGGAAAATGTACGGTTCCCCCTTGTTAAACGAATTTTGGCGCAACAGAGTTGCGGGCGTCATCTAGTTTCAAATACATCAGAAAGTTTTATAGTAGAAGTATCTATTTTTACTTGAAAGTAAAGTTGTAAAGCTAAATCTGTTGCATTAAACTTAACAATAAAACTGCGCTTAAGTATTGAACTTAGCACAGTTTAAAAGAAAACGTTGCTAAACTTTAAAGTTGCTACGTTGTTTTTAAAGCTGTAGCACTCGTAGCGTTGCTACGTAATATTCGTAGATGCGCTACGAGCTTACGCTACGCCAGGGCTATGCCAAAGCTACGAATAAATTGAGGACGCGAGTGGATGAACATGATAACTAAAAGTAAAAAAATGTTTACCTTTAGTTATCATGTTTACATAAATGGAGGCTTTAGGGCCGGAAAAATGATTAGAAATTAAAAAACTGTGCATTTTATGTGTAGCCAGATATATTAGCCAGTAGATAAGTAACAAGGTTTGTTCAAATTATAAACAATTATATTATTGGATATCTCACCGACTACCGCACTCAGGGACATTAATTAACGATGATTAGCCCGGCCGCACATTGTCCGATTTCTGATCAGAAACAGTTGAATTTCGCCGGACCGCCACCCCGCACACTATCCGAAATATCCTTCCGGCGAGTTCGAGCTCACTCGGCTCAGTACAAAATGTAAGAGACAGCGCGGACGTTCAACTGTTTGGTATCAGAAATTTCGGATAATGTGCGGCCGGGCTTAAACTTCAATTTTATTGAGAAGTTTGAAAGGTATTATATGGACTATGGAGCTTATGTCAAAATCTTCATTTATTTACGGTTTACTTATAACATTTTAGTACCATAAAGCAGTGGCGGATTTACCAATAGGCTAAGTAGGCAGGAGCCTAGGGCAGCAGATTTAGAGGGGCGGCAAATTTTGCCCCATTTTTTTATCTTACAGAAATAAAAAATCCCACCAAAAACATTTCTTGTAAAACATTGCCGAGACGACCACATAAGGTTTACGGTTTACCCTGTGAAAAAGATTGAGATCTCATGTAGAGCCAAGCTTCTGAATCTACACGGCCTAACTCTACTGACCCTAACTTAAACAAATTACACATATTCCCCGTTTCACTACCGCACAGTGTAAAACTTTGTGTGGTCGTCTCACCAAAAATTTTCAAAAAATGTTTTTGGTGGGATATGATTGTGAACTAAACTAACGTATTGAATTTCATTTCAGTTATAGGGGCGACAAATATCGAATAGCCTACAGGCGGCAAATTTGTAAATGAGCCACTGCCATAAAGTTAATATACTTAGCGGAATAGAGCAACAATATCGAGCTGTCAAACGAAACCGAAATTGGTTTCATCTCTGTGTAAAACGTTAGACAAAAAAAATTTTTTTGTTTCAGTTGTACCTAGGGAAATCCCTAAAATTTTTGATAATTTTTCAGTTTTTGTATCAAAATCTTAATGCGGTTCACAGACTACATCTACTTACCAAGTTTCAATAAAATAGCTCTTATAGTTTCGGAGAAAAATGGCTGTGACATACGGACGGACACACAGACAGACAGACAGACATGACGAATCTATAAGGGTTCCGTTTTTTGCCATTTGGCTACGGAACCCTAAAAACTCCCACACCAGTTTCGGTGGCGGTGGCCGGTTTTAATAAAACCAGGCCAGTTACGCAGGAGTAATATCATAGTGCCTAAGTGTGTGCGCAATACATAAGAGCTCTCTGCGGGAAGTGCGGGAAGGGAAGAAGAAGCGGGAACTCTCTGTCTTTTCCCGAGACATAACGTATATCTGCATACCAAATATCATCAAAATCCATTGTAGCGGTTAAAGCAGAAATAATTTTATTTAACGCCTGGGAACCGTACATTTTTCCGAGATAAAAAGGATCCCATCGCCTTTTCTGGGACTCAAAGTATCTCCATACCAAGTTTCATCAGAATTTGTTCAGCGGCTTAGGCGCAAAATAATAAACTTTATAACGCGGTAACCGTGCATTTTTTCTTCATGCCCAAGCTGCTTAGCCGATTTTGCTGCGTATGGAGAGCCTTTGTGTTCTGACAATAATTATCTCATGTCCTTTCACGAGAGTCAAAGTATGTGCACACCAATTTTCATCAAAATCGGTTCAGCGGCTTAGGCGCAAATCATTTTTGTTTATCATACGGGTACCGTACCTTTTTCCCGGATGTAAAGTATCCTTTGTCCCTTCCCGACACATAACGTACCTCCATACCAAATATCATTGAAATCCATGTAGCGGTATAAACAGAAATCATTTTTATTGAATGACTGGGAACCGTACATTTTTTCGGAATAAAAAGAATGTCCTATGTCCATACCAAATTTCGCAAAAATCGGTTCAGCGGTGTGGGCGTGACGAGGTAATTTTATATAATAGGACATTAATGTTATATGTAATAAGCCCTATAGCAATATATGTAGTATTAACCATTTTTACACTTTTTCTCTTAAAAACGAATGTAAAATTAATTTCTTTTTTCATAATCATAATCCACGCATTTCAACAAAAAAAATTATACCGCACAATAACATTTTTTTGCTTAAAATAAGCAGAAAATAAAGATTATTCCAAAGAAACTTAAAACGCCGATTACTCAAAACTAGTCCGATGTGGGATGACACACCAATGCTTAACAGCATCCTTATTATAATCTCAAACCAAGATCACTATCGCAGCCTTGTAAACCTCACGGAGCGAAAAGTAATAAAATTGTAATATAAAACCAAGTTATGAAAGTAGTCTTATAAAAATCTTATAAATGTAACTAGTGTTATAGCTCATAAAATTGCCTCTTTAAGCCATGTAAATGGTGTAATATGGGTAATGTGCATTTATGTTGCACGGGCGGCTAGCCTCGTGCCTCGTCGGGCCTCAGACCTCGAGCCACGGGGAAGCGGCCTCGACTAGGCCAAGGTGAAAGGGTTCCTTGAGATATCATCATCAGAACATACAGGTTTAAAAAACAGGTGTTCTCGGAATGTCTATAGCAGCGGCTCTCAAACTTTTTTGGTTGCGGAGCCCATTTAAGAAGTGAAATTTTTGACTTTACAAGGTTCCTCGGAGCACAGTTTAAGAATGGCTGCTCTACAGAATGAATATTAGTTTACACTGAGACAGGATGCATTGTTTAAATAATCGGTCAAGTGCGAGTCGGACGAAGGATTCCGTACCGTTATTGAGTGAAAGTTGGCAAATTATTTTTTGTAGGGAGCCCCCCATAAATATATTTTTTATTTTAATTTTAGTATAAATTATTAAATTACAAATAAAACTGAGTATTTCGTGAATATTTCAAGTGCCTATGTATTGCCGTTATTGATATCGAGCAAAAAAATCACGTTTGTTGTATGGGAGCCCCCCTTAAATATTTAATTTAATTTTGTTTTTAGTATTTGTTGTTATAGCGGCAACAGATAATATCATAATGTGTAATATTTCAGAAGTCTAGCTTTAGCGGTTCTTGAGATACATCCTGGAGACAGACAGACAGACGAACAGACATCGAAGTCTCAGTGATAGGTTACCGTTTTACCCTTTGGGTACGGAACCCTAAAAGGAAACATTTTTATCAAGTTCTACCAAGAACCTGTAACATGCTGTTTTGTAAGGCTGATGCACCAATGACAAAAAAAATTCTACTCGTAGAGCTTGGTCAAAAAACTTCATACTGCCTTTATCAAAAACCATTTTACTAAAAATAACCCGCATTGTAATAAGAACTTTTCACAACAAAGATCCAACTATAGTGTGCGCATGTGCTCATCACAAGGGCTGTTGTGTGCGCATGCCTTTATTCGCAATATCAAGGTCGTGACCCTAATCCACCTCTCCCCGGCTCTCCCCGGGGGCAAAACTGACCCAATTATTGGGGTACTTGGAACTTTTAATGGTAATCTTCGGGAAATATTGGGGATAGATTATTAAAGATTAATGTTTGTCGAGTTTTAACTTAAAATATATTTGTGGGAGTAAAATTTGAATTTTAAATTTACGTTGGCGGTCCACCGAAATCAGACATGGCACTGCCTATTATACAGGGTGTAACAAAACTAAGTAATAATACTTTACTTTAGGGTCTGTATGGGGCCCCTATACAGAGTTCGCTGTGAAAGTAGCAGCGCTGAAAGAGTAACTTTTACTTTTGTGTGGGGAAAATCCATGGCGCTCGGGCGCTTGTCTTAAATCTTTGTAAGCTAATTCTAAAAGCTAACGCACCCAGTATTGGACACCATCCGCATTGCACGCAAACGAATAGGCTGCGTAAAACTTTATCGCCCGGCAAAAATGTAAGGGGAATGCCATGCAGTGTTTGATTTTTTGGTATTTTTGGTGGGGCAAAGATTAAGCGGAACGGATGTTTATACCGGTTGTGTATTTGAACCTACATCAGTTTTTCCCAGACTTCCTAAATTTGTGCGAGGCTCATATCTATTTTAAAGCTTTAAAAGCAGCTTAATCTATACTAATATTATAATTGGGAAGAGTTTGTTTGTTTGTTTGTTTGTTTGAACGCGCTAATCTCAGGAACCACTGGTCCGATTTGAAAAATTCTTTCACTGTTAGATAGCCCATTTATTGAGAAAGGCTTATATATTTATAGGCTATATTTTATCACGCTAAAAAGAAGAAATAGAGGAAAATGTGGAAAAATAGGGGAAATTATTTGAAAGGGCTTATTTGAACGATCTAATCACAGGAACTACTAGTCCATTCATAACCTTGTAACCTTAATCAAGATCTTTTGTAAACAACATCTTCAGGAAAAAACAAATTTGTTTTTTATGTTTTTGATTTAATACGCATTTTACTTACCTCGTTTTTATTAAATTAAAGGGCATACGAGCAAACAAGTCACCTGATAGAAAGCAACTACCGTTGCAGATACTCACAACATCAAAAGAGTTGCAGGTGCGTTGCTGGCCTTTTAAGAGGGAATACGCAATTTTCTTTAAATTTTGCATGTCCGGAAATACTGCTGGCGACAGTTCCTTCCAGAGTTTTACTGTGCGCGGCAGATAGTTAGGCGAAAAACGCAAGATGGAAGACTGCCACTCATCATGGTGATGAGCATGGCCACACCAGGATGAGTGGCAGTGCCACACTCACTATCAAAGCGTGCCTACCCGGCAAGTGCACCATATAGCTATAATTCCATACTGCTAATTGGATTTTATTCTAATCAGCAGTATGGGATTGATTCTAATGTATTGTATTGAATATTGCTCACTTGCCGGGGTAGCGCGCTTTGCCACACACACTATATATTTTTTTCTCTTACCTGGCGTCCCGGATGGCGTCGACCCAGTGTACGCAGTCAAGCTCGGAGGCGGCGCGCAGCTCGTACTGCCGCTGGCTGTCGCGACGGTACGAGATCGTGAAGCAGAACTGCGGGAGAGGGTTGTGATATTGGATGTTCGATGTTCGATTACGATGCACGGTTAGGCCGGCCGCAGACGGACCGCATTTTGCAGTCGAAACCGACTGCAGGATGCGGTCGCTGCACGGCGAATTGCAGTTTTCATACTAGCTCATAGTATGAAAACTGCAGATCGCCGCGACCGCAGACCGCGACCGCAGACGTACAATTTCAAGTTGGCCAACTAAATCGCATAGTATACCAATAGCTATAGCGACTTATGAGAGCTCGCACATTGCATCCAACTAAATTGTGCAACTAAATAATTGGACACTAATCGTATAAGAACCACGATTCTTTTCCGATTACCTATAAATTAAAAAGGTGAAATTATGCATTTTAGTTGTAAGGTGTTGTGTTGTGTTGTTGTTTTGTTTTTTATCCAATTTGAAATTGCAAGTCTGCGGTCGCTTATCCGCAATACACGGACCGCTCACTGATTGAGCGGTCGACCGTTAGTGCTTTCAACGCGACCGCTCTAGAGCAGTCGCGTTGAAACTGCAACTTGCGGTTCGTCTATGGCCAGTCTCTAACAAGATTGCACAGTTGTCTTATAAATAACAACCTTGGGTAATCGTAAACGAATTATTTCTTTACTTTCTTCTTTGTATTCGGCTGCAATTGGCCATAGTGGACCAATATGACGGAAAAATGTAAAAGAAGACAGGCAGAAACTTTGAGCAACAGCAAAGTTAACTTTACATTATTATTTTTAACAAAAAATTAAATCGACTTCCAAGGTAAAAACTATAATAATATGAACTAAAAAGTATTAAATAACTCTTACTCTATAATAGTGCCTTTTTCAGAATTCGTCTAAATCTCAACTTTTTCTGTACATACTACAGTCTTCATTATTTGAAGTCGGTACCAGCTAATTTTATCGAGAGTTCAGTCAATGTCAGAATATCTGAAGCTTTTGGGACTGGTACCGACTTCAAAGTAATGAAGACTGTAGTATGCACAGAAATAGTTGAGATTTAGACGAATTCTGAAAAAGGCACTATTATAGAGTAAGAGTTATTTAATACTTTTTAATTCATATTATTATTGTTTTTACCTTGGAAGTCGGTTTTAATTTTTTGTTAAAAATAATAAATTCACTCTTTTTAGCTATCTACAAGATAAGGCTTTATGCGTAAATAACCACTACGAATGTTAACTATTCACATTATGTTACTGTAAGCGAATTTGTGGTAAATGCTTGCAGTTATCTAAGCGATGCTGCAATTTAAAAACTTTTATCTTTAAAGGTTCAGTGTTCTGTTCAGTGCCTTTGGACCAAGAGACACCTTCGTATGAACTTTCTCTTATTCGTAACATATGTTTAATTACTAGAAACAACATTTTAACCACTATGAGTCTTTTGATAAATTTCAAGGATTTCCCTCGATTGCTCATAGATCCCATCATCAGCTCACCACTTTCGTAATTATTATACAAAATCAAACTTATACCCTATACAACAACACAAGAATTTTGAAAATCGGTCCACAAACAGCGAAATAATCATCAAAAACATCTGCTTCAATGCAAAATATCACGAAAAGCATCAATAATTGGGTCATAATGTGATGATCCATGGCATAATTATGATTTTGATGATGATGATCAAATAAATTGATGTGTTGGCTTATGCTTTCAGTTGTTTAAACAATGCCGAAATCCCCGAACCTGTATCTATAAGGATTCAAAAGTTCTGTTGGGTACCTTCGGATCCAGATGATCCTGGTGCGAAATTTTACTTTTTGGTAGCAGTTTTCTCGAATGCTTCAGAAAAAATTGAAATCCCTATATGTTTCCATACAAATTTCAAGGAGTCCCCTCGATTCCTCCAGGATCCCATCATCAGATCACCATTTTTGTAAATATGGTACCAAATTCAAGTTAAACCCTATACAACACAAAAATAATTTTGAAAATCGGATCACAAACGGCTGAGTTATTGTTGAACATACAAAAAAAAATTGCATATTAAGAGAAATTTTATTTAAATTCATTCATCTTCGCATTCATTTCTGTGTGAAGTACTCTTAACAAAACCATCGGCGCGTTCTGACGTGCGCGTTTTCTGCTATAGCATCTCGAAAAACAAAACGCCCACGCCTGATCGTCCTTTAGACGTCATCATCCGTTTCTCCAACTCGCAAGTACGGTGACCAACTCACCGAGGCATTCCTGTCCATGGGCGACTTGCTGAGTCTCTCGCAGTACGAGCCCTCCAGCAGCAGGACGCCCGTCGGCCGCGTGTTGTTCTCCGACTCGTAGTAGAACAGCAGGTTCTGATAACAAACGGTGCTGGTTTTAAGGGCGGATCCAGGCCACCCCTGGATCCCCTGGACGACCGACTGGGTCATACATATCCACTGCAATTTTATTTAATTTCGCTGCAGTGGAGGACCAATGCAATTTCCACCCCATGAAATCTTATCCGTTTAGCGGTTTCAACGTCAAAAACTAACAAACACACTTTCACGTTCCTTTATAATATGGTGAAAGATATAAAAGCTGGATCCGCCCTTGGCTGGTTTAAATTGCTATGTAATACCAATTACCAGAATACTTATAAAATATTGAATGTTGGACTATTGCCTAAATACAGCTACACATTACACATTTTTTTAAGCGGGCATTAGACCTGGGCCTAATTCGTCGACCACGAAAACCATTTGATCTCCAGGAGCCCGATGTAAGCTAAATAATACTGATACTGTAGCAAAATATATAATATAACATTAACGTTGGACAAGCGCCAAGCAGCTTGACAGACAAGTGTGGAAATATGCCTGAGGGCCGAAAAGGAAGATCTTCCGATCGAGCGAGGTGGTATCGGTCAGCCCGAAACCCACGTGATTGATTTCAGCTGTCGTATTTAATATTACATACCGACATAATATTAAATACGACTTAGAAAACTTAGATAGCGCGATGCAGGAATGTGGTGCTAACTGTGGGTACCGCCACACTCTAATTGCTACAGCCGCTTTTCCACCACTGGATGGCACAACAGGTAAGAATTTTATGGCAAAGTGAATACCTGATAAAGAATGAACCAGCGCAGTTGCCATTTTGAGTTGTCTGAAGTTCGCTTGTGTAGATATCCAGCCTGCGACAAAAAATATAAGTTTAAGAATAATTCTCAATCTCTGGTCTTATTAATATAATTATTATTAGGACCAAAGCTATTTAGTTAGTGCTTTTAAATGTTTGATGTGCACTATGGACACTGTTATTGACAGCTGCTGCGTTATCATGGTTCCCAACCCAAAGCGAGGAGAGACCTTTAAGGTAAGACAACAGACCCTGTTTGTCTCCAGTTTTCATCCCGTCGTCGGTGCAAAGTCAGTTAACTACGTAATTACATTAGAACAGGCTGACGTGTCACCGTCTAATAATAGTCGTAAAGTTGGTAAACAATGTCGTAGGCTTCATTTTAGAATATCGCCGGTAACGATATTTAGAAAATGTATTTTCCGGACCACGAGGCTGGTCATAGAATTTCATACATTGTAACTATTTTAAGATATTATATTATTATCATTCGCAAAATGTAATATTTTAAGACTTTACTAATAAGAGGAAAGGTTTGTTTGTTTTTATCGAATAATTGGCTCCGAAATTACCTGACCGATTTTCATGTTCTGCCTGCCTAGCATACGCCAACGAGATAATATCTCACTCTACATGTTTTCTCGATGTTTGATGGTTTGTCTCTTCATCTCTATTGACCTTAGCATGACAAACATTATTTCTCGCGTAGATATATCATCGAAATAACACATTTTTATAGAGTTTTGTCGAAGTAATGTCGATATTTTGACATTATGAGACGAGTAGTTTTAATTATCTCGAGAGTGAGATATCTCGTTGGCGTATGCTAGGCAGGCTGAATTAGATTGCAACACGAAGAGTAACAAGCTACTTTACATCATGGATAATGGATATTATATTATTCTAATTTCTATTAGGATACCGCAGTCTGATAAACTGAATTTCTGACAAGAAAGCTGATACGCCCCGGATGGGCAAATGGTCCCACTGGGTCCTGTACTCATGACAGTAAGAAAGCTAATATGCCCAAGATGGGCAAATGGTCCCACTGGGTCCTGTACTCATGAGTCATGACAGTAGTTTTTACCGGAGGCCCAATCCCCTACCCTATTCCCTTCCCATCCCTACTCTCCTCTATTACCCTATTCCCTCTTAAAAGGCCGGCAACGCACCTGCAGCTCTTCTGATGCTGCGAGTGTCCATGGGCGACGGAAGTTGCTTTCCATCAGGTGACCCGTTTGCTCGTTTGCCCCCTTATTTCATAAAAAAAAGTAAAGGAAGAAAATCAGCGTTGCGACTATGGTCGCAACACGTCAGTGCTGAGTAAGCACCAATTTGGTTGACAACTAGATACGCTTGTTTTACTGAATAAAGTTTTTTTTTTTAAGAGAGAGGGTGCTCCTGATTGCTGCTAAACTTGGGCTCTTAAAATTACTCTGCGTCTAGAACACAGCTGCCTGGTCTCAACGAAACCGTTACCGAAACCGGATCCAGTATCTGCAAGAGATCGCCCTACGCGCTAGCCTGGTTTTAATGAAACCGGTCACTGTCACCGAAACCGGATTCATTACCTGCGAGTGATCGTACTGCGCGCGGTCGGAGAGCGCTATGAGTTGGCCGTCGTTGACGCGTATGGCGCGCTGTATCTTCGGACTCAACATCACGACGGGATTCTGCAACAAAAACAAATGGTTTGCAACGCTGTTAAATTCTAAAACCTTTCAGAAAGTTAAGAGGAGTCCACACCGCTGTTTTTCCATACAAACGTTGTCCCCTGTTTCCTCCCTGGATAATGCCGGTCGAGTTATGATTTTTTTCCTGAATATCTATGGCCACCTCAGAACAGGAAAATAGGCATGTCCCTATGTTTTCTTTTTTTTCATAGTTTTATTATTAAAAAAGATAAGAACGTCCAAAAACCCAAAAAAATGGCCAGATTTTCCTCTGTGTTCAAACACCCAGAAAACAAAACTAGCTAAAATATACAAAAAAATAAAACATAGGAACACAGCTCAAGCCTTGCTTTAATTCTTAATGAAAAAAGTACTTAAATCGGTTAAGTTTTGGAGAAGGAATCAGCGGACAACGAATCGAAGATTTTCTGTTCTTTTATTAGAACTTTTGTCGTGTTGTCTCTATCGCGCTCTGGGTGGGAGACTTGAGATTGGTGAGACAGCAATACATTTTCAAATACCTATTTTCAATTTCTCTTGCCCCTGGTATATCCTCTTAATTATGTTTTTCTCGCACGCGTGGCGTGGATCTGTTTTTCAAGTTTTTCAAGTACACAAGGGCAAAAATTTGGGCACAATTATAGAAGCCTGTGCTTTAATTGGGGGTAGAAAAAAAGTTTAAAAAATCGACAATCTGGCTGAGTTAACGCTCACATAGTTACGAGACAGCTATACCATTTAAGACCTATTTTGGATTACGATTTACGGCTTGGCTCCAATAGAAGTAATTGTTTAGATACGCTGTTGAACTTTTAAAACATTTCGGTAAGCGATTAATATTTATGTCATTCACGCTCGCGTGGGCTAGACAGCTACACCTATAGGTATATATAACGGCCGCAACTCTAAGCACCTCCATACAAAATGTCAGCAAAATCGATTCAGCCGTTTGGACGTGAAGAGGTAACAGACAGACTGACTGGCTGACACACTTTCACATTTATAATATTAGTTTGGAAGTTAGGATTGGCTTGTTAGGATTGGCTTCCTCATAAGTTCTAACTTCAATTATTACTGCGGTGCAAAAATCAAAAAGTTATCCTGTTGGATAAATCAACTTGGGTTGACCACCGCGCGTCAAATGGGCATGTAAAAAGTCTTGTCTTCTGCTACCTGATCTTTCGCCAGGCGTGTTGGCTAATCTTTTTTTTATGTAATAAGGGGGCAAACGAGCAAACGGGTCACCTGATGGAAAGCAACTTCCGTCGCCCATGGACACTTGCAGCATCAGAAGAGCTGCAGGTGTGTTGCCGGCCTTTTAAGAGGGAATAGGGTAATAGGGGAGGGTAGGGATGGGAAGGGAAGGGAAAAGGGGAAGGTAGGGAAGGGAATAGGGTAGGGGATTGGGCCTCCGGTAAACTCACTCACTCGTTTTCTGTGAGAACGTGGTATTTCTCCGGCCGAGCCGGCCCATTCGTGCCGAAGCATGGCTCTGCCACGTCAAGTGGTAGGTGTAATCAAGGTAATCTTCCCACTGACCTTGATTACACCTACCGAGTTGAGTGGCAATACAGGGGCGGGACAGTGTAAAACAGACAATTTGATTGGCCGAGAGCCGAAAGAAGAGGCTCGCCACACTACAAGGAAGGTGAAGCAAGACCCTAAGAGAAGAAAAGAGAGTACAGCAGCTGCTGGCTTTCAACGAAACCGACACCGACACCATTGTCTTATATCATATCTCCTCTCTCCTCTTCTAAATCTCTTACGTCAGATAATCGGCTAATAACAAAACCATGTTCTCGCTGTAGTTCAATTTTAGCATTCGCCTCGCATCCATTATCCATACTTATATCATAAATGCGAAAGTGTGTGGTATGTCCTATGGTCTCTTTGTAACCTCTACACACCCAAACTGCTAAGCCGATTGTACTGAAATTTGGTATAGAGATACTTTGTTTCCCGGGAAACGACATAGGGTCAATTTATATTAGCGCAGAGTCGAAGCGAAGCGAATTCCCAAAAAACTGAACACAGATATTTCAGCCTTAACTCCAGAGCGTAACGCATACATTACTTCTGCGAGGCCAATCAGCGTTGGTCGGGGCATCCACGCGAATTCGCGTGAATGCCCGCGCCTTTTTAAATACCCAGAAGTAATAAAGTGCGTTAACGCTTTGGAGTTAAGGTTGAATTTGTTATGTTCAGTTTTAATTATTCGCTTCGATGCGCTTCGACTGTGCACTAGTATAAATTGACCCATAGGATACTTCTTATCCCGCAAAAAAGTACGGTCCCCGCGCGATACGAATTTTGGTACAACGTCATCTAGATTCTAGTATACCACATTATCGTAAGGCGAGCATAACCAATCGATATACTGAGCTGAGCCTGACGAATGTGTAACGGGAACTCAATTACCTGCAGTTTGCACGATAACCGCAAAACCGACACCGACATACACACTTGTTATTGAATATTTTATATGTATATATATAATTGGAATCTCGGAATCGCCTCCGATCAATCGATCTAGCTAGGAATCATTTTTAGAAATTAATGTCATTTTATTCGTGTTTTATCGAATACCGAGCAAAGCTCGGTCAAATAGCTAGTATCTAATAATTCTAGAAGAAGCCCGTGACTTCATTGTGCCAAATTTAGTTTATCGCGCGGGAACCGTATATTTTTCTGGGACAAAAAATATCCTATGTCCTTTTCTGGGACTCAAAGTATCTCCATAGCAAATTTCAGCAAAATCAGTTCAGCGGTTAGGGTGTAAAGAGGTAACAGACAGACAGACACACTTTCGCATTTATAATATTAGTGGTAATAGATTATTATCAGCAGGCAGGTAACATCACAGAGTAGGTTAGAGCTGCAGATAAGTCGTAGGTAGCTGGTAGATAAGCTTTGTCCATCCTGTGTTTTTTTCTGTTCGTCAATATGCGTTATAGCGCAATCAACAGCGAACGTGAGGCATGCCCGCGACAAATGACCTCTAACCGTATCCAAAACTTCAAAAATGACAATATTGGCGTTGCATTCCTTGACGCATTCAATGTTGAATGCGCCAATATGAAAGTTGATGACGAAAATTGAAGATGAAAGTGCACAGTGTGGACATAGCTATAGAGGTACATATTGCGCCAAAATAATTGCAGTAATGGACTATGCCACGCCCACGGGAAGGTTACGATAGATAATAATATTATTATTATTAATTTATTATGTCCTTTTTATGACCCAAAGTATCTCCTATATAAAGGTGCCTCACCGCGAGCATTCACTTGTAAAGTAACATTATAAATTCGTTTTTAGCATTACATTACAAAAATACCTCCCTGACCGATGAGCATTCACGTGTAAAGATTCGACTTTGAGCATTACATTACAACACAGCAAATGTAAGCTAGTTGATATTACAAGTTGTATCAAGATATTATTACACACTGTAGGTGCGCATTGATTACAAGCATTAGCTCGACTGTAACGTTATAACATCTTAACAATAACAATATAAGGGGTGTAACGGTAATAATAATAATAATACTCCCCACACCGGTTTCGGTGACGGTGGCCGGTTTCATTGAAACCAGGCCAGATACACAGGAGTAATTTTATAGTGCCCAAGTGTGTGCGCAGTACACAAGAGCACTCTCTATTCCTTTTTACTCTCATAACCCAGTGGGACGGAAGACCGACACGACTGGCGAGAGATCAGGCGCAGGACCGACTTTTTACATGCCCATCCGACGCATGGATCATCTTACTTGTCAGACAATCAGGTGATCAGCCTGCATTGTCCTAACCAAACTTGGAAATAACATGTTTCCAACGCGGGATTCGAACCCACGACCTCCGGAGTCGAGAGCGACGCTCTAACCACTAGACCACGGAGGTGTAACGGTAAACAAAGTGGTAATAGGTAGTTTATAGATACACTTTCGCACTTACAATAATTACAAAATGCGAAAGTACATTACTTCCTAATATTTTTAATAATATCTATGGACGCTTCACACCACGTCAGTCTGGCCCCGTGCTAAGTACCTAAAGGACTTGTGTTACAGGTACCAGACAACGGAAATATATTTAATACTTTTATACTATACATATATTTAAGATTTTTATTATATGATACACATATTTAATACACATCCATGACCCAGGAACTTTGAAATCTTTTTGTTCCGTCGGCGGGATTCGAACCCGCGACCCCCGGCTTGAGCTACCAACGCGCTCACCACTGAGCCACAGAGGTCGTCAAATATGTATAGAAAGTTAGTTGTAGTACTTAATAGGTATGAAATTAAATATAGGTACATTAAAAGTAGGTAAGTACCTACTTATAGTATCCTTCGGCAACGCTTCTTTTTACGCGAGGCAGGACACGGGGCCCGTATTAATTTCCACTTGAGGTAAAAGGAGCTTATTTTCTTAAAGGACTTTGAGGGCGCTTTAAATTCAATACTTTGATAACTTTTATACAGCTAATATAGTATAGGTACATCTGTACACACTATACAATATCAGCAACTAGCTATACAGTAAGTACACAGACAGACCGACATACATAATATTTAACACAACTCTTTTTCGTTGGCGGTTAAAAATATGCTGTTGTACTTACCTACTAACTTTTAATCCAGTACAACTTTAATACACTAGGTACTAACGTGTCATCCGTTCATAGTTTTTAAAGATATAAAGGATCCATCCATCCATACATCCAAGTCAAACAAATTGACTTGTATCAAAGGTGTAGCTAATGGCGGAGCTACTTCGACTCGAATGAACCGACTTCAAAATCCAAGGAAACTAGAGCATATTGTGTGCTTTAACCCTATCAACGCACATGCAACCCTCACGGATAGTCGGACTGCGTCTTTTTTGATAATTATATAAGGTACTAGATGACGCCCGCAACTCCGTTGCGCCAAAACTCGTTTATCGCGCGAGAACCGTACATTTTCCGGGTTAAAAAGTATCCTATGTCCTTTCCCGGGACTCAAAGTATCTCCATGCCAAATTTCAGCAAAATCGGTTCTGTGGTTTGGGCGTGAAGAGGTAACAGACAGACAGACACACTTTCGGATTTATAATATTAAGTATGGATATGGATCTAGGCATTGACATTATACTTAATTATAACAAAATATTAATTACTTAACAATAATTTACAAAGAGAAACAGGGTGGTTTTAATAATAAAAATATGAACGTCGTCATAATAAAATGTTAAATAATAAATTATTATATTTTGTCATCAAGTTATGCCCATGTTATCACATTATTAAGACGTGTTAATCAATAAAAATTCACTTTACTCCAATTACAATTTATTATAATCTATCTATGTCGGTAGCCATAAAAGTTTGTCACGCAAATACGCAGTTATAAAATCCATGACACTAACCTGATATATAAATTACATAGCTACTTCGTAGGTATATTATTAAAGTGTTTCTTTAATGCTATGTTAAAAATACTTACGTGATTTTAAGAAGTTAATTCCAGAGGACAGTCGTAAGTCACAACATTTTTAGATGCTTGTACTAGTATTTTATATTTATCAAAACACCTATCTCTAAGAAATACCTTGAAGACACAAGTTTTGTATATGAAGTTACATTATTCAACAAGAAATTTAAAATATAACAACAGTAAAAGACGTATCGACTAACATTAACAATCGCCTGTTGATTTTAAAGCGCAACTAGTAGGACGCGGCGCAAAACGTGTTGCTAACATAAAATGATCAGGCGCATAGAATATATTGCAGTTTTATTTGACGGGCATGCGGTACACGCGTTTTTATAGCAAAATAGGCATAGCTGTGGTTTTTTTTGTATGTTTAGTGAGGGTCGCGAGGTGTGTCCCTGTCGAGGACGACAGAGTGACTGCCGGGTGGGCACCTGTTAGCTGGATCGACCCTTAAACGCACGCGCGCAGCTGATGACGTAGGGAAGATGCTATAGAACTACATTATTACAGAGGCGGTTAAATATAATGTGGTATTTTAGAAGTAATAACCTGCGACTTAAAAATGTGCTTATATAACTGTTATGTTACGTATTAGTATTGAAGCTGCATGAATATAAAAAATAAAAAACCGGCCAAGTGCGAGTTGGACTCGCCCATGAAGGGTTCCGCAGCAGCAATAAGGTTTATTTCATTGAAATTATAAGGTTTTTGATTTATTTTTATATTTCAGTTGATTTAATGAAAGTTAAATTAAGGTTTACCATTTATGACGTATAAAAAAAAACTACTTGCTAGATCTCGTTCAAACCAATTTTCGTTGGTTGTTTTTATAGTAATGTACATCATATATTTTTTTTAGAATTATCATGCCCCTACTTTAGAAGTTAGAGGGGGGGACACACATTTTACCACTTTGGAAGAGCCTCCCTCGCAAACTATTCAGGTTAGAAAAAAATGATATTAGTAACCTCAATATGATTTTTAAAGACCTATCCATAGATACCACACACGTATAGGTTAGATGAAAAAAAAAATTTTTGTTTCAGTTTTACCCCTAAAATTTTTAATAATTTTTCCATTTTTGTATCAAAATCTTAATGCAGTTCACAGACTACACCTACTTACCAAGTTTCAATAGTATAGCTCTTATGGTTTCGGAGAAAAGTGGCTGTGACATACGGACAGACAGACAGACAGACGTGACGAATCTATAAGGGTTCCGTTTTTGCCATTTGGCTACGGAACCCTAAAAATAAGTACGGTACCTACAAAAAACGCTTTATCTTCGAAAGGTGAATGCCCAAAAATGTATGGACCAAAAAACCGTAATCGATTGAAACCATTTATATGTGGCATAGTAGACTACTTATACTGTATCCCAAATACAATGTCCTTTTTGGATTAAACAATCACCGAGTACTTTAAAAACGATCGTAACTAATTGACTTTTCTTATAGGAATCGTCGTATTGCAAATATAGTGACAGTTTATTTCAGAGTTTTACAGTGCGCAGTAGAAAATTACGCAAAAAACGCACGGTGGAAGACTGCCACTCATTAAAGTGATGAGGATGGTTTATTTTTAGCATGGAGCGATGGCGAAAAGTTGCTGGTGGAATGATTCCGAACAAATTCTTAGAGCACTCCCCGTGATACAACCGATAGAGGATGTAGAGACAGTAGAGTGAAGCCACTTGTGATTTAGTTGATTCTTAAAAAATATTATATTTGACATACTTTTTAGGGTTCCGTACCCAAAGGGTAAAACGGGACACTATTACTGAGACTTCGATGTCTGTCCGTCTGTCTGTCTCCAGGCTCTTACTCAAGAACCGCTATAAGCTAGACTTCTGAAATCTTCACAGATTGTGTATATCTGATGCCGCTGTAACAACAGATACTAAAAACTAAATAAAATTAAGATTCAAGGGAGGCGGCTCCCATACAACAAACGTGATTTTTTGCCCTTTTTGGCTCCTAATCTATAATGGCTATATTATGTAGACACATTGTTTTTTTTACAAAATCATCAATTATGTGTGTACTTTAATATTTTATCGCAAAATTAAAATAAAATAAATAATTAAGGGGGGCTCCCATACTAAAAACATTTTTTGCCCACTTTCGCTCTATAACGGTACTTAACCCTTCGAGCGCGAGTCCGACTCGCATTTGGCCGATTTTTTTCTATTTAATTGTACATTATTGTCTATCAACATCGCTTTCACGAGAAAGATCACAAAAACAAAGGAAATAACTAGTTGATTCGAAGTAGATTCCATACTGTGTATCTCAGATTTATTTTTTCAAATTATCGTTTTCGGTTATGGTTTAGAAAAAAATGAATTGCATATTTTCAATCTACCATTTATGCTCTACTTTGCTGTATATACATTATTTTAATCGACTATGGGTTTTTTGGGCATAGTCTACGAATAATAAAAACTAAGGAATCGTAACTCCCATACTATTACCGTTTTAAATTTGGTTCCTTATGATCTGTCATGTAACGTCAGCCTAGTACCGCTCAAGGTCACCTAAGTATTGCAAATCTATTGAAATGTCTACCTAAAGTACACATTTTTGACAAGTATTGTGGTGCATGTTTTTTGACGGAGTTACTTTTCCTTACTTTGTATTATTCGTAGGGCATAGTCCTTTAAAATCTTCGTGTTCGAATTTTTAAATTTAAAATTTACTTAATATTGAGGTAGGCACTAATTTAAATACTTACTGCCTTCTTTTATCTTTATTCTAACTACTTAACAACAAGCAAAAAAAAGTTTTAAGCTGGATGAATTCGCGACCAAGGTTAGGATGTTCATAATGATGACGACGCGACGTATCTAAATTTTCCTAGCGGCATATTCACATTGTAGCGCAGTTACTGTAGCGTTCAGCTCTCAAGTGAATTTATTTAATGCCTAGCCAATAAACTTATTTTATCTGACCTATAACACAATATTACAAACTAAATATATTTTAGTAAAAATAAAAAGCGAACGTCTTTAACATCAAACGTGAGAATTTAAAATTAAAAGTGAAAAATTAAGATTCGTTCTTTCGTAGATGTATAAATATTTTTTTTACACTCAGATTATTAATAATATTTATTAGCTACGTCTATATTATTGTCTCGATAATAAAAGATACACTTGCGAGAAACCTCTCGGAGCCCCCTTTATTAATTTTTTTAAATTTATTTATTAAGTATAAAATTTAAATTATATCGAGCAATAAAACTGGCAATAAAGTCACTTAAAAATTCACAATAATTAGTTACATTATATGCTGTACTTAAATTAATTTATAATTATTATTTAAATTAAAGTCACTAGCCACCATTCACTAACCATACAAAATAAAGTTGCATCCGAAACAGAAATTTGTGTTTTCACCTGAAATAATATTATTATAGCTATTCTGGAACTAAAGCCTAGTGACAAACAAGTAGATAGACAGCGTAACGTATTCGTAAACATTGGAAACCTAGGACAGAGTTCAAAATAATTATAAATGAAAAGAAACGCTCAAGTTGCGCATAAATACGCAATAGTGAATTACAATAATATTATGTACCCACTTATCCCCTAATTTTATGTTTATAGTTTATACATCAGCTGTGAATTTTGATCTGAGTTCTAGCCTCCTGATACTACTAGCATTAACTCTATGTTAGTGTGAATCTATTTAAGTAAGTGCCATAAAAATCAATACAAATTTACAAAGCAACAAATCCTACCGCTCCGTACGCTCCGATTCCAAACCGGTGGTCGGTGGACGCGCACCTTAACCTGATAAGTGGCATTAACTTTAACTTTATGTGAATCTCGCAGGTGAAGAAGTAGTTAAATGTCAGTGGACCGCGACAATCTGTGACAGACATTAGGCAAATGTCAAAAAGCAAATTGTTTCAAACTTCAAAGTAAAATTTTGTTGAAAATCCATGCAAAATATTCGTGTTTTATTGCAGATTATCAATCAAAATATTGTAATTCATATAAATTCATGTGCTTTTTACGAGCATCTTACTTTAACGCAACCAGTTAGGCGTTTGAAAATCGATTAGCCGGCTTTTATGTTATGTTTATTTCGAATCAATAGCTATGGCTTCTGGATCTAAGAATGACATCGGAGCCAGGCTGCTGAACATGCGTTTGGAAGATGAGGCGGCCGGGGACGAGCTCCCTCCGCAGAACATGTTGCCTTCGAACCAACAGTCTCGTCAGGGCAGCCATAACGAGGACGAAGTCAGGCATCACAACGAAAACATGCCTACATCCTCCGCCATCGAAAACCTGCAGTTAACGAACAACTCCGGAGGTCGCTTGCACAACTGGCAGGCCACGAAGACCACCGTCAAGGAGCGCCTGTCGTTTCTCTTCAACAATGAGATATTAGCAGATGTCCATTTTATTGTGGGTAGAGATGCTAATCAACAGGTGATACCTGCACATAAATTTGTCTTGTCTGTCGGCAGCGCGGTGTTCGACGCCATGTTTAATGGTGTTCTAGCTACTAAATCTGATGAAGTGGAGCTCCCGGACGTCGAGCCAGCGGCTTTCCTCCATTTATTAAAGTTCCTATATTCCGATGAGGTGCGCATCGGTCCGGAGAGTGTGATGACGACCCTGTATACTGCAAAGAAGTATGCGGTGGCAGCTCTGGAGGAGCACTGTGTAGACTTTCTCAAGAGCAACTTAGGTACTGATAATGCTTTTCTACTGTTAACACAAGCTCGGCTGTTCGATGAGCCCCAACTGGCTGCCCTGTGTCTGGAGATGATTGACAAGAACACCACTGATGCACTCAACGCCGAGGGATTTACCGACATTGATCAAGACACATTAAATGCAGTATTAGAGAGGTATTCTTTTTTTTACAACTAAACAAGTACAGAGTAAAGAGACCATTTTTTTTTTGTAAGAAAATAGTCAAGCAAAAAGAATGTAAAGGTTAATAAAACATTTGTAACAGTGAGATGAAAAAAACTATATATATATTTTGCACTAATGAAAGTGACCTAACTCAAAAATATCATAACTTCAGATTGGGCTTTAAACTGACCGTAAAATGCATACTTTGTATAAAAGATAAATCCATATATTTGTTAAAAATCAACCACTTGGGACAAAACATGGTAGAGATAAATTAAAAAGTACTCAAGATTGCAATTTTTATAAGACTTGTTTAAAATTTTTTGTCCGCACAACCACACACAAGCAATAATGTTAGCAAATTCGTGCAAAGCCTCTCACCACTATACAAGTTGAAAACCTCGACGCGCGTTTCGCCCCAACACCGGAGCATCCTCAGGATGTTGACTCTCATTTGAGGGACGTCTTTCATAGAGTCCACATCTTGAGGATGCTCCGGTTTTGGGGCGAAACGAGCGTCGAGGTTTTCAACCTGCATGGTGGTGAAGGGCCTTGCACGGTTTTGCCAACATTATTGCTTGTGTGGTGGTGGTGTCTGCAGGTTGTCTTGCATGCGAGTGTACGCATAGGCAGTGTGGGAGAGGAGGGAGGTGCTGTACGCATATCTATGCGTACACTCTTATTTTGCAGAATATTGCTAAAGATAACAATATACTAAATTTTAAGACTTGTTTATCCATTTCCCACTTGAAATAGCATTTTTTCACTTAGGTCACTATTTTGAAACTGCTTTATTTCAGTAATTTTATTATTTACTTCTAACTTTTCTAATGTATGTCTTCAATTAGTAGGTAGTTGTAGAAATTATAACTTATCCTTGACATTTACAGCAACTACACCATTTTAATATTTAATGTAGTTTCAATGTTATTTATTGTTGTTTAATACAATACTAGAATTTATTTTTTACTTATTGTCTGATTAAATATTATATTTGCAATTTTCAGAGACACCCTCCGCATCAGAGAAGCTAAAATCTTTGCAGCAGTCTTACGCTGGTCGGAAGCTGAGTGCATTCGTCGGCAGCTACCAGTCACGCCAACAAACCAGAGAACTGTGTTAGGCCGAGCGTTCCACGCAATTAGATTCCCTTTGATGTCCGTAGAAGAATTCGCCATGGGTCCTGCTCAGAGTGGTCTACTAGATGACAGAGAGATAGTCCAATTGTTCCTATATTTTACGGTTAACCCAAAGCCTAACGTCGGCTTCCTAGATACTCCTAGATGTTGTATGACGGGCAAGGAACTGACAGTGAACCGGTTCTCACAGACTGAATCTCGATGGGGTTACAGCGGGACGACAGATAGAATTAGATTTACTGTAGACCAAAGAATATTTGTTGTCGGTTTCGGCTTGTATGGATCCTACTTTGGACCGACGGAGTATGAGGTTCATTTGCAGGTAATTATAATAATAGTGTTGCTTTTCACAATTATTGTTTTATAGGTTTATGGACTGACCATCAAACCATTGGAGCATTTACGTCCATAGTGGTTTCTTGAAAAGTTAAAACATCATTCATTTTACTGGTGTTCAATGTTCATAGGGTGCAGCAGTTTTAATTCCAAATAATGATGACATGTGTCTGACTGTCTGACCAACTCAGTAAAACTTAAAATATCACAAAATATAAATAATATAACAAGCTTCATCTATATTTTGTTACCTTTTCGATCTAGAAAACAGTCCTAAAACTTCTTTCAAGAAGTTCGAATATTCATTAGAAATATTGCAAATTATAAAAACTAAAATAAAGGACCTTAAAAAAATCGTACAAATAAAATATCTTTGCATCTTTGTTAACCAAAAAAAAATTTCAGATAATCCATCTGGCCACCAAGAAGATATGCGGCTCCAACACCACGACATTCTGCTGCGACGGCACCGACGACACCTTCCGCGCCATGTTCAAGGAGCCAGTGGAGATACTGCCCAATACCAGCTACATCGCCAGTGCTAAACTTAAAGTAAATAACTTATTTTTATAAGGGTTAGGGATTATAGAGCGTTCATGGCCTAATGCCTATTCAATCCCGGGTGGAGGCATGTACCAATGAGACATTTTCATATCTCAAGTACATAATACCGACGCTCATATGGTGAATGAAAACGTCGTAAAGAAACCAGCACATAGTTGGTCCCAGACGTATTGACTAGTTATTTCATCTGGACTAGGCCGACTATGTTGCGAGGATGTCGTATGTGTTTGGGGAACCATACGGACATTTAAATCCTGCTGTATTTGAGGATTGGTTACTTCACTCTGAAAGTACTGTATAAATCATCCACAACGGATGCAGGGGCCTGGATTTTTTAGGGATTCTGCTGTTTAGCTTTGTTCGTCTCCCACTACGCCAAAGGCGTTTGTGCCTGTTTGTTGTGTTACATCTTCGTCGCACAGTGGACGGACTGATATTATGACAATATCTCTATATTCTGTCTTTCTCTATCTTACGCTATCTCTGTCCTACAGGGCACAAACTTATACTACGTCACACGCAGCACATCTCTATCTATATCACTCCATATACAGCCCAGACAAATTAGAGACAAAAAATAGTAACCCAAAAAAATCGCATAGAGCTGAAAATTGTAAAAATAAGTAAGGCCTTACTTATTTTTACCGCTTTCGAGAAAAACTTGAAAATCTTATTCACACAATTGACCTTGATTTTTCGTCGGGGTACTTTTGAGGTTTTCTTTATTATAGTATAATCATTAATATCTCTACTAATATTTTTGGTAGGATAAGAATGCTACGATCTGTATTCTAATCTGTATATCACTCTATCTCTGTCCCCCCAGGGCACGGACTCGTACTACGGGACGCGCGGTCTACGCCGCGTGCCCGTAGACTGCAACAACGGCGAACGCGTAGTGTTCCAGTTCTCGTACGCGGCGGGCAACAACAACGGTACTAGCGTCGAGGACGGCCAGATACCGGCCATCATCTTCTACATATAAGGTGCAGTTTCCCGTGATGTGTTCTTGTAGATAGGATCTTTTGTGTATGGATTTAGCGTGCGTATTGCGTGCATGGGGACAGCCAAATACCGGCCATGATCCATACTAATATTACTGCATGACTGGTGCGACATGTTCAATAATCGTAGACGAGATATTTGGCTATTATATTAGATGAAAAAAAAATATATTGAATGATCACTGAGTAAATGTAGCTTAAAGTTAAATAATTATTTACCCAACGCATGGACACCGCGCGCAAGGGTAGCGGCGCGGTGTTTCTTTGATGGGGCACGCCGCCGCGCCGGCCGCATAGTATGCCTACTTGCCTAGCCGCGTAATTTACTTAGTGTCCATGATTAATATATTTAAAGGGAAATTCGGACTAATTTTATTACATAATTATAATATAATGGTAATAGAGTATCTGTGTTTTACCTCTTCACGCGTAAACGACTGAAACGATTTTGCTGAAATTTGGTATGGTATCCCCATACAAAATTTCAGAACTTTGAGTCCAGGGAAAGGGCATAGAATACTTTTTATCCCTGAAAAATGTACGATTCCCGCGTGATATACGAATTTTGTCGCAACGAAGGTGAGGGCGTCATCTAGCTTTCTTTAATGGTGTATACGGACTATGTAATATGAAACATGCAAAACCTACAGGTGGTAGCACAAGCCCAGTAAATAATAAAGTGTTTCGGATTTGTGACGCCACTTAGCAGCACTGCCATTTTATGAGATAATGCAATGAGCAATTACTAAACTGATTATTGACTTACTAAGCAGTTTAGGTACCTCAAACGTTATATATAACAATGATTTTTAACTATGATATTGAATGTACTGTCACTTCTTGGTGGAAATTCATCTTCAATTAAATAATTATACACTTTCCTTGCACTTATTCCACTTTATTTTGACATATTTATTACAAAATTGTTAAATACACGACTGGTTTCGAAAAAATCATCATCAGGTGTGATTTTTAATTGTTTTTCAGTTTCAAAACATGATGGTGTCTACTCCCCCTCTCCCTATCAGGATAATCACCCGGCAGATAAATGTAAGTTGGTAGTTGGTACGTTTCGGACGTTAGGCTGGGTTTACAGGCAGCGGCGCGAACGCGTGCGGTGGCCGGCGTGGTTGGCGCACCGCGAGATGACAAGCAATTAACCCGAGCGCGCACTAGCGGCCAAGCCGCAGCGGCCAGGTCGCGGCGGCCATCAAGATAGATATCTTAGTATGAAACCGCCATAGACCACGCGCACCTGGCCGCACGCTGAAAAGCGGCCACACCATACTTTCGATGGCCGCCGCGGTCTGGCCGCTAGTGCGCGCCAGGGCTTAAGGGGGCGACTAACACTGAAGTGTCGATTTTATAATTCATTTTTATACTTGAAAATAAGCCCCGAATTGTTTCATTTTCTAAAATTAGATACTACATTATATTTCCGAGAATTTGATCTGAGCAAAAACACGATATCTTAAAATTTTCTCGATAGAAAAAAAATCACAAAGATGCATCTAATTTTCAAGAATTTTTCATTTATTGCCATAACCGTGCATTGAACTAAGTTAATATTTTAACACATTGTATAAAATTCTATCATTGAGAGATCGACCTAGCGGATTTTTAAAATGTTGTATATTTATCGAGTTATTGAGAAAAAACTAATTTGGCGATGAATCCGCGTCGTCTTTTTTCACCCGGCATATGAAAGACGGGCGTGAGTGTGAAGAGTGAAGGACGATGTTTGATTTTTTGGGTTAGTCGCGCTCTTAATGTATAGCGTGTCAAAAAAGAGTAGACGCCGAACACAAGTTTTAACTTACATAAAATATTGAAAAACTTTATTAAACCAGATATAAAATGTGCCAGAATGATAATATTTGATGTGTACAAACGTTGTGAGGCGGAAAAACCACCCTTCAATACTGTAGGCCTACTACGAAACCATTTTGAGACTCAAACAATCGGACGAGAATGCCGCGTCCTGCTCTAACAACGTCATTTCACGTTTGTTAGAGTAGGACGCGGCATTCTCGTCTGATTGTTTGAGTCTCAAAACTGTTTCGTGGTACAGCCCCTGATTACGATTACAAAATTTAGTTCAGCGTCCACTCTTTTCTGACAGACTGTATGTAAGAACAAGCGCGTGGCGCTGTTATGTGAGTAAACAGTTGTATAATATTGGTTGTGATCTCGCGGTGTACCCGCGCGTTCGGGCGGGCGAATATAAATCCAGCCTTATAAACATGGACAAAGGAAATGTATTATTGTAATTATTATTATTCACTTTTCATATTATATGCGGTACACTGACCTCCATTATACAAGTACGCTGGACTTATGATACCCAACTGTTTTTTGTGCCTATTTGAAGCGGAATCAGCGCCCCCATGCAGGGGAAGAGAACTAAATCTGACATAACTTGCAAATGGCCGCTTAATCGCTATTGGTTGTAGAAACTAGTATTAGTTCCAAGTACTCCCACTACTGCTATCAGCGCCAATATGGTGACTTTCAAACGTCATTTTTACGTCAGATTTAGTTCTCTTCCCCCGCATTGGGGGCGCTGTTTCCGCTTCAAATAGGAACAAAAAATAGTTGTCATTTCAAAAGGTATCATAAGTCCAGCGTACTTGTATAGGTAATGGAGGTCGGTGATGCGGTATCATTTTTTTTTCCTAAAAATTAATAACACCTGGTGGTAAAAAACATAACCTTAAAAAGTAGAAAGTGAACAACTTTATAACATAATATAATCTTTGTCTATGCTTATAAACGGCCAGAGTGCCAAAGGAAGTATTTAGGGAATGAAATACAAGAAAAAAAATTGTTTTAAAAGATTTTTTAAAATTATTTTTAGAATTATAAATTTAAAAAAAATTAAAATTGTGAATCATACGATGAATGTCCAATAGTCTAGTATTTTTAAATAAGCCGCTTCTAAATAACTTGAAAAGATGCTGTTCTTGTATTCTGTTCCCTATAGTCTATGGTCGGACGATTTAGGATGCATAATATTATGTATAGTCTGTGATAGTTTTATTGTCTTTAAAATATTGTTTTGGCAAACTTCTTAAATATCAAGTACTGTTCGACAAGGCTTTAATTAAATGTGTCAATGTCAGTCAATGTGCGCTGCTGGTAAAGGAGAACTGTCAAAAATGACGTTTTTGTATGATGGAAGCGTTAGTTCCTTTTCTCGCCACGTTCATAAACAGCCTTGTCGAACTCTAGTTTTATCCCTT
Organism: Aricia agestis; assembly: GCF_905147365.1. Taxonomy (NCBI): domain Eukaryota; kingdom Metazoa; phylum Arthropoda; class Insecta; order Lepidoptera; family Lycaenidae; genus Aricia; species Aricia agestis. The sequence goes on from NC_056420.1 coordinate 14,160,290, forward strand.
CGTATTCAAAAACGAGCAATTACAAATCCGTGAATAAACAATTAACAAATCAGAAAAGCTTCATTTCTAAAAAAATACTATGTATTGGTTTTTGTCTAACACATAAAAAAACGTGTAACTTTTTTTATTAGTAAAATGGTAATTGTATTATAAAGTGTAAGATATGCACTTATTAGATATTACTTGTTTATGAATATCAAGGTAAAACATTTTAGTGGTGTTCTAAAAACTTTATATAACTAGGGGCTAACCTAATACGCTTCGATTCTATCATCTAAAATGTATTTTATAGCTTTTTCATAATGTTGGAATATCATCCAATGTGTGATGATTCTTAATATTTATGAAGTTTTCAAACATTCGTGTAACTTTTGGGTATGTTTAAATGTAGTGTTAAAATTAAACATATCCTTTTGCAGGTAATATTTCTCTGCTTTATATATGAACTGAATTTTTTTTTATTTTTAAGATCAAAACTGGATTGTTTTTATTCTTATTTGTTTTTAAATTATTGACCATTAACTTTTTTTAAATCTTATTTGGCTCAAATGTATTTTATTATTATACTGAATGATTTTGATGTTTTGTCAGCAAAAAATAATTTACAAAGACTGATTTAATGATTGGACAGAACAAAGTATGTGTTATTTAAACATGTTATAAAACTCCATTGTTATTAATTATTATAATCCATACACGTATAGTCTGTCAAAAAAGTGAAGAAATTAAAAAGTGGCAACATCCCTTTCAAATCAATCAAGAAAAAAGGGGTGACACTACGATGTTGCCACTTTTTAATTTTTTCACTTTTTTGACAGACTTATATATCATATTATAAGACAGTTGAGGTTGCAAATAAATCGATTTAAGGTTTCAATAACAATGTTATGATTTGTGAATCGAGAAATCGAGAAGGCTTTGCTACTTGGTTTTATAAGTAAAATAAGTAAATAATAAATATACAACATGTATTAGGAATTGAACATTTTTAACGAGCCAAATAAACCTAGTATTGTTTGTCTTAGCTACTTCAAGTGCACAAAAAACTATAAAACGTCGGAAATGGCGTGAAAGCAACTATAAAAAAAAACCACCGATATTTTTTTTAATTGGCAACATTCTTACAAGTTGGCCATTTAAAATCTCTGTTCCTGATTTAAATTCTTAATAATCTCTAGTCATCACTCTTCAGATCCTATTTAAAATTAATACGGTATTTAACAAAATGCCTCTAAAAACGGTTAACCCAACCCAACCCCAAGCGGCGACCGGCGGCCGCGTAACGATTGAATATCTATTGTGTCTCGATTTCCCAAGATCGAGGCACTTAGAGGCATAATAGGTATTGACATAATATTGTATTCATTAAATAATATGTGTTGTGAATCCTTAAAACCCTTGTATTATTTGTTCTTGTCCGTTTTATATGAACACAAGATATCTGGAAAAATTATTTTATACTTTTTTAAAGTCAATATTTTGTGGGTGGCACTGGCGTAGATTTTTTTTATTTCGATGCCACTAAAAAGGCCCATTCACGGTGTTGCCGGCCGGAAACACCGAGTGTGAACCATGCCGTGCAGTCCTGCCGTGAATGGGCCCTTTTAAAAACAATTATTTTTATTTTATTATTGCACAAATGTTTGCCATGGCCCATGACAGTAACTGTCATGGGCCATGGCAAACATAACTGTTATGCTATTGGCAGTGTAATTGTAGTTTAAGGTTGGGTTGCACCAGAGGCGTGGTTAAAGTTAAAGTTATGGTTATAGTTAAGGCTAATTTAACTTTAACCTTAACTTTGACAGAAGACGTTGCTGGTCCGACAAGGCTTTATAAGAACGTGGGCGGGGGCGCTGCTGGTAAAGGAGAACTGTCAAAAATGGCGTTTTTGTATGATGACAGCATTAGTTCCTTTTTTCGCCACGTGCATTTTAAGCCTTGTCGAGCTCTATGGTTATGGTTAAATATGGCGTCTTGATGGCGGTCATTTTTAACTTTAACCAAAGATTTGACATTTTGCATTGTAGTTAAAGTTATAGTTAAAGTAAGTAGGTGCAACCCACCTTAAAAAACATTTTTTTTTCTTGTGTTCATGTTCAGCAGACAACCGTGGTATGTTCTGTAGATAAATGAGAATGTATTAAGTATAACAAATTGTATTTTTAAATATTTTGTATAGATGAACGAATATTTAGGTGTCAATAAAATTAATATCATTTATGAACTTGTTTTATTCATAATAATCTTTTATTATTCGTAGATAATAATTTATAAGCTGGCAGTAGTAGTAAGAAATGATTTGAACAGAACAGGAAAATAAGATCTTAATCTATATATTAATACGTGAGCCGAAAACTTTGTATCCCTTTTGACAAAAAATGGGGAAACGTAGGTGAATGAAATTTTGCACAGTTATAGTTTACATGGTGAAGGAGTGCATCGAGCTAATATTATTTTGAAATTATGCTTTTATCATACATTTTAAACAAATAAAACATTACACACACTACAACACACTAGGAAAAATGACAGATTTTTGAGTGTTATATACGAATTATACTCTTTTATTTATGGCAAGTCTGTTGACAACAAAGTGATAAATTGAAAATGGATTATAGTTTTTTTATTGAATCTTAGATACTATTAGACAATGCTTACAAGGCCAGTCTGAGATCAGCTGAGTTCCAGAGATAGGCCTGGAGATACTGACGTAAAATTCTTGGTCATTTGTACCAGTATGGCGTTTTTAGAGGGGTATAATTACGTAAAGGCAAAAAGGAAAATTATGGTCATAGCGCTCGCACTGGTAGCCCAAACGCGTGGGCGTTAATCGAACGTGTCGGATAAATAACGAGTGTCGAACGATTTGTTCCACAAAAATGCTTGTATTTTCAGATAGTCGAAAAAAAATAAGTAGGCGAAAGCGTAATGCCATACTTGTCGGGTGCGGCTTACAGCCCGCCATACCGACGCGAATACGTTAATTTTAATAAAAAAATTGAACCATTTGTACCAGGCTAATTTTTGCATAGTTAATCATCGTTGAGTAGCCATTCACGAAAATCACCTTGCCATACTTTTCCGACAGCGCCCAATGGCCGCCATACCACTGCAAAGGTGTAATTTTTTTTCTTTTCGCCAAACGATTTGTACCAGTATGGCATTTAAATTTTTGGAAAGTATTTGACAAAATATGACCGCATATCCAGGCCTAAGACAAGAGTTGAAAAAAATATGATAAAGTCAATATTTTTTTACAAAATATAGGTAGTAGTCCTAATGTCGTTGAAACTTAGGTCGAATTTCGACCATTGGGCGATCTCTAGTTAACATTAAATTGACATGATCCGACCAAAGGACGTTGGTCTGTCAACTGCCTAGAAATCAATTTCCTCGATGGTACCAACAGACAGGGCCCCCGCTACCATATTATGTGCAATGTGCAATGCACACGGGCGCCATCCTCTAGGGGCGCCAAATTGCCATCTTTTGGGGCGCCAAAACCAAGGTCCCAAAAAATTTGCTTAAGGGGGCGCCAAAATCCTTTTTTTGCACACAGGCGCCAGTAGCCCTTCCGGGGGCCCTGCCAACAGAATAGCAATTTATAATCCGCGAATTAAAAGAAACAAGTAGCACAATATAATATTCATAAGAGTACCTATACCATCAAGAGTATAAAATATTTCATACAACAACCAGCCACGGCCTTGGGGCGGCAGCGTCCATATTAAAGCCCCTACAGATTTCGTACATAGGGAGGCGGAAATAAAGTGCTGCTCATAAAAAAATTCTAATTAATAATTATAATTCGGCACTGACATAAACTCAACCTTTGACATGAAATACATGGCTTGATTAGGCTGATCTAGCAGAAATTAATAATTATATTCTGTAAGTAAAATATTTGAGGAAAATTCTAGATATTGGTCGCAGTTTAGTTACTAAGTGGATCCCATCTCTCTCTGCCAGTCCTGATGCCGCTTGGACAGGTTCCTGGAGACAGGTTTGGTCTTCTCTATCGCTTCTAGCACGTCCGATAACGATATCTTCTCGATTTTGTTCTGATCTGAAATTATTCATTTCTAAATTGAAAAGAGTAATACGTTGAACTAAAGTATTAAGTATGTAGTTTCGTGCTTTGTCTCATATTTATTGATTTTACCATTTAACATGACATAAATAACTAAACTTTTTCAAATTGTGTATTTTTAAGTTTGTTAAAATATTTTAAAGGTGCTCAAAGTAATACGTTGGCGTAATTAGTAGGTACAAACCGCCAATAGATGTCGCTCTCATGCATCAAAAGTACCTAAACTTGTTTTGTTATTTTTGTAATTTGTGCCGATAGAAAATAACTATTAATTTTTTATTAAAGTTGGAATTGTAGAAAAATAAAACGAGTGTGCTTTAGACCATACAACTGAAGTAACACTTCATGAGCTCCATCCACAACCACACCACGTGGTCGGGCGAAAATTTCGTAATTCGTATTGTAAATGCTGGACTATTCACACGTACCACATTTTGCAGTCGTTGTCGACTTGTGTGATACCGACCACATCGCAACCACAATGTTGCGTCGATGCGACGACAGTGCACAGTGCACACACACACCCTTCCTTCCCTCCGTTTCATTGACTTTTGTACGTAACCACATCGCAATTACTACTGGCGACAACGCAACCACGTCGACATTTTGTCGGTACCACAACGCAACTACAAAAAGCTGCAGCGACACCATTCACACGTAACCACCGCTTGACGGCATTTTGTCGTTGCGACGTGTGGATTGGCCCTAACAGTTCTCGAAATTAAACTTACTATTCCCTCCCTTAAGGACCTTCCTCACGCCCGTCATTAAGGCCTCTTTACACGCCAGCTTGACGTCACTCCCCGAGTAGCCCTCAGTCTTTCGCGCCAACTCCTCATAGTCCACCGCAGGTGTTATCTGTATGTCCACACCTCCTAGATACTTCTTGAAGAGTTCCACTCTAGCGCTGAAATCTGGGAGGGGAATGAAGATCCTCTTCTCTAGTCTTCTAAGTATCGCTGGGTCTATTTCCCTGAAAATAATTGAATTTCAAATGATTGACATTAAGCGCATTGAATTTGAAAGCACGAATCGCGTTTTCGTTCTCAACTGAAGCATTTTTATCACGTCGGTCTGCCAAATAGTCATAGTTCAGCTCATAGGCCTTCCAATAAAGAACAGTTTACATTTCACCTCATGAGTAAAATTCTGGTTAGAGCCGAATGAGTAAGACTAACTTAACCTATGGGATCAAGAGTTCTCTATCTACTAACTTAGACTATAAAACCAGGAACGTTAGTGTACAGCAATGGCAAAAAAGGTAATCGTTAATCGGTCTTATTCACAAGAAATCCCCCCTAAAAGCTAGCTACACCCCTCCCACAAGTATAAGAGCATCACCAGGGCATGTTGGTGGTCATCATCAACAGCACGCTGCCCTCCCGTGTCTTCACGCCGTCCAGCTCGGCCAGCAGCTGCGAGGTCAGCCGGCGCGACGCCTCGTGCTCGTGCTGCCGACTGCACGTCAGCGCCTCCGCCTCGTCCATGAATATCACCGAGGGGGAGAAGTAAGACGCCATCTCGAATAGCACCTGGAAAAAAAGAGAAAGGATATTGGAAAAAAAGAGAGGATATCCCTCTCTTTTTACGATACGTTATACGGATATCCCTCTCTTTTTAAGATACGTCGCGAAGTTGCTTAAAGATGCGCATCATCCTCTATGTTATCTAAAAGCATGTTGTAAAAAAACCCTAGTGGGAGTCCACGCTATTATTATCTTATTTAGGTAAGTCATACAAACGGCATTTGTCGACGGCACGTCTGTAAAGCTTAGGCCAAACCCATGCCAAACCTACGCGACCAGGCGACTGCGAAGCGGAGCGTCAAGTTGTCAAATGTGTTTTTTGTATACAAAACACACATTTGACAACTTGACGCTCCGCTTCGCAGTCGCCTGGTCGCGTAGGTTTGGCCTAAGCTTTAGTGCTCTAATTTGGGGCTACTTTATGAATATTTTTGCACATTGCTTAGAACTCCTCCCTCCAGGGTCTACGGAGACTCGTAAAAAGGTTGAGCCGGAGTTAAACTCATACTTCACTACACCCTTTCGACTAGGATTTGAAAACTTACCGTCACCAAAAAACGGTGAACGCTTAACGCGATGAGTGTTAACTGTCTGGCGGTGAACTTTTCTAATCCGAGTCGAAATACGTATTGTGAATCTGTCCCTGAAGATTATTTTATTCTATTAATCGCTCAAAATCTAGCTTCTTCCTCACCTTAACAATCTTCTCAGACTCCCCTCGCCACTTATTGACCAGCGTGCTGCAGGTGATGTTGAAGAACACGCAGCCGCTCTCGCCAGCCACTGCCCGAGCTAACAGGGTCTTGCCAGACCCAGGGGGACCGTGCAGCAGCACCCCGCGCCAGGGTTCCAGAAGACCAGTGAAGAGGTCTGGATATCTGAGTATGGGCGAATGAGGTTGAGCTTACGATGCCTTATCAATGTTAGGTACATTGATGAGGCATTGTACGTTACACCTTTGTAAGTAGGTACCTACATTGGTCAAATACCTAAGTATATGAGAATTAGATGTTAATTTAGGAATCTGAGTGGATCGCACATAAAACGATGCTAAAATATGAATGTTGCATAAGGGTGGGTTGCACCAACTTACTTTAACTATAACTGTAACTATAACTTTAACTTTGGCTACAATGCAAAATGTCAAATCTTTGGTTAAAAAGTAAAAAATGGACGCCATATTTAACCATAACCATAGAGCTCGACAAGGCTTTAAATGCACGTGGCGAAGAAAGGAACTAACGCTGTCATATAACGCTAACGCCTCTACTGAATACTCTCGAAAAATTACACTTATGTTGTTGTGTACCAAAATAATAGAATCAGAAAATTCAGTTTCATTATCATTCAATGTCAGCAGAATTTTGTTGAGGCGGAACACATACTTTATGGAAGACAATAATATTTCATGGGTAATTTTCTCACACTCGATTATTCGCAGCAACAAGTCGTTCTCATGTCGGATTTTATTGGCCTTATCTGTTAAAGGGCTCTTGGAGTCGAGACTAAATCGCTCATCGCATGCCATAATAAGATGTTGCTATTGATAGATAATTAAATATGCCATGATAAAAATATATGTTTTACAGAAAATGCTATAAGTAAGTATGTTCTAGATTGTTTCTTATGACAGTGTTCAAAGAATAACTTGCTTTGGATAGATTAAAAATAATTACTTGACAGGATACACGACGGACTCCATCAGGATACTCTTAGCGTCATCCAGGCCCTTCACATCGTCCCACTCCACACCAGAATTTCTGATGATGCACTGGTACAGCATCTCTGCTATCGCCTTCTTCTCCGGAGACGCGTTTGCCAGGAAACCAGCGATGGGCTTCCTCTCAATAGTGGGTATAGTTTCGGTAGCTGCTATTGTGTTTTCCTGGAAACAGTGTAGACTAAAAGAAGCTTGGAGTCTTACTTTTTCAATAACCGTCATTAATTTCTTGATTCTATCTTTATTATCTATCTTACTAATATATATTGCATCTATCTTACTAATACCAGTATTATAAACGTAAATAACTGTCATTACGAATAAATGTTTGATAGGTTAAACACAAACGACCGAAGTCTAAACAATATTTTTATTTGTAAAACCAATTCAAGATGTAGATTAACGCGCAATATAGCATATTCGGAGCGTGCGAAGTGGGTGGAGGGGGTAAAGAAAGCGATTGCCACGCTTGCCGCGGCAAAAATATGCAACCAAAGGGGCTCAGTTAATAGTCAATCAAACATGTCAATCTTGTTTTGAAATTTTTAGAAATTGGTTTTAATTATTTTTGTATCGTAGACTGCAAAAATAACAGCAGAAATAGGTAGTCAGTATACAAATTTAATGTTTTTCCTAAATCCACTAGGAAATTAGATCAGATATTAACGGATAGCTGCTGTAAAAATGAAAAAGTATGTGACTCGATATAACCTAAAATTGCATTATCAGTCAAGTCAATTTTATTTGAGTTGCATTTTATAAAGATATTAATTGAGATTATTTTAGTGTTGATGAATGATGGATCACCATGGTCTCTCTCTCTGGACAAAACTTGCAGTGATAGTTTCATAGAATATTTCATTTAAATCCAAAGTACCTATCAGGTGGAAGAAATAGTGACTCACAAATGACGATAAACCAGATACTACTTCTGGTTTAACTGATCTTTTAGAAGCTGGAGATAGTGTATTGAATGAAAAAGGTTTTTCAAGTTAGCAAGTTTTAGATGAAAGGAGTAAAAAAGTTAAAATTATTATGCCCCCATTTTGAGCAAAATAAAACGAGTACTCTCAAGAGGAAACCGAAAGGACTTATGATATTGCTCGAGTAAGAATCCATAGTGAAAGCAATGATATTCTATGTATTGTGCATGAATAACACTATCCCAAAATATTAAGAAAAACTACTTTACATGCACAATTACCGAATTAGGAGAAAAGAAATAAACTAAGGACAAAATACAGAAACAGAACTTCATACGCATAACGTAATACGCCTTACGAAAATGATATATTTTCTTCTTTGAGAAAAAATAAAAAATGCCCAAAATGAAGCGTAAAGCAAAACGTCTAACGCAAGACCATGACCATAGCGACCAGTCAATAGATGGCATAATGGGAAACACCATCAACCAGACTACCGACGTATGCAGCACTTCATGTAGCAGCCCCAAGTGCACTAATCCGAGGGAGGTGACACTAGCGGATATAAAAATACTACTAGATACTAAACTTGAAAAATTCAAATCATCCCTAATGGAAGACATTAAAAATATAATACGGGTGGAATTTAATAACGCAATAGAACAACACCAAGCTCAAGTCATAAATAGAAGCAATATCCCTGAAAAAAATGTCGAAACGGCATTTGCAAACGGAAATGAACAAAAAGAAAATAATGAAAATCTCACCATAATTACTACTCTCAAGCAAAGAATAGACAAAATAGAAAAACAATTAGAAGATTTAAAAAACAGCACAAAAATAGTGCTCTATGGTCTAAAAGAAGAAACCCATGAAACTGAGCATGAGATCATAAATCATGTATCTAGAGCGTTTCATGAAATAATGAATATTAATATTGACCCCTACATCGAAAATGTTAAGCGAATCGGCAAGCATGGAGATAGAAGACCAATAAATATCGAATTAATGAACAAAAGACTGGCGAAACATATAATTGAATGCTCGCAAATATTCCAAAATACAGGTCTAGCTGTCAGCCCTTTCATGAATAAAATAAAACTCGAGCGTCGAAACAAACTTCGTGAATGCCTACGTTCCGCAAGACAAAACGGAGATCACGCTGTGATAAAAAACAATGTGCTTTACATAAATGGAGTAGAACAAAAAATGAATGCAGAGAATGCTAAACCTAAAAGAGAAACTACTAACGAATTACTATCCACGACCATAGACGAAACTCTACAAAGTCAAGCGTATTCTCAAGCAGATCTAACAAACCAAATAGAAAATCCAACAATAAACCGGACATTTCGATACTGACTTAAATATCATCTTTCAAAATATCCAAAGTTTAGGAAATAAGCTAGATTTAATTGAACATTTTTTATTAGATTCTAAGGTAGATGTATTGTTATTGTCAGAGATATGGAAAAATAAAAAATTTTGTGACTCAGTAATTATACCAGGATATAAAATAGTCTCGACTTTCTGTCGAGAAAGCCGAGAAGGTGGAGGAGTTTGTATAATTATAAAAGATGATATAGAATACATTGAAAGGAAAGATATAAACGATAATTCTGAAGAATTTATAATAGAATTTAGTGCAATAGAAATTCCAAAGATAAACTGCATTCTAATAGGATTATATAGAGCTGATAGACATATCAATATATTTTATGAACAGATAACTAATATCTTGAACAAATTAAATACAAAAAATATGAATAAACATATAATTATTGGCGGAGACTTTAATATAAATGTACTAAAAAGTAATAAACAAACAGAAGAACTCATAAATACAATGCGCTCATTTAATTTTGAACAATTAATAAAGGAACCAACAAGAGTAACTAGTAATAGTTCCACGTGTATAGATCTCTTATTCACGAACTATAAACCTGTACTAAAAAAATCTTCCGTCGAAGATTACGGATTATCTGACCATAAAGCCTTAAACATAACAATTGATAGCAATAAAATACATTCGAAAAACAATAGGCCATGGTTCATAAAGAAAAGAATTTTCACAGTAAATAAAATGAAATCATTTAACAACGCACTTAAAGAAATAGAATGGCAAAACATAATTGATGAGAAATCTGATCTAAATTTAAATTATAATAACTTTAGCTCTACTTTAAATAACATTCTAAACGAACATATACCGATAGAAAAAATTAAATTCAATGATAAATCTAAAAAATCGTGGCTCACTACAGGTTTAAAAAAATCATGTAAACATAAAAGAATGCTACGAATTATATTAAACCAAACAAAAAATGATATCATCGACAAGTTCTACAAAAAATACTGCAAAACCCTAAAACGCAGTATAAAAGTATCTAAAAAATTAACCTACAAAAAACAAATGGACAAATCAGATAATAAAACAAAAACTATGTGGCGCATTATAAATCAGAAATCGGGCAGAACAAAAACCAATACACGTCAAAACATCACACTAAAACTAAACAATAAAACTATAAAATGCCCTTTAGAAATAGCTAACTCTTTTAATAACTATTTCGCAACAGTTGGCATAGATCAAAACAGCAATAACTCCGCAAAAGGTCGACCTGTCGTTAACCCACCACTGTGCTCAATGTACTTAAATCCCGTGGACCGTAAGGAAATTATTAACCTCATCAGATCTATTAAAAACAAACATAGCTGTGGTATCGACGATATCCCACCAATCCTACTAAAACATTGCGCCGTAAACCTCTCTTTACCCCTAACATACCTCGTAAACCAAAGTTTCATAGAGGCCAAATTTCCGGATGCTTTAAAAATTTCCCTAATTAACCCAATTCACAAAAAAGGAGATACCCAAACCCCTAGCAACTACAGACCCATAGCTCTACTACCAACATTCTCCAAAATATTTGAAAAGGCCATGTGTAACAGACTGTACAACTTCCTCGAAAAAAATAAAATCCTAGACGACAGTCAGAACGGTTTTAGACGAACGAGATCTACGACGTTGGCTGTCTATAAATATATCCAAACCGCACTTAAATACATAAACGATCAAAAAAATGTTTTAGGTGTTCTACTAGACATGACCAAGGCTTATGACAAAGTACTGTATGACATACTCCTTAGAAAACTCTCAGGCTCAGGTATACGAGGACCAGCATACTCGTGGTTTAAATCATTCCTAAAAAATAGAAAACAGATTGTACAAATGGAACACTACGACCATAATACCCGAGAAATAACCAAAATAAGATCGGAGGAACTGGAGATGACGTGCTCCATTCCCCAGGGAAGTGTAATAGGATGCGTACTGTTTTTAATCTACATTAATGATCTACCGAAAATCTTAAATAATCAAATAGCTCTACCAGTATTGTTTGCAGACGACATATCTATTTTAATAAATAACATGAACTCTAACGATAATATATTGCAAAAAATATTAAAAGATGTTACGGATTGGCTTCAGGATCACAATTTAGAAATTAACTTCAAAAAAACAAAAACAATTCAATTTCGATCGTATAAAAAACCTGCTATTAATATAAATACTTCATATGAAAACGTAACTTTAGAAACCGTAGACACATTCAACCTACTCGGGATTCACATTGACACACATTTAAACTGGAAAACTCATATCGAAAATATCAAATTAAAATTATCCAAATTCACCTATGCACTTTTCCATCTAAAATGTAGCACTGACCTTCAAACCTCAATTTCAGCATACTATGCTTATGCGTACTCGTGGCTACGTTACGGAGTCATACTGTGGGGAAATAGTGTTAACGCCAATGAACTTTTTATTCTTCAAAAAAAATGCATAAGAATAATAGCTCAAATAAAAAATAGAGAAAGCTGTAGACCATATTTCATTAAATATAATTTACTTACTCTCCCATCAATTTACATACAAGATATTAGTTTATTTGTTTTTAAGAATTTCGATTATTTCACTAAAGTAAAGGATACACACAATATCAACACCAGACATAAGAATAGATTACACCTCCCATACTCCAGAATAAAAATGTTAAATGAAAGCCCATATTACATGGCAGTTAAAATATATAACCGTTTACCAGAAGAAATAAAAAATGAAACTAAATTAATTTCATTTACGAGAAAATTAAAAACTTACCTCATTAAAAATTGTTTTTACTCCCTGGAAGATTTCTTCTCAAAAGATAAAAATTAATTAGTTGTTGAAAGATAACAAAGTTCATAAAATATATTACTACCCATATATTATATAGATAAACATACTAGTATAGTTATATAATAAGAAATATTGTTAATAAAATAAAATAAAATTAAGATACTCATAAGTTATAATTATAACATTTCGCATTGTTAACATATTGTAAAAATATATTATAAAGTATTTTGTTCACAATTTTTAAGCAAACGCCTGCACAAGGTACTAAGTCTTTACTTACAATGTTTGTATATTAATTACTTAGTTTGCAAATAAAATCTTTGAATCTTTGAATCTTTGAATCTAACTATTTTAGAAACTCATTGATTGAAAGTGTACCTAACTCAGAAACATGAAGAATGTTTGCAGTGTTTTAGTAAATTTATAGACTCCGATTTTCTTCAAGAGCATTAATGTAAAAAATAAATAAAAACAAGATTTTTAAAAACATTACATTTATTTTTTTTCAAGTATAAAGTATTGCTCGTATTTTTGTTACTGATTAAAGCAGCAGCTGGTTATAAACGCAGCTGCATTTTACTCCAGCAACAACCCGATGGCCGATCATTATTATCTATCTGTAAGAATGAATAAAAATGTTTAGACTTGCTTTATCCAAATGTTTAGTTACGTTTTTTGGTTGGTTGAGTACTTACGTTTGAACTTGTTTCATAGGGTGCTAAAGTCACCGATGTTCGGCAAATTATATTGGCTCGTATTAAATAACATTGCCATTAGTTCTTAGCTCTTCTACATCCCGTACATGTCCTGCTAACACCAATTTATTTCCTTTTAGCATAGATTGGGCCTTAAAACTTATTGGGTGTTTTACACACTCAAAACCAGTTTTTTATGATTATATTCATTTTCCACAAGTAGTTTTTAACTAAATATAACCCAAATTCTATATATATTTTATTTGCTTTAATATTTACAAAATAAACAAACTCTTGTTGTTTATTTTTTGACACATGCCCCTAAAACTTCTTATAAAATATATTGTCACTACTGACGTGCACGTTCCGAATAGTGTATGTCATCAGTCATGTAATAACTACTATCAGAGAAGTTGATTCATAGGCTTGTAATTTGGTCGTGTTATGTCAAACTCAGCCGACAGATTTTTACGTGGGAGAGCCATGCTTCAGCACGAATGGGCCGGCTCGACCGAAGAAATACCACGTTCTCACAGAAAACATGCGTGAAACAGCGCTTGCGCTGTGTTTCGCCGAGTGAGTGAGTTTACCGGAGGCCCAATCCCCTACCCTATTCCCTTCCCTACCCTCCCCTATTCCCTTCCCTACCCTCCCCTATTCCCTTCCCTACCCTCCCCTATTCCCTTCCCATCCCTACCCTCCCCTATTCCCTTCCCATCCCTACCCTCCCCTATTACCCTATTCCCTCTTAAAAGGCCGGCAACGCACCTGTAGCTCTTCTAATGCTGCGAGTGTCCATGGGCGACGGAAGTTGCTTTCCATCAGGTGACCCGTTTGCTCGTTTGCCCCCTTATCACATAAAAATAAAAGAAGAAAAAAAAAAGATAACAATTAAACATTGAATTGTCATGATCCGACCAAATAAGGTGGGTCTGTCAACTGCCTATGAATCAATTTCCTCGATGGAATCCATCCACCTACCAGTTACCACCACCACGTCCTCACCTCACCTGCAACAACCTCGTAACAGTGACCACCGGCACCTGCACCTCCTTAACCTCAGTTTCCACCACCCTGGCTTTACGCGTCTGCGGGCGGCGGCTTGGTGGTCTGCTGTTTGGCCGCTCCTCAACCTTGCGACAGAACTGAGGCGCCTTGTTGAACCGCATCAGGTAGTAGCTACAGTAATCCTGGAAAAAGGGATTTATATTTTCTATGGGTATAGGCCATGGCCATTATCGACGCCTCGATGTACGAACTCTGCCGCTATCATATTCTATTACAATTGTATTTATAATCATAGATATAAAAATATATAATCTAAACGGTTGCTTATTTTATGTGTCCGCGGTATAATTGGGGTCCTGGTGATCTGTAACACAGGCTACTGCCTAATTCAGACACCAGCTCCTCACTTTCTAATGTAATGCAGCATAATAATTTGTAAATTAGCCGTTAAGTTAGATTGTTGAGAGAAAATAAAGATTTATTATTATTATTATTATGTTTTAATTCTAAATCTCTCGGTTCTCACCGGCAAACTAGTATGTACGGGCCGAAGCCAAGTACATACCAGGTAAGTACTTAAAAATTAAATATTTAAATTGTTAGTATGAATGGACGAAGGTGTGTCAGGCGAAGGGTGATGTGCTGTATGATCAGGTTGTGATATTATGTGTGATGTATGAATGTGTGAATTTGGTTGTGTTTGTGGAGTATGTAATGTTGTTAGCTCATCATCTGTTTGTAAAAACTTTCTTACTATACGACAAGTGTTTAATATTACAGCTTTTTGCATTAAATAGACTAAATTATGGGGTAGTTGAAGGGTATCAAGAGACTTAAATAGCTGAATAGGGATTACACCTGTAGTAGATAATACTATTGGTACTATTGTTACCTTTTGCAGGTTCCAGAGGCGGGCTATTTCGTCTTTAAGTTCAATATATTTTGTGAATTTTTCAGCTATTGTACTTTGTAAGTTATGAGTGTTAGGTATGGCTATGTCGATAAGATATGCAGTTTTGTTTATTTTATCTACTACTGTAATATCTGGTCTGTTATAATGTATAGTTCTGTCAGTAAGTATAGTTCGGTCAAAATAGATTTTGGTGGCGGCATTATCTAGTATAGTTTGAGGCTTATATTTGTAATATGGTTCTAGGTCAGCAATAAAATTTCGTTGTTGGGCGAGGCTCTGATGCATTATACTTGCAACTTGGTCATGTCGGTGTTTATAGTCAGTCTGTACGATTGTTCTGCAAGCTCCTGTAATGTGTTGGATGGTTTCCGGGCAACTATGGCATTTTCTGCAACTGTCTGTCGTAAGTGTCTTAGTAATGTATCGTTGGTAGTTCCTTGTTTCTATTGTTTGGTCTTGTATTGCAATTATAAATCCTTCAGTCTCCGGGAAGAGATCTCCACGACTCAGCCACGTGTTCGATGCTTCCTTGTCCACATTGGTTTGGCAAAGGTCGTGCAGATGTCTACCATGGAGAGCTTTTTTAGCCCATTCGGAAAGTTTGATTTTATCATCAGTTATTTTATGTTTGTTGCTATGTAAATCCTGTAAATTGAGAGGTGTAAAATTATTATCATTTGTAACTATTGCTTTATGTATTGTAGAAAGTTCTGATCTAGTTAAGAAATACTGCTTTAAATTTAAGATCTGTCTGTTATGTAGGTTTACAATATCAATGATGCCTCTTCCACCATCTTTTCTTGGCAACGTCAGTCTCTGTATGCATGATCTTGGATGGTGTTTACGGTACTTGGTCATCGTTGTATTAATTTTTCTTTGTATTCCTATGAGTTTTGTTTTGTTCCAGTTAATTATGCCAAAAGAATAGGTCAATATTGGGATAGCAAATGTGTTTATGGCTTTTATCATATTTCTAGAGTATAACTTAGATTTCAGTATTGTGTTAAGCCGATGTTGAAAGTTTTGTTTTAATTTACATTTAGTATCTTTAGATAGAATTTGTTGAGACTGATGGTAACCTAAATATTTATATGTTTCTCCTTCGTCAAGAGGTTCTATTCGTTCCCCAGATTGTAGTGTGTATGAGTGTAGATATATTTTTCCCGCCCTAACAGAATTTATTTTAGTTTTATCCACCCCAAATTCCATTTTAATATCATTTGAAAACTGTTCAGTCAGTTCAGTCAGCTTGTACAGGTCAAATTCATTATCAGCATATATTTTTAAGTCATCCATATACAGTAAGTGGTTGATTATAGTCTCAGTATGTCTGTTTGTGTCATTATAATTAATGCGGTATCCTGCTTCTAAAGAATTTAATATATTGGAGAGTGGGTTCAACGCAAGACAAAACCATATCGGGCTAAGTGCATCTCCCTGAAAAATGCCTCTTTGAATTTTAATTGGTTGGGTCTCTATTGAAGTAGTTGGGGTTTTAAGTTTAAGTTTAGTATTCCACAGAGTCATCGTAGTTTTCAGCAAATGTATTATTTTTGGGTGTATTTTATAAATTTCCAGAACATGCAATAACCAAGAGTGAGGCACAGAGTCATATGCTTTTTTGTAATCAATATAAATAGAATATAGGTCAGATTTTGTTTTAGTAGCGTGTTTTAAAATAACTGAGTCTATAATTAATTGCTCTTTACAACCTTGGCTAAATTTTCTACATCCTTTTTGCTGTTCAGCTAGTATATTGTTATCATTTACATGTTTATATATTAATTCAGCCATACAAGAAGATAATATTTTATATATCGTTTGTAAACACGTTATTGGTCTATATTTAGCGGGGTTTGTAAGTTCGTTGCAGTCTTTGGGTATCATGAATGTTGTTCCAGATGTAATGTACGGGGGGATTGAATTAGGGTCTTCAATAAATTTATTTAGGTATTTGTATAGAATGCTATGAGTGTTTGTAAGTTTTTTATACCAGTAATTGTGAATATAATCTGATCCTGGTGACTTCCAATTGTGTAACTTACGTATTACCTGCTGAAATATGTTTAAAGGAATTTTTTCAAATGTCATTTCTAGTAGATCTTTATCGTACTTTTTTCTCTCGGCTTTTATCCACTCTGCTTCTAAATTATGATTTATAGGCTGCTCCCAAATTCCAGCCCAAAATCTTTGGAAATCACCAGCATCAGGTATCTCAGTATGTGTATTTTCAGTATGTGGTAGGTTAGTAGCGGCCGTCCTAATGTGTCTGTAGAATTCTTTTTCGTTGTGATTAAACTGGTTATTTTGTTGTTTTCTTTGTGTGCACGCATTATATCTCTTTAAACGACATGTCAATATTGAAAGCTTTTGTTTTAATGTGTCTAGAATCTGAGCGATTTGTGTGTTTGGTTCCTCATGTATAGAATGAATTTTGTATATTTCTTTAATTTTATTGACATGTGCAATCAGTTTTCTACTTCGACCTCCATTAATGTACTGCATTACTCTACCTATTTTTGCTCGTATATCTTGCACTCTTTTTTCTAGTCTTATTTGCCATTGTGGTTTCTTATTATTTTTGGCCGGATGTGACATATTGGTAATAGTAAATGATAACCTGGTCTTATTCATTTTGGCAGCTGTCCACGCTGCACAATATATAACTGTTTGAAAGTAATCAAAGTCTGTCTCTTCATTTATATGTTCTGGAATAATAAATTTATCTATGTAGTTGACTGTCTTAGCTAGATTTTTTGAAGTCTTCTGTTTCGGTATAAATATTCTGTTTGTAGGGTTTGTACCTTTAAAGTGTTCCAGTGCTAAATTAAATGTTTCATCAATGTCTGCATTTCTGTTAGGTAGATGTGTGTTGTCAGGATTAACTTGTTGGTTGTCTGGCTCTAAAATTTGTATTTGTGTATCATTCTCAAAACTAAAACTATTCTGAGCTACTTCTTGCGAACCTAATTTATCGTCAGTTATTGTAAGCTCTTCAGCTACTTCCTGCTTTATGGTGTTAAGTCTTTGGTCATTTATATACTTATTGTTAATAATTGCTCTTAATTGATCACTTATTCGTTGCTCGCTTAGATGTGCTAGAGAAGGAAAATTATTTATGAAGGCTTCGTGTAGTGGTTTTCTATATGAGGTCCTGTTTGTCTCTAAATGTGTGATCCGATAATAGTTTTTAATTATGCATTCGTTTAGTTCGTCTGTCCAATTTAATCTATTGTGCTTTAATGTGTCTGGTGCGTCTTTATGGATATTTAGTAGGGATTGTGAATTATGTAGAGTGTCTTTAATTTCTTCTTTGATCTGTAATAGTTCTTGCTTGGAAAGAAGGTTGCAATTTACAATAGCCCGTCTTTGGTCTCCTACACGTTGCTTGCTCGCGTCCATTTCGGGGTATTCACTTGTAAATAGAGTATGTAGCTGTGTGAGATATGCTCTTTTCTTAGTTTCTAAATCGGTGATTATGAAATAATGACGCATTATAAACGTATTCATCTCTTTCGTCCACGTTTTACGCGTGCGTCGTGAGCCTAGGGTGGGTGCAGTATGCTTGGCTGTAGTAACCTCCTGCACAACATCCCCGGCAGAGGTTGGTAATGATGAAGATGTTGATGAACTAGAGGATCTTAACTGGCGAATATCAAGGTAAGATGGAGGTGACGATGATGGAGATGAAAATAGTGATTTAGTTGATGAGGTCGGTGATAAAGGATGAACACTTGCTGCAGCAGCTCTAGACTGGGCAGCTTGTTGCGACTCGTTGCCCCCCCCAGAATACGAGGGGCAGCCCGAGCCCGAAGGCCCGGGGCGGGATTCTCCATTGCGTAGAGCTCCGGTACCCGCCTGGGGTATAATTCTATTTCGGAGACGCATTTCATAAATTCTAAAATATTAACACTATTGAAGAGATAACCAAAAAGGAAAGACAGTACGAGAAGAAACGAAGGCAGTGAAAGATAGACAAAACAAAACAAAAACGGTGCAAAACACAAGAATTGACAAATAAAAAGATGGTGGAAACGACAGTGAATAAAAGGAAAGAACCGACGATCAGCCACGTGAGCACCTCACCCCGAAGAAGGTGGGGTGGCGTACCCAAGTGTTGCCCGGGGACACCAACTAGGAGGCACCGGCTTCACCCCTTATTATTATTATTATTATCATAGGACGCTGCCGCCCATTTTGTTATTTCGATGATAGATCTACGCGAGAAAAAATTTTTGTCATGCTAGGGTCAATAGAGATGAAGAGACAAACCATCAAACATCGAGAAAACATGTAGAGTGAGATATTTCGTTGGCGTATGCTAGGCAGGCAGGGCTGCCTAGAAAAGGAGGGTATCGATTATAGCTTCGCAAAATAAGCGGTCATTAAAATAAGAACACAGGGTTAAACAAAATAAAGTGATAATACTTTAGGATGTGTATGTCATCCTCATGGCCTGAATCACTTTGATTAGTGCGAGTGCAGGTGATTAGTGCAGATGTTAAGTGATTGGGAGAAAGTAAATGACTTGCATTAATCAGTCGCAGTCCATAGTATTTTCCCCGTATCTCTAATCACCTGCACTTATCACTAATCAAAGTGAATACGGCCTTCATACAGAATTCACTATCAAGTAGCAGCGCTGGAGTCACTTTTGACTTCAATGTTTCTATGAAAAATGCCCCAAGGTCATGAATTTGCCACTACAAAAATTAAAAAAAGTAACTTCTGTATTTTGGAATTAAGTTGGAAATTAAAATCGCAACTACGAACATTTATCATTCCCTACATCCAAAAGTATAAATATAAACTATCAAACTAACAGTGAAATGTTCATACAGTAATTGACCTTGGCCCGAAGAAGTCGTCTCGATGGCGCTCCCCAAACTTCGCTGCAGCACACCATAATATAACTAAAACAGTAGTGTACCTCAACAACTTTAAATTTTAGAATTAAAGTTAATCAAAGCTTACCAGGAGACACTTGAAGACGGCCAGTCGTTTGGGATAAATCATTTTGGTTTTTTGCAAATGTTTTGGTTTCTATGGGGGTTTCGTTTCTACATGCATTTTTTTTCTTTACAGAAACCTGTTAATACCAGATCATTTGCCACGGACCGAAACGATTCATGGGTGGCGCACCCTTACGTCTGCTCGACATAAAATTGCATTGTTTCGCTATTTAAAGCTACGCTAATGTATATTGTATAGAGATACTCGGTTCGAGTAGTCTTGTAAGAATTGTTTACAAGTATATTTACTCTACTGTATATTTCTACTGTGCTGCATCTCATGAAGCGCGACAGGCGACACACATACCCGCTCAGTGCATAAGGGTCAATTCAGACCGCAACGCGACGAGGCGAGGCGAGGCGCGGCGCGGCATAAATTTGTATGGATTTGGCAGATTTCAATCGCGTTGCGTTGCGGTTTTTGCAGATTTTAATTGCGTGAGACGTCTTGCGAATCTGTCAAATCCATATAAATTTAGAAATAGTAAATGCATATTTCTAAATTTATATGGATTTGACAGATTCGCAAGACGTCTCATGCGATTGAAATCTGTCAAATCCATACAAATTTATGCCGCGCCGCGCCTCGCCTCGCCTCGTCGCGTTGCGGTATGAATTGACCCTTACACTGCTGACGTGACACCCACATTTGTCTTTTTCGCGCGGAAACGCCATTAAAATACAATGGCACTGTCTGAATTTAGGTGCCTCTAAGAGAAGTGTCTTCACATTGCAACGTAGCTAGGTGATTTCATATTAACGTTCCGCCCGGGCCGCGGTGCCTATACCAATTTTGGATGGCTCATTAAAAAAATCGCATTGCCACGTCCATTGAACTAATCTGACACCTTTCATCTGGAAAGCCAAGACCAAAACAGGTTGCGCGAGTGAGATAATAATGGTTTTTAGCCACTTCTTGCTAATTCCTTTTTAGCACGCTTTTATTAGCTTGTGCTGTATGTACGTAACGGAATCTTTGAGCACGATTTTTACCTATCTATAGTAGCCTAATTAATTGGACACTTTGTATACTTATGAAGAGCCAACGACAATGGAGTAATTTGATAAAATTAAAAAAAAAAAGTAAAAATAAATGGTGATTTTTTTTTAGTTTTTATTTCTATTAGTTATTTTTAATCGGGAGAATCGCTCAGTGTGAACCCCGTGCCGCCCGCGCCAGCTCGGCGTCTGGCACTGCTCCAGCTGCACCCGGCGACACCGCGTGCATTACCGCATCCATTGTTTACTTTCATACCTCAATGTCAGGGGAACATCATCTACTTTTGGTGTTGGGAAGAAAGCTGATAGTGGATCCATAGGTCGCTAGTTCAGATCCGGCTCGAAGGACAAAAAAGATCTGTAGAGTTTCTACAGATAGGGACGAAGGGATGATAGAACCAAACCCAACGATGCACTCGTCTGTACACTGATTTAGTGAATTATAAAATGTTACAATGTGAATGAAAACTGCTGATACAAAATGTTGCGTTCAGCACTTAACCATAATAATTACTGTAATTCGTACACCTCGATGTACCTATCGTCTATACACACTTTGTATTTATAACTATTTTCGATATCACGTCTACCATCTGTCTGTCTGTCTATTAATTAATCACGTGCCACTGTATCGATTATGATGAAATTTGGTAAAGTAATACTTTGAATCTCGGAAAATAAAGGAAAATTAATATCAAGGTAATATATGTACAGTTCACGCACAATAAACGACTTTATTTTTTGTTTCTCAGACATTCGGGTCGGTTCAGCGGTTTAGGCTAAAAGAGGTAACATATAGACACACTTTCACATTTATATAACGCATAATACCAACCAACCTTATTAACTTAAACAAAGTCTATAGTAAACTCTTCATAATAGACTCAATAAACAATACTTCCAGCAATCTTGCCAAATATCTGGGCAGATTTTTAATGTTCTTATTTAGGACACTTGGGGCAGATTTGGCAGCCTCTGGCAAGTATTATGGGCCAAGGTAAGCCATAAATTGTTGGGCCGTTAATGCATTATGCGGACCTTCTGTAAATTATGTTGGACCGAATTACCCACACGTTTATACCTACTTAACCTGGGAGCTCTTGAAATTTTAATATTAATTAACATAATATTATCTGCCTGTCTACTAAAAAAAATTATATTATGTATTTATAATCGTTTTTCTCCAGCAAAATAATACGGCATAAATGGGCCAGCTCGACCGGAGAAATACCAAGGGCTCACAGAAAACCGGCGTGAAACAGCGCTTGCGCTGTGTTTCGCCGAGTGAGTAGGTTTACCGGAGGCATGGGCGTACTGGGGGGGGGGGGGGCAGGAGGGAGGTCCAGCTTCCCCCCCCCCCCCCCGCCCCCCCCCCCCCCCCCCGCCTGGCCCAGAACCTGGGTAATTTGCCCCCCACCCCTGGCCCAGAACCTGGCTACGCCCATGACCGGAGGAACAATTCCCTACCCTCCCCTTCCCTATTCCCTTCCTTACCTCCCCTACCCTGTAGTCCTATTCCCTCTTAAAAGCCCGGCAACGCACCTGCAGCTCTTCCGATGTTGCGTGTGTCAATGAGAGACGGAAGTTGCTTTCCATCAGGTGACCCATTTGCTCATTTGCCCCTTATTTCATAAAAAAAAGGTGGTCCGGTGGGTTGATCGTGCCCGCGTAAGTCGGAACTATGCCTAAGCGGGGAGTGGAACACTATGGGGTTAGTGGGTAGATCCTCAGAGAGCACCACATACCCGATGGCCCGGCCCTCACACCTCAGATATCTGAGGAATGTCTGAGGATAGGTAGCCGTGGTGTAAGCTCACGCGATCCCGCGGCCCGCCCTGTGCGTCTAGCACGCCGCATGCGTACGACGAGATATCTCACTCTCGAGTGTAGTCAAAAACTAGTCTTCACATAATGTCGAAATCCTGACAAAATTCGATAAAAATGTGTTATATTGACGACAGATCTACACGAGAAAAAATGTAAGTCATGTTAGGGTCAATAGAGATGAAGGGACAAACCATCAAACATCGAAACATGTAGACAAAATTTTCTCGTTGGCGCATGCTAGGCGCACAGTACACATAATGGAGTACCGAATTTTAGTGGGTAGCGGCTGCGTCCACTACCATCTTCAGACGCAGCAGAGACCCACATACTTGCGGTCAGGACATTTTCTCGGCGAAAAAAAAAGTCTGAGGATAGGTTTAATATCCCACATACTAGTAGTCATAGTGATTGGCATTAATTATTAAATCTATCCTCTTATATGAAATGTTTTTAAAATCCGATCCGTAGTCTATGAGTGTACGTTTGTTGCTTCTCACATGAAATACCGAAAGGCTAGTAACTTTTATGGCAGAGCTTAAAACCAGTAGACTATTCAATGAAAAACAAGGTTAAAACTTACGGCTTAAAATATCCTGTTATTATACAATGGTCAAAACATATAAAGGTTTTAAGCCTTCAATGTAATAAATTGTAACAAATGAACGATTCTCGGATCATAAAGCTCATGAGCTACACCGCAGTTCAGTTCACTTCACATCAGTTCATTTCATTTCAACTCACCGTTCAGTTCATTCAGTTCAGTAGTCGTTGTGGGATGCAATAGAGTATGTTTTATTGAACCACTGTGTTTGATTGTGATTATATTTTTATTTGTTATTGTTTTTGATTGATAAGAGCCTAAAAATATTAGAAACAAAATATTTATCAGCTTACAGCTACCTACATGAAAAACTTTTAAGACTTGTAGATAATATTATCTAGTATGTTTGTAGTTCCATTTAAGTTTTTTTAACGATGTAACCAATAACTTTGTTATACCAATTATAACCAATAGTTTTTAACCCGAAAAAGTGTACGGTTCTTTCGCGATAAACGAATTCAGTGTCATCTAACTACTTTATATATTAATTAAACATTTCTTTCAAGTCACAATACCCATAAGAAGTTAAAAAGCTTGTTCCTAAAATAGAGACTTCCTGACCTTACTGTTGTGATCTTAAAAAGAGCATAATTTCTGTCACACGTTCTCTGGGGTTGCTACATTGAATTTTTCCTCAAATTTTAGGCTACGTTTACCACATACATACTTTTATGTAACATAGTAATGGAATATTTATCTATGAAGTAAGTATAACAAACATCGTAGAAGATTATGTTAGAATAATATAATATACATAGCAACTTAGGTATTCGTTATGTTTGTTAAGAGAACGTAATACGAAAACCGAAAACGTTTCTATTAGCGTTTCTGGTACAAATTGGTATTATTATTATTATGATTCCTGTGTGATAGCTAAAATAATTTTAGCGAAAAATCAAGTTTGGGACCCTAGATATATCCTAGGGTTAAAATTTTCAGTTAATTCCCATTTGAGCAAGCAACACCGTCACCGAGTGACACTCAATGTCCGCTACCCCCTCCCCGCCTCGTTCGCTGACCCATTTTATCCACACACATCCACATACATCCACACATCCACGCTCATCAACTGTGCAATCAGTCCTCTACTTTTTATTTTCGCCCGACTACAGCGAAGCCAAAAGGGGTAATTTTTTTGAAGAACGTGCCACTATTTCAGCCTACGTAGTTTCAAATTCGGTCTTTAACTAAGAATAATAACTATATAACTAAGAATGTAGTTTATTGTGTTAAACTTAAAATTTGAATCTAAATAAAAAATTGAACGTCTTCACAACTTCTCCTCTCATCTCATCATATCATCCCTTGTCCTCTTACATCAAACATGCTTGAAGAAACCCAAAGTATTTGGATGTCAACACACATACCTCAAGTTCCATCGAAGTACAAAGTTTGTCAAGTTTTAAGCCGCAAGGTACGACTTGTAAGAGAGAAAATACTTCGACAAGTATTTGGATCCGGATAAAAACTCATATTATATTTCTCTTTGAATATTATTTATTTTTAATAACAAAAATTATTATCCAATCAAATAAATATGTCGTTTCACTAGTAAATAATTTGAAAAGGTGTTAGTTGCCATGATCGCTACAAGGTAATTACATTCATCAGTCATACAGCACAGCGTAAGATAAGTAGCAAAAAAGTATATATGTACTTAATATATGCGTTCTTCTCGCGACCAGCATTACAATAGTTCATCCTGTCTCTTTCTCCCATTATTTAAAACCGTTGTCTGCCTGCCTACTTCTCTCACGACCAGTCTCTAGAACAAGCACTTGTCACATCACCCACCTGCAGCACAATATCCAGGTCGATGTTGTCGCACAGCTCGTACTCCCCCAGGCCGGCCTCGGTAGCCAGCATGTCGGCGGTCTGCAGCAGACCCTCCTGTCGCAGCCAGCCCAGCACCAGCTGCTGTAAGATGCGCTTGCGAGCGTGGAAGAGGGACTCCTTCTGGAAGATGAATGGTGTATAGATAATATGGATGGTGAGACAAAAAAAGATACCTAACCTAATATTTATGTATCTCCAATGAGACTCTCATGCCTGACACTCATTATATTTTATTTGATAATATTAATGATGTTGCGAGTTTCATACGCCCGGTTCTTCTCGGCGGGGTAGTTCCCGAACCGGTGGTAGGCAACGTAATTTCTTCGTTCTTTCTACGACTTTCAAAAAGTGTATCATGATGCCCATTTTGAAGAAAAATATATTTTATTTATAAGCACAACCATAGCACATCCTTTCTTTCTAGCGCAGTTGAGTTAAAACTTTGCAAAACTTATTTGCACTTACCGCTTCAAGCTTTCGCATTTGGCTCATAGGGCGGTTTATTCCAGCCATGTCTCACAATATAACTCCAGAATAAAACAAATAACCTTAATGTACTTCAATTTAATTTCACTATTTTAAGCTTTGTATTTGTGCACAGATGTTTTGTTGCGTATTGTCGCATTGACTAATGTCAGTTATTGACAACGCAAAATAAGGGTTGTTTCGTTGCTCAGCAACGCAAGGATTAAGGAGGTGCGACTTGAGTTTGGTAACTTTGTAGTTGTTGCGCCATCCAGAGTGGTTAATGTTAATTAATACTTTGTTAAATATTATGCCTACTCCTGCATAATAATAGAACATAAGTTTTAACCCGGACTAACATTTAGGACATTCACAATAAGTAGGCCAATGTATTTAAAAAGTTTGTCTGAGGTTAGACAAAACGCATTGCGGCTATTTTAACTTTTCATGATAAGGGAAAATTAAGCATAGCTCTGTACGAGTAATGTATTGTGTTTTAATTATTTTGCTACAAATCTATATTCTGTACGTGACCTCTGAGGAATCATGGCTGTGGTATCACCGAAAAGACTAACGGGAGACTGCAGAACTGACTTTCTACATGCCCGTCCCATTTACACGTGGGAGAGCAATGCTTTGGCACGAATGGCCGGCTCGATCGGAGAAATATCACGTTCTCACAGAAAACCGGCGTGAAACAGCGCTTGCGTTGTGTTTCGCCGAGTGAGTGAGTTTACCGGAGGCCCAATCCCCTACCCTTATTACCCTATTCCCTCTTAAAAGGCCGGCAACGCACCTGCAGCTCTTCTGATGCTGTGAGTGTCCATGGGCGACGGAAGTTGATTTCCATCCGGTGACCCGTTTGCTCGTTAGCCCCTTTATTTCATAAAAAAAATGCCCCTATCCGCCTGCATTGGCTTAACCAAATCAAAACAACATTTCAAACGCGGAATCGAACCCTTTACTTAACTCTAAGTCAGGCGTCAAGCGACGTATAACAGCAATATTTACTAACAACCTTTTCAAGACGAATCATTAAGGTGCACGAAATTTCAAAAGACACCATACACTCTAGCTTACTGTATAAGGCTGCATATTATATCTCTATAGCAACAGGACACTCAGACAGTTTTAAATCACTGAGGGGAATAAGCAGGATGTATGGTGGCGTAGGATACAATTAATGGTAAGCTAGCAATATTTTAAAACCATCCGCCACGCTTGAAGTTAGGTAAACTACGTCGTTTCCTTTGTCTACTCAATTTAGTTTTGTACTTTATTGTCATTATTAAAAATCGCTTTAAGTAACTATATATTTAGGATTTCTTCATTTAATCATTTGAAAATTTATGTTAACGTATACATAATGTATTTATGAGTATTTTTAAACGTAAAAAAGTTGTAGATTTCTGATCATATTGTATGAAAACTAGCTGTCCCGACAAACGTTGTTTTGCTATATAAAGTATTTCGAGCCCATATTATTTTATTGAAGTGATTAAATAAGTCTGTCACCATGGCAACGTCCATCGCGGCTATCCCGTCGCACAAACAATGGTCGCCGTCAGTCTCGCGTTGTAATAATTTGCTATTATTTATTCAACAAATGCACTTATAAATATAAAAGTACCCAGTAGCCGATTCTCAGACCTATTGAATATGCATATAAAATTTGGTAAAAATCAGTAAGGCCGTTTTGGAGGTAACATTGTGACACGAGAAATTTATATATAAAATGATATACTTACACAATTTATATTATTATAACAAAAATTACTCATTGATTTTAAAACCTTCTCCGGCGAAAAAAAATAATAAAACTTAGGCACACGCTACGAACAATATTTACTTAATAATTTTCGTAGAGCACACGTGACCCACTGTTAGTCATGTCCGGATATACTGATCCTGCTATCCTGTGTCGCCGGTCTCCGCAGTGCTAATGCAACCCGATACCACGACGACGGCTAAGTAGACTCACGCCAGACTCATCATCATCATCATCATTATTATTATCATCATTATCATCATCATCATCATCATCATCATCAGGAGCGTCATAATAGAGTATATTACTGCAATATTTTTACGCTAGACGGCAGCACCAACACAGCCAATAAACAAAAAGTTTTGTTCAACGTTTGACAACGTTTCTTTTTTTTATGAAATAAAGGGGCAAACGAGCATACGGGTCACCTGATGGAAAGCAACTTCCGTCGCCCATGGACACTCGCAGCATCAGAAGAGCTGCAGATGCGTTGCCGGCCTTTTAAGAGGGAATAGGGTAATAGGGGAGGGTAGGGTAGGGGATTGGGCCTCCGGTAAACTCACTCACTCGGCGAAACACAGCGCAAGCGCTGTTTCACGCCGGTTTTCTGTGAGAACGTGGGTGGTATTTCTCCGATCGAGCCGGCCTATTCGTGCCGAAGCATGGCTCTTCCACGGTTTTTCTGTCAATATTCTGATATGACGTATGCAACATGTCGGATTTTAGTCGGATTATTTACTCTATGTGCTAGTAGCTATGTAGTAGCCCCCTGCAATATTCCCGATTAAAGCTAACTTACGGAAAGACACCAACTAGCAATTAAAAAGACATTACTCGTGATTTCGTACACGAAAAATAGAAAATAGTAAGTAATCGTGTAGGAACCTATCAAAAATATTTTTCTCAAATACTTACATATTTTTTTCTCGTAGTCTTAGAAACTACAAAACCATATCAAATTCAGTCCTATAGCTTGTACAAAATACATATGATAAAAACCGACTCAGCTTCAGTAAAATGCAAATTACCTATTAAAAACGTTTCAAAAATACAATACGGCAACTGCATTTTAATTATTTATTTTAAATTTTTTTACACAACATAACCTACTGTACATACCTATTAAAACATAATATAATAACCTTGGTACAGTACATAACAGGCCATAAAACTCACTTCCAATGAGCGCAGCTGGTAGTATATCGAGCTTAGTGACCCGTAGCGGAGTGTTCGTAGCGAGCGCTACGCCGCTACGAGATATCGTAGAGGTACCGTAGAGGAGCCGTAGGCTTACCGTAGAGTCTACATTGAGGCACCGTAGAGATACCATAGACTCACCGAAGAGGTACCGTACAGGAGCCGTACGTGACCGTAGAAATAACGTAGACTCTATGTAGCCATTTTCAAGCTCTTTGGTACAAAGCTTTGGTCTTCTGACATAGCGTTACCGTCACATAGTCGCCGTAGTATAATTGCGGCAAATTTTAATTGAACATTTTGATCTACAGCGACGTATTCAGCAATTTTGTGCACCTTTATAGGATAACAAAATTATTAAACTAGTAGAATGGTTATCACAGGTTCGGACGGAAGAAGAGTAGACCTCGTGGCGAAAACATACGCCTGCTCTGCTGTTTTGTTACCTACAGCCGGCCAAAATTGCAACTCAGTTTTAACTGACTTCTAAATAGGATGAGGTTATTTTAACAGCAAAAAATTCTTCTATAAAACTAAGATTTTGCTCCACTATTATAAGTTCTTTTTAAAAGAAAGTTCTGAGTTCTTTGGATCTGAATTAATTCAGAATTAGCTCTCAGGTCGGCGGTCCGCGGCGTTAACAAGGCAACTCTTTGAGACCGCTCGCCCACTCCCGCGGCTATACAAGTGGTACAAGTGGTACAGTTGGGAGAAAAACCTTTACTACATACGGGATATTATTTTTTTCGTAATATTAGTGCGGGCTCGATTTCCGCGTATGAAAAAATTGAAATATCTGAAAGTGTGTCTGTTTACCATAGCTTATCGCGGGCTTCCGTAAAATCCGTAACGAAAAATATCTAACATTCGTCTAACGTCGTTTCGGTTCGGCAGACTTCGGCTCAGTGTGGCTCGGGGTGTGGTGCTCGTCGCAACGACAGTTCGGTGCGACGTTGCCATACTTCGGCATGGTGTTTGTGTACGTGGAGACGAATTATAATTGCATAAAAAAATTATATGCATTACCGTTGCAGTCCCCGAATTCTGCACGTATTTTTATATTTATAAAATGTACGGCTAATATCAGCGCAATGGAGTTGCAGGTGGCATTGAACTCTGTATATTTTAAAGGTTTAGCAGGCTAGCTTACTGCATAATAAGCAAGGCAAATTAGTATTGGATATATACAAATTGATAGGGAATAAATGATAATGGGAAATATGACAATACGAACATACACGCGAAACTCTTTCGTTCGGGTGAAAAATACTATGAAACCAAGTGGAAACAATAACGACGCTTTAGTATTCCATTGCTGTTGTAAGTAAAATGATTTTCCACTTTTCCAATAGTGTACATTGTAGAACAATGACCTCGAAGAACGAATGAAAACTCTGTGAATACATAATTGTAAGAGAATTCAAATTATTAAAGTTAAAATACATATTATATGAATGTTTGCATGATTCGAAATTTAGAAGTTTTTGTGAGATATATGAGAAGTAAGACCCTTGAATATTTTAACCAATTTTATGTAACTCTTCAGAAAGATTAATTTACCGCTTTACCAAAACGTACCTTCTAAGAAACAAGATTGTTAAATAATTAAAATAACTCAAATTTTAATTGTTTCTCAGAAGGTACGTTTTGGTAAAGCGAATATCAAATATATTTGGACGCGACTTACGTATTATCAGAGATAACGCCTCCGTGGTCTAGTGGTACAGAGCGCGGCTCTTGACTCGGAGGTTGTGGGTTCGATTCCCGCGTTGGAAACATGTTATTTCCAAGTTGGGTTAGGACAATGCAGGCTGATCACCTGATTGTCTGACAAGTAAGATGATCCATGCGTCGGATGGGCATGTAAAAAGTCAGTCTTGCGCCTGATCTCTCGCCGGTCGTGTTGGTCTTCCGTCCCACTGGGTTATGAGAGTAAAGGAATAGAGAGTGCTCTTGTGTACTGCGCACACACTTGGGCACTATAAAATTACTCCTGCGTAGCTGGCCTGGTTTCAATGAAACCGGCCACCGTCACCGAAATCGGTGTGGGAGCTATTATTATTATATCATCAGAGAAATTGATACCAATGCTGGCCTACGTTATTTGTTCAGTTTATATCCAGTATATTTCACGAATAATTAAATTAAATAATCCGAATAAATAACGTATCTTAGGCACATGGATAAATAATTACCTCTCTATTGGTAACTAAAGAGTTTTAGTAAAATCATGTGTCCAAAGTTTCTTTGATCGCTTTCACCTACCCTTACATTGAATATACTCTGTAAAAAACATTTAAGCAGTGTTGTATCTGAATGTACATAAATCTTACGGTCCGTGCCTCGTTTGGTACTACTTCACGCCACCCCGCCACTCGCGCCTGACCGCGACGCCAATACCGCAAATTACCGTCTCAAACCAGAATTATTCACCTCAAACTGGTTTTATCCGCCTCGAAGCTGTTTTATTTGGCTCAAACCGGTTTTATTCACGTCAAACTGGTTTTACTCGCTCCAAACTAGTTCACCTCACATAGTTTGTGATTTTGAATGTTCACGACCAACGCAGAAGTTCACAAAATGACAAAACCAACTCGAACCGGTTCGAACTGAATATAATTACTTTTATCCCGTTTATAGGGGTATTGAAAGCAAACTTCTGTTTGGTTTTTGTAATACGTGCTTACAGTTTTAAAGTATTTCTATCATATTTTGAACTGAATATATATAAATAAAGCAAAAAGCTCGTTTGTAAAATACGAACTTAGCATATTTGGACATTTTCCAACTTTCATTAACTTTTATGTTATTTAAATGTAGTAAAATACATTATTGTGTCCTTGCGCCTGTAACTTGCAGCTGTGTTGAGTGTCGAATTGCTTTGTCCTCGATTATTAAACTTTTTAAATAGCCCTAGAATAAAACTCCACCTCGTTTGCAAAAATTGTGACTTTGTGCTTGACCGGAATTCTTTGAAAACTTCATTATTCAGTAATAAACACACAATTGTATGATGCCAAAAATCTTCTAATGGAAGTTGTATATTTAAATAGAAAAGCGCATCGTATAGTCGTATTGAAACAATGCCGACTGCCGAAACAGAAAAGTGTCTACACCGAGTCGCCAGGTATCACTATTCACTGCATGTCGTACGCTATGTTCCTTTAGTGTTGGCTTAACAGTTTCTCATAAAGATCCTTATTTCCTCCCCATAAGGGTGTGCTAGAGGCAAAATAGCTGTGAACGTAGAGCGCAGTGCCGCATTCGGGGGCGCGGGGCTCAGTCCGCTGCGGCCAGTGTCAGCCATGACTCGCGTCGCGCTGGCCCTCGCGCTACTCGTCACGTTCGTCGGTGAGTTTGAAATTTAAATTTCGAACGTCTTCTTCTTTAACTTGCAAAATTAAACAGCATTTTTGCCAACAGCCAGGACTGTGAAAAATTTTTATTTGTGAAATAAATGCAATGGTTTAATGAGTGAAGTGTTTTCGCAATGTTGTTGTTTTCTCCGCTTCGTAAGTTATAGCGGTGCAATTTGCATTGTAAACAATTTCGTAGAAAGTGTTCAGAGTTCACATCGCGTCTTATCATGCTAATTAAAAATAAACAAAAATGTGATATTGCATATTATGCGGTACATGCTTTAACAAATATTTCACAAATGAAATATAAAAATTAGATATTTTTATTGTTAAATTTTGTAGATAAAAGCAAAATAAGTGTAATATAATGCCAGTAAGGTAAAGTTATTATTCAATGGCGCAAAATATTAATGATCGCATATTGTGTGCCTCGCATTGTTTCCGGAGCTCAGGATAAGTAATGGTCGCTATAAAATTATTACGACGATACCTATACCTACGATAAAATTATAAAGAGGACAGTTTACAGTTTGTGAGTATCTTAATTAAACAATATTTGGTCCGCAAATTCAACATATTAAGTTTATCTTGGTAACCTATATTTTTTCGGAGTGAATTTATTTATCAGGGCGAGCGAAGCGAGCCCTAGTATATCCCACAACCTGAATATTTTGTGGTACAATTTACGAAAAAACTATCACGCCTATTGATTTGTGCTTTAACGTTGTAATTTTTATTTATACGAGCTTTTGCCCGCGGCTTCGCTCGCATTAAGAAGTATTATTATATACAAACTTTCATCCCCTGTTTGAACCCCTTGGGGTTGGAATTTATCAAAATCCTTTCTTAGCGGATGCCTACGTCATAACATCTACCTGCATGCCAAATTTCAGCCCGATCCGTCTAGTGGTTTGGGCTGTGCGTTGATATATCACTATGTCAATCAGTCAGTCACCTTTGAGTTTTATATATATAGATAGAAGAAGATGTGGATGTTGTATCACAGTCAGTCAAGGTGCGATGACGCGAGCTTTTAGCTAGTTTATCCGAACTTCAAAGTATCAGACAGAATTTCATTAAAATCGGTTCCGCTCTTTAACTTTGAAGGGGTAACAGACAGAAAAGCAGACACATTTTCGCGTTCACAATAATTGTTGTAAGGTCGAATGTAACCCGCGACTCGATCCGTTTTTCGCACTACACATCCTGTAACCTGTACATTTTCCGTGATATAAACTATAATATATTCTTTCCCAGGATCCAAAGTATCTACCAAAATATATTATCTTAATCGGTTCAGCGGATTAAACATAAATAGGTAAAAGACACTAAACACTAACAGCCGAACACTCTTTGAACTTTTACGTTTGTAATACGCACTTAAAATGCCTCACGGCTCTCCTAACATAGGAGTTTTCAAATTAAGCCACTTGAATAAATGTAAACAAACTTTAACCTCCACAAGATTGGCCAAACGGGGGTAGATCTAAATGACGATAACACGCGACAGCACAAAGGAGATAAAGAATGGCGGCTGAGATAAATTGTTCTTTCCATGAATTGTTCCCTACATCTTTCCATAAATTCGTTCTTTCCATATTTTTTTTCTCAGCTCATGTTGCTGCTGAGGTTTTTGTGAATTTTCGTGGGAAAATGTATGTTGTTAAAAGCGTATATATTTTATATACTTAGTTCTGTCTTAAAAATAATAATATTGTGATATTGTTAAACGATACCAATACGTCCATGGATACCAAGATAACTTTACGTTTTTAGCTTTCATCAAATGCAGCATGATGTATAGTCCGTCAAGAAAGTGAAGAAATTATAAAGTGGCAACATCATAGTGTCATCCCTTTTTTCTTAGATTGATTTGAAAGGGATGACACTACGATGTTGCCACTTTTTAATTTCTTCACTTTCTTGACAGACTATGTAATGGTACTAAAACAAACTAAGAGCTGGTACAGTATACCCGCTCTAATGAATATTACCTTTATCATAATTTTAGACATGTCATGAATGTTTTCCGCGACCTCGTAAGCGCAAAATAAACCCTTGGGACTGTACACTGTGCTGAATAATTATAAAGTTGCTAATGGTGCTCTCTCATTATAATAATATCTAGGTTTAGGTTTAAAGATTCTTTATTTCTCAAAAGATTACAAAATCGCTTACGAGAAATACATTTTGTGACTTACAATTCTTTTGTAAACGGCTATGTAGTTTCGACTACGAAGTATTCTGTTATAGACTACTAAACAGCTACTAAGCTGTTTAGTAGTCTATGCTAACAGTATTAGGGTTAAAAATCAAATCTATAATTTTAAGTATATTAATAATATGAAAATTTAGATGAGTAAGTAAACGCAACCTCTTCCGTATTGCGCTACGCGGCGCGCGGCGTCGGCGAAGATGTTGACGGTGCACTGTCTTCGCCTCTGAGAAACACGTCTTATTAATTTAAAAGTACTTACTTTTTAATTGAAAAAATCAAGAACATTTTTTTTTTGGAACTAAATAAAAATATTGTCTTTTTTTTAATGAAATAAAGGGGCAAAACGAGCAAACGGGTCACCTGATGGAAAGCAACTTCCGTCGCCCATGGACACTCGCAGCATCAGAAGAGCTGCAAGTGCGTTGCCGGCCTTTTAAGAGGGAACAGGGTAATAGGGGAGGGTAAGGAAGGAAACGGAAGGGAATAGGGGAGAGTAGAGAATGGAAGGGAATAGGGGAGGGTAGGGAAGGGAATAGGGTAGGGGATTGGGCCTCCGGTAAACTCACTCACTCGGCGAAACACAGCGCAAGCGCTGTTTCACGCCGGTTTTCTGTGAGAACGTGGTATTTCTCCGGTCGAGCCGGCCCATTCGTGCCGAAGCATTTCTCTCCCACATATAAATTGTCAGACTAGCTGTCCCGGTAAACGTTGTTTTGCAAAATTTTATATACTTCCTTTAATATAATTTTATATATTTCCTAGTGCTCATGTGTTACGGAATATAATATTTGTGCTGCGTAGCATTTATGGCTACACATAACGCAAAGGATCTAAAAAATCTAGATCCAACACGCAGGTTTTTAACTCTTCTAGTAGCTTCTTAAACAAATAATATGTAACATACATACGAACATCACAAAAAAAATGTATAAATAACCTTGTGTAGCGTAGTTGGGTATCAACCATCCACAAATTCTCGATGTAATACAGGCTAAAATTATAGCCGAAAACAGAGACTTTTCAATGTAATATGACCTGAAAATACGAGCGAGCTGTAAATATCTATAACATCGGAGTTTTTAATGTAACACGAGCTAAAGAGGCTCTTGCTTGTCTCCCTTGGGTAGAGACATCGTTTCCTTCGATGCGGAACTCCAGTAATAGTTTTTAGAAGCTGTATGTAGAAACTCCTTAGGTGTTATTCCATACTTAATGATATAAATGCGAAATTATGTCTTCACCTTCAAACCACTCTGTTGCGCCAAAATTTACCGCGCGAGAACATAATGGGGAATGCGGGATAAAAAGAATCCTTTGTCTTTGCTCGAAACTCAATGTATCTCCGTACCAAATTTGAAATTTTAGCAAAATCGGCTCAGCGGTCTGGACGTGAAGAGGTAACAGACAGACAGACAAAACGACATACTTTAATGTTAGTATGAAAGTATGGATAGTTCATCGTATTATTCTGATTTTATGATTTTCAGAAACACAAAAAAAGTTTGTAATTTGTCCACCATTATTTAGCTTTAACAGAGACTGCGCCAAAACCGCATCAAAGCTGTATTTAATCTTATATTAAAAGCATAGTCACGGTGTATATTATCGTGCCATTACTAATGCATACAAAGCGCAAGCTGTGCGGTCATACATACATTATTCATGGCACGGTTGTGTGACAAAACTGTCACTATTTCAGCTGAGATCCCTGCATACAAAATATACTACATATTATTATGTCATGGTGTAGTATGTAGTCAATTTGTAGCTGGATGTATTGTATATTCACTTTACTTTACTATTTCAGCGCTGCTACTTTCACAGTAAACTCTATACAAGGGGCTCATCATATGTACCATGTATTATCACTTGTTTTGCTATATCCTCTACATGGCATATCTGAATTCATGTTCTAACTTCTGGAAATTGGAGAAATCGACAGGACTTTCTCATGTCCTGCCCCCTCAGACAAAGTCCTTTAATTCGTTAAAAACGATGACGAAATTCGTTATTAAAATGTATGCAGTTTGACATAAGTCATCGCTAAATGACATTTCGCTTTCGAAGACTAATGTCAAATCCCATACATTTTGATAACGAATTTCGTCGCCGTTTTTAACGAAAGGGACTTTGGCTACGGCCTCTGAGCCGCGTAGCACTATGGCTACTCGTACACTGTTTTGAAATCTCATAGCACACAAATACTCTGAACCTAGACATAGAGCCTGTTTCACCACTTCCTGATAAGTACCGGATAGGGTATCCACCACTTAACTTGACAGATAGAGTATGAAGAATCTGTCAAAAAATTTATGGATAGCCTATCCGGCACTTATCAGGAAGTGGCGAAAGAGCCCCTCAGTTAACACTAGTTCCTACCTGTGTGTTAAACTAGAAGCACTAGTGTCCATTTTCTAAGATTTCTTAACGGGAATTTATCTATTCTAGAGGAAAAGCAATCAGCATCATGCGGCGTTACAATGCATTCATTTGTACTATTATAGAATAATTGTTAATCAGTGGCTAAATATTCATCTCCGGCAAATAGGTAGTATTTTAGAAGATTTGTCAAATTAATATTCGTTTTTAAGAAGATCTATAATATTATGTATAAGAATAATATTTTTTATACGCCATAGGATCACATTTT
The DNA here is from genome assembly GCF_905147365.1 of Aricia agestis. Lineage (NCBI taxonomy): Eukaryota > Metazoa > Arthropoda > Insecta > Lepidoptera > Lycaenidae > Aricia > Aricia agestis. The sequence goes on from NC_056420.1 coordinate 14,197,286, forward strand.
CATATTTAACATAAATAATAATAATAATATCTATGGACACTTCACACCACGTCAGTATGGCCCCATGGTATGTACCTGAAGGACTTGTGTTACAGGTACCAGACAACGGAAATATATTTAATACTATACATATATTTAAGATTTTTATTATATGATACACACATTTAATACACATCCATGACCCAGGAATTTACAAAAACTTTTGGTTCCGTCGGTGGGATTCGAACCCGCGACCCCCGGCTTGAGCAACCATCAGCCCTGAGCCACAGAGGTCGTCATAATAAAACCTTAGCTGTAGGCTTTAACTAACATAAAACTTTTCTAGCTCGAACTAAGTCTCCGTACATTTGGCAGCGCCGGCCGGCCTATATGCATTATAAATGTGTTTCACTGGGCCAATAGGAAACTGTAATACAAGCGCTAGTCACGGTGAAAAGGCCAAAAAGAAATGACGTCAAACTTTTAAAAGAAAGGAATGAAAAATCACTAAAGTCGTAAAGAGGCAAAGTTGTCTGAAAGTAAAAGTCGTATTTGCAACGGATAGACTGCAGGGATTTTAATTATAAAAGTCGGGTTAAACAATCCGTACCAATATTATAAAAACGAAAGTGTGTTAGTCTGTCTATTTTTCTGATTGGTATGGAGCTACTTTGGAATGGAGACCAAGGCTGGGAAATCGGGGTGTAGGTCGACCTCCAACTAGGTGGGACGATGATCTCCGCCTAGTTGCAGGCCCATGTTGGATGCGAGTAGCAGGAGATCGGTCATCTTGGCGTTCATTGAGAGAGGCCTATGTCCAGCAGTGGACGACTATAGGCTGTTATGATGATGATGATGGAGCTACTTGAGTCCCGGGATAGAACATAGGATACTTTTATCCCGGAAAAGTGTACGGTGACGCAAACAAACCCTCACAATATTATGTTCTAATTGCAGTTCCAGTTTCTACCTTTCTATCACGTTAACAGTCCACAGTGGAACGACAGAATTAGATGAAAGAAAAGGATGTAGCTGTCGAGCGGTGCCTCTCACTCGACTCATTTTTCTTTGCGCTGCAATCAACTCGATTCATTTATTATTAAGTCTCTTTTCATTACCGGCGAACTAGCAATCGATATTGATATTGATTTGTGTAGAATTTTAAATTATATTCAGGTCAGTGGCAAAACACTTGGTGAAAAGTTTATCTAATACTAGACGACGCGCGACGCCCGCAACTCCGTTGCGCCAAAATTCGTTTATCGCACGGGAACTGTGCACTTTTTCGGGATAAAAAGTATCCTATGTCCTTTCCCGGGACTCAAAGTATCTCCATACCAAATTTCAGCAAAATCGGTTCAGCGGTTTGGGCTTGAACAGGCAGACGGACAGACAGACAGACACACTTTCGCATTCATAGTATTATAGTATGGAACTTGGAAGTATGGATATGGAATATGGATAGTTCACATAGCTATAAAGACGCGTATGATCAACACATAGATTTGTATAGATACTGACCTGTCAGCTGTTCGTGTGTTTTTGTGGGTGTATGTTATATTCTGTCTAAGCTGTGCTCGTAAGTCGAAACTTGGTTTGCGAAAAAATATGTATGTGGCGCCTATTAGCAACATTTTTAGACCAACTTCAATCAACAACGTCCGAATTATATGGCTAGAAAAGTTTTAGGAAAAATCTAGTATTGTATAGAATTAGTTTTCACAAATAAATAGTTTCAGCTCGTAAAAAACAAATTGGACTCGGTTGACCGTAACTTTTAGGTTTGTCGTCGAAACAATTTAAAATAGACGATTCAATATGTCATGTTGTGTTGAATTTCTAGACTGAGTACCGCAATTCCACTACATGTTTAATGCGGCTTGGTTCCTTGTTTAATCCAGACAAGCGATTATCGTAAACGCCAACGCCAACGTCACAAAATATATGGAATTTTACGAAGCGATGACTTATGTCAAATCGCATACATTTTGTTAGCGTTTACGATAATCGCTTGCCACTTGTCTACTAGGGCTGATCTCTATCAAAGTACAAAATGGTATAATAGGGAATACTCACACGAGTCAGAGCAGAAGGCGCTTCTAGCACAGTAGGTAATCCGACCAAAGCAACTACACTCGCAACCTCAGAAGAGTTGCAAGTACGTTGACTATTAATACCTCGATCTTGGGAATCGCAGACACAACCCTCATCACCTTGATGAGTGGCAGTCTTCCACCGTGCGTTTTTCGCGTAACTTTCTGCCGCGCACTGTAAAACTCTGGAACGAACTGTCGCCAGCAGTATTTCCGGACCTATACGATCTGCAAACCTTCAAGAAGACAGCGTATTCCCTCTTAAAAGGCCGGCAACGCACCTGCAGCTCTTCTGATGTTGCGAGTGTCCATGGGCGACGGTAGTTGCTTACCATCAGGTGACCCATTTGCTCGTTTGCCTCCTTATTTTATAAAAAAAAACAATAGATTTTCAATTGTTTTTCAACAGCCGGGTGCCGCTTGGGGATTGACGGATTAAATCACTTAAAGCAGTTAAAATTGCATCTTTATCCCTTTTAAGGTAAACCGTAGTCACTTTTCACTATTCAAAATACCTCAAAATGCAACAGTTTTTTTACGCTATAATATATTTTCTATTAAGCCATTCGTGCCATGATAGCTCGGCCTGACGGCCAGGTAAAATTGGTCGTGTTCGAATTTCGGTTTGCGGAAATGCAATTAATATCCGGTGCGGTGACGTCATTTCCGCTCTGGGGCTAATTCCGCACTAATCTAGTTGAACTACGCTGGAGGTTTTCGTTAAATATCTTATAAGTACGGTATACTTAAGGTGTGACTGCACTAGGCAGCACCGGATTTATAAATAGGTCGTATAGGCTGCGGGCTGCGGCCTAGGGGCGGCAGCGTCTATAGAGGCCCTGGAGATTTCGTACATGAGGCGGAAATAAAGTGGCCTACACTTATAAAAATATGAATTCGGTACTGGCATTTGAGAGGAGCGACATGACACGTCACTTCCAAATATTCTTTTTATGAAATCGAACTGAGTCGCACTTCGCGGTCAGTGGAGCTAAACCACATAAAACGTCAGTACCATACAGTACTGTCGAATAATATTATGTAGTGTCGCGTCGCTTTGCGACAGCGTAGTGTCGCTTAGTGCGGTTTAGGCTCATTTCCGAACTACCAGAGTAAAAGGAGGGGAAGTCAGTTATCTTCATAAGTTCATACAAAGGCACCGCGCGCGGCTTGTATGTGTGCGCCATAGTATCAATGCGTCGCCACGTACGGCACACAACAAAATCTTGGCGGTACCAGCCTCTAAAACTCGCCGATTAATTAAAATTGATTAAGCAATTTAACAAAAGTGAGACAGACAGACATATTTTTGCATTTATAATATTAGTCTGAAATATAGAATATATGCCTAACGCTAAATATATCTTCAAATTAAAATCATAGCATAATATACAGTTTGTTTGTTTACAGCTGTGCAAACATTTCCTGCATATCTGAATAATTAAGTCTTCAGGGTATACAGTTTGGTGTTCTGTAAACAAAATATTAACTGTGAGCTTGACAGAAATAGCTGCGTACTCGTAACGTTATCGAAAGTTAAAATTCAGCTTTTCCTGCTAAAAACTGTAAAGGGAAATTGCTTATGTGCCAGCACAGACCGTTGGTTCGCACTCGTGAGGGTGCAGGTTCGATCCCGGGTGGAGGCGTGTACCAATGAGACATTTTCTGATCTCAAGTACACAATACGGACGCTCGTACGGTGAAGGAAAACATCGTGAGGAAACCCGCACATAGTTGGTCCCAGATGTATTGACCTGCTCATTCCTCTGGACTAGGCCGACTATGTTACGAGAATGCCGTATGTGCTTGGGCAACCATACGGACATTTAAAACCTTGTCCCAGGCACTACAGTATTTGAAGAGTGGTTACTTCGCTCTGAAAATACTGTATAAATAATCCACAATCTATGCAAAGTTGTAATGTCAAGAGTAACAAATACGTAGTTGTTATTACTCCTGCTAGACTCTGTGTACACAATAATTTTAGTAAAGTTCCCCAGAACTCAATACGCGGCGACCGTGTCGTACACCAGATGTTCTTTCCCCGAGCCAGTTCGTTCCCCGAGACATTTCGTTTATTTCGAGACTATTATAAGCAATGTAAACCCACGTGATTGACTTTTGGTTTGGCCCTGTTTTTGCTACAGAAATACAGCTACTATTTAGCTTGAAGGAATTGCTAGCAATGGTGACAGTTTTGCTAGAAAACTAAAGGATTTGAATGGAGTTTAGAATGACGTCAGATTAGAGTCAGATCAGACCAATCACCAATATGACACAATAATTATGGCACATCGAACACTATAATAAAGTTAGTATACCTATCGGAATAGAGAAACAATCTCGAGCTGTCGAACGTCACCAAAATTGATTTACATCTGTGTATACAATTACGTTTACGTGTGCGTGTTAGTGATGTACCTACATACATCTTGTAATTCGACAAAATATCGATCATACATATTGACATATACTTTATCTATGCTACTTTTGGTCGTTGCCATAGTACCGAGCTTATTTACGTCACTTCATTACTATTCTTTACAAATAAAGCACTACGATACAAAATGCTATTTTAACTACACAACAGAGTTGGCGACGAGGATGATTGCAAACTTGAAGAATTGGAAGAGGATTCGCGCCTCTATACGCGCACAATTTTCGAGGTGGGAATTATACATAAACACACTACATGAGGATCTTGATTACGCAGAGGCTCATGTCAGACTACAACGCCTACACGAAGACTTCCAATTACTTCGAGAACTACAACAGAACATAATATGTGAAATACCTGATGAAGAATTAGAAGATGAAATTGAAACAATGCACGACATTGAGGAGGAATTCATATCCATCAAACTAAAACTCCTTAATATACAACAACGAATTGAAACTAATTCTCAAACTTCACGAAGTTTTCAATTACATATTACTGAGAATAAACCTACACGCTGCAATATATCGGAAGAATATTCAAGCAAGGAAAACCTACAGTCTACGAAATATTTTGAGGATCCAGCTACAACTGATGGCGTCATACATAAGCCATTAACATGTACACCTACGGAGCCGAGCACACAGAGCGAAAAACTACTACAAGAAAATATGAATACACGATGCGAATACGATTCCTCTGACAGAATACAATATACAACATTGAAGGAAGAAAAAGATACAAATGACATTCGGAAAAGAAAATATATAGAACGGAGCGAATACAAAATAATGGTTACTATGCAAGGAGGAGCGAAAAATATTTCATATCTGGTATATTCCAAAGAAATACAACAAACAACGAAAAACAAAAACAAGTTCAAGGTACGTAAGCATAAATGGAAAGAAAAAAAGAAGAAGCGAATAGGGATACGTGAGAAAGAAGGGATTCATTTCCATATACAAAATCACAAACACACTTCAAGAATATACGAGAGACCTACAAGAAAAGAGCCACTGCAATTTACATCGAATAAAGGAGGAGGAGGCGGATACCAACCTAAAACCAATGTTACGGATGCTGTAGCAGTTGCTGTATGAAGTAACCTACAGCAGCTCTTGCCTACGCAAGGCATTCTGGAATAGCGGGGGAGAGCTGACATATACTTTATCTATGCTACTTTTGGTCGTTGCCATAGTACCGAGCTTATTTACGTCACTTCATTACTATTCTTTACAAATAAAGCACTACGATACAAAATGCTATTTTAACTACACAACACATATAATATTATAATTGCCGCATAAGTTCTATTTCCACGGACTAAAAAGTGCGTCACGGATAGTCTGTCGTCTGCGCTGCGCCTAATTAGAATACCAATTGATGATGGTCCAGTGTGGGTCCAGTGAATTAGAGCGCAACTCTTGACTCGGAGGTCGTGGGTTCGATTCCCGCGTTGGAAACATGTTATTTACAAGTTTGGTTAGGACAATGTAGGCTGATCACCTGCACCTGATTGTTGTTATAATTTTATTTTTTGTGCGTTTATTTTGTGCCCTTAGATTTCGAATAAGTAGCCTCTTTTTTTAATTTATCCTGTAACTTAGTGCATTTAGATAAAAGCTTCTTTTCTCTTAATATCAATTCTAGTTGAAAGGAGGTCAATGGTGAGGACAGTTGTAGCAGCGTTGCACGCATTGGTGTGGACGTATCTTGGATGTAGAATGACATTCAAACCACTAAACCACTGGCTAAACCACTTCAAATCACGCTTCTCTTTTTACCACGCAGTGTTACTGATAGTGACATCCCGCTTTGGAGGATGACTTAAACAGTAACAGATTTAATAATCTTAAATACGAAATTACTCATATTATAAAGAGAAAAAGTTTGTTTCTTAGTATAAAACTAATACAGAATACTGGACAGATTTCATAGGCACAGAATAAAAATCGGCCAAGTGCGAGTCAGGCTCCGTATCGTTAAAGAGTTGAAGTAGGCAAAAATTTGTGTTTTTGTATGGGAGCCCCACTTAAATATTTTAATTTTATTATTAATTATTAAAGTCTAGGCCTAGAAAATATTATGTGCCTACCTGTTGCCATTAATGATATCGAAAAAAAAATATACAGACGAACATATAACCTCCTCCTTTTTGGAAGTCGGTTAAAAACGCAAACAGCCCCCCTTAAATATTAATTTTGTTTTGTTTTTAGTATTTGTTGTTATAGCGGCAAGAGAATATATATACACAATCTGTGAAAAATTCTGAAGTCTAGCTTTAGCGGTTCTTGAGATACAGCCTGAAGACAGACAGACGCACGGACAGACATCAAAGTCTTAGTCCAAAAAATGCTTTCTTCCAGTAGGATATGGTTGGAACATTTAGTCATTAATTAAAGACCTAAAACAGCCAAAATAAAATGCTTATTCAACAGATAATTTGGCAACAAACTCATTATCATATTTTGCTTTAATGTATTCAGAGTTTCGACGTTACATGGCTGTAATGATAATTGACCTTATGACTATCATGATAAGGTTTACAAGTGGTACATTGTACACATAACACTTAACACGACGCTCTACAATCGCAGTTGCAATATAATGATTAATTCACATAGTTTCCTGACTGTACATTGTACAAAAACGAATAAGAAACTAGAGGCTTGACGCATTTTTTTCCGAATTTCGAATAGTTTGCCAGGATAAAGACTATCATGTGTCCTTTCCCGGAACTCAGAGTACCTCGGTGCCAATTTTAATCAAAATCTGTTTAGCGGTCAACATATCCATCAATCTCTATCTGCAGATAAGTCTGCAGATATAGATTGATGGATAGCTAAGGCATGAGCACAGTAAAATTCAAATTTCACATTTTATGTAAAGCAATAGAAATAATGACAGACTGAGAAAAATATTTGCTTTGTCTATCTGCATTTTTGTCTTTTCTTCTGTAGAAAGCACAGTAGAAAGAAACTCTTTTTATGGCAGCAAGCTAAGCCCTAAGCAGGCTGGTGATTCTTTATTATACAGTAAAGATTTTCATTATTATAGAGTATAGACTATAGAAACATTTTCAAGACTATAGACTATCTATACTAATATTATAAATGCGAAAGTATCTCTGTCTGTCTGTCTGTCTGTCTGTCTGTCTGTCTGTCTGTCTGTCTGTCTGTCTCGCTTTCACGCCAAAACTACTGAACCGATTGCAATGAAATTTTGTACACAGTTATTCTAGAGTCTGAGAAAGGACATAGGCTACATTTTGATGTGGGAAAATATCTTATTTCCATGAAAATATCGATGAAAATTACTTCGCATTGCGCGTGGCCAGCGCTCATCCCGGGGGTCCTGGGTTCGAGTCCCGCAGGCGGAACAAAAAGTTTTCAATGTTCCTGGGTCTTGGATGTGTATTAAAATAATATTTCAAAAATCTTAAATATATTTTATGTATAATATTATAAAAAATCCAGAAATATATCGACGCGATGCAATGAACATTTTAGTTCTAATACGATTCAACAGATGGCGCTTTTTTTTTACTTCGTTGTAACATAGAACTAATCATACTTATTAGTTATTATGTTTTTGTTTATAGTTTTTAATACGTTAGAATATTATGTTAATTAATATTATCACTTGCTATAATAATAATCAATCTATCTTATCTTATAGAACTCCTACTGCATTTCTAAGGAGTTCGAGTGTGTTGTGTTGGCCTATATTCCATCCAGAAAATATTTTTACATTTTAATTCTAATATATGAAAACAGATGGCGCTTTATTTTTTACTTCATTATTATAACAGAACTAATCATACCTACTTTATTATATATTATTGTTTTTATTCATAACTAGCTGTTGCCCGCGACTGCGTCCGCGTAGACTTTAGTTTATAGCACGCGGTGTCAACAAAATTTGTGTCAAATTTAAAAACTTTTTAAAAACCCTGGTAAGTGGTACCCCTCTTAGGGCCGCGCAGCGCGCTACACCGGAATGGCAGCGCTGAAAGTGCTCGCCTCGCCGCTGCCATTCCGGTGTAGCGCGGCCCTTAATTAATCAAAATACCCAAAAACAGCTGTGCAGTGTGCACATAATCTGTACTAATATTATGAATGCGAAAGTATCTCTGTCTGTCTGTCTGTCTGTCAGTCTCGCTTTCACGCCAAACGCCAAAACTACCGAACCGATTGTAATGAAATTTTGTATACTGATAGTCTAAAGCCTGAGAAAGGACATAGGCTACTTTTTTACTGGAAAAAAGGGTTGTAAGGGTCGTAAATTTGTTCAAAAAATTCATAATAGATGGCGCCGTGCGTCTTCTACATCGCGCTGACGCTTGCTCAAAAGTCTTTCTATAAGAGGTGGTATCATCTTACATTTAAGTCTCGATTTTTTTCGATTGTTATATCTATTCTACGGTATTAAATAACTCAGTACTTTATCTGTGTAGGCAGTGACGTAACCTTAAGACCAAATTTCACCAACGACTGTTAAAGTTAATGCTCGAATTAGTATCACGTTAGCTGTTTCGTTTTTCATATGAATGAAAGAGAAGACAGGATAATTTAACAAGCTGTTAACACTAACAGACGTTGGTGAAATTGGGGCTAAACCTATCAATGATAAATAGTTTATGGGTAAAGTTGTGTAATTGGGGGGCTAAATAAGCTTTAAAATTTGGCATAATATATAAAGTTTAACATACAAAAATGAAGTACTTATTGTTTGCACACTGCACAGCTGTATTGATTTAAGGGGTACCAGGGTTTTTTTTATAAAAGCTTTTGACACCAATTTTGTTGACATCGCGCGCTATAAACTGAAGTCCACGCGGACGAAGTCGCGGGCAACAGCTAGTAGTCTATAAGACTTTAAAATTTGGCACCAAATTCGGCTTAAACCGTTACTAACGTGGAATTTCGTTAATCCCTTAGGTAAACTGTCTGTGAAATTCGGTGTAATTCGGTGTATAGAGTATAGACTATAGAAACATTTTCAAGACTTTTTAAAGTCTATAGACTTTAGTCTATAGACTTTAAAATTTGGCACCAAATTCGGCTTAAACCGTTACTAACGTGGAATTTCGTTAATCCCTTAGGTAAACTGTCTGTGAAATTCGGTGTAACCTTCCGTAAGGGTAGTGGAAGCCCTATCACTAACCCTTTACAACTGTAGGTCTTCTTCGCTGGTTTTGGGTTGAATCGGCGAGTTTTCAAGTTCACTATAACTGCTAATTGTTATTACTCTATTTCTATGGTTTCTGACATTTATAGATACTTAAGTAGTAAGTGAAGCACGAGTAATTGTACTTCGGGTAGCTGGCATCGTTTGTGTGGATTTTAGAATGTAGCTTTTAGTATTTTCATTTCTCTGTAAAAGCCTACGAATAATAAACTAAGGAAGAGTAACTATGTCAAAAATTTTGTCCGAGAGTTTACAAAATGTGAATACATGCATACTTCATGCATGTATTCGGTACACAATGTTGTGTTTTTATTTTAAATATTGTAAACGGCTTTATTTCCTTTTGAATGTAAAGTGTTTCGTAGTTATTGTCATATTTTAGTGTGCGAAAAGGAACCAAATTCAAAACGGCTGAAGTATGAGAGTAATGCATGTTTTCATATTTTTTATTATTCGTAGGTAAAAACACACAATCCTATTTCATCTAAAACTTAGATGACCCGTGAACTTTATCACTTAACTCCTTTTTCTCACCGTATAAACTTTCCCTGGCCTTCCACTAATATTTCAAGACTAAAAGCCAAATCGGTTCAGCCGTTCTCGAGACTTAAAAAACAAAATTGAAATTAATATTTAAATGTATATACCTATACTGTAATAATTAAATGTGTATACCGTTTATAAGTAATATTTAAATGTGTATACCGTTATATAAAATTTGAAATAAAATAGTAACTTACAGTTGTAGCTTGCAGTAAATTGACCATGTCACTTTTCTAACGATTTCTAACTAGGCACTAGAAACTATAGAATTAATAGCAGGTTTTGCTGTAGGTAAACGGTAATTAATTAACATTGGAATATATCTATAGCCTACCTAATCTTAGAAGATTTAAGAACCTCTATGAGGCCGTTACATAGGGCCTTCACGAGTGGAAAGCCATAAAATTGTTTCAAATACGTCCATAAAATAGAGTAAGGTTTTATTTGGTACAAACATCGTTATAAGATTTTTGTGGTTAACAACCTCATATTTTTGCTTAAATTATTTAAATGACATTTTAATTTGATTGACATTCTTTGAAATGACATTTTTTTTGTTTGTATTTTAGATACAAACAAAAGATGCAAGTAGGCAAATATTAAAGATTGTAATAATAATAGCTATCATCATTTTTGTCTACATCCTTATTTTGTACCAAAGTATTAAACTTTTTTAAAACTTCATGTATTTTCTTATTTCTTTTTTTTTATGAAATAAGGGGGCAAACGAGCAAACGGGTCACCTGATGGTAAGCAACTTCCGTCGCCCATGGACACTCGCAGCATCAGAAGAGCTGCAGGTGCGTTGCCGGCCTTGTAAGAGGGAATAGGGTAATAGGAGAGGGTAGGGATGAGAAGGAATTAGGGGAGGGTAGGGAAGGGAATAAAGTAGGGGATTGGGCCTCCGGTAAACTCACTCACTCGGCGAAACACAGCGCTAGCGCAGTTTCACGCCGGTTTTCTGTGAGAACGTGGTATTTCTTCGGTCGAGCTGGCCCATTCGTGCCGAAGCATGGCTCTCCCACGTATAAACCACCTATAAACCATTAAATTTCCAATATTATCTTGTTGTAGGTACTATGTTATAGCTGTTTTATACGTTATTTATTTTTCTAATATTTTTATTAGTAAGGGTGTTAATATCGTAAGCTTATCTAAGGCATCTAGGCTAAAGGCCCATGTGCAAAAATCTGGAGATGAGACGCCATCAGCTCATCAATCAATTGAAGCGTTGAGTGTTGACAAGATGATGGATTAAGCGCTGACTTCGATACGGCGGTAAATGGATCATTACTTAGATATTACTTAGCATTAAATACATAATCCATGCTAATATTATACGGGAAAGTGTAATATCGTCTGTCTGTCTGTCTGTTACCTCTTCACATCACATCCAAACCGATGTACCGATTAAGCTGGGTATGGAGATATTTTGAGATTCTTATTTTCGTTAGGAAAACTCTGAACTCATTGTTGTTACGAAATTAACATAAGAATAATTATAAAATATTCATTAAATATTTGGATAAGAATAATAAAACGCGAATACGCGAAACAATATTATCTTGCATTGTGATTTTGCCTTTTGAATACAAACATGAATTTACATACAATGTGCGGTTGTTGTCTATAATTGTTCAGATGAAAACTAGAGACCTTTCTGTAATTTAAACTTTGAGTCCTATAGGAATGGTCATAGGATACTTTTATCCCGGAAAGATTTACGGTTCCCGCGCGATAAAGGAATAATTTGCGCAACGGTCTTGTGGGCGTCATCTAGTTTAATCACCCATTAATTTTCCATGATAAAAGCTGTTCTTTTCCGTCATCTTAGTATCGTAGTAACATCGTAGTATGTAAATTATTTTACAGACATCAAAATCGATATAACAGGTTAAACGTGATTAGGTAAGAGGCCTAAACACAAAGTTATTTAACGGTCACATTCAGAGACATTTAACGATTCAGGTACTGTCACAGAAATGGATATAGTTAGAACTGCCATGTTTACGTACTTCGCGTGCCATCGCGTTCCCAAACGTTGTACAATGTCAAAATTTCGAAAGTCTGTTCTTTTTTAGTCTGCGCTCCACCGTTATCGGAATCGGACGTCAATCGGAATTCTAAAAATGTCTAATTGTGCCGTATTGGGCTGTGGAAATTCGACTAGAAACGTTGGTCTAAATAGTGGATATGTTTCTTTTCATCGGTAAGTAATTTTATTATTAAATCATGTGTCCTTTATTTTAAAATCAATTATTTAATGTTAATCGTGGGTGGTTGTAGTTTTTACCATGAAATCTACGTAACTGCGTGTGTACCGCATGATTCATAATACATTGCCGCTTTAGTTAGAAAATTATAGAACCCGTTCAGTTTGTCCGCTATTGAGCGCGCAATGGAAATAAAACAATCGATACATTCACTCATCGCTTAGTTTCGAGGTACAGTCAATATTCTCATTTTTCTGTCAAATGAAGCAAATAGTGTTGTACATAATTTATTCTCGATTCTAATTAATCGATTTTCGAAACAGACATGAAACAGAGGAATGATAATGTTCGCTTTGGGATATTTTGTGACTCGGTAATTATATTTTATGTGATATGTATTTATGTTCCTGTTTAGTGATTTAGTTTAGAATAATATAATATATTACTAGCTGTCCTGGCAAGCACGTATCTTTAGATTTATCATTCCTCTGTATATTAACTCAAATAATAATCGATTAAAAAATCGATATACCTATTAAAGTGGCAAAAGAGACGGGGACACTTACATTACAATTGAATGAAGAGTTTGACAGATAATATAATATCATAGTATGGGTCTTATGTCTAGATAGGTTATTTAATTACATTTGAGTAATATTCGTCTCTGAGTGCGGCAGACACTGTTTGATATAATCTATAGTCATAGTATAGATGTATGAACTATGAATAAGGTATTTGTGGATTGCAGGAATCCCATACATTAGTTTCAGACTTCACATAACGAGGTCGACTCATTAGCGACGGTCGCCAGTCGCGCCGAACTCCGCTAATTGCACATAATGAGCTAACTTAACCTTAGGTTTAAGTTGAACTAACTACCCTATTCGGGTTAGTAGCGAGTATTAGGGTCAGGTAACAAAGGTGGTCATAAGGAATTGTGGTTACCTATTTTATATTTTTTGCAACTTCGGAAATAGTATGAATGCAACAAAATAAGGTTATCATGAACCAAATTTTGAGGACAATAAATTATTATGGTAATTCCATGAATAAGTATCAGGAATCAGAACACCAAATATTGAACCGATGATATCACATGAAGTTACATACAAACTTGAAAGTTTGTAAGCATTTTTCTAGCACTGGGCGGGCTATGAACTATTATATAATTAAATTCTCGATCATGTCAGCTTTCAAACAAAAATTAACTAACTACTTACATACTACAAAATCTGTCCATGCGTTTAATGCTACAACGGTCACGTCAAATTTCGGTAAATCATAATGCCAAGAGAAACTGTGACACAATAATGAATAATCCATATTAATGTTACAAATGCAAAAGTGTGTCTGTCTGTTAAACTCTTTACGCCAAACCGCTGAACCGATTTTGCCGTGTTATAAAGATACTTTGAGTCCCGGGAAAGGACATAGGATATTTTCATCCCGAAAAAATGTACGGTTCCCGCGTGATAAACGAATTACGTCATCTAGTATTAGAAAAACAAGTAGAACACCAAATATTGTGAATACTAAAGCAAATTAAGGCCGGTATAAATAGTCAGTACTCAAGATGCATCTCGGTCTCAAGACACGGTTCAGGCTCTGTGATGGGTGGCTGTCAAAATTTGGACCAATCACCGAACCGCGCCTTGAGACCAGGTCACATCTTAAGTACTGACTTTTTATGCCAGCCCTAAAGGATTAAATAGATGAGATAGCTGTGAGAGTTTGATAACAACAAAAGCTTGTATGGCAGCGTAAACAAGCCTTGTTGACTACAATCTTACCTTCCCAAGAGGATAATATTATGATGATAAACATATCGTTCTATTCACAAAGGTTAAATACACCAGATATGTCTTCTTCTTAAAATAGATTGTACCGATCCATAATATTATGTAGGAGATTCTGATAACAAACAAGAAAAACAAAGTAAGTATAGTTTTATTCGTAAGGGGCCAAAGGGTAGATAATATTATATCAGTAGAGTTTTGTAAACCTGGTGCCTTACTCCCGAAACTGATATCGATTTCGATTTTCGATTTCAACGGTTTTTGACACTTTAGACATGCTTTAGACATCTAAAATAGCGCACGATCATGCTGCGGATCGGTTTGAAACTAATCAACCTCAATGGATTTTGCTATTCCTGACAGCTATGCTAGCGCACGATCGGGCTGTGGCTCGTTTTGGAACTAATCAGCATCGAAACATTCCCCAAATCGAAATCTTAGGTGCTCGCGACAAACAAAATTGTCTGAGAATCGACTTTCAGATCGTGTACAAACGTCAAATTTCACGGTAGCAACAGAGGCATCGACATCTATTGAGATCGATTGTTACCGAGTTAGGTATTGTAAACGTTTTTAGGGTCACTGTGGTATCGATTGGTATGGTGTCGTTTCATTTTTTGTTGATAATAAATATTAATTCATTATTATTTTAACATAATAGCTTGCCTGCAAGCTTTTTTAATGTGGTTGATGGCACCACCAATGGAGCTCTACAGCTATACGGTCCCATTTAAGTTTGGTATCGTGCTTAGCTTGGCTCGCCCGCATGTACCCTTTTGCGATTCCTGGATTTTCTTCCAGAAATCTCAAAAACATTTATATTTTATACTTAGGTTTTTTTTAAGAAAGAAGGGGACAAACGAGCAAACGGGCCACCTGATGGAAAGCAACTTCCGTCGCCCATGGACACTCGCAGCATCAGAAGAGCTGCAGGTGCGTTGCCGGCCTTTAAAGGGGGAATAGGGTAATAGGGGAGGGTAGGGATGGGAAGGGAAGGGAATAGGGGAGGATAGGGAAGGGAATTGGGCCTCCGGTAAACTCACTCGGCGAAACACAGCGCAAGCGCTGTTTCACGCCGGTTTTCTGTGAGAACGTGGTATTTCTCCGGTCGAGCCGGCCCATTCGTGCCGAAGCATGGCTCTCCCACTTATAAATAAGTAAGGTGCGTCGGACGGACCATTATTTTCCAAATAAAAACTAACTTTTGATGTTGGCATGCAGGGATACAAATTTTACAAATTTTATACTTACTAGAATATGTAATATACTTATGACAATGTTAAGTGTAACTACAAAAGAGAATTTACATATTTGTTTAATGTCAAGATGTTACCATTTTAAACCCACTAAAGTAGAAAATAGGCACACCCGTGCGAGTTTCTTACGCCGGTTCTTCTCGCCGGGTTAGTTCCCGAACCGGTGGTAGGCAACATGTAGTTCAACATTCTGAAAATATTTGATTCAAATTTATTCAGAAATAAAACAATTTTTATTTATTTTTATTTTATTTTACATCCATCTAAAGTTTCTAAACAAAATGTATTTTTATGGTATGACGAAAAAACACATCTACATTACATAATCTATGTAACATCTTCTATACATCTATACATCTATACATATACATAAATAAAATTGGAGTGTCTGTTTGTAATATTGAAAGAACCGTTTTTTACTACATGCATATGAATGTATATAGGTACATACACCAAAACAACATATTTTTTTACAATTTTTGTCTGTATGTCTGTCTGTCTGTTTGTTCCGGCTAATCTCTGAAACGGCTGGAGCTATTTTGCTGGGACTTTTTTTGGTAGATAGCTGATGTAGTAAGGTATAACTTAGGCTACTTTTTAACCGACTTCCAAAAAGGAGGAGGTTATATTTTACTTTTTTCATATTTGTTAGCGGACTATCCATCTTTGTTATTATACTATGTTGACGCGGACGAAGTCGCGGGCAACAGCTAGTATTTCATATTTTTCGTAACCTTCTAATAAAATATATATTTAAAAAAATCTATACCGTATTTTAAAAAATAACAATACCACGTTGCCATAACGACGTTGACAAGACGCCATGGCAACATCTCGATTTTGATACGATTTTGTTCCGGAATTCCTACGCGTTACAATGACATCAAAAACGAAATCGAAATCAGACTCGTATCAAGTTGATATCACTTTCGGGAGTAAGGCACCTGGGCCTGTAGACAAGTGGCAAAGCGCTAACGCTAACGCTAACGCTAGCGCTACAAAATGTATGCGATTTGACATAAGTCATCGCTTCGCTAGCGAATACTAATGTCAATTCCATACATTTTGTAGCGCTAGCGTTAACGTTAGCGTAAGCGTTTTGCCACTTGTCTACGGGGGCTGTTCACATTATAACGTGACGCGTGATGCGTCGATGCAATGAGAACGAGCCATTCGAAACTTAACTTTATTTACTACAATTGAAGATACACATTGCATTGACAGACAGCTCGCAATGTTGGGCTGTTCCAATTTTGAATGGCTCATTTCAAAATGCACCCCGAGCAATGCGTCGCGACGTTGCAAAGTGAAACCGTATATTAAAGGCCTTAATATAAAAGGCCAAAGTATTAAAGGCCGACACATTAAAGGCCTTAATATAAAAGGCCAAAACATAAAGGCTAAAACATAAAGGTCAAAAAGTTAAAGGCCGACATGTTATAGGCCGAAATATTAAAGGCCATTTCACTCTGTTCCAGCGTGCGTGGAGGAGGACTGCACCGACTGGGAAGGCAAGACGGTGGGCCACGGGCTGTTATACGTCCCCGGGCCAGGCGTCTGCTCCATCTGCGTGTGCTACCACTCCGAGCCCATGTGGTGCAAGGCCATATACTGTGATCCGCCTTATGTAAGTAACGGATGCAGGCACGACATTCTGATTTTTTCTTTGAATCAAGTTAACTTCATGATCTTTAGGAAAAGCCTAACAAAAACGAAAATCTGAGGTAGAGGAACTGCCCCCCTAGACAAGTGGCAAAACGCTAACGCTAACGCTAGCGCTAACGCTACAAAATGTATGCGATTTGACATAAGTCATCGCTTTGCTAGCGAATACTAAAGTCAAATCCATACATTTTGTAGCGTTAGCGTTAGCGCTAGCGTTAGCGTTTTGCCACTTGTCTAGGGGGGCTGTATTCTTTCCTTATGTGAGTAGATCCCGTGTGAAAATTTCTTTTTGTGAGTGTTACGTTACGAGAAAAGAAAAACGATGCAAATGATGAATGCAACTAATTACTAAGTAAATAATATTACTAGAGGTCAAAATTCGACCTTAAATAATGATGATTTCAGTGTCAAAATATTGACTATACTTAGATAGATGTTTCGTCATAGAAATTGGTTCATATGCAGATAGAGCCTAACCTAGGTCCCTAATTATTTGGATTCATTCAACCGACCATGACTAGCATTGTCTTGACCCGACTAAATTACGTTGCTCCACTCTGCCTCAACCAATTTCACTGATGGCACAAAGATGTTGCAATTCAGACTTACAAAAAAAGTTATTACCTAAATAGTAAATAATCGAATTATTTCACAGTTCTGCACGAAATTCCGCGTAGGCGAGCGGTGCTGTGAGTTCGAATGCCTGGACCCTCCGGGAGAAAACGCCAAGTACCAAGAGAGGGAGCGTCTCCGAGCTCTCATCCTGTCGGGGAACTCCTCAGCAGCAGACATCACACCTTCCACGAGGCTCAAAGCGGGCATCTCCCTGCTCGCCGTCGCCATGGCAACGCTGGTTTGAACCGACCAATACCGGTTAAAACCGGATAGTACTAGCTATCGTTCGGAAAAAACCGGATAATAACAGAAACCGGAATCAAAGGATGCAAGTTATGGGTTGCTCAATTTATTTTATGAGCTTCGTGGTGATGACTACCTCCTTTTCATTTTGAGGGTACTACGAATTAGATTGGACAATAAAGGTTAGGCAGGTTTAATAATTTCACTTTTTCTAGAGTATTAGCAATGCGTAGGTACCTGCGTATATCAAAATTTAGGCCATTGGCCTTCAAAATAACACCAAAATGGGTAGACAACTTCATAATGGAACTTTACCTCTTTAACAATATTGGAATAGTTACTAGACCCTTAACAATAAAAAGATGTACAATAATAAAAATAATATATACTTACCTATAGGTCTACCAGAATCTGATGGCAAAAAGTGAGAAAATAAATTGACTCTACCAATACCGGGGTAATAGGAATACAACATTTTGATCCTTTTTCTCCTAATAGCGGCTCATTCTGTGTGTGAAACATGCAAATATTAAAAATTTACTTATCCAATGATCAAACATATTTTTGATTATTTTTCCGACCCAAATATCGACCAATAGAATTGCACCATTCGACGTCACGTGGTACAACCTACATGGTATTATAGGTACTGATAATTTTTTGAAAATTTTCTCTGGTAGTTGCTATATATAAAAGACAAACATGTCAAACTGACAGGTTGAATTCAATTGTGTCTCATGGTGCAATTATATTGGCCGACATTTGGGACGGAAAAATAATCCCCCGAATACCACACGAGCTTCAAAATTATCTGGCATTTCCCTCAAGGTTCCCTGCAAACAAATAAAGTCGTCAAGTTTTTCAGGAAAAATACTCGCGCTTCGCGCTCGTGATTTTTTAACCTGACAAAAATTGAATCCTTCATTTGTTTGCAACGAACCTATCGGGAAATATCCGATAATTTTGAAGCTCTTGTGGTATTATAAGTGAAAATCTACCATCAAAATTTCCCATCAAATTCTGGTAGAGTACCTATAATAATCCATACTTAGATATTATTATTATTATAAAAATAAACAGCAAGACAAGGTCTATTTGTCTTTGTATGATATATTAGAAAAGCCATGTAACAGAAAAAGTCAGCGGAATTGTCTTTGTTTTGTCACTGTCCGATACGGTAAAAAAGCGGCTAGACAGACAAACCAAAACACGAAGTGTGACTTAATAATATGTTTATAAACATGTTCATCTTTTTATTATTAAGGTCAGTGGATTTAGAATTTATATTCCCACATTTCAAAGGATTCCAATTCCCACGGTAATATTTTAAGTTTATAATCCAGTTGTGTATAATATACAACCCCTACACGTATAATCCTCGTGTATTATGCCTTAAAGTGAGTGGATTAGCTACACGAACGTATTTAATGAATATTAATTCAAAATATATGTGCCTGTTTTAAAAGCCTTGTATATAAATTATGAAACATGAACCACTCTATTTCACTTTATCTATTCCAATTTCAAACTATAAAATAGTTTACTTAGATATTTTTAGAAATTGATCGTAAGCTATGAAAATACTGAAAATTCTGGTGCAAAAATTTCTTATTTGTTGCGTACCCCTTCCGACAGGTGAAGATTTTCATTGTACATACTAGCTAGATTTTTTTATAACGAGCAAGTTCGGCTACAAGTTTTAGATGTGTAGCGTATTTCTTTGTATTTAATTAACATTTTCTCTACTTATTTACGTAACATTAAAATTTACACAGAGACAAATACATTAGTAAGGATAGAGTTCTGAAAAGTAAGGCCAATGAAACAAAACTATGCCTCACTTTGAAAGCGAGCTATCGCTGTGTACGTTGTGTCTACGTATGTATATGCGTAACATGCACACAAACGTAAAACATCTTGGTGTGCGTTGTATCTATGTAAAACGCATACGTACGTAGAATATTACTGCACCAGCTCTATCTTTACTTTTTCGTCCAGATATAAAGCCTATAATATCTTGAGTAGATATGTTATAATACCTGCATAATACCTCTAGCCAGACGTAACTGAGATTCGAAGCCAAAGAAAGGCTTACCGCGTTGCGACCACGCGTTAAAGCCTACACATACACACATTAGCACTTTACACATGAAAGGTAAAGTTACCTGTAGATTACATTTACACCTACAGCGTAATGGAAGCGGGTTATAGGATTTAAATTCATTATTTTTGGTAATACAGCTACACGACTTTAAATTTTAAGCACTTCATTTATACCTGGATAAGGAATAGTTCACCTGTGCGCAGTAGATACTAGGCATGTGTGCGTTTGGGGTGGGTTTCATCGTTCCCACAACTTAGCCTTAAGCGTGGAGTAAAGCACCATGGGCCTTTAGTGGAGAGATGCTACGTCTTGGGGAGTCTTACATACCCCAGATGTCACCAATCCACCGGAAATTCGTAAAGCATTTCCCCGTGGAGATTTTTTTTCGCCAAGAAAATGCCGTTCCGCATGCCGCGGAGAATGTTGCACCCTACCGCGGATATGTGGGACCCGCTGCGTCTTAAGCTGGTAGTAACGCAGCATCTACCCACATTGGCGATGCTACTCCACAACAACCATTGGCGGAGCCACGGGAGCCATTATATTACATCCTCGAGGCAGACTATTATAGCAGGCTCGTCTTGATACTTACCCACGCCGCGGTCAGCACCATCTAAAGGCCGGCAACGCACCTGCAGCTCTTCTAATGTTGCGAGTGTCCATGGGCGACGGTAGTTGCTTTCCACCAGGTGACCGTTTGCTCGTTGCCCGCTTATTTTATAAAAATAACATCTAAAGGCTGTGGACAAAGTTGAACTATCTTATTCTATACCTAGTATTAAATCCTAATTCCTTGTACTTAATACCTAATTCTTTATACTGGCTATTTTGTGATAATAATAATATTATTATGTAATAGATAAATAACAAACCTAGTTTTAAGATAACCCTAATTTTCTTCGACTAAACCCTACAAATCATTAGCTTGCATTTCGAGACTAGTAGTAATTTTCTACTCATCCAAGTAGTTAATTATTATTTTACTTACATATATTATGCGCGGTTTCTGATT
Source organism: Aricia agestis (assembly GCF_905147365.1). Classification (NCBI taxonomy): domain Eukaryota; kingdom Metazoa; phylum Arthropoda; class Insecta; order Lepidoptera; family Lycaenidae; genus Aricia; species Aricia agestis. The sequence continues at coordinate 14,218,432 of NC_056420.1, forward strand.
TTTTGACAAGAGTTTATCTATTCATACGTGGTTCTGATTGGCTGATGTCAAAATGCCTGGAAAAAGCCGGCAACGCATCTGCAACTATTCTGATGTTGCGAGTGTCCATGGGCGACGGTAGTCGCTTTCTGTAAGGTGACCCGTTTGCTCGTTTGCCCCCAATAATTAAAAAGTGGCCCAACGTTGACTCTGTTGAATAGGTAAACTGTCAGAAAATCTCAAAACCAGAACTAGCTGCCCTTTCTCTCCTACATAAAATTTTGACTACAGTAATACTTAAGTATATTAGATAGTGGAATAAATAAGACCATAAAAACGTAGATAGAAAATGTAGAATTGTATGTCATTTATAGAACGAAAGCGTTTGCACAGTTGTATGGCAATTATGACACCATATTAGCTATTACAACGTAGACAGACATAGGAATAAAAAGTTCTACGGCTCTGAAATTTTTAGACTCAAGAAAGATACCTATCCCTCAAAGTACTAACACAAGCAAAGTGTCCACAAAATTATTCATACTGATTGTACTATAAGAGAAGTTTATTCTTTAGGCATTTAACAGACCTACGTCAGTTGGTCACATTATGTCAAATCCAGCCGACTATTCACTATTCACGACTTTGGGTCCATTCAGACCGCAACGCGACGAGGCGAGGCAAGGCGCGGCGCGGCATTTTGTACGGATTTAATAAGAATACTTTTATTTACAGATGGGTAATGGAAAAATTTCCGAAAGAAAAGAAAAGAAAAAAGGAAAAATTTCCAATATATTTTTCCAATTTTTCAAATATTTTTCCAAATTGAAATGTCAACCAAGATTAGAAAATAAAACAAGATAACTACGGGATAACATTTTAAGGCTTTTATTTACTCTTTTTCTTGAAAACTTCTATGATTTGATGCATAAGCCGACCTTTAGACGATCAAATTCAATTGTATTGTGCAATATCACGCTTCAATTTTATTGAACAGTTTATTTGACAATTATTAGATTGAAGGCGCGCGATGTTCAATATCAACCCTAGGTCAATAATGTTATGGTGTATGGCCACCATTACGCAATATGATATGGCGCAATAAAATTGCTCGTCTAGTAGAGTAGGGGCCGCTAATATTATAGCGTTCATTACCGGTATTACTACAGTCGCGTTAGATTTTTTCTAAAATTAATAATAATAAAATATACAAAGTTTTTTTGCGCTTGTGTTTAAAAGTGGTCATAAATAGCTCAAATTCAAAAACTCTACCAAATCCGACGGGTGTGTTAGCCGCCATAAAATGATAAGATTGTTGAAAAGCTTGTAGATAATTAATTCTCTACAAGTTTGATTCTCAAGTCAAAGTATAATTTCGCCTGTATGACCTATACTTATCTCGATTATTATCAAAAGAAAAAAAATACAAAATCATTATCATTCGATTTCCTCCAACCTGCAAAGCTAGATCTCTCTCTAGGACTCTCTAGCCGCGATGCGCAAGGTGTTCCTGCGCATCGCGGCCCCCCGAGTAGCGGGGTGGTGTCGGGTCTGTAGATGATCGCTGGTTGAGTTGCGGTAGGTTCTATCGTACCCGCAACTCTGCCAGCGATGAGTGGAGCACCATGGGGTTTTAGTGGGTAGCAGGAGTCCCACAAACTCCGGCCGATATCCCCGATTTGCCGAGGATGCGTAAAGCATTTTCCCATGTTATAAAAAAGGGGATTTTGTTAGCTCCCATACAAAAAGCACTTGCCTATCTTTGCTTTATAACGGAACCCTTCGTGGGCGAGTCCGACTCGCACTTGGCCAGTTTTTAATAATAATAACAATTATTATTGTTATAGGGTCTAATCCATGATCAGAAATATCTAGTTTTATAATCGTTTGGGTCCCGGACTCCCGGATTATTTACCACTAGCTATTTGACCGAGCTTTGCTCGGTATTCGATAAAACACGAATAAAATTACATTTTCTAAAAATGATTCCTAGCTAGATCGATTTATCGCCCCCGAAACCCCCTAAATACTAAATATCATGAAAATCGTTGGAGCCGATTCCGAGATTCCAATTATATGTAAGTATACAAGAATTGCTCGTTTAAAGATATAAGATAGAAGGCGTAGAAAAAATCATTATAATCAAATTTGTTTAATTATTTGCCCTAAATTTGATTTTAATTATTGAGATACAGGCGAAATTATACTTTGACTTGTTTTTTGCAGTTATTTCCCTAAATACTGATTTTACAATGAAAATTATAAGGACTAAAGTTGTAGAAAATCAAATTTGCGACAGCTTTAATCCTTACCATTTTCGTAAAAATAAAAATAAAGGAGATATTATGGCTAAAAAATGATATTGTTTTTTTTAAACAACAAAACAACAACTAAAGTCATTCAAGCCTTTGAATTTCAACTTAATATGAACCATATTTGATATTTCATTTCATTTTTTACTATTTACTATTTCATTTAAACTAATAATTTCAATAAAAAATATTTTTCCATTATTTTTCCAATTTTTCAATTTTTCAGAAAAATAAATTGAAAAATTTCCGAGCTTTGAAATTTTTCGGAAAATTACCCATCACTACTTTTATTAAAGTATTCTTATTTTAGATTGTATTAAAGTAATCTCTCGATTTGACAGATTTCAATTGCGTGAGACGTCTTGCGAATCTGTCAAATCCATATATAGAAATGCATCTACGCGTCGCGTTGCGGTCTGAATCAACCATAGACATAATATATACGATTATATTATGTCTATGGAATCAACCCCATTGGATTGACATTACCCGGCCAAATGACAAAGGTCTGCCAACTGCCTAAGAATCAACTTCTCTGGTTGTACATAAATTACATTATTCTTCGTGTCTTTCACATTATCCAATTAGTTTGGCCACGATACCAATTGAAAACGATCGTATGTACCTACTTTAATGCGACCACTCCATGTTGGCCCATGAATCATGATGGACAAATATGGACGATCACAAACCTAGAGATAAAAATATATTGTCTTTCTCGACACTGATTGCGCATAGAGTAGAGCGCTATCTTCATTCTTATCTTTTTTCCTTTTATCCAATATAAAAAATGCAAAAAGCGCTATGTTTTTTCAAAAGCCCAGTGTTTGCCGTTTTCCCATCACCAAGGACAGTGCCGAATTTATATTTTTTATTATGAGAGCAGGCATTTCCGCCGCCTCATGTACCTACGAAATCTCTAGGACCGCTATGGACGCCGCCGCGCCTTAGGCCGTGGCCTATAACGGCCTATTTATAAATCCGGGCCTGACTAAGTGCCAACGTGGAGAAGAGCCATAATGTGTTAACTGTATAAATTTTGGACCAATTTTATGTAACCAAACATTTATTTGGTGTTGTGTGTAGGTATAATTAGTTAACGAGTATGCCGTGCTCGCGTGTTAGAAACCACGGTTTGGTATTGACCGAACATCGTAGGAAACAATTTTGCAATTTTAAAGGCTCACGCCATAGTATTAGAGTAGTTAACATTAGTAACATGGGAATTATAGAATTATAGCATTCAAATAACTAAAAAATCATTACTTATCAAAAAATTAACAATATCGATCCGTATAGAAAAGGCCGCGCCAAAATCGGGCCTGCAGGACAACTGCAGTCTGCAAGTGCAACACATAGACAAAAAGTGAAAACATCGAAATTATACCTAACATTTTAAAATGTAAGGCCCAGGCAATAATGTTGAAAAGGGAAACACAGAATTTGACTTCAACTTAGCCTGATAAATAAGACTTTCCCGAACTTTACTTAGTTATTTCCTTACTTACATACTTAGACCAATCTTAATCCCTTCCTATTGTAAATAAATTCATTTCAATGTAAATTATAAGAAAGTAGATTTTAATATTTGCTTAAAAACATTTCACGTAGGTAGGCTTTCAAAATTGTAGAGTTTAACATTAACATCCATAGTCGGCCTTTCATAATTTTGTGGGTTTTTTTCTTACTAAAAGTAGTGATCAGAATCTATTATTTAAATGCAGTATCAATGTCAATCAAATTTAGTATACAAAATATAACTACTTACTTCCTTTTCTGAAGTAGGTTCAAAGGGTCAACCTAGTTCAACGACCGAGCACACCTTCGTAGCCCCTAAAGAAAGAGGCCTATCCCCACTTTCACAAGTGTCCCTTAGGGTTTACAAAAGGGAGTGTGGAAAACTTTGTCTAGATACAAAGTTCTCAAACTTTTTTGCTGACGGAACTCGTGTGAAATGTAATTTATAACGGACCCTAAAAAAAGGATGTTTTGCCTTTGAACGAATCCTCTCTATGCTGATGTTTGATTATATTTCTATAAAAACCATTTAGGTACGTGTGAGTGGTCTCAGCCGAGCACACTTTGAAAATAGCTGATCTGACAAGCCTCATCTAGCATTTAATCCAAGACCGTCCTAGACAAATTAGATTACTAAATAGTTAAGATTTTGTCTTTATCTGATACGTTAGAAAGATCGCTCAACAGATAAAAACAAAACATTGTCTAGGTCTCATAGGCAGATCATAGAAGTAATTATTAAGTCTATAATAGATAGTTACTGTGTTTTAATCTCAGACCAAATAAAAGTCAAGACAGATCCCTGCGAACAACAAAGTGAAGCCTATCAAAGTACGCCATTTGTGCACACGCTTACGCAGGGCACCTGTAAGGGCTACTGGCGCCTGTGTGCAAGAAAAGGATTTTAGCGCCCCTTTAGGAAAATGTTTAGAGTCCATAATTTTGGCGCCCCTAAAGATGGCGATTTGGCGCCCCTAGAGGATGGCGCCCGTGTGCATTGCACACACTGCACATATGGTAGCGGGGCCCTGCGCTTACGCGCATATTCGCAAAACGAAAGTACGCCAATTGTGCACACGCTTACGCCCATATGCGCAAAACGAAAGTACGCCAGTTTTCGTCAGTAGCTAGCGCGACTCGTGAGAGCACGCGTTTAGAAAATAATATTTAACTGCTTGAAAATGCCGAGCTCTGTCGTGAAAGGGTGTAAAAATAATTCATCTTTTTATTTGGTCTGAGGGTTTAATAAGATTTTCTTACAATAAGAATTCTTTTCCTAACCTAACCTAACCTTACCTTTAACCTTACCTTTTTCTAGGTAGTACAGCATCGATGTCATGATAAATTCTAGATCTACAAAGTGCCATTTGATTGACCTACCCGTAAAGACTAAGTGATATCTTATGATACAAACTTCAATACACCTATAATAGAATAAGGTATGACTAGACATGAAGTAATTTAAAATTAATCGATGTCACTAGATAAGAATCTTTGCAGTTTATTGGCTATAAAACACTTTATTTATTAATGACCATATTTCGACCTTATTTTCTTACTAATAAAGTTCAAAAGGCACACCACAGGTGCCTGCGATACTTTGAGTGCATGATAGCACCCTACTAAAAACGAACTGTGTACCTACACTGGATACCAATTTGAGTTTCAACTTTCACTAGAGTCTAGATCTTTCTAGAATTACAATGTGTATTTTTGGCTTAGACTTATTTTATTCCCTACAATCTACAATTATTATTTATCGAAATCTCAAATTATTAGGTTGATTATTATTAGGGTGTTCATTATTAATTTAATATTTAATACACAAATTCCAATATACCTAATACCTATGCCTTAATACATATTTGGATATAATATAATAGAAAATTGTCTCCTTTTAAATCTACTCACTTTACAACTAGGAAATAATTCTGAATTCTGATGTATTCTAGCTTACAAGATCCAACTGTAAATTAAATTTCACATACTGCTAGCGCCATCTATGTTTTACAAACGCCAAACAAATTGTTTAAATTATTTTTATTTTTACATGTTTTAAGTTATGGTAAACTTACAATAAAATAAGGTACTATATCATGATATAGTACCTTATTTTATTGTTAGTTGTAATGAACAGACATAATATTATTGTATAAAGTTGAATGCTGTAAGCATAATTTAATACACAGGAATAAGTTGAGTTAACCCAATGATAAATATTATTTTATAACTATCTAATCTGATTAATAGTTAATTATTGTAAATAACAATTGCAGAATAATTTTATTTAAATAAAATATATTTGAAGTATTTACTGCTTTCTTTTTTCTTACCTTCCTATTCTTATATAATTTTACTAGCGACCCACCCCGGCTTCGCACGGGTATAAAATATATTATAGCCACTGAAAAAATGTTTAAAATTGATAGCCTATGATCCTTCACATGGTCTACTTCTTATCTGTGCCAAATAACATAAAAATTGCTCCAGCAGTTCGCGAGATAAGCCCTTTCAAATAATTTCCCCCGTTTTTTCCACATTCTCCTATTAGTCGTGATAAAATATAGCCTATAGCCTTCCTCGATAAATGGCTATCTAACACTGAAAGAATCATCAAAATCTGTTGCGTAGTTTTAAAGATTAAAGGGAACAAAGAGACATGAGGGGAAAAGAAGTGACTTTGTTTTATAATATGTATAAGATGTACCTAACTACAGACTAGAATCAAGATAATTTAAATACGGGCTTAATCAAAAAATGATATTTTGTTGTTTTTAAGTTCCCTGCTGTAGTTAAGCTTTGTTACCAAAACAAAATATGAAATTATTACAATAATCAGAAAATGCATTTCATGATATGAAACAACATTTAACAAATATACATATCTTTATTAATATAAAATTATATCACGTTTTTCACCACCTCAATCCCATCTCATGTAACTCCTTTTTGGCCGTGACTATCTCTTTTTGTAGTTCCTTAGCCGCCTCCTCACAATTGTTAAATGTTAGTACTCGGTATAAAACTACGAGTATTGCATACAGTCCAAACAGTAGCACAAATATAATAGGGGAATACAGAATAAGCTCCATATTCTTCTCAATAAAACTGTGTTTCACATAGCCTCCGATGAGGGAATACCAGACAGCAAAGATTGCGCTAGTAACAGAGATCCATTCGAGTAGCTTGGTCATTTTCTGAAAATAAAGTTTAAAGATGTTATGACAAGCAATTAGTTTATGTGAGTAAATGACATTAATATGAGACATCATGCGGTAAGTAAAGTTTATTGGTGTGGTGATTCATTCCTATAGCAGCGTTTACTGCCAATATTTTGTTTATTGCTTACACGACTCCAAATTCACATCGTGAAATCAAAAATATTGTAGTTTACCTGCACTTTTGTTTACGTTTATGTTCAAAGTTTTATAACCAACACACTTGCTTATAATCAATGTTTTGGTGTAGCGAAGACAACGACGAGTTCCTTTATCATAAATTAATTATTCTTCGTCGACGTAAGTAGAAAATAATAATGTTTTTAATAATTTTCGTTTTTCAATTTTCTGATTCCTCAAAAGTCAAAACTCGAAAGCACAGATTACTAGTTTAAAATTGTAGACTCAAAAGTAATCAGAAACTGTCAAGTGTCAGGAATCAAAAATCAAAATGACACATGTGCTCCGTGAGTAATTTGTATTCTGTGCACATGTGACAATAAAGCATTGACTTTTTTATGAGGACGCGGCATAGGTAATGGTCTCCACCAAAACAAAATACTGTGGCCGGTCCGCCATTTTATGTCCGGTTCTCCGAGGTACATAAACTGTCAAAGTGTCGTATTAAAGGGATGTCGAAATTGAAAGAAAATATCAAAATGCAAGCAAGCACGAGTTAACTGCGAAGTTTAACGAACGACGCATGAGTTTCGGCGGGGCCGAAAGTTTCGGCTATATTTTGGCTGAGACCGAATCTAAGGCCGAAACTAGATTTTTTGGCCGAAACTGGCCGAAACCGAAACCGAAAGTTCGGTCGGTCACTAGTTAAAAATAATTGTCATAAAAAATGCTCCCAAAAATATCAGTAATGGGAACCGGCGGTAAGTAAACTGCCGGCAGCCGAGATATAAAACAATATTATAATGATATTTTATGATATGTATTTAATTTAAGAATTTTCAACGTTTACTTTCAATGCAGCAATGTAAGGGCTGATGTAATAAATAAGTAACTTTATAATTTGTTATGTGTATATTATTTACCCCTATAAGAACCTCATGTCATAAGTCATAACGTCATATCCGACGAATGACGATTGAAAAATCATTCCAAACGAAAATGTGTATCTACTTTTCAATCGTCACCTTTTTTGCCAATTAAAATTTATGATACCTAATTTGAAATACAAAATCTGTCAAATTTGCTTATTTATTTCTTAAAGAAACTCCGGTAAAATAACTCGAACGGACTAAACTATCGATAGCAAAATACTATACTATCGATAGTAAAATATACATCACTAGCACACGCACACATTGACAGATCAAAAATGGTCACGCATTTTCGGGTTGTCAGGTGGTCTATACGACAGTATATAATAAGTTTATGGTCTGGCCCCATGGAAAGTCCCTGAAGGACTTGTGTTACGGGTACCAGACAACGGAAATATATATAGGTAATACTTTTATACTATACATATATTTAAGATTTTTATTATATTATATATTTAATACACATCCATGACCCAGGAACTTTGAAAACTTTTTGTTCCGTTGGCGGGATTCGAACCCGCGACCCCCGGCTTGAGCTACCAACGGCCAACTCGCTCACCACTGAGCCACAGAGGAATGTGAAAGAGTGATGTGTTTTTGTATTTTTTTCCTAAAATTGTGTTAGATGGGTTTTTAATGTGTAATATTGGTAGGATATTAACCATCACATATTCGTTATCGTGTACAAGTGTAGGAAAGTGATGCAATATCCAGAAACGTGCTATTTTGTGTTCCCTCCAAAACTCCATCGAAAGTATAATAATCAGATGGTTTCAGTTCAGTTCAGTTCAGTTTCAGTAAAGCGTCTACCACTTTACTGAATCAACCGACTTGACTTCGTGTTGACTTTTACTTGGAATTTGACTAGACTTTAGACCTGACAAGTGACAATATAGAAAACGAGGCTGAAAATTGTATTTTAGAATATTGTTTTCCAGCCATATTTATACTCATAGACTTAATATATACTGGTATATATTAAGTCTATGTTTATACTCGACCTTAGATAATATCTAAGGTCGAGTATAAACATTATGGCACTTCGGCTATATAACCATATTATGGTTATATAGCCGAAGTGCCATAATAAGAAAAGAAAAAAAAGAATGTCACGGAACGTCAATTGACATTTAAATGACAGCGATCTTTTTTTTTCATATAATGGCACTTCGGCTATAACCATGGCCAGTGTCGAGTATAATATTATGGCGGGAAAACAATATTTTATAAATTTTTTTTAAATTATCGTCAGGTCAGTCAGGTCCAAAGTCTAGTCAAAGTCTAAGTATAAAGTCAATACAGTCAAGAAGTCAAGTCGGTCGATTTAGTAAAGGGGTAGGACGCTTTACTGAAACTTTTTGATGGAGTTTTGGAGGGAACACAAAAGAGCAAGTTTCTGGTTACTACATCACTTTCCCACACTTGTGCACGATAACGAATATTTAATGGTTAATATCCTACCAATATTACCTACACATTAAAAACCCAGATAACACAATTTTAGGAAAATAATATAAAAACCATAATAAAAACACAACATCACTCTTTCACATTTTCCCAAAAACTCCGACAGCGATCTTGGCGAACTGTAATGTGTCAAGCTTTGTTTTCTTTCCACTTTTCATCGAAAAACGAGCAAAGTTCATACATTTATACTAACAGAATTTAAATTGTAAGGTGTATGTATAGGACTAACCCTTAGAGTATACATTAGCAATCTATAGAGCGCGCGCATCGCTCGTTCCCCGTTGTGCCGATCGTAAGCAGAAGTTCTATAGATACTTGTCAAACGTATAACGCAAGTCTAGTGATGTTCCATGCGCCATCGTAAGATGCATATAGGAAAATATGTTCACACTCGTGCTTACAGTTCATACCTTGTTAGAAGCACACTATAGCTTGCTATAATGTATACTCTATGGACTAACCCTAAATGTTTGTGTTTGTTTTAGATTTTTCAACAGACACCGTACGCGTCTCATCATACCGTAACCTTGTTTCTTCATAAAGCCATCTCATAAAGTAAAGTCTTTGCCAAAACACTCTGATACTGGCGACACACAAAGGAGCCATTAACATATACTAGTAATCTGTGGCCATTAATAAAAAAGAAGAAGAAGAAGAAAACGAGCAAATTCGCAAAAGAGAATACCTTAGAAACATATTTTATAATTATTTGGCGTTGAAAATATTCTCGCAAACACCCAGGACAAATCCATGTGGCATAGTTCCTTTCACATTTTTTGTGCTATATCTACAACAATCGGATTACAGAATAAAAGATTAACAAAAACTGCCGTTCAACACTCATTATTAGTTTTGTTTAATATTCAAATAGAATATAACAGGGGTTACAATGAACGAAATAGACGATAAATTCTATTACGTGTATAGTTCTTCTTTAGACCATAAGGTCCAGATAAAAATGTAAGCATTCTTCATTATTCTTTTGTTAATACAATACAGTTAAAGTTTACAAATATAGAAAATCATAGCATTTATCCTATGCCAAGCTCATCAAATATATAATATGCGACGCAGAAACGGAATATGCACTAAGTTTTATTGTCTCACATAATGTAGTGACATTTTTTAAAAGGGTTGACGAGCAACTGGTTCTCCTAGATTCTAGGGCAATCAATCATATTATACCAATGATACCAACCAATATCAATTTCTAGGGCCTGGAAATTGATAAAGTTGTACTTACTATCTGTGGAAATCACTAAGCTGCATTGGAACATCAATTAGAGTGAAATAATTCAAATTATATTTTACAGCGGGACTCTTGAGGGTCAACGTGCAAAGCCAGAGTATGACAAGCTTCTCGAAGACCCCATGCTCAAATTCTCAGGGCTGTACCAGGAGGAATGTGCTGATCTGTATGTGACATGTCAGATACTCTGTGATGGAGAGCCTCTAGCGTTGCCTGTAATGACCTCGTATAAGTCATTCACTACTAGATGGAAGTAAGTTGAGTAGATTGGATCTTATCGCAGTGTGGAAAAGTGTTTTCCGTTTAGATCAGGGGGTTCCCAAACTTTTTTCGTGTACTGCCCACTTTGAGAACCAATTATGTTTTAGCTCATCTGGTCATCTGGATGCATTTTAAATTGAAACAATGGGGATTGTATTGTTTGTATTGTTTGTTTCACTTTAAAATGCATTTGTATTGTTTCAATTTAAAATGCATCTAGATGAAATAGATCACCCCCCAAGCCTCTATACAACCTTTAGACTTTCAGCGTTTTAGATCCATTCAACCAAAACAGCCTTGTCAATTAACAGAAAAATACAGGACTAAAATAATGCATATATAACTGTTAAATATACCTTTTCTAACATATTATACTTAATGCAAATTCAGCAAGATGGATTAGTCTGTTCTGATGTAATCTGCATTTATTAGGGTTCCGTAGGCAAATGGCAAAAATGGAACCCTTATAGATTCGTCATGTCTGTCTGTCTGTCCGTCTGTCCGTCTGTCCGTCTGTCCGTCCGTCTGTCTGTCTGTCTGTCCATCCGTCCGTATGTCACAGCCACTTTTCTCTGAAACTATAAGATCTATAATATTGAAACTTGGTAAGTAGATCTAGTCTGTGAACTGCATTAAGATTTTGATACAAAACTGGAAAAATTATAAAAAATTTTAGGGGTCCCCATAGGTACAACTGAAACAAAAAAAAATTTTTCATCTAACCTATGCATGTGGGGTATCTATGAATAGGTCTTCAAAAATCATATTAAGGTTTCTAATATCAAATGATATTTCTAACCTGAATAGTTTGTGAGAGAGACTCTTCCAAAGTGGTAAAATGTGTGTGTCCCCCCTCTAACTTCTAAAGTAGGGGCATGATAATTCTAAAAAAATATATGATGTACATTACTATAAAAACTACCAACGAAAATTAGTTTGAACGTGATCTAGCAAGTAGTTTTTTTTATACGTCATAAATGGATATTAAATCAACTGAAATATAAAAATAAATCAAAAATCTTTTGGTTACATAGAAATAAACCTTATTGCTGCTGCGGAACCCTTCATCGGCGAGTCAAACTCGCACTTGGCCGCTTTTTTAACAGACTTCCAAAAAGGAGAAGGTTACTCAATTCGACCGTATATATGTTCTTTTTCTATGTTTGTTCGCAGATATCTCCGCCGTTTGTGGACCGATTTTCAAAATTCTTTTGTTGTTGTATAGGATACAGCCGTGATTTGGTACCATGGTCACCAAAGTGGTGATCTGATAATGCAATCCATGAGGAATCGAGAGGACTCCTTGAAATTTTTAAGGAAACATCTAGTGATTTTAACTTTTTCTGAAAGATTATGAGCATACGCTTCCAAAAAGTAACATTTTGCACTAGTGTATACCCTGGTTCCAAAGGTGCTGTACAGAACTCTTGAATCCTTATAGATACAAGTTCGGGGGGTTCGGCGTTGTTTTAAAAACGGGAAGCATATACTGCAATGCAAATTACTTTCATCATCATCATCGTCATCATCATCATCATCATCAACAGTACTTTACTAAGTTATTTATTAAAAGTGAATATTATAACGAAATTATTGTAACCTCAACTAAACATACAGATTTCGAGTATCATTTGATTAATATGCGGGGGGCTTTGCCCCCACCCCCTACCTGGGGGGGGGGGCGCAACCGCAAACCCCCCTCCTGTAAATGCTGTCGCGACATTAGTGTTGACCTTGCCCCCGGCCCTTATTTAGTGTTGAATTTTAATTCTCCTTTCTAGGAGGAACAAACTAAATTATATATAGAATATTTTATTTTAACATAAACTAAACATTCACTTTTTGAGTGTCATTTAATTACTTCGCTTCGCCCCAGGCTAAACTTCAGTTCAGCCTCCTAAAATTTCTGCGAGTCTTGACATAGCTATAACTTACGTCAGCTGGTACCAACTTCAAAGTGATAAAGATTGAGTAAAGATATAGTTGAGGCTTAGGCCAATCCTATAAAGGGCACTTAAATAGAGTAAGAATTATTATTTCATACTTTTTAGAGGCAGTTTACTATGGAAGTCGGTTTAAATTTTTTGTTTAAAAATAATTATTAATAAGGCTGTTACTGAAAAAGTTATGACAATGGAAAAGCACTAAAAATGCAATTGCGAAAGTTTTAAAGCTATTTGGCCGAATAATATCATAAGACATTAATCCATACTAATATTATAAATTCGAAAGTGCGTCTGTCGGTCTGTTACCTCTTCACACCCTAACTGCTGAATTGATTTAGCTGTTATGTGGAATGAAGAGTCTTTGAGTCCCGAGAAAGGATATAGGATACTTTTCATCACCGATAAATGTATGGTTCACTTGCGCTAAGCAAATTTTAGCGCAACTGAAGCGAGTATTATTGTATCACTTTAGAAAAAGGTACCATTTCCGTGCCAAATCCCAAATCTGTAATAATTTTAGCGCCATGAATTTATGGGCAACAACTAGATACATACTGATAAGAAAAAAAACAACATTCAATGATTGTTAGAGTTGTGTAAATATGATACAGACATACAGGGTGTTACAAAAATAAGTGATAATACTTTAGGGTGTGTACGTGTTCCTTGTAGAGAGTTCACTGTGAAAGTAGCAGCGCTGAAAGAACAAAATTTTTTCGAAAGTAAAGAAAAACTAAGAATAATAATTATTCTAAAGTTCAAATATATTATAAACAAATTAATGACGTAATAAATTTAAATTTATGCAATAAAAATTTAATTAAAATTGATAAACATTAGAAGAAGATTTTTCCTTACATACTTTATGAGGAAACAGCGCCATCTAGTAACCAGTTTTAAATACATAAGAATTCATCAAGGTTGTTTATTCAATCTATACATCTATAAATATAAATAAAATTGGAGTGTCTGTTTGTAATATTGAAAGAACCGTTTTTACTACATGCATATGAATCTCAAGGGCGTCGCCAGCCGATGGCGCAGGGGGGGGCAAGTTGACTTTACCTACTACAATTCATACTTTTCTCATTCTCTATGAATGAGAAAAGTAGGTATGAATAAATTGTAGCCGTAGGTAAAGTCGGTTTGATCTGTTGAGTTTGGTTTATTATGCCAGAATTTCTGCCAGAGCTCGACTTCAATTTTTATGTTTGGTAAATTATAAAACTGAGCGATAGTTTTACAAGTTTCTGTGAGATTTTCGACTTGCATCGTTTGAATTTGTGCGGGGTGTAAATTGCAATTTAGATTTAAAAGCAAATGATGGAGTATTTTCTTCAGCAAAGCGTGTTCGTCACTCCCCCTCTCCCGCTTCAACGATACAGTAGAGCAGAGCGTAGTTGAGCCATAGTAAAAGGCGGGGTTGAGCGTACGGAATATAAGGAGTGGAATTGGTGAATTCATTCGAGTTTCGACGTACGGGAATGATTGTTCAAGGCTTGAACTTCAAGCACATTAACTTAAGGACTTTGGTTGCATTATATTTGGCAACTTTTTTAGAATCTCTAGCTGCCCCTCCCTGCCCCTCCTTGGCGACGCCCTTGATGAATCTATATACGATACATACACCAAAACAATATTTTTTACAATTTTTGTCTGTATGTCTGTCTGTTTGTTCCGGCTAATCTCTGAAACGGCTGGAGCTATTTTGCCGGGACTTTTTTTTATAGATAGCTGATGTAGTAAGGTGTAACTTAGGCTACTTTTTAACCGACTTCCAAAAAGGAGGAGGTTATATTTTACTTTTTTCATATTTGTTAGCGGACTATCCATCTTTGTTTATTATACTATGTTGTCGCGGACGATGTCGCGGGCAACAGCTAGTAACAATATAATAAATTACGACTTTTAAGCAATCAATAAAAAAAATAATTGGCCAAGTGCGAGTTGGACACAATGAGTTCCATACCATAAAAAAAAAGACAAAAATTGTGATTTTTTGTATGGGAGCCCCCCTTACTTAGTTATTTTATTTTAATTTTTTGTTAATTATTAAAGTTTGAATACACTTAAGTATTCTGTGAACATTTCAAGTGCCTGTTGCCATTATTGATATCGAGCAAAAAAAGGCCAAAAAAATCGCGTTTGTTGTACGGGAGCCCCCTAAATATTAATTTTATGTATTTTGTTTTTACTGTTTGTTGTTATAGTGGCAACAGAAATACCCAATCTGTGAAAATTTCTCTCTAGCTATTACCGTTTTTGAGATACAGCCTGGAGACAGGCAGACAGACAGACGGACAGACATCAAAGTCTTAGTAATAGGGTCCCGTTTTTTACGCTTTGGCACAGAATACATATTAATCCTTTGGGTACGGAACCCTAAAAAGATGAAACAGAACAACTTTATAGTTTGATACAAATTTATGTTTGACTTTTCCTCACTGTGAGCTGCATCATCGTAATGTTATTTGAATTGATTACCTCGGTCGTGGGAATCCCAGATGCAATAGATTTTCAATTGTTATGCGGCACTCGGGTGCCGCTTGGAAGTTGGTGGGTTATTAAGCACATAGATAAAGTATTATAGTACCTCAATGGTTAAGCATCAAATTAGTTATGTACCATTATTTGCCATTAGGGGTGCTGTTTCGATCACATACATATTAAAGCTTTTTGCCCCGATCTAAGCCCTGAACTAATGTCAACCTCATGAACTTTATATTTAATAATAATAATAATAATAATAATATCTATGGACGCTTCACACCACGTCAGTCTGGCCCCGTGCTAAGTACCTGAAGGACTTGTGTTACTGGTACCAGACAACGGAAATACATATTTAATACTTTTATACTATAGTCTATACATAATGCATAATATATTTAAGATTTTTATTATATGATACACATATTTAATACACATCCATGACCCAGGAACTTTGAAAACTTTTTGTCCCGTCGGCGGGATTCGAACCCACGCGACCCCCGGCTGGAGCTAGCAACAGCCCACCAACTGAGCCACAGAGGTCGTCGCTTTATATAGCACAACTTTTTATAGCAAATCCATTAAAATTTGCTACGAATAAAATTTGAAACTTAATATTACCTTCTAAAATTATGCACTCGTGGCTTTCTGTACCAAACACTTGTTATCTCTATGTACCATCGCGGAAATTGATTCCTAGGTAGTTGAAAGACCAACGTCATTTGGTCGGATCATGTCAATTCAATGTTAATTGTGATCTGTTAACTTGGTTTGACGTAATGCGACCAAACTACGTAGGTCCCCCATCTACCTAGAAATCAACTTTTCTGATAGTACAATATGCAGGAACATCTTTTGGCCTGGGAAAGTACGACATATGATAGAATTGCTATATCTAATCCAATATCCATGCTTCAATAACATTACAAATGCGAACAGCGAAAGTGTCCGTCTGTCTGTAATATCTCTTCACGCTCAAACCGCTGAAATTTGGCATTGACATATTGCAAAAGTGTACGGTTCCTGCGCGATGAACGAATATCGCGGGCGTCTTTTATAGTTCACAATATGCAACAACTTCTTTTGACCTAGGATAGTACGAGATATTTATACTATAGAATAAAAAAGTACAATGGAAGGAATAGATTCATTTTTTTTTAATTAAATAAGGGGGCAAACGAGCAAACGGGTCATCTGATGGTAAACAACTACCGTCGCCCATGGACACTCGCAACATCAGAAGAGCTGCAGGTGCGTTGCCGGACTTTAAATAGATCATAGATAGTTGACGGACCTACGTCATATGGTTGGATTTTGTCAACTCAATGTAAGTCATCTGTCAGCTGGGTTTGAGAAAACGCGACCGAAATAAGTTGGTCCGGCATCTGCCTATAAATCAACTTCTCTGATAGTACCTAAAAATTTATAATCGAACCTGCATTCGCAGCTGGAACGAGTGGATAAGTCTGCCGCTGAACTACAGCGACATGCCGCGGTCTGCGGCGCTCGCGCTCACCGTGTACGACTGCGCCGGGCCCGGCAAGCTGATGGTGGTCGGCGGCACCATGATATCCTTCTTCGGCAAGCACGGCATGATGCGACAGGTGGGTTGACCCGTTAGCATTGGCGGTCCTAGGGGTGGCGAACAGGGCCATCGCCCGGATAGGTATCGAATATCGCGCTATCGAAGTTTTCTGAGCGCGTCGGTATATATACGACAGCTGAAATTTATCACATGGGCTTCGGCCTGACCGGGCATACCACCTCGCTCGGTCGGAAGATCTTCCTTTGGCCACCACGCATATTATCCCACATTGGTGACACTCGACAGAACACGCCTCCATCATTATCACTCCCCGCCCCTCCGCACCGCGCCAGCCAGCATCGCCTCATCGGGTACACCGTCCACTAGCCGCAATGTACCGCGGCCTGGGCGAGCAGAGCACATCTCTCCTGGTCAGCACGTAGCATCGGCCCCGCACGGCAGCTATCCGACTAACTGGATCCCGTGCAGCAGTTTACAGTTCCGACTCACTGGGAGTCACTGCAACAGTTCCGACTCACTGGAACTCACTGGCACTGGCGACTCAAGCGACAAGACTTCAAAATTCGACCTCCGGTCTTCGGGGGGGAGTGATGTGGCGGTACCCACAATTCGCCTAACATTCCTGCATCGCGCTATCGAAGTTTCCTGAGCGCGTCGGTATATATACGACAGCTGAAATGTATCACGTGGGCTTCGGCCTGACCGGGCATACCACCTCGCTCGGTCGGAAGATCTTCCTTTGGCCACCACACGTATATCCCACAGGTATTTTTTTGGAATACAAAAGGCCTCGCAAGGACCTTCCGCCCGGGGCCTCGCAATGGGTAAGACCACCATTGCCCAGTAGTGCAAGCGCTGGATGGCGTTGGGTAAATCTGCAAAATGTGTGGACCTCATTTGGTCTATAAGGTATATAATGCGTTCCTCACATTTTGCGTACTAAACTCCACTCAGCGCCCGCTCTATCAAGTTCGCCGCAGTGCGCAGTGTACCAAATTTATACCAGTACCTTTGAATCCACATTGGAAGGCTCCAAGGTTCCGCGCAGTCGGTAGAATGTGTACGGCCTAAGTGTTTTGACTGAAGTTTGTTAATTCACTAGCGGTTTTGATTGGCTAACGTCAAAACTCAAAATATTAACCAATTAACAACCCCGTTGAAAAGAAAACTCTTTTCAAAAAACCTGAGCCGACCGAAATGATAAAAAAAAATAAGTTGGCAAACGAGCAAACGGGTCACCTGATGGAAAGCAACTTCCGTCGCCCATGGACACTCGCAGCATCAGAACAGCTGCAGGTGCGTTGCCGGCCTTTTAAGAGGGAATAGGATTATAGGGGAGGGTAGGGAAGGGAATACTCACTCACGGTAAACTCACTCACTCGGCGAAACAGCGCAAGCGCTGTTTCACGCCGGTTTTCTGTGAGAACGTGGTATTTCTCCGGTCGAGCCGGCCCATTCGTGCCTAAGCATGGCTCTCCCATGTGTATTGATTACTTACTTACTTACTTGATACTTACTAGGACTGAGATGAAATATTATAATTTATAAGCATACAGTGACGTGTTTTTTTTTAATGATATATGGGTTCAAACGAGCAAACGGGTCACCTGATGGAAAGCAACTTCTGTCGCCCATGGACACTCGCAGCATCAGAAGAGCTGCAGGTGCGTTGCCGGCATTTTAATAGGGAATAGGGTAATATGAGAGGGTAGGGAAGGGAATAGGGGAGGGTATGGAAGGGAATAGGGTAGGGGATTGGGCCTCCGGTAAACTCACTCACTCGGCGAAACACAGCGCAAGCGCTGTTTCACGCGGGTTTTCTGTGAGGACGTGGTATTTCTCCGGTCGAGCCGGCCCATTCGTGCCGAAGCATGGCTCTCCCACGTACAAAATGAAGCATTACTGGATTCAGCAACAAACGTGTTGCTGAATCCAGTAATGCTTCATCCAATCCCGCTTTGTTATTCTATACCTATGTATTAAAATGTTCATAGGCGTCGACCGTCGCCCTTTACTTGGATACTTATTTACACGTCATACGAGAACGAACGATACTGACGAATGTCTGAACTCTGAGTAATATTCCAGATAAAAGGTCATCATGTCAATTCTTGAAGTAAAATCTAGCTGAACTAATGTGTATGTTATCGTTTATGTTAATTATTTACTGTTGCTAGTTTCAACTTTGTATGAGGTAAAAGATTAGACTTGATATTCCTGCTGAAGTTTCCTTATTGTTTTTCTACAGGGCGTAACAAAACTAACTGATAATAATTAAGGGTGTGTACGTGTTCCTTGTAGAGAGTTCATTGTGAAAGAAGCAGCGCTGAAAGACCAAATCTTTTTTTCAGTTTTGTATGGGCAAGCGCCCCAGTGTCGCGAGTTTCCCCATACAAAAGTGAACAAAATTTTTGGTCTTTCAGCGCTGCTACTTTCACATTGAACTCTCTACAAGGAACACGTACACACCCTTAAGTATTAGCAGTTTGTTTTGTTACACCTTGTATATTTATATCGTAAATATTTAATTAAATAATATTCATCCGCCACACGCCTCAACGGTCGCCGAATGTAAGAATTTTAAAAAATCACATTTAATATGCAAATACCAAATTATTCGAAATCAAAGAGCGGCCGGGTTTCAGATATTGAGGTGATGAATAATAAAAGATGATTATATATTATTATTTGACTATATCAACTAAATGTCATCCTTGCATGTCGCCGCATCGTGTGCGCTTGCAGGTGAATGAACGTGCACGCGGCCCCGCCCACTTGCGTACGCTGTACGCACTTTGCGTATATGCAAAAAGACGCGTTAAAGGCCCATAATCAACCTTATTTTAGGTCCATAGTGTCATGAACATGAAGCAAAAACTTTCTTATTGCACTTTTATTTTCGGTTAAGTCTATCTGATAATTTTACTCCAAATCGAGTAATAATTACTGTGTGGAGTGTGGACCGTAAAACTGACAGCTCCTGACAGCTCGAAGGCTCGCATCGGGCCGCTCGAAGGATTGATGGAACCGGATCGAGCCGGATTGATGGAATGAAATATATCGATTTAGAATAAAACTATCGAGCAATGATGAATGTGTGGACGAAAGTCCGAGCCGCGGGTTTTGCTCGACGTTATTGCTCGATTGAGCAAAACCGTATGTGAGTACTTAGCCATAAGGTCTTAAAGGCCATTTTTGCATGTCGTTGTATCGCGTGCGTACGAGGGGTAAACATGCAGGCACTTACCCCGCCCACTTTGCGAATGCACACGTACGCACTGCCTAGTGCCTACGTGTTAATAAATGCGTATTCATTTACATTTATTTCACCACTTCCTGATAAGTGCCGAATAGTCTATCCACCACTTAACTTGACGGATGAAGTATGAAATATCTGTCAAAGAAGTTGTGAATAGCCTAATCGGCACTTTATCAGAAAGTGGTGAAACAGGCCCTTAGTTGTTTATGCGTGTTAATCGACTGATAAAATTGTCATCTGACTACTCTCGTCGTCTTCTGTACATACATTGTCATCCCTTAAAAGTGACTACAAGACTACAAAAATTTAAGCAATTGCCTAGGGCATCACGTCTGAGGAGGCACCAGAAGAGTAAAGGTTTAAATACCGATTCTAGTTGAGATACGGATAGGGGGCCCACAGGCATGGATTACTTAGGGCATCAAGTAGTCTTAATCCGTCACTGCAAGAATGTCAATGGAAGGGCGGGGCGGGGCCGGGCCGCGCGTATTTTGTGGTGTTTGGTAGGATAACTTTCGGAGGCTATTTCTCAAAATTTTAGTACTGAGTGATTATAAAAGAAGAAATACGTGTATTATTATTTTTAACTAGGATCAATATATCCAAATTTTGCAGGAAGGTTAAATTGCACCCTGTATAATGATTGAATATTAATTAATTGAAACTAATGAAAAATAAGTATAACAAAAATATAAGTACATGAAATATTTTATACTTAACCTAGCTTTTTATTTTTTTTTATCGGGAAATGAATACAAAAGTACGGTTAATTAAAAAAAAGTTTAAGTACCTAATATCAATCTTTAATCTTATCTTCTATTTATATAAAACTCAAAGGTGACTGACTGACTGATTGACATAGTGATCTATCAACGCACAGCCCAAACCACTAGACGGATCGGGCTGAAATTTGGCATGCAGGTAGATGTTATGACGTAGGCATCCGCTAAGAAAGGATTTTGATAAATTCCAACCCCAAGGGGTTCAAATTGGGGATGAAAGTTTGTATATAATAATACTTCTTAACGCGAGCGAAGCAATCAATCAATCACAATGTTAAGCCGCGTACTCCTCCGAAACGGCTTTACTGATTTTAACCAAATTTTATACGCATATTTAGTGGGTCTGAGAATCGGCTAATGGATACTTATTATATTGATAAGTGCATTTGTTGCATAAATAATAGTAAATTATTGCAACTCGAGACTAACGACGACCATTGTTTGCATGCTACGGAATAGCATTTACGGTGCCATGGTGAAATACTTACTTATTTAGTCACTTCAATAAAATATGGGCAAAATACTTTATATGGCAAAAGAACGTTTGCCGGGACAGCTAGTTTCAATATAATATATTACGAGTTAAGACAAATACAGATATAACTGTTGTTAACTAAATAGAAAAAAGCTTATTTAATAATATGAGCTATAGACCTGCAGGCTCTACCTACCTGTAATTTCTTTACCAGATATTTTAATAACATAGCAAACCAAGGAACACAAAAATAAAACAATAATATATATTTTTTAAGCCTTTTAATGGAAATATTAGCCTATTTAATATCTATACCCAGTAGCTAGGCTAATCCACATATAGTAATTAAAAACCAGCTGGGAAAATATGCAACTTTTTAAAAACAATATATAAGTACAGCACATTTCCTCAAAAATCAGGTTTTGTCGCAAATCGCTCATATATATGCGCACGCGCAGGCCGGCCTCAGTCTAACATGGGAGCTGCGACAAGCCGGTTCAACGTATATAATTTTTTTCTAGTGATATTACGACAGAAAAATGTTGACCAGGTAGGGTTCCTATGGGTCATAGGGTTGCCTGGATGTACCGGGGAAAGTCGGGGCATTTGTAAGGTGTTGCAATTTGTGAAATAAGGTGGTTAAAGTTTGTTTCTCTATTGATGTTATTGTTTATAATAATGTTGTGTTTTAAAAGTGATGATAACGGTATAAAAGTTTATTTATTATTGTGATATTATACTTTTTATACATTTTACGGTGGTTAAATAATCTACTATCTATAGTATTTATTATGAATATTAGGTACAAATTAGTTTTTTATATCTAAATGTTTATGTATTTGTTTATAATAATGTTGTGTTTTAAAAGTGATGATAACGGTATAAATGTTTATTTATTACTGTGATATTATACTTTTTTTTACATTTTACGGTGGTTAAATAATCTTTTTTTTTTTAATGAAATAAGGGGGCAAACGAGCAAACGGGTCACCTGATGGAAAGCAACTTCCGTCGCCCATGGACACTCACAGCATCAGAAGAGCTGCAGGTGCGTTGCCGGCCTTTTAAGAGGGAATAGGGTAATAGGGGAAGGTAGGGATGAAAAGGAAACGGAATAAGGGAGGGTAGGGAAGGGAATAGGGTAGGGGATTGGGCCTCCGGTAAACTCACTCACTCGGCGAAACACAGCGCAAGCGCTGTTTCACGCCGGTTTATGTTAAGTCAATGTTTTTCGTTATCTGTAGGCTGTGGCCTGTGTGTGACTTAACCTGACCAAATTATATAGCTCCGGCATTTGCCTATGAATATATTATTTTTTAATATTTCTATCAAAAAGTTGATTCATTCAGATGACGGACCTACGTTACTTGGTCGTGTTTTGTTCAGCTTACAGATCACCTCACATTAAAGTGACACAATCAGATAGAATTATGTAGATCCCTCAACTGCCAATAAATCAATTTCTTCGATGGTACACAATGGATAATATTATACATAATTTAAATTGTCTTTATTCCCGCATTTTGGGGACTTTTCTCAAATTTAACACCTGGCAACCCTTTTTTCAGGGTATGTTCGATCTGCGAGTGTGGCCCGGGGTAGAAGGCAGCGAGAAGACTCCGGGGAAAGCCCCCGACAGAGGCAAGGAACAGATGCAGAGGCTCTCCAAGCTGGCCAAGAAACACAGGAATGGACACATACCCAAGGTGAGTTTTGTTATGTAAACACTAGATAACCTTGTGTCAACAAGGAGCCTATAGGACGGTCAACCACATTTTTTTTTGTTACTTGACGTTTTGACTGTTTCTTTAAGACACAAAATCGAGTTTGATCAGTGTCAATAACATATATTTAACCCATCAAGCCCCATGAGCTCACTGGTGAGCGAGACAATAGAATAACAATAGATATCCAAGAATCCACGATCGAAGGATTAACGGCCGTTCCCAATATTCAATCTATCTCTGGTTTGACATACAACCGATCGCAGCTAACATTGAATTAACATAAAATATATGGCTCTAATATCTAATGTGAGCTATTCCTATCTCTAGTAGGGCAAAACCATAGATAGATCAAATATTGGGAACGGCCGTAAGTGGTAAGGAAACAGAGGATAGGTACTTTCTTATACTTTCACTATCTACTTTAAATCTACTTTTGATGACCTTGAAAGTATAGCTTTGTAAGTAGTTTACACACTAGAAAAGGTAATAACAGTTGCCCATTTTCTCATAAATCGTCTAAATTTTGATTGCTGAGTGTGACTAATATGAAATATCAATGCGAAAAAGTTAACTATATCTTATAGCTTGCATGGGAAAAAATGAAATACCCAAGAAGTGTTAACTTATTGTTGGTATTGCAATTCCCGTAATTCATTTAATCTTAATGTAAACAAATATGGCATTTAAATTGGCAGTGTTGTAGATAGGTTCCCATTGTAAGCTTTGTTTACAGTTAGATTTTATTACAGCTAACATTGAATTAACATAAGCCGACCAAACGACGTAGGTCTGTCAACTGCCTAGGAATAAATTTCCTCGTATATACCTATATTTTATGACATAGGCTACCTTTAAATTTTCAATGAAATGTACGGTTGGAGCAGCACTTTACTTCGCGTTTTCGAACTATCTCTATACATGTAGTGTGCACAATATGCATACAATTACAGTAGTAATCAGACTCATTTATTGTTTGTTATTTACACTGATATCACAGTGTCTCCACTTCGCAACACTTTATGTTATTGAACCTTCAACTTAAAAGGTTGGTGGACTGGATTGCGTAAACCCATAAACCAGTAATGATTAGGTCTATAGGCCCTTGCCAAATAATGAGAGTTTTGACCTTAAGGTTTTTAAAATTGAAAGTTTTGGACTGTGACCTTCATATTTTGGTTTATTTTAGTAGTGACAAAAATATTTTGACCTAAGTCAGACCTGGTCGTGGTCGTGACCATGCAAAAAATAAATCAAGTTTTTTGATTGGTAGTTTTTGACTGATGTGTAAAAAAAACTAAGATTTTTGGGAGTAGATAAATAATAACACGAATATCTAAATGTTTATTTATTAAAATATAAGAGGTTAGGGATGTAGACTGTTTATTCTTCAGTTATAGATAGAAGCATAAACAGTATCACTAACCTAACCTAATAACATTATTAACAGATGTTAGAGGCTATATTCTTATATGTGCAAACTACAGAATCTTTGCTTTTTTAGTTCATGATAAACTATATTATGAACAAAGTTTGATGATACCTAGTGATGCCTAAAATACAACACTGAATTTCAAACAAAAGTACCGTAAATACAGAGTAAATACAGTGTTATTATTACTGCGCACACACTATGGCACTATAAGTGATGAATAAGGCATAATACAAAGCCTTACTGGTTTGTTAATAAAAAAAATACTATACCCCAGTCACCGATCTAGGAGAAATGTTGAAAAGACCTAACGCTACTTATGTCTTTTACTCAAGCGAAAACATTGCTTTATTAGGCTATGGCGGTATCTTACCTGGAAACTTGTAACAATATAGAATTCAATTGGCGCGCGAAAAGTACAATTCTTCTATGCTCTGCGACCTGTTTATAGGCATATGTGTAACTTCAAGTCTGACATTGATACAGCATAATAAATATGGGAAGTAACTATTCTTAGTCGCCCAGTTTGCTTACCTGTTTTACAACTTCTAATATTAGCTGCTGCCTAAATAAGATAATTCGTCTATTTTCGTCTGGGAAAATATTTATAAAATACCCGTTCCACCTATTTTTGGACCCAAATTAGAATAATGTAAAGTAATCTATTTATATCGGTGAGTATCAAATTACTTCTATTTCTGTAAATGGCAAATGTTGTATAATTTTACCATTTCCATGTCCTATTTTTAGATATGTCTATTAATAAAATGGAATTTAAAGTGGTCCAACTTGATATCTATTTGTGAATGAAATTAATATAAACTACTGAGTAACCTTGACAAGTTACGATGTGCTAAAAATAGAGACAACGGTAGGTTGAAATTTCGCTTTAAATTGGTGATGAAAATAGTTAACAGTAACCAATGAAATTTACAATAATTAATGTGTAATATAAATTATGAAACTTACCACCTAAATCTCTTAAAATATCAATCGAGAAAATGTTGGTAGTGCCCTTGCGCGCTTCGCTTGGCTCATCTTGGCGGGGGCACTACCGTGCCCCCAGATACCACCATGTGAAAATGCGCATGCTTCAAACGTAGTCTAGTTATTATAGGTGTGATACATTTAATGTACGATTTCTTAGTGACAGCTGAAAAGCATAACTTTACATTTAATCCACTTACTTTGTCCGTGGGAGAGCCATGCTTCGGCACGAATGGGCCGGCTCGACCGGAGAAATACCACGGCCTCACAGAAAACCGGCGTGAAACAGCGCTTGCGCTGTGTTTCGCCGAGTGAGTGAGTTTACCGGAGGCCCAATCCCCTACCCCCCCTAGAAATGCCGCAGTTGAAAAACAATTTGTTACCCCAGGAGGGTACCAACTGCGTTGGAGAATCCCTCTCTGGACGTCCATGCTCAGGAACCCCTGGAACTGAACGTGGACGTCCAGGCTGCCCCTCGTATTCTGGGGAGGGCAAAACTGCGCTCCGATCTGCTCGGGGCAAGAGCAAACACACAAAGGCACCCCCCTCGATATTAAACATGGACTTTTGTAATATCAGGGGATTACACTCCAACCTTAATGCCGTCCATTACCACCTTGAGACGGCAAGGCCGGCTTTGCTCTTTTTAACCGAGACGCAGATATCATCTCCGAGTGACACATCATACCTTTCCCACCCAGGGTATTACCTCGAGCACTCCTTTCTACCCAAAGCTGGAGTGTGTGTGTATATCAGAGATGATATCAGCTCTCGCCGCCTCAGCAATCTTGAGGTCATGGACCTATCAAACTTATGGCTCCGCATAGATTGCGACGACCACCCTCGCGTCTATGCGTGCCTATATAGGTCCCATAGTGGTGACCCCGAGACGGACCGACTCTTGGAGCACCTACAAGCTGCTTCAGATTTTGTGCAGCGGCAGATCCCATCCGCAGAGATCATAATACTTGGCGACTTTAATGCCCACCACGCCGACTGGCTCAATTCCAGTAAAACTGATCACGCGGGGAGATCTGTCTGCAACTTTGCCCTTGCGAACGACTTGACACAACTGGTTACTACGCCTACGCGAATCCCAGATGTGGATGGTCAGAATCCTTCCTTGTTGGACCTCCTGCTGACTTCAAATCCTGACGGCTATCAAATATCCGTAACCGCACCACTTGGTTCATCGGATCATTGCCTTGTTAGGAGTTCTGTGCCACTTACGACGGTGTTAAGACAGCGCGCTGTTAAATACCGTCGTGTGTGGCACTATAAGTCAGCAGACTGGGATGGGATGCGGTCGTTTTTTGCATCCTATCCTTGGGGGCATGTGTGCTTCTCGCCGGATGATCTCGACAACACTGCCAACTCTGTTGCCGATGTGGTGATGCAGGGGATGGAACTTTTCATTCCGACCTCTGTAGTGCCAACTGGCGGCAGATTTCGTCCCTGGTTTGGTTCATCCCCCAAAAAAGCTTCTCGCCGGAAGCAGGAGGCTTACCAATCCTGGGCCAACGCAGTGTCTGCTCGGGATTTAAATACCAGCACATATAAAAAGGAGTACAACCTTGCCTCTAGGTCCCTCAAGAAAGAGATTACTCGGGCAAAGCAACAGCACGTCAATAGAATTGGCAAGAGACTTGAGCGCCTCCCCTCGGGAACCCGTGCATTCTGGTCTCTGGCCAAAGCTATTGAAGGAAATTTCTGCAAGCCAACCCTACCATCCCTACACGTAGGAAATGGATCGTTGGCCCAGGACGCAAAAGACAAAGCCGATCTTCTGGGCAAGCTCTTTGCGTCAAACTCGACCCTGGGTGACGGGGGGCAGAAACCGCCGACCATACCGCGATGCACGAGCATCATGTCGGATATACGGTTTCATCAGCGCTCAGTGCGAAAAGCCCTCTGTTCCCTTGATATCCAAAAGTCGAGTGGGCCTGACGGAATCCCGCCTATTGTGTTGAAAAAGTGTGCTCCAGAGTTGGCTCCGGTCTTGACGCGACTTTTTCGGCTCTCCTATTCCACTGGCATCGTCCCGGCTTCCTGGAAGACAGCCTTGGTGCACCCGATCCCCAAAAAAGGTGATCGCTCAAATCCTTCCAACTACAGACCAATCGCTATAACCTCTCTCTTCTCGAAGATAATGGAATCCATTATCAATAGCCAGCTTCTTCGATACTTGGACGGCCAGGGATTGCTAAGCGACAAACAATACGGGTTCCGTAAGGGTCGCTCGGCTGGTGATCTCTTGGCATACCTGACTCATCGTTGGGCTCAGGCAATTGAGTCGAAGGGAGAGGCATTGGCTGTTAGTTTGGACATTGCGAAGGCCTTCGATCGGGTTTGGCATAAAGCGCTGCTATCAAAGCTTCCATCATACGGGCTGCCCGAGAAATTATGTAAGTGGGTCACTAGTTTCTTAGCAGACAGAAGCATAAAGGTCGTAGTTGACGGCGAATGCTCGGAAACTCAGTCTGTTAATGCTGGTGTCCCTCAGGGCTGTGTGCTATCGCCTACTCTATTCATACTGCATATCAATGACATGTTACAAACCAAAGGCATTCATTGCTATGCGGATGATAGTACAGGTGATGCTGTATATACCGGCTCCCCTAATATTTCTCGGCAAAATGTCACTGAGAGTCGAAACGAACTTGTGTCTAAGGTGGAGAATTCATTGGAGAAGGTCTCTGAATGGGGTAGACGTAACTTAGTCCAATTCAACCCCGCCAAGACACAAGTCTGCGCGTTCACCACTAAAAAGTCACCAATGGTCGTTTATCCTCGTTTCGAGGGCACATCTTTAACCATCTCCCCTAGCATTGAGATACTTGGCGTCAACATATCGAGCGAAGTCCAGTTTCGATATCATCTTGAGGGTAAGGCCAAATTAGCCTCGAAGAAGCTTGGCGTTCTTAACAGAGCGAGACAGTACTTCAGTCCGGACCAACGCCTACAACTCTACAAGGCGCAGGTTCGGCCTCATATGGAATATTGTTCTCATCTCTGGGCAGGGGCGCCAAAATACCAACTGCTCCCTCTGGATCGTATCCAACGAAGGGCTGCTCGAATTGTTGACTGCCATAGTGTTTCAAACAGCTTGGACCCCCTGGAATTACGCCGAGATGTTGCTTCACTCTGCATCCTCTATCGGTTGTATCACGGGGAGTGCTCTGAGGAATTGTTCGGAATCATACCACCTGCAACTTTTCGCTATCGTCCCACGCGAAAAACATACCATCCTCATCACCTTGATGAGTGGCAGTCTTCCACAGTGCGTTTTTCGCGTAACTTTCTGCCGCGCACTGTAAAACTCTGGAATGGGCTGTCACCAGCAGTATTTCCGGACCGATACGACCTGCAAACCTTCAAGAAAAGAGCGTATACCCTCTTAAAAGGCCGGCAACGCACCTGCAGCTCTTCTGATGTTGCGAGTGTCCATGGGCGACGGTAGTTGCTTACCATCAGGTGACCCGTTTGCTCGATTGCCCCCTTATTTAATAAAAAAAAAAAAAAAAAAAAAAACTCATAGATGCAAGGCCATGCGCATCTATTTATTAAATTTACAAAAATAATCTTAAGGTCACTTTAAAATTGTTGCTAGAAGTAATCAAAATACATATTATCGGCCTAATTTTGAATCCGAATTCAATCATTTAAATTATTATAAAATAAATTAAATTATTATATCTTATATCTTTAAACGATCAATTCTTGTATATATATCTCTGAATGGGCTCAAACGATTTTCATGAAATTTAGTATATAGGTTTCGGGGGCGATAAATCGATCTAGCTAGAAATCATTTTCAGAAAATGTCTTTTTATTCGTGTTTTATCGATAATCGATAAACTGAAAAATATGACTCTTCCCGACATCTATTGGCGAATAATACTATTTTGTTAGCAACTAATTATTTCAACGACCAGCAGATGGCGTTATTAAGTAACACGAAGTCAATGAGTGTTTGCTATACCGAGCAAAGCTCGGTCATCCAGGTACTTACATACTTATAAAAAATAAACGTCGAAATTATTATATGTATACTAGCGACCCGCCCCGGCTTCGCAAGGGTATAAAATATATAGACTCTGAAAAAATGATTAAAATTAAAAAATGATTCGGTACATAGTTTTGATTTTAAATAATATTCATTATTACTACCTGTGGCCCGCATTGTTCGGTACCGCCGCAAAAGCTACGTCCCGCAATTTTTTAATCTGTAATATCTTCGAAAATATTCATTTAATCATAATATGCTGTTAAAATCGCTTCGAAAATTAGCCATTATTTGTCGTTAAAAGTAAATGACAAACTGTTATTGTGGGATATCCATAAGAGATAGACATATATACCATCGCGGAGTTTTCTGAAGACCTTTTCATTTTGTACAATACTTGGTACATTATTTTGATAAATCTCGTAGGGTTCAGCCTGCGTTTGCAATGTAAGCGGAAAAAGAATGAAATTATTTACGACATCACATTAGAAAGCCCAACAAAAACAGTATTTCTCCACTATTTAATGAATGTTATTATACTTATAAACCTTCCTCTTAAATCACTCTATCTATTAAAGAAAACCGCATCAAAATCCGTTGCGTAGTTTTAAAGATTAAAGGGAACAAATGGACATGAGGGAAAAAAGCGAGCTTTGTTTTATAATATGTAGTGATTTCGTAATTTTTTAAATTTTTTTCCTGCACGCGATTTGCATACCGTACACGCACGGTATACGCACAAGGTACGCACGCAGATTGCGCTTTAGCGCACAAAAACGTGATTGCATACTTTTTGTGAATTGTTTATAGTGATATCATTTATCCTTATTATTCACAAAGTTTCGGCTTACATCATTAATGATGTGAGCCGAAGATTTATTAATACATGAATATTTCTATTCATCTATTTTAGGATGTTTTGTTCAAAAATGGGCGATACATTAACATTTTTATTAAAATTTGTATGAGATACTAACGCGAACGTAACAGGTTCCTTTTTAAATGGCAGAATATTTAAAAATGTTAATGTTTATTATTATGTTAATTTCCCACTTGTTTAGTATGGAATTGAAATGGATTTTTCAATGTCTATAAATTTAACAGGATTTTTTCCTAAAAACAGGATTTTTAGTGTAATTTTTGAAATTACACTAAAAATCCTGTTTTTAGTGTAATTTCAAAAATTAAAAATCATTTAGCAAAAAATGTTTCCTCGTAAGTTTAGAAATTATAAAGGCTATCAAAATATTTTTTTGTTTTTATATCAACTATATTAATTAACACTAAAATCACCACGGAAATTCCCGTTACCAAATTCCAATAACCCATTACCAGACCCAAAATCTAAATCACCGTAAAATTTGTCACAGGCGAAAGTTCGCAAATTAATTATTGTATCATGATATCGCCCATTTTATTCGCCACAAAAACATCCCATCACCAAACAAAAAATCACCACTACTTCCTCACCATCCCAGAAAATTCACCACAAACTGCCACGACACATTACCCAGGAATATTCCACCATGATTTCGTTACACCATAATTTTCAACACAAAAACACCATAATGGCTCTTCTCCAGATCTTAACTCTCCGAAAGACGGACGGTTAATAACGGCTCCGTTAGTATACTCCACTATTTGTACATGACATAGGGGGGGGGGGGGGGAGGGGGGTTAAGCAAGGGCATATGCTCGAACCAGTCCGCTGCAGGCTATTATTATAGACATCACTAGCTTATAGATTCATTATCATAGAAGAGTTTTAAAACTTATTACTATAAGTATTTTTTTTTATTTTTAATAACAATCAATCAAAAATATTTTTATTCGGAGTAATTTTTTTACAAAAACTTTACCGAACGTCGATACTACGGCGCCTACCACCGGTTCGGGAACTAACCCGGCGAGAAGAACCGGCGTAAGAAACTCGCACGGGGCCATCTTTTACTAAAAAGATGGAAAATTACAATTTAAAACATATACAGTACAACACGGTCACATTAACCATTTACAGTACAAACAGTTATCGAACTAACAATAAGTTACTTCAGTTTAGTTTTATTTTTTTATTTACTACTCGAATAAGATGTTATATTTTAAGTATTTATCTTTAACATATTTTAGTTTCCAATTTTTTGAATCTCCACTTAGATATACATATATTTTACTTTACTTTACAGTTAACATTAGTTTTTGTACTTGATAACTTTCACCTTTTACTGCCTCACATTTCCTATTTTAGTCTATGTTTAAAAATATTCTAAAGTAATCGTGTGATTCCTAATAGAATTCATAGACAAAAATTGTAGGTGACCAAAAATACTTTTCCAGTTTTAAAAGTTCATATTATTTTTATCTCATTAGTTATTAATTTATTTAAAGTAAGTAATTGGAATTATTTTAAACTGTCTGTGTGTCAAATATATCAAAGTTTGCCAAAAAACTGGTTCTTCTTATCAATTTACAATTTTAATTTGTCTAGTATTTAAATAATTCCAGTCTTGTCGTTGTTTTAAAAGCTATCCGCTTTTTAAATGTCAAATTAGCGGCTAGTTTTTTTTTATTCTCACAAAAGTTTTGCATATTTTAATATGATTTTTTTCACACTTATGGAAGCATGTTTGCTCATTTTAAATGTCAAGGCTGAAGGCTCTATCCAGTCCTATTTTTAAATCTGTAAAATTAGAATGTAAATTGGAAACCCCTTTTCTATTAATGGATCACTAAAAGATTTAAATATTTATATCTACCGGTCTTTAATATTTTAAGACAATATTAGATGTATTTTGGGATCGTGTCTAATTTTAGAACACAAATCTACATTTTAACACACCAAGAGTAATGTACACAAAATAAAAGAAATATAATTGTTTAATAATACATGTAATTAATTATATCCCAAAATAGTTATATCCTAAAAAATACACAAATATAACAGGTTAATTGATAAGTACAATCAATTTATTGTCAACGAAAGTTTCAAATAAGCGAAACGTTGAAGTAATGAAATATGAAAATACTGTTGAAAGTGAATACTAAATGAAAATATTTAAGATAATGAGAATGATAATAATGATGGTAATGATAATGATGATGCAATTTCAGGTAGACTGGCTGGACAGACTGACGTTCCGGGAGATTGAGATGATAAATGAGAAAGAGAAGAGGAGCTCCAACTATATGTACCTGATGATAGAGTTCCCCACGGTCGAGCTGGACGGTATAGAGGTGAGTGAGATGATGATAATAATGATGAATATAAAGATGATAATGATTCAGGTACTGATAGTAAAAGAAGTAAGTAGGCTTTTTAACTTATGCTGAACAACTTTATCCACATGATACAAAATTTGAAGAATGTGGTTACTGGTTTATGATATTGTGTTTTACCACGTGTGTGATGTCAATCGAGGGTTGCTTTAGAAACTGGTTTAGTGACCAAAATTCTGACCATCTCAAGATTAACTTAAAGTTACGAAAAGTCGTGTGATGAATATTATAGGTCTACCAGAATCCGATGGCAAAAAGTGAGAAAACAAATTGACTGTAGCAATACCGGGATAATAGGAATAAAACATTTTGATCCTTTTTTTTTCCTTTAGCGGCTTATTCTGTGTGTGAAACATGAAATATAAAAATGTATCCAATGATCAAGGATATTTTTTGAAAATCTGCTGTCAAAAATTGCCATCAGATTCTGGTAGACCTATAATTAATTAATTCGGACATTAATTGTTCCTAGCTATTAACTTTAATCGTGTCAAACGCTTCACTAAAACCTTTTTGTCAAACCGGTTGCCTGATGGCAAGTGGCTACTCGATAATATTAGGAGCGTGAACCAGCAACAAGATAAACCTGTCAGGGTTTTTTTTTGCTGTATATTAAAATGTATATTTTATATTATATTGATTAATAAATAAATAAATAAATTATTTAAACGCATAGTTATATTTACATACTATAATCGTTAAAATTCTAATATATCTATATTAATTTCCCAGTGTTGATTTCCATGACACGAATTTATTTTTTGTGTCTAGTATAAGCATGACGCATGTATCCTTTTCATGATATTATTATTCAGATGTTTAATGTGTTATTTTGTAACCTTTGGCGTACTTTGTATGAAAGTTTTGAGTCTTATAAATCATCATGCAAAACAATTTAACTTGAACCTAACATTTGTTATATTAATACCCAGTTTCATCAAGCAATGTTAAATAAATAATGGCTTGTTAAATCAGTTAATGGCCTGTTAGAGCTATCGAGCGTTCCACCATACGCTAATGTCATGTCAAATCGCCTAACACGGTGTTAAATTTTAATTCCTGCTGGGGAGGTCCGTTAAATATATAACAGGCCGTTATAATAGTCAAAACAACAACTTTCAAAGACAATATCCAATATCAATAAAATAATCTGTTTTGACTTTTGAGTGTTTCCGCCATGTTTCGCCACATCCTTACATATTATTTACTATTTTTCATGTTATGCATAATTATTTATTTTCATTTTGTCAGAAATTCAGCCATCGGATTTTCCTTGACATTGCAAATACACTGATTCGTATCAAAATTACCAAACCGAAATAAGTAAATAAAAGTTTGTATCATGATTCATGTTTTCAGCTTTGACAGATCATAATTATTAACCTGGTAAATTAAAAGAACTATTGTAGTGTAACAAATGTATGCGATCAGTGATATTTTCATTTGGTCGCATTATCTACCGGATGACGTATTATACGAATAAGGTGAAAATGACACATTGCAGTCAACATGTCGTATTAAACTTGTACATTGCAATTTCGTCGCCTTATAACAAGAACGAACGAATTGAATGTCATTCAATCGTTGTTCACTTAACATTGCATTTACTAATCCGCTGTTAAATTTTTACTGTGGGACATAAGTATTTTAACAGCCTGTTTAATTTTCCAAGGTCCGTTAAGTAATGCCTTGTTAGGATTTAACAAACAGAGATTGGTGAAATTGGTTCTTAAGATTTTTAGCCAACGCAATATAAAAAATCTATACCAGCAAGTCTTTGTAGATAAGACGTAATAATTTTATCTTACATTCACTTGCTTTTACAGAGCTATAAAGTTTTACATTTTCAGCACGCTGTTGTATACTACGAGCAGGACGGTGACGAGATGTATCAGTTCAAAGCCGAAGCGGAGATCG
Source organism: Aricia agestis (assembly GCF_905147365.1). Classification (NCBI taxonomy): domain Eukaryota; kingdom Metazoa; phylum Arthropoda; class Insecta; order Lepidoptera; family Lycaenidae; genus Aricia; species Aricia agestis. Next base: position 14,253,322 of record NC_056420.1, read on the forward strand.
TCACCGTACCCGACTACGAAATACTACAGGTATAACATCTAACCTCTTAGTTAGACCCCTTAAAAATTCATCCAATCACTGTCCATCAAAGGCTCGAATACTAAAAAATAGTAATGAGAGTAATATAATCCTAAATGAATAAATATTAAATAGGGCCTTAGCATCTGTTTTGGATGATTTATACAGTTTTTTCAGAGCGAAGAAACCACTCTTTAAATACTCTAATTATGAAATAAGGGGGCAAACGAGCAAACGGGTTACCTGATAGGATAGGGGAGGGTAGGGAAGGGAAGGGAATAGGGGAGGGTAGGGAATGGAATAGGGTAGGGGATTGGGCCTCCGGTAAGCTCACTCACTCGACGAAACACAGCGCAAGCGCTGTTTCACGCCGGTTTTCTGTGAGGACGTGGTATTTCTCCGGTCGAGCCGGCCCATTCGTGCTGAAGCATGGCTCTCCCACTTTGTAAGCATACATACGGCATTCTCCCAACATATTCGGCGTAGTCCAGAGGAAAGAGCAGGTCATTAGGTCTGGGAGTAACCATGTGCGGGTATTATTATTATTTATCCCTCCCCGCGATAAATAATAATAAAATCAGTACTGCTAAATATCTCCATGTCCCTTTCAGGAGAATCTAGCGGAAAGCAAGCAGCACCGTCTAGCTCGATGCGCACGCGGCGCCGCGCCTGCTCAGGACGCTAAACCGAGCGCGCGAGATCGTGATAGACTCGCTGCGTTACTTGCGCCCGCGCAGCCCCCGCATGCTTTGACGGCTGATGACCAAGATTTGGTGTGGAAGTATCGGTGAGTACTGCATGGTCCATGTAGGATATATAACGATCTATCAGAGAAGTTGATTCATAGGACGATTGTTGATCTACGTTTTTTGGGGTTATTTCAAATCAAGTTGACAGATCATTAACTATAATATTGAATTGACTTAACCGGACCAAATGATTATGTTAGCCATTTGTCTATAAATCATTTTTTACAGTACATTATTAAAAATGTTTTGCAGTATGGCTCTCAGATGACGTACTTTCATACTTTACCACGTGTGTGAAGTGCGAACATATAATAAAGTTAAAGAGTTCATACTGCAATAAAAACCTTTTTTAATTATAAAGTACATTATTGTATGTGTGTATAAAGTATATAGTGTAAGCAAATTGCGTTTTTGTGCATGTGCATGTATGGTGGAGGTGTACTAGTGTAAGTGCTGTATATTGCTGATTGCGGATGATAAAGGATCTTAATTTAAGAGCCAAATTATGGGTTGAGGTTATTAGGCCTTACGTATAAAATAGGTCCAACGTTACAGCAAGAAGCAATAGTAGCTAAAGCGGCCGTCGCAATTAGCACCCGCGCGTGATCGTGCGTTCATGATCTTGTCTTCTCTCTCGTATCCAAGACCATGTGCACTCGTTCTCTCGTTGGTACTGTCCCAACGGACGGCCGCTTAACGACGGTAATCAGTTCCATAAAATTATACCAAAATTTAACTAACGTCGGGTGAGTTTTGACTAAAATCGAATAAGTTTTGTTGAGTGTTCCGCAAGGGCGTTTTCTGAGACCGGCGTCTTATAAAATATACACTAAAGGCTGAATAGCAGATTATTGAGTCTGGATTCTCTTTTCAGATTCTATTTATCGTCTCACCGACGAGCGCTCACAAAATTCTTGGCCTGCGTCAACTGGAATCGTCCCGGTACGTTATATAATCACTATTTATTCCTAAAGACATTAAAACCCTAGACTTTTTATAACCATGAACTTTATACTACGTGCATAATATTAAAGTACTACAAACATAAAACTACAATAAATCTTGCCTAGAACAATAAAATTAACTTATTATGCTAGCAGTTCTCCAGTAAGAGTACATTCTATTCTATACACCACAAAAATTCTATCCCGAATTTTTAATTCCTCGAATCAATGAAGACATATTGTTACGTGCTAGGGTTCGAGGATTTGGAGAGAAAGACCTGGTGACTCTCTTGAAGACTTTATTAACACTGCACTAAACACTAGGTCACAACACTTAGTACTAAGTCCAAACACTAATCACTAGGTCCAATCACTAAGCACTATCACTGTCCTAGGTCGTAGCCAAATCGCAGGTTTCACTGGTTCACTCACTATTGATCACTTGTGTTCACCCCGAAATCGCCTTGATGATCGCTAGAACCGAACTGAACTAACTTGCCGGGCCTGCCAGCGGCTCTTTTTATATGGCGAGACGAATTCCAGAAATTTCCCGATTCACGTAAACAAGTAAACAACCGTGGGAAATTTCTAGGCGGCTCGGGCATGTACCACAATAAAACTGCCGTCCTTGCGATAAGTGCAGTAAGTTGAATTTAATTTAGACCTTATGGACTCAGTCATAAGGTCTAAATTCAAACACGCTAACAAATAAAGGGTAAACACGTAAACAAAAATTGGACCTTTTTAGAAGGTTCGAGTATGTACTTGCGCACCGCGTGTCCGTATACCATGTACCGTAACACTACTCCCCTCTTAGAGATGCTCGTCCCGAGCATCATTGTTACTGCCATGGTAACGCGCCAGACGGTCTATGTGTACCACTTTGAATGTCCCTCTTGGTTGCTTTTGAATCCTGTAAGTCACGTCATTCAATCGGGTAACCACTTTGTATGGGCCGTCCCACTTGGTCTGCAACTTTGGAGATTTGCCTTTTCGGCGAGTTGGGTTATGCAGCCACACCAGTGACCCTTCTTCGAAGCCGCTTGTATTCGATTTCCGGTCGTATCTGATCTTCATGTTCTCACTTGACTGTAACCCATTTTCCCGAACCATGGCGTGTATATAACGCATCTTTTCCCTTAAATCGCAGACATAATCTGGTACGGTCTTTGGTTCTTCCGGTGATCCTCCTGTCAAAAGGTCTACTGGTACTCGTAGTTCTCTACCATAATTGACATACGCCGGGGTAGCTTTTATGCTCTCATGCTCGGCGGTACGGTACGACAGAAGGAAGAGCGGTATATACTTGTCCCAGTCCTTTTGTTTGTCATCTACCAATTTCGCCAAATGCCTCTCAAGGGTTTGGTTAAATCTCTCAACCATTCCATCAGACTGTGGATGGTACGCGGTGGTCCTCGTTTTATGCATTCCCAAAATTCTGCACACTTCCTGGAAGACCTGCGATTCGAAATTCCTGCCCTGATCGGAATGGATTTCTAGAGGCACACCAAAGCGAGATATTACTTCTTCGACTAGCTTAGAAGCAACTGTTGTAGCTTCCTGGTTTGGTATGGCGAACACTTCGGGCCATTTGGTGAAGTAATCCATGACAACCATGAAATACTTGTTTCCTGATTCCGTTACAGGAAATGGCCCAGCTACGTCAACTGCTATTCGTTCCCACGGTGCGCCAACGTTATACAAGCGCAGGCTCCCACGGCTCCTTGTCTGTGGTCCCTTCACTGCAGCGCAAGTAGTGCATTTGCGGCACCAATCCTGTACATCGTCTCGACAATGCAACCAGTAAAATCGTTCTCGCACTTTCGTTAACGTCCTCTTTACTCCTAGATGACCTCCTGATACGCCATCATGCATTTCACGGAGAACATCCGGTACTCTCGTTCTTGGGACAACTATCTGAAGATGGAACTCTCTGCCGTTGGTCTTCTCCCATTTCCGGTAAAGTATTCCGTTTTGAAGAATCAGACTGTCCCATTTGCGCCCAGTACGCCTTAGTGACAGCGCCAGTGGGTGCAACCTCACTCCAGATTGGCTTTACGTCATCCCGTTTCTTCCACGTGATGATGTGTCGAAGGTCGTCATCTCTTTCTTGAGCCTCTCTCATGCCATCATTCTCCCATGGACCCAAAGGACTTGTTTTCGTTAACTTTAATGTTACTTCATTAGATTCCTGCTTAACACAATGTCTGCAGTCTTTTGAACACGGCCTTCGTGAGAGTGCGTCGGCATTCCCATGCGACTTTCCGCTGCGGTGTTCCGTCTTGAAGTCATACTCCTGGAGTTGTTCTATCCATCGAGCTACTTGGCCTTCTGGGTTCTTGAATTGTAGTAGCCACTTCAAGGCTGCGTGATCAGTTCGCAGTAGAAACTGTCTGCCGATGAGATACTTGCTGAAATGTTGTAGCGTCTTTACGACAGCCAAGAGTTCTCTTCTTGTCACACAGTAGTTTCTCTCTGGCTTAGATAAAGATTTGCTGAAATATGCAATTACAACTTCTCTTTCACCCTGTTTTTGAGATAACACCCCTCCAATGGCCGTGTTGCTTGCGTCCGTGTCGACTATAAACTGACCTTCAGGTTGTGGATACCCCAGGATTGGTGTTCCACACAGATGTTTCTTTAGTTTCTGAAAAGAATCTTCGGAAGTCTCGTCCCAAATAAACTGTCGTTTATCTTCTGTCAGTCGATGTAATGGCTTGGCTATCTCTGAGAATCCCTTAACAAAACGCCTGTAGTAGGAGCATAGGCCGAGAAATGCCCGCACTTCGGTTTTGTTCTTAGGGGTTGGCCAATTTTGGACTGCTTCTAGTTTCTCCGGGTCCGTCTGAATTCCATCACTGGAGATAACATGGCCGAGATAGTTCACCTTACTCCTGAATAAACGACACTTTTTCGGATTCAACTTTAATTTGGCTCCCTCTATTTTGGCGAAAACTCGTTCTAAGTTTCGCAAATGGTCTTCGAAGTCGCGGCCAACAATGATGACGTCGTCCAAGTAGACTAAGCAAGCCTCTCCAACTAAGCCTGCCAGTACACACTCCATGAGTCGCTCAAATGTGGCAGGTGCGTTGCACAATCCAAAGGGCATGACGTTAAACTGCCATAAACCTTTACCGGTGGAGAAAGCTGTCTTCTCTTTGTCTTTTGGATGAATTTCCACCTGCCAGTATCCAGATTTCAGGTCCAGGGTCGAGAACCATTTCATGCCACTCAAGGTATCCAGAGTGTCGTCAATTCGAGGTAATGGATAACTGTCCTTCTTGGTGACATCATTGAGACGTCTGTAGTCCACACAAAATCTTGTACTGCCATCTTTCTTCTTCACTAATACAACCGGTGAGCACCACGGACTTGCAGACGGTTCAATGATCTTATGCCTTCTCATGTCCTCCAAAAGGCCTTCAACTTCTTTTTCCTTTGCAATGGGTATCCGTCTTGCTCGTTGACGAATTGGGTTCTCGCTTCCGGTATCTATCCTGTGCTGAACCATCGACGTTCTTCCAAGGTCGCCTTCCTGACTGGAGAAGATATTCGCGTGGCGTTGTAAAAACTTCTTAGCTTTCATGCCCTGCGAATAAGTCAGATTACTCTTGCAGTCATCGAGTAGCTCAGTCACTATTCCATAGTTGCTGGTGTTTGCTGCGTCTGAGCCTGTGATCGAATTACACTTTCTCATCCAGACAACTTCCTCGCACTTTCCAATGACGTCACCTTTGTTCAAGCAGATCTCGCGATCACCAAGATTCAAAACTCTGACCACAGCGTTACTGCTTCCACTAACAAGGGTTCTTGCCGTCATCAATTTTTGCGCTGATGTCTTGGTAGGTGTGTCTTCGATTAACACGCATCTGTTTGACTTCTTCTTTCCAGCTGGCGGTAGTTTCACCAGCACCCGAGCTTCCGCACGTCCAGGTATTATGACTTTCTTTACACATTCAACTTTCCCGCAGGCGCCTCCAAGGATGAAAATTTCTTCTTCGCCACACTTGAACACTCCGTCGGCGACATTAATTCTGCAGTTGTGCTTCTTCATGAAATCCAAACCCAAGATGCAATCATCCATAATCTCAGCCACGATAACGTCATGAGGGTATGAGAACTCCCCCACATTCATCGTAACTGACATTTCTCCCAGGACGGGTATTGGCTGACCGGAGGCGGTAAGAAGCCGACAGTTAATTCTCCTCTTGTGCCTCCTTGCGGCTTTTATCAAATTTGGGTTCACTATTGTTCTAGAGGCTCCTGTGTCTAGAGTCATTTTGCAATTCGTCCCGTTAATAGTCCCCTGAATCACCAGACTATTCCCGCTGCTTGCTTGGGAGACAACCGTTATTGGGGCTTCCTCCGTGTCAGCCAGCACTCGCCCCTTAGTTCTGGATTCTATTCGTTCCCCGTGATTCCGGGTAGGGGACGAAACCGCTTGCTTCTTCAACTCCTCCATTTGTTCCTCGATCCTTTTTATCCTTGCCGTTTGGGTCTTCTTCTGCGGACAGTTTAGCTGAAGATGGCCCCTCTCACCACACTTATAGCACATGGCTTCAAATCTTTTCCTCGTAGGAGACTTAACTTCCTTGACTTCTTCAGAGACCTTGTGGATCTTATGGGTCTGCCGTATGTCATGGCGCACAGCCTCGACTTCCAAAGCATGCGCTAATGCTTCCTTTAACGAGGTATGGTGACCAAGTCTTACTGCAGCCCTGACCTCCAAGTCTTTGATTCCGTCGACAAATCCTTGAACAATATTTGTGTGGACCATCTTGGTGTCGGCTCCTGGATATGCCTTCCTCACGAGTTTTTCAATTTCCAACGCCCATTGTTGAAGTCCTTCTCCTGAACGTTGGACTCTGTCACGCAGTTGGGCACGGAACACGTGCTCCAGGTGTCGCTCCCCGTATCTGGATTCCAGTGCCTCCATCAGGTCTTGGAAACCATTTCCCGTATGTGGCAGTGCCTCCAGAACCGACACAGCTTGCCCTTTGAGTGCAACAGTGAGAGCGGTCAAGCATTGCTCCTCCGTCCATCCGTTTGCGGTAGCAACAGTCTGAAATTGCCGACGATAAGCGTTCCAAGAAGTAGTACCGTCGTATGGTGGCACTTTAACTCTTGGTCCTTGTACCACTACGGAAGTTCCACTAGGCGTCGCGATTCCTGTGGTTTCCACGCGCACTTTCCACTTCTGTAATTCTGTGAGGCCGGTTTTCACATTTTCCATATCCACTCCTAACCCCGTAACTCGTTCGTCCATTACGTCTACATCTTTTCGAAGCTTAAACACCGTGTCACTGACATCCTTTATAGCTCCAAGCGCTTTTTCTTGGAGGTCTTTTTGTTGCTCTTGTGATTCTCGAATCGCTCTGATTTCAGCACCGAGCTTGCGTTCTTGTGACTCTTGTAAAGCGCCGAACCTGCGGTCTTGTGCCTCCATCATTGCCCTTTGAGAATCTTTCAACGCCTGACTTTCAGCTTTTTGAGACTCCTGCAAAGCCTGAATTAATTCAATTATGCTTTCCAATTGAAGGGCCATTTGAGGGGCCGTAGAAACTACGGGCGATGCATGGTGGCTGGAGCCAGTAGGCAGGGGTTGAGCAGACGGAGCTCGGTGGGCGGAGCTAGTGGGCGTGGCCTGGTGGGCGGAGCCAGTGGGCGTGGCCATGTCCAAAGTGGGCGGAGCCTGAGGGGCGTGGCCAGTGGGCGTGTCCCGGTGGGCGGAGCCAGTGGGTGTGGCTTCAGCCAAAGTGGGCGGAGCCTGGTGGGCGTGGCCAGTGGGCGGAGCCATGTGGGCGGGGCCTGTGGGTGGGGCCTGTCCCTCAGTGGGCGGAGCTTGGTCCCCAGTGGGTGTGGCCTCCGCAACTCCTCTCTCGGAGTCAAGGGCAGCAGCTCGCTGCGCCCTTGTCCTGACACTCCCCTTGAAGTCCTCTCTCGGAGTCAATGGCATCTCTAAATCGCACTTCTGACACCAGTTGTTACGTGCTAGGGTTCGAGGATTTGGAGAGAAAGACCTGGTGACTCTCTTGAAGACTTTATTAACACTGCACTAAACACTAGGTCACAACACTTAGTACTAAGTCCAAACACTAATCACTAGGTCCAATCACTAAGCACTATCACTGTCCTAGGTCGTAGCCAAATCGCAGGTTTCACTGGTTCACTCACTATTGATCACTTGTGTTCACTCCGAAATCGCCTTGATGATCGCTAGAACCGAACTGAACTAACTTGCCGGGCCTGCCAGCGGCTCTTTTTATATGGCGAGACGAATTCCAGAAATTTCCCGATTCACGTAAACAAGTAAACAACCGTGGGAAATTTCTAGGCGGCTCGGGCATGTACCACAATAAAACTGCCGTCCTTGCGATAAGTGCAGTAAGTTGAATTTAATTTAGACCTTATGGACTCAGTCATAAGGTCTAAATTCAAACACGCTAACAAATAAAGGGTAAACACGTAAACAAAAATTGGACCTTTTTAGAAGGTTCGAGTATGTACTTGCGCACCGCGTGTCCGTATACCATGTACCGTAACAATATTATGGGGTTTCAATGTTTTAGTCAAAGTATCTCACCGTGTCATAAAGGGCTTTTGCTATATACAGTGTGTAACAAAACTAAGTGATAATACTTTTGGGTGTGTACGAGTTCCTTGTAGAGAGTTCACTGTGAAAGTAGCAAACGTTGAAAGACCATTTTTTTTTCACTTTTGTATGGGGAAACTCGTGACGCTGGTGCACTTTCCCATACAAAACTGAAAAAAAATTTGGTCCTGCAACACTGCTTCTTTCACAGTGAACTCTTTACTTTGTTAAAAGTTATAATAATATCTTAATATAGCGGAAAAAGTGCAAGAAAAGTGTGTTTTATTAGTGTACAACATGAATTTCCACCAAGAACCGACAGTACAATCAATTACATATATTATCACTTAGTTTTGCTACACCTTGTATAACGAAGTTAATGAATGCCCTTAATCATATTTTTCAGGTGAAGTACGTCAGGCCCTGGCCATGATGAAGCAGTGGGCGCCGATGGACGTGGAAGACGCGTTAGAGCTATTGACGCCCAAGTTCACACATCCCGCTGTTAGAAAGTTAGTATACAAGGTGTAAAAGGCCTGATAGACGTACGAAGTTAAAGCACGCGGGTTTTAAGTTCGCGAACTTACTCGGCTCGCGTCGGTGACACACGCGAATCGCTCACACTGGATTACCATGCCCCCAGGCTCGCGGCTCGTGGTTCTTTGCTGACACACAGGCGATTAAGATCGTCGAGCCATAAGTCCTGGCCATAACTCGCACGTCTGTTACCCCTTTAACAAAACTAACTGATAATACTTTAGGGCAGGGGTCACCAATTAGTTTGGCTCGGGGTCCATTTTAAGAAATAAAATTACCTTCGCGGTCCACACATTAAAAAAAAATGTATTTATTAAACAAAGGTAACTAAGGAAAATTATTTAAGTTAGAATTTTTGTTCCTTGTTTGGAGTGAAATTGGTGTAAGCTATTGATTTTAAATCCTGGAGATGTTCATCAGTACGTGGAGATCGAAATTTATTTTTCAAAAAGTTCATCTTCAAAAATGCTTGATCCGCATACAATGGGTCGGCGGTCCGGATGTAAAAATCATGAAATTAGTATTATCATACCACAATAATATAAAATCTTCTCAATACCACAGATACGCGATCTCGCGGCTCAAGCAGGCCCCGGACGAGGATTTGATCCTGTACCTGCTGCAGCTTGTGCAGGCGCTCAAGTACGAGGACTTCCAGGAGATACATGATGGTGAGTAATGATAAGGCCCAATTTCATCAACTCATCATGTCATGTCATGTCTTCTCTTTCATTACACAAGAGCAGTCTCTTGTAGTAGTTCGCTCAAAGAATAGTGCAAACGAAGTTGTAGAGTGTGTGAGCTGGAACCTAAGCAATTTCTCCAAAAATGTGTTCAGGATACACAGAAGGTAAACATACTAAAAATCCCCGCCCCTAGGCGGACGCTAGGGTGAGGGGAGGGGGTTAAAGTTCCTTTTTTAGTATTTTGCTCAAAAAACTGTTTGAAAAAATATACATGCTTTGTAAGTAGGCATGCCATCCGTCCGGATTTCCCTGGATTTGTCCTAGTTTGAAGGGCGTCCGGGGTGCGTCCGGCCGGTTGAAATCCGGACACTTTTGCTGAGAGAAATCTAACTTTTTAACCAGACAGTAATTATAAATTCGCTAAGCATACACACGGTTTCTAGCACGGACTTGAGTTAGTCAGATTTTTACAAATTCTTGCTGGAAAACCATAAATTGGCAAGACGTTATCGTAAATACTGTTTAAGAGGTGTCCGGGGAAATAACCACATTTCGGCCAAATGTCCGGGAATTTTGTCGTGCCTGACCGGCGAAGGGAATTTGGGTGATGGCAACCCTATTTGTTAGTCGACTATCGCCTAAATCTGACGGATAAATACGATTGGTTTGGTGCGCTTATACGTGCAACTAAAATTGCTCAACTCCAGTCAATTCTCGTCAACTTTGACGTCACGACTACATTAAGCAATTCGCGGCAACAAGCAGCAATATTGCGCAATACAATATTGAGTGATGTGGCCATTGAATATTTGAGCGATATGACATTGAGCGATGTGAAATAAATTTCTCCATATTGCTCCACTCCACTATACGTGAGAGAGCCATGCGTCGGCACGAATGGGCCGGCTCGACCGGATAAATACCACGTTCTCACAGAAAACCGGCGTGAAACAGCGCTTGCGCTGTGTTTCGCCGAGTGAGTGAGTTTACCGGAGGCCCAATCCCCTAACCCCTACCCTATTCCCTTCCCTACCCTCAACTATTCCCTTCCCTTTCCTTCCCTACCCTCCCCTATTACCCTATTCCCTCTTAAAAGGCCAGCAACGCACTTGCAGCTCTTCTGATGCTGCGAGTGTCCATGGGCGACGGAAGTTGCTTTCCATCAGGTGACCCGTTTGCTCGTTTGCCCCCTTATTTCATTAAAAAAAAAAAAAACTAATTGCCCCAGATCGCTCGATTCGTGTCGCCGAGCAATTATTGCCCGTGTAAGCGAATCTTTACTCGATTGCTAATTTTACAGAGTACGCGCGTGTAAGCGGCCACAGCGAAGCTGAAGTGAAGTTGCTACAGAGTAACAGGGGGAGCGAGGTCAGCTTGCTGTCGAGTAAGTATACCGACTGCGCTATAAAAACAGTTATGTTTTTAGAGTGAAAATGCAGCGGCTATAAAATATCCGCAAAGCGCGAACAGTAAAAGATACAAGTAACGCCATCTATGTAGCATATTGCTGAATTACATAGAATAGTGTTAATTATATTATAGTGTTGTTGATTTTAATATCTTTTTGTTAAAATATCATCACTTTGCTTTCATAACTTAAACTAGACAAAAAACGTGTTCTTTAATTTATTCGTGACTAACTTATCGCAAACAACCTGAAGCAGGCCTGTCCCACTCGCGCGTTTAGGTATCGAACTGTAAGTACCCCTTTAAAGGGGCAGTCCACAAGGGACTCACAAGTCAGCGGTGACGCGCGCGCAAGATTTTTTCGTCGTATTAATATATCGTCGTAAAAATATATTATTATCCACGTACTGATTTAACCTCTGTGACAGAATCGTTATTAATCTGATAAATATGAACAATTGTAAAAAGTCAAAGAAATATTTCAATAAAGTAATTTAAGACTTTAAAATACAAAAAAAGATTAAAAAAAATACACAAACATAGCAAATAAACCAATTTGTTACAAACAAACCGCATACTACACATAAATAAACACAAGTTACTATGTTTAAGTTGTAAAAAAATCTTGACCAGCTCCTACACTATAATCGAATATAAAACTATTATAAAATATACGTTGGGTTACTAAAATTTGATTATTAGTATAAAAAGTTTGCTATTAGTAGCTATAGTAATTAAAAGAAGATTGTTTTATTTTCTAAAAGGTGACAATCTTGATTTCGTCAGAAAGGGTACCTCTTACGCGATAGAAAGAGAGCGCACATGTAGACAAATATAATTGTAGGCACCTGGCACTGCGCGGTCGGAATTTGAACTTTATAGTATCGTAGCATGAGTTCTTATTTTTTTAAACGGGTTTCACGAGTGGGAATTCTGTTGGTCCTACTAATATATATTCTGTGCCTTAAGTTGAAGAGTGTGTTACATTATAGTTTTGATATTGCAGTGGCGTCAGGCACGGACTCTATTAGCAGCCGGCTGGAGGACGAATCAGCTGTACCGGCGTCTACAGACATCGTCACAGATACCGCCATGTGAGTCATCTAACTCACTGATTGATAAGAACAGATGCAACTGTTCAGGAAAAATATTTCGTTAAAGAGTTTTAGAGGACTATCACTAAACTTGGCTTACTCCGATTGTTTATTTTTATTTTGTACACTAGCTGTAATTATATTACATAACGCATTTTACGGAGCGTTCGAATGAAATCAAAGCTGTCGTACGAATGACTTACTATTACAAGGACGTGTGTTGCAAACGAGGATTGCACGAACATCGTTTTACATAACCTTATCTGAAATAATCCTTGCAGGACTCTGCATAAAGTGTGACGTTTTATCAATTTTTTGGCGTTTGTTGTATACAGCGAGGCAGAGGGAGTACAAGAACCGAGCTTAGCCGGCTTCCTGATATCACGCGCGTGCTCCAACGCCGGGGTCGCCAACTATCTCTACTGGTATCTGCTCGTCGAGTGTGAAGACGAGAGGGAGCCGCGAGCTCGCTCGATGTACCTCGCCGCGATGCGTACACTCGCGCGACGCCTGGCTGCGGGCCCGCCCGCCGCCGTGCGTACGCGCGCCGCACTCGCACGACAACAGGTGCGTATCATCGAGGAAATTGATTCCAAGGCAGTTGATGGACCTACGTCATTTGGTCGGTTACGTCAAACCTAGCCGACAGGTAATGCCTAACATTGAATTGACGTAACCCAACCAAGTGACGTAGGTACTGTTATTTGCTTGTCGATTGTAAAGACGAGCGGGAGCCGCTAGCTCGCTCGTTTTAAGTAGTTCTGCGAACATGCAATAGTATTTTATACATTATGTAATTTGGAAATTAATCGCCCGTGAAAGTGGCGCACGCGCCCGCAAGACGGTGCGACAGGAAGCACTGCTGTCCTTCATGTGTCTATCTCTCTCTTTCTACAGAATATGTTTATATATTTTATCTCACTCAGACATTCGTGGATCGGCTCGTGAAGTTGGTGCGAGCGGTGGCCCGCGAGTCCGGCGCGCGCGCACGTAAGGCGGCGCGGTTGCAGGCGCTGCTGGCGGACGCGGACGCGTTCAAGTTCAACTTCACCTCGTTCGAGCCGATGCCGCTGCCGCTTGACCCTAGTGTCACTATTAAGGTAAATAGTGACTTTAGTTATATAATTACTCTAGTGTACCGACAAGGATATCCATGTTCATTTAAATAACACAACTTTATAGACACTTTTACACGTAACTAAGATTTTTACAATCTATACTAATATTATAAAGCGGAAGAGTTTGTTTGTTTGAACGCGCTAATCTCAGGAACTACTGGTCTGATTTGAAAAATTCTTTCAGTGTTAGATATCGAGGGGCTATAGGCTATGTTTTATCACGCTAAGACTAATAGGAGCAAAAAAACAGAGGAAATTGTGGAAAAAACGGGAAAATTTATTTGAAAGGGCTTATCTCACGATCTACTGGAGCATTTTTTTTGTTATTTGGCACAGATAAAAAGTAGACCACGTGAAGAATCATAGGTTATTTTTGTGGGCTAATTTGTCTGTGAAATTCCTAATTTACGCGGGCAAAGCCGCATGGAACGTCTAGTAGTTTATAATAATAACACCACCGGTTTCAAATAACTCGTGAAATTGAGTGCTGAATTTATAATACGTAAGGTAGTTTTGAAGGTTTTAGATCTTTCCCTCCTTTTGGTACGTCCTCCCCTCGCGTCGACACGTTACACGTATCGTAACGTTACATGAGACCCCCATTTCATTTCGATCCCATTTTGCCGATGACGAAATTAGAGTGGGTTGCACCAGAGGCGTTGTTATAGTTAAGGCTAAGGTTATTGTCAAATATGGCGTCCATTATTGACTTTGGCTGCGTTCCAGATGACGTTAATTTTGACCAAAACGCTCAAAACGTCCCCTTCTGCCGTTCCCTTTGGCGACCGGGGTCGTTTTGATCGCGGCTATGACGTCACTCATGACGTCATCATTTTCGCTCAAAACGACCCTCGACGAAGATGGGTCTAAGTGGGCGTTCTAGTTTTTTTTTAATTTTAACGTAACTATATCGCTAAAGCCATGTTCGGAAAGTTTTCAGGAGAGAGTAGAGACAAACAAACTTTATGTTATTTCATTACAAATAATATTTATATTACTTAAATAAATTAAATAACATTTAATGAAATATTTTGATTGGAAAATGAATTGTTTTAAATGAAAGGTCAAATGATTTCTTATAAAATATTATAATAATTAATACTAATTTTCATCTCTCCTATACCTGTTGATTTATTCGTACTTGACTAAACATTATGCGGTATTGTTACCTAACGTTTATATGTATATTGTGACAATTATAGTCAATATATATAATAAGTATGTGGATTTGTTATTAAAATATGATTCAATGTGAAAACTCAAATATAATAAAAGTTTAACTATATTAAAATATGATTACTTAAGTAAAAAAATGTAATACTAAAAACCAAACAAATATAATATTATGTATTTTATTTGTAAAATAAATGTAACTATAAACAATAAAATTACTTTTATTTACGACTTGAAGAAAAGGATCATAATATCCAAGTTCGGTTCATTGTACCTATGTGTAAAAAAAATTATAGTTCTTTTTTTAAACTTTTCTCAAAACGCTCAAACGATCCATAATCCGTTCCACTTGGGTTTGTATCGCTGACGCTCACATGCTAATGGAACGGGAAAAACTACGGTCTTGAGCGTGAGCGTTTCTAACGTCATCTGGAACGCGGGGTTTAACCAGAGATTTGACAGTTAATTTGACACCTTGTTATAGTTAAAGGAAGTTGGTGTAACCCACCCTTATGCTAAGTACTCACATACGGTTTTGCTCGATAGTTTTACTCCGAATCGAAGGAAATGACTTATTTAACATATTTAATTCCATCGAGCCGGCTCGAAGCGAGCCTTCCAGCTGTCAGTTTTGCGGTCCACACGGTGGTTATTGCTCGATTTGGAGTAAAACTATCGAGCAAAACCGTATGCGAGTACTTAGCTTTAGTGTATTCACATTTCACAAGTCATCTCGTCATGGTCGATTTGAGATTTGTGCGCATACTTTTCTGCTTCTTAACGCTATCTACCTAAGATTATCTTTTTATTCTCTTTACAGGGTATAGTCGCGAAGAAAGCCATCCTCTTCAAGTCAGCGCTGATGCCGTGCAAGCTCACATTCTTGACGACAGAGGGGTCGGAGTACGAGGCGATATTCAAGCACGGTGACGACTTGAGGCAGGACCAGCTTATATTACAGATGATTACCCTCATGGACAAGCTGCTAAGAAGGTATGTGGGGTGTGTGCCATGTGTGACCATAGACAAACGGCGAAAATGTTATAGTCAATACCTCATATTTTATACGAAGGTATTATAGTCACGTAAAGATGTTCTGGCATAGAAAAGATATAAATAGTTTGTTATAACTCATAACGCATATCCTCCAAATTCGATGCGGAATACGCTAGTGCGAGTGTGCGTTAAAAGTTTTCGGGAAATGTTGTTTGTATTAAATTACGTTACCTACTTATAATATGCCGCTTATCCATATAATATTATGTAGTATTGTCACTGGTGAGTGTCGACTACATTCGACTCACACCAGTTCTTTAAATAGTGTTACATTATTCATCAATATGTGAGACTAAAGAATTCTGAGTTATACGGGGTGTATCAAAAATAAGTGATAATACTTTAGGCCGGTGTAGGTGTGTACAATGTACATATTCCTTGTGGAGAGTTCACTGTGAAAGTAGCAGCGCTGAAAGACTAAATTTTTTTTTCACTTTTGTATGGGGAAACTCGTGACGCTCGGGCCCTTGCCCATACAAAAGTGAAAAAAAAGTCGTCTTTCAGCGCTGCTACTTTCACAGTGAACTCTACAAGGAACACGTACACACCCTAAAGTATTATGACTTATTTTTGTTACACACTGTAGTTTATGATTTTAAAATGTTGTCTATGGTGCTTATCATAGACAACATTTTACAATCATAAATTTTTACCATAGACATTTTTTTTCAGAGAGAACCTAGATCTCAAACTCACGCCGTACAAAGTACTCGCGACAAGCTCCAAGCACGGCTTCCTACAGTTCATAGAGTCTGTGACTGTGGCCGAGGCGCTAGCGAGCGCGGGCTCCATACAGAACTACCTCCGCAAGATGGCGCCGTGTCCCGCCGCGCCTTACGGTATACGACCGGATGTCATGGATACGTACGTCAGGAGCTGCGCCGGATACTGCGTTATTACGTATTTGCTGGGTGAGTTGTAGTTGAGAAAATCCGGGAAACGGTTTTCAGTTATTTTAATCCATTGTTAATAAAACTACTATCAAGTCCGAATCCTATAATTAAGAACATTCTATGTACATAACATAAAACAGTAGCACCTCCATCATAGGTATCACAGACACAATATATTTTCAATTGTTATGCGGCAGCCGGCTGCCGCTTGGGGATTGATGGGTTATCTAAACGACGATGAAACGTCGCGCGTCGTAATAACTTAAGCATAGGCCCTGCAATTAGGTAAAAAAGTATTTGTTGCAACATGAATTCACTTTCTTTGTAGTAAAGTCGTAAATCCAATGTCGAAACTCCTGGACAATACATGCATTTTGATATTGGAGTCCGGGACAACTTTTGAAAATGAAAGCTTTCTCTTTTACTCGCGTGGGTATCTGCTTTCCTTTTACTCTCATTTGTTTTGCAAATAGCGATTTACAGTTTAGTATTTGGGACCTCTTATTCCCCCTTGGGAAAGGACAATTGTTTGCTTTATTTATTTCTTACTACTTTACATTGTTTTACTTTGTATGGTTTCTTTTACCTAAGCTCGTCTTACGATTCTAACATTCTTCAGGTGTCGGTGACCGGCACTTAGACAACCTGCTCCTCACGCCCGCCGGGGCGCTATTCCACATCGACTTCGGCTACATCCTCGGCCGCGATCCCAAGCCGCTACCACCGCCGATGAAACTCAGCAAGGAAATGGTGGAGGCCATGGGTGGAGTCGCCTCGGAACACTACCATGAGTTCAGAAAGCAGTGCTACACGGCGTTTTTGCATTTGAGAAGGTATGTTTTTGTATTTTTATAAAGATGATCGAATATTTATCAGCGCGCAACGCGCCGCATTTTAGAATTCGTTGTATGAAATGATGTGAAACCTCGCACATTCGTTCGCACCGCACGCGCCGCATTTCATATTTTATACGTGGGAGAGCCATACTTCGGAACGAATGGGCCGGCTCGACCGGAGAAATACCACGTTCTCACAGAAAACCGGCGTGAAACTACGCTTGCGCTGTGTTTCGCCGAGTGAGTGAGTTTACCAGAGGCCCAATCCCCTATCCCTTCCCTACCCTCCCCTATTCTCTTCCCTTCCCATCCCTACCCTCCCCTCCCAACAAACATTTCAGTCGAGTAAGAAGAAATTACGCGATTCATAGTTGTCTAAACGTCGCAAAGAAGTCGTTTTATGCTGTTACCCGACATAGCGCCTCCAATAGTTATACGACTAGTTGTCGTGTAAGAACGTCGTAGAAACGTCTTTACGACTGATTTATACGACTATTACACTACATTCAGTCGTGTAACCAGTGTGGTGGTATAAGAAACGTCTATGCGACTTTTACGCTGACCTTCATCGTATTAGTGTTGCGAATACTACCTTTACACGACAATAGTATAAGAGTTTTATAAAATACTCTTACACGTCATTCAGTGAATTTGAACCCCTCTTTACGACCTTTACGTGACGGAATGTAGTATAAGAGTTAAAAAATTCACCAAAGTCTACAATCACCGCCATTCATTTGTTTCTTTGTAAAAATAAAAGGCTAGTGTAGAAAAAGGCTAGTGTAAAAAAGAGCGGAAACTTTAAGAGAAAAGTAAAAAAGAACTATGCATCATTCCTTTCCTCTAATTGCATCATATCGAATAAAGGTACATGGCAAGCTAATTATAATACAACTGGAGATGGTTCCGTACAAAATTTTATAAGTTCTGTGCAGAGTAGTTCTGTGCAGAGTAGTTCCGTGCAGAGTAGTTCCGTGCAACTTAATTGTAATCCAAGCTCAGATAGTGCTTATTATTACAGAAATCACATTCATCGTCTGGGTAATGATCGTATATGGCAAACAAAGCGCAACTCGGACACCAGAAAAAATCAAAATTTATCATGTATTGAACAGTTTCCTTAGTTAGCATAAAATGTGCAGGGTATTCGGCGCTATTGATATAAAATCCGCAACCAAAACACCGATCAGCGCGTACAAAATGTGTAGATTTCCATGGCCATTTTAAATTCATACGTATCAATGTAATGAAATCTAATTTATTTAAAAACTTATCAATATCCATTGTATCACGATTGATTTCTTTACTCATTGATCAACTAATAACTGTATAGAAAGATTGATAAGGTTTTAGGCTCTTGTTAATAACTTAACTGAACCCTAAACTCGATTCTATGGCGGAATGTTTATGCGAATTGACACAGCGCGTGTTGTGTAGAAGTTATCTAGGAGTCTCGTTTTGCACTTTGAATCGTATAGAGGTAACTGTTTGCACTTTCTTTAAAAATACTAAATGATATATCATTTATTTTAAAAATCTCACTGGCGCATTTATTATTTACTTAAAACTAGCACGTAAAACTCGATAAAATTTATTTCCCATCAGATCAACAGCCCTTGAACTTGAGTTTCGAAGTAAACACACAACAGAATAAATAAAATGGCTGAGACTACATCCAACAATAAATTTGACAGTCAGTTTCTTCCCGACAGCATTTCATTAATTTAATATAGGTACTATCCAGTCACTTTTACAACCAAGTTTCGTACAGTTACTCAATTGAATGTCGTGAAGCAGCGGTGAAAACCGCTACAACGCGACAAAAAGTGCGCTACACGACTTCTTCACGACTTCTTCACGACCACTTCCCGACAAAAAATGCCCTACATGACTTCTTTACGGCCAAAAAGTAAGTTATGCGACGGCTACAGGACTTGTATACGTCATTGAGTCGTGTAAAATGGGCCTTTTCTTGGTGATGTCGACGTTTTAGCGACGTTGCGGCAACCAGCTTATACGATCAAAAGTTAGAGTTGGCACGTTGCGGCGACCAGTCAAATGTTTGTTGGGCTATTTCCCCATTCCTCTAAAAGGTTGGCAACGCACCTGCAGCTCTCCTGATGCTGCGAGTGTCCATGGGCGACGGAAGTTGCTTTCCATCAGGTGACCCGTTTGCTCGTTTGCCCCCTTATTTCATTAAAAAAAAATTCGTGTACTATGCGGTGCTAATGCCGCGGCCGCACATGCGTCTATCGTCACCAAGCTTCGTGCTAGGAGACGATACACGCAGATCGTCCAATGGTATCGTTTTAAGCACAAAGCACTACGCAGGTGCGGCCCGAGCATATCAATTAATATGCGATCAGCTTTAGGTGGGAATTTAAAAATGTGACGCATCGCACGGGTGCAATGGACAACAGTAGTACTAAATATACTAAACGTCTCAATATTTATCAGTATGTATTTATCTTAAAAAGCTTGTAAAAAAACCGAAGTGATATTACTTTAGGGTTTGTATAGTCTGTCAAAAAAGTGAAGAAATTAAAAAGTGGCAACATCGTAGTGTCATCCTTTTCAAATCAATCTAAGAAAAAACATCGTAGTGTCATCCCTTTCAAATCAATCGAAGAAAAAAGGGATGACACTACGATGTTGCCACTTTTTAATTTCTTTACTTTTTTGACAGACTATAAGTATGTGTTGTATGTCCCTTTTTGTATTGAGTTCACTGTGAAAATAGCAGCGCTGTAAGGGAGATCGCAGACGGCACACTTTTTCGACGACAGACTCGATCACACAAAAAGTGTGCCGTCTGCGATCTCCCTAAGAGTTACTTTTGACTTCTATGGTTCTATGAGAAATGGCCCAACGTGATGAATTTGAAAAAAAGTAACCTATATAAGGGTCACATACAAACCCTAAAGTACCATCGAATAAATTAATTCATAGGCAGTTTACGGACCTACGCCGTTTGGTTGGTTTGTCAATTCAATATTAGTCGCGATCTGTCGGCTGGGTTTGACATAACCCGACCAAATTACGCACGTCCGTAATCTGTATATGAATCAACTTCTCTGATAGTACATAACATCCATCTATACATCTATTCTATACATATAAATAAAATTGGAGTGGTTTGTAATATTAAAGGAACGGTTTTTTACTACTTAAAATGAATGTATATAGGGTACATACACCAAAACAACATTTTTTATAGTTTTTGTCTGTATGTCTGTCTGTCTGTTTGTTCCGGCTAATCTCTGAAATGGCTGGAGCGATTTTGACGGGACTTTTTTAGGCACATAGCTGATGTAGTAAGGAATAACTTAGGCTACTTTTTAACCGACTTCCGAAAAGGAGGAGGATATGTTTCACTTCATTTTGCTGACGCGGACGAAGTCGCGGGCAACAGCTAGTTATCAATATACCGCTTCCTCTACAGACACGCGAGCCTCATGCTGAATCTGTTCTCGCTGATGGTGGACGCGTCGGTGCCCGACATCGCGCTAGAGCCCGACAAGGCCGTCAAGAAGGTGCAGGATAAACTCAGGTATGTCCGCTGGTATGTCTAAGACAAGTAAGGGCCCTTTTTTTTGTCACGCAGAGAAATGCATTAACGCATTCGACGCAGGGGATGGGGACTCCCGCTGCGGATATGTGGGGCTCATCGCGGCGAAGATGGTATGTGCCGCAACCCTACCCACTCTACGACGCTCCTCTCGCCACCCAAGACGAAGCCACGGGTGACGGGCACGACACACCCACCGCAACTCCATCAGTGGCCGTCCGACCTTTGTCAGACCACACACATTTGGGGGCGCTTCTCGCCCCGCAGGCCGACAGAGGCCCCACTTGGGGCATGCCTTCTCTGGTGTCACGATGCACGGAGCGTTTTGTGCATCGTGAGTTGTGACCCACTCTGGGAACGAGTAAGGGGCCCTAGAACACGACGACTTTGAAACGATGGATTCGCGCCCCATGTGCTAGGGTACACAGCTAGCGACTTCGCGACTGTAGCGATGGAAACGCGCGATAATAACGCTACAAAAAGTAGCCGTGGGCTAGAGCTAGGGCCCTAATCTATGGTGAGGTGTTTAAGGGCTGCGCAGAAATTTAAAGAGTGAGACACCATAGACAAACGCCTCGGCATAATACTATGGAGGGTAGATGGAGGAGAACTATCTTATATGGGGGATATTTGAAAAAGTGTCCAGTTGACAAAATATAAATTGAAGTTAGCCGAATAACCGAGTCACAGAATTACTGGGTTAATACCAATATATTTTGAAAAATATAACCTAAAATAGCTGAAATAAAAGCTCTTAAATGATTTAAAATTTACCCTGTTGCTACTGTAGCGCCACCCTTATTTAACGCATTTCAGCAGACACTTTTTACATACAGAGATAGTTCTCCTCCATCTACTCTCTATAATAATACTTAAGAATAGTGTCAACTTCACCAAAGATATTTCATTACTTTTTCAGGCTAGACCTGGGCGACGAGGAGGCTGTGCACTATCTCCAAAATCTCCTCGATATGTCTGTGACGGCCGTCATGGCGCACCTAGTGGAGCAGCTGCACAAATTCGCGCAGTACTGGCGCAAGTGATGACACAAAATGCGAATTCCGATTTTATTACTGCAGTTGTAGGGTTCAAAATAGGAAGTTTACGACACTAGCTGATACGATGTTGTATCACTTCGACTTTATTACCATAGCAATAGGGTTCAAATTATGTGAATCTACAATATTATATAAAAATAGTGGAACTGAGACAAACGTTTTTAGAGTTAATTCAACTAAGTTCTATCAGCAAATCTAGACTCAATTTTGTTACATAGCACCGTTTTTTTATTTAGTGTTCATTCACATTGATACAGTAACAGGCACCATTGACACAACGCTGGAAATGTTTACATGGTTCCATCGTCAGAATCCAGTCACACTGGCGCCCGCGCCATAGTAAACAGAACTAACGAGTAGGCCGACTCAGAAGAAATCAAAGACAATTTAAGTTTAAATCATAAAGTTAATATACCTAGCGGAATAGAGAAACAAAGGCCTGAGCAAGAGAGATGTCACTATCAGTAACACTGCGTGGTAAAAAGAGACGTGTGATACATAACAGAAGCACTCTTTTTTTGACGTCCAGTCGGCACGTGCCGCACATTGACAATTTAATCTCATAGAAATCATGTTCAGTCATGCCTGTGTAAGTACATAGTACATACACATATTTTTACACACAGATGAAACCAATTTCGGTTTCGTTTGACAGCTCGAGATTGTTGCTCTATTCCGCTAGGTATATTAACTTTATGGTTTAAATAGAATTCTTTGGAAAAAATCTTGAAACTTATACATTTGACATAGTATGTCATATTGGTGGGCTCGCGCCGTACTAATGCGTTAGTCTGCGTTTCCACCAGAGATGTGTTGCGAGCAGGGCTGTAGCTAGAGTCAAATTTGAGGTAGGGCAGCGTCGGTTACAGGTAGGGCGGAAGCAAAAAAAATCGGTCAAGTGCGAGTCGGATTCGTGCACGAAGGGTTTCGTACCGTTATAGATAAAAAATAGGCCAAAATTGTGTTTTTTGTAATTGAGCCCCCTTTAAATATAAATGTTATTTTAATTGTATTATTAACTAATTAAGTGATTTCGCAAAAATGTCCAGTGCCTACTGTTGCCATTAATATCAATATACAGCAAAAAAGGCCAAAAAGCACGAATCCTTAAATATTGATTTTATTTTGTTTTTAGTATTTGTTGTTTTGATTTATCTCTAGGTCAATGATGTATTCAATTCATTCAATAGTTATTCTTAGATACTTAAAAAAATTCTGTGACAAAGCATGAGCACTATATCTAAGAACTACATATTATTAAATCCTCAATTACGAAGAACAAGCGAACAATATGGTTAAACTTCTGGATGTAGCGATCCACGTGTGAGTGAGAGTGAGGAAATAATAATTAATTGTTGGGTTGGGTGATACGAGTCAATAGATACGACTAAAAATATATTTAGATTATTATTGTTTCTGCAAACTTATTAAAATAATAATTAATAATAAAATAACATAAAATATTTAAAACAGCTGAATTCTACGATTCGCCATATTATTAAAAATGCGAAGAACTTCGTTCAGATCAACTTATTTTGTTCTTTTTTTTTCAAAGGCCAGAAATACCATACCAGCCATTCTTTCGTGACCCATTGACAGTCTTTGAGGCCTATTAATTGCAGTTAATTAAAGTTGAAAATGTGGACTCGCACACTGCAGTACTACATCTTTTTTTTCATTAAGATTATAATTAAATGGACGCATCGCTTCATGTAATCGTGATTCAAATGCCATCTATACACAGAACAAAGAATTATTATCGACGACTTCTGTGGCCCAATGGTTGGGCGTGTGGCAGCTTAATCCGGGGGTCGCGGGTTCGAATCCTGCCAACGGAACAAAAAGTTTTTAAAGGTATAATAAAAATCTTAACTATATAATGTATAGTTTATATAAGAATAAAGTATATTTCTGTTGTCTTATACCTGTAATGCAAGTCCTTTAGGTCTTCCTTTTTAGGGTTCCGTACCCAAAGGGTAAAAACGGGACCCTATTACTGAGACTTCGATGTCTGTCCGTCTGTCCGTCTGTTTCCAGGCTGTAACTCAAGAACGGTAATAGCTAGAGAAATGAAATTTTCACAGATTATGTATTTCTGTTGCCGCTATAACAACAAATACTAAAAACAAAATAAATTAAATATTTAAGGAGGGCTCCCATACAACAAACGTGATTTTTCTAACATTTTTTGCTTAACTATCAATGATGACAACAGGTAGGCACTTGAAATTTTCACAAAGGCCTTAATAATATATGTAATTTAATAAATAATAATAAAAGTAAAAAAAAATAATTAAGGGTTAGGTAGGTAGGTAGGTCCCATACTATTTTTGCTCTATAACGGTACGTGCGCGGTATAACCCTTCGTGCGCGGGTCCGACTCGCACTTGGCCGATTATTGGTATTTTTAAGGTAGGGCATTGTGATTTTAAGGTAGGGCATTGCCCCACTATGCCCCCCCCCTAGCTACGGCCCTGGTTGCGAGGAATGTGTTTTTGAGAACCAATAAAATCGCTTCATTGACGTGACTTCGCCGAGGGCAGCGATTCTATTGGACCTTAAAAACACATTCCTCGCAACAAATCTCTGGTGGAAACGCAGCCAGGTACAAGTTGAAAGCTATACATACATACAGTTGCAACATTTCTATGTATTTCTTTGAATGTGTCGCTAGCTTCGTGTCGCTAGCTACGCAGGGTATTTGCGACGACAGGTCGTCAGCGGTTGCTTCATGTCGTCCACTGTCAACCGGCACCTTCAACATGTGAAGGTGACAATCGCGCCCAACTCGCGTATATTCGCCCGTTTGTTTCAAGTCGAGGTATTCCTTAGTTTTGTCTACTCTGCTGGCGCCACCTTGGTATTTAAATCAGAACTTAGCTTTATTCTCATTTGGGTGGTAGCTTTAATTTTGTTGGATTATTTAGATTTTTTCCTCATTTTGCTAGTATGCATAATTGCATATCAATATACTACAATTATTATTATTAAATATAAATTAAATAATTTATTAGTTTTAAATAGTTAATGTAGATTTTGATTGCATGGAAATAATTGTAAGTTGCATGATGTTTTATACTATATTATAAAATATTTTTGGCATTGCAGCATTGTAATAATATATTACAAGAAGCTGTGATTGGGCTCAGTCAAAGATTTAAAAAATTACTGGGTTTTAATAATAAAAACCCAGGGTTTTTTGTTTGTAATAAGAATATAATACAAAAATTTTATTTCTGTTAAGGAATAAAAATTGGCTAAAATTGTATCAAAGATGAGTAAAATTTTATATTTTTTACTGTGATATTTAACCTACTTAAAATAAATTATTTTTATACAATAGTGTTTTTATTTCTTTACCATTTCTTAAAAATATGTCATGCAAAAAGTGATTTTGAATGAAAGCTATTGCAACAGAATCTAATTCTTATGCATAGACTATATTTTTATCATATTACTAGCTGTTGCCCGCGACTTCGTCCGCGTGGACTTCAGTTTATAGCGCGCGATGTCAACAAAATTGGTGTCAAAAGCTTTTATAAAAAAACCCTGGTACCCCTTAAATCAATACAGCTGTGCAGTGTGCAAACAATAAGTACTTCATTTTTGTATGTTAAACTTTATATATTATGCCAAATTTTAAAGCTTATTTAGCCCCCCAATTACACAACTTTACCCATAAACTATTTATCATTGATAGGTTTAGCCCCAATTTCACCAACGTCTGTTAGTGTTAACAGCTTGTTAAAATATCCTGTCTTCTCTTTCATTCATATGAAAAACAAAACAGCTAACGTGATACTAATTCGAGCATTAACTTTAACAGTCGTTGGTGAAATTTGGTCTTAAGGTTACGTCACTGCCTGCACAGATAAAGTACTGCGTTATTTAATACCGTAGAATAGATATAACAATCGAAAAAAATCGAGACTTAATTGTAAGATGATACCACCTCTTATAGAAAGACTTTTGAGCAAGCGTCAGCGCGATGTAGAAGACGCACGGCGCCATCTATTATGAATTTTTTGAACAAATTTACGACCCTTACAACCCTTTTTTCCAGTAAAAAAGTAGCCTATGTCCTTTCTCAGGCTTTAGACTATCAGTATACAAAATTTCATTACGATCGGTTCGGTAGTTTTGGCGTTTGGCGTGAAAGCGAGACTGACAGACAGACAGACAGACAGAGATACTTTCGCATTCATAATATTAGTACAGATTATGTGCACACTGCACAGCTGTTTTTGGGTATTTTGATTAATTAAGGGCCGCGCTACACCGGAATGGCAGCGGCGAGGCGAGCACTTTCAGCGCTGCCATTCCGGTGTAGCGCGGCCCTAAGAGGGGTACCACTTACCAGTTACCAGGGTTTTAAAAAGTTTTTAAATTTGACACAAATTTTGTTGACACCGCGCGCTATAAACTAAAGTCCACGCGGACGAAGTCGCGGGCAACAGCTAGTTATGAATAAAAACAATAATATATAATAAAGTAGGTATGATTAGTTCTGTTATAATAATGAAGTAAAAAATAAAGCGCCATCTGTTTTCATATATTAGAATTAAAATGTTGATTGCATTGATATATTTTCTGGATGGAATATAGGCCAACACAACACACTCGAACTCCTTAGAAATGCAGTAGGAGTTCTATAAGATAAGATACATTGATTATTATTATAGCAAGTGATAATATTATTAAACATAATATTCTAACGTATTAAAAACTATAAACAAAAACATAATAACTAATAAGTATGATTAGTTTTATGTTCCAACGAAGTAAAAAAAAAAAGCGCCATCTGTTGAATCGTATTAGAACTAAAATGTTCATTGCATCGCGTCGATATATTTCTGGATTTTTTATAATATTATACATACATAAAATATATTTAAGATTTTTGAAATATTATTTTAATACACATCCAAGACCCAGGAACATTGAAAACTTTTTGTTCCGCCTGCGGGACTCGAACCCAGGACCCCCGGGATGAGCACTGGCCACGCGCAATGCGAAGTAATTTTCATCGATATTTTCATGGAAATAAGATATTTTCCCACATCAAAATGTAGCCTATGTCCTTTCTCAGACTCTAGAATAACTGTGTACAAAATTTCATTGCAATCGGTTCAGTAGTTTTGGCGTGAAAGCGAGACAGACAGACAGACAGACAGACAGACAGAG
Organism: Aricia agestis; assembly: GCF_905147365.1. Taxonomy (NCBI): domain Eukaryota; kingdom Metazoa; phylum Arthropoda; class Insecta; order Lepidoptera; family Lycaenidae; genus Aricia; species Aricia agestis. The sequence goes on from NC_056420.1 coordinate 14,280,235, forward strand.
ATACTTTCGCATTTATAATATTAGTATAGATTACGCCTCTAGTACAACGACGCAGCGAAACGCGAAAACTCTGCGAAACAGAAATAGAGCGAGATGCAATATAACACACTGTCATGTAGCGGGTGAGACAGTAAATCCGCTGTTCCGCGTTTTGCAGCGTCGGTGTACTAGAGGCGTTATTGACTAATATTTTATCATATTTAAATTTTAAATCGAGCTAACAGAGAAGCTTTCATGAAAGCTATAAGTATGTTATATTATGTAACATTCAGAATAAAATATACATATTATATGGAATATTTAAAACATGTTTGCAGCAATCAAATTGCTTCCATTTAGAACACAATCACTAGCCATGTATATTTTGCTCGCAGTAACTGTCTCTATGACACTACAAGCGGCGATTTCTGCATAAGTGACCCCGCCAACAACATACACTAATATCGTTCTAGGCTTCAACACAAAATCATTTTGTTTACTTTCTTTCAGTTGCTTCAACAATGTCCTAGCGTCTTTGTAACCGAATTCCAAGCTCTGTAGGTTTAAATTCGATAATTTCTCATTCAAAGTCTCCAAACCTACTTTGTATTTATCTATGACCTTCCCGCCGACTTTCAAATCGTTCAGTGCTGAGAGTTTACCGAGGACTTCGATCAGATTGTCCGAAGTTAGCAACGCATTGCACAGTATTGCGACTAGAGGAGTGTACCCGCCGTTAAACACGTAATTTGGCGACTTCCCATCGTCAGATTGTGTCGATAACTGCTTTAACTTGTTTGCAACTGACTGAAAACTGTTCTGCCATTTTGGCAACTGCGAAGTTAAGTTACCGAGATTCGATAAAGACAGCTTGGGGCTGGAAGGCTGAATCAACAAGCCAGCGCTGACTAAGTTATTAAATACATACAAAAACTTGTATCCGAACGCCACTAAATATTTGCTGACTAGCGTATTGTATTCGTCATATGACAGACCCTGTGTAAGACTTAATAAACACATTAATCTTAGGCTGTTGTAAATGTGGATGTCTGTGCCAAAATTTTCATCAACATAGGCAAAATTTGACTTCTTGTTTCTATTGTTTAACATGTCACTCTCAGTAAGTGTGAGGTTCTCAAATTTATTGTTCATCTCCGATATAATTGTTTCGGAGGCTAGGACGTGATTGACTAGATTCTGTTTGAACAGTGTTACCTGCTGCAATTTAGTTGCCACAAAGTGTTTCATCTCCTGTATACCCAAGGCCTTAATGTCCTCATTCTTCAACAGTTTAGCTTTTGAACTCAACACACTCAACACTTCAGAGAAATGCCTATGTTTTATTTCACCATATAAGTTATCTAAGGAGCTGTCTAAAGTCATTAAAGTGTTTTTTGTTGGACATTCCTCTTGAGGTATTAAGTTGAGCTTGCCTTTCTTATACATTGTCTCCTTGACGTTTAGATCTAGGTACCCACAGGTTATATCGAAGATTTCGCTCAGTAGACCGCTGTATGTAGCCGGAGTTAGCAGTCCGGAAGCATAATCTTGGTCTCTGTCTATGACCACCATTGCTCCAATATCTTGTGCATTCTCCGTGATGAAATCTCTATCATAACTCTCATTATAAATCTCTAGTAAATCCAGTATGCTACTGGACATTTTACCTACTGACAGAATGCATTTTGGCCGGCCTACCACATGAAACAAACTCCATAATGACATTGATATGCTCGATAGCAAGGACTGGTTCTGTTCAGTAAAAAGTTGCTTGAATAAAAATGGGAGTTCCAAACTCAAAATCCTCTCATCCAGGTTCATAAATTCCCATGTGAAGGAGTGAAGCTTTACAATTCCATACAAACCTTTATTCTCCAACATCAGATCATACGATGCCACAACTTTTGGAACAATTATAATGTTGAAATAGTTCCCATCGGAGAGAGATGCATTTTGGCTTATGAGAGAGGAAATGTGGTCTAAAACACATTTGTACTTTAGGATGCTGGCCGGTATGAAGTACAGTTTGTTTAGGTTTGCTGTAGGTCCCAACTGCGGATCCATTTTATAAATCTTATCAATGCCATGTTGTCTGTAACAAACCATTGAAATATGAATAAGAAATATAGCTCTGTAATAAACTAAAATCTTGAAAGTAAACCAAGCAATAATCTTGAAAAGAAAAGAAGTAAAGAGAAAGAGAAAAAATTTGGAATCTAATGGAGTTGTGAATTGTCCTGATAAAGGCAGGCACAGACTTTTTATCACGCTTAAGGTCAAGATAAATTGCTTATCTGGATTTTCTTCAGAGAAGATCATTGATTGTAGATGAGCACACACAAATAGAATATTGAAGATTTTTGCTGGTTTATCTAGACTAGACAATCCAGCAGTTGTGTGACCTAGCAATCCTATGTATCCCACAAATGTTGAATCTTGTTATAAGTAGTTTGTTGATATTATTTTAAAATTAAAAGCTTCTAAGAAATGCCATAAAAAAACAACTTGCCAGAACTTACTTCAACCAATTTACTCCGCAGATTCTCTCTAGAGGTTTAATAAGAGCTGGATCAATAATTAAATCAAACTTTTCTCCACACAAAGCAAGAATACTCTCCAATTTTTTTTGAGATATTAGGTTGAGAGATGCTAGCTTCATAGAAAGTGGATGATCCATTATGAAATACGTTCTAAATGTAATTGCACTCAAACACACTATTTTGATCAATTGTAATCACACAATTTAAATTCATTACATACCTATTTTGTTAGCATTTGTAGTAAACAAAAACCGTAAAATGTAAATAAAATATTTTCATTTTACTTCTTCCTCTTTGACATTGACGTATTGACACATGTCAGAAATGTCATTGGTTTTTTATATGGCGAAACGACGATGCACTGTGCACACATGACACATAATTTATATTTGGATTTTTGTCAAGTAAAAAAATGAGAAAAATAAATACAAATTACCCAATCGAGCCCTTAATAAAGCCTTAAAAATATATAACTTCCAATATTATATATATTCAGATTACAGAATGAAAACAGAAAACTAGAAAAAGTCACCGCAATAATAATATTTGTTGGAATAATAAGTTCTGATCTTTGGTTTTTCCTTTTCATGTATATTTAAAAAAAATTGACATTACAGTTTCTGTTTTGACATAGACATTTCCGGTCATGCGTCGTTTCAAATTCGCAATTTCCTCCCCTCGCCCCGTTCCGCCTCACACCCGCGGAGTGTCCATCGTCGTCGAAAAATTTTATTTGTGAAATGGCTTCAAGAATTATCAGAAAAATCGTGAGTTCGTAGATAAACTAAGATTTTGTTCTCCTTTTATTTTTGCATGATATCCTTATCGCAGAAGACCCGTTTGGGAGCCCAAAGATATTTTTCCTCGTCCAAAAATAGACGTTTATAGTTATGTCGAGGAATTACATAAAAGCAATTTTGGAGCCTTTTCGTGAGAGTAATGTCGTAAAGTCCCTGTTGCGACTGTTTGAGTCCGGGACGCCTCGAACGTCTAGCGGCGCTGACGAGACAAATAATAAGGTTTAGTGATATTTTTGTGCTAAAATTGTGAATTCGAGGTTAAGGTTATGCGACGTATTCTTCTCGATTTTGGGTAGGTTCCGGCGAGTCGGGTCGGTGCGGCACAGTACAGCTCGGGGGTGCGGAAGGTGACGCTGATCCCCGGCCATGGAATCGGCCCAGAGATCACGGTGGCCGTGCAAAAAATCTTTGAAGCCGCGAAAGTGCCAATCGAATGGGACGAAGTGGACGTCACAGCTGTTCGGGTATGATTAATTTTTTACTGACATATAGAAGGAGCTTGTTAATTCAGGGATTCCCCAAGTGAGTTTTCATGAAATAAAATATAGCACTTTGTGCCCCAGTACCTTACATAAATAATACATAAATATTTGACCATATTGCTGAATCGATTTTTCTGCAACACAGCTTATGCTAGTGCTCTGCTAATGCTTTTGATTTTATAAATATGTTTCTATGTTCCAGGGACCCGACGGCAAATTCGGGATTCCCCAAAAAGCCATTGACTCTGTGAATGCTAACAAAATTGGACTAAAGGGGCCCCTTATGACCCCAGTCGGCAAGGGCTATAGATCACTGAACTTGGCCCTAAGAAAGGAGTTTGATTTATATGCCAATGTACGGCCTTGCAAAAGTTTGGACGGGTGAGTGTCAGACATTTATCGTTTTTTTAATTCTTCAATATTCAAATTAGTTATTAAACCTTTCAAGTAGTCTATAAGAATCACTGCTTACAATGCAATAGAAGTAGCCAAGGATGCATAATTTGGTTCCATTTTAAGGAAATTTAATTTTTCACATTATTTACTCGTAAAATTTCACACACAACCACAATATTATGTTTTAATTATTGTAAGAATTTAAAACAATGTATTTCACATTTTAATATGATTATGGCGTAAAGTAATGTATGCATAATTACAGTAATCAATGTCAGTCATAGTATAATAATGATTCCAAGCCAGTATAAAAGCTACTATAAGGTATAAAGTATTGCCCTTGATTGATATTGTACTCACATATTTCATTATCACAGTTTACTGACTTTGATAAGTGATACAATATATTATGTGACAAAGCGACGACACAATATAAATATATTCAGTAGACTATCTTCGTACAGGACCACCCAAACCTGATGCATTCACTCATATGTGTTATTTCAGATTTAACTTTTAACAGTAAACCCTTCGATCACTAATATACAAGATACACAGTCCCATACAAAACCTCTCGAAAATCTGTCGCCGAGTAATAGTTTAAAAAAGTATACATTTATCTAAAATCAACCTTAATTATAGTTATTAAAGATCTTTTTATAAAACAATGTACATGTGTGTTTACAAAGCAATAAATTTTTACGAACAACGCACGCTTCAAACTAAATTCAACCATCCGCGTATATGTCTTTAAGTTTAAATTATTACAATGCCAAAAAATCTATTTTTTAATATTTTAAAGTTTAGTTGCGTAGAAATTAATTTTTACTTGTTATAATATGTTGTTCTAATATGTTTAATTTTATAGTTAACTAAAATATACGTGTATACATTGAATATAAATGCTTATAACATACAACGCTCGCTAAAGTGGGCTTGAAAAATTCTTCGCATCTTTGCCGTGCTACAACTGATATCCAATCTCCACATCTAACTGGATCTCGAGAAAACCTAAAAAAATATATATTCCTCAATAAAATAAATAATAATTAATAGCGATTCCACCAAATGGAACAGAAACACAGTGTATAACCCGAACATTTCAAGTGGGCATGATAAACTACGACAAGTACCTTTAGTATGAGTATTCGCAATTGAGATGGTTTTTACCTTGTGTCGATTTATTTACAACTTAATTTTAAAACAGTTTTTTGTTGATTTTTTAACGAAATACCAATATTTACAATACAATTCTATGATATATATTAGGATAAAATTAATACTTACCGGAAATATGAAATTCCATCCTTTTTTTGCGTTTTAAACTTATGATTTTTACAATTGTTGAACGAGCACTGGGGCATGTTTCCCAGCGGAGCGTTCGAGCACTACTAATTCGAATGTCCACCAGAATGTTGCGTTTGGTGCTCTTTTAGTGAGGTCGTTTTTTGCCGCGGACTGTGTATCTAGTATATCAGTGATCGAAGAGTAAACCATGTAAAATGATATGTCATGCTCATAAAACTTGTCTTTTAGTTGAGCAAATTAGACTTAAAGAATGCAGCTGTGTTACTCTACTGTTTTATTATTTTATTGTGGCAACAAAGCTCGTGAACTTGATAACATTCTTGTATTGATTAGAGCTAGACGTGTCCAGACATTGATATAGCAAGCATTTATCATATGATTAATTATTACTATTAATGCACATAATTAGCGTAAGTAGTCTGTGATAAACAATTTAAACTGGAAAATGTCTAGTACATTAATATAGTTATCTAGTTTCTAGTTTTATCAGTATGCTAAATATTTATCCAATATGTACATGCCAAATAGTATGCTTATTTAATTAGCACATAAGTATAAAATGTACGGTAGTTTAGTTTGTCTTTATTTGCTTGAATCATTATAATCTACAAGGTGTCAAAAAAATTGACCACTATTATTTACTCTTTTTCTTTAGTCTTTTAATTATTGCCTTGGATTTTTTATGTTTTAACCCAGAGGTTCCCAAACTTATTTTATCTACCACCCACTTTAAGAAAAAATTATATTTTAGCGCCCCCATTGTTTCAATTTAAAATGCATCCTGATGAAATAAACCACCCTCCAAACCTCTACACAACGCCCCCATTTTTTTCTGGGTCCCACACCACCCCCTATTAGACCTTCAGCGCCCACAAGGGGGGGCGTTATCGCCCACTTTGGGAAAGGCTGTTTTAACCTGACTGTTAGGAAACTTTCCTACTAAGGAGAGTTCTGTTTTCAGTATGTTTGTTTGTCTTTCTTTAGCTCTAAAGTCTTAGCAAATTTGCTTTAGACACTGAATATATCACAGTAAAATTTTGTAAAATAATTATTAATAGATTTTTTATTATAAATTCAATTGCTATAATGAAAAGTCACTTAATAATTATCTTGTTTATAATTTCAGTATCAAAACCCTATATGACAATGTAGACGTTGTGACAATCCGTGAGAACACCGAGGGAGAGTACTCGGGTATTGAGCATGAGATCGTGGACGGTGTGGTCCAGTCCATCAAGCTGATCACAGAGGAGGCGAGTAAGAGAGTAGCGGAGTTCGCGTTCCAGTTCGCCAGAGACAACAACAGGAAGAAGGTGACCGCTGTCCACAAGGCTAACATCATGTGAGTCATTTTATTGAAATCAAAATAATAATTTAATATTTTAATCTGTACTAATTTTATAAAATGTCCGAAAGTATCTCTGTCTGTCTGTCTGTCTGTCTGTCTCGCTTTCACGCCAAAAGTTCTGAACCGATTGTAAAGAAATTTTGTACACAGATAGTCTAAAGCCTGAGAAAGGACATAGGCTACTTTTTAACTGGAAAAAGCGGTTGTAACTTGTAAGGGGGCGAAAATGCGTAAAGTTCAAATTAAGTTCCAAAATTCATAACAGATGGCGCTAAGAGTCGTCTACATCGCGCTATCGCTTGCTCCTACGTGTTTCTATAAGAGGTGGTACCATCTCAAGTTGCATTTTTCGATTCTTTAGATTGTTTTACACGCTCTTATATAACCCACTACTCAGTACTTTTTCTATGCAGTGACGTAAGTCGTAACCCTATCAATGATAAATTATAGTTTATGGGGAGCTAAATAAGCTTTAAAATTTGGCATAAATAAAGTTTAATTTAAAATAAATAAATAATGAAATATTATGTGCACACTGCACAGCTGTTTTTGGGTATTTTGATTTAAGGGGTACTAGGGTTTTAAAAAGCTTTTAAATTTGACAACAATTTTGTTGACACCGCGCGCTATAAATTGAAGTCCACGCGGACGAAGTCGCGGGCAACAGCTAGTCCAGAATAAATTTTATACATATTATAATTTTTGCTTAAAGTCTACCAAGTCGACTGATATTTGTTTGGAAAATAATCCCAATGAGAAGAATCGGCGTAAAAATTTCGACACAACCCCCATACCAAACAATGATAATTTTTCTTTTTAAAAAAAAAATTATGTACACTTGGCCATTTTGTTATTCGCCAGGGCTTTGAACTTAATATACAGTAACTAATGATAAATGGCCAGGCCACCGATTTTGATTAATGTGTAGAGTTTATAGATTCTCCTCGTGCGGCTGACACATTATAATATTATTATCAAATATTTTGCCGCGCTTTAGGGTAAAATTAAGGTTTTTAGATTTAGGGTTGAGTATGTAAGGTTAGAAACTTGGCTCTACATGAGATCTCACTACTTTTTGACACGACGAACTATAATATTATGTTCTCATCTTGGCAACATTTTTACATGAAAATGTTTTTGGTAGGATATTATATAATCTTGCCATTAACACAATGTAAAAGGCCACAAGACCAATTTGCAGTATTGTTTTACATACGACCTTGGTCTACTAATATGAACTTTGTGCACTACACACAGAATACGCTTTTCTTTGACTGATATTATGTTATATGAGAACTGCTATTAAGCATTTAATTTTATTTGTAACAAGATGTAATACTCCTTGATACTTTAGATCTACCAGTTAATTATTTCATAGAACTAGGGTTTCATAGATGAAGAGTATAAAAAAAGACCTCTTCAGTGTCTGTCGGCTTTTCTGACTATCTTATTTGATAATTTACATGAAGCAGCTGTTGTTTGTTCGAGCTATGTCAAGTCAATGTCGGTTGTTGATATTTTGGCTGTGCTTGATATAACCGGACCAACTAACGTCTGTCATCCGCCTATCGATCGCACGGTGTTTGCCAATTTCCTTGATGGTACATTCTGCTGACGAACATGTGATCAGCTTATGAATAAACTCAGATAGTACTCTCGTAAACATCACGTTATAACCTAAACCTTACACGTATGTTGTACATTACAGGCGTATGTCGGACGGTCTTTTCCTGCGGTGCTGCCGTGACCTGGCCACCAAGTACCCGGACATCAAGTTCGAGGAGCGCTACCTGGACACAGTCTGCCTCAACATGGTGCAGGACCCATCCAAGTTCGATGTGCTGGTCAGTATACTGATAAATTATAATGTTAAGGGGATTGTGAGTCGATTAGTATTTAGTATAGAGTGCTTAGTCAAAATGTATCGCTAGTTGGGAGAGCCATGCTTCGGCACGAATGGGCTGGCTCGACCGGATAAATACCACGTTCTCACAGAAAACCGGCGTGAAACAGCGCTTGCGCTGTCTTTCGCTGACTGAGTGAGTTTACCGGAGGCCCAATCCCTTACCCTATTCCATTTTCTACCCTCCCCTATTCCCTTCCCTTCCCTACCCTCCCCTATTACCCTATTCCCTCTTAAAAGGCCGGCAACGCACATGCAGCTCTTCTGATGCTGCGAGTGTCCATGGGCGACGGAAGTTGCTTTCCATCAGGTGACCCGTATGCTCGTTTGCCCCCTTATTTCATAAAAAAAAAAAGTTTCGATTTAAAATATGTTAAAAATGCATGGAATTTGACAAGTCGCTGTCGAAACGCATATTGTGTAAACTCTAGGGCAGGGGTTTCCAAAATTATTTTGTCTACTGCCCACTTTGAGAGAAGATTGTTAGCCCCCTTGTTTCAACTTAAAATGCATCCAGATGAAATAAACCACCCCCCAAGCCTCTACACAACGCCCCCACTGGAAAGGCTGGTCTAGGGGATAGCTAAATAAGGACACTGAGCGCGACTATTGTCACTACTGGCTATGAACGAATAAGCTTCTTTTTTATGGCATTGGTACTTCTGGGAGAGCTAGTAAAAGTATTTGATAACAATGGTAATTGCCATACAAATCGAAATTATTGTAAACAAACAATTTCATTCGCGCCAATAATAAACGATTTCAAGCCATTACAACTATTATTATAGCCGTGTTTCATAATAAATCGTATGCTTTTCAGGTGATGCCGAACTTATATGGTGATATCATGTCAGACATGTGCTCAGGATTGGTTGGTGGTTTAGGCCTAACCCCCTCCGGAAACATTGGCAAGAACGGAGCTCTGTTTGAATCTGTAAGTGTTCTTCATTATAAAATGGCTAAGAGCGTGACTCTTGTCTCAGAATTGATTCCTATTTTGAAAATATGGTCAATACAGACTTATCACTAATGGATTGCGTAATAAGAGAGATAACCCATGCGTTGTGGATATAAAAAGTCGGTCCTACGCCTGATCGCTCACCAGATTTGTCGTTCATGTACTCTTGTGTACTGCGAACACACAATATTACTCCTTTTTCCAGTCTTATGACTGGCCACGGTTATCGAAAGTGGTGTGGCAGGCAAAATCCTTTACAGAACCTCTTAATTTTACTTACTAAAGACTGTCTTCTTTGTCCTAAAACAATGAAAAATGTTTTTATAAAATTATTGTAAAAGGAAAAGTGGTTTGTCTTTAATACCAATAGAGGATGTGTTACTTAGTTTCGTGAACATAATGATAGCGAACAAAAGGCGTTTAGTTGGATAAATTATCAAAAAGTGATCTTCATGAGGTGACAATACACAATGTAAGTGAACAGAAGTTTGTGTGCTAACCGGTGTGGGTTTGCATGGCATGACTTGCATACATTCAAACGGTGGTCATATTCCTCTGATAACCTGTTTTACTGTTCAAGGCATGCGAATTTTAATAATCATGGTTGAATGACGATTCAAATACTTGTAATTAATACAATTTGTGTGTTAGATTGTGTTGTCTGTTTAGGGGCAGTAACTAACGAAAAGAAAATGAAATAAAATATGTCACTTGTTTTGTTGTAAAATCTGAATGAGGTATTAGCACTTTTCGAAAAATTATGATTTGTATGGCATCAATAGTGGCGAACATTGGTGACTAATTTTGACATGTATAGACAAAATCGCGTACAAAAACGTGATATCCATCGTAACTAGAAACCATTGAACACTACTAATATGATCGTCCAAATTAACAAAGGTTAACATCAACTAACTTGTGTGAAACTAACCCACAAATTCCAGGTGCATGGAACCGCTCCGGGCATCGCTGGACAGGACAAAGCCAACCCCACTGCACTCCTGCTCTCCGCTGTGATGATGCTCCGTCACCTGCAGATGACGGACTACGCCAACAGGATCGAGTCCGCCTGCTTCACCGTACTCCGAGAAGGGCAGGTGTTGACTGAAGACCTGGGTGGTTCAAGCACGTGTACAGCATACACCAATGAAATCATCAAGAATTTGAATTAAGTAGACGAATTTCTGACTGTTATGTGTTGTATAAGGTTAGGAGTTTAACATGCATGTCTAGAGCCAGTGATATGAGCTTGTCTGACTTTCCTACTGACTGTCGGGGAGTCTTAAACGCCTTACAAATATTATGATGTCATTATTATAACTACTTAACATAACGTAATTGTGCCAACAATATTCCAAGGGGCAAGTAAATTTAAGAAATAGGAATGTCCTTCGCATCAAAGGAGGCTATCATATCTAGGGTTCTTTCGCGTTCGTATTGGCACATTAAAAAGTAGACAGCATTAGTAATATTAGTATGTGTGAAAAGGTGTCTAGACTGCACAGAAAAGTATCCTACATCTTATACAATACAAAAGCGGTTGCAATAGTTTATTAGTTGAATTTGAAGTGTCTAACACTTGTTGTGTGTACAGTTTACAGAAAATGTGGCTGTTGTATGAAATAAGTTTAAACAGTATTTATTTATGTTCCCGTCGATACCTAAGGTATATTTTTTTCTGTGCTAGAAGTAAGAAGCTAGTACATACATGCATTAAAATTTAAAAAGTTTGACTTGATAACAATAATTTTTCTGACAATTTAATGTCGTTTTAGCAAGTTACCAGTACTGCCTAATAGATTGTTAGCCTAGTTCTAAATGGCTTACAAAAGAGTTACGTGTATAATAATTAATAAGAGAGTACAACTTGTAATAAAGCTCCCCAAAAGTTGTTTAAAGTGCTGTGGGATGTAGTTGGTGCAGTTTTTCTCAAGCAACTTGTAAGTTGCGCGGTGCCTTTACACTTTGTCGGTGCCATCAGTAGAGCTATGCATACACTTGAACTGTGTGTGTGTTGCCTTATTAATGAATTATTGAAGAGAGTATAATTAACAATATAATGCCATTAAAAAGTAACGACCAAGATCTGTTAATATAACCTAAAAAATGGACGGACATTTAAATTTCTTTGTTGTCGCAACAAAGATTTCCATTTGAATGATTTATTAATTTATCTTTATTTTACATAACATTCCATTAGTAATGATTTTAAATGTTTCTTTTTTTTGTATGTGTTTTTCAACGTACCTAGTACAATTTTATGCAACATAAACAATGTATTATTTGCAGTATTTTTTTTATATAATTGTAAACTTGGCCAAAGAATTACAATGCAACAAACTGTGACTCTACAGTAATAAATGGGTATGAAGACAACTAAAAACATTACGTTACGTTACAAGGGTTTTCAATATTTCTCCGCTAGAGGGCAGACTCGACTCATCCAAAGCGCCATCTAGTGGTTTTGTTGTTCCGAAAACTAATTTTTTAAACTGTCATCTGCCTGTAGATAGTACTCTGTATCAATCGTGTACTTGTCGCATGAAACAGTTGGCTACTGTAGCCATTTTGTTATAAACCTAAGAACCTTCATTTTAGCTAAATATTTAAATAAGTGTGGGTCAAGTTTGTAACATTGTAGTGGCCTTTATGAAATACGCCATGTTATTAATTTAAGTTATACCGTTTGACGTTATGTGATATTATCATTTGATTAATTTAAAAACCAATAAAAGAACAGAAACCATCGACAATGTCGTCATTACTAAACTTCTATTTACTTACTCTTCCTCATAAAGTTTAACTTTATGCTCTTCCTCCATAGAAACCATGCGGTATTGGATTACAGGTGCGAATAACAAGTTTCATTATTTACTTATAAAAATATGTACACAATAGATACGCTTGGCAATGTTTTGTCCTTGTATGATAAGTTAAAAAATCACTTGACAGACAAGGACAAAAAATTTTATTAGAAAAGGGGATATATATTATTGTGGCAATTTATTACGTTCTTCAACTTGCTGCTTTTTAAACTTCAAGCAACTTAAAAATGCTATTCCAGTGAAGAAGATGTTCCAGTGAAGATAGGCAGTGACTGAAAGTAACAAATTAGTATGTATAGCAACTAAACATAATTGTATTTCTCATTTCAGGTGCACGGTACCGCCCCAGATATCGCCGGCAAGGACATGGCTAACCCCACTGCCCTGCTTCTGTCTGCCATCATGATGTTAAGACACTTGCAACTCAACGAACACGCGGACAGAGTTCAAAATGCCTGCTATGAGGTCCTCCGCGAAGGCAAATCTCTAACTGGTGACCTCGGCGGCACTGGCAAATGCAGCGAATACACCAATGCCATTATTTCCAAACTCAAATAAAAAAGTTAAAGAAAAAACAAGCCCCTGTGAATTGTGACCTAGGATTATAATTGCGAATGCCAAAGTTACCTTTGAACAAAATATTATATTGAACAGAATGTTCGCCTGATGATTTTTATGTTACTGTATTGTTGAACCCGAAACAGTATTTATTAATTTTACACGCACCGATTATTATAGATGAATTACGTTTGTTATAATAAATATTTATTTTAAAATTGTGTTTTAATGAAGCTTCTGTAAATTAAATATATTATTTATAAATTGCATTTGTATAGTCTGTTAAAAAAGTGAAGAAATAAAAAAGTGGCAACATTGTAGTGTCATCCCTTTCAAATCAATCTAAGAAAAAAGGGATTATGATGCTGATGATGTTTTTAATTTCTTTACTTTCTTACGGACTATAATATAAGATATTGAAGAGCAGAGGTACTCAACCTTTTTTTTGTATCACAAACAATATGTTTTAGTCTTTTGTTGAAAATGATTATCGAACTCGCTGGCCACTGGCAAAGTCCCGGCTAACTGCAGGTTGAGTGTAGCAGCTGTTGTAGAGTCTGGTTCTGGTAGAGTATAAGAAGGAATTGAGACAAATGGACACCTTACTTTACTACTCACGTCGCGTAATATCTATTGGTAAGCCGTAAGCCCTGTGTACTATTTTTCTTTATGTTGGTAAGTTACAAGAAATGTTGTCAAGAGTCATGCAGGCTTAAAATCCAGTGGAATTTTTTGTTTAGTAAAATTTTACGTATTGCGCAATCAAAAACACCGCAACTAACTAAATTAATTTGCTTTGTCTAAACTGAACAAATGTTTTTTACTTGAAACGTGCGCGTATTAGTATTATAATTTTTTTTAAATGAAATAAGGGGGCAAACGAGCAAACGGGTCACCTGATGGAAAGCAACTTCCGTCGCCCATGGACACTCGCAGCATCAGAAGAGCTGCAGGTGCGTTGCCGGCCTTTTAAGAGGGAATAGGGTAATAGGGGAGGGTAGGGAAGGGAATAGGGTAGGGGATTGGGCCTCTGGTAAACTCACTCACTCGGCAAAACACAGCGCAAGCGCTGTTTCACGCCGGTTTTCTGTAAGAATGTGGTATTTCTCCGGTCGAGCCGGCCCATTCGTGCCGAAGCATGGCTCTCCCTCGTTTGAACGTTACAACGTAAGAATCAAATTTCTCGTCGCCAGATAAAAAGAAAATACTGTCAATTGTCACATGCGTCACTGTCATTAGTGTCATTTGTCAATTGTCACGTGCTTCCTCGATGTTTACAATGTTATAACCTAAAAACAGTATTGTTTTTGCGATAAATTATTAATATTTTATAATTTATAATAAATACCATGGTGAAACGAGTAAGTTTATAATATTCTACGTATTATACAGCTTTTACTGTTAAAATAATGTCTACACCTACATATTACTGTATAAATAAAGTGTCGATTTAATTATAGCTTTGTATTTCACGTTAAACTAAAGTTATTAATGTGGACTTTTAGCCTGCGACAGAACCTATTTTGCAAGGTGATAGTGATGCTGAAGGTGGTAACGAGGATGCCAAAGGGCTCTCTGAAGAAAAACACAAAGATGTGAAGAAACGAATCAAAACAAAAAGCCTCTACCGTCAGCCCACCTCAAATGAATTAAACCGTCTACAGGAAACAGAAAACTTATTCAATTCAAATCTATTCCGGCTACAAATTGAGGAAGTTTTGACTGAAGTGAAGGTAAAAGAAAAAGCTGTAAAAAGGTTTAAAGATTGGTTCACTGCTTTGAGAAATCATTTACTCTCTATCATTGAAGATGATGTCGAGTATGATTTATCGGAGAAAAAATTGACTAAGAAATTGAAAGTAAAACTACCAGTGTGTAGTAGATTGCAAACTACGAAGGTTATGTTCAAATTCCACAAGTTTGCGGACATTGAGATTGTTGGCTCATACGGTTTGGGGTGTGCTATTAACTCTAAACTAGTAATAGACTTACAAATTGTTATCCCGGCTGAAGTATACACAAAGAATGATTCAATCAACTATAAATATCACCTTAAAAGAGCTGCGTACATAGCATATGTGGTAAATCATTTAAAAACATTAGATATAATAGAAGAGTTGAACTACACTGTAAATACAAGTGAGACCAAACCTATAATAAAGATCAAGCCTAAAGGAAAACTGAGTAACATAACTGTACATGTAAACTTTGTTTGTGACACAGAGACATACAAGCTACACAGATTTAGTCCTTCGAGAAATAATCTAAGAGAGACTTGGTTGTTCGGCGGAGAGAGCAAAGAAAATGAGTTAGGTCCTCCCACTCCCTACTACAACAGTAGTATACTAGCAGATGTTACTGCAGAAACTAATCTAAAATATCTAAATGATACTTTGTCAAACTCGGAAAACTTGAAGCAAGCAGTAGTTCTTTTGAAGATATGGGTGAAACAACGGAAATTACAAGTGTCAGGGTACATACTAAGCATGCTGGTGGCATATCTGGTCCAGGCTAAAAGAATAAACAATATAATGAGCAGCTACCAGATTGTGCGGAATGTCTGGATTGCATTGAGTAAGTATTTAATTCACTTGTATGTTTGTCAGTCTGGTTTTAATATGTGTAATTATTATTGACAAGCTTTTGCCCGCGGCTTCGCTCGCGTTAAGAAGTATTATTATATACAAACTTTCAAATCAAAATCAAATCAAATCAAATCATTTATTTGCAGAATAAGTAGGTGAAAAGATGTTACAGATTTATAATACAGGAGGTGCAACTTATTCTAACCTATATGAGGCATGCAAATTATTATTATTGTCAAAGTTCAATTACATTATTATATATTATATTACTAAGCTACTGGTAAAAATATTTCATTGAGTATCTATGTCAAGTATTGTAATTTATACCACGTACATGGTGTGCAATATAGTCTTAAATCTAAGTACATAATAGTCATTTATAACAATTCATTTTAAATTCCTAAAATAATACTATATTATAAAATAAAAAATAAAAAATTACAATTCAATCAATACTCCTAAAATAAATTATACTTAATAAATAATGAACCACTAATTTTATACATAGCATGTCAATTTAAAATACTAAAATTAAATATAACAAATACAACAAATTAGAAATTGATCTCATTCCATATGTCATTTTACCATCCTTAAAATAATAATAATAAAAGATAATATATCACAGGTAAGTTTACGACTCTAAGAATTCTTTTACACTGTAATAACACTTATTCATTAGCATTTTTTTCAGTTCTCTTACAGATCTATTGTATGTTAAACCTTTTAAATGTGCCGGCACCTTATTGTAAATTTTAACACACATGGAGTGGCTATTTTTAAGGAAAATAGTTGTTTTGGGTTTTCTGTCTATAATTAATCTGTGTTGATTACGAAAATATTTCGTGGGGTATTTATCTATCAATTGTGTAAAAGAATTCTTATTTTTGATGACAAATTTAAATACCTCTAGAATGTATATGCACGGTAAAGGCAGAATGTTAAATTTTTTAAACACTGGCTTACAAGATTCATACGGCGGTTTTTTAGCTATTGCTCTAAGGCATTTCTTTTGAGCTATAAATGCCTTGTCTATATGTGAGGAATTTCCCCAAATAATAAGTCCATAGCTAAGAACAGTTGACACATAGCCGTGATAAGCCATTAACGCTGCATGTTCGTTCACTGTTCTCGTAAGACTACTTAGAACAAACACAAATCTATTAATTTTATTACATACTCTATCTATGTGAGCCTGCCAATTACAATATCTGTCTATCTGAATCCCCAAGAATAAGTTATCATGAACCTCCGTAATTTGTTGATTTTCGTAAGATAGTTGTAGTCTTAGTGGTTTTTTATTGTAATTTATGAATTGTATGTATTTCGTTTTACTTATATTTATTTGTAAATTATTTAATGTCAGCCAATCAATGATGGTCTTTAGTGTTTTATTAATGTCAGATTCAATTTTCGCTATGTCAATTTTCTTATGTGTAAATAAAATAGAAATGTCATCTGCGAATAATGTCAATTTATAAAGCTTAGTCAAATAGGGAATGTCATTTATATAAAAAAGAAATAACAGTGGACCTAATACTGAGCCTTGAGGCACTCCATAACGATTAAACTTACTTCTAGATTTACATTTATTTAATTCTTTGTATATATTTATATATTCTATTTCAGTATATTGTGTTCTATCGGAGATAAACGATTTTATCCAAGCTAAGGCAGGCCCTCTGATTCCTAGTCGTTCTAGTTTGTTGAGGAGTATTTCATGTGATACAAAGTCGAACGCCTTGGTCATGTCAATAAATATTACAGTAGCATATTCTCGATTATCCATGGCATTTATGATCTGGTTCGTTAGATTGTAACAAGCTTGTAGCGTTGATTTATTTTTTTGAAAACCGAACTGTTCGTTTTTTATGATATCATATTTTTTTATAAAGCTAGTGATCCTTCTATGCATAGCTTTTTCAAATATTTTTGAAAATATAGGAACAAGCGTAATAGGTCTATAATTATTTAGTTGTTTTTTATCACCCTTTTTGTGTAGAGGCTTGATAACTGACAATTTTAATTTATCTGGAAAAGTTCCTTCACAAAATGATTGATTTATTAGATATGTTAGGATTGGGGCCAACACGTGTTTACACTTTTTTATTATTTTTGTGGATATCTCATCATGACCAACAGCATTTGTATTTTTTAGAGAGTCAATTATCTGAAGAGTTTCTTTACATGTACACGGATATAAGAAAATACTTTTATTATTATGATTAGGCATGTCAAATTTTCGGGTATTAATAGAATTAGAATTTATGTCCAGATTTGATGTATCAATAAAATAATTATTAAAAGCATTTGCTATTTCTTGCGGAGTATCTATTATATTCTTGTTAATATTAATTTCTTTAATAAATGTTTTGTCATTGCACTGATTAGAACACTTTTTGATAATGTTCCATGAGGCTTTACATTTATTTTTCGAATTTTCAATATACTTGCTGTGGTAATTTTTTTGTGCCTAAAACATGTTCTTAGTATTTTTGAATTTTTTTTATATCTATTTTTTGCTATTTCAGATTTACTCTTATAATATGTTACTTGTAACTTTCTTTTCGTTTTGCTGCTAATTTTAAGGCCTTTGGTAATCCAATTAGGCACGGTTTTCTTATTAATAGATGTTTTAAAGCGAATAACAGGAAAGCAAAGTAAGTATAATAATAAAAAGAGGTCATAAAAGTTATTAAAAGCGTCGTTGTAATTATTTTTATTCAGACATTCCGAAAATGTGAGGCTAGCTAAATATTTTTTAAATTTTTCAATATTCATGTTACTATAGTCCCGTTTAAATGTGTAATGAATTTCAGTTATAGAGCGTTTTTTTATATCTATCGGGAATGATATTTGTTGTGCCGTATTGTGGTCTGAAAGACCTAAATGCAATAGTTCAGCTGTTACATCTGGTAAGTTGCTTATGATATTATCGATACAGGTTAAATGTCTAGTAGGGTCACTAAAGTGTATAGTCATATTATAATTTTTAGATATATCACGTAAGAAATTTGCTTCTTTATCATGTTTTAATAAATTTATATTTAAGTCCCCAGCTATTATAATACGTTTGTGTTTATTTTTGGTTAGCTTATGAAGTAGCAGATCTAATTTTTGGAAGAATACAATACTGTTTGAATTTGGAGTTCTATATAAACAAAGTACGACAATATTAAGTCCTAATATTTCAATTCCACAACACTCAAACACATGATCGAAAGACATATCTAAATGAAGATTGTTATATTCAAATGACCAGCCTTTACTAACAAGTATACATACACCTCCCCTTTTTTGTTTATTTTCTCTACTATAATGTGCTGCTAATTTGAAATTATTTAGATGCAAGTTACATTCAGATCCCTTTTTAATAAAAGTTTCACTTAAACAAACAATATCAGGTTGTTTATTAGAATCATGGAGTTGTGCAAGAGCAGTCTCCAGTAAACATCTTTTGCTGTGAAAACTAGCTATATTTTGGTGTAACAATTTAATTTGTTGTTTTTGATTTGTCTCGAAAAAAACTTGTAGTAGTCTTGAAGTAGTCTGTAATTTTTTTCTGTAATTTATTGTCAGGGTTTGTAGTAATTTTATTATTTATTATATTTAAGTTTTTATCTGAAATGTTATTTTTGTAAGTATGAGAGTTCCTACTATTTAACTGTATATTTTTACGGAATTTTGAAAAGTTTAATTTTATTTTATTTTGCATGCTGTATATTGTTCTTTTTGGCTTAAAATGTAAGAAATTAGACTCATAATACTTATTATCAATAGAAGAACTAATTAATTTACATATGTTCAAATTATTAATTTTATATAAGTTAGACAGATTTATAAATTCGCAATTCTTAAAACTATTACATGTCATCTGAATCATATTATTCAATTTCCATTCATTAAGATGTATGTTACGGATAACACTAAGAATAAATATTGGAACATTTAATTTCAAAGTTTTAAGGAAACAACATAGCTCTGACATAATTTTCATTGGATTACAATCATGTTCACCTATACATAACACTATTTTATCGTTACTTGTAATGTTATATAAATTTACAGTCTTTATAATTTCTTCCGTAGACGCTCCAATTTTCAAAAACGATACAATTTCAAGCTTTTCATAATTATTGTTCTGTCTTGTTTTCCTCAGCGTATTAGCTAAACCCCTGCATTGACGTCCTCCAAATATGTAAATAGTATTTTTAGACTTTACTTGTTGCAATGGAGAGTTTGAATATGTCTCTGTCTGGACCTCTTTATGATTACATTCTTTTGTTTTAACGCTGATCTTGAAAGGTGTTATTATTTTATTAGTAGGCTCTCTTGTAAATTTTTCCGCTGCTTTATTCTTTTTAGAAGACCGAATACTGCTATTTCTACTTGGTTTTGAAGAGCACGGACTAGCACATAGTAATTTTAGTGACTCTACTTGTTGGTTTAAGTGTATTATTTCTTTCTTGAGGCTGTTATTCTCAATAATAATATTATCTAATTCGTTCTGTGTGCTCTCTA
Organism: Aricia agestis; assembly: GCF_905147365.1. NCBI lineage: Eukaryota > Metazoa > Arthropoda > Insecta > Lepidoptera > Lycaenidae > Aricia > Aricia agestis. Next base: position 14,300,438 of record NC_056420.1, read on the forward strand.
ATAAAGACGTTAGATTTTTTACTTTCTTTTGCATACTTGTCATGTTCTCAGGTTCTAACGTAGACAGATCAAAACTTTTGTGTAATAGCTCAGAGTTAGATGAACAACTTGACAAACTGAGGTACTCATTATTGTTCTGATTAAGTGATTCAAATGATTTAGAATGGAATAATTTTTTTGGTCTGATCGTCACATAATTCGGACTATCCATTTTACTAATATTGAAGTTCTGTTTTAGTTGACGATTGTAATCTTGTTATAGCGCCCTCTGTTGGCTGATAGAAGTACTAATATTATGTTTTATGTCGAATACTAAACAGAAGTGTGAATACAGTATAAAATCTTCCTTTCCTTTTTACGACATATTATGCATCAATTCGTTTTAGTAGTGTTTTGTTTGAAAAAGTTTCACTTGCCGGATAGCTGGGATCGAACCTGGTTTCATACGTTAAAATAAACTACTGGAGCATTACGCCAACCAGTGTGTTACGTAGACGTGCAACTTTTACAGTCTGTTTCTGCTTAATTTATTTGTTAACAATAATTTAGTCTTTAGGGTAGAATTTAATTAGGATAGTTCTTTGTTCTTTTCACTTTTATTAAAAAATGTTTGTAATTCACTTTTGGCACTGGAATGTTAATATTTTCATTGAAGACACTTTTTAGGCACTGACACAAATTTGGTTCTAATAATTAATTATTGTTTTTGTTATTTTGTCAAGTTTATTTTGGTTGGTGTTCATTAAGTAAAAAACACAGATGCACTTAATTTTTCACAAAGATAACGTTTCCACTTATGTATTGTCACTAGATATGTTGTTTTTTAATGCACTTGTTGTTAAAAAGTTTTATTTATATTTTTTAGCAATTTTTTTCGCGGAGCTGACGTGAATCGTGTCAACTAGCGACATCTAGCCTTTCATCCCCTATTTTAACCCCTTGGGGTTGGAATTTATCAAAATCCTTTCTTAGCGGATGCCTACGTCATATCATTTACCTGCATGCCAAATTTCAGCCCGATCTGTCCAGTGGTTTGGGCTGTGCGTTGATAGATCACCATGTCAGTCAGTCACCTTTGAGTTTTATATATATAGATTTCTAGAATTTAGTCACTAAAAGCATAGCCTAGACAACACCTATATTATGCCGAATATAATAATAAGTAAAATAATAAGTGCCGAATATGCAATCCACCACTTAACTTGACAGATAAAGTATGGAGAATCTGTCAAAAAAGTTGTAAATAGCCTATTCGGCACTTTATCAGAAAGTGGTGAAACAGGCCCTTAATCTTAAAATAATTTAAATTCTTGTTTAGATAACTTTTACTACAATATATTAATGGCTTTTACAGAAACATCAGAATGGGACACAAAAGGAATTACTCTTTGTAAGGGAGAGGGAACACCTTCCCTATCAGAGTTCAAGGAACACTTTCCAGTGGTGTTCCTAGATGTCACAGGGTACTACAATATATGCTGGCAGATGTGCAGGGGCACTTATGATGCACTGAGGCGAGAGAGTATAATGGCAGTGGATATGCTTGATGATCCAAAGCTCAACAGTTTCATTCCACTGTTCATGACACCTTTCACACCATTGTCACAGTTTGACCATATACTCAGGTACAACTTACAATATGGTAGCATTACTTCTGATTTTAGCTACACGAACAGTCTGTATGTGCAATAGATTAAAATGTTTTGACACTACCTTATATATAAATATTATGTACAGAATATGTTTCTACAGCTGTGTCCAAACTTTCAAAGTAGCTTCTATTATCACAAAGTACTATCAGAGAAGTTGATATGATTCCTAGGCAGATGGGGGACCTACGTAGTTTGGTTGCGTTACGTCATACTCAGCTGATACGTCACAATTACATTGAATTGACATGATCCAACCAAATGAGGTTGGTCTGTCAACTGCCTAGGAATCAATTTCCTCGATGGTACATTCACATTTGAAAGTTTGGACAGTGAAAAGACACTCAATAATCAATAAATAACGACACAAATATTACGAATTTTATAATATTTTCAGGCTTAAAGACTTAGACAAAATAAAGGAATCAATATTAGAGAGAGCACCAAAAGAAACTCGGATCAACTATGGTCTGGATGAGCTAGCTCTAGTCACAGACACCCTACATGCTTTACTAGTCAAAGGTCTCACAAACCGAGTGGACTTGGTACTGCAAATAATGGAGGCTGATCTCTCTTGGCCGGTTAACAAGAGTCTAGATAAGGCCAAGGAAGCTAGGTAAGTTATAAACCTAAAATAACTTTTTCTTTTGGATGTTGGTTAATAATTATCCTTGATATAATTCAACACAAAATCTGGTTTTAAAATTATGTAATCAATGTAAAAGAAAGTTTCATTTTTGATTGTTACTGATAATTTTTGTGAATTCACTGTAATATCAACGAAGGAAAACTTTGTCATTTATATAATCACATAATTTCTTAGAATTAATTTTGTTTTAATTCGGGATGATGATAGAATGCGGAAACGTACGTTTTCCGAGTATATAATTGGATTTCTGCTCTGGGTAGTAAAAACCATATTATTTTATTATTACAGTTACGAAGAGAAGCTGTCATTCGGTATGGTAGTGAATCCGGAGAACTCGATGAGTATAGTAGACCGAGGACCTCCCGCTAATCTACCTGAGGCTGAAGAGTTCAGGTATATTTAATATCTTTACAGTGTTTTCGTATATACACTGTTCATAATGTTATGTTACAGAGTCCGCCATCTGCTTAGGAATCAACTTCTCTGATAGTAATCAGAGAAGTTGACCTAATTAATTTGGTCGCGTTAAGTCAAATCACAGATCACAGCTAGCATTGAACTGACATAAGCCTACCACACGACGTTGGTCCGTCAACTGCCTGGGAATCGATTTCCTCGATAGTACTTAAAAAATGTTGATATAAGAATTTAGACCAAGAATGACTTAAATCTCTGAATAGATCTGATATGTAATTTTTCTGATATGTATTTGAATACTTATCTGTTACATATGGCTGTCAGTTAACTGATCAAAATACTGATCATATTTCTGTGTGCTTCCCAGAGCATTCTGGGGTGCCAAGTCCGAGCTGCGGCGTTTCCAAGATGGCGCCATCACAGAGGCATGCGTATGGACGGCCGATACGCGGGCCGAGCGACGCGCAATCATCACACAGATTGTGCACTATCTACTGCAGCATAAGTATGGTAAGATTATAAGTATAGTTGTGTTAATAAGGCAGTGGATTGCTTCTTTTTAAAGCATAATTAATATTATGTTGTGGGAATATGCGTGGAGGCCGCAAAGTAAGATCTTCCGACCGAGCGAGGTGTTATGCTCGGTCGGGCCGAAGCCCACGTGATTGATTTCAGCTGTCGTATATAATATGCCGACGCACTTAGAAAACTTCGATAGCGCGATGCAGAAATGTGGCGCTAGTACTGCCACAATGTCACAATCACAATAATTATAATTTGATTGGTAGTGTGAACTATTTATCTAAACGATCTGAAAAGCAAAACAGAACAACCAGAAAAGCAGACATACTGTCACATACTGTCACATACTGTCGACTTGTTTGCACGCCAATATATTATTATACACGAGATTTTGCCCGCGGCTTCGCCCGCGTTAGGAAGTATTATATACAAACTCTCATCCCCTATTTTAACCCCTTGGGGGTAGAATTGATCAAAATCCTTTCTTAGCGGATGCCTACGTCATAACATCTACCTGCATGCCAAATTTCAGCCCGATTCGTCCAGTGGTTTGGGCTGTGCGTTGATAGATCACTATGTCAATCAGTCAGTCAGTCACCTTCTACGAATAATAAGATTCCCCCTCTCTTTTTCCTACTCGGCGAAAATGTATGCCTGCTGACTTTTCGTTTTCACTTCTGTCGGCACGCCCGGAGTGCAAACGCGTTATCATTCTGAATTCGGTACACCATTTAGGGAAAGTAGTACTTTCTTCCATTGAGCAATATAACTTCATCAAGATTAGCAGGACATGTCAACATCTCATGTCAACGTCTGCTTCGTACATATCACCAGCATTTTGGCCTCTAAAACAGTGAAACACCGTTACGAGTTCACATTCTCTCCTACTTAGGACCAGTTTCAAATTTTGAAAATAATGGTATATTTGCTAGTCACCTTTGAGTTTTATTTATTACTAGCTGTTGCCCGCGACTTCGTCCGCGTGGACTTCAGTTTATAGCGCGCGATGTCAACAAAATTGGTGTCAAAAGCTTTGATAAAAAAAACCCTGGTACCCCTTAAATCAAAACAGCTGTGCAGTGTGCACATAATATTTCATTTTTTTAAATTAAACTTTATAATATATTATGCCAAATTTTAAAGCTTATTTAGCCCCCCAATTACACAACACTACCCATAAATTACCCATAAACTATTTATCATTGATAGGTTTAAGGTTACGTCACTGTGTATAATATAAAATACTGACTTATTAAATAACGTAAAAAAGAAATAACAATCGAAAAATTAGCCTATGTCCTTTCTCAGGCTTTAGACTATCTGTATACAAAATTTCATCACAATCGGTTCGGTAGTTTTGGCGTGAAAGCGAGACAGACAGACAGCCTTACAGACAGACAGACAGAGATACTTTCGCATTTATAATATTAGTATAGATTTATTATATAGATATAGATAACGAAAAGTCGATTGAGCGGACAATATAGCGCATGGTCATTATGCTTACAGTGTAGTAGTAATTATATTATGTGCTCAAACAGTCTATAATGTAATTCGTATACGTGAATACCTGACGCACGTTTACGTATACGCACGCAAACTTGCGTATACTTTACGCTTGCTCATTGCCAGCGTTCTTTATCTTAAATATCACTATATCCCTCAGACATCTCCCCCGCATTTCAATTCCACACCAGCTATCAGCTCGTATCATCACTTTCGTATACACACGCAAATATGCGTGCACTCTACGTACGTATTAATGCTATCCTTATCTTATCTATTTCTATCTCTCTCAGACGTCTCCCTCGCGTCTCAGTTCCACATCAGCTCGCAACTCATAGGCACACTTACGTATACACACTCAAACATGCGTACATTCTGCGTACATATTAATGCCATCTTTATCTAAACTATTTCTATCTCCCTCAGACATCTCCCCCGCGTCTCAGTTCCACGTCGGCTCGCAACTCGACAGCGTGACGCTAGTGAAGGGACAGCGGCGGCAGGGCGAGGAGGCGACGAGCGACGTGCTGACGACCTTCGACGAGCTCCGACGAGACCTGCGCGCGCTGACGCAGCTGCCGCTAGATATTAGTGCTGTTAATGGTAAGTCTTATAAAATAAGTTGATTCATACGCAGAGCACCCATGTAATTTGGTGGGGCTATGACAATTTCGGCCGATTACAATAATTATTAATATTGACTTGACATAACCCGACCAATTACAATTATTTACATAGCTCCATCGTCAGTCTCTGCATCCGTTTCTTCGATAATACATAAAAAATATTCAGTAGTCTCAGAGCCTGTTTCACCACTTCCTGATAAGTGACGAATAGGCTATCCACCAATTAACTTGACAGATCAAGTATGGAGAATCTGTCAAAAAAGTTGTGAATAGCCTATTCGGCACTTTATCAGGTAGTGGTGAAACAGGCCCATAGGGCTGTATTTTTACCGGAGCCGAGCTAAGCTGCAGCGCTGTAAAGAATGTATTATTACAAGCAATAGAGTCGATTTATTTGCCTGACAAGTGACATCGCTCAGCGCAGCGATTCTTTTGAATCTTGGAAACGCAGCCTCATGCATGTAGGTAGTTGGTAGTATTAACTATTAACTAATATAATATGTGGGTTACACTATAGTGGTGTGAAACTACAATTGTATCTGAATCAATTAAAACATGAAATAAAAGAATTATAAGTAAATTATTTAAGACTTTAAAATATTGAATTTATATTGTAACTAGAGGACGCCGGCAACTCCGTTGCGCAAAAATTTGTTTATCGCGCCGGAACCGTACATTTCCGGGATAAAAACTATCCTATGTCCTTTCCCGGGACTCAAGGTATCTCCATGCCAAATTTCAGCAAAATCGGTTCAGCGGTTTAAGCGTGAAGAGGTAACAGACAGACAGACATACAGACGGACAGACAGACAGACACACTTTCGCATTTATAATATTAGTATGGATATGGATATGAGTTCTTTTGCTATTTTGTAGACAAGTAAAGTTTTTTTATCCGTGAATCATCATATATATGTCTGTCCATCCCAGGTATATCCCCCTTGTATTCTGTAGATTGTAGTTTTTTGTCCGTGAATCCTCATCGTGTACGTGTATCCCTCCCAGGTATATCTCCAGTGTTCAGTTACTGCGAGCCGGTCCCGGCGTGCGCGGCGCGGGCAACGCCCCGGCGGCGCGGCGACGCGTCACTCATCACGTCGGATCTCAGCAAGGGCACGGAATACGTACCCGTCAATAGAGCGGTTATTGAATTGAGTGAGTTATATTCTTGTCTATGGTTAAGTGCCCAAACGAAGCTCGTTGACGTAGGTAGAAAGACAGCTGGCCTTAAGTGGAGCTTGGCCCTGCCTACGTCTCCCGCATGCACCCGGACAGGTGGGCGCGTCTAGTTTCTGAGTGGCTACCGACTGATCGGCGTAACAGAGGCCGACCCAAGGAAAGGTGGCGCGACGAACTAGATGCGTTCAATAAAGAGTGGCCAGCAACGTCACAGGATCGTGAACTTTGGAAAGAAAGAGGGGAAGCCCTTTGCCCAGCAGTGGCACACTGTAGGCTGATAATAATAATAAATATGTTTGCGTGCGTGTGAAACCTTTTAACGGTTAAGTGCCAGATTGCTAATTTAACAATATGTACTTGTACCTCGATTCTAATTTTATCCAATATCAATGCGGCTTCTTGAATGTTTGATTCAATCCGTTTATATTGTAACTATAAAATGGTTTTTGACATTTAAAACTGAAAACATTGTGATTTTACAAGAATTCAAATTTGCTTTGCTATTAAACGCAATAGATTAAACAAAGAAGAAGGTTACAGAAGCTACATTGACACAAATTCTTATTAAGCGTAATGAAATAAAAACTAACCATTTGCCCATATTTCTATAGCTTGCTTTTTTGTTTTGCAAAATCTCAGTAATAAAATGAAGATCAACTCATTATGTTACTATTAGTAATGTGTCATTTTCTAGAAAGATTCTATTCTAGATATGTAATTTACTGACTTATTTCATATCTCAAAATTATTGTTATAAAATAAACAACCCATTTCAGCACACAGCGGCAAATGGCCCGGCGATTTACAGGCGTTCCGCTGCCTCAAGGCAGCATTCCACCTGCAGATAGCCGAGCGGATCAAGGCACAGTACTCCCTGCCAACCCAGGCCTACCCCACACACCTGGATGTGATGAAAAACGGCCTGGTCTTCCGCCTGGAGATAGCACATCCGAAGGAGATCACTCTGATTAGGAGAGAGGTAAAAATGAAATAATTAATTTCATATCGTTTTTTAATTATTAGTTTAATTAACCCATCAATCCCCAAGCCGCAGCCGGCTGCCGCATAACAATTGAAAAAAAAAAACTATTGTGTCTGCGATACCCACGATTGGGGGGTTTGGGCACTCCGACGTTGCCGCACCGCTGTGCCGGCCGGTGCAGCCAGACTTCGGCACGGTGTTTGTGTGCGTGCGACTAGACGTATGCGAATTATAATTCAGGGCAGTCCCCGAGTGCTACACGTGTTTTTATTTTAAAAGGTGGTGGGAGGTGTGGTGAAGCATAAGGAGAACGAAGAGAGTGTTGAACTGCAATGCCGCACGGTGCTGCTGCCGCGACTGATGGGCGCGCTGCACGGGTAAGATTTTGACGAAGAAAAAGAGTGGTATTATAAGTGTGTCTGTGTGCTTGGGCGTAGCGAGGTACGGGCAGGGGGGAGGGGGCAGCTACCCCCGCCCCCCCCTACAAGAGCGATGGGTCTCTAATGCTCACGAGTTTCATACCTAACGAGGAGCGGAGAGAGTTGCAGGGTGAGAGGGGAGGCATTCAATCTCAGTTCGCTCGCTCGTATTTTGTTTTTAATTTTTACCTCACCTTCAATAGGTACTGTGTAAATACTAAATAGGTACTCATATTATGTTAAAAATAACGAATTCTATGTATAGGATTTTCTTAATCTGCCCCACCCTATATATAATCTTGGCTACGCCCATATCTGTGTGTCTGTCAACGGGTGGACAAATTTTGATCTAGTTCTTTTGTTTGAAAGTGAAAGTGTTCATCATCATTCTCAGCGCTGGAAAATTTGTTTTATTTTCTTCGTTTTTTTTTTTTAATTTAAGTAATTTCATAAAAGATTGTAAATTACTTCCTGTGTTATTTTGCCGCTTCAATATTCAGATTTCTGACACTTATTACAGATTTGAATCGAGGGTTGTTTGACCATGACAAGTAGCTTAATATTAAATTATTTCTTTACAGCCTCCACAGCCGCTACCCATCATTCGGTCCCACCGCCTGTCTCCTCCAACGCTGGGCATCCGCCCAACTGTTGTCCCCGCCCATAACCAGCACGCTGTGCGCGCTGCTAACCGCCGCGGTGTACCGCCTACCCGCCCAACCCACACTAGCACTATATAGAGTGCTGCGGATGATAGCAGATACAGATTGGACACAGAATATGCTGGTGGTGGACTTCAATGATGATTTGACGCGTGAGTTCATTTGATATATGTTCCTAAATATAACCAGTGTACTGGCCAGTTCTTTTGACGCCAAGAATCGACGCTATAGTGGTGATTAATTTTGAAGTATGATACTGGCTACATTGACGTACGTGACGCTGTTAGGTTATTATCATTTTAAATACGTCACACTTGTCTCACCAGTACATGTCGTCGGTTACATAACATCACGAGCACTGGCCACTATTATAATAAGTAATGTTTAGGAACACACCCGAACTAATTTACTCTTGTCTATGTCTTAATAATACCCCTGATCGATAGGCGAGGAGATATCAGCTCTAGAACGCGACTTTCACGAGTCTTCATCGAAGCCCGCGCTACACGTGGTGACGGCGCACGACGCCGACCTTCCCGGCGTATGGAGCCGCCACGTCACGCCGCAGGTAGAATATATACTTTAGCACTAGATAATAAGGTTCAAAATGCGCTGGAACTTACAAAATCTGTTCAGTATAGGACATACTTGATACCTTTTTTTTGAGCGTATAACCTGTATACTACACAAACCATGCTAAGGGTGTGAACTTGGCAGGATTTATCTTACGTTTAAACATATTTTTTTATATCTCACTAGCGACTACAGTGCCAATGTGTAGTTGTTTGAAGTAAAGTAAGACTGCCACTCATATTCTTAATTTTTTGTAGTTTTATATTTTATTTTTTGTTATTTTGATTTATTGCTAGCCTTAAAAATTTATTTTGTGATGTCACACCTTTGGTCCCAGCAGAAAACCAGTGCAGCAGACTTATAGTCTGCTGCACTGGTTTTCTGCTGGGACCAAATGCTGAGCTGGGTCCAGTTTTGACGTCACACAATTTAATATTATTGTATTTTTTGTATTCTTTATTTCTTTGTGTATTTTTGTAGTAATGATAAATTGTGTTGTGTGATTGTCAAAATAAACTTATTCTTATTCTTATTCATAAAAAGACATCATACGAAAACACGAACTAAAAATGAATTGACTTACGCTTTGTATCTGTATACAGGTTCTGTCGCGACTAAAGGCATTGGCTGCGGCGAGCGCGGCGTACATAGAACAGCGGCTGACGATAGACATGGAGCATAATATACTGGTAAGTACTCTTATGACTAGTGTTGCCAGGTGTCCCGATTTGCGCGGGACGTCCCGATTTTCAAGGGTCTGGGGACGCGTCCCGATTTATACCTAATCGGGACGCCAAATGTCCCGATAAATCAAAAAGTGAAAAAGAAAATCATATTTTTTTTTAAGTAGGTAGGTGCGTAGTTTTTAATTTTTTACTCATCACATCACTATTTCAAATTCAAAATGGCATCAGCTTCACGTCACTTCGCATTGCATGAACGAGAGAGCGTAATGTAATGGATAAGAGTGAGAGAGTTGAGACGTGTGTATGCATTGCGAACGTCACTCAATCAATCGGTCAATACTCAATTCGGTCGGTCGGTCGGTCGGTCATTCGGCAATCTGCATTCTTCCATTTCGTTCACGTTTTGAAGTGCTTTTGTGCCTTTTGTGTGTCTTTAGATTAGAATATTATAAAATAGTAAATAAAAATTTTGGACAACGATTAATTATAGGTATATTTTAATAGGGAGATTTTTTCCAGCCAGGTAAGAACTACTTGAGAACTACTTGAAAAAATTGAGGCAGAGAATTGAAGATTAATTAATGGGATTTACGTGCAGTAACTTGATTAAAAAGTTGCCTGCTGATAAAGCGACTAAATAAAAAAATACTGTTGTGCGTGGTACAAATATGTTCTTCATTACATTGAAACTAAGTATGACTTTAAGGATAGCAGATTGGACTTATTTAAACCATTTTCTCTCCAAGATGATTCATTTACTTACACGTCAATGGTTAACATTATTGAAAATCTAAAAATTAATACGTTTTTCGACATGGACCAACTTTATGAAGAAGCATGTAAAATCAAAGAATTAGTGACAGCAGCTGTGCGAAACAAAGACTTAACGCCGCTACAAAAAGTGCACAACATTTTTAAAGATAATCAAGATTTAATAAATCTCCTAATTTTTTTTTCTTTTATGGCTTCAATTCCAGTGTCAAACGCGATAACAGAAAGGGCGTTTTCCCAAGCCAACTTAATTTGGTCTGAGAGGCGAAACCGTTTGACACTGGAGCATGTGAAAGCAGAAATTCATATAAAAACTAACTTCAGTATGACTTGTAATGAATTTTATAAATATGCTTTAAAAAACAAAGCCATTTTAAAGGCGGCAAAATCCAATAAAAAACTGACTACTTGTTTTAGAATAAAGACATATTTGATATACTTAGATAATATAAAACTAAACTTGCACTATTAATATAGAATGCAATAAATTAAACCCTAATTTAAAAACACCTTGTTTATTTGTTTGTCCCGATCTGCAACCCTAAATCCCGATTTTATTGACCTCATGTACCGACTGAAAACAAATCGGACCTGGCAACACTAATTATGACCCAAGTACCAGCGACAGCCAGATTTTCGTCATTTTATAAAGGCTAAAAGTTTACCTGTTGACCCCTATATAGGTAAGAACGACAAGCAAATCCGTAGTTTCGGTTGCGGTTACTTTAGGACGTATCGAGTTATGATGGTGTACCTAACCTTCGATAAAGAGTTAATCTCAATTTTTAGGGTAAAAACGGGACCCTATTACTGAGACTTCGATGTCTGTCCGTCTGTCTCCAGGCTGTAACTCAAGAACCGCTATAGCTAGACCTCTGAAATTTTCACAGATTGTGTATTTCTGTTGCCGCTATAACAACAAATACTAAAAACTAAATAAAATAAATATTTAAGGGGGGCTCCCATACAAAAAACGTGATTTTTTCGGCCTTTTTTGCTCTATATCAATAATGGAAACAGGTAGGCACTTGAATTTTTCACAAAGTTCTTTATTATATGTGCAATTTAATATTTAATTATAATATTAAAATAAAATAAAAATGTAAGGGGGGCTCCCATACAAAAAATACAATTTTTGACCTATTTTTGCTCTATTACGGTACGGAATCCTTCGTGCGCGAGTCCGACTTGCACTTGGCCAATTTTTTATCTTATTTTATTCTGGGTAAGTGAAGGTATATTTCGCCTTTCACTGCCGGACATTTTTTGACAGTTGCTTTCCATTGCCAGACACCCTTAAACTTCCTTAAGGTATTTTGAGGTAGTTTGACAACATTATTATAAGGCTCTGTTTCTTAACTCTCATATTTCGGTTGGACGGATAAACCGACTATAATAGCATATTTTAATGCGGTGAAACACTTCTACCTAATATGACCTGTCTATTCAAAATCTCATGATAATATAGTCAAATGGTAATATATCCATTTTGTTTTTGATTTTTTATGTAAACTCGTAAAACGTGTTTATTACTAAATAAATTTCATTTTTCAGGGCGCGTTCGTCCCATCTCTAGAAGGCTACGACGTGTTGATCCGCCTCCGTCGCTCGCTGGTGCCCCACTCGGCTGAGCGCCTCGACGCCCCCCTCGCGCCGGCTAAACCCGCCCCTGAGTCTGACGTCATACCGGTAGTGGACTTCGACCCTGTGCAGCGGTATTTGAAGGAGTTGAGGGTATGTATTATAGTAAAGTAAAAGTAAAGTAAAGTAAAGTAAGTACACACTTTTATTCATAAAATGAATATAGTGTTAACCAAAACTATGTGTTTTTCCAGCACGCTTTCGGCGAGTGGGCGTTGTTCTGTCACGACGCGTACGGCGGTGACGTCATCGCCGTGCTGTGGACGCCTGCCGCCAGCGAGCAGCACGCCGACTTACAGGTACTGTACTCATACAGCACGCCGACTTACAGGTAGCGTACTCATACAGAACATCGACTTACAGGTAGTGTACTCATACAGCGCGCCGACTTACAGGTAGTGTACTCATACAGCCGCCGACTTAGGGTCCATTTTGACCGCAACGCGACGCGTATATACATTTCTAAATTTGTATGACTTTGACAGACTTCAATTGCGTGAGACGTCTTGCAAATCTGTCAGATCCATACAAATTTAGAAATGTATCTACGCGTCACGTTGCGGTCTGAATTGACCCTTACAGGTAGTGTACTTATACAGAACGCCGACTTACAGGTAGTGTCCTTATACAGCCGCTGACTTACGGGTAATGTACTAATACAGCACGACGACTTTCAGGTAGTACTATAATAATAATAATAATAATAGCTCCCACACCGGTTTCGGTGACGGTGGCCGGTTTCATCGAAACCAGGCCAGCTACGCAGGAGTAATTTTATAGTGCCCAAGTGTGTGCGCAGTACACAAGAGCACTCTCTATTCCTTTACTCTCATAACCCAGTGGGACGGAAGACCGACACGACCGGCGAGAGATCAGGCGCAGGACCGGCTTTTTACATGCCCATCCGACGCATGGATCGTCTTACTTGTCAGACAATCAGGTGATCAGCCTGCATTGTCCTAACCAAACTTGGAAATAACATGTTTCCAACGCGGGAATCGAACCCACAACCTCCGAGTCAAGAGCCGCGCTCTGTACCACTAGACCACGGAAGCGTTGTATAGTAGGTAGTACTATATTCATTATGTGGCGGTACAGCTAGCGTCAGTCCTACCTTGCGCTAGCAACCCCAACTTTCAGATCTGTCTAGCAATGTATAGTACTAATTTAAGTATTAATTTTTAATAAAAATCCCACTTTCAGATCCTCTCCGCCAACGCTCTCCATCCAGTGACCGTCAACGGTGTCACCCACTACGAAGTGAACAAGCCAGCCCTGATAGAGGACTTCCGTATCCTGGGGGAGGGACTAGTGGTCAGCATCGACGTGAGGAACTGATGATGATAAATATATATGTATGTGACATAGTTGGCTGTTTTATTTAGGCCCGATTCGACCAAACCTGAAGTTGAGTGTAACTATCATGATAATAATTTTACTCCCTCAATAGTCAATATTTTACTCTCGGATATCGTCGTTTACTTTTTACCAGTCAACTTAGGCTTAAATTAGGTAAGAACCTCGGAATTCGAGATACCCAGCTGTAAGTCTGTAAATATTTGTATATTGGCACCCTAAATGTTGTCTCAAAACCTACATACACATACATTTCAAGGTCGAAAGGTAAAAAAATGTATTCGGCGCCATACGTTATTCAAAACGGCTAGCCATAAACGGCGACTTATCTTTCGCTTTATTACGTCATTATGGCATCCTACTAATATTATAAAGGCGAAAGTTTGTTTGGATGTATGGATGTATAGATGTATGGATGTGTGGATGTATGGATGTTTGTTACTCTTTCACGCAAAAACTACTCAACGGTTTTTAATGAAACTTTACAATAATATAGCTTATACACCAGAATAACACATAGGCTACAATTTTAACCGACTTTCAAAATGGGGGAGGTGTTTTTTTTTTTATGAAAGAAGGGGGCAAACGAGCAAACGGGTCACCTGATGGAAAGCAACTTCCGTCGCCCATGGACACTCGCAGCATCAGAAGAGCTGCAGGTGCGTTGCCGGCCTTTTAAGCGGGAATAGGGTAATATGGGTAGGGATGGGAAGGGAAGGGAATAGGGGAGGATAGGGAAGGGAATTGGGCCTCCGGTAAACTCACTCACTCGGCGAAACACAGCGCAAGCGCTGTTTCACGCCGGTTTTCTGTGAGAACGTGGTATTTCTCCGGTCGAGCCGGCCCATTCGTGCCGAAGCATGGCTCTCCCACGTGTAAAAATCGTTTATGCATCGTTATGTTCGTTTTCTTATGTTCAACGATTACTCCGCCGTTTGTTAACCGATTTTCAAAATTTTTCTCTTGGTATATAGGGTATCATCCCAATTTGGTATTATATTCACAAAAGTGGTGATCTGATGAAGGATCCATAAGTAATCGACGGAACTCCTCAAAATTTATGGGGAAACATGTGGTGACTTCGGTTTCGTGAGAAGTATTCTAAGCATATGCTACAAACAAGTAAGATTTTGCATCGAGGAGATACCTGGTATACCGTGGTTCGGAAGGTGCTGAGAAAACTCCTGATACTTTATAGATACAAGTTTGGGAGTTTCGGCGCTGTTTTAAGAACAGAAAGCATATGCTACTATACAAACAACATTATAGTGTAAAAAAGAAAATGACACCTCAAAAACAAAAAATCCATCAACAATTTTCGGAGGTTAAAACCTCTGGCGACTCCCCTAATTATATAATCAACAAATGCACTTATCAATATAAAAAGTACCCAGTAGCCGATTCTCAGACCAACTGAATATGCATATAAAATTTGGTTAAGATCAGTAAAGCCGTTTCGGAGGAGTACGCGGACTAACATTGTGACACGCACTGACATAGTATGTACTACGTAGTACTTACTACCTCAGTGGTGACACGAGAATTTTATATACCTACTTGAGTATAAGATTAAGTATGTTTTTTATTGTAATAATTACTTTTAATACTAGTTATCACAAAGTCTCTCTAACGAAATACATTAACGTATCCAACGGTGCCGGCAGCTCTCTGTGCCAGCCGCTGTCTAGTACCAGGCTCGTTTCTGTCACGCGCCAGCGCCCTCGTGGTAGGTACACGTCGCGGGAGACCGCACCTTCTGTCAGCACGGGAGCCACTAGGATGTCGCCGACTAGGTATTCTGGAAATAGAGGAATTGTGGTTATTGGGTGAAATAAAGAAAAATATACAGAGGGTGTAAGGCCCTTTTCACATGCATACGGTTGTCGTCTAAACGGCCCGGCTCACATGTACACGCCCAACTAGCAAAATGTTTAACTATAACCACGCCTCTGGTGCAACCCAACCTTAGACTGGGTTGCACCAACTAACTTTAACTTTCACTTTAACTGTAACTTTAACTAAGGTCAATGTGTCGAAGTCCGGCATACTTTTCTAAAATTAAAGTTTAACATAATTTATATTCGCTTTTTAAAGTAACTTGTGTTTTTTATTGATTTTATTAATAAGACCTATAATGATCTAAAAATAATCTTAGTTGCCGTATTTTTTTAATTACGTGGTATTTTTTTAAAACTCGGTGTGTAGACGGACTTCCCTTACAGTTTGAGGTAAGTCCGTCTAGCAGCAGTATAGCCCTAACTTGTGAAGTAAAATGCATGGCAACGGTTTCTAGCAAAGCCGCAAAGCGGCCATTCAAATATGTGTTTAAGGTGTCGATAATAAGGTTCGCATTCCAGAGAAACTTAATTTTATATCATTTTCAAGGCAAGTCCGGCATATCGTAAGTCTAAGTGGTTGCAAATATTTTCATTAAAATTATTGTGATTTTTTTTTAAATAAACAAAAGTATAAACATAAATGTTTATTACAACAAATTTATATTAATTAGTGCCGGTAAAATCAACAACTTTGCTTCATCATCATTTATGGGATGAGACATTTTTCAACATACTCCCCTACTTAATTTTGATTGGTTATTGTTATTGATACGTCTACTTAGTACCTATTTTTTTATTCCTTCATATTAATATTTAGTTAGTTAAAATAACTTTTTAGTTTACGTGGCAGATTGGGGCCATGCTGCTCTTTAAGGATCTTTTTTCAAATTCTGATTATCTCAAATAATTTTTGGTTTTTGGAATATTAAAAAAACCGAACCCTTCTTTTTTTACTTCGTAGTTTATATAACTTTTGCAATTTTTATCAGCCCCTCTTATATGCTCTATTCGTGCAGTAAAATTTGGGCAATGCTATGATTTAGTAGTCCATAGTTTAAATGCAAATTAACAATAAAGACATTTATATTTGAAAAGGTTGACAATATCTGATTCGAGGCAAGACCGGCATACGACGGCCTTTCCTAATGAAAACTAGACGGACTTCCCAATTATTGCAATTTTAGGTTAGACACATGATGCAGGTGATAATAGCGAAATTAAAGCGATATTAAAGAATCGAACACCAGTAATAAGTAAAAGGATCACTAAATTACTTATGTAATCCAAGAAACTCCAAAAACTCCTTCGTATTCCCACTTTTTTATTTTTTTTGGCAGAGACTTACAGTCCGATTGCGAGTACAAAACGGAAAAAAAATTTGAGATCGTTTTTTTCGTAACAGGTAGTTAGTAGCGACATGTCTGTTTCTTATATCAAACTAACTTTGCAATATTGTTTTACCCACTGAGCCATATGAAACTAGTCATTCAAATATGGAAGTTATTGCCGCTAGACGGACTTACCTCCCAGACGGAATTCGACACATTGACCTTACAGTGCAAAATGTCAAATCTTTGGCTAAAGTTAAATATGGCGTCCCTACCTCCACTCATACGTGAATTTCACTGGGAAAGTGGCAGCGCTGGTACTGCTATATTATTTTACTTTTGCATGGACAAATAAATGCCGGCCGCGACGCAAGTAAGAATACAAAATTGACACGTTTATTCAGTTTTTTATATGAACCTGTGTAGATCATACCATCCCATATCCCTTGCGCCTCTCTGTCGTTGGGGTCCGCCCACCACACTGGCGCTACGACAGGCGCTCCGCTCGCAGCGGCACCGGTCAGAACTGTTGAGTACTTCTGACGTACTTGTACCATGGATTGGCTGATTTTGATCGTCTGTGAATTATAGAGTTTGTGGTTTTGGTAGTGCTAAAATTGGTTATTGACTATTTTGACATTTGACTGCATATTTATGACATAGTTACATCATGGATGCAAATCAGCCAGTTTGGATCGTCTGTGTATGACTATGGTTAGAGCTATATTCAACTTTTATCAGTTGCCCGCATGAACTTACACCTCTTTGAAATTCACGCCCACCAGCTTTAATGCGAGTAAAAAATTTCTGATTTTGAGAAACATTATTTTACAACCCTAAAGCTTTGGTTGCGAACTTGCGAGTTGCGACACAAAGACCAAAGTTTTGGTTATGACGTTAAAATTGGCTACATGATAATTTCGACCCCATTTAAGTATCTTCTTGACAGATGATGAAAATTTGAGCAAAGTTTCAATAGTTTTTAAAAATAAATAAAATAAAACATACGGCAGAAGAAGATAAGAATTGACTCTTTCAGAAAATAATATTTAACAAATCTGTCGATATGAGTAAAGTAAGGAAATATATATTTTTATTTATTTAATAAGCTATAAAGAAAATACAATCACAAACTTTATCTAATACAGTGTAACATAAACCATTGTCCATTACTGGTTTTTCCGCACACTGCCATTCGTCTTCGACAGCTCTTTTTAAAAAATAGTACTATTTATGATACCAACTAAGTATGTAAGTACTTAAATATAATATTATGGTCGCTTGTTAAGCATTAGTGCCCCAACCCACAATTTTTTTGTATTAAAATATTTTGAATGCAGTCTTGTTCTAAATCATCTAAAGAACTCAATACGTAAATTTTTGTGGGTTAGTACACAAATGCCTAAAGCGTCCATATAGCAAAAAAAAAATATATGTTTTTTTTCAAAAACAAGTTATTAAGGATAATAAGACGTTTAACTGGCGAACCAAGGCACAACACTTCATAGGTTTTCGGCTGTGGCTCGGTTCATCCTTTCTATTTTTTATACACAGCAGCGCACCGGCGCGCTGCGATAAGAAACTAGTTATTTTATGCTCGCTGAAAACACACGGTTGGTGATTCGCGGGTTTATTTTTATCAATAATATTTTTTATTATGACTTATTTATTTTATGTTTTGTTAATATTATAGTATTTTTTTAGTTTTTACTTTAGCTAGTCACTTTATATTTATGTTATTTTGGAGAGATAGTAGTTTTTTAATTTATACTTGATATTGTTTTGTCGTACTTATTTCTTTTTTAAGGTTGTCAGGTAGGTCGTTAATTAATGTTGGTATCTGAAAATGTAATCTTTGCTTACCGTAAAGGTTGCAATATCTCGGGACGAAGTATTTGATTTTAGACGAAATTCGAGTTTTCTTATAGTGATTTATTTAATTAAAGTATTGTTTGTCGAAATAATTTTCTTTTCATAAAATATACTTCACATGGTCGTGAATAGGCAATACGTGACTTTTTGTGAAAAGATCGTTATAGTTGTCAGTTTTGAGATTTGCAGGCACTATCGTTCTAAGGATACGTAATTGTAGGCCGTATATAAGATCTAGATGCGATTTAAATGTCCTCCTTGGTTCAAATATTGTAAGATTTGAAAAAAATAAAACACAACAGAGATGGCTGACTGTTACTTTTACCTCATTATCAAAATCCCATGGCACATACGAGAACTGCAGCCCCGGCATAAACACAGTCGCTTGGAGCCACCGTATGAAGAGCTCTTTGCTGGGAGGTTCGTTGTACCCGTTCCCTCCCACCATATCCGGCAGCACCAGGGGATAGCCGCTCAAGGTCATCTGGAGGGCGGTGGTCAGGAGGGTCGGTAGACCGTTCTCGAAGGACCAGTAGCTGTCCTTGTCCAACATACGCACGAACACGGGTAGGTCTTGTGTTCTGTGGGTGAGAGTTTTCATTGGACGAAATAGAGATTAAAAAGCTATGTATTTAAGTGTCAAAATAATTCTTATGTAGTAGTCAGAAATATTTTTAAGAATTTCTCCTTTAATTATAATATAAGGAAAGGAGAATTTAATTCTTAATTCTTCTTATTTAATTTAAGGATATTTCATCAAAATATTATTTTGATGAAATATCCTTAAATTAGTTCACTTAACTAGGCCAATTTGCGCCAGTATGAGCCACTGCTAATTCATGAAAACATGATTCTCTACTCTATCATAAACGCGAAAAACGAGATACCGTATATTTTGCGCATGGTTAATATTGGTGATTGGTGACTAGTTAAATAGAAAACATGTTATCTACGATATATTCAAGAAACCTCGGTCATTTATTAAATAATAGCCGTTAAGATTGTTGTCACAAAACTTTACCTATAACCACTCCTCACTTCGACGAGGGGTCCGAACTGCGCCACGGTCCGCACGTAGTCCTCCGTGATCACTGTCGGGTGATTCGCCTTGTCTCCCTGGAGAACTGGTATCTAGGGCATAATGGAAGATTATAAGGGCCTGTTTCACCACTTCCTCATAAGTCCTGGATATAGGTTATCCACAACTTATCTGAGTATCTGTCCAGTAATAATGTAAGTTGTGGATAGCCTATCCGGCACTTTTCAGGTGGTGAAACAGCCTCTTAAGTGCCTGATTGACGTACGAACTTAAAGTACGCGGGTTTTAAGTTCGCGAATCGCTCACACTGGATTACCATGCCCCCAGGCTCGCGGCTCGCGGCTCTTTGCTGACACACAGGCGATTAAGGGCACCCCCTTTAGTGGTTTGTATTTGCATAGTCCTATAACCTATTGTTTGCGAAAGTGTCGTGCTTGGAATACGGAGCATACTTAGACATGTCTTTGAAATCTCGAACAACACATACACAAGTTTTAGGCGCGTAAAATGAATTACTGCACTGCAACACAGTTTTGCTACTAGTAGTACTTGTACTATTATCTATTCTGTGCTAGTAGTCTGAAATCACGCTAATGTATAATCATGCATTTCATTCAGACGCTAGTAAAAAGTTAAGCTACAGCTCTACACAGGGCCTCCGTAAGGGCTACTGGCGCCTGTGTGCAAAAAAAAAAAGATTTTGGCGCCCCTTTAGGCACCCCTAAAGATGGCGATTTGGCGTCCCTAGAGGATGGCGCCCGTGTGCATTGCACATATGGTAGCTGGCTCTACAACTCTACACTCTATTGCAATAGTCATATTACTGGACTATTCTGTACAATTAAATATACTATGAATCATCGTATAGCTTAGTAAATTCTCTATTTATTCTAACCTGTGGAGTCCAACTACTCTCTCCAGCATCAAACTTAAAGCTGTCTATGCCGTACGCAGTCTGCAGCGCTCTCAGTCGTTCCGTGTACCACTTCTGCACCAAGGGCTTGGTGAAGTCCAGGTGGGATGTGGTGGTACCGTTGTCGTTCCACCAGCTCGTCTCCACGGATCCAGCTTCGGATACCACTAGATATCTGGAAAATTCCATGAACTTAATGGCTTTAGGACGTATCGGTGGAACTGGAATTTGTTGGTGATTATATTGTGTTAGCTTGGAGGCTAAGGTTATTTACTTAATTGTTTTTTTTCAAAAATATTGTCTTGTGTACTTGGCTTACCATTAATCAGAATTCAAACTTACCCATTTTCCTTCGCTTCGCTGTACCACGGTTCGCAGCCCTTATTGATGAACGGATGGACCCACAGCGTTACCCTGAACCCTTTCTCCTTCAGCTTATCCACCGTATCTTTCATATTCGGGAACCTTCTTTCATCAACGGTCAGGGAACCGTAGCAGACCTCCCAAAGATCGTCAATTTCTATCTGACTGTTTGGGAACCCGTAGCTGTTAATTTCATCGGCGAACTTCAATACTACGTCATGGTTAATATTCCTCTTGTACCTCGCCCATGTAGACCAAATGGGGTTGGTGATCATCCTCTCGTCGGGCATGCCTCCTGGCTTGTTCAAATGTGCAGCTATAGCGTATTGGTGTGCTTGGCGCGCGTCATCAAAGATTCCGATGTTATACGCTAAAGAGTTCTGTTCTCTGTTGCTGGAGTATGGGGACTTTACTTGGGCTATGAAGCATGCCGCCTGATGCTCTTTAACATTCTGGTCTACGAATAGCGGCACTTTTCGGTCGAAATAGTAGAAGACGCCACTGGAGCTTAGCCAATAAGGCTCGGCTATCCCGCAGTTGTCAGCCTCCTTGGTGATGTAGGAGTACTCGTGCAGGACCAGCTTCTCTATCGGCCAGAACTGACGTTTCTGTTGTGGACCACCGTACCAGTGATCCAAACCTGGAACAGAAGTTAGCTACAGCTTCTGCTACTATGCTTGATTCTTTGGGAATTTAAGTACCTACCTAGCAGTTATTGTTTGTGAAGCACCCAAACCTATGCTATGCTGCTTTCTCCTAACACATTGGAAAAGTCCTTTGTCTGAATAAAACATAGGCACTCAATAGTGAATAGGTAGGTTAAATGTAAATAGTGAATAGGCTTAGTCTAAAAAGACTATGTTAATAATTATTAACTGTTCCATTCTCTCTGCTGCATATTTGGGCCTAAAAGTTGTTTAGGTAAATGTTATAGCAAATTTTTTTCTCATACCCAAATTGACGCAGTCTTCTAGCCTCACATCGGCTGGGGCTGTCCACACCACGGAGACATCGAAACCTCTCGATTCCTGTACATGTGTGTAGGTGATCTTCAAAGTGATATTGTTGTTGAAGTACAACTCAACGTCGTCCTTCAGTTTGATGTCGATGGGGTTTCCAACTCGCAGCCCCAACACGGCTATCACGATTGCGGTTCCATCTGAAATGTCATGAACTAAAAAACTGCTAAATATACATTTCCATCTAGAGACACATAGAAACTTGGGATAGCAATACTTGCTAGGGCTAGTGATGTGTTGGACGCCTCCGTGGTCTAGTGGTATAGAGCACGGCTCTTGACTCGGAGGTCGTGGGTTCGATTCCCGCGTTGGAAACATGTTATTTCCAAGTTTGGTTAGGACAATGCAGGCTGATCACCTGATTGTCTGACAAGTAAGATGATCCATGCATCGGATGGGCATGTAAAAAGTCGGTCCTGCGCCTGATCTCTCGCCAGTCGTGTCGGTCGTCCGTCCCACTGGGTTATGAGAGTAAAGGAATAGAGAGTGCTCTTGTGTACTGCGCACATACTTGGGCACTATAAAATTACTCCTGCGTAGTTGGCCTGGTTTCAAATTTCAATGAAACCGGCCACCGTCACCGAAAGTGGTGTGGGAGCTATTATTATGATGTGTGGGTGTGTGGAGTGAATGTTTGGGAGTCCGTGATAGTTGTGCTGATCATTGCCACAACTATCACGGACTCCCAAACATTGGTTTGACATAACGCTTACGCTGGTCCGTCTTGTAACTCCATTTACAGACTACAGTCAGCCCTTTGTGGTGCTTTTTATTTTGATTGATACTCAAAAAAATTAATTCCACTTTCTACAGATATTTTTGCATCTAAAGCTTACTTTGTTCAGCTAAGATGGCCTCTTTTAATAATATTAGCAGTTTCAAATCCTTTTTGTGCATTCTCTAGGCTCGTCATTATGGACATAGCATTGGAAACTTACTCCTGCTGAGAACCAGGCTGAATCCCGGGCCTTTTGCGCTGTCTGTGAGTCGGAGCTGAACATCTTCTTTATCCAGTAGAGCGTGGTTCGTTGACGTCTGACAGAGAGCAGACGAGACGAAAAATGTGATCACTAAAATGCAATGTTATTTAGATTCAGATTTTAACATAAATTATAATTTCCCATAAGTAGCAAGTAGCAAGTTAAAATTTAGTTAGGTACTAAACAAGGAAATTAGAATTTTGACTATTTTCTGTTAAGTTGGCAGGCGGGGGCTTGTCAGTTGTCACTTGACACATTTCGGGCAAGCACTTCAAATTAAGTTAAAATTTAATTAACTACTTATCAACTTAATATTATGTGTAAACCGGCCAATAGAGAAAAATCTTAATCGCATAGCGTATTTAGGCTATTAAATCTCAAGCATACCATGATGAAATGGAGTTAATGGACCAAAATAGTATATTTTTTTGTAATAATGACAAAAAAAATTGTAAGATTTGCCGAGTCCCCCAACGTAAGATTAGATGAGATTTGACTTGACCCCCTCCCTCCCTTAAACACCTCACGTAATTTGTGGACGCCCCTTTAGATTTTAAATAGAGATGAAAGACTTATTTATATTATACAGGAACTACTGGTCCGATTCGAAAAACTATTTCAGTGTTAGATAGCCCAATTATAATGTATTAGTCTTAGCGTGATAAAATATTATTTTAAGCCCCAATGTCACCAACGACTGTTAAAGTTAACGCCGGAATTAGTATGATACATTTTAAAAAGCTGTTAACACTAACAGACGTTGGTGAAATTGGGGCTAAGACTAATAGGAGCGAAGAAATAGAGGAAAATGTGGAAAAACGGGGGAAATTATTTGAAAGGGCTTATCTCACGAACTACTAGAGCATTTTTTATGTTATTTGGCATAGATAAGAAATAGACCACGTGAAGGATCACAGGCTATTTTTTTTGGACTAATTTGTCTGTGAAATATCTAATTTACGTGGGCGAAGCCGCGCGGAACGTCTAGTACAATAATAATAATAGATATGGTACAATCACAGATGGTACAATGTACTTAATGAAATCAAATTTTTAGTTAAATTGTTTTGCCTCATGTTACTTTAATTTATTCTGTGTACAGTAATGATATTCACACACCATTGCTATGGTAGGATATGTTAGAACTTAGAACTATTATAAACATGTTACCCTTTTGACTACATAATATTATATTCTGTGTATAAAATAATATGATCTTGATGGTCTACGAACGGCGTAGCGGGTGCTACGAGCATCGTAAACGTATGTATCGAAAGATTTTGTTATTCGTGAACATTTCTGCATTTTTAAGTGAATTAATATTACATTTTTTTAAGTAAACTTACACAAACACCTTATCATGTTGACTTATCATCTACTACTGGCCAGCCTCTGTCGTGTACATTGTTTATAGTTCATAGTTTATATTATCTCATTAAATTTAATTACTGCTATTATACCGATCAATCGTTAATGAATGTAGGTGCCACATAATTGTTTGGTATTTCTTATACTGGGATATTTTATATTTTTTGGTCTTAAAAATTACAGATGGAGTGGTAGACATTCTGAAGTCCGGTCCCAGAACGAACAGAAATTCCATCGATTGTTACTGTTTCTTTGCTGTCATTTACTAGCACGGGCTCGAGAAACACGTAAGATCAATATCTAAATGTTGCTTTATCCGGTGATCAAACTTTAGATCCATACTAATATTATAAATCCGAAAGTGTGTCTGTCTGTCTGTCTGTTACCTCTTCACGCCCAAATCACTGAACCAATTTTGCTGAAATTTGGTATACTTTTTATCCCGAAAAAATGTACGGTTCCCGCGCGATAAACGAATTTTGGCGCAACGGAGTTGCGGTCTAGTATTTTATATTTTTAGATATTTTAATATTATGCTTTTTAAGTTAAGCCCACAATAAAGTGTTGACGTCACCAAGAACTTCTATTGTTACTTTCTTATGTTGTAAGACAATCCAGTTTTTGTTTCTCACATAAACTATTGTCTTTAATAGCTATCTATTACTAGACCTAAAACTAGTCATAAAGTAAATTATAAAATTATTCTCCGTAGAAGACTATCCACTTATTTGTTATTAATTATTATATCTTGTCTAGTAATACGTCATGCAGTAAATAAAACAATTACACACTCAGTATTTATTACATTCAATTAAACAGAATATTAACAACAGCTAACACCACCAAAAGCATAGCAGCATTTAGTGAGGGGGCAGAGTCAGGTTCGTTGTCACTTTCCCTCACGAAGTAGGGCAGGACGTGCAAGGGAGCAGGATAGCTCCTGATCCAGGTAGGTCCCTCGTGGACTCTCTCACGGTCTCCTTCTTCCAGCCACGTGCCGGAAGGTAGGTAGATGTCACGGGCGGTGGCCCCTTCAGTTAATACTGGTGCTACTAGAATGTTCTCCCCAAGTAGGAATTCTGAAAAAAATGTTTTGTTTAGTCTCTATATTTAGAGGAGAACGCCATTTTCTTTTAGACTGTTACGTTTTGCCATTCCGTCAAAATGTTTGTGTCCTAAGGCATGCCCATTGAGCCCTAGCATTGCCCATTATAGTCCCTTTAGAATATTGTGCCCAACAAATTGCTCATGAACTGAATGATGTGCGTTGGGCGCTACAAATAATAATAATAATATTTATGGACGCTTCACACCACGTTAGTCTGGCCCCGTGCTAAGTACTTGAAGGACTTGTGTTACAGGTACCAGACAACGGAAATATATTTAATACTTTTATACTATACTTATATTTAAGATTTTTATTATATCATACACATATTTAATACACATTCAGACCCGGGAACATTGAAAACTTTTTGTTCCGTTGGCGGGATTCGAACCTGCGACCCCCGGCTTGAGCTGCCACTCACTCAACCAATTCAGCCACAGAGGTCGTTAAAAATACTCTTTGGTAGAGAATTTGTAGCGCCCAACATTGTCTCATACATTTAACATTTAGTTTTCCAAAAAGTTACGATTAAGTTGTTGTTTACAGTTTAAAGAGAAAACCGACCTGACATAATATTAAAATCGTGTTAAGTAGAGTGGACGATACCAAAGGCTCTCTCATAGAGTATTAGTTGACAGTCGTTTATTTGTAAGCTTGTTTTGGGGATGTGTTACTTTGTTTGTCAATTTATATTTAAAGTTAGATACTTTTAATACACTTTACGCACTAATGCTATTTCGACCATTTAAGGATATTTTAGAAAACGTTGCGGCGCGTTTTTTTCTTTTTATTTTCTCTTTTTCTCTTGCACACCATTGAGGTGTTTACTCACCATCCCATATAACATGGGTCTCTTCATCCGTTGGGTCCAGCCACCACAGCGGCGCCACTACAGGCGAGCCATGCTCCACAGCGCCTTGCATGGCCGCATATATCTCGTCCGCATATGCGGCGTGTAGCTCCGTGTACTTGCGGGTTATTTCCACAGTCTGAAGTAAATACAGAAGAGAAGATTATATTCTACTCTTCTCTTTTAGCTATTGAAAGAGACATGAGATGAGAGGCAATGATTTGAGTTCAGAATATGATCTTCAATACTCAATTTCTCTAATTAGAGTTGACAGCTCAGTTAGAGATGACAAATTCTTAGAAAGCGACAACATTTTTCTTACAGAAGATAATAGCTTCAACATTTAGACTCTCACAGCGCTTTGTAAACCTACTTGTTGTCAGAATATTAAACTTAATTAATTAGTCTCTACGTATTATTTCATAACAAGGTCAATCTTCATTCATCTACGCTATATTTACACCAAGATTAGTAATTACGTATCAATAAAACATAATTTATAGTCCGGCAATTTATATGGCGCAATTCAAAAGGTTTTTGCTCTCGTAACTTTAATTATTACTTACTTGGAAACATGCGTAACGTATACGACGAAAAGGACATTATAGCTATTGATAATCTTATTACCAAAATGAGTTATCTGCTTTACGAATCCCGGAGGCTCTGCCGTGCTCATACGCTTACTAACCTCGTTATCAAAATTCCATGGTGCAAAGGAGTACTGCATCGCTGGTAGGAAGGTATTCGCCTGGACCCAACGTATGAACAGCTCCTTTGTTGGCAAATCAGCTTGCTCATGGTTCAAATTGAAGCCATTTCCTCCGATCATATCGGGCAACACCAGAGGGTAACCGTTGAGAGTCATTTGGAGGGATGTGGTGATGATGGTCGGGAGACCGTTGTTGATCCCCCAGATGGAATCACGGTCTACCATGCGCACGAAGATCGGCAGGTCCTGGGTTCTGAAACAATATCCTTTAGTTCCAAATGTCGCTAAAGTATCGTAACTGCTTCATGTCGAGCAACTTGGGACAAAAACATGCAAATATCCCAGATAAAGTTCTTAAACAGTCCCTTTTTAATTGAGTCAGATGCAGGTATGTATGTTACAATAAGGATTATTAATAAGAGAGTTACCAATATTTTGTGATCCAAATGTGAAAAGCTTACCTAAAAGCTGATCTGACTTCAACCATGTTCCCAAATCTTGCGCAAGTTCTTACGTAGGCCTCTACGATGTTGTGTGGATGAAGGTCGATATCACCCTGTTGAACTGGTATCTGAAATATTGATTTTATGAAATAATATTCTGCCTTCTCCATAATGGAGCCACCACTATAAAGAAGGGTGGCTCCACAGATAATGCTAGAATCTGGTCTTGTATACGTAAACTCGATAATTTCAAGATTGACTGTGTTTAATTCTTTTGTAACTTATAGCAAGAGCATTGCCGTGTTTACCTGAGGTGAGAAGCTACTTTCTCCAGCGTCGAACTTGATGCTGTCAATATTGTGAGTGTCGATGAGGTTCTTCACTCGTTGGTACCACCACTCTGCAGCTCTTGGGTTGGTGAAGTCAACTAGACTTGGTGTCGATCCATTTGTGTTCCACCAGTTGGCTGCTGGGGTTTCATTCTCATCGAGGACTAGATAGCTGAAAGCAGAAGGGGATTCCTCGTCAGGCAAATAACTGATCATGTAATATTGCTAGATTATTTTGTGCACCGTTTGCATAACTGATAACATTGCCATGAAACGTCGCTATTAGATTATTTTAATGTGAAATACGTCGCCTAGTTTTGATGTTCCTATGCTTTATAGTTCAGTTATATTGAAAATGTTAAGTATAATAAGAAAATGGACTTACTTGTTACTTAAGGCTTCTGAATACCATGGCTCGCAATTGCTATTGATGAATGGGTGTACCCAAATAGTGACACGGAAACCAAGTCCTTTGAGTTCCTCAGCTAAATGAGTAATATTGGGGAATCTATTCGTATCCACCTCTAGAGATCCGTAGCACACCTCCCAGAGATCATCAATTTCGATTTGAGAATCGTTGAAGCCATGAGCTCTAATTTCTGTGGCGAAGTCGTAGACTTTCTGCCCACTGATGTTGTAAGAGTACTGTGCCCAGGTCGACCAAATAGGGTGCTGCACCATCCTATAATCTGGGACGTCGGATGGCTTGCCCAGGTAATTTGCTACCGCGTGCTTATGGGCAGCTTTCACGTCAGATAAGAACCAAATGTCGTAAGAAAGTTCGGTGTGAGTCCTCCTGGTGGAGTAAGGTTCAGCGATTTGAGCTCCAAAGCAGATGTGGTTGTATTGCAATGTTCCATAGTCAACGAATAGTGGTACTTGCGGATGTACGTAGATGTATTCACCTGCTGAATTCAGCCAGTATCTTTCGACTATCGCACCGTTGTCCTCCTCTTTGGATACATACGCTGAGTATTGAAGGTTCGCTTTTTCTATCGGATACATTTGGTCCACCTGCATTGGCCCGCCATACCAGTGCTTAGAACCTAAAATTATCATCCCATTAATATACTGTTAATACGCCTGATTTAATATCTTAAAATAAAATATTATGAATGTTACAAATGCTTTACGCACCAAAGTCCAAGCAGTCTTCAAACCGCACGGGATCCTCAGAGTTCCAACGTAACTTGATTCCCCTAGCTTCAGCCTCCTCATCATACAGCGTGTGGATTGTCAGGTTGGCACTTCCTATTCTGATGAGTACCCCGCCTTCTATCTGTTCTGATGTAAACACCGAGTAGAATGTTCTGCCGATGTGTCCATATTCTGTTCTATCTCCATCTAAAAGTGACATTAAAACTTCGTAATACTTGATGATTACATAATAATTCTATAGTCCTTTGTAGCAAGGCCCTTCTCTTGAGATCCGTTGCACAAGGGATAGGTTTGTGTCGAGCTAAACTTCAATATCTTTACAGGTAACTCTAGTAAATTCTCTATACCTTTAGTCAGCACGAGGTGGAATCCTCCAGTGAGTTGCGGTTCCAGGGTCAGCTCTACATCATCAGCGCGGAGAGAGAGTTCTGACGTCAGCACCCTGGAGCCCAGAGCTAGAACCCCTGAAATTCAAATTTAAATGACATTTTCATCTGTCTCTGACTTCAGCTTATTTTCTTGAAACATGTTGCTTTGGGTCTTTTATTGATTCTTTACTTATTTGACCTTACATTGTAAGCATATTCAAGTGAATTTTATAGGCAGTAACTGATAAGACTTTCATTGCCAAATTTTATCTGTACATCGTAAGAAAAAAACACTACAATGTGCTTATCAACTTTCCTCTTTATCAACTCCGGTAACTTCTAGAAGAATAATTAGTTTTGGGATAACTTTTTTGTACTAAGGCGACAGAGCTAGCTTGCTACGGTAAAACCTGGTTATAATAAACACTCACCAAAGACGATCTTGAGCGCCGCCATCTCTAGATGACTACTGTGGTGGTTTATCGTTATCATCGATCAGCCCTTACACTATCATCATTATCACAGCTCACTTATCGCCAGCTCTCGAGATTTCGTCCAGATAAATGCTTCTGGGGTTTTCGTGGATATTGTTAAAATTTATTTTTATTTCCAATCTCATTTTAATCTAATTTCATGGTACTAGGTAGGTTAGTGTCGGGAAAATCCAAATAATTTTTAAAACTGCTGCGTGACATACGCTTGTAGCTTATCATTCGTTTCCTGAAAACAAGAAAACCTGCATCACAATAATTTACAACATAGTATTTTGCATACCATTTAACTATTGAATAATTTTTAGGGTTTCGTAGCCAAATGGCAAAAAAACGGAGCCCTTATAGATTCGTCATGTCTGTCTGTCCGTCCGTATGTCACAGCCACTTTTCTCCGAAACTATAAGAGCTAACTATTGAAACTTGGTAAGTAGATGTAGTCTGTGAACCGCATTAAGATTGTGATACAAAAATGGAATATTAAAAAAAAAAATAGGGGTCGTCAATCCTCATAGGTACATACAACTGCAACAAAAAATAATTCATCTAACCTATGCGTGTGTGGTATATATGGATAGGTCTTCAAAAATCATATTAAGGTACGTAATATCATTTTTTCTAACTTGAATAGTTTGCGAGAGAAACTCCTCCAAAGTGGTAAAATGTGCCCGGTGGCCCCCCCCCCCCCCCCACCTCTGACTTCTAAAGTAGGATATATAAGCATGATAAGTCTAAAAATGGTAAACTTTAATTTAACTTTCATTAAATCAACTGAAATATAAAAATAAATCAAAAACCTTTTAATTTCATAAAAAAAACCTTATTGCTTCTGCGGAACCCTTCATGGGCGAGTTCAACTCCGACTTCGCCGATTTTTATTGGTTCTTATATTCAGCTAAATCTAACTAGTAACTACATAATATTATAGTACGTATCTCTAACAAAGCTAGTAAACAGTTAGAGGTTTTATTGTGTTTTAAGCAACCAGATTAAAAAGGGGATGTTATAATATGACGTGTCTGTCTGTCTGTAATCTGTATGTGCGTGTGCCCGTAGCATCGTAGGCCGTAGCATCCAAACAGGTGAACCGACTCTAGTTTTTTGTAGCTGACAATATGATCGTGTGTTTTCTAAAGCAGTTCATCATCATCAGCTCGTTCAGTGCTGGAATATTTGGGTTCATTTATTTCATGAAACGTTGAAAGCAACTTCGGTTCAGTATTATGCATTTGATTCCGAACACTTAGGGCTTGTTTCACCACTTTCTGATAAAGTGCCTAATAGGCTATTCTCAACTTTTTTGACAGATTCTCCATACTTGATCTGTCAAGTTAATTGATGGATAGCCTTATCAGGAAGTGGTGAAACAGCCCCTTAGTGTTTTGTATCAGGGTCTTTTTCTGTTTCCTGAAGCACTAGCACTATTCTTACTACTATTCTTTGACTTTGTGTTTGTGTCACAAAGAAAGTCGCGGGCTGAAGCTACTATATCTTTGTAATAATTATTATCATAACTATCAAGTACCGGATCAGGCTTAGGCCTTAGCGGAAGTGTTTACTTTCGTTTGAAGTGTTTATGTGTTAATGTTAAGTGTTAGGTATATATAATTGGAATCTCGGAATCGGCTCCAACGATTCTCATGAAATTTAGTATATAGGGGGTATCGGGGGTGATAAATCGATCTAGCTAGGAATAATTTTTAGAAAATGACATTTTATTCGTGTTTTATTGAATACCGAGCAAAGGTCGGTCACATACCTAGTGATATCATAATTTGCGAAAGTTCATACTAGTACTTAGTACTGACATAATTTTATTTTCTTATAAGTAGAGTGTAAGCACAGTTAGGTGTTAGACGCAATGTTTGTGGAGACGAAATAGGTTGAATATCTTCTTGTCGTAAAAGTTGGTTCTACTAAGCTTAGGCATATAACAAGAGCTCGTTGTAATACTTTTATTGCAATTTGCATTAGCTCACCAATAATTTAGATTATTATACGCATGTTGATAAGGTTCAGCATCTTATTGGGTATTATTAAATAGACACAAACAGCCAATCAAAACTTTATTAGTCCTGCAACACGAAGTACGGTAACGTGTCCAGCGGGGCGGGATATTCCCTCAGCCACGTCGGTCCCTCGTACACCTGGCCGTCAGCATCCTTCCAGGAACCACGCGGCAGGTAGATGTCTCTGGACACTGCTCCCTCCTCCATCACCGGGGCTGACAGGATTCGCGTACCGAGGAGGAACTCTGTGGATATTGGTCATTGAAGGTACAGGCTTCGACTAATTAAGATGATATGGTCAATTCATATTGCGAGGAGAGGCGTTGCGAAAATTTTTGAAATGAGCAGGCAACAACAAAAATGCATAGCAAAAGTGTATAGCCATCGACTTCAAGCGATATAGTGTATATTATAGATATATTGTTTTCTACTATAGGTGTGAAGTTTCCTCTCAGTTTTATAGCTGACACGCCAAGACGTGCCTTTGTATATTACAAAAGAGGAGACCCAAGTTAATCTGATATAATATTATACCATCAAAGAAATTGATTCATATTATGCAGTTGATAAACCCACGTTATTTGATCAGATTATGTCAATACTATAGTGATCTGTCCGCTGGGTTCGACAAAACGCGATCAAACTACGTAGGTCCGCCATCTGCCTATGAATCAACTTGTCTGATAGTATCATCATACCGTCATCAACAGCCAGCGCCTCCTCATCAGTGGGGTCTATCCACCAGATGGGCGGGTTGACAGGCGTGCCGTCGGCAACTGACGCCTCCATGGCGGCCACGATCTCATCCGCGAAGTTCGCGTGGAGGTCAGTGTAGCGGCGGCATATCTCGACTGCCTGGAAGTCAGAAAATCCTTGTTGGATGCTACCAATTTCTAGAATCTAGAATGTTCAAGTTCAAATTCAAGTAGCATCATTATGGAAAATTTGAACAGTCTAGTTCGGGTCAGATACCCGAATTTGGTTTAAATATCTTTTTTTCTCGTTCTTTGTCTGCGTTTGTTAATTAAACAGCTGATATAACATATTTTTCCCAATAACTAGTAAAGCTGCCACAGTAAAAGTGACTTATCCAGTAGCAAAATTATGCAGTCTCGAATAGAATTGCTCTTATAGCAAAAATTACCTCATCATCATGATCCCAAGGCACAAATGAGTATTGCAGTGTAGGCATGAACACGTTAGCCTGCAGCCATCGCACGAACAGTTCCTTACTGGGTTTAGCGTTGTAGCCGTTACCGCCGATCATGTCTGGGAGCACCAGGGTGTAGCCGTTCAGGTTCATTTGCAGCAGCGTCGTCACCAGGGTAGCGAGACCGTTGTTGAAGTCCCAGAGAGTGTCCTTGTCGACCATACGCACGAATACGGGGAGATCTTGGGTTCTGTAATAGAGGTACGGGAGGTAAAAGATAGACCAAGGAGAAATGGTACCTATCTGGTCGAGCTTGGAAAACTATAAAATGTATTCTGAATCTACATAGATACAGTGCATGAATGAAAAACGACAGTCGCCTAACGACAACTGCACCAATATGAATGTAAGGTACAAGAGGTTTAAAAGGGAGTGGTTTTGAAATTTCCTACTGTTACTAGTATCTTACTTAGTCCTTATTGAATTTTAACGATAGATAAGGTACTGTACCTCATTCCTGATCTAATCTCGATCATGGGCCCGAACTCAGCGACGGTACGGACGTAGTCCTGCACGATGTTGCCCGGGTGTAGGTCGATGTCGCCGTTTTGGACTGGTATCTGACGAAAATTAGTAAGTACCTATCATAATGTCTTTTGTTGGCATGAGAGACCGGCTATGGACATGTATTTTTTTTTAAGTCAGGAATGCGGAAAAATTTGATAACTATCCTCCTTCTAGTTAATAATTCTAGTCTTAAAACATTAACTTACCTGTGGAGACCAGCTTGATTCTCCAGCGTCGAACTTCAGACTGTCAATGTCATAAGCCTGCATCAGATCGCGCAGCCTGGTGGTATACCAATCAGCTGCTGCGGGGTTGGTGAAGTCGATGTACCCGGGGATGGAGCCGTTGTTGTTCCACCAGGTGGTGTCTGGACTGCCATCTTCGTTTAGCACCAGGTACCTGATGGAGACGAAATCTGCTATAAAAGAAGGAACGTAAATGATTTGATGGCAGCAAGGGTAAAAACTGGATTACTTTAATGCAAATATGAACCTTTAAATGTATATGTACTGTCCAACTTACCCCTTGCCCAAAGCTTCCGAGTACCAAGGCTCGCAATCTTTATTGATGAACGGATGGACCCACAAACTGACACGGAAGCCCAAGCTCTTGATATCTTGAACGAGCAGCCTCAAATCAGGCAGTTTCCTTTCGTCAACAGTCAAGGAGCCGTAGCAGATTTCCCACAAGTCATCAATCTCAAACTGGGCATTGGGGAATCCACTATCCTTGATTTCGTTCGCGAAAGCCCAGAGGCTCTCTTGGTCTATTTCCCGAGAATACCTCGCCCAGGTCGACCAGACAGGGTACTGGATCATTCTGTAGTCGGGTATACCCGAGGGTTTGCCGAGGTAAGTGTCAACGGCGTGCTGATGGGCAACTTTTGCGTTTTCGAAGAACCAGATGTCGTATTTTAGAACGTTGTGGGTTCGCCGAGTTGAGTAGGGTGCGGTGACCTCGGCGACGAAACAGATGTGGTTGTCGAGAATGTTGTGGTGGTCGACGAAGAGCGGTGCCTCCGGTTGGATGTAAATGTACTGACCCTCGGAGTTCAGCCAGTATCTTTCAGACACTGCCGCGTTGTCGTCCTCCTTGGATATCACGGAGTACTTCTGCAGCTTTGATTTTTGAATTGGCCAGTATTGTTCCTTTTGCTCGGGACCACCGAACCATTGTTTATCTCCTGCAAAAGCGTGACAATGAAGCCTTTAAGATGTAGACTTAGTATTCATGCAGACTTATATATACGCTTCTTAGCTAGAGCTTTAGGATGCTATAAACAAATTAGCACATATATATGTTGTGTCTCATCCCACGGTTTGACCTGTATTTTGTACTATCAGAGAAGTTGACTCATAGGCATCTGCCTATGAGTCAACTTCTAGGCGGACCTACATATTTGTCAAACCCATTTTTTTCGCGTTTTGTCAAACCCGGTCGATAAATCACAGGTTACATTGATTTGACATAATCCGACCAAATGACGTAGGTAGACTGCCTATGAATCAATTTCTTCGATGGTACTTAGCACTTACCGAAGTCAAAGCAGTCTTCGAACACCTGATCAGCAGGACCGTCCCAGTAGACGGACAGACGGTATCCACCGCTGGCCTCGTCGTGCGTAGAAGACACTTGAAAGGTGACGTCCTCCATCGACTCTACCTTCCGTCCGATATGGCCGCTGAATGTTTGGCCTGCATCTGTATTAAAAATGGAGATAATTTTTTTCATCCATATTCCATAATACAAAACAAGAACATAAAAAAAATACAATATAAAAGTTCACAACTGTTTGGTTCTTCTTCCTAATACTTGATGTTACCCGCAACTTATTACGTAAAAGTTCGTTTTTTACTCGGGAAACATAAGCAGATTAGGTATACTCTTAAGACAAAGCCGTGATTTTTAAAAAGTTACTTCTTACCAGAGACCGCGTAAACGGTAAATCCGCCATCTTCGTGCTCATCAATGGCTATCTCCCGCCTGTTCGCCCTGGGCACCGCCCCAAGAGCCAGCGACACTCCTGAAATGATAGGCAATATTAGAGCAACCAAATATACTACCGCATACCGCATAATAATACCGCATACGACTCTTCAAGCAGTCTTATCAGCATTCTGCAAGAGTGGTTCTGGAGACTCCATCAAGGTTTCACACATTTATTGAAGTTTAAAAAGGTATTTGCACATTGTTAGGCTCGCACAACGGCGTGTAAAGCTAAGACTAGCCGTAATAGTGCTTACGTTCATAGTTAATAGTTTTGTTAAGATACTATTGTTCCTAGTTTATGTTTTTAAACATATGTCATAGATGTTGTTATATTTTGTAAGCAAGATTAGCTAATCCATTTAAGCATGACATAATAGGTGGCTGGTAGACTATACAGTGTCTGAACAGTTTTTCGTCATCTCAATAACTATTACGGCGAAAAAATAATGATTATAGTGAGGATTACAGATAGTCTGTACAACTGTTAGGTACACACTGTGGTTTAGAGCGTTTATTCTTCCTTCTCGTAACCCAGTGATGACTGATGACTGACGAGAGGCCTGCATTGCAATTTGCAGCCCTGGATTTATAATTAGGCCGTATAGGCTGCGGCCTATGATCTACAGCTGAATACTGAAACGGTGTGAGTAGACAACGGCAGCTGCTGCAGCTGCATGTTTATGAAGTGACGCTTGTCGCACTCACCGCCGCGCCGTACTCAGACATACACTATGAACGATTTTAAACAATATTTACATACTAAATTGTAATCGTTCATATTTTTTCATATGTTAAATATTTTGTAGTGAATCTTTTTATAGTAACCTAGGTAATTACTGTCTTAAGCTGAATAATAACTCAAATATGGTAAATATTCTCGTATGGGAAATGATCTTGGTGATGAATATTACGTTTGTATGAGAATTGCGATGGCACCCGTTAATTAAGTTTGAAGTTTCTAAAATAAATTGAAAATGTCACCTGCCAGCACCAGTAACCACTTCATGTTGCTAACTGATCACACCTGCACTGATAACTTTATATAAGACGAGATTATCTCCGTGTATTTATCGCTTACATCGGATAAGAAATAAGCTGATGCTGGGCGGCCGAATATATTGTTAAAAAATACTTAAGGGGCAGCCTTTAACAGTGATATAACGATAAGTTAATACATACTAGCTTAAAGCCGCAGCTTTGTAAGGGCTCCCGTCGTTTTTCTGCGTGGTAATGATCTTTAAGACAGTTTTTTTTATATTTTAATACTTAAACAAACCATGACTGACCGATGATAACAGATCTACCTAATGTAATTCATAAAAATGACTATGTTGAAGCACAAATCAATAGGCGTGATAGTTTTTTCCGTAAAGTCCGTAAAACCATTTTGTTCTGTAAAAACAAAATGTTCATGTTGTGGGATATAGGTTATGTGGCGACTGGCGGTACCCACAATTCGCCTAACATTCCTGCATCGCGCTATCGAAGTTTTCTGGTCAGCACGTAGCATCGGCCCCGCACGGCAGCTATCCGACTCATTGGATCCGGGATCCCGTGCAGCAGCTTCACAGTTCCGACTCACTGGGACTCACTGCAACAGTTCCGACTCACTGGAACTCTCTGGCACTGTCGACTCAAGCGACAAGACTTCAAGATTCGACCTCCGGTCTTCGGGAGGGGGCAAAATAGGGCAAAGTGATGTGGCGGTACCCACAATTCGCCTAGAACATTTCTGCATCGCGCTACCGAAGTTTTCTAAGCGCGTCGATATATTATATTATACGACAGCTGAAATGTATCACGTGGGCTCCGTCCTGACCGAGCATAACAACTCGCACGGTCGGAAGATCTTCCTTTGCGGCCTCTACGCATATTCCCACAGTTATTTGTACTAGTGCTCGTTTCGCTCACCCTGATAATAACACCCCTACATCGATCGCTTTCAGTGACGGTAGCCGATTTTTATGAATCCGGGTCAGTTACACAGGAGTAATAACAGTACACAAGAGCACTCTCTATTCCTATTACCGCGAAATCACAAGCAATTATTGTATGTAAATATTCGTTACGTATAAAAAAATATAAATTACTAAGCACCTACTCACATTGGGCTAAAAGGTTTTGGGTTTGCGAGTGTGATCCTTACTCAAAAACGATTAAGTACTCGCCTATTTCTATGAAATTTCCTGCGGAACTGCTCTATGTGACAGTGAGAACCAAGGCGAAAAGCTAGTTTTTTTT
Source organism: Aricia agestis (assembly GCF_905147365.1). Classification (NCBI taxonomy): domain Eukaryota; kingdom Metazoa; phylum Arthropoda; class Insecta; order Lepidoptera; family Lycaenidae; genus Aricia; species Aricia agestis. The sequence continues at coordinate 14,338,208 of NC_056420.1, forward strand.
ATTTATAAATAAAAGGACTTCGCCTTAATTTTACTTTTACGGACGGCAACCGTCACAAGTGGATATGTAACGAAGTGGTAACGAATCATCTCCTGTCGTGGTTGATAAGATAAAGTCATCGTAGCATAAGTATTTTGTTTTCCATACGATGTCAAAACAGCTTTTTAGCGGAATAAGAAAAAAATACAGTAAAACTACATGAATTATTTGGTCTGAATTCCTTAATTTTTTTAGGCTATGTGTAAATGTCTGATTAACAGTACCGTAAACAGTCTTTTTTGCGCCCAGTGCGAGCTTTTACAATAACTGCGCCCTTGCTTTTTTAGATAAGTAATAATATTATATTACCCAAAGCAATGTATAGGTCTATTTTACTTTTGGAATAGTGCTCTAGGGGCGCAGCGGGAACTATTATCGGGAGCAAACCGAATAAATAATACTCCTTCCTGGTTTGGCCATTTTTGCGCCCCCCAGAGTCTACGCCCTGTGCCTGGGCACCGGTGGCACCGCCCTATTTACGGCACTGCTGATTAATGTTTTTTTTATTAGATAACTTTAAAAGATTGGGTATTTTATTGTTTATTGGATAATTTATTCGCATACTAATAAGTACATAAGCTCGTTTTAATTTTAATAATTTTGTGCACTTTTATTGAGGAAAATAAATTCAAAAGTAGAGTCAGAGCAACTAACTAGTCTACTTATTTATAAAATAGACGTAATCGGGCAAAGGGAAATAATTTCCCAGCCGTAAAAACACTTAAATTATTTTGAGTTTCAGTACCTACTTAATTTATAATTATTGATGTACCGTCGAGAAAATTGATTCCTAGGCAGTCCACAGACCAACGTCATTTGGTCGGATCATGTAAATTATTGTTAATTGTGATCTGTCGTCGGGGTTTGACGTAACGCGACCAAACTACGTTGGTCCCCCATCTGCCTAGGAATCAACTTCTCTGATAGTACATAGATATCCTAATTAATGGTTTAAGACATTTATTTCTCATAAGAACTTACATAATTCACTTAACTGAGAAAATACATATACTTACAATAATTATCAGTTTACTAGCTCTAAGCGTACTGCGTGTACAGGCTTACAATTATAATACATTAGCTGTTCCCCGCGACTTCGTCCGCGTGGACTTCAGTTTATAGCGCGCGGTGTCAATAAAATTGGTGTCAAAAGCATTTTCGAAACCCTGGTACCCCTTAATAGCCTAAGAAAATTAAGCCGAAAATGGACGATCAGCGGAAATAATTCGTGTAGTTTTGAAAATCGCTACAGTTATTCCTTGAGATATCCAGATAAACATATCGAAAATCCCCAAGGGTGGGGGGTGAGCTAAAGGTGTAGGGGGGGGTCAAAGGACCCTTTTTTTAGATTTTAGCTCATAAGTCTAAAACCTGCACAAATAGCGTAACGGTTACTTCTAGGAAAACATTCTACATAAAATTTCCTTTAAATTTGATCCTATAATTTTTTTTGTATGGTCGATACTTTAGAAGTTACAGAGTGTTCAACTTTATATAGGTATAAAAAATGAGACGGTTTTATAAATAAAATAAAATTGGTATGTTTTCAAAATGTATTCAAAACTAGAAAATAATAATTAGACAGTCTTAATTAAATCAATAATTTTCTTCTACTACATCATCATCATCTTCACCTTCTATATCTACCAAATCTACAGGTACGCCATTTGTACACGAACCCAAGCAGCCGTTGCATACTAGACTGCACGTGATACCAGCTTTTCGGCATCCACAATTACCAGTGCAATCACTTTTGCAGCGACAAAATATTGACTTCAGCACGGTGTCAGGAGCTGGAGGATCATGAGTGGTAACAGGCTCGAGGTTTCCATCAGCTCCTCGCTTCCATCCCCACATTTCAGGAGGCAGTGCGTTACCTAACCACTCTTGTACTTGGTGGAACACTCGGAATGAGTGAAATTTTGCTGATCCTTTTGTAGGTGGGAGAGAGGAAAGATCTGGTTTGGATTTGGTGCTGGATTTGACAAAAACTGAGTATCGATGTCTGTTAAGATCAAGCTGATCAGTGGCTGCACGATACATCGTCAAAAACATCCTTTCTCCTGACTCTGCTATTTCTTCAGATGTTGATGTTGGATTGTAGAAGATGGCGGCAATATCCTTGATTTTTGGTTTTTGATCAAATAGCTTAACAACTGACACTTTGCCTTTCCTGTAAATAGCTGAAGTTGTGTCGCGCCAGGTAAGAAAGGAAAGAGAAGCATTTGCACTGCTTACGTATAGCGTCGTCCCTATCGCTCGTAGCTCTTCGATATTAGGCACACATACAAAACGTGTGGAAAGAGTGACTAGCATGGAATTAGTAAGAACTTCGTACAGCTGGAAAGCTTACTGTGCATTAAGCATGCGACGAGCGAGAGGTCATTAATCTTGGTCTGTCCCTTTCAAACTAGTGTAACCATGCTTCTTGCCTATGTGTAAATCTTAAGACATTTTAAAAGAAAATCGCACAACTGAGAAGCTCAGTTTAATAACAATTATTGAAATTAAATAATATTAAACTGAAGCAGGAAAGCGCAGTATTAAAACATGTCGTTTATATAATATTTATGCCTTATTTTATCGTTTTCTACGAAAAATGCTTTTTTCAATTTACTACCAATGTATTATCGTATATATTTTTACATGGCAATTGTGCGAAAGGGACAAACCAAGAAAATCGATTTCTCGCTCGTGCTCGCTACTATAAGGAGATATTACTTAATAAAAATAATACTTTAGCACATGGAAGTAAGGTTCATTTTAATATTTCAAAATGATGAAGTAAGCCTTCCAGCTGTATAGTACTTCCTAATTCCATGGTGACTAGTCTAACGTTTTGTAATAATAGCAGCTAGGACAAATAATAATTATCTGTGAATAGCAGGTATTTGAATCAGAATAAGTTGTTTTCTTAGTCTCGGACGTTCGATGCGTGTTATTTTCGAGATTCGCACTTTTGAGGAATTTGACCCCCCCTGTAGTTCCTAAAGTATCGACCGTACAAAAAAATTTATAGGACATAATTTAGAGGAAATTTTATGTAGAAAATTTTCCTAGAAGTAACCGTAATGCTATTTGTGCAGGTTTTTTACTTATGAGCAAAAACCTAAAAAAAGGGTCCTTTGACCCCCCCCTACACTCTTAGCTCACCCCCCACCCTTGAGGACTTTTGACATGTTCATCTGGATATCACAAGGAATAACTGTAGCGATTTTCAAAACTACACGAAATATTTCCGCTGATTTTATTAATTTGAAATATGTTTTTTTTTAATTAAACTTTTTTATACCAAGCTTATTTAGCGTTACACAACTTAGCTGCATAATGCATTACACAACTTTAGGTTTGCCCAATACCCATAAACTATTTAGTATTTATTATTGGTTGACTGTTGTTTCTGATATCTATGTTGGTACGTGAGTTATTTAATAACATGTATAACAATCGAAAGAATCGGAAAATCTAATTCAACATGGTACCACCTCTTATAGAAATACGCATGAGCAAGCAATAGCGCGATCTAGGGGACTCTTGGCGCAATCTGTTTTGAGTTTTTGGAACTAACTTAATTTGACCAAATTTACGCATTTTCTCCCCCTTACAACCCCTTTTTCCAGTTAAAAAGTAGCCTATGTCTTTTCTCAGGCTTTAGACTATCTGTGTACAAAATTTCATTACAATCGGTTCAGTAGTTTTGGCGTGAAAGCGAGACAGACAGACAGACAGAGATACTTTCGCATTTATAATATTAGTATAGATTATAATATTATAAACTTTGCTCAAAACATTACAATTTACAACACATATTCATAACTAATTAGGTAGTAATTAGTTTTTGTTTTCATTTTTAGGCTTTGAGTTTTTCATATTATATCATTGTTTTTAGGGTGGACCACGAGGGTGGACACATTGGTGGACACTAAAAACTTACATAAGTTCACAGAATAACATCATGGATCTCATATTACTGGATGTGGCAATATACACATTAAGTATATTATTTTGTTTATTATGTTTTAGTTTATGTAATTATAATTATAGCAAGTAGTAAGTTATATTAATTATGTGTATAGTTAATTATGAAATCTATAATAAAACACATAAGATACATAATTTTTCATAATAAGTACTAGCTGTTACCCGCGACTTCGTCCGCGTCAACAACATGTTAAATACATAGGTAAAAAATAAAAAAGAAAAAAAAATGTCTTCTTCCCTTTTGGAAGTCGGTTAAAAAGTAGCCTAAGTTACTCCTTATTACATCAGCTATCTGCCAATTAAAGTCCCGTCAAAATCAGTCCAGCTATTTCGGAGATTAGCCAGAACAAACAGACAGACATACAGACAGACAAAAAATCTAAAAATTGTTATTTTGGTGTAAGTACCGTATAAATATTCATATGCATGTAGTAAAAAACGTTTATTTTAATATTACAAACAGACACTCCAATTTTATCTATATGTATAGATATAGATGTATAGATTCACATTCGCAACAGCACATTTTTCCGCCAAAAATAGCCTTTGTCCCTTCACGTGGTCTATTCTTCATGTTTGCCAAATAACATAAAAAATTGCTCCAGTAGTTCTTAAGATAATAAGCAATTACATCGACGGGTGCAAAGTAAAAAGAGTCATCTACAAAACAGCAACTTTTCAGGAGAGCGCATAATAGGAAAAAATGCTCCCATTTTGTCAATTTCCGATCAAATTTATTGAAATTTTCATCATTGTTTCATTATTTATTAATGAATCCACATGTATATTTAATTTCTTCTAATTATGTTTAATTTACGAGATATTGTAGTTGTCTGCATCTACATTGCGCTTGAAAATATGACAACTGAGTTAACTACCACTTGGTCGTTTCTACGTGGGAATTAAAAATTATACTTATTAAAGTATTTTTACCGATTACTAGTGCGATTATCAGTAACTACGTAAAGTGTAACACTTTATATTATTATTAAAAGTAAGTTATATTATTAAAATATGTAGTTAAACGTTTTACATCTTAAACACACCAAGTTCAGAACATAATTGCGTAGATATCTTTTTCTACGTTTCCGATTCGGTGCAAGGTACACGATTTAGAAGGAAGTTAAAATATGAAATACTAGCTTTTGCTCGCGGCTTCGCTCGCGTGGAATTTGAAAATCGCGTATTTTCAATTCGCGTAATTGCAAATATTCCCGTAAGCTCCCTTAGAAACATGATGTTTTTCCAAGACCAAAAGTAGCCTATGTTATTTTTCATCCTTTCAATTAAGTTTATGCCAAAAAACAATACGATTTGTTTCTTCGTTAGAGCGTGAAGGAAGGACAAACAAACAAATAAATAAATAAACATATTTTCCCATTTATAATATTAGTATGGATATACTTAGGAATCATTCATTTACTTTCGTAAAAATCGTATTTTCTCACAACAAAAATGAAATTCTGTGTCAATACTTTAATTATTTTAAACTAATTTAAAAATTATTCAGTATCATTATCAGTACAGGAACTATGTTGTAAATGATTATAATTTAGGCAGAGGCTTATTAAGTCTTTGTACTTGGCACTTGTAAGCATGATGGGTTCATTATAACATCATAAGCATCGCCGGACGTTTTACACCATCGGAGGGGTACATACGATTTTTTAGAACACAAAATGAAATTTTATTTCAACGATTTCTCAATTGCTTCTCGTGATCACAGAGATCCCAAAACCGGTCAAAGATAAGTTAATAGAAAAACTTCGCGAGAACTTGCAAATGCCGGGATATGATGTTACACAGGTTGCAATTTACCATTTCTGGACTGATGTAATTGTTTACCTAAATTTTGTCGTAATTTACGTCTCGTATCAATACACGTGTCTTTATTTCTCAATCGCCTTTTCTTTAGATCAATATTTAACTGACGTCTTTTTCTACCGTTTAACGAGGAAGGCGTAGAACATTCACTTGATGCCTCCACTGCCGAAGAAGCATCAATGGTGTTGTCTATAGAAGATTTAAAGTTTGAGAGGGACAATATACTCGATGGCCTGCTTGAGTTAATAAACTCAAGCAGGTCATAGATTATATGAGATCAAAGTATCTGTTTAATAAAAAAGAATATATAATATTTTGATCTAATACTGATAATGGACGCGGCGGACTTGAAGTGATGAACTGTATTCTGAGGGTGTTGGCGTATTTGTTAATTTGCTGAGATCGACAAATTTTCAAAATCATTTTATATTTCAGACTGAGAGTGAACTGGTGTGACTGGCCTAGAGTATTCAGATCATGGGGACTTATCTTACAAAGTTAACTTATATTCATTTGTCTTCATCGGTGACACATCAAGGTTTTCTATAAGATGTTCAATAATTTAATCGGGCAACACAGTATTTTGCTCGATAAATCTATCACTTATGTTCTGGAAACTTTCAACTTCTTTAAAAAGTCGTTTTGGACTTTCTGAACATGAAAAAACAGTAAAAAATAACAGTAACAAATTAGAAGTCAATTAATATAGCTAACAATAAGAATTAACATAAATAGGTACTCATAAACATAATAAACAATACTAATTTGCAAAAGTAAATTGAGACATCTAAATCACAATCGCAACGTAGAAAAAGCTATATGGCAGATAGCCGCTTATGCCGCATAACATGACCCCCGCGCGTCCCGCGTATAGACGACCAGCGGTAGTTATCCGCATCTACATCGTGCAATTTCACAAAACAAGAGTAGATGTCTTCTTTTACGTGACAAAAGTACCAAAAATAAGGTGATATTTGAATTTTTGTTTTTGGTATGTTGTAGAACATGATATTTTAAGCTAGTTTCTACAAAAAAACGAAAAACTCAAAATTGCAGATGACTTTTTTTACTTTGCACCCGTCGACATATATTTTCCCCCGTTTTTTCCACATTTTCCTCTATTTCTTCGCTTTTATCAGTCTTAGCGTGATAAAATATAGCCTATAGCCTTTCTCGATAAATGGAATATCTAATACTGAAAGAATTTTTCAAATCGGACCAGTAGTTCCTGGGATTAGCGCGTTCAAATAAGCCCTTTCATATAATTTCCCACATTTTCCTCTATTTCTTAGCTCCTATAAGTTTTAGCGTGATAAAATATAGCCTACAGCCTTTCTCGATGCCTATCTAACACTGAAAGAATTTTTCAAATCGGACCAGAAGTTCCTGAGATTAGCGCGTTCAAATAAGCCGTTTCATATAATTTCCCCCGTTTTTTACCACATTTTCCTCTATTTCTTCGCTCCTATTAGTCTTAGCGTGATAAAATATAGCCTATAGCCTTCCTCGATAAATGGACTATCCAACAGTAAAAGAATTTTTCAAATCGGACCAGTAGTTCCTGAGATTAGTGCGTTCAAACAAACAAACAAACAAACTCTGCAGAATTATAATATTAGTATAGATTATTTATTTAATTTTAGAGTTTTTACGTATTGCTTAGTTAGATTTTTAAATTTAGACATTGTTTTTAATCTTTAATGTTTTTTGGCAGGTGATTATATATCTGTACTCCCTCAAATAGTAGATTATTTTTACCATAGTTCGTTCTTGGTAAGCTGAGTACGATGTAATTCGAATTTTTTAATTTTATTCTTTGTATCTGCTGTTTTTTGGTTAATTCTATTTCGGAATGGATCTCCTTGTTAATAATTTTTCTAATGAGTATAGCTGTGTAGTAAGTAAGTTTATGTTTGTATGATATTCATTTTATTAGTTTCTGTATATATCTTATCACTTGGCGTTAGGTAGGTAATCTTATTTAAGTAAACAATATTTTTAGTAATTAGTAGTCCAGTTAAAGATGTTATTTTGGATTTCACCTTTTCTATATGAGGTCGCCAGGTTAAATGTTTGTCTAAAATTAAAACCAAGTACTTTTCATTATCTACTCTTTTAATTATTTGATCATCGACTTTCAGTGGTTCAATGTAATGTATTTTTTTGTTTTTAGCTGTTAATAATATTATGTACCTAATTAGTTTTATTTATATTAATAGTCAATAAGTTTGAGTGAAACCATGAACTTATTTAAGACATTTAAATCATGTTGTGCGTCCGCAATGACACTTGTATTGTTTGACGAAAATAAAATAAGCAGGTCTCATCTGCGTAAAGTCTAGCATCTCCTTTGAGCCCTTGATGTAGGCTGTTTAGTTTTTACGTATAGAAGGAACAGTAGTGGCCCCAAGATTGATCCCTGAGGGACTCCGCATGTGATTTTCACAAGACTACTTTCATATTTATCAATTTTTACTATTTGGTAACGATTTTCTAAGTAAGATTAAAACATTTTGTGCGAAACGTTACTAAATCCGAGATTTTTCAGTTTGTCTAAAAGAAGTTTATGGCTAACCGTAATTTTGACCTAAAAACATTGTACATAAGCCACGCAATACTGTTTTTTTCGTTATGCCCGAACTTAGAAAATTATCCATTAGGTATCTCTCTCCATTAGTCCGTAATATAGTAGGGATCCGTTTGCTCTTATTTGAATCTAGGACGGGAATAAAAGTGGGTAAGACTACGAATAATACTCCTGACAAACAACTTTTGTAAGACTACACTGACCTTCATCAGTGTAAAAAAAAAAACATTTACGTCACTGTCAAATTGACTGATTGTCAAATGTGATTTGTGACTTGTGTCAAAAAAAACAAATTCATTTCAAAGAAGTTTTCGTGTGCGGTGTTTTATGATGGCCGACCCCAGAATTAGACAAATAAAAATAAAAACTGGCGTTGTAAAACGCATTGCTAAGGAGAAAGTTGTTTACGAGAAGGAGGCGGAACAGCAAAAGAACAGAATTCAGAAGTTTAAAGACGAAGGACAAGACGAGCACAACATTAGGAAGCAGGAGGAGGTCCTTCAGGAGTGTCTGATGATGGTCCCTGACTGTCAAAGGAGGTACGCTTGTTCTAAATTTAAACTTTTACTTTGTCTGCATCATATTGTTACAGTACTTGGCCCAAATCCCGCCTTAACACTTTTCTATAGACAATAAACAAAGCATTTGTTTTGAAGGTTATGTTATTGAGTCACACTGCACACAAGTCACAACTCCAAAAAAAGTGATTCATGAATGTAAAAATTATCTGTGTAGTGTGTACTAATCACCAACATGTACAGGGCTTCTTGTAAGTTTGTAGGTAACGGTAATTTCAATGTTGTTTTTTTAATTTTCAGATTGACAAAAGCATTTGCAGACTTAAAAAGTGTTTTAGAAACTGAACAAGATCTCAAAGAACACGAAGACTTCATTGCCGCTGAACAAGTTCTTAAGGAGGCTGAGAGTCAGCTCCCTGAGTCGGCCTAATCTAAGCTTTGTACTATATTTATAGTTTTATAATAGGAATCATGGATAACCCCAATTTTAATAATTTCAAGAGAAATAATTTTACATTCCAAAATAATTTGCATTTTGTACCCCAGATTCCTCCACCTCCGCCTCCACCATTTTTTAATCCCAATTATAAACAGATATCTGATCATGAATTTGTTAAAAATTTTGAAAGTAAATGTGAAACAGATGAAACAACCAAACAATCTCTAAAGGCCTCTTTATCAAAACTTAAGGAAAAACTTTTGGCATTGAATGAGGCCTACAGTACAGCCAAAGATGAGGTGGAGGTATTGCAAGAAAATATCAATACCTATTCTGAAGATCAGTGGCGCCAGAAAGTCGGGGAAGTAGAGGATAAAAAAAGTATTATAATTGATAAATTATCAGATTTGAGTAGCGAGTACCTTGATTTATCACGGAAGATCATAGCAAAGAGATCTGCCAAGAGGTTGAGACTTAAGAAATTGAATCTAGCAAGAAAGAAAGAGAAAATTGAAATGTTGAAGGAAAGAGAAGAAAAATCCAGATTGATTGATGAAAATCTCAAGAAAATAAAGGATGACATACAAAAAGCTAAAGAAGTGAGTATTTCAGTTTTGTTCTCTGAGGCTTATTTAGATTTTCATAAAACTATACTTAATATTTGTATATTTTAGGTACAAATTCAACAATATACAAATATGTAAAAATTTTTGCTGTTTAATATTTAGTTTGATTACCTTTTCAGATTGAAGAAGCAAAACAGCGGGCTGATGTTGTTCTGAAAGATGTTCACAAGAAGAGATATGAAGCTAAGAAGAATATCAACAAACTGGACGCCCTCGTGAAACTGAGGAGAGCCCGACAGAACACAGCCAAAGGCAGGGGAGAGAGTGTTTGTGAGAATGAGGCTGCTAAATTTCAGGAGAATGTAGGTAAGTGTAAAATAAACTGCCAAATTGAACTCTATTGCACAATATGTAACTCTAATACTCTTCATAAATGCTAAAAAATGCTACAAATGTGTTGTCCTTGATTGGCAAGTGACTTTTTCAATGTATCACATAAATAACCAATTTTGATGTTTGTTTTGCATATACCCAAAACATAGGATAGTTTTATCACAACTATGTACTTTCAGAAAAGTTGATTCCTAGGCAGATGGCGGACCTAAGTAATTTGGTCGCGTTAGGTCAAACCCATCTGACCGATCACAGCTAACATTGAATTGACATAAGCCGACCACATGGGGTAGGTCCGTCAACTACCTAGGAATAAATTTCCTCGATGGTACATGTATGGTCAAGCTAACATGACACATTCTATTATGGTAGGGAGTTGGAAGGTAATATTGTTATTTGCTACACTCACAGAGAAACTGAAACATCTGTGGGTGAAAAAGTTGGCCATGTATGAGGAAGAGGAGAATGAGTTGAGGGCACAACTGGATGTAGGCAAGAAGCAGGAGAGTTCAGACAGCAGTGAGAAAGACATTGGTAACTTGAGGAAATGGCATCAGGTGCTGTTCGGAGGCACGGTCGCTCCACAAGCAGATTTCAGAGGGGATGTGCACAAGTTTATCAGAACAAGGTAAGCTTTATGGAATAAAGCTAATAATTTACTAGCTGTTGCGCGCGACTCCATCCGCGTGGTTTTTTTTAATGATATAAGGGGGGCAAACGAGCAAACGGGTCATCTGATGGAAAGCAACTTCCGTCACCCATGGACACTCGCAGGATCTGAAGAGCTGCAGGTGCGTTGCCGGCCTTTTAAGAGGGAATAGGGTAATAGGGGAGGGTAGGGATGGGAGGGGAAGGGAATAGGGGAGGGTAGGGAAGGGAATAGGGCAGGGGATTGGGCCTCCGATAAACAAACTCACTCGGCGAAACACAGCGCAAGCACTGTTTCACGTTGGTTTTCTGTGAGAATGTGGTATTTCTCCGGTCGAGCTGGCCCATTCGTGCCGAAGCATGGCTCTCCCACGTATAAACATTACTGCAAGGTTTCCACGACAGAGTTACTTTCGCGGTTCGCATATTTCATTATTTTAAATAAACAAAATTGTTGTCAAATTTCAAAGCTTCGTATCCTTCGCTATGTTCTCGTATCCTTTTTATTTATATTTATAATTTGTTCATCTTCTTCGATTCGCGGTCAGCAATTAATCACGCGCATTAGCTTACTATTTATTTCTTTTAAATTATCTGATCTGCACACAAGACAACGCATCAGCGACTACGTTATGTTTCCCTTTAACATATTCAAATGTAAAATCATATTCCTGGAACAAAAGACGAATGGAGTTAAACTACTTGACGGATTTGTAATATTATTAGAGAGATAGAGAGGTCTGTGATCTGTTCTAGTTACAATTTTTTTACCATACAAACACGGCTTAAAAAATTTAAAGACCATACAATGGCCAGTAATTCTTTCTGAATTACTGGCCGATTCTATCCTGACACAATTTAACTCAGATTTGTTTAAGCATCGCCTAATGTATGCAATCGGTCAATCCGCAATTGTTTGAATTACTGAGCACACTGCCTATATTAATATATGAGTACTTACCTAAAAACATTATTTTATCTCCTTAGCATATGGTTTTTTATAATCTATAGTGAGTTCTTGAGGGGTGAGCTCCTTTCAAGCAATTCCAGGTGGAAAAATAAAGGTAATATCTTGACGCCAAAAACTATAGACGACTTACCAGCATCTGAGGCTTTACTAAGAACAATATTTTGTCGTTGCAAACAGAATTAGAAAGGAATACCTACATACTTAATTTTATAAAGCGGAAGACTTTGTTTGTTTGTTTCAACGCGCTAATCTCAGGAACTACTGGTCCGATTAGAAAAAATATTTCAGTGTCAGATAGCCCATTTATCGAGGAAGGCTTCAGGGTATAATGTATATTTTATCACGCCAAGACTAATAGGAGCGAAGAAATAGAGGAAAATGTGGAAAAAACGGGAGGAAATTATTTGGAAGAGCTTAATTCAACGCGCTAATCTCAAGAACTACTGGTCCGATTTGAAAAATTCTTTCAGTGTTAGATAGCCCATTTATCAAGGAAGGCTATAAGCTATATATTTTATCACGCTAAGACTAATAAATATCGAAGAAATAGAGGAAAATTTGGTAAAAACGGGGAATTTTTTTGAAAGGGCTTATCTCACGAAGTACTGGAGCAATTTTTCTGTTATTTGGCACAGCTAAGAAGTAGACCACGTGAAGGATCATAGGCTATTTTTGTGGACTAATTTTATCTGTGAAATATCTAATTTACGCGGGCGAAGCCGCGTGGAACGGCTAGTTTATCTATACAATTATTAGTGTTAAGATGATGATGATGATGAGTGTAAAAAAAAAAACTACGCACTTCTGTAAATATCGAAACTATTTCTTAAATTATTTACAGAAGTGCCTATTTTTTTTATTTTATCAGAAAAAAGTATAATTTTGTTTTGTCTAAATATTTAAAATAAAAATTTGATTTTGATATGTTTAACTCAGGAATCGGAAACCTGGTTAATCTTCGCGATCTTGTTCGTTAGGAACGCCATACATTTTTTTTTCGAATGACTTATTTTAGATTGAGAAGATAAAGTTGCTCTTTATCTTCTCAATCTAAAATAACTCATTTTGGATATCGTTACCAAAAATGTCGTGACCTCCCGTAATATTAGATGGTGCACTAGAAGGGGATAGAATATATCACAGCACTAGTTACTTTCCGCGAGGAATTAACCAGGCTAATTTCCAAGGCAACCGCTCGCATCTCGGTTTCGCTCCGAGCGAATACTTATCCAAAAACCTGGTTAAAGAGCGTTATAACCGGATACAAAAATACCAGTTCCGACTTCCGAGCCCTGGCTTTTACTGTCTTTTTGGTTGATATTTTCTATTACCAATATAATCCCGGGACTATCCCGGGATGAGAAAAATTTGCCGATCGGCTTGTTCGATTCATCTGGTCCCGTGTTATCGATGTCCTTACCACCTCTTATAGAAACGAAAGCTTAGTACCGCTAGCGCGATCTAGCTGACTCTTAGCGCCATCTATTTTGAATTATTGGAACTAACTTAACCGAAACAAACTTACGCATAAACACCCCCTTTATTTATTCGATAGTATTGCTTATAATAAACCATTTTTCCAAAGTAACAATGTACGGTAAAATCCAGGAAAGGTTAGATTTTTAAGGTTTTATTGTTTTCCCATACATTTCTTCAAAAACACTTTCCTTAGGCTGGTTTTATAGTAGAGCGTTTCGCAGCGCCGTTGGAGCGCCGCGCGTTCGAATATGTATGGGGGTAGTAGTTGCGTTTTAAAGTCCGCGCGCTTGAGCAGCGCCGTTCGTCCATACGTTTGTTACAGCTTCGAACGCGCGCGCTCCAACGGCGCTGCGAAACGCTCTACTATAAAACCAGCCTTAAGTTTGTCATATACGATTACTTTCCAGAAAATATGACTCCTTACCAGCAACACTATAAATTGATGCAATAATACAGGGTGTTTTTTTGTGATTTTTTCTTACCTTCTGCCCTCATTAACTTTTTTCTCCCATGGTTTAGAGATTTTTCGTCATACAATAAAATGTTCTACTTTTCAAGCCCTTTCATTTGGTATGTCTCAACGTGCTACATTGGTGGGTACGAAATGCCCCTTCTTCTTTAAATGGAGGTCTTTTGAGTCATGGGTAGGGACTTGGATAGTTTTTATACCGGAAAATAATGTGGTTCACGAGCGACAAACTAAGTTCTCCTCAATGGAGTTGCTGGCATAGTATCTAATGAGTCTGTTATAATTTCCAGGTGTGAGTGGGACCGCTACATCAGCAGTGCTGGAACTGCAATACCCATGGATTGGGCGACACCTGCACGCTAACACACATTTTGCTAGATTATTTGATTTTATAATATACTTTTGATGCTTTTTTATACAAGATTTCTTATTTTCCAAAATTTTCAAAGGTTTTTCTGAACCCCTTTAAGGTCACAGCACACATCAACTCGGAAAGAGATCGGCACCGTATATAAATAAGGACAAAACTACGATAGGTAATAAAAAACGTATGAAGGTACTAAAATTTATTCTTATAAAATACTAAATTTGGGCAAATAAATAAATCATAATATATGAGAAATACAGTAGAAACAAAAATTATAATATACTTAATCATTATTGTATCTTACAAGCTGTAGAAATATTGGAAAATATTTAAAGGACCATATTTTTGTATGGTGATTGTGTAATTAAAATAATGTAGGTCAGTCCCCTAGACGATCAATTTTATTGCGCAATATCACACAATACTTATTGAACATCTTATTTGACAATAAGATTGAAAGGTGGGCGCGTTCAATGTTATCCCTGGACGGTCAATAATATTGCACAATACGTGATATTGCACAATAGAATCTAGGGGCCGGCTTACAACATAGTTGTTTCGATGCAAACTACGCATTCACATAAAATGTGAATGCGTAGTTTATTCTGATTGGTCAAAACTCCACAAATCAGATGCATGACAAAATGTGAGACAAAAAGTGTGGCCCAATTTGGTGCCTTTGTTTACATTGCCGACAACAAAAAAAGAAAAGAAAAACTAAAATAAATTCATTTTTCAAACTACATCATAAAATATATACAATTTAACTAGGCCAAATAAAGATAAATCAAGAAATACTTAAAATAATATTTCCAATTACACAATATCACCATAATATTGAAATATTCTACTTTTATTTCGAGGTTGAATCACCGTATGATGATGAACGGAGTGAAGATGTATATCTTTACTCCGTAAAAAAAAATCTTCATGACGTCATTGGCAAAATGCTAAGTAACAATTAAAAAAAAAGGTGATTCAACCTTGAATCGTGATACATCCCTGCCTCGTACTTAATAGTTTTTTACGTTCGCTGATTACTAAAACAGATCTAATATGAATTGTAGAGGTAGTTACATTCTTACCGTAATGCCACCACACAAAATGGGATTGATTACAAATTTTAAAACACAATTTCGTTAATATTGACCTTAAACTACAAAGGAAACTCTCATTCAATTTTGTGATGTCAAGTTAGTAACAGTTATCATCGTAATAATCGAAATTTATACATTTTCCTTTTATAATAAAAAGAGAGAGACATTATCTCTCTTACTGAAGTCTGCATACACGTCACACTTTAGTACAAATGATATATCACAATCTATTTACATGCAGTCTTGTTTCAGTAATTTGAAAATTGGGCACACGTTTTGGATGCTCCATTCATTCTGAATAACCCCCTTATTAGTGAATTTCAGCCAATAACTATGCCAGTTTTGCTTGCCTTGTTAGCATTACATGACAAAGACATCGGACCGTGAATAAGTATACACTACGCAAATATTTTTACTAGTAAGGGGGTATGAAAATGCAATTTCTCTCTTAAAATGTCATAATAGTGTGAACAAATCGACATTTAAACGTGCAAAATATAATATTCTTAGCTTAGAACAAAATGACTACCTAGCATACTATTAAACCGAAATAGCATAACTTCTATACAATATAAACTTAGAAAATCGTATATCCTCGTTATTTTTATAATTATTATGAGACTTAATTAGAATATTTGTCGACCGATTATTTTATATGGTTTCTTCCCTCTCGACCGCTGTAACAGGCATATTATTGTGACGTATCCAACTCACACAATTAAAGTCTGACCTATTTCACTGAACTGCACTTTTATATTGCACTACATAAAGCAGGTATCCAACTGCTTTCTTGAGTTTAAAAAAAAAATTTGACATCGTGAAAAGGCGCGACTCGTTGTAATGTTTACGAACGAACACGAACTAATAATAATAAATTAGATAGAAATGGCTTTTTATTTCAATTAACAAGCTATACGCACACCATCTCAATCTAAAGTAATGGGTTTGCAATTTGCATACATTTTCTATTTATTATTTGATCTGTGATCGAACCACTTTCTCCAGATGTTAAATAAATATCCGTTTCAATAGATTTTGATTTCATTTATGTGTAAACAAAATTGAAAGTCGTACCAAAATTCGTATTTTTACCAATTAATTTTATTTTTAGTACTAGCTGATGCCCGCGACTTCGTCCGCGTCAGCAAAATGTGATAGCAAAAATAATGAAAAAGAGAGAAATTTTCCCCTTTTTAAGGTTCCTTCAAATAGTAAAATTGAGTAGGTACTTATTATACAAATACTTTGAAGCCTGTCTGTCTGTCCGCATCCAGGCTGTATCTCAAGAAACGCATTAGCTAGATAGCTGGCATAAATTACATTTTTCTATTGCCGCTATAAGCAACAAATACTAAAAACTAAATATAAAGTATTTGAAGGAGGCTCCCATATAACAAATGCCTTAATTTGGCATTTTGCCGTCAAGGTAGGCACTTCACAATATTATGACCACAAAATACTCAATTGGATTTAAATTTTATTAATCACTACTACATAATATAATACAAAGTTCTCTGTTCTGTCTATCTACTCTTGATCTGTCTGATCGTGGTACTATGTCTGATCGTGGTAAACTCAAAAACCACTGTACGGGTTTTCATGCAGCGCTTTTCACCAATCGAAATAATGATTTTTCGGGAGGTTTAGACATATTTAATTTGTTTAGTTTCTGTGTGCATTTGAGTAAAATATATTAACATTTCGCAGAGGTGTCGGAAAAAATTAAGCCATCTAGGATCTTTCGACGAAAACACTGCCTAAGCCCTATGATAGATTATTTGGTAGTTCAAGCCTAAAATCCTTCAGAAAAACGTAAAATCACTATATGTTAATTTCAAGGAGTCCCTCCGATTTCTCATGGATTGCATCATCAGATCACCACTATTGTGATCATGGTACCAAATTCGGGCTACATCTCATACAACAACAAAATAATTTTGAAAATCGGTCCACAAATGGCGAAGTAGTCCGTGAATCAATATAAAAAAAAGTTAAATATATCCTCCTCCTTTTCGGAAGTCGGTTAAAAAGTAGCCTAAGTTATTCCTTACTACATCAGCTATGTGCCAAAAAAAGTCCCATCAAAATCGCTCCAGCCATTTCAGAGATTAGCCGGAACAAACAGACAGACAGACATACAGACAAAAATTTAAAAAAATGTTGTTTTGGTGTATGTACCCTATATACATTCATATGAATGCAGTAAAAAACGGTTCTTTCAATATTACAAACAGACACTCCAATTTTATTTATATGTATAGATGTGACATAACTTGGTGGCAATAGCCGGCAATACTAAGTTTTGTTTACATTAAGATCAGAATGGATTGAAACAGAGTATGTCCAGTATCCGACATCCGTACATTGGAGTGACGTGTATAATTATTGCTACATGACAAAATCACGTGTATATACTACACAACACACAACTAGCTATTTACATTTCCCAAAGTAGACAATCGTTAGTTGGCTTCTATGTAGTCAATAGATAAAATAAATTGACTTAGGCTGATTTCTCAACCTTTAAGTAATTTTTATCCGAGTAATAAAATATTTTAATTAAAAAATTATCAACTGAAGTTCCAACTCAAAATATATTTTTCGGTTGAATAATATTAATCAGCCATTCATATACATAATATAATATAATCTAACCTTCGATTGTTGAAGCCAACTTAGCTCTATTAAAATTACTCTACGACTTCGAAGTTTGTAGAACAAACTTCACTGGCTTCCGGCCGCTTCTACACACTTCGCACGTTGCTTCTGGCCGCTTCGTTACTGCCATATGCCGGCGTAGTTGCCGACGAGCGGTGCGGGAAGCGGACCGCCGGCGGCGAAGATGCGCGTGCCGCTGTCGTCGTAGCAGTGGGTGTAGATCGCCGGCACGTACTTCACTTGGTTGAAACCGTCCGCCTCCTCGTCCGGGAACTGTTCATAATATATCCATATTAGTCCATACAAATATTAAAAATGCTAAACTGTATTTGTCTGTCTGTCAACTCTTTACTGCTAAAACGTTGACTGATTTTGTTGGAAATTTGAATTCAGTATAAAGTTACTCTTGAGACTCAGAAAAGAACATACTTTTTAAATAAATTAAATAGTTCCTTGGCCTAATTTTGCTTGTAGAACTTGTAGCATAATATTTAGGTTATTTTTCATTTTAACTGATGTAGAAAATCTGTAATTGAAGTATAATACCTGTGTCTTTTACTATCATTGGTTGCTAGGAGAATATATCAGTTATTGAATGGCCGTCTGCTACTTTTATTTGGAACATAGCAAGCTCCTATAGTATCCCATTATTTATCAGTAATAAACTCACCACATAACCTCTGGAAGCCCTGAGTGTAACAGTTTTCGAGGAATGAATGTTGCTCTCCAAATATTTGCCAGCTCTGAGATCGTAGAACATTAGTAAACCTGGAAATAACAACAAATTTAATTTTACTGAATCTAGTACTTTACACACAGTACAGTCTGGCTTGTCAGTTGTCGACGTTATTGAAACGAGCTTCGCCATCTTATAGAGACTTCTGGTCATTTCCCTTCTTCATACTTTGTATGTATTTCCTTGTAAAAATATACTATGTGTCAGTTACTGTCGTTTCACACTTCTACACACTTATTACGACTTCCCTTTTGTAGACTTCGTATAATATGTAATGTGTCAGTCAGTTACCTAGCCCCGTGCCGATGGTGAGCATGTCGCCGCGGAAGCTGGTGGAGCGCACGCCGCAGCCGTTGTAGCGCGACGTCACCTTCTTGACGGGCTGCAGCGTGCGGCAGTCCAGCAGCAGCGTGTACGACTTGCACCCGATGGCGTATATGCCGCTCTCCTGCAACGCGACAAAGTCAATGTTAATCGAACCCAATTTATACGTATTTTTTGTTTGTTCGTGGATAACTTCGCCGTTTGTGACCCGATTTTGATGATTTTTTTTTCGTTGGAAAGAGGATACTTCACAGGTGGTCCCATGTTATGGAAAGACGGTTTAAAGTAGTTTTTTTGGTTAAATTTATCGTTCATTTATTTGAATGTATTTTTTCTGATCAAGTCAAGTCGTGCTGAAGCGTACCTGTGTAGCGAGACACACGAGGTCCTGACAGGAGGGCAGCTTACGGGACAACGTCTGTCGGAACGTGTCGGCGCTGAACACGTGGATGTACCCGTTGAGCGACAGCGCCGCGATCTCGCGCCACGACTTATTGAACGTTATCGCGCGGACCTTCTGACCTGAAAGTTTAAAACGTTTTGACGTGATAACGATGTATGAAAATAGGTTCCTAGGTAGCATTAGGCGCACATTGAAAAGCATTTATCAAGCTACCAACCAGCGCGACACTCCCTCACGGCGAGCGGCGCGACGTACGCGTGGTGCGGGGAGGCGGGCGGCGCGGGGGGCGCGGCCGGCGCGCGCCACAGCGCCAGCTTCGAGTCCCGGGAACCCGTCACCAGGAACTCGTCGTCCAGCCAGCACAGGTCCAGGATCTGAAAAGAGAGTAACTTAATACCTCGATCGTGGGAATCGCAGACACAATAGATTTTCAATTGTTTTTTTAACTAATTTTGTGAGTCGCGAGTCGCAGAATTTCGGTTGGCAGAAATTCTGCTGCTATCAGTTTCATAGAAAATCCAACTTCATTCACACGAGCGTAATTTTGTGAGTCATGACTAGTATGAACAATAATTTACGCGACCGAAATTCTGCGACTCACGACTCACAAAATTACGCTCGTTTGGCCTCACCCTATTGTCTCTTTAAAAAAATGATACGGCGGTTAGCTTCGCCCCTGGACTGGGCATAAAACCAAGTTCTGGGTACTCACCCAATCTTTATGCGCTTCTCCCACACATACAGGGTCGAGTGTGGGCAGGCTGTAGATGGCCAGCTCGCACGAGTTGCGCGCTCCCGTGGCCAGCAGAGTTCTGAAAATGTTAACATAATGATTGTTAGTTACACGAGCTAATGCTACTATTATAATAATTTGACATAATAGTTAAATTTTTATAATAAAATCAAAATCAAAATTGTTTTATTTCTGAATAAATTTAAAATAAATGTTTTCAGAATGTCCTACATGATGCCTACCACCGGTTCGGGAACTAACCCGGCGAGAAGAACCGGCGTAAGAAACTCGCACGGGGCCCACTTTTTTACCAAAAAAAGTAAGAAAAAAATTAATCTTTTAAAATAAAGTTTACAATTTTGTAACTAAATATTATATACAATATCCACATACATAATTGTAAGTCCTATAATAATGAAGAAGTAGCCTTGCAAGAAGCCATCCTACTCCCAAGGTGTGCCATCGTTTATGAAATCATTGACTTTGGCACACAAACGTTCTTTAACTACTTTTTTAAATTTATTAATGGAAAGATTTTGAACGTTTTCTGGGATTTTGTTGTAAAGTCGTATACATTGACCTTTAAAAGATTTACTGACTTTACTAAGTCTGATCACCGGCATATCTAGCTTGTGCTTATTTCTAGTATTCCTAGAGTGAATGTCACTTTTAACTTTAAATTTACTTATATTTTTTCTAACATATATAACATTATCCAAAATGTATTGAGAAGCAACAGTTGGAATACCAATTTCTTTAAATTTATCTCTCAGAGATTCTAAAGCAGACATTTTATAAATAGAACGTATGGCTCGCTTCTGCAGCACAAATATTGTATTAATGTCGGCACCGTTTCCCCATAAAAGGATTCCATACGACATCCTACTATGAAAATAACTAAAATATACTAATCGTGTCGTGTCTTCGTCAGAAATTTCCCTAATTTTTCTGACTGCATATGCTGCAGAACTGAGTCTACCTGCTAGATTAACAATTGTGAGGACCCCACTGTAATTTACTATCAAGTGTTATACCTAAGAATACAGTGTCGTCTACTAAATTCATCTTCTCATCATTTAATACTACATTGGTTTGGACTTGCCTAACATTGGGCAAAGTAAACTTTATACATTTAGTTTTACTAAATTTTAAATTCTTTATTAAGCATACAATAATATACAATAGTATAAAAGCTAGGTAGCTTATATCACGTCGTTTAATCCCATGCTAAGTAAAAACTTGTGTTATGGCAATCAGACAACGCGCAACGGATGCACGCCGAACAAGTTTATCCTAATATAAGTATATTATTTACACATTCACACACACAATCACACAACACTTTATCACGTAAAGTCTCTTTCGGCGACGTGATGCGCGCTTCGTTCGGGAGCCTCCCCCGGAACCTCCGGTAAACTACACCGGCGGGCCAGAACTCCTCCACCTCGAAGATGGATAAAACTTGAGTCGGCACTCTCACCACAAAGGAACTGAAATTCACTTTGTGGCGAGAGTGCCCCAGAGATCAGCAGTATTTTTAATACTCAACAATTTAAAGGTATCAATAATATCTCTGGGGTTAATTTCTCTAAACTTAAAATTGACATCACATTCCTTTACATTGTCTCTGAGTAGCTTTTCGGCAGCTTCAGGCGAAGAATTTAAATTTTTTGTGGTTGAGAACGGAATGTCAGCAAAAAACTTTTCAAAGACCGTCGCAACTTCTTGATCATTAGTAATCTTTTTGATCAGTAGTAAAATAGTAGCATTAGGTGTTGAACGCCGGTGACCACGGCCGCAGGTAAGCAGCCAAAACGTCAGGAACAAGGAAAGCATCTGCTAAAGCGGCATTTTAAAATTGGCTGTATTTTGCTGTAAAACATAGTATTCCTAAACTCTTCTTTCGCAAAATATAACGTACACAGATGTTTTTTTGTTGTTTGTTTGATTTTACTCACTTGGATGGGTTAATCTGCAGCGCGTGTATGCCGGTCTGGTTGTCGGCGCCGGGCCAGGGCGCGCGCGGCCGCAGCGTCGGGATCGCGTCCAGCGACCGGGACCGCACGTCGTACACCATCAGCTGCAATATTATCAACTCTATTACGTACACGTACAGTTGTTATTACAGTGCATAGAATATTATCAATTCTATTAACAATTATGTAAAGGCAGAGACTCGAGTTGTTTTCACAGTGTTTTAACCATAAAGTTAATATACTTAGCGAAATAGAGCAACAATCTCGAGCTGTCAAACGAAACCGAAACTGGTTTCATCTGTGTGTAAAAATATGTGTACGTATACACTTACACAAGCATGATTGAACATGATTTCTATGAGATTAAATTGTCAACGTGCGGCACGTGCCGACTGGACGTCAAAAAAGAGTGCTGCTGTCATGTATCAGACGTCTCTTTTTACCACGCAGTGTTACTGATAGTGACATCTCTCTTGCTCAGGCCTTTGTTTCTCTATTCCGCTAGGTATAATAACTTTATGGTTTTAACCCATCAATCCCCAAGCGACAGCCGGCTGCTGCATAACAATTGAAAATCTATTGTGTCTGCGATTCCCACGATCGAGGTATTACAGCAATGTAAAATTAAATGAATGCAATAAAATATGCATTTAGGTTTCAGAATTTTGCGGTTTATCCAAACATGGCATTAAAAAGGCTAATAAAGAGAACTATTATATGAACAGAAGTGAATTCTTCACTTGCTTGAAAGAAGATGATTATGTTTTTACTGTACCTGCACTGCACAGGCGAAGTCGCTTTATTTTGTCCCTATCTGCCGCACTCAGAGTGGAACATTAATTACTTTTTTTTTTACAATAGTTTCTGTCAAACACTTCATTAAATCATAGACTAAGGGCGTTCGCTGCGTTAAGAGGATACAACAGCGGCTAGATAAATGAAAAAAAAGTACGTGTAATATCTATAGCTGTCTCCCTTACCTCAAGCCTATACCGCAGAACGCGATAGAGACAACTGCAGAAAATCCAGAAAATCAACGATTCGTTGTCCCCTGATTCCTTCTCCAAAACTTAACCGATTTAAGTACTTTTTTCATTAAAGATTAAAAAAGGCTTGAGCTGTGTTCCTATATTTTGCTTTTTTTGTATAATCTATCCAAATCTGTTTTCTGGACGTTTGAACACAGTGGAAAATCTGGCCATTTTTTTGGGTTTTTGAACGTTCATATCTTATTTAATAATTAAATTATGAAAAAAAAGAAAACATAGGGACATTGTATTAGTGGCCGTAGATATTCAGGAAAAAAATTATAACTCTACTAGCATTATCCAGGGAGGAAACAGGGGACAACGTTTGTATGGAAAAAATGGCGGTGTGGAATCCTCTTAAGCGTACGCCATAGAGCAGCGCTGCGTTGAGCGGGTCAACAATCTATACGTGACAAAGGGGCTGATGCATTGGGCTGATGCCTTTGTAGACGTCGGCGTCGTCGTCTGTTGGCTAGATTATTATCAATAAATCGATCAATCGCGATCGAAATTATACCGCCCGCGACGGTCAGGCGGGCGAAAGGCGCGGGCGTCCGCGCCGGGCACACGCTCAACGCAGCGAACGCCCTAGGAAATACTAAATTGAAAGTTTATCATAATTAAATGCCTCTGAAGTCTGAGTACGGCGGTATAATCTTTAATTGTTACGTAATATTTAAACGCTACTCTTAATGAGTATTTACCTTATTGCACTTGGTGCCGAAGACCACCTGCCTGTCGGAGAGCCACTGGGAGCAGAACACCTTGTTGATGTTGCCGAGCGACACCGGCGTCTCGCGGAACATGTCGTGCGTCAGCATGTGACGCGTCGCGTACCCAGGGTCCACGGACCGGGGCTGCGGACGTGACATTACATTGAGTATAATACATGACAAGAGCGGACATAGCTTGTAATTTTGAGTCGTTTTTGACCATTATCAAATCTGTAATCTATCTTTACTTTATAAATAAAAATGAATTTCTTAATTTTGTTAGTCTCGACAAAACTACACAACATCAATTTGGCTAATTTTAATCCTGAAATATTCGCAAAAGTCTAGGAAAGGTTCACAGGTCATCTAGTAGATAAATAAATAAACCCTATTCACTGACCAGTGACCATACAAATATACAAAATATAACTACTGAAACTAGGTACTTATAGACACAATACAAAAACAATTAGGCATATTATATTTCGACATAGGCCTAACCTAAAAGATAGGCACAATACCTATAAACAGTGGTAATTTAAACCTCAATATCATTATAATACTACATATTTTCTTATACCATTCTATGTATGTTAACATAAAGAGAGTCCATATTAATAATAAAGTGTTTATAATTAATATTAATAGTAAATATATTTCATGAGTAAAATAAAGTAGGTACAGAAAATGTATGGTTCCCGATTGATAAAGTGATTTCTGTGATTACTGATTATGAAGTCGAGGACAAATCTAGTAGCCTATAATATTATGGTACAACCTTAGTTAAAGTATGCAGTCACATGCAAAAGCGAGTAACAACTACTGTGTAGTGACAATTAAGCCATACCAATTAACCTCAATGTTATCTCAAGTATTATCACAACAAATTGCCAAAAACACAACAAAGTAAATATAATCTAAAAGCCCTTAGCTTGCGATAAGATAAGTGAAGGTCAAATGTATATATGTAAAGGCTAAGTCCAAAATGTACTTAAACTATAATATTATCTAAGGACTTATCTATAATATTGCTATATTCTCTAAGCATGTATAATATAAAATATATTTATATGATATATCCCAATATACCCAAAAAAGTTTTGCAAAGGACGAAAATTTTAAAACTACCTCTGGTGCAAGTATCTCCCGGGAGCGTACATAGTCCACAAAGTTGTATGAAGTGGACAGAATCTTGTGTTGCTGAGCTGGCGTCTCCTCCTCGCTGTCACTGTCGGAATAGCACACAAAGTCCTCCGGCTTATCCGGCTTTCGTTGTTCTTGTCTGAAAAGTTGTTTATATAACATAGACAAAAATTTAAAGTTTGTTTTGATTCAAAATTTTTGACGAGGCTTAAAAATGCACTGGGCATCTACACCAGCCTCATAGTATTATTCAAAATTTGTTGCGACCCTTCATTGACAATAGATAGAACCTGATTAAAGTATGGGCCTCTTGCGAAAGAGGCAAATTTAAAGTTAAAATTACAACCAGACTACACCAATTACAAATATTAGTATTTACACATTGCTATTATAAATCAAATCAGTCTTTTAGGTGCTCCTCAAATCATTACTCCTGTTAAAAGGATTATTTTAACCAAGTTCAGTCTGAGGTTTTTATTTTCTTTAATGCAAGACAAGGACATAAAATATTTAAGCTCAGTGACAGTTTTAATAAATAAAACTGGTTTAACTCCAGCATTTATCTTGAGATTATGTGACATGTCATTGTTAGTCAGCATATTTTTATACGAAATATCTTGAGAATATTTACAATTGTTAAAATTTATATAACTCTATATTGTTGTGTAGTTGGCGAAAAGAAACTTATTTTCTACACATCCTTAGGCAATTTAACCTTGTATTATGTGTTCCATTAACCCACTTATCATCTTCGGTATTATTATTACAAGCGAGCAGTCGCAGCTAACGCACTCGCTGTTTTTCATCGATTGTATTTATGTAAATATTACCTGAGTGCCCTCGCCTTCGCTTTTCTCTCTTTGAGTCTATTGGGAAGGTAGCAGGAGGGATATCTCCCTTCCAGGGGACGTCTGACGGTCTGCGCCATTTTTATAATATAACTTAAATAAAATAATTCACTAAAACACGGTCAGCTAGTCACTTTCGTTTTGTTCTGTTGTACATTGATCCATAAAGCGACGACATATTTCATTCTGGATATCGAGTTCACTAGGAGCGGCACCGCTACTTTCTACACTTGGGTTTTGTGTCTTTAAATGCACGCATCTCAAACTGGATTTCACAATCAGGACATTAGGCTTATAAAAGTGAAAAATATTATTAAATATTCGTCGAAATTAGGTTGACGGAATGAATGGCTGCTGATGGCCGCTGTCATTGATGTTGCCAGCGATTAGTGACAATTCAATATGACATTAAGCCGAGGTTGCTAGATTTAAAAATCAAAAATAAAGCCACGTGAGTCGCGACATCTGTGGTCGCGACACGACTCGACCCTCAACTCGACAAACGCGTCCTTTTTTGCAGTCACGCCGTTTATTATAATACTTATTACTTACGAGCTTTTGCCCGCGGTTTCGCTCGCATTAAGAAGTATTATTATATACAAACTTTCATCCCCTATTTTAACCCCTTGGGGTTGGAATTTATCAAAATCCTTTCTTAGCGGATGCCTACGTCATAACATCTACCCGCATGCCAAATTTCAGCCCGATCCGTCCAGTGGTTTGGGCTGTGCGTTGATAGATCACTATGTCAATCAGTCAGTCACCTTTGAGTTTTATATATATATATATAGATTTGTAGTTTTATAATATAGTCTGTCAAGAAAGTGAAGAAATTAAAAAGTATCAACCATAGACATAATCTATACTGTCGTATTATAATAAGTCTATAGTATCAACATCATAGTGTCATCCTTTTCAAATCAATCTAAAGGGCCCCCGAGACGGTCAAACTTTTTGACTCAAACACATAGATTTTGGTTTGCCTCAAACCATTTTGATCGTTTACAAAGCATGTTTGAACGGTTTGTCAAACATTTATGTGTTTGAAGCATGTTTGAAGCATGTTTGATGAAATTTCATATTATTTTTGTTGTGTTTGACGCGCCGTTTGATCGTGTTCCGACGCGTTTGAAGGTTTGAACAAACCCGGCTTAGTTTAGTGCTGGATTATGAAGAAGAAAAAAAGAAAGAAGCTGTAGTTTCTAGCACTTTCTGTAGATGTTCGTGGGTAAAGCGATAATATGTTAGTCCATAGTCCATACCATTCTTTGGACCAGTCTTTTTCTTTTTTTTTTCTCTTCTGACGGAGGACATTAACGTTATAAACATAAGATAAGAAAATCGCGATCCTCGTTTTAGAAGCTAGAGCATCTTTTGCATCACAAGACGTGTACTCGACAGCGCGTATTGAATGAAACTGCGCAGTGTCGTTTGACAAACCTTTCAAACCGACATCAAACGGTTGCATCAAACACGTAAGGTTTGAATCAACGTGTAATTCGTGGGAGAGCCATGCTTCGGCACGAATGGGCCGGCTCGACCGGAGAAATACCACGTTCTCACAGAAAACCGGTGTGAAACAGCGCTTGCGCTGTGTTTCGCCGAGTGAGTGAGTTTACCGGAGGCCCAATCCCCTACCTTATTCCCTTCCCTACCCTCCCCTATTCCCTTCCCATCCTTACCTTCCCCTATTACCCTGTTCCCTCTTAAAAGGCCGGCAACGCACTTGCAGCTCTTCTGATGCTGCGAGTGTCCATGGGCGACGGAAGTTGCTTTCCATCAGGTTACCCGTTAGCTCGTTTGCCCCCTTATTTCATTAAAAAAAAAACCGTTTGATCGTCCCTTAAGAAAAAAGTAATGACACTACGATGTTGCCACTTTTTAATTTCTGCATTTTCTTGACGGACTATATTATACATTATTATTATTTATTTTATGGTTATTTTAGTACAAACGCCTTGACTATTACACCGACGACGACGCTGCGAACTGCTAAACAGTGCGAATTGATTTACAGTTTCATCCGCCACATAACGACAATACGTTATTGTATTGCATCTCGTTCTATTACAGTTTCGCAGTTGTTTCGGGTTTCGCAGCATCGGTGTACTATATTTAAAGGTGTATTAGATTAGTGCACATAGAATTACATTAAATAAAAAAACTCATCAAACAATCAAAAGACAGTTAAATTCCAAATTAAACTTTAACTTCAATTATCTTGGAAATTGGAATGACGTTTTTGTGGTTTGGATCGTTTTTGTATAAATTGATCCAAATATTCTGATAATAATTATAGTCCCCGAAAACCATTGTTGTTTATATACAGTGTGTAATAAACAACAAAGCACAGCGAGCGGACTCGAATGCTTTCCCGCTCGCACCGACGCTCCGAGTTACATAACATCATCGACGGGTCGCCTATATGAAGCGCGATCCGTGTCTTGTTCACTCACTTAGCTAGCAGCAGCCGGCCTGCTAACACCGATTCGACAAGCTCATTGAGTAGTCTTTCGGAAGCGGCTCTGTTCATAGGTTACACAGAGTACGATAGCCTTTACGTAGTCTACTCTGGATACCTAAGTCATAGGCTAGGAATGAGATAGCCTTTACGTAGTCCATTCCGAACCCTATTGCAGATTAGGTCAAAGTAAATAAACACCAACCAATGCAAACTGTTCCTTACAATAGTAATCGTGTATGCTCCTTTATATTGTGACACAATACATGTATAAACTGTGGCCGGTTGTTTCAATTATTATCACAACTACCCTACAAGTGATAATACTTTAGGGTGTGTACGTGTTCCTTGTAGAGAGTTCACTGTGAAAGTAGTAGCGCTGATAGATGAATTTTTTTTTCACTTTTGTATAAGCAAGGGCCCGAGCGTCACGAGTTTCCCCAAACAAAAGTGAAAAAAAATTTTGGTCTTTCAGCGCTGCTACTTTCACAGTGAACTCTCTACAAGGAACACGTAAATTATATTTTTTCAAAAATTAAAAGTATTTTTATTAAAATAAATATATTACATGTCAAAGAAATCCTAATTAAGTAATTTATTTTTATTTTTGGTTAATTTTTCACATTAATTATAGCCTCGACAACCAAAGTCTACAAACAGTGAGATCTCACTGCCACAATTGCGGCGCTATCGACTCGCCGCGCCGCCGCGTTTGTGTGTGGCCAGGGGGGTAAGCCAAAATCTTTTCGTTTTCGCTTCATTATAGAATTGCCGATGAAAATGTAAGGAATTGACATAAGCGTTCCTTAATATGACGTAGACGTTCGACTCGTCTTATGTCAATTCCATACATTTTGATCGGAGATTCTATAACGAAGCGAAAACGAAAATGTTTTGGCTAAATGGCCTGGGCTGATTCAGACCGCAACGCGACGCGTAGATGCATTTCTAAATTTGTATGGATTTGACAGATTTCAATTGCGTGAGACGTCTTGCGAATCTGTCAAATCCATACTAATTTAGAAATGCTTCTACGCGTCGCGTTTCAGTCTGAATCAACCCTTAAGTTTAAAGGATAAGTGCGTAGTAGAAAGAATAATATGTCTAACCATGACGATAACTACGATTTTTTAACAGTTGGCCTTTAAAGGAACATGGCCTTACATGGCTCAGGGTCCTTACCTCAAATACGCAATAACGCAAATACAAATAGCCATGTGAAGTGCCACCTTTACCTCTCCATTTGACGACCTCTGTTGGTGGGCTGTTGGTAGCTCAAGCCGGGGGTCGCGGGCTCGAATCCCGCCGGCGGAACAAAAAGTTTTCAAAGTTCCTGGGTCATGGATGTGTATTAAATATGTGTATAATATAATAAAAATCTTAAATATATGTATGGTATAAAAGTATTAAATATATTTCCGGTAACACAAGTCCTTCAGGTACATTAACACGGGGTCAGACTGTCATGGTGTGAAGCGTCCATAGATATTATTATTATTATTCTTAAGCAACTCAACCGATCTTGATGAAATTTCGGTGGTAGCACGCTTCAGTTCAAGTGTCTCAGACCTCACTCCTCAGTGATCAGACGGGCCATAAAGTTGTGCGTGTCAAACGAGCCACAAACAAACGAGTAATCGTTTGAAAATCGATATTGAATCGATCACAGTGACAGGCTGTCGGTACTGAGCGGATTAATGACAGGCGTCGTTAGGCGGGCGGGATATTTGGGCGGGATTCGTTAATAATGAATTTATTGACATCGACGCGAACGAAATACGATGTCCATCCTTACTGATATTAAAAAATTATATTTGAATAAGTAGATGTTTGCTACGCTTTCACGCAAAACTACTTGATGAATCATCATGAAACTTTGTACACATACTCTTGGAGGTATCAGAAGTAAGTAGTAACTAAACATAGGAGAATTTTTATTTTAAAAGGTTTTTGACAGGGGGTCAATGACCGTTACCGCCATGTCTCGCCGAGTACAGTATAGTTGATGCTCGCAATTCCTTTATAATTGAGCCCTGCATTATTCCGGGTTACAATTTCCCAGGACTCAAAGTATCTTCATACAAAACACCGAAATCTGTTCAGTGGTTTAAATGTGAAGAGGCAACAGACATTCACATTTTCACATTAAGACTATTAGTATGGATAGATAATATTATATTATTTATGTATCAACGACCGCCATGTCATGTTGAAATCATTTGTAGCGGGTAATGTCATAATGTGGCGGTGTCATTTAATTACACGGGAATGGGAGTTACGGTGACAGTTGTGGCGTTTTTCCCTCATTTAAATGATGTATGGTGTAAACGCGAAAAGAAATAAATGTAAATAAGACATTTTCAAACTTTTTTTTTTACGTAAATGATAGGGAATAAATAACGTAAACGTGAATACACAGAGTACTTAAGGCCCAGTAGTCCCTAAAATAAGCAGGTCGATGTCTGTCAGTACGAATATCGACGTTAAGGACGTTAAAATAACGCTCGCTCGCCGCGTGCCTTGATAATATAGACCTGGATCCCAGAAGGATAAGACATAACTCACTCTCTGATGGATGAAACCATAGGTTATTAGTAGTGCCTCGTGTACTTAGAATACCTGCGAATTTGTGTAGCTCTAAGTGTGACACCTGGTCAGGTACCAGGAACCAAAGTGGACTAAAAATGAGTCTTACTTTACTTATTTTCAAACGGCTAATATTTATATATAATTTGTAGATTATTGTTCTGAACTAGTATCATGTAGTGTAAGACACTTTTCAATGACCAAAACTATTGTAAGACGTTTTAAAAGTAACTTTGTTGCTATTTTTTTTCAAAGGCATTATTTTTATTTTATAAATTAATATAACACCTTAGAAAACAATACGATATTTTCTACTAGCTGTTGCCCGCGACTTTGTCCGTGTCAGCATACTGCATAGTATATTAACAAAGATGGACAATTTTCCCCTGTTTCTTTACCCAAAGGGTAAAAACGGGACCCGATAACAAAGATATTTCAGCCTGTCCGTCTGTCTGTCTGTCCATATCCAGACTGTACCTCCCCTTTCTAACGTGTAGTGAATATTATTAAAGTATGGATACAATTGAGTATTTTTTGTTCATATACCTAGTCAAGTGCCTACCTGTTGACCCAGATCCCAGAGCGATAAGACAACTTACTATCACAATATGGATGAAACCTTACGTTCTCAGTAGTACCTTAATTCGTCGTATCCTACGAATAAGGGCGCTATTGCAAAAACCCTACTTTACAGGAGAAGGTTTTTTTGTGTTTATTTCAAAATATTATTAAGGCGGGGATTAATCTCAATCCAAAACTATAACTTTGCACACAACCAAAGACCAAGCGTATACGCATCGCAATAAGATTCATTTTAGCTTAGCATAAAACTGTAACAACTCTGGCGGATCTTCTCTATTTTTCATGTTTTTTTTAAATATCTTAGGAAATAAACATTAAAGGAACAAAATTGTTCGATTAAAGAATTTTAAATATAGATTTACTAACAATTTATTCAAATAAAATGTATAATTATCCTAGTTAATACTTATATTTCGATGAAATAGATTTTTATCGGAGTTGAGTTTGTAAATTAATCTTACAGCCAAAGTATTAAGTTTTATTAAAATGTTTATGGTTTAAGGTATTTTAAATATTGTGCTTTTTACTGGAATTTCTAATTATTATATTGGAACTAGGTAAACCGGAAGTCGCGGAATAACAAATTGGGGTTTATCCTCGCCTTAAACAACTTTTAGAAATTAATTATGAAATTATCGCATAACTACGAAGCGGTTGCTATGAAATTTTAAATGAAAAGTTTAAGAAATAAGGGACAAATCTACCCGAAATATTAAATTTCGGGTAGATTTGTCCCTTATTTCTTTTTTCGGCGGAGTAAAATAAGTCTCATCAGACACAAGCAACGTTATGCCTTTTTTGTACGGATTCAACTTTATGTTTTTTCATTGCTCATTATCAAAGAATTTTCTTTTAAAACAACATAAAAAAATCGGCCAAATGCGAGTTGTATTCGCGCACGAATGGTTCCGTAGCGTTATAGAGTAAAAATAGCCAAAAATTTGTGTTTTTGTGTGAGAGTCCACTTTAATTAGGGTTCCGTACCTCAAAAGGAAAAAACGGAACCCTTATAGGATCACTTTGTTGTCCGTCTGTCCGTCCGTCCGTCTGTCAAGACCCTTTTTCTCAGGAACGCGTGGAGGTATGAAGCTGAAATTTATATCAATTACTCAGGTCTACTGTCCCTTGAAGCTGTGAAAAAATCAAACTTCTAAGCCAACGCAATCAAAAGATACAGCCGTTTATGCCGCAAATTTTCGACACTTGCAAGGGAATCAAAACCTACAGGGTGCTTCCCGTGAACTCAGAATCTTGAAATTTGGTACGAAGCAACGTCTTATAGCATAGATAAAGGAAAAATTACGAAAACCATAAATTTTTAGTTACATCACATAATATATATTTTTTTAATAATTTTAAACTTACTACCCATTTCCTCATAAACGCGTAGAGGTATTAAATTGAAATTCATACCAAATACTCAGGTCTATAATACCTTTAAGCTGTCGGAACCCTCGGTGCGCGAGTCCGACTCGCACTTGGCCGGTTTTTATTTTTTAATTTATTTTAATTTTGTCGTCAATTATTATTATTAAAGTATAAATACAACGGAATATTTTTGCAAAAGCTCTTTTATTGACAGATCGCTTCTATTATTGACAGAGCAAAAACTAGCAAAAAATCACGTTTGTTGTATGGGAGCCCCCTTAATTTCTTTTGTTTTCAGTATTTGTTGTTATAGTGGCAATAGATATGCTTACTTAATTTGTGAAAAGTTCTTGAGATAGAGCCTGGAGACAGATGGACAGACAGACATAAAAGTCTAATAATACGGGTCCCTTTGGGTACGTAAACCAAAAAACAATATAAATGGGAATATGGAAAAAAAGTACATGAAAGTTAATAATATGGAACGTTTTATATTAATTCTCGACCCTGAAAGCAATCACATGTTACCAAATCCTTAAAAATCAGCTGTTTGTGCGTGGAGAGGTTACAGACAGACAGACATTTTTACACATTATGAGTGAGTGAGAGTGAGTATAGCTCCATGTAGAGCTTCACAAATTCGCAGGTATTCTAAGTAGAGGAGGCACTACTAATAACCTATGGTTTCATCCATCAGAGAGTAAGTTATGTCTTGTCCTTCTGGGATCCAAGTCTAATAGAAAATAGGATTAAAAACCTTTTGATTTTAGTATTACACAAATCAAATATGTCAAATCGTTTACGACGGTTGCGACACATATACTACATTTTTTGTTTTTTCTAGAAAGTGTGTAATTTACCCATAAAATTATTTAATTATGAAAAACAGCGTTATGACAGTCATCTTAGGCCCACTTGTCACTCACTAAGTGAGTGATAGAGATGACATGATGTTTATCTCAGAGTTAACTTTAACCCAGGTCTACGCAAGTCCGCCTTAGAGATCTTTTTCTATCGAGCAGAATTTTTCAAATTGTGTACTGATATACCTTTGCGTATAGGAAATTTTCTCAATTTTAAAACGGTACTTATTTTATACTTAAATAATGACATTTCCTTTACTAAAAACGTGTTTTATAATACCCATTTTACGTAGTTGCAACAACCACAGCGCCTTAAGTCAATTTTTTTTTATTAATCAAGGGGTTAAAATACAATAAGTTAAATCAATTCTAATATAATATAATATGAGATAGTGTGTCTGTCTGTTTCCTCTTCATTCCAAAATCGCTGAACCGATTTTGATGGGATGGCGAAACTTTGATTCTCGGGAAAGGACTTTTTATCCTAGAAAAATTTACGGTTCACGCGCGATAAACAAATTTTGGCGCAAGACAGTTGCGGGCGTCATCTAGTATTTTTAACCGACTTCCAAAAAGGAGGAGGTTATAATATGTTCGTCTGTATATATTTTTTTTGTATGTTCAACCATAACTTCGCCGTTTGTGGCCCGATTTTCATGATTTTTTGTTGTTGTACAGGGTTAAATCCGAATTTGGTACCATGTTCATAAAAGTGGTGATCTGATGATGGGATTGAGGAATTGAGGGGACTCTTTGAAATTTATATGGAAACATATAGTGATTTCAATTTTTTCTGAAGCATTCGAGGTAAATGCTACCAAAAAGTAAGATTTCGCATTAGGTTATACCCTGGATCCGAAGGTACCTAACAGAACTTTTGAATCCTTATAGATACAGGTTCGGGGATTTCGGCGTTGTTTAAACAACTGAAAGCATAAGCCAACACATCAATTTGATTGATCATCATCATTACAATCATAATTATACCATGGGTCATCACACTAAGACCCAATTGTTGGTACTTTCCATGATATTTACATCGGAGCAGATGTTTTGATGATTATTTCGCTGT
The DNA here is from genome assembly GCF_905147365.1 of Aricia agestis. NCBI lineage: Eukaryota > Metazoa > Arthropoda > Insecta > Lepidoptera > Lycaenidae > Aricia > Aricia agestis. The sequence goes on from NC_056420.1 coordinate 14,373,079, forward strand.
TTGTGGACCGATTTTCAAAATTCTAGTATGTTGTATAGGATATAATCTTAATTTTGTATGACAATTACGAAAGTGGTGAGCTGATGATGGGATCTATGAGCAATCGAGGGAAATCCTTGAAATTTATCAAAACACTCATAGTGGTTAAAACAACAAAAGGTTAGGAACTCAAGTTAGGTAAGTACAACAAAATTTTAAATTGTAAATTCACAAATATCTTATTTTATCTTTTAGGAAATGAAGCAGACTCTCAGAGTGTTATGTTACTTAACTCCGACCTTCTTATTGAGTTTTGTTACCGAAAGTATTAAGTTGCAAATTCTGGGCCGCTCAGAATGTTGTTAAAACTTCAATGAACTTGTAATGTTAGTGATAACACTTGAACATTCGTTAGGAAGATCATCATCAGGATTTTATGACGCCTTTTATTTCTTAAGGTGTGTATTGATGGTAGGTATTAATAACGTCCATCTAAAATCCAAAGAGAATATAACAACTACCTAAAATCCAACAATTAATAGGATGTTGCAAAAATATTCACTAAAGTTTTGTTCGACGTTTGACAACGTTTTGGTTTTGATATCACATATTTTTTTAAGAGGATACACCAGGGGCTAGAGAAATGAAAAAAAAGTACGTGTAATATCTATAGCTGTCTCCCTTACCTCAAGCCTATAACCGCAGAACGCGATAGAGACAACTGCAGAAAATCAACAATTCGTTGTCCCCTGATTCCTTCTCCAAAACATAACCGATTTAAGTACTTTTTTCATTAAAGATTAAAGAAAGGCTTGAGCTGTGTTCCTATGTTTTATTTTTTTTGTATAATCTAGCCAAATCTGTTTTCTGGATGTTTAAAGTACAACGGAAAATCTGGCCATTTTTTTGGGATTTTGAACGTTCATATCTTATTTAATAATTAAATTATGAAAAAAAAGAAAACATAGGGACATTGTATTAGTGGCCGTAGATATTCAGGAAAAAAAATATAACTCTACTAGCATTATCCAGGGAGGAAACAGGGGACAACGTTTGTATGGAAAAAAGGGCGGTGTGGACTCCTCTTAATGAAATAAGGGGGCAAATGAGCAAGCGGGCCACCTGATGCAAAGCAAGTACCATCGCCCATGGACACTCGCAACATCAGAAGAGCTGCAGGTGCGTTGTTGGCTTTTTAAGAGGGAATACGCTCTCTTCTTGAAGGTTTGCAGGTCGTATCGGTCCGGAAATACAGCTGGTGACAGTTCGTTCCTGAGTTTTATAGTGCGCGGCAGATAGTTAGGTGTAAAACTCACGGTGGAAGACTGCCACTCATCAAGGTGATGAGGATGGTATATTTTTCGCGTGGGACGATGGCGAAAAGTTGCAGGTGGAATGATTCCGAACAATTCCTCAGAGCACTCCCCGTAATACAACCGATAGAGGATGCAGAGTGAAGCTACATCTCGGCGTAATTCCAAGGGGTCTAAGGCCAGTATAAATAGTTGGCTTTCAAAATTCATCTCAAGACGCTAGTTGGTTGATATCCTATTGAGACTAGTCCGGTGACCGGACGCTTGCGTTTATCATACCTAAACTCTGAAGTGAAACTTCTGTACCGTGTGGTACCTACTAATTATGTATTCTGTGGTAACATGCAAGTGCATTGTCACCGTTCACATTTACAAATCGCGGCCACGAGCGGCCATGGGCGGCCGTAGACTTCTCAAGCGATACTCAGATGCCAGTTCCAAAAGTTTCAAATATTCTGGCAGACTGAAGATTCAGCTCTTAGACAAATGATTGGTCTCAAGCGCGCGCTACGCGCGAGACCAATTATTTATAGCTAAGATTCAGCTATATCTGGTACCGACTTCAAAATGATGAAGATTGAGTACAGAAATAGTTGAGTTTTAGCCGAATTCTAAAAAAGGCACTAGATAGGAAAAAATATTTAATACTTTTTAGTTCATACAATAAGTATAGATGTTATTATTGTTTTTACCTTGGAAGTCGGTTTTAATTTTTGTTAAAAATAATCACAATAAAGAACTGCGTATCACTACGAGTACATAGTATAAAACAAAGTCGCTTTTTCTGTTCTCATGTCTTTTTACAAAAACATAACACAACTTCTTCATCCTGGTAACCCTGCCAGGATGAAGAAGTTGTGTTATGTTTTAGGCGACCCCGCCAAATGAGGCAGAATGCGGCCTTTTTGCACTGTTATGGACACTAATTATTTAGGATGATGAGGATTTTTCTCAATAAAAAATATTCCATGGAACAAATTACAACTTTTATTTTCCACTAGCTGCTGCCCGCGACTTCGTCCGCGTGGACTTTAGTTTATAGTTGTTCCCGTACATCGATTAAATCGTTTACGCGCAAATCAGAAAAGTAAATTGTGTGGGAACCGCACATTTTCCGGGACGAAATGTATTCCTTGTCCTTTCCCGAGACTTAAAGTGTCTCCATACCAAAATCCATCAAAATAGATTGAATAGTTTACGCGCAAATTATAAAAGTATATTGTGCAGTAACCGTACATTTTTCAGAGACAAAAAAGATACTATGTTCTTTTTCGGGACTCAATGTATCTTTATACCATATTTCAGCAAAATGGGTCCAGCCGTTTACGCGTGATGTCGTGACCACGCGAAAAATAACGTTCCACGCAGCTTCGCCCGCGTAAATTAGATATTTCACTGACAAATTAGTCCACAAAAAATAGCCTATGATCTTTCACGTGGTCTACTTCCTATCTGTGCCAAAAACAGAAAAATTACCTACTCCAGTAGTTCGTGAGATAAGCCCTTTCAAATAATTTTCCCCGTTTTTTTCCACATTTCCGTCTATTTCTTCGCTCCTATTAGTCTTAGCGTGATAAAATATAGCTTATAGCCTTCTTCGATAAATGGGCTATCTAACACTGAAATAATTTTTCAAATCGGACTAGTAGTAGTTCCTGAGAATAGCACGTTCAAATAAGCCATTTGAAATAATTTCTCCCGTTTTTTCCACATTTTCCTCTATTTCTTCGCTTCTTTTAGGCGTAGCGCAATAAAATATAGCTTATAGCCTTTCTCGATAAATAGGCTATCTAAAAATATATAAATCTAACATTGCAAGAATTTTTCAAATCGGACCAGTAGTTCCTGTGATTAGCGCGCTCAAACAAACAAACAAACAAACTCTTCCCAATTATAATATTAGTATAGATATGACATTAATGACAGGTCAGTGATCACAGAACCACAGTGTGACAGACACAGCTAAAGATTTTTGACCATACATACAGATTATATAGAATTATAGACGTTCTTATTTTTTTTTCTACATTTTACAATTCTTTACAGTTCCCTTTAATCTTTAAAACTACGCAACGAATTTTAATGCGGTTTTCTTTAATAGATTAGAGTGATTAAAGAGGAAGGTTTATAAGTATAATAACATTCATGAAATAGTGGAAAAATACTGTTATTTTTGAGGTTTCTAATGTGATGTCGTAAACAATTACATTTTTTCCGCTTACATTGTAAACGCAGGATGAACCCTAGGAGATTTATCAAAATAATGTACGAAGTAGTAGTAACGAAAACTTTGCGATGGTATATGCCATATGTCTATCTCTTATGGATATCCCACAATAACATTTTTCTGCCATTTACTTTTTACTACAAATAATAGCTAAATTTTGGAAGCGATTTTAACCAATAAGGCATTAATCCTTATTCAATTAAATGCTTTAAATACATTGTTGATTTATTTAATATAGATATATATTATGGCCCTTTACAGCATATAATTTAAATGAATACCTATATTCAAAGATAATACAGATGTGGGAATATGCGTGGAGGCCAAAGGAAGATCTTCCGACCGAGCGAGGTGTTATGCTCGGTCAGGCCGGAGCCCATGTAATACATTTCAGCTGTCGTATATACCGACACACTTAGAAAACTTCGATAGCGCGATGCAGGAATGTTAGGCGAATTGTGTGTACCGCCACCGGGTAGTAATGAATATAAATGAAAACTACTGAATCGATTTTAACATTTTTTCAGTAAGTGACATAGGATATATATTTTATACCCGTGCGAAGCCGGGGCGGGTCGCTAGTTTTATTATAAATTGTTTCACTGCCCACTATTATGATCATATACGATAATACGACAGTATATAAATAAGTCTATGATTATGATAGCCAAGAATCATTTGAAAAGTGTTGTACTCATTGAGGTACTATAGACTGGAGAGAGTCTTATATCGGTGTATAAGCGTCAAAAGCTTGTAATATTATGTCCTACTTACTAGGACATAACAAAGGAGTCGGTCTGCATATTTCATGTAATAAAAGTGTTAATAAAGGTTTTTAGTGACCATTTAATAATAGATATTGTTGAGTTTTGTGGTTCCGCTAAATAATAAACCATAAGAATGGCCAAAGAATGCCTCAAACACGTGGATTTAACATTAAATACGTAAGTTTTGAACAACGTTTTTTGGGCTTTTCAATCGGTATTTTTGTAAGCTAAAAAGATAATTTATAAGTTTATTAATCCCTTATTCGTGCTATATAAGGCATTAGTGCTAAAAATGTCACATCAATTACTAATTTGGCTATAAAAAGTGCATAGCTTTTTACGTGTGTTTACGGATTCTCATCACTTGAACTATAGTTAATCGATATCATGAACTAATTGACTTTCTTCCCTGTATCATAATGTGCTTCGAAATAATCGACAAATAGAAATATTCAAGAAAATAAACGCACACTACTTGTATGAAAATAAGCACAAAATGGCCACGCGATGACGGGCTAAGGCCTAAGACTACATCTATACTATAATACTTTACCTATGGTTGTACTAGTCCAATGTGTTGTAACTTGTAGGTTAGGTTGTAGGGGATTCTGTCGTAGCACCGCCGCGCTACGCCGTAGAGGGTGTGGTCTATGTCGTTTTATGTCGTTCCCTATTACAAACGATGCAGTTCTGCATAAAGGTAATAAAAATAATAATTATTATTGTAAATAGAATAACCTTTTAATAATTAATTAAATTAAGAAAGGGTTTGTTTTTTATTAAATAGACAAGCACTTTTCCAGCACTGAGGACACTCGATCATGCTTTCAATAAAATAAAAAAATTGATCGAAATCCGTCCACCCCTTTGGGAATTACGATGCCAAGGACAAACGTCTTTATATCTTCTTTTCTTTGTCATTAGTCAAAAAAGCAAATTTAATACGTTTTTTTAAATATTGAGAAATAAATAAAATACAGCGTAACGAACTGAATTCTCCACGAGTTAAATAGAGTCAAAATCTGTGTAAAATCACATTAAAAACAAATATATGTAACCGGCTTGATCCTGTGAATATGGGAGGAGGGGGACACTTGATACTGGGGATACTGAGTAGGGAATATTACGTGAAGGTCGGAGCAGAGGGCGTTACTACCACATACAGTTAATAATCCGACCAAAATCCGACACGTTGCCCACAGCACACGTCATATTAGAATACTTACAGAAGAGTAAAAAGTTTAAAACGTGGGAGAGCCATGCTTCGGCACGAATGGGCCAGCTCGACCGGAGAAATACCACGTTCTCACAGAAAACCGAGTGAGTGAGTTTACCGGAGGCCCAATATCCCTACCCTATTCCCTTCCCTACCCTCCCCTATTCCCTTTCCTTCCCTTCCCATCCCTACCCTCCCCTATTACCCTATTCCCTCTTAAAAGGCCGGCAACGCACCTGCAGCTCTTCTGATGCTGCGAGTGTCCATGGGCGACGGAAGTTGCTTTCCATCAGGTGACCCGTTTGCTCGTTTGCCCTCTTATTTCATAAAAAAAAGAGTAATTGTCAAACGTCGAATAAAACGTTATAGTACATGGAAATCGTACAATAAAAGGTGTCTTCACTTGCATAATGGGGTAGTTCTGAATTTTTGATCAGTTTTCAGTTTTGCCATTTTTCACCACCAAGGACATGTTTAATGGTAGAAGTCACTAGAAATTATTTTAAAGTAGACTAAATTTGCAACAAAATGAGAATAGTTGAGTCTCGATAAACTGAACAGTTTCAAAGATACAGCTGTTCAAATGTTTGCAAATTTTCCAAAAAAAATTTTTTTCGAGTTTTTACAAGTTCTCGTCAATTAAGTCAAAGTTATTAAAGAATACACATTTTTCAACAAAACGAGATCAATTTATCTATTAAAATCTGATAGTTCCCTAGCTACAGCTGTTCAAAGTTGCTGAGGTGAGTAAACAAAATGAAATACGAGTTATGAAAAAAGCATTATAATATTTTATAAAATGAAATTATCTGTACTAATCTATACAAATCGATACTAATATTATAAAGCTGAAGAGTTTTTTTGTTTGTTTGATTGTCGGCTTTTTGTTTGAACGCGCATTAGCGCGTTTTTAGAATTTGACCAGTCGTTCCTAAGATTACTCAGGAACTAGTAGTTCCTGAGATTACTCAGGAACTACTGGTCAGATTTAAAAAATTCTTTCAGTGTTAGATAGTCCATTTATCGAGGAAGGCTGTAGGCTATAATAACATCACACTGTGACTTTTAGTAATGAAGAAACAGAGGAAAATGTGGAAAAAAGCGGGGAAAATTATTCATCTTTGAGAGCTTCCGTTGCGTGCACTGCAAAAACGGTCCAAGATGCCCAAAAAATATGTATGGAATAATTATTCCTCTTTAATGATCTAAAAAATATGATGCCTATAATAGCTATTCCACGCGAACGAAGTCGCAGGTACATCTAATTAGAGTTTCAAAATTCAAAGACTGTGTTATACATAATTCGACGGGTATCTATATGACGCTTCAGAAAAAAAAACACCAAAAGCTCTTAACGTCTCCGTAGAGTTGGAGCAAAGTCCTCCCTGTTATCTTTGACGAGACAACCACTGCTCCAGTTGCTCAGGATAAGTTCCTATTGAATGTCAGGAACAAGGCTAGATTCATCAACATGCTGAAGGTGCAACTGGATAGGAACAATATTCTTACACAACAAGCAGAAGTGGATGCTAACCGGCTAATAGTAACCACAGCCATTTCCATGTCTTCTACATACGACCTATGATACGACGTAGTGAATTTTGATTTTTTTTTGAGATTTTGCAAACATTTGAACAGTTGTATCTTTGAAACTATTCAGTTTATCGAGACCCAACTATTCTCATTTTGTTGAAAATTTAGTGTACCTACTTTAAAATAATTTATATTGACTTCTACCATTAAACAGGTCCTTGGTGGTAAAAAATGGCAAAAACTGAAAACTGATCAAAAATTTAATGGTTTCTGATGAATTTTACAATGTTCCGGAAGGATTTCGAGGTGGAAAAATTATATTTGTCATCACCACCTCATTACATACAACATATAAAAATCAGAACTACCCCATTTGATGCAAACCAAAATGTACCAATTCATGAACTATTATGTTTACTGTCTATGCTGGTGCTGTCTCTAGAGAATTACGCACGGACCCCAAAAGGAGAATGCTGATGCAGCCACACGTGCCCGGTCAACGCCATCGCCTTCGAGGAAACACATCAGCAGTTTCAGCATAACCGCGTTTTCGTCATTATTCATGTTCTATCAAAAATTGATATTCCATTCCGGTCTAGGATCGATCGCGGAACAATTATTGTAAATTAAAATCTTATATATAAAATTCTCGTGTCACAATGTTAGGCCGCGTACTCCTCCGAAACGGCTTTACTGATTTTTACCAAATTTTTTATGCATATTCAGTGGGTCTGAGAATCGGCTACTGGGTACTTGTTATATTGATAAGTGCATTTGTTGAATAAATAATAGTAAACTATTACAACTCGAGACTGACGGCGACCATTGTTTGTGCGACGGGATAGCGATGGACGTTGCCATGGTGACATACTTATTTAGTCACTTCAATAAAATAATACGGGCGAAATACTTTTAATAAATATGGCAAAGAAACGTTTGTCGGAACAGCTAGTAATATATAAGTTAGTTAAATAAATTTCTTAAATTAATTTGTTTTTTTTTTGGAAGCCCAGGCTGCCGAATTCGTAATAATTGACGACCTCTGTGGCTCAGTTGGTGGCGCGTTGGTAGCGCAAGCCGGAGGTCGCGGGTTCGAATCCCGATCGATACGAGTAATATCGATCTTCTATTAAAATTTACAAAAAAATTTGGACTACTAAATGGTCATTCATTTGACCTCAAATCTACCAAAAACTGGAAATCTATGTGAAGTGTGGTCACACTGTTGCCGGGCGCAGCGGGTTTGTCGGGCCTTGCCGGGCCTTGTTGCATTGACGGAAATCCGCTACGCCCCGACACAGTGTGCGTTACGCGCATCCGCTTCCATACAAATTGTATGGAGGCGGATTTTTGCGATGAGCCCCGGCACGCTGAGCCCCGGCACGGCCCGTCTCAATGGGCTCACTCCTATAATGCACTATTATAAAATTTAGGGCATTCTCTTTCGCTTCGCTATTTTTGATGGACCCGGTTCTGAAAGTTCATCGTCTTCGGTACTCAGCGAAATGTCACAAATAGAAATTTCTTCCACGTCATCCGCGATGGAATCATCATGAGCTCCGTTGTAGTCCTCTTGTTCCTCGAGTTTATCATACGTTTGCTAGAGAATAGAATCTGTTTCTTTCTCCTCATCGCTATCTTGTAGTGTGACGTGCGAATTATCACAGGTAAGGTATCATTGCAATTGGTGCATATAACGGAGCACTTTAATCCAGCCTTTCTGCATCCACAGGCTCCTCGACATCCCTTTTTGCATTTGCAAGAAATGAGTTTCAACAAGGTTTCCGGAGCTGGTGGCTCGAGCGTAGTAACCGGAATTAGCCCATACTTGCTTTTTTTCCATCCCCATTGCTCTGTATTTTTTCAACTCCATACCACTGCTGAACCTGGTGATTTTCGGAATTAATGTTGTCGTGCTGCTGCTTCTGTCGGTGGCAACGATGTTATATTTAATTTATTTGTATATGCTAATTTTGTGAAGCACGTATATCTATAGTTGTTTAACGATATACTTTTTACGCCACTATAACCGTATAACCGTATAACGCAAGGAGGAAGCGCTCTCCAGCTTTAGCAATAATCTCCGGATCGGCATTATGGTTTTTGAATACATTGTTACTACATAAAGTGTAGGAAATATTCTCAAGTTTAATGTATTACATAACTATTTTCATCGTTAAATGAGTTGGAACGGAGTTATTCTCAAAAAACTGTATTTGAGCACCATTTTTCCAATATGGCGGTGCGAGGCGCAAAGGCTCGGCTTGATCGCCGTTATTTTATAAATCAATTAAAACGAAACGCACTAGATATATTCTTTGCCTATAATTCGATACAAAAATTATCTGAAAACTAGCTGTTGCCCGCGACTTCGTCCGCGTTAGTATAGTAGATCACGTCCCAAGTATTATTTATTGTACAAAAATATTCAATGTACAGCATTTCCTACGATTTTATAATATATAGATGTTCCGCGCGGCTTGGCTTGCGTAATTTAGGAATTTCACGCGACCGTACATTTTTCCGCAAAAAAATAACCTATGTCCCTTAACGTGGTCTATTCTTCATGTTTGCCAAATAACTTAAAAATTGCTCCAGTAGTTCTTAAGAATCTTAAGATAATAAGCAATTTCATATAATTTCCCCCGTTTTTTCCACATTTTCCTCTATTTCTTCGCTCCTATTAGTTGTAGAATAATAAACGGCCTTCCTCAATAAATAGGCTATCTAACACTGAAAGAATTTTTCAAATCGGACCATTAGTTCCTGAGATTAGCGCGTTGAAATAAGCCCTTTCAAATAATTTCCCCCCATTTTTTCCACATTTTCCTCTATTTCTTCGTGTCTATCAGTCTTAGCGTGATAAAATATAGCCTATAGCCTTCCTCGATAAATGGGCTATCTAACACTGAAAGATTTTTTTCAAATCGGACCAGTAGTTCCTGAGATTAGCGCGTTCAAACAAACAAACAAACAAACAAACAAACAAACAAACTAACAAACTCTGCAGAATTATAATATTAAGTATAGATTCCAAATAATTTGGACATAGTAAGGCAATTTCGTTAAAAGAAGAGGTAACTTTGCGATTTTTTTCTATCGAGTGAAGTTCATGATATTGTGTAATGGAATATAAATTCCACTGTGTTAGATCCTTAGACCTTAACTAACACATATTTTTTTCAGAATTTAAATTACTATATTTTTATGTCTCCTGTTACTTTTAAATCTTGAAAATCGTCCGTTTCTGCAGTGCCGTAAATAGGGCGGTGCCACCGGTGCCCAGGCACAGGGCGTAGACTCTGGGGGGCGCAAGAATGGCCAGACCAGACAGATCCTTATTCTTCGAATTGCTCCCGATAAGTTCCCGCGCGCCCGCTTCTGGGGCGCCCAGAGATGTTTCCCAATGTAGTAAAAAAATATCAACAGCCGAACATATAACCTCTTCCTTTTTGGAAGTCGGTTAAAAAACAAAGGTGCAGTTATATAGAAGCTCGCACAGGGCGCAAAAAAGGCTATTTACGGCACTGCGTTTCTGTTTTTTTGAAAATTGTATATTTATATTGTGGGATATAGGCGTGGAGGCTACATAGGACTATCTTCCGACCAAGCGAGGTGATATGCTCGGTCAGGCCTGAGCCCACTGACGTCATTTCAGACGTTGTATAGGTAATTATATAATATATCTTGTCGTACTCCGAAACTTCGATAGCGCGATGCAGGAATGTTAGGTGAATTGTGGGTACCGCCACAATATTTTATCTACTGGTTAATATTGGACAAAAATTGATTTTAGATGCATGTAGGTATGCATTATTTTTCATTTTTGATAATTTTAAAAACAAAGATGGATCAAATGTCCTCTTTCTCCTGCATTATTTACGTTTCATTCGACGTGTTATATAAACCTAGGTACATCTAATGCAAGTACCAGTGTGGTGCACAGTTCTGTACAATGGTTACAATACGACTAATATTGCTAGCTTTGGTTCCGGTATATCTCGCAGGTAATTTTTTATACTAGAGATCGCCCAATGGTCGAAATTCGACCTCAAATAAAACATTAAATTATAAGTTTCCAATTTCCACGCTTTTCTATTGATACCTATACTATTTTCAAAATATTGTCTTTATTATTTATTTAGACACCTAATGTAATTCCTGAGACAGTCTCAGATTAATAAAGTCAAATGATGACAGACTGGCCGTGTAATAATTATTAGCTTTGTCCACACTGTGCCTTTTTTTGTTCATCAATGGCATGCGCAGCGCAGTCAACATCGCACGTGGGGCATGCCCGCGACGCTATGACACTTTTCTTTCCAACGCGGGTGAATTTTGACGCATTCAATTATTGAATATGCCAAATAGACAATAGTACAGCACGAGTCGGCGCATGAGTACCGGAAACTATTCCACCTCAACTTTTTTATGCGATCATCTTCAAATTGCCCTCCGGATGATATAAATGCATGTTGCCATGGCGCAACCCGGTGCCATATTGTTTAAACAAACATTGTTTAAACAATTGCAAGGAATTGTTATTTTTCAACCAGACATTTTTTTTTACATTCTTTATTCAAATACCAATAAAAAAGGTCCTATGACTTTTCACGATAAAGTTAATATTTTTAAAGATATGAATTTTTAAAGGTTCGAAAAATCTAAAAAAAAAAAAAATTATGTCTAAGTAATATATTTTTTTAAATTCTCTATACAATAGTTAATAATATTGTTAATAGAGATTTAAAACATTTTCATTATTTATATCTTTTTTAATCTGTGAAAATTTCAGAAGTCTTAGTAATAGAGTTTACTTAGACGTAATGTGTCGAGCTAGCGAACGGTCGTGCTCCACGTTACACACGCCGCAAATATTAATTAATTAATATTTTCGCGAATCGCGCGGCACATTGCCGCTGCACGTGACCATGGCGCTCGTGGCCAACGAGTTGCTGGCGTTTATCCAGCACACCATCGACACCATGGACGAGGTCAGCATCATGCAGATCTGCAAGTCCTCCTTCACCAGTGAGGAGATTTGCAAGGGGAAGCAGCTGCTGTATAAGACGCTCGGCCAGAGCGCGAACATACCGTCGCGACGAAGAGACGGAACCGAAAGGAGCGTGCAGGACATCATCTCCCTGCTGAAGCAGACTGATTCAGATGAGGTACCGGCTTTTGTGGCTAAAGAGCTGCACAAGCTGCCGCCCGTCACGTTGGACCACGTCGACGTCGTCAGCCTACTGAAGGACATCAGGTTCCTGAAGGAGGAGCTGACCGGAGTTCGGGGTAGATTGCAGGCGTCAGAAGCTATCATTAGTGATCTACGTAATGAATTATCACAACTAAAAAGTAATAATTCATTATGTAGGTCACCTGATGCCGCATTCGTCACTCATCGCCGAGGCGCACAAGCGATCACGTTTAGCCCGTCAGCATTATCGGACGGGTCAACGAACGCCGCCGCTGCCGCCCCGCCCGCGCTCCCCTCCCGGTTGCGCCGACGCCGAGTCCACAGGCGACTCAGCAAAACTACGGAACTGTTGCTGGTCGCCCCGCGCCTCCCCCGCGGGCGCATAAAAATGGGGAAAGGCTTCGGAGAGTCGCAAGACTACGGAGAGCCGCAAGGCTAAGTCTTCTCGAACTGGCAAGGACGAGAGCAGGAGGTGCGATGAGGAGGGCTTCATACTGGCGGAGAGAAGGAAGAAGAAGCCCGCCGCCCGCAACCATCGCGGCACCGCGCCATATGTACCTGAGCTGCGTCTGCGGAGCGAGGTCCCCGCGACGCCTCTGTACATATCCCGCCTGCACTGGTCCATGGAGGTCGAAGACGTCGTGGACTACATCAGTAAGAAGACATCCCTCCACTTGAGGGTTGAGCGTCTGCAGTCTCGCCACAAGGTCAACTTCAGTTCCTTTGTGGTGAGAGTACCGACGCATCTGCTCCCGACCTTTGAAGCGGAGGAATTCTGGCCGACTGATGTGGTTTACTGAAGGTTCCGGGGGAGACTCCAGAATGAAGCGCACGTCACGTCGCCGTTAATTCGTGATAAAGTTTAGTAGTTAAGTTTATATAATTTTTATGTATGTTAGTCGTTAAGGTATATATAGTATGGGCCTACGTAGCTGATTTAAATAAATAAATAAAAAATATGCCTGGTTGATTGCTTTCTCTCTGTGCGCGCACTAAAATCGTGTCTTTTCGCTCGGTAAGGGCGCTGTAACTCGAGAAGTGCTACTTGTACGAGATAGATAGTTTTATATCTAACACCCATTTTAAAGCTTATGACGATTAACGATTAAAAAAATGCACCAGGTTTTTTAAACATAGTTCGCACTGAATTAAAATTGAATAAGCTCAGTGCGAATACCAGGCCTTGATTTTAGGCCTGGTAGCCGCACTTAGCGGGCGAGGGGCGTGAGCACCGAGGCTAGTGCTGTCGAATGCATTGTTTATTGTCGATTGTGCGCAATTGTTTTGAGTTGTAATATTTACGTTTTAATCGCGTGGTAAATATTAAAGTGTTATGAATTGGCGTCAAATAATATTGTATGTAGTAGAGACAAAGTCTTTGATATATTTCCCCTTAGACATGTCATTAAGCCAAAAAAACCGAAAAGAAAAACTCAGCTCGAGAAAATTAAGCATCAGCACAGCATTGAATCAGTTTTTTCTTATCATTATCCATACTAATATTATAAAATATGCGAAAGCGTGTCTATCTGGCTGTCTGTAACCCCTTCACGCCCAAACTGATTTTGCTGGAATATTATTATGGAGACACTCTGACTCCCGGGAAAAGACAAAAGCTACTTTTCATCCTGGAAAAACCTACGGTTCCGGCGCAATAAACGGAGTTGCGGTGCGTCATCTAGTTTTAAAAAAATTGTCGATATGACGCTTTTCTTTTACTGTCCCATTCCTATTATTATATCTTTGTAGTGCTTGAACAGGTCTGGTAAACCTGGTATCTCTTTTTTTTAAAAGGCATCAAGTTTCTGTCCAATTCCCGAGCGAAGGTAGTTTCAAATAGGTCCACTAATGAACTTTCAGCCTTGCTGATCCTGGGTTCATATTTCTATGAACGACATTAACCAGGCCTTTAAACCTCGTTCGCATACGATGAAAACTTACTACCAGATCAAAAATACCTGGTATCGCATGGTATTCTAGGTACAAAAAATCAGTCTCGCATTTAAGGTGTTAAACAATGTTTGTTACAATATGGCACCGGGTTACGTCATGGCATCATGCATTTATATCACCAGGAGGGCATAGAAGAGGGCAAGAGGATCGCATAAAAAAATTGAGGTGGAATAGATTCTGGTACTCATGCGCCGACTCGTGCTGTACTAAAACGAAATGAAATCAAAATCCGTTTAGAGTGATTGCGAGAAACCCAAACTTCAAATACATCGTTACACAATAATTTCTCAAGTGGCCTTTAAATTTTTTTAATATGTGATTTTCTGCAGATGGACTCAGCGATGGATCTGAGGTATTTCTTTTTATTTTCAAATATCTAGAGCTAAAAGCCGAGCTTTGTGAGGGCTCGCATCGTCACACCTTGACTGACCTACGTAGTGACATTCTCTTTGGACTGACCGATGATAACATATTATTATTATCTACATAATAAATAAAAACCGGCCAAGTGCGTGTCGGGCCACGCGTAATATAGTGTTCCGTAGTACCGCTAGTTTTTGATAATATTTTTATGGTTAATGATTTTTGACGTCTTTATGTTACTGTTAGGGCGTTTGTGCACTACACGGAATTTTACCGTCCGCACACACTAAAGCAAAAAAAAAAAACAAACAATAAACCAAAAGAAAAAAACTCACTGACCTCCATTATAATAGAGGTCAGTGAAAAAAACTGCTTAACTAAAATAAAACAAACAACAAAAAAAAAAATATGGCATCATTAGGCAGTGCATTGCATGATGCCGAAAACGATACCCACTCAGGTGTATTATCACGGCGCAGAACACTGCACCGCGGTACCTGATCTTCCGTGGTTCCTATACATATTACGCCTGACGCACGACAGATTCAACATAAATAATAATAATAATATATAATAATACTATACATATTATAATAATACAATAAAATAACATCAATCAATAATTTTTCGAACATTTACCATTTCAATTCGGTATATGCTAGGTTTTACTACTGTCAACTGGTAAATGTTGGTTTTAGGAATAAAACAATGAGTAATAATTCTTAATTATTAACCTTGATGAACTTCTAGACAAAACAGGTAGGTACATAAGTATAGTTATTATGTATATACGATAGTAATAACTAATAAATAATACTAACCTATTTAAATTATTTTCATACAACATCTCTGAATATCTCATTCGCCGTCCCATTCATGCCGAAGCATGGCTCTCCCATGGTTAATACCACTTTATTATTATTGTAAGCACTAAGCAGTGTGCAGTGTCCCACTGCTGGACAATACCACTTTAATAATTTTTAATAATCTTAAAATAAAGATCAATACAAAAAATACAATTTTTGGCCTGTTTTTGTTCTATAACAGTACGAAACCCGTCGTGCGCGAGTCCGCCTCGCACTTGGCCGTTTTTTTTCAACATAATATACCGTGCCATTAAAAGCGTAAAAGTTCGTATCGCAAACCTTTTCGGACATTTACCATAAGGAATTGGTAGATCTTAGGTTTTATTAGAAAATCTTAGGATTTACTGCAGTTCGAGCTTTTACAGTAACATATATATATATATATATATATATATATATATATATATATATATATATATATATATATATATATATATATAGGTATACAAGGATTGCTCGTTTAAAGATATACTAGCTATTTGACCGAGCTTTGCTCGGTATTCGATAAAACACGAATAAAATGACATTTTCTAAAAATGATTCCTAGCTAGATCGATTTATCGCTCCCGAAACCCCCTTTATACTAAATTTCATGAAAAGGAGCCGATTCCGAGATTCCAATTATATATATATTTATAAACAAGAATTGCTCGTTTAAAGATATAAGATAAGATAATTGTGCAAAATTTCATTCACCTACGTTTCCCCATTTTTCGTCAAAAGGGAAAGGTACAAAGTTTTTGGCTCGCGTATAATATATAATATAGATATTCATATTTTTCGTACCAGGAATCCTTCATGTGGGCTTGAACACTATACAGATCTTACTATTATTTTTTATATATTCTCACACACACACACACACACACATGTTTTAAAGGGCATTTATTGTTTTACTGCTCAAATTTACTTTTATTAAAAACAGATGTCGTTTTATATCATAACTAGTTAATATTTATCATCTCATAATGCTGTAACATGCTATGATCCTACATCGGAATTCCTCCTAAATAAGTACAGTGTTCCTTGGGGTGAGGACCTGGTGATCTGTGAGGACAGGCATGACCTATAATGGACACCAGCTCCTTACAATTTCACCCGACTGTCAAAAATTCTGTTATTATATTGTATACATATACATATATCTTGAACTTGTATTGTGAGGAGAAATAAAGATTATTATTATTATTATATTATTATAAATTATTATATATTATTAAGTACTTATACCAAATATTAACGAAGACTGTGTTTTGTAGACTATCATTTATTTGCAGGATAGCAATGCATACTATCCTACTGATAGAACTCTTGATTTGGGTAAGAATTGTAATATCAATATCAATAATATTTTTAATATTTTTCATTATGTTTATTTTAATGTATTTCCAAAACCGGTCGACTATTTGTGTTTAAAAGAAGTATTTTATAATATTATGTGGTCGAATACAAGAATATTGTGTACTTACTATTAGTGCTAATAACTTCATTTGCTTTTTACAATCTGCCTTATTGTTATATTATATGCCGTGTCTCGAGCTGTAAGCACTTATAAGCAGTCACACATTTGCTTTCAGTGTGCAAGTCGTATATAGATGGCTGGTATACGTTACCGCCAACGAGGCGGATACATAAAGGTATAAACGCCGAGCCGGGTATGTTCCCTTTTATGGTAAGCAATAATATTAAGTAGGGGAGGTGATGCTATTTTTTGCAAAGTCATTTCATACCGACCAAATTTTTGTCCAGTAGTAGATTAATATATTTAACGAGCTTTTGCCCGCGGCTTCGCTTGCGTTAAGTATTATTATATACACACTTTCATCCCCTATTTTAACCCCTTGGAGGTAGAATTGATCAACATCCTTTCTTAGCGGATGCCTACGTCATATCATCTACCTGCATGCCAAATTTCAGCCCGATGGGTCCAGTAGTTTGGGCTGTGCGTTGATAGATCACCATGTCAGTCAGTCACCTTTGAGTTTTATATATATATATAGATAATCAACATAATAAGCGTCAGGCGCCGCACCCGTGGTGAGTTGTACATTGAGAGTGTCTCAAAGTTTTCGAAAAAATTTTGCTAAATTTAGTTTGTTATTATTTTTAGCAATATTCCGCGAAAACAACTTCCACCTTTAAGTAAATGAGTGAGCATAGGCATGCGTACAGTACCTCCCTCCTCCCACACTGCCTATGCGTACACTCGCATGCAAGAACTTGCAAACACCACCACCACACAAGCAATAATGTTGGCAAATCCGTGCAATGCCCCTCACCACCATGCAGGTTGAAAACCTCAACGCGCGTTTCGCCTCAACAGCGGAGCATCCTCAGGATGTGGACTCTACGAACAACGTCCGTTAAGTGCCGCCACCGGCCAAAACACCGCCTTTTATACACTATCGAGCCCCGCTACTATCCCCACTACCCCCACTACTCTCACTAGTACCCCCAACATATTAATAAGCGGTGACGTAGTCAAGCAAGTTTGGTCATTCAACAATGCAAATCTGTTATTTTTCTTTTCTTTTATGATCTCTAATTGTTCTAACACGCTCAGCCGAAAACCTTTATCGCATTTATGTAAAACTTTATAGGAATGGCCATCGGGCACAGTATGATTAATATCTAAAAGATGTTTAGCAAAATGTGACTTATCAGGATGACCATTTCTATAAACCGCGATATGTTCTTTATACCGAGTCTCGAAGCTGCGTCCAGTTTGACCCACGTATACTCTATCGCATTCAGGACAATCGATCTTATAGACACCGGATTGATATTTTTTATCAATCTGGTCTTTGTTATGACACAAATGATGTTTTAAAGTACCTATTATTTGTCCTGAATGCGACATGCATATCGTTGCTTTTCATTATTTTGGATAAGCGTGCAGATACCTCTCCCATGTAGGTCAAACTGGACTTATATCTAACTATCTCTTTATCAATAGGACCTGCGTACAAAAACTTAACCAGTTCTTTCTTGTTTTTATTTTTCAAAATATTATTAATGATTTTTGGACTATATCCGTTGGATATCGCAATTTGGAAAATAATATTTTGATAATTATCTTTACTAAGAGGGATTGATAATAATCTATGAACGTAACTATGAAAGGCCGCGAGTTTGTGTTGCCAAGGATGACATGACGATGCATGAATAGTAGAAATATTTCGGCCATCAAAGGACTTAAAGGTGAACCCATAGTTCTTTGATGGCCGAAATATTTATGGACGATTTTGAACAAAGAAATATCGTCGTTAATAAAAGTATTTTATATTACTTTAGATATGTAGATGATTGTTTTCTTTGTTGGACGGGTACACAGAGACAACTGGACGTATTTGTAAAAGAACTAAATAAAAAACATATTAAAATTAAATTCAAATTAGATTGTGAAGATAATAACACCCTACATTTTCTCGATTTATCTATTACTAGAGTTAATAATAAACACAGTTTTGGAATCTTTCGCAAGCCGACATGTACTAATACTACTATTCATGCATCGTCATGTCATCCTTGGCAACACAAACTCGCGGCCTTTCATAGTTACGTTCATAGATTATTATCAATCCCTCTTAGTAAAGATAATTATCAAAATGAGCTTAATATTATTTTCCAAATTGCGATATCCAACGGATATAGTCCAAAAATCATTAATATTTTGAAAAATAAAAACAAGAAAGAACTGGTTAAGTTTTTGTACGCAAGTCCTATTGATAAAGAGATAGTTAGATATAAGTCCAGTTTGACCTACATGGGAGAGGTATCTGCACGCTTATCCAAATCATGAAAAGCAACGATATGCATGTCGCATTCAGGACAAATAATACTTTAAAACATCATTTGTGTCATAATAAAGACCGGATTGATAAAAAATATCAATCCGGTGTCTATAAGATCGATTGTCCTGAATGCGATAGAGTATACGTGGGTCAAACTGGACGCAGCTTCGAGACTCGGTATAAAGAACATATCGCGGCTTATAGAAATGGTCATCCTGATAAGTCACATTTTGCTAAACATCTTTTAGATAGTAATCATACTGTGCCCGATGGCCATTCCTATAAAGTTTTACATAAATGCGATAAAGGCTTTCGGCTGAGCGTGTTGGAACAATTAGAGATCATAAAAGAAAAGAAAAATAACAGATTTGCATTGTTGAATGACCAAACTTGCTTGACTACGTCACCGCTTATTAATATGTTCGGGGGTACTAGTGAGAGTAGTGGGGGTAGTGGGGATAGTAGCGGGGCTCGATAGTGTATAAAAGGCGGTGTTTTGGCCGGTGGCGGCACTTAAGAGGATTCCACACCGCCGTTTTCCCATACAAACGCTGTCCCCTGTTTCCTCCCTGGATAATGCCGGTAGAGTTATGATTTTTTCTGAATATCTATGGCCACTATTAGCATGTCCCTATGTTTTCTTTTTTTTCATAATTTTATTAATAAAAAAGATAAGAACGTCCAAAAACCCAAAAAAATGGCAAGATTTTCCTCTGTGTTTAAACACCCAGAAAACAAAACTGACTAAAATATACAAAAAAAAATAAAACATAGGAACATAGCTCAAGCCTTGTTTTAATTCTTAATTAAAAAAGTACTTAAATCGGTTAAGTTTTGGAGAAGGAATCAGCGGACAACGAATCGAAGATTTTCTGTTCTTATATTAGAACTTTTGTCGTGTTGCCTCTATCGCGCTCTGCTTTGGGAGACTTGAGATTGGTGAGACAGCAATACATTTTCAAATACCTATTTTCAATTTCTCTCGCCCCTGGTGTATCCTCTTAACGGACGTTGTTCGTAGAGTCCACATCCTGAGGATGCTCCGGTGTTGGGGCGAAACGCGCGTCGAGGTTTTCAACCTGCATGGTGGTGAGGGGCCTTGCACGGATTTGCCAACATTATTGCTTGTGTGGTGGTGGTGTTTGCAAGTTCTTGCATGCGAGTGTACGCATAGGCAGTGTGGGAGGAGGGAGGTGCTGTACGCATGCCTATGCGTACACTCACTCATTTACTTAAAGGTGAAAGTTGTTTTCGCGGAATATTGCTAAAAATAATAACAAACTAAAGGTGAATGCCCAAAAAAAAACCATAGTCGATTAAAATAATTTATATACAGCAAAGTAGACCATTAATAGTAGATCGTAAATATGTAACTCATTTTATTAAAAACCATAACCGAAACGGATAATTTGAAAAAATAAATCTGAGATTTTGAGACAGCGCTTTGAATCAACTATGTAGTTTCTTCCTTTGTTTTTGTGTTTTCCTCGTAAAAACGATGGTGACACGTATAAAAATATACAATTTAGAGAAAATAAAGTCAAAACCGGCCAAGTGCGTGTCGGGCCACGCGCAATATAAGGTTCCGTAGTACCGCATTTTGAATGGTCAATGAATGTACATATATTTTTATAACATGTTATACATTACTAACAACATCATCTCAGTTATGTTTTTAAAAGAATTTAAATTATAAGTTCCTTTAATACTTCTCCGAATAGTTACATTTTTTAGTTGATCGACTATTACTCTATAACTTATGAAGTCTTCTTAGCCGTGATAGTTTTCCTTTTAAATTCAGCATATTTCCTACTCCCATGAATATTTTTCCAGAAGCAACCGTTTAGCTGGTAGAAGGGGGGACACTGCAGGACTTTTTTTCCACTTTAAAACTTCATATTTCATATCTCTAAATCGGAAAATGATAATATGTCATACTTATAATATTTTTAAAAAACATATTGGATATGTTTTTTCCGACACCTCACACGGTGGGGTGGATGCGAAAAAAAAATTCATTCCCGCTAAAATATGTGTAGGGGAGGTACTTACCTTAAACAATTTTTTTTAATATCTTATTATATACCATTTTGTCGACATCATTAATATGTGCATTCATACCAAATTACAGCTTTGTAGGTCTTATAGTCTCTGAGCAAAACCGCGGACAGACAGACGGACAGACAGACGGGCGAACGGACAGACCGAAACTATAAGAGTTCCTTGTTGACTACGGAACCCTAAAAGTCTTATATTATATATTTTATGAGTAAACTAAATCACACGTGTCTTTTCACTGTATCATGTGACTGTATTCTGTACCGGTTGTATGACGGGGAGTGCTCTGAGGAATTGTTCGGAATCATACCTCCTGCAACTTTTTGCACTCGTTCCACGCAAAAAATATACCAACCTCATCACTTTGACGAGTGCCAGTCTTCCATCGTACGTTTTTCGGAAGAAAGCGTATTCCCTCTTAAACGCACCTGTAGCTCTACTAATGTTGCGAGTGTCCATGAGTGACGGTAATTGCTTTCTATCAGGTGACCCGTTTGCTCGTTTGCCCTTTTTTTTTTCGAAAAGACGTAGATAGTTAACTGATATCATGTAATAATCGTTGAAAATACATTGTACAGATTATACCATTTCTATACCAAACTGACATTCTATACTTTCAGATATAAATATTTTAATATTAAGTACATGAATATAAGAATCAGTAGACAAATATAAATGTGTTTTTACTACGTACTGATCGTCACAATATCGTTTGTAGCATCATGTCGTCCTAAATATCATAGATTCCTATAAGAAAAGTCCATTGGTTACGATCGTTTTTAAAGTACTTGGTGATTGTTTAATCCAAAAAGGACATTGTATTTGGGATACCGTAGATGTAGTCTACTATGCCCCATATAAATGGTTTGAATCGATTACGGGTTTTTGGTCCATACATTTTTGGGCATTCACCTTTAAACTACCTATGGATTTCCGCAAGTAGCGCCTGATTCCATTAACAATTTTGCTAAAATTAATTTTATACCGTATGAAAGTTTGATGGATGATTATTGAGGTCATGTTTAACCAAAAAATCACCGTCAGCCGTATTGCAGACGGGGGATTCATCGCCAGTCGCGTTACTGAATATGTAAAAAAGTTTTGAATACAAAGTAATTTTATACCGTACAAAATTTATACAGGTGAATGTTTCTACTTTGTGAATAATAAAAAGAACAGTCGTTATTATGACGGTGGAGAATCCGTCAGCCAGCGATATAACCAATAACCATACTTCGCGCTCAATGTATCTGAGGACGTCGCGTAGACGACATTTCCACCTACTGTAAACATTCAGCTGACGGTGATTTTCGTTTGAATTAACTATAAAATTGTCTAATAATATAGTCAATATTTGTGAGGAATAATTATATAAGTACTAAATTTCATCAAAATCGTTGGAGCCAATTCCGAGATACCAATTATATATGGCTGCTGTTTAGCACTGGTGTTTCATTCCACATAAAATCGGGTTTTGATTTAATAATGCAGTTTTGTTCTTTATAACATAAGGTTTAAGACAGTGAAATCTATTTTTTTTTAAAGCCAACTGTAGCATATTCTAGAGTACAAAAATGGTTAATGCTTATTCCTCTTAGTGAGGTTTTGTATATAGCATTTATGTACTATGTTTCTAAAATGATTTGCGCTTAAACCGCTAAACCGATTTTGATAAAATTTTGTATGCTGATACTTTGAATCAATTAAAATGACATTAGATACTTTTTGTCCCGGAAAATGTACGGTTCCCGCGCAGTCAACAAAAATGAATTTGGCTTATGATATCGATATTGAGTACATGTAGATATTACGTAAGGTTTTGGAGAAGGACATAGGATAATATTTTTTATAATGGAAAATGTTCGGTTTTCACGCAATAAACTTTATAAAGCTGCTGAATCGATTTTGATTTAATTTAGTTAATGTAGAAATTATTAGTTTATCACGTGCAGAGTTGGGCAAAAAGTAATTAGTAATTTTAATCTGATTATAAATTAATCAGATTGATGAAGTAATTGTGCATCTGAAATTACCCGTAAGTTGATTAATAATAATATGTATAAAATGTATTCTAATTTCAGTTTGCAATTAGATTAATAATTTAATTAGACTAACGAGTATTTCAATAATTATGCCTAACGTCCAATGCTGGTAATTATAATGAATAAAAAAACTCCCACACCGATTTCGGTGGCGGTGGCCGGTTTCAACAAAACCAGGCCAGTTACGCAGGAGTAATATCATAGTGCCCAAGTGTGTGCCCAATACACAAGAGCACTCTGGGTTCAATGAAACCAGGCCAGTTACGCAGGAGTAATTTTATAGTGCCCAAGTGTGTGCGCAATACACAAGAGCACTCTGGTTTCAATGAAACCAGGCCAGTTACGCAGGAGTAACTTTTATAGTGCCCAAGTGTATGCGCAATACACAAGAGCACTCTGGTTTCAATGAAACCAGGCCAGTTACGCAGGAGTAATTTTATAGTGCCCAAGTGTGTGCGCAATACACAAGAGCACTCTGGTTTCAATGAAACCAGGCCAGTTACGCAGGAGTAACTTTTATAGTGCCCAAGTGTATGCGCAATACACAAGAGCACTCTGGTTTCAATGAAACCAGGCCAGTTACGCAGGAGTAATTTTATAGTGCCCAAATGTATGCGCAATACATAAAAGCATCAAGAAGAAGAAGCGGGAACTCTCTGTCCTTTTCCGATACATAACGTATCTGCATACCAAATATCATCAAAATTCATGTATCGGTATAAGCAGAAATCATTTTATTTAACGCCTGGGAACCTAGTAGTACATTTTTCCGAGATAAAAAGGATCATATGGCCTTTTCCGGGAATTAAAAGTATCTTCATACCAAGTTTCATCAAAATCTGTTCAGCGGTTTAGGCGCAAAATAGGAAATTTTATAACGCGGTAACCGTACATTTTTCAAGACAATAATTATCTTATGTCCTTTCACGAGAGTCAAAGTATATATGCACACCAATTTTCATCAAAATCGGTTCAGTGTTAGGCGCAAATCGTTTTTGTTTATCATACGGGTACCGTAGGTATCTTTTTCCCGGATGTAAAGTATCCTATGTCCTTTCCCGAGACATAACGTATCTGTATACCAAATATCATCGAAATCCACGTAGCCGGTAGCGGTATAAGCTAAATTCATTTTTATTTAATGCGTGGGAACCGTACATTTTTTTTAAATAAAAAGGACCCTATGTCCTTTCCCGGGACTCAAAGTACCTACATACCAAATTTCAGAAGAATCGGTTCAGCGGTTTGGGCGTGACAAGTTAATTTTATAACATTTTGTTAAAATTAAAGCACTTAAATTTGTATTGAAAGAACAAATCAGAATTTTGCATTTATGTGAAATAGCACAAAGGACATTAATGCTATGTAATAAGCCCTATAGCAATATTGCATTAACCATTTTTATACGTTTTCTCTTAAAACTGAGTGTAAAATTAAAATGTTTTTTCATAATCATAATCTACGGGTTTACAAAAAAAAGATGCAGAAAATTAATATATAATGTAAGTTTTTTTGGAATAATCTTTATTTTCTGCTTATTTTAAGCAGAAAATTGTGCGGTATCTTAACTTGCGGTAAAATTAACTTGTCACGCCCAAACCACTGAACCGATTCTTCTGAAATTTGGTATTAAGATACTTTGAGTCCCGGGAAAGGACATAGGGTTCTTTTTATTTAAAAAAAATGTACGGTTCCCACGCATTAAATAAAAATGATTTAGCTTATACCGCTACCCGCTACGTGGATTTCGATGATATTTGGTATACAGATACGTTATGTCTCGGGAAAGGACATAGGATACTTTACATCCGGGAAAAAGGTACGGTACCCGTATGCATACAGACATACAGACAGACAAAAATTGTAAAAAGTGTTATTTTGGTATATACACCGTATGTACATTCATATGCATGTAGTAAAAAACGGTTATTTCAATATTACAAAAAGACACTCCAATTTTATTTATATGTATGTATTTATAGATGTATAGATAGGAAGCGTTGTAAAAAAGTATATAAAAAATCTGCTTATTTATAACTTACCACTTACTAGGGAGCATTGGGCTGGCGCTACAAGGAATCTACTAAGTACGCCTTCGAGTGTGCTGGCACCTTAATAAATGAAAAGTTTCTTCTGACGGCCGCACATTGTACAGTCTTGAGGGTTATGTTGGCGAGAAAATTTACCGACCCGAAGCCCGAAATAGTCGTGTTTGGGATTGAAAATATTGCCGAAGTCAACACAGTAAGTGTGTACTAATAGTAATTTGCCATATAAACAACTTTTTACTACCACCCTTATATTTGATACTACAAAAAGTCATATTATTGGCATTCCTACTTTTTAATGAAAATCGAAGGCGTTAGTAATACAAGGGTTAAGGTGTAAACAACATACACCTTTTTTTAACATTGGTATGAGAAAATTTCAGACGCAGGTAAGCTTGCCCATACAAATCACAAAAAAATTGCTCTTTCAGCGCTGCTACTTTTGCAGTGAACTCTACATTAGGGACACGTACACAGTCTAAAGTCTAATGACTACCTGCAATGTGAGGCTTAAGGAGACTAATAGTTAAAATAATATTATGTGTTTTACTCATGAGTCATGACTCATGAGTCATGACTGATGTTTATTTACTATACTGTAGGTACTCGGCGAAACGTGGGGGTAGCGGTCATTGACTCCCTGTCAAAAACTTGTCATTTTCTAGACAAAGGCGCGATTGACAACATCTGACACTTCATTGTCAATCGCGGTTTATATAGAAAATGACAAGTTTATGACAGGGAGTCAATGACCGCAAAAGTCATCGATGACCGCTACCGCCATGTTTCGCCGAGTACAGTATAACTTAATAATAATAAATACCTATTCTTTATTGTGCACACACTAAGAAGTAAAAAATTAGAAAAACAAAAAAATCAAGTGGCACCACCGGTGATGTTACAGGTGGGTTGGTGACATTGAATGGGATTATATAATGGGGGTCGTTGACAGATACAGACATGATACTTATTACCAGTGTCGGGGCAAGACCAACATTTTATGTGAGCAAGATATATTTTGCAAGGCCCCTGATGGATGACGCAAGAGGACGATTTTGTTGAGAAAAATATTTTTTTAATACTCAAACTTTTTATTTATAGAGTACTTATTACAAAACTTGTAAATTCTTAAAAAATCCTCTTGGACCAAGGGGTGATAGGCCCCTCGGACCGTAGGCCGTGGGCGGTCGCCCACGTCGCCCACGCCTTACGCGACACCTCTGCTTAAATATTACGTGACAGTAATATTTAAGTAATGGCCGGCCATGCAGACTGTATGTGGGCCGCAGACTCGATCACACAAAAAGTGTGCCGTCTGCGATCTCCCTTAGCCTTCAATAGTTTTGGCAAAGCTTGCATTATTTAGTAACGGTAATAATATGCATTAACCCCAACCAACTAACCTACGTTTCGGAACCTCAATTCTTCTTCTAAATTTAGAGTCTCAATTCCTTTGGAATAATATCACTTTATAGCAAATCGGAGAAGTATATTGTTTGGTACTAGGTACAAACACCCTAACATAAATATTTTTTTACAGGTAACAGAAGGGAGGCAACCAAAAGTTGTAAATATTAAAAATATGATAAAACACCCAAAGTATCGTTCGCCACTACTGTACAACGATATAGCATTAATAGAAACAGACGTTATCGAGTTTACGGATTTTATCTATCCGGCGTGCTTGTGGACGCGGGACCGTAATCCTGACTTTGAGAATAAAGCAGTCATCGTCGGATGGCAATTTGAATTACCAGGTAATAAAACGCGTTAGAATCAGTTCACATTGCTACATGATGCACGAGCAAAACACAGTTATTATTATTATCAACTAGATATTCCATTTTTGGTTCCATTAGTCTTGACGTAATGATATAATATAGCTTATAGCCTTCCTTGACTAATGAGCTATTAAACACTGAAAGAATTTTCCAAATCGGACCAGTAGCTCCTGAGATGTCTGCGGTCCAAAGTTAAAAAAAAAACAAACTCTTCGGCTTTATAATGTTAGTGTAGATCTCAATCAACTAATACGTTATGGCAGCACTCTCAGTGACTTAAACCTGTTTTAGCTTGAGCTCTCCTAGCCTTTTGACATCTAACCTTAAAAGGCTAGAAGCTGATTCCTTTATGCCGTAGAGGCGCAATTTCCTGATCAATGTAGCGTGCTCAACACAATCGGAGGCTTCAAATAGATTGCAAAATACATCTAAGGCATCCTGCGACTCCTCCCAAACTCCCAAAAATTAATGACGTTGTTTTTTTATATTCAAGATATACCAATTTCACAAACACAACGTATGAAATACGGCAAGGTTAATGTGCCGGATACTTTAGAGTGCGAAAACTTAACGCGTATGTTCATTGGACGCCTCTGGAATGGTATAATCGATAGCCAACTGTGTGCTAAAGGAGATGCGGGCATCGATACGTGCAGGGTATTAGTAGAAGTATTTATTTAAATAGTTATTAAGTAAAATTGCATTCGGTATTTTCGACAGCAAAGTTAGAAATCACAAAAGATACAATAGTCTCCAACACACGACGTTTTCTACCGTCACTTGTTAGCGGCAGCCGTCGACACGTCAGTGCGGCAGCGGTAGCGGGCAAAGTGTTGTCAGTTGTGACATCTGGGGAGATCGCAGACGACAGACTTTTCAAGTGCGATCGAGTCTGCGGCGCCCATACTGTATGGGCGAGGCGCCGCGCGCCGCAGACTCGATCGCACAAAAAGTCTGTCGTCTGCGATCTGCCCTGCAGTTACAACGGGCTGCGATCTACTAGTTTACAATAATAACAATACTTAATGCTTTATATCAGGCAATAAAATACAGTCCATATGAATTTAAGATTAGTAACAGTTTTTCCTAAACTTATGTTACCGTAGTGGGTTAGTATTTAGTAATAGGCATGTTCGTAGGTTAGTAGGTAATTTATGGCCCGGGAGCTGTCAATCTCAAAAATATATCCCTCATAGTGTGCATGGATTTTTTGATGAAAATCTACGAATAATAAAAACTAAGGAATCGTAACTCCCATACTATTACCGTTTTAAATTTGGTTCCTTTTGATCTATCATGTAACGTCAGCCTAGTACCGCTCAAGGTCACCTAATTGCAAATGTATTGAAATGTGTACCTAAGGTACACTTTTTTGACAAGTATTGTGGAGCATGTTTTTTGACGGAGTTACTTTTTCTTAGTTTTTATTATTCGTAGATGAAAATAGATAGTTTAGAACTTGTCTATAGGAATTCGAAACGCTCGGTTTGCGTGGATTTGCAAAGCCGATTTGGAAAAGCGAAAGCGTGGATTTGGAAGTACGTAAAAACAATTTTTGATAAGTGTTTTGCCCTCACATGTGCACTGGTTTGCCTAAAGTGTGTTCAATAGAAAATTTCTTTACCTTTCAGGAAAAAATTACACAAAACATTTTTTTTGTGGCCGGAAGTGAGTCAGGCAAGTCTCTTTAAGTGTGTGATGAGGGAGGTCATTTTGCCCTCATTACGTAACATGTTTTTTTTTAAATGTGTTCCTTGCAATGGCTACTTTGAGATTATGGTGGTTTGCGGGCTCAAAAAACGGCTGGAAATGTTCAGCAAACCACCGTAAAGTTCTTTAACTCTGAACTTGTTTTCTATAAAATATAATAAATATTTTTTTTTTCCTTGGGAGAGTCATGATTTGCCACGAATGGGCCGGCTCGACCGGAGAAATGCTACGCGCTCACAGAAAACCGGCGTGAAACAGCGCTTGCGCTGTGTTTCGCCGAGTTTACCAGAGGCCCAATCCCCTACCTTATTCCCTTCCCTACCCTCCCCTGCCATATTACCCTATTCCCTCACGTGCCTGTAGCTCTTCTGATATTGCGAGCGTCCATAGGCGACGGAAGTTGCTTTCCATCAGGTGACCCGTTTGCACATTGGCCCCTTATTTAATTAACTTACATCTTCTTTATACAAGATGTAAGTTAATTAAATAAGAAGTATAGTTTATACTATACTTCTTTTGGATAAAATAACTTTCTGAATATTTTTTGTATAATATAACTTTAAATACGTTTACCAATAAACTTCTTTAGGAATAATTAGGTATTATAGACAGGACCAATACATTCAAAATTAATGAAAAGTGAAAAAAATTTACAGTAGGATGAAACCATCCACAAAAGGAGGAGAATATTATAAAAATTAAGGAAAAATAATTTACGGACGATCTGAGTTAGGGAAAAGTGTGGTTTTAAGGGGGGAAAACGGTTTATCTCGATTTCTGGCAAAACTAATGTTCCTATGAAGAAAAGTCAAATGGCAAAGTTGTAGGTAAGAAAAAGATCTAAATCTTTTTTATTTACACTTTTTCTCTATAACCTCAAAATTTATGTAAAAAATTAAAAAAACCATGTTTTTGGTTTTTTATTTATACTTACTTATCTTTTACAAACATTTTTTTTTCTCACGAAATTTGGTGATAACTTACATTTTTAAGTCCTTAATACGCTGTTATTTATTTGATTAGAAATATTTATATTTTCACCTTATTTTACAAAATACCCTAATTTTCAATCGAAAATTCATCCATCAAAATATCAGTTTTTTTTAAATTGGTATGCTTTCTGTTCGTTGAAATCTCTACTTTCCAATGGTGAAAGAAAAATATATTTCACCATAGTAAATCTTCTCAGAAAATGCAAAAAATCGAAAAAAACTTGAATTTGAAAATTTATTTTAATCATTATGAATAATTTCATCTAAAAAAATGTGATTGCTGCAATTTGTTACAGTTAAAAAGTTGATTTATTTAATTCTTATACATTTCTTTCATAGAAAATCTCATTATCTATATATTAATACGTGAGCCAAAAATTTTGTATGTTAAAAGTGACGAAAAATGGGGAAACGTAGGTGAATGAAATTTTGCACAGTTATTAATCCTACTTTTATAATCCTACTAATAATTTTCATTTTACATTTGTCACTTCTTAATCCTACTTCGATTAAGACAGTCGCTTTAAAATAATAATTAATTTTAAAATTGTAATTTTTAATTTTAAATAAAATATTAAATATTTTTTTGGTTTTTTTGAAGTCCTCAGACTGCTATACCGCTATATGAGGATACTCGCGGGCCGGTTCGCTTGAGTACAGTCGCTTATTCACGCCGAGTTTGCGTGCCGCCCGAGTGGCAATCCAGTTCGAGTCTACCCAGAACCTACGTGTGGCAGTTCGAGGACCAGAATCCAGCCATCGATTCGAGACAGAGACCAGAAAATGCATATGTGAGTACACTAGAATAGCTCTCGTGTTGCTCCTTCTAGACCTAAGCCTATTTTTAATTTTCCAAAATTTATCATCCCAGAGCCTCTAAATCCCGAGAGCCTGAATCTTGGCAGGCGTGTCGGACGAGATTAGCAGATAGTTTTAGGGATATAGATATTTCAAATTTAGATTTAGATATTTCTGATTTATTTCATTTTAATAATAAAATGGCACACGACCCAGATACAATTTTTAAGGCCCTCCGCCTGGTGCCGGAATTTAATGGCAATCCAAATATTCTTACGCGATTTATCCAAATATGTGATCAATTAGTAGTTAAGTATGCTAGTCAAGAGCCTGGAAATGAATTTTCTAACCTTTGCTTATTAAACGGAATTTTAAATAAAATAACTGGTTCCGCAGCGAACACCATAAATTCGAACGGAATCCCAGATAGTTGGTTAGGAATTAAAAATTTACTCATTAATAACTTTTCCGACCAAAGAGACGAAACAGCTCTTTATAGTGATCTCTCTTTAGCTACTCACCCCAAGAATTTTATGACCATTATCAAAATTTATTCAGCACTTTAATGACATATGTTTCATTACACGAAGGACTTCAGACTACTATAGAAGCTAAGCGTGACTTATACAAAAAGGTTACTATGCAGGCATATGTACGTGGTCTTAAGGAACCACTAGGGTCCCGCATACGTTGCATGCGACTGCCTACAATTGAAAAAGCCCTTGAATACGTGCAGGCAGAACTTAACACTATGTACATGCATAATAGGTTTGACCCGAAATCATTTAAAATTTCTTCTACACCGCACACATCTACTCAACGCCCCAACTTTGCTCATCAGAATTTTTCTATGCCTAGTAATAATAGTAATTTCCCAATGCCGTTAGGACAAAGACCTTTTACACAAAATCCACAGCCTTTTAAATTTAATCATCATCATCAGCACAGGAATGTTCAGTGCACCACCACCGAATTATAATCCGCGTAGTCATATGTTTAGGATGCGACCTAAAAATAATTTTTCGCACAGGCCTATTCAAAATTTTAGCTCGCAGCCTCAGCCTATGAGTGGTGTCAGCCACTATGTTACTCGATAGTTACCACCTACACAGCACACATTAACAGGATATAATTGGCATAAGCAGGGAAACCCTCCTCCGACAAATTATTTTAAAAGCAGTGAAATGAATTTTAATGACTGTATGACTGACCCGACTGAAGACTACTATGACTATGATCCTAGTTATTATAATAATGATTATATTGTAGAATATCCGTGTGACCCTGAATATGAAAATCAAGGTCAACTTTCCACTACGTCACCCTTACAAAATAATGTTGAGAATATATCATGTGATAAGGATTTTCAGAAAATTTCAAAATCCGACAGCTTAAAATAGAAATTAATTTGCACACACAACGTCAGCTTCCTTACATCCAAATTTCATCACCGCCATTAAAATTATTAATTGATACCGGAGCTAATCAATCGTTTTTATCCCCTACAGCAGTTGAACATTATTTTAAAAATTATCCCCTAAATTATGATCCTTTTGAAGTAGTTAATGTACATGCCAAATCTAGATGTAATTATTCTATAACAATACCGTGTTTTAAAGAATTCAATAATCCCAATCCTTTAACTTTTTACGTCTACAAGTTTCACGATTTTTTCGACGGTTTAATAGGTACAGATTTTCTAGATAAATTCGATGCTATAATAGACTATAAAAATAAATCCCTTATAACTAAAACAGCTTCAAATCCCATCCACGTCTATGACTCTCATAACGTTAATTTATATGAAAATATAATTCCCGCAGGCACCTCAAAATTGTTAAAAATCCCTATTAATTTTCATAATGGTGAAGTGTATATTCCAGAACAACGAATTTCTAGTTGTGTAATAGGAGAATGTCTTACAACTGTTAAAATGGTAGAGGAATAGTAGAAATTATTAACCCTAGTAAAAGTGATGTTATTTTCTCAATGGATAGAGCAGCCTCAGCAGAATTAAATAATTTTGAAACTAATTTATCCGATCAGCCAAAAAGAGTTAAAGAAGTTTTAGAGCGTCTACGTACAGAACATCTTAATCCGGAAGAAATAAAAAATTTTGAAATGCTTTGTTCTCAGTATGCCGGTGTATTTTACATAGAGGGGGAACCCCTTACTTTTACAAATAGATTAAAACATTCAATTAATACTACAGGTGAAATGCCTATATATAGTAAAACCTATAGATATCCATATATACATAGAGAGGAAGTGCAAGGACAGATAAATAAAATGTTAGAACAGGGAATAATTAGACCTTCTAATTCAGCATGGAGCTCGCCTATTTGGGTTGTTCCAAAAAAGGTAGATGCTTCGGGTAAGAAGAAATGGAGAATAGTAGTAGATTTCCGCAAGCTTAATGAAAAAACAATAGATGATAAATACCCGATCCCTAACATAAATGACGTATTAGATAAATTAGGCAAGTGTCAGTATTTTACGACCTTGGACTTAGCTAGTGGATTTTACCAAGTAGAAATGAACCCTAAAGACATACACAAGACAGCTTTTAATGTTGAACATGGACATTACGAATTCCTTCGAATGCCCATGGGATTGAAAAATTCTCCCGCCACTTTTCAGCGTGTAATGGATGATGTACTGAAAGGACTTCAGAACAAAATTTGCTTAGTATATATATAGATGATATTATAGTTTTTAGCACTTCACTCCAAGAACACATAATTAATTTGCAAAAAGTATTTCAGAGACTCCGTGAATCCAATTTTAAAATCCAAATGGATAATTCTGAATTTTTCAAAAGAGAAACAGCTTTTTAGGTCATATTATTACAGCAGACGGCGTTAAACCCAATCCGGATAAAATAAAGGCAATTAAAAATTATCCCATACCTAAAACTCCCAAAGAAATAAAGCAATTTCTTGGTTTAATTGGCTAATACCGTAAATTTATTCCAAAATTAACCAAACCATTAACACAGCGCTTAAACAAAGGGAGGAAAATTATTTTAAATGATGAATATGTAAATTGTTTCGAAAAATGTAAAGTAATTTTAAGAAATGACCCGGTTTTGCAATACCCTGATTTTAATAGAGAATTTAATTTAACCACGGATGCCTCTAATGTTGCCATAGGCGCTATTTTATCTCAAGGCCCAATAGGATCAGATAGACCAATTTGCTATGCATCTAGGACTCTTAACGATAGTGAACAAAATTATAGCACCATAGAAAAAGAGCTTTTAGCAATTGTCTGGGCTACAAAATATTTTAGGCCATATTTAGTCGGCAGGAAATTTAAAATTATTACAGACCATAAGCCCTTGCAATGGATGATGAATTTAAAAGAACTAAATTCACGTCTTACACGATGTAGGTTACGTTTAAGTGAATATGACTATACAGTAATATATAAAAAAGGTAAAAATAATACGAATGCAGATGCCCTCTCTAGGATAGAAATACATGCAGAAGAAATTAATTCCCTTATAGAAGAAATAGACGAATTAAATTCATTATTAGGAAATCCATCTAATACTATACGCAGACCTTCAAACTCATCAACCATAACTGCACCTGAAAAATCAAATTCCTCAACAATTACAGCTAGCCAAAAATCTAATTCTTCAACTATGACAGCACATAGCAGTAATGAAAACCCTATCCTTAGCATACCCACAGTGGACGATCCCCTTAATAAATTTCACAGACAAATAATTTTTACATTAGTAGATGTAGTAACTAAGCCATTTGAAAATCATACAAGAGTTAGTATTCAGTTAGATAAAACTAATTTAGAAATAGATTTAATTAATGCCGTTAAGGAATATATTAGTCCCAAAATTAAAACAGCCATATTAGTTAACCCTCTTTCAGATATGTATACCATTATACCAATTTTACAGGATAAATTTAAAAGTTCATCTATGGGTCTAGTTTTAGTAAAGAAGGAAATAGAAAATGTTAAGGAATACCTTAGACAGCAGAAAATAATTAAGCATTACCATGACGGAAAAACTAATCACCGCGGAATTAATGAAACTTATTTAGCTTTATCTAGGAATTACTATTGGCCAAAAATGAAAATTGAAATTACTAAATTTATTTCAGAATGTGTAATATGTGGACAGGCGAAATATGATCGAAGCCCCGTTAGACCTCAATTTAATGTTGTCCCTCCAGCTACAAAACCCTTCGAAATTATTCATATGGACTTACTGACTATAGACAATGTCAAATATGTGACATTCATTGACGTTTTCACTAAGTACGGACAAGCATATTACCTACGTGATGGAACAGCAATTAGTATTTTACAAGCACTTTTACAATATTGTACCCACCATGGTGTACCTCTGACTATAGTTACAGACAATGGAACAGAATTTACAAATCAGTTATTTAATGAATTTACCCGGCTTCATAAAATTAAGCACCATAAAATTCTAGCACATTCACCTAATGATAATAGAAATATAGAAAGATTTCATTCTACTATTTTAGAGCACATTAGACTTTTAAAATTACAGCACAAAGATAGTCCAGTAGTTAACCTCATGCCTTATGCATTAATAGCTTACAATAGTTCTATTCATAGTTTTACCAGATGTAGACCTTTTGACTTGTTAAATGGACATTTTGACCCAAGGGAATGCTTAGACATTGACATAACCCAACAAATGCTACAACAGTACTTACAAATTCATAAAGAACAAATGCAGAAAGTCTATGACATTGTTAATAGTTCATCCCTTAGCGATAGGCAAGCTTTAATAGAAAATACAAATAGAACTCGTAAACCTGAAAAGGAATATGCACCCGGTCAGCAGATTTTATTAGGAACCCAACAGCTAGCTGTCAGCAGCTAGACAAAACACGGCACCACGTTACACACATGACTCAGTTATTGCAGACTTACCCATACACATATACACTAGAAAGAAACGAGGTCCCGTTGCAAAATCTCGTTTAAAACGGATTCCTAAAGCAGCAAATTTGTTACAGGATACCCACGCTGATACTTATGATAATACCCCTGGCATATCTAGACATTAAAATAGAAAGCCTTGATGACGGACCTGGACTACTACCTTACAGACTTGGACATATGAAAATTACTACACATTACCATACATTTATTCAGTATATAAGACTTGACGAGATAGACGACAAAATGAGGACTTTACAGGACCAATTACAAGACTTTGAAAGCCAGTTGACTAATGACACATATGCAGTTTATGAAATTCAGAAAAAATATTTGCTCAATAAATTAGATGACATATTTGATCAAGTAAAATCTTTAGAACCTTCAAGAGCTAAAAGAGGAATCATAGATGGTCTCGGATCTGTTATTAAAAGTATTACAGGAAATTTAGATTATACAGATGCTTTAAAATATAATCAAGCAATTAAACTTTTGGAAGAAAATCAAGATAAATTAAGTAATGAAATAACCAATCAATTAAGTATTAGTAAGGAATTTATTACGAGATATAGCAGTGTTTTATCCAAATTAGTAGATAATCAGAGTAAAATAAATAGTACTTTATCTTTAATTTTAGCTAGTAATAAGAATAAGGATTTCACTTTAATTAAATATGCTAAGTTTGCTCAGCTTTTAGTAATTTTAACAGAAAATATAGATGATTTATTAAACGAGTTATTAAGAATAGAAAATAGTTTAGCGTTTGTTCATGCATCAAGCATGCATCATTCGATGATTAGTATAGATGTATTAGGTTTAATGGTTAATAAAATGAAATTAATATATGGTGATGATAAAATATTAAATTTAGAATTAAGAAATTATTACGATGTTATAAAACCTGGTTCCTATTATAGTAATAGACAGGTAGTTTTTATATTTAGATTTCCTATTATTTCTAAGGATAGTTTTACTTTATATAGATTAGCAGTGATACCAAATAGGAAGGCTCAGGCTCTCATTCCGCCCTCTCCTTTCATTGAAACTAACGAGATGTCACTCGTGTACATAGAGGCTGAATGCCCGAAGTATAATAACTGGTATCTCTGTGAGAAGGATTTCAATCACCGTCTACGGACGAAACCAGACTGTATCCACGACCTCATCACCAGCCAAGTTCTGAAAGAAACATGCCACTTAACTTCAATCAACCTTCTACGAGACTCAATGGAAAAATTGGACGACGTACACTATGTTGTATCTTTCCCACATGAAGGAAAGGTACAGATTTCATGCAACACCCAGGAGTTCACCAAGCTGAAAGGAAGTTACCTCTTATATATTCCAATCAAATGCAAAATTATTACTGAAGATTTCACAATAGTCAACGAGAACAACGAACTCAAAGGACACCCCCTGAAATTGATGAAGATTGCAGACAACACCGCTCACCAGCCCGACACCACTTTGAACATTACCTCAATCAATCTACAAGGACTTCATAAAATTCAAGAAAAGGTCATAATGCAGCAGCCACTACGAATAAATCATGGACACAATACAGTTATATACCATACCACAATACCATTGTATACGCTGTTATTAAGTGCAGGTGTACTTATCATCGTCTCATACCTGTACAAGATGAAGACCACTACAAAAGTAGAGAAGCCGCATAAAGAAGACGAAATAGAAGAGAAAAATAAGGAGAGCCCTGAAGGCACAAGCATCCCGGCAACATTTTCGCTCAGAGTTCTCAAATAGTTGCCTCTCTAGGGGTGGAGGAATTAAGGAACCCTAATGTAACAAACCAGCTGACTTCGCGCTCCTGCAACTTTCCCAGCGACGGTGGCCAGCGAGTTCGCCGAATCCCATACAATAGCTTATTCTTTTAGGTCCCTATTGTTTCAATTCCAGAATCATAATTTTCATTTTACATTTGTCACTTCTTAATCCTACTTCGATTAGGACAGTCGCTTTAGGATAATTAATTTTAAAATTGTGATTTTTAATTTTAAATAAATAATTAAATATTTTTTTGGTTTTTTTAAGTCCTCAGACTGCTACAACCGTAATTTGGTGAAGGAGTGCATCGAGCTAATATTATTTTGAAATTATGCTTTTATCATACATTTTTTTAACAAATAAAACATTACACACACTACAACACACACACACAAGGAAAAATGACAGATTTTTGATTGACAAGCCTATGCATACGAATTATACTCTTTTATTTATGGTTGAAGTCTGTTGACAACAAGGTGACAAATTTAAAATGGATTATTGTTTTTTTATTGAATCTTAGATACTATTAGACAATAAATGCTTACACGGCCAGTCTGAGATCAACTGAGTCCCAGAGACAAGAGTTGAAAAAAATATGATAGAGTCAATATTTTTTTACAAAATATAGGTAGTAGTCCTAATGTCGTTGAAATTAAGGTCGAATTTCGACCATTGGGCGATCTCTAGTATTATATAAATATAAATGTAGATCTATACTTATAAAATAACATGTTCTGACTGACTGAATGATTCATCATCGCTAAGCAAAAACTGTTAAAATTACAGCCACGAAATTTGCTGACTAGGGTTGTTTTATTAAGTAGAAACCCACTAAGGAAGGAATTTCGGTAATTTTACCCCGAAGGGGTTGAAATAGTGGTTGAAAGTTTGTATGAAAGTCCGTCATTTCTTTAGTTAGAAACATGAAAGTTTATTTTTGGGCTACTGATTAAAAGTGAATGGATACGTATTTAGGTGTTTTTGTAAATTTTACCCCCAAGGGGGTGAAATAGGGGTTGAAAGTTTGAATGAAAGTCCGTCATATCTTAATTTAGAAAAATGAATGTTTATTTTTGGGCTTATGTCTTTGATATATTTTGATTTTATCTAATTATTATAAGGTATTTATGAATGATAAGTTTAATATATTTATTGTAATGAATAACGTAACCAGAATAAAGTATTTACATTTAATAGTACGACTAGCTGTTGCCCGCGACTTCATCCGTCTCAGCATAGTATAATAAATTAATAAATAAAAAAGATGAATAAATTTCCCAAATATAAACTGTATTAATAATAACAATTTAATTATTTTTAACGTATTTATTTATTTTCAATCAATAGGTTTTTCGTACTAATGGCCGATTTACACGGGTGACGAAAGCCGCACGATTTCCGCCGCACGGCGAAAATCGACCGTGTAATGCGGCTAAAGTTGCAAGCCCCAAAGTCGTGCGGCCAATGGCCGCATGCGACTGGTGACTAAAATCGACCGTGCAAACGCTCAGTCGCAACCGATCGCTTGCTGCGAATACTACTGTCTGTCTGACTGTGGACTTGCCGGGTGACTAAAATCGACATGTTAGTCACCCGTGTAAATGGGGTGGCGATTCGACTTGGACAGGCGATTCGACTGGTGACTTGCCGGGTGACTAAAATCGACCAGTTAGTCACCCGTGTAAATTGACCACAACTTTCAACTCCTATTCCACCCCTTTAGGCGCTGTGTTTCTTCTATCGAGTGAGTTAAGCGGAGGCCGGCGGCCCAACTGCACTATACCTTATTCCCTATCCCTGTTCTCTTCTGCTTATTCCCTTAGCCTATTCCTTTATAAAAAGGGCGAAAACGCAGTTGCAACTCTCCTAATGTTACAGTGTCCATGGACCGCATGGACGACGGCAGTTGCTTTCCGTCAGGTGGCCCGTCTGCTTGTTTGTCCCCCAATTTCATAAAAAAAGGGAAAGAGAACTTTTCTCTCTAAAAAGCCGGCAACTCGGTGACGATAGTTACTTTCCATCAGGTGACCTGTTGCTCGTTTGTCCCCTAATTTTATATAGGTAATCGATCCTGGCAAAACACTTGCAACTTTTCTAATATTGCGAGTGCAATTTTTATTACAGAATCATTCTGTAACCCGTTATAAATAATATTATATTATTTATATAATTATTATATTATGTTCCTTAAATTCATAATTACTTCACTTTGTAGACTTTAGGCCTTAAATCGTCTTAAAATTTGTAAGTTAAAAGTATAGTCGTAGGGTTCAGGCCTCAGCATTAATTCTCGGAAGTGTCTAGCGTGCCGCTAGTGGTCGTTTAGGGATGCCCACTAAAATACCGTTGTCGGCATAATAAGGAGGAAATCGCTAGTATGCCGCTAGTAGTATTTTAGTAATGTGCGCTAATAAACCGATGCAGATGGCGGTAAAATAGAGCAGTGTTTAGTCTGCCGCTGTAGCCACTCAGGTTTAGCATTACAATATTTTTAACCGACTTAAAAAAAGGAGGTTATCAATTCGACATTTTTTCCACATTTTCCTCTATTTCTTCGCTCATATTAGTT
Source organism: Aricia agestis (assembly GCF_905147365.1). Taxonomy (NCBI): domain Eukaryota; kingdom Metazoa; phylum Arthropoda; class Insecta; order Lepidoptera; family Lycaenidae; genus Aricia; species Aricia agestis. The sequence continues at coordinate 14,413,017 of NC_056420.1, forward strand.
TTAGCGTGATAAAATATAGCTTATAGCCTTCCTCAATAAATGGGCTATCTAAAACTGAAATAATTTTTTAAATCGGACCAGTAGTTCCTGAGATTAGCGCGTTCAAATAAGCCCTTTCAAATAATTTCCCCCCGTTTTTTACACACTTTCCTCTATTTCTTCACTCCTATTGGTATAAGCGTGATAAAATATAGCCTATAGCCTTTCTCGATAAATGGGCTATCTAACATTGAAAGAATTTTCCAAATCGGACCAGTAGTTCCTGAGATTAGCGCGTTCAAACAAACAAACAAACAAACAAACTCTTCCCAATTATTATATATAATATTATAATTATAATATTATAATTATTTTTATAGTTTTATTTTTTTATAACATAATTATATTTTTTTATAACATTTTTTTTATAATTATAGTTATTTATAATATTATAATTATAATTATAATATTATAGTACTTATAGATAGTATAGATTATAATATTTACATACAAAATTGTAATCATTCATAATAATATTAAAAGCTTTTATTTAACTTGCTCTGTATGTATGTAAGTATGTATGTTCGGGTGAAATTTTGGAACTCAATTTTGAAGTAGATATATTTAACCGATTGAGTTGAAATTTTGCATGCACGTTTAGTTTGGATAACAATGCACGATATTGTATTTGACACCACTCTAAATCCAATATGGCCGACCATCCAAGATGGCGAAATAGTTATTTTCTATGCAGTCCTACAATATGGATATTAAATGAAAAGGCTTTTTGAGAGTAACTCGAAAACGAATGCAATATCATTCTACATTCAATATGGCGGCTCAACCAAGATAGAAGAATAGTTATTTTTAATGCACTTCTGCAATATGGGTATCAAATGAAAGGGTTCATTGAGACTTGAGAGTAACTCGAAAACGAATGTAATGTCATTCTACATCCAATATGGCGGCTCGTTCAAGATACGGGAATAGTTATTTTTAATGCACTTCTGCAATAAATGGTTATCAAATGAAGGGCTCATTGAGAGTAACTCGGAAACGAATGTAATGTTATTATACATTCAATATGGCGGCTCATCCAATCATTGAAAATAGTGTCATGTCGTGTCGTGAAGTGCCGTGTCGTGTCGTGTCGTGTCGTGTCGTGTCGTGCCGTGCCGTGCCGTGCCGTGCCGTGCCGTGCCGTGCCGTGCCGTGCCGTGCCGTGCCGTGCCGTGCCGTTCCGTGCCGTGCCGTGCCGTGCCGTGCCGTGCCGTGCCGTGCCGTGCCGTGCCGTGCCGTGCCGTGCCGTGCTGTGCCGTGCCGTGCCGTGCCGTGCCGTGCCGTGCCGTGCCGTGCCGTGCCGTGCCGTGCCGTGCCGTGCCGTGCCGTGCCGTGCCGTGTCGTGCCGTGCCGTGCGGTGCCGTGCCGTGCGGTGCCGTGCCGTGCCGTGCCGTGCCGTACCGTGCCGTGTCGTGTCGTGTCGTGTCGTCGTGTCGGGGCTTGAAACAAAATAAACTACAATCAAGCAGACTTAAGAAATCTAGTCAGAGATTTAGAAGAAAATAAATTTCCCCTTAAAAATTCTTTCTATTAAGTTATAACCTCAATATAAGTATTATACAATTTGCATTATAATAAAAGCTTTTCGCGAGACTTAACAATCTGTCAATATTTAATTACTTTAATAAAATAAAAAATATAATGTTGCCGCCAGTGATAAGCAGCAAGTAGCAACGATTATGTGCGAAGAAAGTTAGTTTCGTATGATTTTCTACTGCAGAGATAGTAATTTTTGGGAGAGAGAAATAATACGTCTAGCCTCAGTGATAGAAATTTAGCGTATATTCAAGTTTTACAAATGTCAAGGATAACGGGAAATTTGGGGAACAATTAGCCAATCAGCGACCTTGACGTACGCGCGTAAATTTTAACGTTCCCGAATCGATCAGCTGATTGGTGTAGGTATATTAACGTTTATACCAGAGTAGACAGAATGATAGAGTATGTCGACTTAGAACTGATGTTGAAATTTTTAATTTTAACGTATTATGACGAAAATCGTCGCTAGGGTTGTTAAATTGTTACCTACGAATTTAAAACTATGACATATTCGATGGACGTGTTCCTCTTTGGTCGTATTATTATTTGTGTTTTGGCAGATGCGATTAAAATTGTCAGAATCCAATTTTGAAATCTTTATTTTAAATATTTAAAAATAAATTATATCAGCCAGCGCGAGGCACATTCCGCTTATAATCCTAGTGAAACCCGACGAATTTGACAGATATTGAAACCTGTCCGTCTCTTTGCAGTCGAACTACTGGTCCTTATGTCTATTGTGTTTATACCTACTAGCCGTCTTTACTCTATGACACGCACATATTATAATACCCAACAATCAGTTTACTCAATTAAATTGGCACTTACTAGTTTATTATGTACAAATCACGCGACAAGATTTTATGATAATTCAAATTGTATAAGTAATGCATATATTGAGGTTATAACTTAATAGTTAGAATTTTTAAGGAGAAATTTATTTTCTTCTTTTTAGAGTATTTAAATAAAAGCTTTTTTTCAAAAAGTTTTTTGCTTATAATTTATTTTTTTTGGTATGTAAGTAAATATTTTGCAGTGAATCTTTGTACAGGAACCTTACTATCTACGTACTCGGCCGTCTTTTGTTTCCGATCTCCAGTACAGCGCGCTGGCGTATGCTGTGCTGCTGGCGTCATCACGAAGATATGGAGCTGGAGCGACGAGGCTTCACTGTATGCTGCGTAGGCCCTTGGTATCTTGATCGCCTTCAACCTCTGCCCCTTGGTCGTCCAAGCGCAATCTGCTGGCGTTTTGTGAAATGAGCGCATCTGTCCCACGCCAGCTACTGGCCGATTTTTGCCGCCGTATTTTATTTGCAGAAATGCAAACTTGCAAAACATACGGAGAGTAAGACAAGGATAAAAATATACCATCAAGGTCAAAAATATACCATCACATGTCAAAAATTTTCCCGCCGCGCCGGAACATGAACTTACGATTCGGTGTAAGCTGAGCCATTGTTTACAAGTGGTGCTTATGGTGACGACCCGTATGTTATTGTTAGTAATTTGAAGTATGAATTAAGGACCTGTATTACCAGAAACGGACGATTTTCAAGATTTAGAAGTGACAGGAGGCATAAAAATATAGGCATAAAAACTTTACTGTATAAAATAACGGCGATCAAAAAACTATAAAATTGCAGGCGCAAAGGCTCGGCAGTCGGATGGTATGCTTTCACTTTTCAGTCACACACTTTGCGCCTGCAATTTTATAGTTTTTTGATCGCCGTTATTTTATAAATCAATTAAAATGAAACGCACTAGATACATTCTTTGCCTATAATTCAATACAAAAATTATCTGAAAATTCCAAATAATTTGGACATAGTAAGGCAATTTGCGATTTTTTTCTATCGAGTGAAGTATATTGTGTAATGGAATATAAAGAATTTAAATTACTTACTATATTTTTATGTCTCCTGTCACTTTTAAATCTTGAAAATCGTCCGTTTCTGGGAATACAGGCCCTTAAGTGGTATTGGATAATATCTTGTGTTTCCATCATAAAAGAATAAGTAATAAACAGTTTTCTATTCATTACTTGTGTTTCAGACAAAGATTATGCGTAGAAATTAAGTAATCTCTTTATAGACATTGTCAGCCATATCGTGCGCCCCCCCAAACACTTTGGACTTGGAATTAGCAATTTATGTGTAGGTAAAGGTGGGTACCTAACTGGAGAGGCCAGGCCCAGAGGGTCGTAGACTGACAAAGTGTCGCGTCGTGTCGTGTTGCTCTAGTGCGGTTTCACCTTTATAGGCATCGTTATCGTCATGTCACGCGATGTGTTCTTTCAAATCCCATAATATTTTATTTCAACTTAGCTGTCGAAACCCAATGCAACCATTGAGATATAAATACTACGTAGTACATAAGTAATGAAAGAATAAAGTGATCACCCAATCATGTTGCATTCATTGTGATATAAATCTCAATGAATGCAACATGATTGGGTGATCACTTTATTCTTTCATTTTAAAATAAACATATACACATTGATTTATTGATCGCGTGGAACAGGGAACAGGAGAGGTTGGGCCGGTGAAGTCCATCTTTGCAGGACGTACTATGCCTGCGCAGGTAGACCGAAATGTGTGTGGGAATAGACCTATGCAGTTTTTTGGACCCGTACAAGTTACAACAGAGTGTACTGTCTTATATAATAGCCGGCTCGTATGTTGCTCGCAATTCAGTGTTTCACTGGACAGCGACCAGCGTACATACGAGCACAATAATATACTTATTTTTGATAGAAGAATATAAATAGCCTTTTGCCGGCGAAGGTTTGCACGTCGTATTAGTCCGGATACTGCTGGTGGCAGTTCTTTTCAGAGTTTTTTTCTTCTTTCTTCTTCTTCTTCCTGTAACAGAAATATTTATATTTTAAGGGTGATTCCGGCGGGCCACTACTATATTACGGTCCTATCGGGAGATACTTCCCTTCGGTGGTTGGTATCACGTCGTTCGGCGGAAAGTGTGGATTCAACGACCCCGGCGTCTACACCCGCGTATCGAAGTATGTCGACTGGATAGAAGGAGTTGCTTTTGATTGTAAGCAATAGAGCCCTATTATATTATATATTGCCATCTCCCAAACCAATAAAACTAAAAAACTGTAATATAAATGTATTTGACAAGAACAAAACACTGTATAACTATTCAAAGCTTATACAACTATAGGCGAGAAGGCGGTAAAAAATACACCTATATAAATTTAAACACTGTATTGTCTCTTAAAAACACAAATACAGGAAATTAGGAAACGTAACGAAATAATTGCTAATATCATAAATAACATGCGCGCGCGCGGCCTTCAGCGCCGAGGTTCGTTTCAGACTGGCGAGGCATCGTTCGAAGGCTGCGCGTGCGCATTCCTTAGATAAGAACCGCACCACAGTATAAAACAGTAAAGTAATTATAGACATTTTAATACATCGCTATATCAGCCCCCCCGGAGACCTTTAAGGTCGAAAGAAATCGGGAAAAACGACTCGACGGCCAGACCGTATTGTACGCGGCAAGCGTTGCTCAGGAGTGTTTAAAGCGCTTTTAGGGACCTCATCACTCAGAACGTACGCGGGTTTTAACCTGTCAATTGACACTGTAACCGGCTTACCTTTGATGTCAATTTTGTAAAATTTCTCGTCTCTCGAGAACTTTATACGGCCCAGAATATGGTGCTTGCAGAGGTTTTCGAACCCCGTCTTGGCGAAGAAATACCTCGAAAGACAACTTAAGATCTTTGCTAACAAAAATAGGAGATGTACCGTGATGTAGCACAGGAGTAGGTTTAAGGGAATTTATCGATCGAAGGCGAGAAAGAAAATCAGCGTGATCTACTTCTTCAGTTGGCTGTCTATTAAAATATAATCCTGGAAGACGCAACGTTTCACCGTAAATGAGTTCGGCCGAAGAAGAATTAATATCTTCTTTCCACGCCAAACGAATTCCTAAGAGAACCAAGAGAAGGACTTCGTACCAGTCCTCCTTAGCATGGCACATTATAGCAGCTTTTAATTGCCTGTGAAAGCGTTCGACCATTCCATTAGCTGCCGGATGATACGCCGTCGTCTGCGAGTGACAGCTTCCTATAAGTTTAGACAGCTCCCTAAATAGATTAGCCTCAAATTGCCTACCTCTATCCGACGTAACCTTTTCGGGACAACCAAAGCGTGATACCCAGCCAGTGACAAATGCGAGTGCCACTTTGTCAGCTTTGATGTCCCGAAGTAGTATTACCTCTGGCCATCTAGTGTATCTGTCTACACAAGTTAGACAGTACCTAAAATCTTGAGAAGTCGGAAGAGGTCCGATCAAGTCAATATGGACGTGGCTAAATCTATTCGAGGGAGGAGTAAAGGAGTGTACTGCGGAATGCATATGGCGAGCGACTTTCGATCGTTGGCAAGGAAGACAAGTACGAGCCCAGTTACTGCAATCCCTTTTAATATGAGGCCAGACGTAACGATCAGTCATTAATCTGACAGTAGCCTTCACTCCAGGATGACTGAGCCCGTGAATGCAGTCAAATGCAAGTCTACGGAACTTTGGGGTCAAATAGAGTCGTGGAGAAGGACCGGACACGTCACAATAAAGTGACTTTTGCGATCCAGATACATTCAACTTCTTTAAGACAAGAGAAGAACTACTGTGAAGAAGTTGCTAAAGCTCACTGTCTAAATCTTGAGAAGAAGCTAAGTCTTCTAAATTTATGTGATTATCGGTAATAGCGTCAATACGCGAGAGCGTATCGGCTACGACATTTTCGTCTCCTGCTATATGCCTAACGTCAGTACTAAATTGAGACACAAAGTCGAAATAGCGATACTGACGAGGAGAGCAGCTATCAGATGCTTTTTTAAAAGCACAAACAATAGGTCGATGATCAGTGAGGATCGTAAAATTTTTACCTTCCACCATGTGCCGAAAATATTTAACCGCCTCATATATGGCAAGAAGCTCCCTATCAAAAGCACTATATTTCTTTTGAGCCTTATTAAGCTTTTTAGAAAAGAAAGCTAGCGGTTGAAAACTGGAATCAACTTCTTCTTGTAAAACAGCACCGATCGCATTATCAGATGCGTCAGTACACAAGGTGAGATGAGCATTAGGATCTGGGTGAGCTAACAGAGTGGCTTTAGCCAAGCATGCCTTACAATTTAAAAATGCACTTTCTAGCTCTGGTGTCCAAGAAATAACTGTGCTAGATTTAACATTTCGACCAGACAACAAGCTATAAAGGGGCAACTGAATTCTGGCTGCGTTCGGTACAAAACGTCTGTAAAAATTGGTCATACCAAGAAATCTCCTCAATTCTTTTTTTTTTTTTTAATGATATAAGGGGGCAAACGAGCAAACGGGTCACCTGATGGAAAGCAACTTCCGTCGCCCATAGACACTCGCAGCATCAGAAGAGCTGCAGGTGCGTTGCCGGCCCTTTAATAGGGAATAGGGAAATATGAGAGGGTAGGGAAGGGAAGGGAATAGGGTAGGGGATTGGGCCTCCGGTAAACTCACTCACTCGGCGTAACACAGCGCAAGCGCTGTTTCACGCCGGTTTTCTGTGAGGACGTGGTATTTCTCCGGTCGAGCCGGCCCATTCGTGCCGAAGCATGGCTCTCCCACGTACAAAATACGTTATGGTACGTTATGGTACGAGGACGGGTAAATTTTTGTATGGCGTCAACCTTCTGTGGCAATGGTTGGATACCTAGAGAGGAAACAGAGTAACCTAAAAATTCAACTTGCGATTGACCTAAAATACTTTTAGACGAGTTCACTACAACACTATGATCTTGAAGACGCTGAAAAACAAGTTGTAGGTGTTGTAAATGCTCATCCTCATTACGAGATGCTACTGAGATATCATCTATATATGGGAAACAAAAATCCAGCCCTCTCATTATCTCATCCATAAACCGTTGGAATGTTTGAGGCACGTTACGTAGTCCAAAACTCATGTACGGAAACTCAAACATTCCAAACGGTGTGGTTATCGCAGTCTTAGCTACGTCAGGTGGATTGACAGGAATCTGATTGTAAGCCCGTAAATAGTCGATAGTGCTGAATATATTACAACCGTGTAAAAGTAAATGATGCGAAAAATCACCAATATGACGTATCCTGTACGTCGGGCCACCTATCGGGAATCGTACGTGCATTAAGTGCACGGTAATCACCGCATAAGCGCCATTCGTTATTCTTTTTAGCTACCAAATGGAGCGCAGAAGACCATGAGCTATCGGACCGCCTCGCGATACCAGCTTTAACCATATCCTCGAATTCACGCTTAGCTATACGAAGTCGATCGGGGGCTAAACGACGAGGGCGCGTAAACACGGGTGGTCCGCTAGTTGTACGAATGTAGTGTACTGTATTATGCCTTATATTACGCATCGAAAGATCTCCAGCAGGGCGCGTGATGTCTGGAAACTTAGAAAGTAAACAATGATATTTCGAAATATTACTAGTTACAGATTTGATGAGGAGTTGCAGGTGCGGGCGTAGCAAAAGCAGTGAGCGAAGTAATATTATCAACTAAGCGATTATGTCTAACATCAACAAGTAAATTATAATGCGACAAAAAATTTATGCCTATAATTGGTCTCGTGACGTCAGCTATTATGAAGCGCCACGTAAAATCACGCCTTAGTCCAAAGTCCAGTGATAGCGTTAACCAGCCATATGTGTTGATGACGGAGCCATTGGCAGCGAAAAGCTTATATTCCGTTTTAACACAACGTTTATCACAACTAATGTACTTACGTGGATACACACAAAGATCGGAACCGGTGTCCACTAAATACTGCACTTTAGTTTTTTTATCACTCACGTATACGCGGCCACCAGAAACTACTCCATTGCAGTCGAATGTCGCCGCCTTCACTGACTGCCCGGCTCGTTTCCCGGACGATAGGAACACGGAGATCGGCACTTCGTCGACTTAGTCCCGAAACGGTGATGGTACCAGCAAGGTCTCGGGCCGGCGCTGGAACGGCTGCGAGACCTACGACGTCAATGTGGAGAACTGGAACGATGCATGGAATGCGAGCGCGTACCCATGGATAACGCGGCCACCTTGCGTGACAGATCTTCGATACGGCGAGTCAGCTGATCGATAGCTGCAGAAGATGACGACGTCCCGGCAGAGGCTTGACTGGAGACAGCAGCGACATGCGGAGCCGGTGGCACAGTAATCTCGTGGATTTTATCCACTATCTGAGCAAGATTATCCAGTGGTAAATCCGCTTGCGCAGCTATAATAGCCTGAATGTGGCTAGGCAAGCGATTAGTCCACAACGAACGTATAAATTCCTCGGTAACCTCCGAACCAGCTAAGTTCCTTAGATGCCGCAGGAACTGGGAGGGTTTTCTATCACCAAACTCCTCCAGGGTCAAGAGCTGTCGAACTTTTTGTTCCTGGGATGCTGACAAACGAGATATCAGTTCTGATTTAATTTTCTCGTACTTGTTCTTCGCTGGCGGCTTCGTTAAAATGTCTTGGATTTCACATACGTATTTATATTCCAAATTGGAAATTACGTGATAGAATTTTGTGGAATCGGCAGTAATATTTGCCAGGGCGAATTGCCCTTCCAGCTGTACAAACCACAATGCCGGTTCGTTGGGCCTAAATGGCGGAACCTTCACAGATACAGTGCATACTTCCTCGGGCACTGCATCCGAAGCGTCCCTAAAATCTTGCTGCTGTTCACTGTCCGAAGCAGACATCACGATAATTATTATAGTTTTATTCCACTATTCACCGTATTCACCGCAATAAAAGCTTGCAAAGCTGATAACTTGGTCCACGCGCGCGAGCGACAAACACGTGCGAATGTCCGATCGGGTCACCAATTATATAGGCGAGAAGGCGGTAAAAAATACACCTATATAAATTTAAACACTGTATTGTCTCTTAAAAACACAAATACAGGAAATTAGGAAACGTAACGAAATAATTGCTAGTATCATAAATAACATGCGCGCGCGCGGCCTTCAGCGCTGAGGTTCGTTTCAGACTGGCGAGGCATCGCTCGAAGGCGCGTGCGCATTCCTTAGATAAGAACCGCACCACAGTATAAAACAGTAAAGTAATTATAGACACTTTAATACATCGCTACACAACGTTTATTAGTAAGGGGGTTAAATATTGTGCGAATGGGCTTAGGACCTGGGATCTTAGTGAGGTCTATTCTCTTAAAGTACAAATCATCTTGAGAAAATTTGCGCATGTTACTATGAATGTGTAACTGTAAATCTTCTATCATTATATTTCACTGTTTCAGCAATGTAACCAGATTAATGAGGTGTCTGGAACCGGGACCGTGTTGGAAAATTCAGAAAAAATAAAAATGGCACCATCAATTTTATCAGTTAGATGTTTTCAATTATTCAACAACAAGTTGTAGCATACGACATCATCCCCGTAAAACAGTATATCCCGCAGCCTTCTGCTTCGTCCTCCGCAGTCTACTCAATGTTTATGCCGAATTTCATCAGAATTAGCTCAGTAGTTACGGAGCGTATTTGATGTTAACACATACACAAACTTTTCCTGATTATAAAAATCACTAAGAAGACTAGCGCCACCTTTGAACGGACGGTATCCCCTTAGGGTCGACCTATTAGACAGAGAACGGTCAAAGTGTTAGTACATTTATTATCTTAGATACTAATTCTTAATAATATATAAGCGAAAGTGTATCTGTCTGTTACCTATTTGCGCTTCAATCACTGAACCCGATTTTAATGAAATTTGATAGGACTTTGACTTGTAAAATTTGCACGCCATCCAACGGCAAAATAAGAGAACTGTTTACCTGACTAAATTATAATATTGTACCTTATTTTAGCAAATAAACGATTTCTATTCTATTCTAGTGGCAGGAAAGGACATAGGTACTTTTTATCTTGAAAATATTACTTTTCCCGCACCATAAACGAAATTTTGAGCAACGGAGTCGCGGGCAACAACTAGCCCATACATTATACGACACATCTATACTTAATATTATTCAAAGCGGAGTTTATAATATTAAGTATAGATGATAAAAGTTTGTTAGTTTGTTTGAACGCGCTAATCTCAGGAACTACTGGTCCGATTTGAAAAATTATTTCAGTGTTAGATCTAGCCCATTTGTTGAGGAAGGCCATAGGCTATATTTTATCACGCTAATACTAGGAGCTAAGAAATAGAGGAAAGTGTGGAAAAAACAGGGGAAATTATTTGAAAGGGCTTATTCGAACGCGCTAATCTCAGAAATTACTGGTCCGATTTGAAAAATTCTTTCTACCGTGGCACGAGTGCTGCAGAAACAGCTGGAAGAATTAACAATGTGTATTGCGCTGGTGTCGCAAAAGAAAACACGGTACGGTTTTCGTTCTGGAAATTTCGACCTTCAGAACAAGCCCCGTGGACGACCCGAGACCAAAATGAATAATGAAGAATTAAAGGCTATTGTGGAAGCGGATACACCGCAAACTACTTCAGAGTTGGCAACAGGCTTCGGTGTAAGTGATAAAACTGCTTTAATCCACTTGAAGCAAATTGGGAAGATAAAAAAACTTGAAAGGTGGGTAGACGTTACATTGCTCAACCGACACAATAATGAAGGGATTTTAAATCGGATCATTACTTTAGATGAAAAATGGATCCTTTACGATAATCGGAAGCGTTCGTCGCAATGGCTGTCCCCTGGAGAATCAGTCAAATCGTGTCCTAAGCGAAAATTTACTCAGAAAAATAACTTGTGTGTGTTTGGTCAACTAGTGCCGGTGTCGTTCACTACAGCTTTCTAAAATCTGGCCAAACAGTTACGGCAGATATCTATTGTCAGCAACTGCAAACTATGATAGAGGAACTAGCTGCTAAACAACCAAGGCTGGTCAATCGACCTAGGCGACTGCTGCTTCAGCACAACGCTAGACCACACACAGCACAACAGACGGCCTCAAAACTGGAGGAGCTGCAATTGGAATGTCTGCGACATCCACTGTACTCCCCTGACCTTGCTCCAACAGATTACCATTTTTTTCGAAATTTGGATAACTTCCTACAAGAAAAAAAAAATACTCTGATGTGGCAGTCCAAACCGCATTCGAAGAATTTATTGTCTCTCGTCCCTCCGTTTTTTTTTAGTAAAGGGATCAACGAATTACCCTTAAGATGGCAAAAATGCATCGATAACAATGGTACATACTTCGATTAACTAAATATATTATTTAAAAAAAAAACGACTTTATATTCCTCCCATATAAAACGCCAATTTCATATGTACATAATATTAACAAACTAAGCGTACAAACGTTCTCAAGACAAAATTTATGACATTCGGAAATTACAAAACTAAGTATAATAATATAAATGTACAGTGCAATGAGCAAAGTATAGAAAAAACAGATACTACTAAATTCTTGGGAATAACAATAGATGAAAAATGCAACTGGGAAACACAAGTAGATATTACGTGTACAAAAATAAACAGATTCGTACATGCGATCAGAGCACTGAGATACACCGCCGGAGAATCTATAGCTATCACGGCTTACTATGGATATGTTGAGTCCAATCTGAAATACGGCATTATACTCTGGGGAAACTCAACACACATAAATAAAATACTCTTAGCTCGAAAGAAGTGTGTACGCGCTATATGCGGCGTTAATTCTATGACGTCATGTAGGCCATTATTTAAAAAATTACAAATACTTACAGTCATTTCAATGTATATTCTCGAAATAGGGGTGCTTGTGAAAAATCATCCTCACGTATTTAATAAATTCACGAAGCAAGATAGTAGATACTGCAAGCGAGACCCTACCAAATTAAACGTACCAAGATGCCGAAGTACTCTACATCAAAAGAACTGCCTTATGAGTGCTATATTAATTTACAATAAGTTACCAAAAACTATTAGAGAGACACCGATTAAAAACTTTAAGCCCTGTCTAAAAAGATGGTTAGTAGAGAAATGCTTTTACTCATTCTAAGTAAATTTATACCTTTAGTAAAAATATCATGAGATGTAAAGAAAAAAAAAGTGGAAGCAGTTACTGAATACTAAGACTGACAAAATAAGAAAACATAATATTATATTAATTAATTGATATTCGTACCTATATATTATGATAAATCTATTGTTAATATTAAGTATATTATAAATAAATTAATAAAATAAATAAATAAAATATTATAAACCTATTATTATTATTTAATTAATTAATAAAGAAGTCCGGTGCGCGAGCGCTCAACGCACGGTCGCTTCACGCGTGTTATCGACTATATTATATTATACATAACAAAGCTCAACTTAGTCCTGTACTTAAAGTGAAACTTAAAAGTATCGAAGATGGCGCAATGCAAAAAATGCAAACTTTTTCTTTCATTAACCAAGGACTATGTCAAGTGAAATGCAAGGGTGATTGTGATACCGTTTACCATAAAAAATGTGCAAATAAAAAGTTCCTACACTCTGCAATGTGCGACAACTGTCAGAATTCCAACAGCCCCAAAAAGCAATTAGAAGACCCAATAATAGCACTCAACCCCAACGAAGAGAGTGCCGAGAAGGTTTTGGTTGAAATAAATAAAAAGTTAGCGGTAATTTTTAGCGTGGAGAAAAAAATTGAAGATCTTACTAATAGTGTCGAGTTCTACTCTGAAATGTATCAGTCGTTACATGACTATAAAGAAGAATCGCAAAAGAAAATCTAGGCGTTAGAAAATCGAAATATTTACTTGGAGAAATGCACAAAGGCTTTGGAAGAGCGCGTACAGGAGTTGGAGATGCAAAACAAAGAAAAAAGCATTGAAATACATGGATTAGAGAAACAGGAATCGGAAAATACAAAAACACTAATTCAAAACCTGGCCAAGAAACTAAATCTGGACCCGCAGGAAGTTGAAGATGCCAAGAGGGTAGGTTCAGAAAAAATTGAAGGCCCAAAACCCCGAATTGTGCTGGTTAAGCTACGTTCTAAAACCGCCCGCAATAGCTGGTTGATGGTGAGGAAAGCAACTAAAATAACTAATCACAAAGTATACGGTAATGGCAACGAGAAACGAATATACATAAATGAAGATCTTCCAAAAATTAAGCGGCAACTACTGTGGAGCGTAAGAAATAACCTAAAACCTAAGGGCTTCCAGTATATTTGGGTACAAACTGGTAATATCTTGGTTAAAAAAAATGACGAAGAAAAAAAGATTTACAACATTAGATCGAAAGAAGACCTAAGCAAGTTCGAGGATTGTAAACAAGCATAAAAATGAGGTGTGTACACACTTGGCTATATAAAAAAAAAATGGCAACTTTTGGTAATTTTATGAGCATACCAAGTAGCACTACTTTTAAAAAATACTATGATATACCTACACTGAATAACGACATAGATCAAAACGGATTATGGAGCACACATATAATACATCTCAATATAAGCTCACTTAGAAAGCACTTTAATGAACTACTCCTATTACTAGACAAATATAAATATAATATAGATATAATAATATTGAGCGAAATAAATATAAAGATGGACGACCTTCCACTATATCAAATACTGGGATACAATACACATATATACACGAGAGAAACCAGAAGAGGAGGAGGAATAATAATCTACGTCAAAAATGGAATAAGTTTCGATGCTCAAACAGTGAAGTCAGAAGTCGTGGAAATGATTCACGGACGGCTTAAATGTAAAAACAGCACTACGCATCTAATCGCCGTATATAGACCACCTGCCAAAAACAAATTATTTTTTATACAACAATTAGATATCGTAGTGAAGTCGATTCCAGTATCAGAAAATGTAATCGTTATCGGAGACACTAATATAAACATATTTAATGAAGTAACAAATCCAATAATATCAAGGTACAAAAACACCTTGTGTGAACGCGGACTGCAATGTGCAATACCGACAGGAGTGATAACGCGCGAGGCGATCGTGGACGGCCGGCTCGAGACGTCGTGCTTGGATCACCTGTGGGTGCGAGCGGGACGCAGCGATGACGAATCGTGCGCCTACGTCCTGGAGGCGCGCATCAGCGATCATTATGTAATAGGGTTATTGATGAACTTACGTGCAACTGATAACGAACAATATTGTGTAGTTACAGACAATAGTGTGCGCGATGTTTTATGTGATAAACTCGTTCAAAAAAAGCTTGTCGAATACGACTGGTCACAATTATTAAATATAGCTTGTCCTTTAGATTTGTACCAGACTATTTGTTCTGTATTTAATCGAATATATAATGATAGCACAGTAACTGTTCAAATAAAAAACAAAAAATAAGACAACCATGGATAGATAAGGAGTTGTATTCTATGTTATTAGTTATTACGGAGGGACTACTTATTCAGAATATGGAAAGCCGATACTAGTAATATGAATAAGAGATTAGACTACACAAAATACAGAAATAAAGTAAATAAATTAATAACTATCGCAAAAAATAAGTATAGACAATCAGAAATCGTAAAATGTAAAGGAGATTTTAGGAAAATCTGGTCAAACATAAATATGTGGTTGGGTCGTAATAAAACTAGTTTAGACGAAGTAATTCTAAGACATTTAGGGAAAACAGATAGTGTGGAGCAAATTTGTACAAATTTTTCTAGGACATTTACGGAAGAAATCAAACAGATTAAACATATATGTAATACTAAATTTTTAGAGAGAAACAAATACGTTAAGCCGAGTGAGGTAACCTTTAGATATAAAAAAGTATCCACACAGATAGAAAAGATTATAAAAATGTGATCTCATGAGAAAGCACCTGGTCTGGATAGAATTAGGGCAAAAGATATTCAATTAATACACAAACAGTTAAGTCCTATCCTTGCTTATTTCATAAATAATTGTCTGTCAAATGGTACTTATCCTGATCAGTTAAAAAAGGCAATAATTCGCCCAATATATAAGTCTGGAAGCCCGGGGCTGCGTTCTTCTGTCGCATCTTTGTCACAGCCGCTGCAAGTTCCGCCGATGTTATGGGCGGAATTTCTTCGTCTGTCTCATCGTCGGAATCACTTGGTGGCGCCATCGTCGGTGGAGTCCAGTCAGCCCTTGGAGGGAAAAGGGCGGAGAGGACAGACTCCCTTAGCTGCGGATCCAGGCTCTCGGTGAGAGGTGGGGCGGCCGGACGAAGCTTTTGCCTCATACATTTATAGGGACGACCCCACGGATCCTGGTCGAGAGTCTCCAGCCACTCTGTCCAGGCTTCGTTTTTGGCCCGCCGGATACTATTTTTAAGGGTACAACGAAGCGTCCTGTAAGCCACTGTATCTACTGTGTCGCTGTCGATCCTGGCGACACAGGAGATACAGTGGTGGGAATGTGTGGTAGGCCAAAGCCCGTTTAAAAAAAAAAGTCTAAGTTGTTTCATTTCATCTACCACCGATTGTATTCAAGTCATGTGCGGATAGCTTAGTCCTACCTATTACAATTTTGTTTCAAAGATCACTAAAAGAATGCATCTTTCCTGACATTTGGAAGAGAGCACACATAATACCAATTTTCAGAAAAAGGAAGTAGAACATCAATTTCTAACTATAGACCCATATCTATCTTAAACACGATAAGTAAAGTATTTGAAAAATTAGTATTTAATCATATTTATCCAGTTTTATCCAAAGGAATACCTATCTCTCAACCCGGATTTTTAAGAAATCGATCTACGATTTCTAATTTATCTAATGGGATACGTTAGTGATTCATTTAGTAGTTTCAAAACTAGACCCCTCCACGGAACGCGAATGGGAGGAACACAAGAGCTCTTCTAAATTTAATTCACAAAACAATAAAACTGTGATTAAATTAGATCATTTTTTGTCATTTTTAAAAGATCGCGCAGATGTATTAGAAATGATAAAGGCTAGCGGTAGTAAATACTCGGCTGACACGAGATTTATTTCACATTTTAACTCTAATAAGTAAAAAACCTAATAGCTCTCAACAAGTTCGTAGTTTCACCAGCACGCATTTAAATAACAATTCTCAGCACACGAAACAAAAGCGATCGTGCCCGATGTGTAACGACGCTCATCCCATATATTCTTGTTCGAAATTTCTTAATTTAGAGGTTAACGATAGAATTAAATTCGTTAATTCAAAAAAGTTATGCCGTAACTGTTTACGAAGCGGTCATTCAGTATCCGCATGTACATTTGGCCCGTGTAGGCAGTGTTACAATAAACACAATACTTTGCTTCATAGTAGCAATTATAATTCGCAACTCGACACCGAAGTAGGTACATCTACGTCGTCGAGCTTAGCGCCGCCGCCGCCGCGCCGCCGCTCGAGGCTAGCGCGGGCGCAACCGCGGGAGTCAAGACTCAGTCCACCGAGTTATACGCAACTAATTTAAAACATAATCGTGAAAACGTTCGTGATTATAGTACGCAATCTTTAATTTTGCTATCGACTTAACTTATTACGTGTAGGTGGTAGTCTCTCTTTTACTCGCTTAGTTGCCGTGTTGTAGCTTCATATATCCAAGAATATATGAACTACGCCTAATACTGTTTTACGGACGTAGTCACCATGGAGCTCGGCGTTATAGTTTTCTTGTTATTAGTTACAGTCTCTCTTCCCCCCGCGTCCCTCTTACCTCTTACCTTTTTTTTTTTTTTTTTTTTTTTTGTGCGCAGGGGAAACCCATCATGGGTGCCCCGGGTTGGGGATGTGCCTCAGTTAGCTGAAGCACCCCGGGGGTATGTGGGACTCTTACCCACTAAAACCACCTGCGATTTGCCTTCAGCCATATACGGAGGGATATCCTGGATCTGTCTAACACAGGACTCCCTCCATGACCGGCCGGTCTGCCTCAAAAGAGACTGGACTTCCACCAAAGTAAGGGAACACTCCGGCAAACTGAAGCGTTCCCCTCGGCGCCGGGACTAGCTAAGCCGGGCAGGTTCCCATCCTTGCCCGGAGCCCCGGTTTAGACGGAAGTTTGGAGGTTCGCGTAACGACGCCTCCGCACTCCCGTCCTACGCCGGCGGAGCGGAACGGAGGATGGGTCATCCTCTCTGTTCCGCTCCGCGGCCTCTTTCTGCGAAAGGACGGTTTCGCAGAAAGAGACCGCCGCCTGCCAGGCCTCATCGCTCTCGAGCATGCAGCGAACGATGCTCTAGAGCGAGAGGTCCCGCCCTAGCACCGCCATGAGATCATGGCGCTGCACGGCCCAACGATCGCACACCTCGAGGGTGTGCTGGGCCGTGTCCTCCGCAGCGCCGCACTCATGGCAGGCTGGCGTAGGCTCCCTCCTGGCGACCTTACACAAGTACGCACCGAAACATCCGTGTCCGGTGAGCACCTGTGTAAGGCGGAAGGTGAGGGGTTTTTCTCTTGCGACGCACCCACGCCGCAAGAACTGGGCGCAGAGCCTGAGCAGTACGTTGACCGTACTGGGCCTGCGCCAGGTCCTCACCCCACCTCCTCAACAACCACTGCTCTCCTAGCTTTCGGACCCGCCGGAGCTCCTCCCATTGTAGGCCTTCGCCCCGCGACCTCCTCTCTGAAGCGAGGAGGTGCAACTCGGCGAAAACCCTTGCCACCAGCTCCCACGGCGGGTCTCCCGCCAGGGCAGTAGCTGCCGCCCAGGCTCTTACCTCTTACCTACCTGACCTTAGTTAATATTAGGTATTAATTCATAATTCATAATTCATTTATTTGCTCAGAATATGGTACAAAAAAGTGTTACAATTTTTCTGTTTGGATATTCTACTATTTACATAGTGTGGAAATATCATTAACATTGATTCATTAAAACATTACTGTATATATTTAAGATTAATTTACTTATAAATAATAACAATATATTTTAGCATATTATTTTAACTTAGGCTGGACAAAGTATAATACAATTCTTTCTTTATTATCATTTCAGTAAGTTCCATATATATTATTTTTTATTATGTTTAGTCTTATATATATATATATATATATATATATATATATATATATTATTTTTTATTATGTTTAGTCTTTGTTAATGTTGGCGTTGTTAGTGTAATATTGTAAGTAAAGTGTAAGTGAAAAGGTATAATATTGTTGGTATAAAATCTTGTATGTTACTCTAAAAAAGATTGGTAAGTGTAAAATGAGCGCTTCTCGCCTTCAAACGTAAAAGTTTGGCGAGTTTATAGTTTGTAACAACACATAAAAAATTGTATTTAAAAAAAAATAAAAAAAAATGTAAGCTGTTACTTTGAAATTGATTTTAATTGTTGTAATGGAACTTACTGAAATGATAATAAAGAAAGAATTGTATTATACTTTGTCCAGCCTAAGTTAAAATAATATGCTAAAATATATTGTTATTATTTATAAGTAAATTAATCTTAAATATATACAGTAATGTTTTAATGAATCAATGTTAATGATATTTCCACACTATGTAAATAGTAGAATATCCAAACAGAAAAATTGTAACACTTTTTTGTACCATATTCTGAGCAAATAAATGAATTATGAATTATGAATTAATACCTAATATTAACTAAGGTCAGGTAGGTAAGAGGTAAGAGCCTGGGCGGCAGCTACTGCCCTGGCGGGAGACCCGCCGTGGGAGCTGGTGGCAAGGGTTTTCGCCGAGTTGCACCTCCTCGCTTCAGAGAGGAGGTCGCGGGGCGAAGGCCTACAATGGGAGGAGCTCCGGCGGGTCCGAAAGCTAGGAGAGCAGTGGTTGTTGAGGAGGTGGGGTGAGGACCTGGCGCAGGCCCAGTACGGTCAACGTACTGCTCAGGCTCTGCGCCCAGTTCTTGCGGCGTGGGTGCGTCGCAAGAGAAAAACCCCTCACCTTCCGCCTTACACAGGTGCTCACCGGACACGGATGTTTCGGTGCGTACTTGTGTAAGGTCGCCAGGAGGGAGCCTACGCCAGCCTGCCATGCGGAGGACACGGCCCAGCACACCCTCGAGGTGTGCGATCGTTGGGCCGTGCAGCGCCATGATCTCATGGCGGTGCTAGGGCGGGACCTCTCGCTCTAGAGCATCGTTCGCTGCATGCTCGAGAGCGATGAGGCCTGGCAGGCGACGGTCTCTTTCTGCGAAACCGTCCTTTCGCAGAAAGAGGCCGCGGAGCGGAACAGAGAGGATGACCCATCCTCCGTTCCGCTCCGCCGGCGTAGGACGGGAGTGCGGAGGCGTCGTTACGCGAACCTCCAAACTTCCGTCTAAACCGGGGCTCCGGGCAAGGATGGGAACCTGCCCGGCTTAGCTAGTCCCGGCGCCGAGGGGAACGCTTCAGTTTGCCGGAGTGTTCCCTTACTTTGGTGGAAGTCCAGTCTCTTTTGAGGCAGACCGGCCAGTCATGGAGGGAGTCCTGTGTTAGACAGATCCAGGATATCCCTCCGTATATGGCTGAAGGCAAATCGCAGGTGGTTTTAGTGGGTAAGAGTCCCACATACCCCCGGGGTGCTTCAGCTAACTGAGGCACATCCCCAACCCGGGGCACCCATGATGGGTTTCCCCTGCGCACAAAAAAAAAAAAAAAAAAAAAAAAAGGTAAGAGGTAAGAGGGACGCGGGGGGAAGAGAGACTGTAACTAATAACAAGAAAACTATAACGCCGAGCTCCATGGTGACTACGTCCATAAAACAGTATTAGGCGTAGTTCATATATTCTTGGATATATGAAGCTACAACACGGCAACTAAGCGAGTAAAAGAGAGACTACCACCTACACGTAATAAGTTAAGTCGATAGCAAAATTAAAGATTGCGTATTATAATCACGAACGTTTTCACGATTATGTTTTAAATTAGTTGCGTATAACTCGGTGGACTGAGTCTTGACTCCCGCGGTTGCGCCCGCGCTAGCCTCGAGCGGCGGCGCGGCGGCGGCGGCGCTAAGCTCGACGACGTAGATGTACCTACCTTCGGTGTCGAGTTGCGAATTATAATTGCTACTATGAAGCAAAGTATTGTGTTTATTGTAACACTGCCTACACGGGCCAAATGTACATGCGGATACTGAATGACCGCTTCGTAAACAGTTACGGCATAACTTTTTTGAATTAACGAATTTAATTCTATCGTTAACCTCTAAATTAAGAAATTTCGAACAAGAATATTATATGGGATGAGCGTCGTTACACATCGGGCACGGTCGCTTTTGTTTCGTGTGCTGAGAATTGTTATTTAAATGCGTGCTGGTGAAACTACGAACTTGTTGAGAGCTATTAGGTTTTTTACTTATTAGAGTTAAAATGTGAAATAAATCTCGTGTCAGCCGAGTATTTACTACCGCTAGCCTTTATCATTTCTAATACATCTGCGCGATCTTTTAAAAATGACAAAAAATGATCTAATTTAATCACAGTTTTATTGTTTTGTGAATTAAATTTAGAAGAGCTCTTGTGTTCCTCCCATTCGCGTTCCGTGGAGGGGTCTAGTTTTGAAACTACTAAATGAATCACTAACGTATCCCATTAGATAAATTAGAAATCGTAGATCGATTTCTTAAAAATCCGGGTTGAGAGATAGGTATTCCTTTGGATAAAACTGGATAAATATGATTAAATACTAATTTTTCAAATACTTTACTTATCGTGTTTAAGATAGATATGGGTCTATAGTTAGAAATTGATGTTCTACTTCCTTTTTCTGAAAATTGGTATTATGTGTGCTCTCTTCCAAATGTCAGGAAAGATGCATTCTTTTAGTGATCTTTGAAACAAAATTGTAATAGGTAGGACTAAGCTATCCGCACATGACTTGAATACAATCGGTGGTAGATGAAATGAAACAACTTAGACTTTTTTTTTTAAACGGGCTTTGGCCTACCACACATTCCCACCACTGTATCTCCTGTGTCGCCAGGATCGACAGCGACACAGTAGATACAGTGGCTTACAGGACGCTTCGTTGTACCCTTAAAAATAGTATCCGGCGGGCCAAAAACGAAGCCTGGACAGAGTGGCTGGAGACTCTCGACCAGGATCCGTGGGGTCGTCCCTATAAATGTATGAGGCAAAAGCTTCGTCCGGCCGCCCCACCTCTCACCGAGAGCCTGGATCCGCAGCTAAGGGAGTCTGTCCTCTCCGCCCTTTTCCCTCCAAGGGCTGACTGGACTCCACCGACGATGGCGCCACCAAGTGATTCCGACGATGAGACAGACGAAGAAATTCCGCCCATAACATCGGCGGAACTTGCAGCGGCTGTGACAAAGATGCGACAGAAGAACGCAGCCCCGGGCCTAGATGGCATACCGAGCCGCGTGTGGGTGCTCGCCTTGGAAGAGATGGGGAAGCGGGTACTCACCGTACTCAATATCTGTCTGTCGCAATGCCGGTTTCCGAGTCGCTGGAACCGTGGCAAGCTGGTCCTGCTCCGTAAAAAGGGCAGACAAGAGACTCAGCCTTCGGCGTACCGCCCGATCGTTCTCCTTGATGAGGCGTGCAAAATACTTGAGAGAGTGCTCGTTGCGCGCCTCACCGAGCACCTTCATCGTGTTGGCCCAAACCTCAACGCCAATCAGTTTGGGTTTCGGATGGGTCGATCCACTATCGGGGCGTTAGATCAATTGCGAACCATCGTAAGGGAAGGAACCGCCCGGGGCAAGGTAGTTTTGGCAATATCCCTGGATATATCTAATGCCTTTAACTCCCTGCCCTGGGCAATGATAAAGGAAGGGCTCCGGTATCATAAGGTGCCCAAGTACCTGAGAAGGATTTTTGGTGATTTTCTTTCGGTGCGGTACATAGAGTTTCCAACAAAAGAAGGATGGAAAAGAATGGCAGTTGTGTGCGGTGTACCACAGGGGTCTGCCCTGGGACCCCATCTGTGGAACATCGGATACGACTGGGTGCTACGCGTCGCCAACCTACGAGGAGTAGTGTTGCTGTGTTATGTCGATGACACTCTAGTAATTTGTCGTGGGAAAACGCACCGCGAGGCTATTATTCTTGCGACAGCTGCGGTCGCCCAGGTGGTGCGCCGCATCCGCGCTCTGGGCCTGGAGGTTGCCTTAGAGAAATCCGAGGCGATCAGTTTTCATGGCCCACGAAACGCGCCACCGACGGGAGCTGCCGTAATTGTAGGCGGTACAAGGATCGAGGTCAGTCAGTCGATGACATACCTGGGTGTAGTGCTGGATAGCCGGTGGTCTTTTGAAGAGCACTTCCGCCGTTTAACGGTGAAAGTCTCCAAGGCCGCCGGCGCATTGGCGGGCCTTCTCCTGAACCTAGGGGGACCCAGTTTAAAATGTCGGCGCCTGTACATGGGAGTAATTCGCTCCATGTGCATGTACGGTGCGCCGATATGGGCCGAGCGACTGACAACCAAGACCAGGAGGATCCTAACTGGGTTGCAACGGACAATGGCAATAAGGGGATATCGGATATCGAAGCCGAATCATTGGCAGAAATATTTTGGCTGTGCCAGGAGGAACGCGAAGAAGGACGGATCCCACCGCCAGACCAAATACGGCGATGGAGAAGAGCAGCACGGGACTGGGATTTAGACCTTTGGCTCGATCGTCTAAATGAGTCCCCAGTCAGCGTAGATCTGCTAGACGCAATACGTCCCGTACTGAGGGAATAGGTGGACAGGGACAGCGGTGTGTTGACGTACCGCCTCACACAGGTGCTGACCGGGCATGGCTGCTTCGGTCAGTACCTGTGCGACATGGCCAGACGCGAGCAAAACACTGCTTGCCATCATTGTAATGACGACCGGGACACGGCGCAGCACACGTTGCTCGTCTGTCCCGCTTGGAGCAGTCAAAGAGCGGCCCTACAGGCCACTATTGGACCCGACATCACGCTGCCGGCCATCGTTCGTGCGATGCTGGACAGCCAACACTATTGGAGGGCAGTCGAGACATTCGCTGAATCGGTGATGTCGTCGAAGGAGGAGGCGGAGCGCAGGTGAGAGGCGGAGGCGCACGATCCTCGGAGAAGGCCGAGGCGGAGACCAAGGGCCAGACATGGTCACGACGTCCCGCCTTAGCAGGGGAGCTCGGGGCGTCGGCATGGGGATGCCGTCGCCCATGACATCGAGTCCCGGGTAGGCCACGATGCGCTAGGTGTTCTAGCGCATCGTCGCGGAGTGGTGTGGAATGTGGTGTTTCCACGAGTGGAGCCCAAAGAGGCAGAGGTGGTGGGGCTGCGGTCGTGCGGTCGTATATCACGTGTTTCCCGTAGTGCCACCTTGAGGAGCAGGAACACCGTTGGGGTTTTAGTGGGTAGTCCCGGGTGCGGATACTACGTCCGCCCCGGGGAGTCCCACATACCTCGGTAATCCTCCCTAGGCCCCGGGGATGCGTAAATGCAACCACGAAAACCCTTTGATATGATCTCAGGGAGCCCGAGGGACATGCTAAAGCTGTCTTGGGACCCGCAACGAAATTAATCAGAAGAAAATAGGAGGAGTAGGAAGAATTCCAGATTCCCTCCCCAATATAAAGCGGGATACAGCACAAAGTTGCAGTGACCGAAAGTCAAAGAACTGAAGGGGAGAAGCACCACGGGAATAAACGTTAATAATAATAGTGACTACTACGCTAGAGCTAAATTAATTTATTGTGTTAGACTGTTGCCAATAGTAATTGTGACAAAAACGCTTGAAGGCACGGAACTTCCTAGCGCTGTCCACGAGATCACCGTAGTATGCGACACCAGATGTGTAGAGTAGGTTGTTTAGCATTGTAGTTCTTTCGTCCTGCCAGAGACTGCACTCCTAGAGAACATGATGAGCTGTTTGTTCAAACATGTTGCCTTCGGTCGAGCACTCGCACATGGGTGATGCTACCAGATTAAATCCGTAGAGTTTGGCCTTAAAATTTCCATGACCGGTCAGGAATTGAGAAACGCAGTGATCAATATCCATCCAATGTTTGGATAGTCGTTCACGAATATTAGGGAAAAAATTATAAAGATGTCGCCCTTTGGTCGAACAGTCCCAACGCGTCTGCCATTCGGAGATTAGGCTTTGCAAAGAGTTTTCTAAAGGTTCAAACAATCTTGCTATTTTATTTCTATCGCAAGCGCTTAAAAAGAACGGGTTGTCAATGTTTTTGTTATGATAGTACATTGTCGCACGATGCTGAATCTCAAGGTCAACGGGTAAAACTCCGGCTAACACGGGCAAGGCTTCGGTGCTTGTGGTTCTGTAAGCTTTGCACAAGAATATAAGAGCAAGACGTTGGCTTTGTAGCAACTTGCGACGACCCACGCCGATAGTTGCTCTGTCGGCCCACACGGAGGCCCCGTAGCAAATGCTACCAAGGTAAGTAGCAGTGTAAATTAATTTTAGGGTTTTGAATGAGAGGCCCCATGTCGACGTAGATATTTTTGTAAAGGAGTAAAAGTTGCGTTTCCCTTTCTCACCGGTTTGAATTATATGTTCTAAAAATGTGAATTTATTTTCTAAGTAAAAACCAAGATAACAGAGTGACTGTTTGCGTTTAACGTTAATATTGTCAAGTTTAATGCTAGTGGAAGATATAAGGGAACCTTTTAAAAGAATTTGGTAAGTTTTTTGCGCGGCGAATTTCAGACGATTACGCTTACCCCAGTCAGATATTAAATTAAGACTACTGTTGGCTTTAGACTCAATTTCGGAACGCGAGTTTGCTTGAACGACAAGAAACCCGTCATCGGCGTAACCAACTAGTATACAAAGCGGTGGAAGTGGAAGACTTAACAAATCGTCGAATCCGATGTTCCATAATTTAGGCGAAATTACCGATCCTTGAGGGCAGCCGCACGTTAAATTTTTGACATGTGTACAATGTCCTAGACGAAGCTTAGTTTGACCGTTAGAAAAGTAAGAATGTATTATAGAATAAATATTGCAGTAACACCCTCGATTTTTTAGTTTTAATAGCACCATCGGCCACCAGGCATGGTTGAAGGCCCCGGAAATATCTAATGAAATAGCGACCACGTATTTAGTTTCCGACAAATTAACTATTTTTCTTACTTCTAACGCCGCGTCCACAGTCGATTTCCCGGCAGTGAAACCGAACTGATGGCTATGGAATTTAGGGCCACCGGGTAGCAGGCGAGGTACGATGAGACGTTCTAGTAATTTACCTAAGCAAGGCAGTAACGTTATCGGACGGTAAGATTTTGGGTCGTCAGGAGGTTTGTTTCCCGCTTTAGGTATTAATTTTATGCAACCGGAACGCCAAATTTTTGGAAATATACCTTCTGCGATACATCTGTTGTAAACATATAGATTCGATGAATTGGCCGCTAAACACGCTTGCTTTATCATAATATTCGATATATTTAATAAACTCCTCCGGGGTTGGTAAATCTGAGACCGGTGTATGAATGGGATCTAACATTCTACTCCTAATGTCGCGATGGTGTTCATCATCCAAGGAGGGCTCGTCGTCTGGGATGAGAACGTTTAGATATGCCTTCGCCATTTCCTCTAAACTACAAGTGTAAGGCTGCGTCCCCATCAGACACGCGGCACGACGCCGCCACCGTGATACGGTACGGCGCCGCACCGTGTCACGGTGCCGCGTACGGTGCGACCCTATTCAGTCGATATTTACGCTCGAACGAGAGTGTTTGTCCAGACAATTTTTTTAAAATAAAATAAGGGGGCAAACGAGCAAACGGGTCACCTGATGGAAAGCAACTATACTGTCGCCCATGAAAACTCGCCAACATTAGAAGAGCTGCAAGTACGTTGCCACTTGCCGGCCTCTGAAGGTTTGCAGGTCGTATTGAAAATATAGTGACAGTAATTTATTTCAGAGTTTTACAGTGCGCAGCAGAAAGTTACGCAAAAAACGCACGGTGGAAGACTGCCACTCATCAAAGTGATGAGGATGGTATATTTTTCGCGTGGGACGATGGCGAAAAGTTGCAGGTGGTATGATGGCGAAAAGTTGCAGGTGGTATGATTCCGAACAAATTCTTAGAGCACTCCCCGTGATACAACCGATAGAGGATGTAGAGACAGTAGAGTGAAGCCACTTGTGATTTAGTTTATTCTTAAAATATATTATATTTGACATAATTTTTTAGGGTTCCGTACCCAAAGGGTAAAAACGGTACACTATTACTGAGACTTCGATGTCTGTCCGTCTGTCTGTCTCCAGGCTCTTACTCAAGAACCGCTATAGCTAGACTTCTGTAATCCTCACAGATTGTGTATATCTGATGCCGCTGTAACAACAGATACTAAAAACTATATAAAATTAAGATTCAAGGGAGGCGGCTCCCATACAACAAATGTGATTTTTGCCCTTTTTGGCTCCTAATCTATATTGGCTATATTATGTAGACACATGATTTTTTTACGAAGTTCTCAATTATGTATATACTTTTATATTTAATTGCAAAATTAAAATAAAATAACTCATTAAGCGGGGCTCCCATACAAAAAACAATTTTTCCCTACTTTCACTCTATAACGGTACGGAACCCTTCGTGCGCGAGTCCGACTCGCACTTGGCATTTTTTTTTCTATTTGATTGTACATTATTGTCTATCAACATCGCTTTCACGAGAAAGATCACAAAAACAAAGGAAATAACTAGTTGATTCGAAGTAGATACCACACTGTGTATCTCAGATTTATTTTATCAAATAATCGGTTTCGGTTATGGTATAGAAAAAAATGAATTGCATATTTTCAATCTACTATTTATGCTCTTCTTTGCTGTACATAAATTATTTTAATCGACTATGGGTTTTTTTTTGGGCATAGTCCTTTAATGGGTGAACTTTTATATGTGAGTAGTGAAACTAGACCTGATATAGCTTTCAGTGTGAATTACCTTAGTAGATTTCAAAATTGTTATAACGATACAAATTTTGAATATGCTTTGAGAGTCCTAAAATATTGTATTTAATAAGAAATTTAAAATTAACATATACAGAAAATTCTAAGTCTGATATTATGGATAGTTTTGTTGATGTCGACTGGGCAGGAGATACTTGTGATAGAAAATCTACTTCTGGTTATGTCATTAGATTATTTGGAAATGTTATTTATTGGAAGCCTAAAAAACAAAATAGTGTAACAAAATCTTTTACTTTTGCAGAATATGTAGCAATGTCTGAAGCAGTTTCTGAAATAGTTTTTCTATGCAGTATTGTAAATGATGTTGTAATAAAAATTGATAAACCTACAAATATTCATGAAGATAATTCAGGAGTATTGCTAAATATGATAATTTCACTAAGAATTCGATACATATTGAAGTTCATTATCATTATGTCCATTAAAATTGTAAGAATGGTACTATACATGTTGTAAAAGTAAATTCAGAAGATAATATTGCTGATATTCTAACTAAGTCTTTAGGAACAGTTAAGTTTGTGAACTTTAGAGATATGTTGAATTTAAAATAGTTATTTAGTTGCTAACTAAGTCGTTAGGAACAACAGTTAAGTTTGTGAACTTTATAGATATAAGGCATTGTTAAAAACTTATAAGTTGTTATTTTGTTTAGTTATAATAACACAAATGTAAGGAGGTGTATTAATTATTATAAAATACATTTATGTTATCTGTTGCAACACAGTTTTTCTGTCTGTGGTGTAAGCTTATTGTTTATGTTAGAAAAGAAATCTATGTTCTTTTTGCTCGGATCCGTGTTTGGTGTAAAAAGGTAAAAAGATATTATGTTCAGGAAAATAAAGTTAAAGTCAAGATAAAAGCGGTTTTGATTATTTAATAATTGTATAGGAGTTCCCATAAATAATTGTTTTATTTTGGTTTTAGTATCTGTTGTTATAGCGGCAACAGAAATACATAGTATGTAAAAAATTCAACTCTCTAGCTATCACCGTTCTTGAGATACAGCCTGGAGACAGACAGACGGACAGACACCGAAGTCTCAGTATATATATGGATACGTTTTTACCCTTTACGTATGGAACCCTACAAGAAGTTTTTTATCAAAAAAAAAAATAATAACATGGCGTAACAAACTAGATTCTTCAAGGGTTGAGTAGAGTCAATATCGGCGTAAAATTATATTAAAAACAAATATCAGCGAGTTCCTGTGAATATGGGAGGAGGGGGACACTTGATACTAAGTATACTCAATAGGGAATACTGCGCGAAGGTCGGAGCTGAGGGCGTTACTACCACATAAAATTAATAATCCAGACAAAATCTGACATGTTGCGCACGTCATATCAGAACATTGGCAGAAATGTTGTCAAACGTCGGCCAAAACTTTTTGTTTACTGTCTGTACTGGTTCTGCATCAGGTGCAGTATCGTGGGCAATAATATAAGTATTATCGTTACTACAGAGGCTATCTCCTACCTAACCCACCTTTTACAGAGAAACTTGGCAGTGTAAGGTAAATTTTCCAAATGTTGTCTTAATGTCAATGTTTTTAACGGACTACGAAAAAGATCGGAAGGATAATGATTTTGTTAGTCTATGTATGTGTGCTAGTAGCGGCTTAACTGCTAGTCCTATTAGTGATAACGTGATCACAATTTAAACAATCGAAAATTATTTAATGTCACGAGAGGAAAACGAATTTCACGCAACGGTAACAAAAACACCGCAAATTAAAAACGCAAATGCGGTCATTTGACCGCTCCGGTCTTTCTAGTGTTAAACTAATGGAATTATGTCAATAGATTATTAGTAATGATGCCGCAATAACAAAATAATATTAAGTTTATTTTTTTAAATTTGTATTTTCATAAAGACGGTTTTTTAATTACTATCTGTAAATAAACTATTTTGTGGAAACGGTATAATATTTTATAAACAATAGAGGGATCAAGTGTCCCTCTTCTCCCTTATTATAATTGTCATTCGACGTGTTATATAAACCTAGGTACATCTCAATGCAAGTACCAGTGTGGTGCACAGTTCTGTACAATGGTTACAATACGACTAATGTTCCTAGGTTTGATTCCGGTTTGTCTTGCAGGTAATTTATTTATACCTAGATTTTGTCTGCAGCTTCTATCCTACTGAAACAGTGTTGGTATATCATCAGGATAGAAATCCTACATTTACTTACACAAGAAATAACAAAAATAAGTGATTTATATTATTTATTTATTTATAAGGCATGTCAACAGAATGAATACAAGCTTCCTTAAATAACTAACAATTAGGTCCACATTTGGCTACTGTTTTGCATTGGTGTTTCATTCCACATAAAATCTGGTTTTGAGTTAATAATGCAGTTTTGTTCTTTATAACATAAGGTATACGACAGTGAAATCCATTTTTTTGAAAACCCACTGTACGTGTAGCATATTCTAGAGTACAAAAATGGTTAATGCTTATTCCTCTTAGTGAGGTTATGTATATAGCATTTATGTACTATGTTTCTAAAATGACTTGTCGTTGTCGTTTCACGAGAGTCAAAGTATATACCTATGCACACCAATTTTCATCAAAATCGGTTCAGTGTTAGGTGCAAATCGTTTTTGTTTATCATACGGGTACCGTAGGTATCTTTTTCCCGGATGTAAAGTATCCTATGTCCTTTCCCGAGACATAACGTATCTGTATACCAAATATCATCGAAATCCACGTAGCCGGTAGCGATATAAGCTAAATTCATTTTTATTTAATGCCTGGGAACCGTACATTTTTTTTAAATAAAAAGGACCCTATGTCCTTTCCCGGGACTCAAAGTACCTACATACCAAATTTCAGAAGAATCGGTTCAGCGGTTGGGTCGTGACAAGGTTATTTTATAACATTTTGGTAAATTAAAGCACTTAAATTTGTATTGAAAGAACAAATCAGAATTTTGCATTTATGTGAAATATCACAAAGGACATTAATGCTATGTAATAAGCCCTATAGCAATATTGCATTTACCATTTTTATACGTTTTCTCTTAAAACTGAATGTAAAATTAAAATGTTTTTTCATAATCATAAGCTATGCATTTCAACAAAAAAAAGATACCGCACAATAACATTTTTTTTGCTTAAAATAAGCAGAAAATAAAGATTATTCCAAAGAAACTTAAAACGCCGATTACTTAAAACTAGTCCGATGTGGGATGACGACACACCAACGTTTAACAGCATCCATTTAGCATTCATGTCAAATAAAGACATGCACAACATTATTTTTTAAAACACAATGCCACATTAGACAAGACTTAACAATTAATTATTACATGAGAGAATGAAAATTACAAGAAAAAATATATAATGTCAGAAAATACTAGAATATTAAAATTACACAAAAAAAAATAAAAAAAAAGTCCAAATTACCATGTCAATAAATTGCAAAATACAATAGAGAATAAAAAAATATACATTATTCACTAAGTTATTACATAATAGTTCTTCTTCTTCTTTTACATAATAGTTACTGACATCAATAGAAATGTCAAGTGTCAAAAAAATATAAATAAATTATGTATACAATTATTTATAAAATAACAAAACAATGAATAATAATTGCGAATAAAAAAGCGTTCTTGCCGACATTAGTTTTATGCCTGGGAATATTAAAGAAACGCTTCTGCCTTATCCTAGTGTTAGGCCTGGGTACTACTAGTCCTATGGTTTGTAATAGTTCCTGGCAAGGGGTGGAACCTGTGACAAGATCTCTCAGGAATACCAGATCAAGCATGCGTCTACGATCTGATATTTTGTCAATTTTAAAAACCGAAAGTCTGTCATTGTATGGCAATTTATTGTTAATCTGCGGGGTGACATAATATGCCAAGTGTCTCGTAAAAGATCTCTGAATCGATTTGATACGTTGGGAATGGATTTCATAACAGCGGTTCCAAATAATACTCCCGAATTCTAATATGCTGCGTACGAAGTTATTATACAATAGAATCCTAGTGCCGGTGCGCCTAAAGTCTTTTGAGTTACGCTTGACAAACCCTAACGTCTTCGATGCTTTCTTTATCATATAATCAAAATGTGGCACAAAAGTTAGTTTGGAGTCAATTAGTATTCCTAAGTCGCGAATTTCCGGTGTTTGTGTAATTGAGCAATTGTCAATTTTTTTTTTTTTAGGAAATAAGGGGGCAAGCAAGCAAACGGGTCACCTGATGGAAAGCAACTTCCGTCGCCCATGGACACTCGCAGCATCAGAAGAGCTGCAGGTGCGTAGCCGGCCTTCTAAGGGGTAATAGGGGAGGGTAGGGAAGGGAATAGGGGCGGGCACGGAAGGGAATAGGGGAGGGTACGGAAGGAAATAGGGGAGGGTAGGGAAAGAAAAAGGGTAGGGGATTGGGCCTCCGGTAAACTCACTTACTCGGCGAAACACAGCGGAAGCGCTGTTTCACGCCGGTTTTCTGTGAGGACGTGGTATTTCTCCGGTCGAGCCAGCCCATTCGTGCCGAAGCATGGCTCTCCCACGACAATGTGGTAGGAAGTTGACAAAACTTTCTTTTTCTTTGTGAATTTGATGTGGCGACATTTGGAGGCATATAATTCCATTTTGTTGTCAAGACACCACTGATGGATACGGTCAAGATCAGATTGAAGTAAAAAGGAATCGAATGAAGATTTAATAACTCTTGAAATCTTCATATTATCATCGGTGAACAAAGAACACCGGCAGTGGTGTATACAAGATGTAATATCGTTGATGAACAATAAAAACAATATTGGTCCTAAATGCGAACCTTGAGGAACGCCAGAAGTTGCAAAATATTTAAGAGATTCATGTCCGTTTACCACTACGGTTTGTTCTCTCCCGCCAAGGTAAGAAACGAACCAGTCGAGTAGCCTGCCCCGAATGCCATATTGTTTTTTCAACTTGAAAGTTGAAACACAGTAACGCATGATCAACGCACTCGAAATATCGGTATAAACAGCGTCGACTTCGTTCTTATTGTCAATAGCCTCGAAAATGGGTGTCAAATATTCGACTAGGTTGGTAATCACTGACTTTTTCTTTCGGAACCCATGTTAGTAGTCATTAATTAAATTTTTACAATGATTTGTCAGAATATCGCAGACCAGAGACTCGAAGATCTTAGCAAATGAAGACAAGATAGCTACAGGCCTATTTGCTGTTGTTTCCTTTCTTGAATATTGGCACAATTCTCGCTTTTTTCCACTCACTAGGAAATACACCAGTATCCAAAGATTTATATTTAAATATCATCATGAGTGGAAGTGACAACATTTTTGCACACCTTTTAATGAACAGCGGTGGTATATTATCTGGTCCCGCTCCTTTATTTGGATCGATGGATTTTAAAATTTTGATTATCTTAGACTCAGTTAAAACTATTCCAGAAAGTATACTGGAGTATTTCGTTTTATGCTCATCAAGCGAGGAAAGTTCTGGAGTTGTGTTTCTAGGAAAATATTCGAGTATACGGATTTAAACTGAGAGGCGAACAAGTTTGCGACACTTGTATCGTCTGTTGCTGTTTCGTCGTCCTTACACTGGAAGGTAAGTAGTTGGAACTTTTTTTTATTTTTTATAAATGCCCAGATAAGCTTTAGCATTAGATTTGATACTACATTCTACAGTTTGTATGGAATTTCTATGGCAAGTTAATAATAATTTATTGGAACGTTTTCGTAAAGTTCGAGTTCTAGCCTATCACGGGGATTACCAAATTTTCGCATGTTATGTCTAATTTTGTCCTTTTCTTTTAATAACATAATCAAGTCTTTGGTAAACCAAACAGGATACTTGGATTTCCGAGGCTTTCGCTTAGGTACATGTTTCTCAATGATAACATTAAGTTTAGAGTAAAAGGAAGAGACCATTTCGTCAACATTCCCACAGTGGAGAAAGGCATCATGCCAGTCTTAAGTCATTCAATGCTTTAAGCACAGTATAGCAATATGACATATCCCTAGCTATTCTGTGCTTTAAGTATACTAGGGTAGTCAGCTCGAAAGAAATTAAAATCAGAACGTTGTGACTTCTCTTGCCGTGGAGCAGTCACACTCCATTGAGTTTCTATTTCGAGAGGAGGATGATACGGGTCTATCTTACTTATGCTATAGAGAGATTAATTTACTCGACATGGAACATTTGTTAGTACTAGATCAAGAATCTTGCCGTCCTTGTTCAGTGCACTATTTTTTGATTATGTCCCGCTAATGAAAGAAATAGCCTGTCTTGTTGTTATAATTGCAAGGATATGATTCTTAATCATATCATCGTCTCTCAAATGCCAATCGATGAAGCTCATGTTAAAATCACCTATGATTATGACATCATCAAGATCGTTAATGACATCGATACTATTATTAACATAAACCTATAGTATATATTAAGTCTATGATTATTAATAAACATATCTAACTCTTTCTGTTTAAGAGAGAGAGAGAGAGAGGTATAAACAACACATATACCAATCTTAACACATTGTTTGCCAATTATTGTAAGGTTCAATTGTACCCATAAATCGTCACATAATATGCTTTCCTTATTAATTAAACGAACACTATTTAAAGTTTTATTTACAGCTATAAGTAGTCCACCACCATCGCTCTGATTGTAAAATTCAGAGGTAGTATGGTCACGACGATATACGCGATACCTATCGTCAATGAACTCTTTGTCAGAAATATTTCAGTCAATATGATGAGGACATAATTCTCTTGCAAAATATTTTTATATATATCATTTGTCTTAGTCCGCATTCCATGAATATTCTGATAATACATACGAACCATTGTTTCTGTAGGTGTTTACGGACACACGAGATAAACTAGTGCTAAAGATTATTATATTATGTTATCTTTTAGAGCTTTCAGTTGGTCCATACTATTTATTACTTTTGCAGGAGAATGTTCGTTCTTTCTTATGAAATTTTTTCCATTACGAACCCACACAAACTGGATTGAGAGTTCTTTAGCTTTGACTTTTGTGGCTGCGTGAAGAGCTTTTTTTCTGGCGTCAAATGTTCGCATATGTATATTATATTATTCTTTTTCTCTCCGCCAATAATGCTTGCTAGTGATAATGCTTTACAGTGTTTAATGTCCCTTATACACAATTCGCTGTAAAAGTAGCAGTGCTGAATGAACATATTTCTTTTAGTAAGTAGCATGGGCAAGCGTTTTAAACTAATGTGATTAGATAATAGTTAATTTAAACTTCCTAGTTTATACTTTTGTTACACATCATTTAATGTGTGCTTAATAAA
Organism: Aricia agestis; assembly: GCF_905147365.1. Lineage (NCBI taxonomy): Eukaryota > Metazoa > Arthropoda > Insecta > Lepidoptera > Lycaenidae > Aricia > Aricia agestis. Next base: position 14,447,661 of record NC_056420.1, read on the forward strand.
TAATTTAAATTTACAAAAATAAAAATATTACTCTTTCAGCGCTGCTACTTTACCATGAAATCTATACAGTAATATCATTTTGTTTTGTTACAAAGTGATAATTTTACTATCGCATTCAAATTAATTACTTGAATTAATATTGTATTGAATCAGTGGGTTACAGTTAATAAACCATACAAAAATCAAAACCCGAGAAACAAGAACATCCATCCATCTTTCACACTTTCTCAAGAAGCGTTTATAATTGTAATACTATGTGTTTTTTTGCAGATGGATTCAACTATTTATCTGAGGTATTTCCTATATTCTTAATAATAATAATAATATACTGAATACTGATACACTTACGGCCGGGCGCGCACTAGCGGCCAGGTCGCGGCGGCCATCGGAAGTATGGTGTGGCCGCTGGCCGCCGCGCCGTGCGGCAGTGCGCGTGATCTATGGGTCAATTCAGACCGCAAGGCGACGAGGCGAGGCGAGGCGCGGCGCGGCATAAATTCGTATGGATTTGACAGATTTCAATTGCGTGAGACGTTTTGCGAATCTGTCAAATCCATACGAATTTAGAAATGCATCTACGCGTTACGTTGCGGTCTGGATTGACCCTATGGCGGTTTCATACTAAGATACAGTTTGACAAGGCTTTAATTGAACGTGGGTGACATAGACGGGAGCGCTGCTGGTAAAGGAGAACTGTCAACAGTCAAACACATGTCAAAAATGACGTTTTTGTATGATAGAAGCGTTTAGTTCCTTTTGTCGCCACGTTCAAATAAAGCCTTGTCGAACTGTATTTATCTCGATGGCAGTCGCGACCGGCCGCTGCGGTTTGGCTGCTAGAGCGCGCCCGGGCTAAGGGTCAATTCAGACGGCAACGCGACGCGTAGATGCATTTTTAAATTTCTACTGAATTGACAAATTTTAATCTTCTTTTCAGTCTTACAAATCTGTCAAATCAATACAAATTGAGACGCATCGCATGTATAATATTATATACGCCATACACCGTAGTCCGTAGCGTGTATGGCGTACATATAATACACGCTACGATTTACCGGAGAGGTCTACCTGCGCAGGTATGCTGGTGCAGGTAGACCGGAACGTGTGTGGGAATAGACATTTATTTCAATTATCTCAATTCCATACATTTTCATCGGCGATTCTATAACGAAGTGAAAACGAAAAGATTTTGGCTCACCCCTCAGGCCATTTCGCCGAAACTTTTTCGTTTTCGCTTCGTTATAGAATGCCCGATCAAAATGTATGGAATTGACATAAGACGAGTCGAACGTCAACGTCATATTAACGAACGCTTATGTCAATTCCATAAATTTTCATCGGCGATTCTATAGCGAAGCGAAAACGAAAAGCTCTCACCCCCTTGTCACAGAATAGCAATATTAATAGGGATATGTCATATTGCTATACTGTGCCCTTGTGCAGTTTTTTAGGCATGCTCAGTCGACTGATACCTGTGCAGTCATACCTGTACAGGCGGCCTCTCCGGCAAACCGTAGCGTGTATGGCGTACATAAGGGTTAATTCAGACTGCAACGCGACGCGTAAATGCATTTTTAGGGATCCGTACCCAAAGGGTGAAAACGGGACCCTATTCATGAGACTTCGATGTCTGTCTGTCCGTCTGTCTGTCTCCAGGGTGTATCTCACTGTGTCTAGCTATAGCGGTTCTTGGAACCGCTATAGCTCTATAATGGTACGAAACTCTTCGTGCGCGAGTCCGACTTGCACTTGGCCGATTATTATTAAAGCATGGACTTGACAGAATTGCAAGACGTCTCACGTTCCCGCGCGTTCACGTTCCCTGAGATCATATCAAAGGGTTTTCGTGGTTGGATACCGCTGTCGATCCTGGCGACACAGGAGATACAGTGGTGGGAATGTGTGGTGGGCCAAAGCCCGTTAAAAAAAGACGTCTCGCGCAATAGAAATCTGTGAATTCAGTACAAAATGCAACTATGCGTCGCGTTGCGGTATTATAAAGCCAGACCTAGGGTCACCTAGGTCTGGCTTTATAATACCTATTATTAATATTTTGACACTAAGGCCAAATCTTATTAAACTTAATTGAAACTTATTTTAATTAAAACTATAGAGTGGTATTTTCCATTTTTCCACACCACAAATTTAATTAATTGTTATACTTAATATTATTGAGATGTTTTAAAAACTATTACTTAATCGCAGGATGAATATCCAGACTATAACTCTTACAAATATTTGGACTCGGGTAAGATTGATATCAATTTATTACATTATTTTTAAATACCTCCGGCATTTTATCAGGAAGTGGTGAACAGCCCCTTAAAATCTATAAAAAACTGACGAGCCTTTGTGTTAAAAATAACCCCCATACTACTTATACTAATTTTATTATAAATGCGAAAGTGTGTCTGTCTGCCTGTTACCTCTTCACGCCCAAACCGATGAAACTATTTTGCTGTAATTTGGCATGAAGTCCCAGGAAAGGACATAGGCCACTTTTATCATAGAAACAAGTACAGTATTTTAAATGTAAAAAAAAAAATATTGGCGCAACGGAGTTGAGGGCGTCATCTAGCTGGTAAATATAGTAGTAATAACTAAAAGTACAAGAATATTGTTTTATTAGTGCTAAAGTTTCATTAGTCGGTCATAGTAATTCGTATTTTGAACTGGAAGCTCTTAAATTAAATGAAATCAAATTTTCAGTGTGCAATTTGCATATGAAAGGCTGGGATCTGACAAAGCAGACGAGGAGGAGGAGGATGAATGAAGGTACAGATGCCGGGCCCGGTACTTTCCCTTTCATGGTGAGCAATGATTATTTAGAGAAGTTGATTCAGAAGCAAATGATAAACGTTGGTCACGTTACCTCAAACCCAGCTGACAGGAACTGACCAACATTATTGACATAACCTTACCAAAATGTAGGTCTACCGTCTACGCTGAATGAGCAATTTTCTTGTGATTTATCCAGGCTAATGTTCCAGCGTCATGAGTTACTGCCCATGCAAAAGACAAAAAAAAAAATACTTCACAAAATTTTACAGTAAACTCTATACAGGGGACTCAGATAACTAAAATGTTCATATTCATATTCATATTTTCATATTTCTTTATTTGCTTCAAGCTGGCTTCAAGTAATATATGTTATCACTTTGTCTTATTACACCCTGAGTAAGCGTTGCGTTAATTCATCGTATGTTATACCAGGGGGCCGTCGGCTGGCGCTTCAAGGACACCTCCAAGTACTCTTTCCAGTGTGGCTGCACTCTCATAAGTGAGAAGTTTTTTTTGACGGCCGCGAGTTGTATAACCTCGCCACACGTCACGGCAAGAAAATATGCCAGCACCAAGCCCGAAGTAGTTGCGTTGGGCATCGAAAATATTGCCGACATATACACTGTTAGTGTGCTCAAATACTTATTTGACTGTAAGATAAAACGACCATTACCGCTTTTAGAGTTGTTACCACAAAAAATCCTATCCCAACCGATCAACCTACGTTTGGAAATCTCAATTCTTATTTTCAATTATTATTGAGAGTCTTTCCTTTTAGTCCTTATTCGAATACGATATCTGCAACGTTTCATTAAAATCGTTCTAGCCTTTCGGAGGAGTCTGTTGTCCGACATACCAACACCATAAATCAATTTTACAGGTAATAAAGGAGAGGCAACCGAAAATTGTTAAAATTTTTAAAGTTACAAAGCACCCTGAGTACAGCTCACCCCAAAAGTATCACGATATAGCAATAATAGAGACGAAAGGTAACATTGACTATACGAAATTCATCTTCCCTGCGTGCGTGTGGACACAGGAAGGTAATCCTGAGAAGGGGGCGGTCGTCGTTGGATGGGGATTTGGTAACTCAGGTAAGGCTGGAGTTATATGCGTCCGCGGTCCGCCCGGATGCGCGATTTTGCGGCCACATCGAGTGATTACAAGCATGACATCGTGAGCACGTCTCTATTTAAATAAATCGTTCCATATATCTGCTTGTGATCTTCCAATGTAGAGACCAAACTATGCATTGGTGGCGCTGTATCGACATTTTTGATCTACTATAAAGAAGAGATAATGAAAACGTTGTGTAAACCCCCTGAGGGTCTGCGATCTCGTCTAACCCTGTAATGGTTTTGTTATTTCTTATTCAAGATGAAACAGGTCAACAAGCGGAGCACCTGCAGTATGCCGAGGTCGATTTTGTGGACAATTACGAATGTGAACAAGTGACGAGCAAGTGGGATAGACACCTGTGGAAACAAGGTGTCGTCGAGAGCCAAATATGTGCTAGAGGGGTGAAACCGGGTGTTAGTACGTGTGAGGTAAAAGAACTGAGCCTTGGTGACTTTCTGATCCTCGCGACAAGCGACCGCGACCGACAAAATTCAAATAAAATGCTACTCTATGACCTAGGTCCTAGGCTATAGGGCCTCGTTACTCGGGCAATCAAAATGGCCGAAAACCCTGTCACATCACTGTACTCGATAGGTGTTATAATCTCTACAAAGAAACAACGGCACGCTTCACCCTGCGCCGGCACGTGTATTGTGATAGAGACAGATACAGTAAATCGAGGTAACGTAGTCCTGTGATTCCTCCTTCAAAATAGAGCCTATCTAATTTTTTTAAAATATCTTCAGAAAGAGTGAGTCTATGCCTTTACGTTTTTATTTTATCATAAAGATCTTGCAAAATTTGTTTTATGGTCGGTGGATTGGCGCGGTACGGGGCATTCATTTTTTGCGATTTTTGAAGGGTCATATTTTTTATTTATAAGTAAATTTAGAAAACATTTAACGTAGGGGCACGAAAAAAGAGCCACGGAGGTGTCAACCGAACACATAAAAGATTATAACATAAAAATGGCTATAAAAGACAGGAACGATAAAGTCCTGAGCCACATGGCGGGTAGATTCGACACAGAACGATATCTCTTTACGAGTAACACCCTACCCCTAATTAAAATTCATAATATTATTTCAATTATCCTTGGTGCGAAAAATCTAAATAATAAAATAACAAAAAAAGGATATGGACGAACAGTCCATAGACGGCCCCAATTTTATAAAAAACTTGTAACTTTAACAGATCCCAATATTGTGTAAAAATCATTTGTCCAGGGAGTAAATTGGGTAATACGTTTGTATGGAAAACAGTGGTAGGCTCTTAACTAATGTCGGTAGAACATGAAGCCTATGACCTAGGTCCTAGGTCATAAAATGGAATTTCGGTCTCTTTCCACAAGGAAATAATAATAATATTTATGGACGCTTTACACCACGTCAGTCTGGCCCCGTGCTAAGTACCTGAAGGACTTGTGTTACGGGTACCAGACAACGGAAATATATTTTATACTTTTATACTATACACATTACACATATTTAAGATTTTTATTATATTATACACATATTTAATACACATCCATGACCCATGAACTTTGAAAACTTTTTGTTCCTTCGCCGAGATTCGAACGCGCGACCCCCGGCTTGAGCTACCAATAGCCCACCAACTGAGCCACAGAGGTCGTCATCGGTCGTCGTCGGAAAACAACCTCATTAAAAATATTTACGTTTTAAGGGTGATTATGGTGGGGCTTTGGTGTATTACGAGCGTGCCGATGGGAAGATCTTCCCTTCGGTAGTCGGTGTCACGTCGTTAGGTCAATGTGGCTCGTCCGACCCCGGCGTCTACACTCGCGTGTCGGAGTACGTCGTCTGGATACAGAGAGTTGTTTTCGATGGTAAGTAATAATAATGAGGCCTAAATATTTATACCTGCAGTGCTACCCCCGAAACTGAGGCCGTACCACGAAACCTTTTTGAGACTCAAACAATCGAACGAGAATGCCGCGTTCTACTCTAACAAACGTGAAATGACGTTGTTAGAGCGGGATGCGGTATTCTCGTCCGATTGTTTGAGTCTCAAAACGGTTTCATAGTAGGCCTACTGATACGATTTTGATTTACGAGTCAGATTAGTTACAAATTGAGCCGCAGCACGATCGTGCGCTAGTATAGCTGTCAGGAGTGGGAAAAGCCGTTGAGATTGAGCTGATTCGATTATGATTCTGTCGGAAGTAAGGCAGCTGCTACTTTGGGTAGGAAAACCGTCCGGATTATATACGGCAACTTACTGGTTACACCAGGCAAGGTGACTTTCCGATCTTTGACGCGGCTAGCCGCAACTAACAAAAGTTCAAATAAAATGCCACTTTATGACATAGACTATTCTGCCGTGCAGACACTAAAGCGCAGTAAGTGCAAAATCATGATTCGGAGAAAAACGCATTTAAAGTTTAAAAACGTAAAAAAATATATTAAAATGTATATTTTGTTTTATTCTTTGTCAACTTTATCTCAAAGGGAATAACGTAAACTTAATCCTAGACCTAAAGAATGCCCTAAAAACCCCATAAATAATTTATTACAGGCATTAATATTTTTGGGGCCCCTTTACTGCACAGAGAAAAACCGAGAATTACATATTAAAACGCCGTAAAAAAAGTGCATTCCTGCACTTTAGTTAGTCTTGTGTTCTGGAACATAAAAGAAGTAGTGCATACAAATGAAACAGCATAATAATTTAATTATGAAAATTTTATTTTTAATAATCAAATAGGATGCGTTTTTCATTTGAACTTCGTTTCTAAGCTAATTTATTAAAAAATCTGAATCGTTAATTAATATGGCGTCATTTTAACCATTGTTGATATAGTAACATCTAATATTGACCTCACCATGCAGTAATAATCATTATAATTGAATATTAAAATACGATTTATAATAGCCTGCAAGTACTTATTTCTTTTTGTAAAAGATAGTTGTACGAATTGCATACATACAACTCTTTCAAAGAATACTATGCAAATACTGCATTTTAGTAAGTAGTATAGATTATATCAATATAGCAATTCACTTTTTAAAATGCAGTATTATACCTGAATTTACTGCATTTTAATTAGTAATCACTAGTACTGATTAAATGCAGTAAAAACTGTTTGTATGGAGTTAACATATACTGCGTTCTAATTAGGTTTTCACGTGACTGTGTGCGTATACGAAACTATTTAAAAAACTGTATTTTATTTGTATTTACTGCGTTTTAATCTAAAATCATAAAAAAATGCTTGCAGCAAGTGATTTTACTGCGATTTATATAGCAATAATGTCTATTTGGCGGTAAAATGGGGTAGTTACTGCATTTTCAAAAAACTTTATGATTAAAAATAAAATACTTCCATTTAACGTAGGATAATGTGAGTAATTCAGAAATAAAGAGAAAAAAATGTAGATTTAGAATATATCAAAAACGGAAAATCACAAAAATACGCCTTACTGCGCTTTAGTGTCTGCACGGCAGTATAGGTATCATTTTCTACGAACATTTTGGGTAGCGACTCATGCTGCCGCCCCTTGTAGCGTGAAAGCTAGTGTCGTAAAGTAAAATGAAGCCTATCCTTATCTTATATCTTTAAACGAGCAATTCTTGTATATATATATATATATATATATATATATATATATATATATATATATATATATATATATATATATATATATATATATCATTGGAATCTCGGAATCGGCTCCAACGATTTTCATGAAATTTAGTATAAAGGGAGTATTCGAGGGCGATAAATCGATCTAGCTAGGAATCATTTTTAGAAAATGTTTTTTTTTTTCATGTTTTATGGATAATCGATAAACTGCAAAATATGACTCTTCCTGACATCTATTGGCGAATAAAAATACTATTTTGAGAGCAACTAATTGCTTTAACAACACAACAACAGCCAAAGCTATTCCAGCAGATGGCTTTGTTAAGTTACACGAAGTCAATGAGTGTTTGCTATACCGAGCAAAGCTCGGTCATCCAGGTACTGTCTATAAAGTGGCATTTTATTTAAATTTTTATCGGTCGCGGTTAGCTGTGGCCACGCTGTGTACAAAGATCGGAACGGTACCTTTAGAAGTGAGTACGCATTAAATCGCTTCAAACTCATAAAAAGTTTGTGATTAATGATTATCATTCAAGAGTTACCAATAGGTATACCGATGATATTTTCAAATAGTAGTGTGTAGCATTGTGCATAGCATTGTGCATAGTACCTATAAGGAGGGGAAGTAGGTTATGTCCGGCCCAATCCGCGATATAATTATTGCCTACTGTCCCAGGGTTATTAATTTTATTAGTCAATAAAGTTCAACAATGGTTTTCTTTCAAATATAGAAATTTATTCAAGATACAGAGCAGCATTCTTAATATTTAACAATTGACCAAGTGCGAGTCGGACTCGCGCACGAAGGGTTCCCTACCGTTATAGAGTGAAAATAGAGAAAAATTGTGTTTTTTTTTTGTATGGGAGCCCCGCTTAAAGTCAAAGTCTCAGTACTTAATAGGGTCCCGTTTTTACCCTTTGGATACGGAACCCTAAAAAGATAAAAATAAACCTGCCGGCTGCGTTGATGAATTATTAAGACACTCAAACACACAGCAATAGTCCTGCGATTATCAGACATTTTTGATTCATTCAGAGGCGCCGAAAAGCCGTGACATGCGAGTCTCGAGCAGTGTTATCCCCGTAGTATCCCTAAGTAGTCTGTGGTTAGCCCCGACTGGCGCACTGAGAAACAGGTTGAGATTTTAGATTTTGTTAAGTGTGGGTGCGGCGACGCATAGATACTATGGCGCACACATACAAGCCGCGCGCGGTGCCTTTGTATGAAGATAACTTTACTTCCCCTCCTTATACTATTGTATGTTAACAAAATACAAAATACAAAGCGAGCATTTTTTTCATCGCTCCTAGTCTAGAAGGTTGCCATCTTATTTCATTTAAACATAGAACTAACGGCAGAAAACAACGGGTTAAAACTTAAAGTAATTTTCCTTAAATCGCTTTTTTATAAGTATAATTTATAATCTTTTTTATAAGTATAAATATAAATAAATAAGTACTTATAATATATAATCATCACACACTTTCTCATCAATTCAAAAACAAGCGTTTATAATAATTTTTAATGTGATTTTCTGCAGCTGGACTCAACGAAGAATTTGAGGTAAGTATTTCCCTTTTTTATTAGTGTTATAAAAAATATTTATAATATTTTAAAAAGCTAAATTTTATAAACGATTATGTTCTATAGAATAAATATAAATGTTTAATTGCAGGATAGAGCTTCAAACTATCCTTCTGATAAAGATACTAACTCGGGTAAGATTTACATCAATATATTATCTAGTGCTTACTTTAAATAATATTATATTTACATGGATAAATTATTTAGACCTCTGTGGCTCAGGGGACGAGCGCGTGGTAGCTCAAGCCGGGGATCGCGAACTTGAATCTCGCTGACGAAATGTTTTCAATGTTCATGGATCATGGATGTGTATAAAATAATAATAAATAAAGTTCTTAAATAAATGCATTGTATAAAAGTGTTAAACAATTAACTATTTGCATTGTCTGGTAACTGTTACACAACTCATGTATAAAGTGAGAACATTTCGCTTTTGTTATTATCTAACTTATGCCCGCAGCTCCTTTCTCTCGAGAACACTGTTGGTATACTTACAAGATAAAAAGAAACCTTTATATTTTTATACCACCACCCCGATTCCGCTTTCATAGATCCATGTTTTAAACTGGAAAAACCATGCTAAAATACATCAAAATTGGTCCAAAAGATTCAGAATGAAATGCTTAAGCATTTCATTCTGAATGTTACGTACAATAGTCAATATTATAACAATTTAAATATATAATTTGAACATGCGTTAACAATTTTATGCAATGATTATTGTTTTTTTTACAGGTGACCCAATCGTATTTGAAGATAAGGTATCTTCTATTCTATGCGTTAGGATATTTTGTTATTTCCTTACAATAAAAACATTAATAATAATTTATGCTTGTGACAAGTAAGTGAGTGAGTGAGCGAGTGAGTGAATGAGTGAGATTCAAGTCCAATTATAAAATTAGTAATAGAGTGCGTGACCGGAAATATAACAGTCTAGAACGAAATAGCAAAATTAGAGTAGATATTTTTTGCAGGGACAATTTCAAAGGATAAGTGAACTCAGTAAGTTATAATTTATGTTATTTTAAATGATACTAGCTGACCCGGCAAACGTTGTTAAAAAAGTAGATAAAAACCTATTCTCAGGCCAAACGAATGTACATAAAAAATTTCAATAAAATCGGTTGAGCTCTTTTGGAGAAGAACACTGTGACCCGAACATTTTATATTATACTTATTAGAGAAAGACTAGCTAGCAGATTCGTTTTGCCATATTATTATGTACGTTGTGGGAATATGCTTAAGCCCACTATCATTTCAAATGTTGTTTATATATCACGCCAATCTCAAATAAAATCGGCCAAGTGCGAGTCAGACTCGCGCACGAAGGGTTCCGTACCATTATAGAGCAAAATTAGGCTAAAATTGTGTTTTTTATATGGGCTCCCATACAAAAAACTCCCCTTAATTTTTTTATTTTATTTTAATATCATTATTAAATATTATATTACACAAATAACTAAATACTTTGAGAAAAATTCAAGTAAGTACCTACCTGTTGCCATTATTTATATAGAGCAAAAAAGACCAAAAAAATCACGTTTGTTGTATGGGAGCCTCCCTTAAATATTAATTTTTTTTGTTTTTAGTATTTGTTGTTATAGCGGCAATAGAAATACATAATCTGTGAAAATTTTAACTCTCTAGCTAACCGTTCTTGAGTTACAGTCTGGAGACATACGGACGGAAGGACGGACGGACGGACGGACGGACGGACGGACGGACGGACGGACGGACAGACAAAGACGGAAAGACGAAGTCTTAGTAATAGGGTTACGTTTTTACCCTTTGGGTACGGAACCCTAAAAACTGCGATAGTGTGATTCAGAACTGTGCGGCGTTTAGTACGCTGCACAACGTTATTTCGAGAATGAAAAATATATTATGCTGATCGATTCTCAGGTGGGCTGTACAGTGTACAGTGTACTGGTGTACACGTTGGGCCAGCACGTAGAGTGCAGAATGTCGCTCCCAACAGCCAACTTATTATAATATATTCCAATATGTAACAACCCTAATGCCGCGGTTTTCAGACCCACTGAGTAAGCAGGCAAAATGTAATCAGTTATTATATAAGTTTATTCCTAGGTAAATGGGGGACCTACGTAGTTTGTTCGCGTTATATCAAACCTATGGACTAAGAGCTTGCGATGGCCAGACCTTCCTACGTTTCCTAAATCTGAAAGTTTACCTGTTTGTGGCCTTTACAGAGGTAAGGACGACCAGCAACTGTGGAGTTTCGGTTGCGGATACTTTGGGAGGTATCCACTTCTGATCTACCTGACCATCCAGAAGGAGTAAAGCTCAATTTCATAACTTATATTTCTCGCGTAAGTGGCGAAATCTCGTCTTTCAGTGCCGGACATTTTTAGCAGTTGCTTACTGCTAGACAGGCTCAAAGTCTAATACGAGATTTATACTCGCGTCTCGTGGCTCGGCTCGCGGCGCGTCTCGCGTCGAAGCGCGAGTGTAAACCAGGGATGTTGCGGATGCCGATTTTTTCACATCCGCGGATGTGAATGCGGATGCGGATTTTAAGAAGCTGACATCCGTGGATTCGGATGCGGATGCGGATGTTTCGGATCCAATATAAAATATAAATATACTATACTAGCGGGCCCGACGGACTACGTCCCGTCATAATCATAACTCATATCTATGAAGTTTAAATTGTCAATAGCGTAATGACTAATGAGTAATGACATAATTCTATACGGTGGTAAGGAATTCTTAATTTTCCTAATTATCCTCAGTTTTTTTTAAACCGTATTGTGAATCTACAACATTCTCGAACCTATTAAATAAAACATTAAAAAAAATCATCACAATCGGTCTAGCCGTTTAGGAAGAGTTCATTTACGATAAACAACATATTAAGATAAATGAAGAATTTATATATATTAAGGTAACTGAAGAATTAAAACAATGAAAAAGTATGAATATCATTTTTATTTATATATTATGTGCTACTAATTTGTTTTATCAATTATCATACATTTGTGATTTTTTTTAGAAGGCAGGTCGCTGTAGCCCTGACGTCACTGTGACCCATAAGGATCTATTGTGACTCCTTGGTACTAGAGTATCATCCCCAACCCAATATTGCTCATAAATCGAACGATATGGTTGGGGTTGGTGCCACAAATTTCCTCTGTGGATGAGTATTCGTGGCGACCAAGGTGTCTGTTCCTGCTCTGTAGTAGAGCAGGACAGTCGAAGAAAAAGTGAATAGTTTCATCCTCCTCATCACAGAATCTACAAGTCGTTATGCTACAAATATCCATTCTGTTTAGGTGTTTGTTGAACTTGCAGTGCCCATTTAGGCTTCTGGTAAGGATTCTTAATTGGTTCGTTGAGCTTGCAGTGCCTAGTTAGGCTTCTGGTAAGGATTCTTAATTAGTTCCTACCCAAGGCGAGCACTAATTTTGATAGTTTCTTGTCGAAGTCAGAGATTAGTGCCTTGGAGTGTTCAAGGCCAGGGGTCTCAGCCCATTGCCTCCTGCTTAGTCTGTGACCCCATTTCTTGAGCACTTGCTTTGTGGTACTGGGAGATATACCACAGACCGGTTCTGGGTCATATATGAATCTCTCAGCCCCTAGCCTAGCCAGTTCGTCAGCGGTTTCATTGCCGGGGACGTTACTGTGGCCTGGGACCCATACTAGGTGGATGTTACATATTTTGTAACACAAAAATAATTATTTGGAAATGAAAATTAAATGAAATAAATTCCCCTATTTTTTAACTTCACGATTTTTTAAATTAATACTCGAAGTTTTTGCGGAATATTGCTAAAAATAATAAAATTAATTTTAAGCTATGGATTTCCGCAAAGTAACGCCTGATTTTATTAACTATGGGAAATTATTTGAAAGGGCTTATTTTAACGCGCTAATCACAGGAACTATTGGTCCGATTTAAAAAATTATTTCAGTGTTAATTAGCCCATTTATCGAGGAAGGCTTAGGCTATATTTTATCACGCTAAGAGTAATAAGAGCGTGGAAAAAAACGGGGGAAATTATTTGAAAGGGCTTATCTCACGAACTACTGGAGCATTTTTTCTGTTATTTGGCACAGATAAGAAGTAGACCACGTGAAGGATCATAGGCTATTTCTTGTGTAATAATTTGTTTGTGAAATATCTAACTCACACGGGCGAAGCCACGCGGAATGTCTAGCTCTAGTATTAAAAATTATTAAAATTGCCGTTTTTCCGATTAAGGCGGTTACGACTTACGCAGAGCGTCGTAAATGAAACCCGCCCCTTTTCTTTCTTGTCGCAACTCGTATGACATCCGCATCCGCATGAAAATCCGCATTGATTTAATGCGGATGCGGATGCAGATGCACATGTCCAAATTTGCGCGGATGCTCCGCATTTACGGATGCGGATGCGAATATTCGCAACATCCCTGGTGTAAACACAAAGCTCGCGTCCCCCTCGAGCTCCTTTGGAAATCGCTCCCGACGCGAGCCCTGCGAGCCGCGAGCTCGAGTTTACATTCAGTGCTCGCGGCGCGTCTCGCGGCTCGCCTCGTGGTTCGCGCGCGAGTGTAAATCGAGTATAATACTTTAAGAAAGTTAAAGGATGTCTGGTAGCTGTCAAAAATGTTACGCACTGGAAGACGAGATTCCTCTACGTACAACGAAGAATATAATAAGCTATGAAATTGAGCTTTACTCCTTTGGAAAGATCAGGTAGACCTTCACAACTGGAATACCTCCTAAAGTAACCGCGACCGCAACCCGGTAGTTGCTGGTCATCCTTACCTCTGTAAAGGCCACAAACAGGTAAACTTTCAGCTTTACAAAACGAAGGAAGGTCTGGCTCTTACTCTACCAGCAGTCAGATCACGTCAACGTCATTTGGACATGATTCGACCAAATGTCGTTGTTCTGACTTCTGTCAACCGCCTAGGAATCAATTTCCTCGATGGTACTATGAGAGAAGTTGATTCCTAGGCAGATGGGGGACCTACGTAGTTTGGTCGCGCTATGTCAAACCCAGCTGACAAATCACAATTAAAATAAAATTGACATGATCCGACCAAAATATGACGTTGGTCTGTCAACTGCCTAGGGATCAATTTCCTCGATGGTACATTAAATCGGTCCAGCCTTTTCGGCGGAGTTTAGCAACTAACATTGAGACGGGGGATATAGATATCACTTTTCATCACTTACCTCCATTATACAAGTACGCTGGACTGATGATACCCTTTGAAATGACAGCTATTTTTTGTGCCTATTTGAAGCGGAATCAGCTCCCCCATTATTAGGGATAGGAACTAAATTTGACGTAAAAATGACGTTTGAAAGTCGCCACCATGTCGCCATATTGGCGCTGATAGCAGTAGTGGGAGTATTTGGAACTAATACTAGTGATGTACAACTGTCTTTTCTATTATCGATGAAATGTTTCCAGATTCAGATAATGTCGACCATTAGGACAAAAATATTAAATTGAATAATACAAACGCTACATATTTGTATTAAAGATTACAGACTTCCTCCCCGTAATTTAGATAGGCGTAATAAATTAACAACGATTTCATACGTAGATAATGTGAAGTAGCAGTACCTATCTATAATCCATTTATTTTTAGCAGTTAGCACTACGAAAAACTAAAAACTAATAACTAAAAAAAAATCAGGAGTTCTCTCAGCACCTTCCGAACCACGGTATACCAGGTATACCTCGGTGCAAAATCTTACTTGTTTGTAGCATATGCTTAGAATACTTCTCACGAAACCGAAGTCACCACATGTTTCCCCATAAATTTTGAGGAGTTCCCTCGATTACTTATGGATCCTTTATCAGATCACCACTTTTGTGAATATAATACCAAATTGGGATGATACCCTACATACCAAAAGAAAAATTTTGAAAATCGATTAACAAACGGCGGAGTAATCGTTGAACATAAGAAAACGAACATAACACCTCCCCCATTTTGAAAGTCGGTTAAAATTGTAGCCTGTGTGTTATTCTGATGTATAACCTATATTATTATAAAGTTTCATTAAAATCCGTTCAGTAGTTTTTGCGTGAAAGAGTAACAAACATCCATACATCCACACATCCACACATCCAAACATCTATACATCCAAACAAACTTTCGCCTTTATAATATTAGTAGGATTTTTTGTGGACCAATTTGTCTGTGTAATTAGATATTTACGTGGGAGAAGCCGCGCGGAAAGTCTAGTAATAATATAAAAGTTCCCTATTTATTTATGGATCTAGCAAGCAAATTTTTATCGATTTACTTTATCTCATTTGATTTTCGCCATTTTGGCGCTGATTGCAGAAGTGCGAGGGAAATTAACTAATTGGATAATGTGATCCATAAATAAATATGGAACGTTTGAATACATTTTTTTATTGGGGTGGAGTAGGTAAGGTATTTATAAATAATAAAAATATATGTGCGATACTTTAACATTATATTTTATTAGTTACCGTTACACAGTTACAGTCTGTCAAGAAAGAGTAGACGCTGAAATAAATTTTCCAAACATAATCACGATCAAATGTTAGTTTTGTATTTTTGTATTTTCACAGAGAACGTTTGTACACTTCAAATAGTAACGGCAAGCGGTAGTAGCAACTTTCGGACGCCAACCAGGCTTTTTAATTTTTTTCAACCATAATTCCAGTCTTCCTTCGTCAGACGGAAACCTTGCAATTATTTTAAGAGCCATAATATGTATTTGATAATAAAAATCGGTTATCGGAGATTTCAATACAATTATTATAGATATCGATAAGTTTTATCGACAGAAAACTCCAGCACTATTGAATTTTATTGTTTATCAAAAATCGGTAAAACAAAGGTAAATATGTGGTGAATACGGTATAATAAGATTAGTGCCACATTTTTAAGTGCCTATATTATCAATAAAAGTTTAATATCGTAGAAATGAGCTGTTAAAATCACTACCTTGTGAAATGTAACCCCACATCCCTTTTTGTACCGTGTTTTACATAACATACACCCTTTCATAGTTTAACTATGAACTACCACCACTTATATATATATATATATATATATATATATATATATATATATATATATATATATATATATATATATATATATATATATATATATATATATATATATATATATATATATATATATATATATATATATATATATATATATATATATATATATATATATATATATATAACTTAATCGCGTAAAACATGGTTACCAATGGTTACGTCAAATTTAGTTCTCGGTCCTAATAATGGGGGCGCTGATTCCGCTTCAAATGGCACAAAAAAAAAGTGGGTATCATAGATCCAGCGTACTTGTATAATGGAGATCAGTGCTTTTCATACACTCATTAGCTGAAAATTTGGCAAAATTAAAGTACGACTTTTATCTATCAGGATATGTAGGTTATAGAGTAAAGTTAAATATTTTCCTACTCTCCCCCCCCCGCGCCCGCGAATATGTGAACCGAAACGTGGTATTTTCCACTTAAGGCCCTGTATTCCCAGAAACGGATGATTTTCAAGATTAAGCCCGGCCGCACATTGTCCGAAATTTCTGATCAGAAACAGTTGAACGTCCGCGCTGTCTCTTACATTTTGTACTGAGCCGAGTGAGCTCGAACTCGCCGGAAGGATATTTCGGATAGTGTGCGGGGTGGCGGTCCGGCGAAATTCAACTGTTTCTGATCAGAATTCGGACAATTTGCGGCCGGGCTTAAAAGTGACATTTTGGAGATCGTTGAAATGATAGGCAGATATTTAGGAATGAAACTACCACATCTTCAAAGCTCACTAAAATATAATATTTAAAAATGCGTGTTCACAAAATCTACATCTAGCTGAATCCTTCATAATAATTTTCAACAATTTGTCAACCAACTGTCTTTCGAATAATTTTTTCCCTCTCCAGCCTTAAAATATAACTAGCTGTTTGACCGAGCTTTGCTCGGTATTCGATAAAACACTAATAAATGACATTTTCTAAAAATGATTCCTAGCTAGATCGATTTATCGCCCCCGAAACCCCCTATATACTAAATTTCATGAAAATCGTTGGAGCTGATTCCGAGATTCCAATTATATATTTATATATATACAAGAATTGCTCGTTTAAAGATATAAGATATAAGCAATAGTGTCATAGATTACAAACAAAATTATCAGATTTAAATAACAATCATGAATATAAATTAAAAATAAGCTCATAGGTGCGACAGAGACGCCACACCACCCCCCACGGAGAAAGCAAACCCACTAATCCAAAAACCTGAAACGCACTCGCCTGCCAGATATTGACGTACCACAAACGACAAAAGGCCGTTCCGAGCATAGATAATAATACCATATGTTCCGAGGTGTAAAAGTCATAGCCATCGAGTCGGAAACGCATGACAAAATATTATGTCACTAGTAAGTACGGCCAACACTATAAACGAATTAAGCTCATAGGTGCGACAGAGACGCCACAACATTATACATAAAAATATAGTAAATTGCAGGCGCAAAGTGTGTGACTGAAAGCATACCAGTCGAACCTTTGCGCCTGCAATTTTATAGGTTTTTCGTGGGTTTTTGATCGTCGTTTTTTTATACATCAATTAAATCGAGTCAAAAAAACGAAACGCCCTAGATATTATATTCTTTGTCTTTAATTCAGTACAAAAATTATCTGGAAATTCCAAATAATTTGGACATAGTATGGCAATTTCGTTAAAAGAAGAGGTAACTTTGGGATTTTTTTCTATCGAGTGAAATTCATGATATTGTGTAATGGAATGTAAATTCCACTGTGTTAGATCCTTAACTAACACATATTTTTTTCAGAATTTAAAGAAGAAGGATTAAAATTACCCCACGTCCTACAGAAAAGCGATGTACCTCAAAAGATAATAAAAAAATAATATAAAAATATGGCATACTTCCGAACGCCATCCTTACTGTCTGACATACAAAAAAATGCTATAACGTTAATTCAATTTCTATTAGGAGGTGATGGGGGTCAAGTTTGCTTAGCAGTTCACAAGATTTAGTTACTTTGGTATTATTGAAGTTGGACAAGACATTCAAGGACATAAAATCTATTAAAGAGAAACCGAGAGAGCTATTATAGTTACTGGGCTGCAATTGGGGTGGGTTGTGTGTGTCAAGTGTCCAGTTAATGAAGCCTAAATTAAAGTCTCCGAGCACAATGACATTTCCCTGATAAGTCTGTAATTTAATACTTATGTTGTCAAGAACTGCGTTTAAAGTATTAATATTGACTGGGGGAGGTAGGTACAGTACACAAATCAAGAGATTACTATTTCCTAGCTTTACATTAATCCAGAGGTCTTCATGTTCACTCTCAAATTGTTCTAACCGACAGGATTCGTATTTTTTCGATATAGCTAGAAGCACACCACTGCGTGATTTAGAACAAGAAGCCGTTGTTTCACGATCGCGTCTGTACTTAGTATAATCGGCAGTAAAAAGTTCACTATCCAATACATTTTTGTCAAGCCATTTCTTTATGTCTCCTCTCACTTTTAAATCTTGAAAATCGTCCGTTTTTGGGAACACAGGGGCTTAAATAAGAAACCGTACTCGATACATAAAAAGTATGTATGAACGAAATAAACCTTGATAAATTTACTACAAGCCTCTCATATACTTAACCAAAAGCGATATCACTTATAGTTTCAGCGCAATCAGTCACCAAAAACTAGTGTTTTTAATAATTTATAAATTTTTTTGCTAATCATAAAATTTGAAAAAAAATATTACAGAGAATAGTTCTATACCTATAGATTACTGGAAAACATATAAAAAGTCTATGGTGTTTAAAGTAACACCGTTTAACGAGTACGAATGCTCATATTTCGCTGAATGGCCGCACGAAAGACATTTAAAAAATAGCATAGCAACAGTAAATAAAAGAGTTTAAAAATAAATTATACCTTTTTATAAATAAAATATACTATTCTTCACTTTTGTCATACACATCTTGGCGGTAAATTGTGAAATTATTGAAAAAACTAAACGATTAGCAAAAAATATTAATAAATTATTAAAAACACTCGTGTTGGTGACTGATTGCGCTGTAACTATAAGTGATATCGCTTTTGTTTAAAATTGACGCACACCCCGGAGGGGGGGTGGGGGGGGGGAGGGTAGAAAAAATTTAACTTTACTCTATAACCTACATATCCTGATAGATAAAAGTTGTACTTTAATTTTGCCAAATTTTCTATACATTAGAATTTAATTGTCTTGAACTAATTATTGTCAACTGGCCATTATTATTCGAAATAAAGTTAGTTGGCACTCGTTTTCAGAATGCGAACAATACATAACGAAGACTATTTTCTCCAATCAAGATCCAAGACGAATCTACAAAGGTAAACCCGCACAAAAAGGCCAGTTCCCGTTTATGGTGAGTATTATAACAAGAGGTATATAAACTTCTGGACGTATACGTGGAGGCCTCAAAGGAGGACTTTCCGACCAGAACTTCTTCTTCCGACCGAGAGAGGTTGATTTCTTTCAGCTGTCACCTGTCGTATATATACCGACGCACTTAAAAACTTTGATAGCGTGTTGCAGGATTGTAGTGTCAAATGTGGGTACCGCCATGTTATCTATATAATATATATATTAATACGCGTGAGAAAAACTTTGTATTCCTTTTGATGAAAAATGGGGAAACGTTGGTGAATGAAATTTTGCACAGTTATAGTTTATATGGTACGACTTTTGCCCGCGGCTTCGCTCGCGTTAAGAAGTATTATTAAATACAAATTTTCATCCCCTATTTTAACCCCTTAGGGTTGGAATTTATTAAAATCCTTTCTTAGCGTATGCCTACGTCATATCATTTACCTGCATGCCAAATTTCAGCCCGATCTGTCCAGTGGTTTGGGCTGTGCGTTGATAGATCACCATGTCAGTTAGTCACCTTTGAGTTTTATATGATATTATATAGATTATATAGATAGAAGATATACATATTATTGTATATACATTTTTTTAACAAATAAAACATTACACACACTGCAACACACACTCTAGGAAAGATGACAGATTTTTGAGTGACAAGCCTATACAATATGTAACCACAATATACATACGAATTGTACTCTTTTATTTATGGTTGAAGTCTGTTGACAACAAGTTAACAAATTGAAAATTATAGTTTTTTTTATTGAATCTAAGATACCAGAAGATACTATTAGACAATGCTTACACGGCCAGTCTGAGATCAGCTGAGTCCCAGAGACAAGACTTGAAAGAAAAATATGATAAAGTCAATATTTTTTTACAAAACTAGCTGTCCCGGTGATATTTAAATATAGGTAGTAGTCCTAATGTCCTAACGCCTCCGTGGTCTAGTGTTATAGAGCGCGGCTCTTGACTCGGAGGTCGTGGGTTCGATTCCCGCGTCGGAAACATGCTATTTCCAAGTTTGGTTAGGATAATGCAGGCTGATCACCTGATTGTCTGACAAGTAAGATGATCCATGCGTCGGATGGGCGTGTAAAAAGTCGGTCCTGCGCCTGATCTCTCGCCAGTCGTGTCGGTCGTCCGTCCCACTGGGTTATGAGAGTAAAGGAATAGAAAGTGCTCTTGTGTACTGCGCACACACTTGGGCACTATAAAATTACTCCTGCGTAGCTGGCCTGGTTTCAATGAAACCGGCCACCGTTACCGAAACCGGTGTGGGAGCTATTATTATTAGTCCTAATGTCGTTGAAACTAAGGCTGAATTTCGACCATTGGGCGATTTCTAGTAGACTTAATTTCATATTGTAGCTGGCGACATCGGTTAGCCTTATTTTTTTTTGTTTTCTGCTAACAATTTAGCTCTAGGTATGCTCGAACCTCGTTTTTGCCTCTCTTAGGTCTCGATTACACCTTTTTAGTAGAGTGAAAAGACAGCGGCTCACTTTACTGGGTAGGTGTATGAGCCCCTTAATTAGTACTTACGCAGTAAATGTCAACAATGAGAGTGTTTGAAATTCTGTTTGCCATAGTTAATGGAATCAGGCGTTACTTTGCGGAAATCCATAGTTAAAATTTAGTTTGTTATTATTTTTAGCAATATTCCGCGAAAACTTTTCGCGGAATATTGCTAAAAATAATAACAAACTAAATTTAAATTCTGTTTGCCCCCAGGTACCGCTATGTAACCTTAAGAAGCGCTTACACGGGCAACAATTGCGGCAATAATTGCCCGGCGACACGAATTTACCGATCTGGAGCAATTAGTGGAGCAATATGGAGCAATTTCAATAAATTGCGGCAATTATTTCGGCGATATTGCTCCAGATATTTCATGTCAATGTCGCCGATACGAATTGACGAATATCCGATGGGCTCGTGTATGACAGTATTGCCTAGTAACTAGTTGATGAATGTATTGCGCAATATTGCTGCTTGTTGCTGCTTGTTGCCAAAAATTGCTTGATGTAGTCGTGACGTCACAGTTAACGAGAATTGACTGGAGTAAAGCAATTTTATTTGCTCGTTTAAGCGTACCTTTAGGGTCTATCGTGTCAAACTGCTGTCATATTATGTCACGTAATAGAATTTATTATAATATTTTTGTTGTAAGAATGTAGTGTTACAAAGGTCTTAACATTTACAGTACTCCCAAACTAATAATGCGCATACAAATCTTCGCTAAATTGTCGTAGTCACGGAAACACCCGAATTTATGAAACGTAAGAGCCCCAAATGAAATTGGTTACGGTCAAGTCGTGAACAGTTGACGTTGCCATGGCATTACATTATTTGGACATGCGAAATAAAAGGTTTCTGCCGACGCGCGGGAAAAACGATCTTTGCCGAACAATGACGAAAATTGTGCTCCAAAAGTGATAATGCGCATAGGCATTATCACTTTTGGAGCACTGTAAATTAATATATTATTCTTGCAGTACGTTCTGCCATACAGATGGCGTGAAATTGAACATGGGCAATATTTACCTAACGAAAATAATAAAATAAAATATTTAATTTTTTTAATTTTTTTATTTTATTTGTTTTATTTGTTTTATTTATTTACCTAACTAAAAGAATTACAACATACGGTAGTATTCATTTAAGTGCTAATCACTACGCTAATCATAATTAGTATAAATAATAATAAAATTACAATGTCGGGATGATGTCAGAAAAATTAATTACTCAAATATAATTTTACTATCACTAATGATAGTAAAATGCGAAAGTCAAAATATTATATACCTAACTCTTATGTTATTGAAATATTACATTGGCTCTGCCTCCGGCCTCTGACGCATGAGAGTGAGAAATAAAAGAAACAAAAGAAAGTAGAATAGAAACAATGTTTTAGCAGCCATTTGGATATCTCTCTTTAAAGGCTATTTGGATATTTATAGCTGTCATGTATTACGATAATATGCCTATCTGATACGATAGATCATAGACCCTAAGTGCCAACCCACACGTACCACAACCACACGACATCGCAACGACAAAATGTCGTCGAGCTGTGGTTACGTGAGAACGGTGTCGCTGCAGCATTTTGTGGTTGCGTTGTGGTACCGACAAAATGACGTTGCGATGTGGTCTGTATTTTAGAAGTGGTCGACAACGACTGCAAAATGTGGTACGTGTCAATGGTCCACTTCATTTTCAATACGAAATATACGCCCGACCACGTCGTGTGTTTGCATTTTGTGTGGTTGCGGTTGTCTTGTGGTTGTGGTACGTGTGGGTTGGCCCTAAGGGTCCCCGCAGACTTACAATTTTAAGTTGGCCGACTATCGTACAAACCACAGAAATAGATCAAGATAGAAGCGCCATGTCGCTACAATTTTATGAACACGAGCGACATGGCGCTTCTATCTTGATCTATCTCTGTGGTTTTTACGATAGTCGGCCAACTTAAAATTGTAAGTCTGCGGGGACCCTAAGGCTACAAATTATAATACCCCCACACCGGTTTCGGTGAGGGTAGCCGGTTTCATTGAAACCAGGAGGTACGCAGGAGTAATTTTTATAGTGCCCAAGTGTGTGCGCTTTACACAAGAGCGCTGTCTATTAATTTACTCTCACAACCCAGTGAACGGAAGACCGACACGACTGGCGAGAGATCTGGACCGACTTTTTGCAGGCCTGCATTGTCCTAGCCAAACTTTGAAATAACATGTTTCCAACGCGGGAATAGAAGCCACGTCAATTCAAAAGCCATGTTCTAAACCTCTAGACCAAGAATGGAGGCGTAAGGCCTGGTGGCACATAACATTTCTAGCATCCTCATTTCTCTGGCAGGGAGTCGTTGGCTGGGAGATAGATGACGATACGGCCAAGCCGTACCAGTTCATGTGTGGCAGCACACTCATCAGTGAGAAGTTCGTGCTGACGGCTGGACACTGCACCCAAATTGCTTTATTGATTGGTGAAAATTCTACCAGAGTGTTAGTCAGACCGCGCGTTGTCTTGTTTGGAGTGGAAGATCTCGATCCCACTAATGTAAGGTTTATTTTTTATTTTTCCGTATTAGGTACCATCGAAATTGATTCATAGGCAGGCCTACATCATTTGGTTGGGCTATGTCAATTCACTATTAGTTGACAGGAGTATTCGCTTGGTTTGACATAAAGCTACTAAATTGCGCCGCCATCTGCTTAAGCACTATCAAGACTGGAGTGGAGCAATTTTAGTTGCCTGTATAAGCGTACCTTTCAACTTCTCTGATAGTACTTATAGTCTACCTATGTGCAGTTAGCAACCGAGTTCAAGGTAAATGCTTTTTACAGATGTCATTCGATTGTTCCAGGTACAATGTACCCGATTGTACCGCAAAAAAAATCGTTTGTACCTCAATGGGGTAGAAATGTAGAAATGGGGGGGGGGAATTAGCTTAGCAACCGACATAATAAGATACCGGAATTTCAATGATGCCATATCTGAAAGAGTATCGTTTGTAATCAATCAAATGTTTTTATTGCCAGAATGTTGTTGATATAAAGGTCTTAATAACTAACTTCTTATGGTTCTAACCATAAAGTTAATCTCACTAAAACATTTAAAAATGTAAAAGGAGCCAATACTTCTGTCGTAAAAAGTTTTCAGATCACATTCAAGCCAAGCCTTTAACTTATTTTGTAACTAGCTGTTGCCCGCGACTTCGTCCGCGTGGACTTTAGTTCATAGCGCGCGGTGTCAACAAAATTTGTGTCAAATTTAAAAAAAATTTAAAACCCTGGTAAGTGGTACCCCTCTTAGGGCCGCGCTACACCGGAATGGCAGCGCTGAAAGTGCTCGCCTCGCCGCTGCCATTCCGGTGTAGCGCGGCCCTTAATTAATCAAAATACCCAAAAACAGCTGTGCAGTGTGCACATAATCTATACTAATATTATAAATGCGAAAGTATCTCTGTCTGTCTGTCTGTCTGTCAGTCTCGCTTTCACGCCAAACACCAAAACTACCGAACCGATTGTAATTAAATTTTGTATACAGATAGTCTAAAGCCTGAGAAAGGACATAAGTATGCTACTTTTTTACTGGAAAAAAGGGTTGTCAGGGGGTGAAAATGCGTAAATTTGTTCAAATTAAGTTAGTTCCAAAAATTCATAATAGATGGCGCCGTGCGTCTTCTACATCGCGCTGACGCTTGCTCAAAAGTCTTTCTATAAGAGGTGGTATCATCTTACATTTAAGTTTCGATTTTTTTCGATTGTTATATCTATTCTACGGTATTAAATAACTCAGTACTTTATCTGTGCAGTGACGTAACCTTAAACCTATCAATGATAAATAGTTTATGGGTAAAGTTGTGTAATTGGGGGGCTAAATAAGCTTTAAAATTTGGCATAAAATATAAAGTTTAATATAAAAAAATGAAATACTTATTGTGTGCACACTGCACAGCTGTATTGATTTAAGGGGTACCAGGGTTTTTTTATAAATCTTTTGACACCAATTTTGTTGACATCGCGCTTACTGAAGTCCACGCGGACGAAGTCACGGGCAACAGCTAGTAGCTAATAAGTATGATTAGTTCTATGTTACAATGAAGTAAAAAATAAAACGCCATCTGTTGAATCGTATTAGAACTAAAATGTTCATTGCATCGATATATTTCTGGATTTTTTATAATATTAAACATAAAATATATTTAAGTAAAAAATAAAACGCCACCTGTTTTCATATATTAGAATTAAAATGTTGATTGCATTGATATATTTTCTGGATCGAATATAGGCCAACACGGTACACTTGAACTCCTTTATTTTAGAGCGCCTTCTGTTGTCAACTTGTCACATATATTAGAAATGCAGTAGGAGTTCTATAAGATAAGATAGATTGATTATTATTATACCAAGTGATAATATTATTAAACATAATATTTTAACGTATTAAAAACTATAAAAAAATCATAATAACTGATAAGTATGATTAGTTCTATGTTACAATGAAGTAAAAAATAAAACGCCATCTGTTGAATCGTATTAGAAGTAAAATGTTCATTGCATCGATATATTTCTGGATTTTTTTATAATATTATACATAAAATATGTTTAAGATTTTTGAAATTTTATTTTAATACACATCCAAGACCCAGGAACATTGAAAACTTTTTGTTCCGCCTGCGGGACTCGAACCCAGGACCCCCGGGATGAGCGCTGGCCACGCGCAATGCGAATTCATTTTCATCGATATTTTCATGGAAATCCCACATAAAAATGTAGTCTATGTCCTTTCTCAGACTCTAGAATAACTGTGTACAAAATTTCATTGCAATCGGTTCAGTAGTTTTGGCGTGAAAGCGAGACAGACAGACAGACAGAGATACTTTCGCATTTATAATATTAGTATGGATTTAAATCAACATTCAGTGAATGTATCAATAGATTTCTTTATTTTAACATTGCCAAGCCACTATAATAATTATAAAATAAAGAAATCTATTAAAAAATATATGTTTTATTTCTGAGTAGATTTTAAGAAAATACTTTCAGAATGTTAATATTAGCTACGGTGCCTACCACCGGTTCGGGAACTATCCCGGCGAGAAGAACCGGCGTAAGAAACTCGCACGGGGCCCACTTTTTTTACCAAAAAAAAGTGAGGTAAAAAAAATAATCTTTTAAAATAAAATTTACAATGCTGTAACTTAAAATTATACAATGTCAACATACATAGTAAGTCATGTACAATAATATTGAACTAGCCTTGTAAGCAGCCATCCTACTCCCAAGATGTACCATCGTTTATGAGATCATTGACCTTATAATAGGCTTTGGCACACAAACGCTCTTTGACTACTTTCTTAAATTTATTAATGGAAAGATTTTGAACGTTTTCTGGGATTTTATTGAAAAGGCGTATACATTGACCTTTAAAAGATTTACTGACTTTACTAAGTCTGATCACTGGCAAATCTAGCTTGTACTTATTTCTGTTGTTTCTACAATGAATGTCACCTTTGGCTTTAAATTTACATATATTTTTTCTAACATGTATTACAATATCCAAAGTGTATTGAGAAGCTACTGTCAGAATACCAATTTCTTTAAACTTTTCTCTCAAAGATTCAAATGTAGACATTTTGTAAATCGAACGTATAGCTCGCTTCTGCAGCACAAAGATAGTATTAATATCGGCAGCGTTTCCCCATAAAAGGATACCATATGACATTCTACTGTGTAAATAGCTAAAGTATACTAATCGTGTAGTGTCTTCGTCAGAAATTTCCCTAATCTTTCTGACTGCATATGCTGCAGAACTGAGTCTATCTGCGAGTTTAGCAATATGAGGACCCCACTGTAATTTACTATCTAGTGTAATACCTAAAAATACAGTAGTGTCCACCAAATTCATTTTCTCATCATTCAATAGTACATTGGTTTGAACTTGCCGTACATTGGGCAAAGTAAACTTTAAACATTTAGTTGTACTATTTTTGAAACAGTACGGGACTTAGGGTTGATGTTAGATTCTTCTCTGCATTTTGATACACATATTGACAATATAATTAACAAAGCCTATCGCATGTACGGTTTCATACAAAGGTCCACCCGTGACTTTGTGAGACCATCGACACTATTGCTGCTATACAAGACCCTAATTAGATCACAATTAGAATACGCTATACCCGTTTGGAATCCTCTTTACGTCAAATATTCCGATAGAATAGAGTTAGTACAAAAAAAATGCCTGCGCACCATATTTTTTAAATGTAAACAATCTAAATTGCCATATAATGAGCTGTTAGACCATTTCAAACTTTTAAGCCTAAAATCCAGACGTACACTTCTTGATATCATGATGCTACATGGTTTATGTAATAATAAATATGACTGCTCTGCTATCACCAATCAGATCTGCTTCTCGGTGCCGAGAACAATTTATCAGAGAAAAGCGCGACAATTTCAGTTATTCTTCACTAAAACGTGCAAGACTAATGCTGGTCTCCGTATCCCCCTACGTCGTCTTGTTGATACATACAACAAATACTTCACTAATATTGATATTTTTGCCCTATCTGATAGTTTAAAATTTAAAAAACAAGCCATGGAGACATTGATCAAATTAGCGTCTGAAAATGAACTCTAACTTATTTACTTATTGAAAATTTTGTTTTATTTTACATGTAGTTTTTTTTTTTTACAATGTACATTTTTATTCTGTGTTATACTTTTTTTTTTTTTAACTTTACATTGAAAATATCCTTTGTTTTAATTCTTTTTATTATCTTTAATTTAATGTGTTATTGCTTTTTGTAGTTTAGTATCTAGTCTTACTGTCACATATTTTTATCCATATATACGCTGTGCTTTCCGTTTTTAATATGCGAACAATGGTGTGGGTTATGTGTTTACCATTTCTAAACCATAGGTAATTGTAATAACTAAGTTTTAACATGTAACTGTTTATTGTTCCTAATAAAGAAAATAAAAAGAAAATAAAAAAAAATACAGTTTACCTCGTCGTGATTAGACTGTTGTCTCTTCACTTTAAAAATAAGTGAAGTGTCATCAGCAAAAAGTACTATTTCATTATCATTAACTAGATAAGGTAGGTCATTTATGTAGACGAGAAAAAGAAATGGGCCTAAAATAGATCCCTGTGGGACACCTAATTCTATTTTGGTTCCATTTGATCTCTTATTATTGATTTCAACCCTTTGAGTCCTATTTTTGAGGTAATATGTCAAAAGGTTGCGTGCTGAGTCCCTTATGCCATAGTGGTGTAATTTCCTAATCAATGTAGCATGCTCGACACAGTCGAAGGCCTTAGAGAGGTCACGGAAGACACCTAAGGCATCCTGCGATCCCTCCCAAGCTTCAAATATACTACATAGAAGACCTATACCAGCATCCGTTGTGGAACGACCCTTAGTAAAACCGTATTGATTTTCGTGTAATAAATTATTTGAATTAAAGTGTACCAATAGCTGTTTTAAAATTATTTTTTCAAATATTTTGCTAAGAGTCGGTAAAATCGATATAGGTCTGTAATTTGTCGGATCAGACTTAATTCCCGCTTTAAATAAAGGTATAACCTTGCTGTGCTTCATTAAGTCAGGAAAAACACCATTCTCTATACAGTAGCAGTCATTGCTAGATGAGGAGCTATGATGTCAATTACTGATTTAATAATTTTTGTAGACAAGCCCCAAAGATCGGCGGTATTCTTAATGTTTAATAATTTAAAAGTATCAATAATGTCTTTGGGGTCAATCTCTCTAAACTTAAAATTGACATTACATTCCTTTACTTTGAGTAGTTTTTCGGCAGCTGCAGGTGAGGAGTTTAAGTTTTTCGTAGTTGAGACCGGAATGTCAGCAAAGAATTTTTCATAGGCCGTCGCAACTTCTAGATCATTGGTAATTTCTTTATTTTCAAAATACAGTTGAAAATCCGAGCTACGACAGGTGACGTTTCCAGTCTCACCAGCTATTACCTTCCAAGTAGTTTTAATTTTATTTTTGTAATTTTTAATCTTTTTCTTCATGTACATAGCCTTAGCAGATTTGCAAACTTTTCTAAAAGTTTTAGAATAGTTTTTAACGTATTCTTTAAATGTTACACTATTATTAAAACATTTTTCTTCATACAGACTATACAATCTTTGCCTGCTTATTTTAATTCCTGCAGTCGCCGATTTAGTAAAATTATTTTTCATTTTTTTATTGTTTCTAACCATTACTGAAGTAAACACACTGTTAAATTGGGTTCTTATTATCTTAAATAATTTATTAAAAGCTTCATCTGAGCTATTCGACCCATTCAATAATTGAATACTTGAACTTAGATTATTTCTAAACTTCTCAATGCGTTTAGTATTCACAGGAATAAAAACAAGCTTTTCCTCTAAGTTATTATCACAATTTATATAAAAAGAAGCTAACTGTCCAGTGATCAGAGCTAAGCTTATTTATTATTTCTTTTTTTTTGTGGAGTAATGTCAGTAAAAATAGTATCAATACAAGTGGCCGTTGTATCACATATTCTAGTTGGCTCATAAAATAGATTAAGAAGATTATATGATTTAAACAAAGATGTGAGTCTATTGGTGGTGGGGGTCGAATCTAATAAATTTATATTGAAGTCACCAACTTTTTTATATGTGCATCTAGCACATATTTTGTATAGAATTTGTTCCATGACTTGTTCGAATGAATCATATAATCCTGATGGAGGCCTGTATACGCTCACAATAATAAGATGACTCAACTCTATACATGCTACCTCAATAATTCGTTCAGTGGAGAGACTAATAATGTCTTTACGTTCCTTGAATTTAATTTTTTTTTGATTAATATTAAAGAGCCACCTCTTATGGCCTCCTCTCTACTGAACGAACTGGCAATCTGGTGGTCACTGAAATTGAAAATGAGTTCATATTTTTTGAACCAATGTTCAGAAATACACAAAATATCAACGTCAAATTCCTTTAAAAATAACTCAGTTTCAAGTTCCTTACCTACCATTCCTTGTAGGTTTTGATGCACCAGATTGATTACATTACAATTATTATTACTTAAATCTTTGAAGTTTTTAAAATTTTTATTCAAACTTGAGTTATTATAACTGCCAGAGGCATTCTCTATTGTCTTATTCTCTAATTTAAATGGTTATTTGGAACATGTTCCAATTCGTTAATACTATGGTAAGTATCCTGCTCAATAAAAGTAGTAGTCGTAGAAGCCAAATTCTTGGCTTGTGAAAAAGTAAAAATATTAAATAGCATACCAGCTACATGTCGCTTACAGAAATTGGATAATAAATACTTATCCAAGTACATGTACTTAATTTAAAACTTAAGTTATTTATATCAACAACCTGACATTTTTGTGGTTGTGGGTCATTAATAACTATACAATTGTTATTAACAGCATTAAATAGTAGGCTGTTTAACTTATATCTACATACATTTTCTTCCATATTAGTTCGTGGCAACATTTTTATATAAGGAAAAGTAAACAATGCCAATTTTTTTATATTTTCAATTTTAAACAAGGATTCTAAAAGTACTGTCATTTGGTATTTGTTTAATTTCCCTCTTCTCCCAACTAGAATAATAAGTGTTGTGTTAGGGCAATATTTTTCAGTTAGTGCCCTTTGTACTATATCCTTATAAGTGGCTCCGGGCATACAAATATTAGAAACTGCCTGTCCTTTGCATATTCTACTTAAATAAGTACCTAAGTTCTGTCCTAACTCACCACTAAATAACCTAATATTTGATTGGCTTTCAGTATGTGCCTTCTCAGTGGAACATATATATGACATATTAGAAACTGAATGATCCGCCTGAAGTGAGGAAATGTTAAGTCTCAATAAAGAATGAACACGCTCCTCATTGTATCCAGTTACTTCAAGCAAATCATCCATTGCCGTGCTGTATTTCCTTTTGTGAAGATTCATACTTTTTTGTCAAACTATCTAAAGTATCATGTAAATAGGAAATTTCTAACTTTTAACGTTGTTCGTGGCGGCCGAAAAGGAAGATCTTCCGACCGAGAGAGATAGCATGCTCGGTCAGGCCGAAGCCCACTGACGTCATCTCAGACGTTGTATATATCTTGCCGTTCTCCGAAACTTCGATAGCGCGATGCAGGAATGTTAGGCGAATTGTGGGTACCGCCACATCACTCCCCCCCGAAGACCTGTGGTATTCTTCGATGCGCTTGTGTTGTCAGGTGTGGGCCGAAGCTACGCGTGCAATGACCAGGAGAGGGACCCCGTGCTCTGCTTGCTGACCGGTCGTTGTAGCCTATGGCTGCCCCGTTCAAGCCAGACGCGGGTTCGACCGGCGCGGACCTCCAACGCGGCTTATGGTCGAGGCGACCCGGTTATGCTTGATGTCTGCTGACGTGGTGCGGAGGGGCGGGGAGTGTTGATGATGATTGATGTCCAGAAGGATGCGTGTTCTTGTTGGTGGTCACCAATTTGGTTTTGGTTGTTCGTGGCGGCCGAAAAGGAAGATCTTCCGACCGAGAGAGATAGCATGCTCGGTCAGGCCGAAGCCCACTGACGTCATCTCAGACGTTGTATATATCTTGCCGTTCTCCGAAACTTCGATAGCGCGATGCAGGAATGTTAGGCGAATTGTGGGTACCGTCACAAACTGAAGGCTGGATACATCGGCCTCATAATCACATTTTGTCTGTTCTAAGACAAAGTTACAATCTATCAAGTTATTATGCAATATTTGGTTTTGTTTGATACTGTTTGCTTATCTGTTCATAATGTTTTGGTTTTTCATTGAGAGTTGGCTATACTTTTTGATACATTTTTTAATTTTAATATATTTCTTTAATTTTTTCTTACTGTTCATTTTAAGGGATGGTACTGTATCATCACGAGTTAAGTCTATGGTAGTAATGTCATTGCAAGGCACTGATAATTTCACGTTTGGAATAAGTTTCTTGAACAAGTGTTGTGTTTGACTGTAATTATGATAGTCTAGCTGGTCTTCAAGTTTCCTAATATACTCCTCAGCATTTTCGAGCTTGATTTGTAGTGCAGCTGAGTTCTTGAGTGTGCCTTCATATTCCTCCCTGCACTGGTCAAAATTATCAACAATACCTTGCAGTAAGTTCTAAATTGTGTTTACAATTGTCCTCGTAGTCCCGGCTTAAATTATTTAATTCTGACTTAAGTTCTGTGTTTTTTTTGCAGTACAAGTAACATTTCTTTTTCATTATCATCTCTTTTCTGTAGTAGTGTTTGACATTGGTCTTTATAGGCTTTTAGTTCTTTGAGAGCCACTCGAAGTTGTTCCTCGGTACTGCGAGCCAAGGCTGAACGTGTCATCATTTTGCTTACTTGTGCACAGAGCTGAAAATGATAAAGTAAAGATTTAGTATGAACTAATGTCACCTATCTGCTGTTGCAATAAAGTCAGCCTTAAATTAGATTTGCACGGTTAATAGTAATATTTGGAAACGAAAACAAGAATCAAGATCACAGGAAATGGATTGAAAGATATTTAATGAAATTGAATTGATAAGTGAAGAGGTGATAAGGGGACAGAGAAACAGAAAACAGTATAAATAGATTGAACAATTACTCTAAAACCTGCATATAACTGCACAATATATTATAATATCTAAAAAAAAAGACAGATATTGATACATCTGAATGTTGATTTAAATCCTACTATCCTACTAAAATTATAAAGGCGAAAGTTTGTTTGGATGTATGGATGTTTGGATGTTTGTTACTCCTTCACGCAAAAACTACTGAACGGATTTTAATTAAACTTTACAATAACATAGCGTATACATCAGAATAACACATAGGATACAATTTTAACCGACTTTCAAAACGGGGGAGGTGTTATGTTATTTATAGTATTACTCCGCCGTTTGTAAACCGATTTTCAAAATTTTTCTTTTGGTATATAGGGTATAATCCTAATTTGGTATTATATTTACAAAAGTGGTGATCTGATGAAGGATCCATAAGTAATCGAGGGAACTTCTCAAAATTTATAGGGAAACATGTGGTGACTTCGGTTTCGTGAGAAGTATTCTAAGCATTATGCTACCAATAAGTAAGATTTTGCACCGAGGTATACCTGGGTATACCGTGGTTCGGAAGGTGCTGAGAGAACTCCTAATTCTTTATAGATACAAGTTTGGGAGTTTCGGTGTTGTTTTAAGAACGGAAAGCATAATATGCTACTATGCAAATTACATTCATCATTCTTTTAGATCGAGACTCGAGTTTGTCAAGCGATAATGAAAAAAAATTTATACCTACCTAATATTATAAACCTGAAGAGTATGTTTGCTTGAACGCGTCAATCTCAGGAACTACAGGTCCGATTTAAAAATTTATCTTTGTGTTAGATAGATCATTTATCGAGTAAGATATATATCACGCTAAGACTAATACGACCGAAGAAACTCAGGAAAATGTGGGAAAACGGGGGAAATATTAGAAATTACGAACTACTGGAGCAATTTTTATGGCAATTTTTGGCACAGATATAGAGTAGACCAAGTGAAGGAACTAGGGACATAAGCTATTTTTATGGGAAAATGTACTGTTTCCGTAAAATTCCTAATTCACGCGGGCGAAGCCGCGCGGGACATCTAGTTACAAAAGAAGTTGAAGGCTTGGCTTGAATGTGATCTGAAAACTTTTTACGACAGAAGTATTAAAACTATGCAATATTTTGCTTGGCTCCTTTTATATTTGTAAGTTTACCTCCTATTTCTTGTTATAGAGTGGGCTGGTATAAGTTCCAAAGAGAAATTATGATTTATTTGATTTTGAAGTAAGTTGACAATTTTATTAAAATGAAAAAAATGTTTTAAGAGAAACGATCTGTGTTAAAAATATTTTAATATTTTATCGGAGGAATAACAATAAACGTAATTGTCGTTTCTCTTATTTTACAGGTATGATATTATATTATTGTTGTATTTAGTTTGTTTATAATTTTACTTTTAGTGATTAAACTCTTATTGTACAAGAGTATGTGTCAAAACATTGTAAAATGATAACATTATATTATTTTACGAGCTTTTGCCCGCGGTTTCGCTCGCGTTAAGAAGTATTATTATATACAAACTTTCATCCCCTATTTTAACCCCTTGGGGTTGGAATTTATCAAAATCCTTTCTTAGCGGATGCCTTCGTCATAACATCTACCTGCATGCAAAGTTTCAGCCCGATCCATCCAGTGGTTTGGGCTGTGCGTTGATAGATCACCATGTCAGTCAGTCACCTTTGAGTTTTATATAAGTATATAGATTTAACATGTCCAATCCATAGCAATGAAAATAATCATTGCATCTTAGCACTGGGGTAGTAAAATCTGCACAAGAAATCGTAAAAATAATATTATCATGCGGATTGATATACTTACTTAGATTTATAGATACACCATGATTTTTGGTGCATCTCGGGAGGAAATAACTAAGGATTCTTTACAGAAAAAATAATATTGATCGAAATGAAAATATTAGGGTTGCTGAGGATTCCTCTTCCTCTTCCTCATAATGAG
Organism: Aricia agestis; assembly: GCF_905147365.1. Lineage (NCBI taxonomy): Eukaryota > Metazoa > Arthropoda > Insecta > Lepidoptera > Lycaenidae > Aricia > Aricia agestis. The sequence continues at coordinate 14,482,233 of NC_056420.1, forward strand.
GAAGTTCCGCAATATTTTGGGTTCCTCAACCGTTACCGCATCCTCAAAAATAAAAATACAAAAATCCTCTTCCGCTATCGCTTCCTCAAAATTTAGGAGGAATTTATGAGGAATTTTACTGCGCATGCGCGTCGCGTATCCAATCACGGCAACGCACACGCCAGAGCGCGATGCCGGACCGAACGGGCGAGCGAGACCTCCCCTCTCGCCACCGCGCTGTTCCTTGCTTGTTTTTTTTAATTTTATTGACATAATATAGCAAGCGTTGTTTTGTTTACGCGTGTACGCAGCTACGCACGCAGTGCGATAATCTAATAATTTGAATTCTTTTATCGAAAATCGAAATGAGACCGAAGTGTAGTGCTATATCAGGGGTTCCAAGACTTTTTTATCCACTGCCCACTTTGAGAACAAAATATGTTTTAGCACCCCCATTGTTTCACCTACTTTCTTTTCCTAATTTAAATTAAGGGGCTTTTGCCACAAATTTGCCGGTATTATAAGCCCCCCACCCTCTACAAAACGCCGCCATTTTTTCTGAGTCCCACACTGCCCCCTTTAGACCTTCAGCGCCCACAAGGGGGCGTTATCGCCCACATTGGGACTCTGTACTATATGGACGTACTTCCTCTTCCGCTTCCTCATCCGCATCCTCTTCCTCAAAAAAATATCCTCTTCCTCATCCGCATCCTCTAAATTTGCGCGTGACAATTCCTCTTCCTCCTCCTCTTCCTCATAATCACTTCCTCAACAACCCTAGAAAATATGTCCTAAAACCTTAATATTTGATTTTATCAAAAAAATATTTTTTATGAATTAAAATCGTGACGGTATTTAAAAGTAAATTGTAAAGAGATTGCATTTTATGCAACCTGTTGTTGGTAAGTTGGCATATTATTATTAGTCTTGTTCACTCCCATAGTCCCTCACCTATAGTCAAGATAGGAGCCATTTTTATGCTTTTAATTAAATTAAGAAACAAAATTGGCGAAGCGCTAGTCGGACCCGCGCGCGAATTATCATTATAGGCAAAAAAAGCCCAAATAATTTGTTTTTTGTCTGAGATACTACTTTGATCATATTTTATGTGATCGTCATGGGTCTACATCTTATATTTTATTAAAGCTATTGCAATAAACCCAAGCACAAAAAATATTTGAACCCTTCTCATTGATGTCGTAAAATAAGCTCCATATTTTCCAGCAGTGAGCGAGCTAACGATGATGAATTGTGGCTTAGAACTTTTGAATCTACTTTACAGAATTTTAAATCTACTTCGGTATTAATACTTTGGGGTCTGTGTGTGTCCCTTATAATATAACTAGCGACCCACCCCGGCTCCCGTTTATTAAAATTGCTTCGAAAATTTGCCATTATTTGTCGTAAAAAGTAAATAACAAAAAAATGTTATTGTGGAATATCCATAAGAGATAGACATAATAAACCATCGCAGAGTTTTCGGTAGACCTTTTCAATGTGTACAATACTTGGTACATTATTTTGATAAATCTCATAAGGTTCAGCCTGCGTTTGCAATGTAAGCGGAAAAAAATGTAATTATTTACGACATCACATTAGAAACCCCAACAATAACAGTATTTCTCCACTATTTGATGAATGTTATTATACTTATAAACCTTCCTCTTGAATCACTCTATCTATTAAAGAAAACCGCATCAAAATCCGTTGCGTATTTTTAAAGATTAAAGGGAACAAAGGGACATGTGAGAAAAAAACGACTTTGTTTTATAATATGTATAGATATAGAAGTTCACTGTGAAAATAGCAGCGTATGAGGTACCTGATCCACACACCGCCCCCGCACCCAGAGTCCGAGAGCATCATGCTCTCGGACTCTGGGTGCGGGGGCTCATATAATTAAAAACAAGCAGAGAAACTTCTCAGAACAATTTATGGGTAAAACACAGGTAAAAGCTCGAGCGCGCTACACAATAATAATTAATATCGCCCTTTTGGGTGGCGGCGTCGAACTCCTTAACGTCACACGGGGGCCTCTGGCGCGTCAGAGAGAGAAAGACAACCTTAGTCGCGGTACCGAGCGGGAGGGAGACCGCGAGTCACCCGGTGTTGCAATACCGACGGTCGGGTTACCATATGTAACTCCCCCTCTAGTCCAGGGGAACGTCCTCGCTCCTGGACTAGGACTCTAGCACTGGTCGCAGGGCGTCCTCGCTTTCTTTTGGGAATGATGGGGCTAGGAGGCGAGTGGCTGTTCTGGCTCTTATAAATAGAAAGATCCTGGTTATGGTATTTACCAATGATTTCATCGGGTTGGTTTACGTGCGACAATATATAGGTTTATATATACCTTTTTCGCAATTTGGTACGGTCCATCACGTTTCGGGGCAAACTTTGCAGTCACATTCCTTGAGGTACTGCTGAGTACGTGAGACTTAAGGAGTACCAAATCACCTACCTGAAAGGTATCTGCAGGTCGGCGGAACTGATCAGCGTAATCCTTGGTCTTGTCTTGCTGTAATTCGACACGCTCGCGGATCGCTGAGAGGGAATTAATAAAATTTCTAAGGTAAGGAGTAATTTGTGGGATGAAATTTTCCTTGTCCAGGAAAGCGCGATGATCATGCGTGACTTCTGTGGGAGATCTCATTTCTCTAGCAAAGGTTAAGTAATCCGGTGATTTACCTGGAGCTATTTAGGGCAAACGGATCAGCGACAGCTTCTTTGGCCAGGATGTGTGGTCTTCTTGTACCAGGTATGCTAACATGGCATTTAGGTCTCTATTTTTGCGTTCTGCGGGGTTAGACTGAGGATGGTAAAGAGGCACGAAATTTTGCTTCACTCCCAGGACGGACATGCATTGTTGCATGACTGCAGAAACGACTTGTACCCCGTTATCAGATATTATTCGACGGGGAAGACCAAATCGTAAAAAGTATTCTTCGACTAAAAACTTGAGCGCAGGCTTCGGCTGTAGCTTCTCGGAGGGCGAATAATTCTACCCACCATGTGGCAGTATCTTGAATTAGAAGCACCCAACGCTCCCCCTGGTCTCCTTCTGGCAGTGGGCCGAAGAGATCAATAGCTATTACTTCGTTGCGTTGATTCAACACAGGTGTTTGTAGTAGACCTGGTGGTTTTGTGTTACTTGCTTTATAGCGTTGGCAATGGATGCATGCACGGACATAATCAGAGATTATACGACGCATCCCAGTAAAATAAAATAAATTAGCTACCTTCTGATAGGTCCTGTCGATGCCAGAATGACCGGCTGTCGCAGAATCGTGTAATTCTTCCAAAATATTCTTAACTTGGTCCGTGGGAATGACTAGTTGTGGTGATTCGCTGTCGAAGTCCGGGTTTAAACGATACAAGACACCTGAGAAAGATCTTGGTCCATGTCCATGGTCCATGAGAAAGCCTCGTCACGAAGTTGACTAGGCGATTTAGAGGGTATGTCGCAAATAACCGAACAACTACCACAATCTTCGCGAGTATTTTCACCGCAAACAGGTCTACTTAGTGTGTCGGCCACTACGTTGGCCTTCCCTGGAGTGTACTGAAATCGGATGTCGAAAGCTTCGAGTTTTAGAGCCCAGCGGACAAGTCTACCGGTTGGCGATTTAAGTGAAAGGAGCCAGCGAAGTGTTTGATGATCACTGCCTACTATGACTGGGTGACCGTCTAGGTAAGGACGAAAACACTCTACCCCCCACACTACGGCGAGTGCTTCTCGTTCCGTTGTCGAGTAGTTACGTTCCGCTGCGTTAAGGAGACGGCTAGCGTATTCTATTGGCCTTTCCTGATTACCATCGCCCTGCATTAGAACTGCGCCTAAGGCGTAATTACTTGCGCCTGTACGCAGAATGAAAGGGCTATTAAAGTCAGGTTGAATAAGTATAGGGGCAGATGTGAGTAACCGCTTTAATTCACTAAAAGCTTGAGACTATTGTATGCCCCAGGACCAAATCTGATTTTTCCTAGTCAAGCGTGTTAAAGGCTCCGATACTTTTGAAAATTTTGGGATGAACTTCCTGTACCACGAACAATTTATACTTTACCGTGTTGTCCTCACTGAAGTGCCATACTTCTTTGTTGAAGTCAATTACCACTCCAGCGGCAGTTATGAAATCGATACTTAGTAAGGTTTCGTTGTTTGTCGAATCCGGGAAAATGTAAAATGGAATTGTGATAGTTATCGTCTCCAACTGTATCTGTAGAGTGGTAGTTAAAATATCCATCGCACGTGCCACACCATCAGCCAATTTAACTTTTTTCGAGGAAGAGTGGAGGGGATAATTTTGTCGACGGAAGAGAGCATATAGTGTATGACCCGCAACACAGTGTTTAGCCGCTGTATCAATTAACGCGGTACCCTTAAAACCCAAAATACTAATATTAAAAATTGGTCTAACGTTACGGCCAGAGGATCCTGTGGAGTTGTTAACATCTCCGGTACAGCATACAAAATTATCATTAATACAATTAAACAAAATATCACTATCCGAAATTCTTGGGTTATGCCCTTTTTCACATAAGGTATCAAAATTATCCAAAACAGTTAAATTATTATCAATACGAGTCATATGAACATTATCCAAATTCTTTGAACTATTTGGGTTGTACCCTTTTTCACATAAGGTAACAAAAGTATCGAAAACAGGCAAATTATTATCAATTTAAGTTAAGAAAACATCACTAGAATTATTTGAAAATCTTGGGTTACACCCGTTTTCACCTATGGTATCAACTTTTTTTACAATATTCACATTATACAAATCATGAGAATTATTTGAAATTTTTGGTTTACACCCTTTTTCATCTGAGGTATCAACATTTTCAAAAATATTTAAATCATACAAATCATGAGAATTAATTGAAATTTTTGGTTTACACTCTTTTTCATCTGAGGTATCAATATTTTCAAAAATATTCAAATTATGATTCGACTCAACATCATAAAAATTTTTCAGAAATGTTTGGTTACCGGTCGGGTCGGGTTACTTTGACTACTTTTTTCTTAATTTTTTATAAATCTATCTGGTATAGAGGCGCTGGATGACTTATAAGTTTGATATTGATTTTATTTGGTTCATAATCATATAAGTATACTAATTATAAATAAATGATATATTTAATTAATCTTTATAGTTAATTATTACTTTTTTCAAATTGAGCCAAAGTTGATCTATAAGAAGGGTGACTTTGTCTCTCAGATTATTTTTAGCATAAAACTTTTATTTATCCTGACACAGCTAAAGTAACTCGCTAAAATAACAGGTTTAATAATAATAGACATTTCGACATCAAAAATTCTATATTTTTTGCAAAAAAATATATATTTTTAACAAAAAATTACATTTATCTACCGTCTTATTGATGAAAATCATCTTAAGTAGGTTTTATAAATAATAGCATTTTACTTACAAACAAAATATTAACTTTGACTATATATCAATCAAAAGTATTAACTTTTTCAATAATGTAGTAACTATAAGTGCTTACAAAATAATCATATTATGGCGTTTATGATTGCACAGCCTTCTTATTAATTATTGAGATCAATCAATGTCAGTCATCGATTCTTATATATATTTACTTAATTATCTAGCTCAGGCACTGAGAAACAACTTTTTTTTAAATTCGAGAACATTAATCTTACGAATTTCTTTAGACGTGAGAGAGCCATGTTTCGGCACGAATGGGCCGGCTCGACCGGAGAAATACCACGTCCTCACAGAAAACCGGCGTGAAACAGCGCTTGCGCTGTGTTTCGCCGAGTGAGTGAGTTTACCGGAGGCCCAATCCCCTACCCTATTCCCTTCCCTACCCTCCCTTATTCCGTTCCCTTTCCATCCCTACCTTCCCCTATTACCCTATTCCCTCTTAAAAGGCCGGCAACGCACCTGCAGCTCTTCTGATGCTACGAGTGTCCATGGGCGACGGAAGTTGCTTTCCATCAGGTGACCCGTAAAAAGCTAGGAAGATGTCCCGCTTTTTCCCCCCTGGATGGCCTATAATCCCGCCGTACTGACCTGCTAACTTTTGTCATAATTTTTGTGATAGCGTCCTTAAAGGACTTGTGTTACAGGTACCAGAAAACGGAAATATCTATATCTATCTATATCTATACTTATAATAAAATCGTAGAGGTAAAATTTTTGCACATTGAAAATAAACTTGAAAAAACGAGTCAGGGGCATGTTGGAAGAGTAATAGAACACATTTTAACTGTTTTTGAAATTTTTGTTTCTCTGTCTGTTTGTCTGTTTGTCGGTTTGTCTGTTTGTACAGGCTAATCTCTGAATCCGCTGGACCGATTTCAATGAAATTTGGCTATCACCATGCCAAATAACTTACATCCCTGGTCAACATCTTAGATACTTTTTTTAACCGACTTTCAAAAACGGAGGAGTTAATGTTTACTTTGCTGTTTGTGGTCAGATTTTCAAAATTATTTTTTTGTTGTATAGATTGCCAGAATTTGATACCATGTTTATAATAAAATCGGCCAAGTGCGAGTCGGACTCGCGCACGAAGGGTTCCGTACCGTTATAGAGAAAAAATAGGCCAAAAGTTGTGTTTTTGTATGGGATTTAATTTTAATTCTATTCTAATTTTATTATTAATTATTAAATTACACATATAATTAAGGATTCTGTGAAAATTTCAACTGCCTGCCTTTTGTCATTATTGATATCGAGCAAAAAAAATATGTTTGTTGTATGGGAGCCACCCTTAAATATTGATTTTATTTTGTTTTCAGTATTTTTTGTTATAGCGGCAACACATATACACAATCTGTAAAAATTTCAGAAGTCTAGCTATAACGGTTCTTGAGATTCAGCCTGGAGACAGACAGACACTTAGCACTAACCTACCTTTGGGTACGGAACCCTAAAAACGGTGACTTTATAAGTAATGGAATTGAAGAAACTCCTCGAAATTGTGGTTTAATTGTAGATTATGAATCTTAGAATAAGAGGTAGGTTAAAGAAGGGATAGATGCCTAGCCTACATTAAATCCCGTCTTCTGAAGTCTATCCTCTATCTCCGTCACATGTTCCTTTTGTCCTGTGGCCCCCATCACCATCATGGTCCACGCCAAGCGGTCTTCGAAGAAAGGATTTTTCAAAACGATAAGTATCTGAGGTTCAAGTTTGATGGGTCTTTGATATAAATTAAAAATTTCGTGTGTAATATAGATCCAAATAAAATAGTCGTAGATGGGTGTTCAATTTTCTAAATCTCGATTTTAATAACATACATTCACGCAGACGAAGTTACGGGCAACAGCTAGTATTTAATAAAAATATATTATAATAAATATATTTATTAAAAAATACTATATAGTATAAGCTACGAATAATAATGTCACGGATATATAGTGCCATCTAGCGTCAAACCAGCGAAACTTATCGAGGGAACACCGACAACATAAATCCCCTACTCAATACTAGATGGCATGAGGTGCGCAAGTACATACTCGAACCTTCTAGAAAAGTCCAACATTTGTTTACGTGTTTACCGGTTTATTTTGTTTACGTGTTTTCGTGTTTAGTTGTTTATGTTTATTGTGGTACATGCTCGAGCCTCCTGGAAAGTTTCCACACTTGTTTATTTGTTTACGTGTATCGGGAACTTTCTGGAATTCGTCTCGCCATATAAAAAGCCGCAGGTAGACGGCCCGGCAGTTCAGTTCGTTTCGAACTATCATCAAGGCGACTTCGGAGTGAACACAAGCGATCAATAGTGAGTGAACCAGTGAAACCTGCGACTTGGCTACGACCTAGGACAGCGATAGTGCTTAGTGATTGGACCTAGTGATTAGTGTTTGGACTTAGTGCTAAGTGTTTGTGACCTAGTGTGTGCTTGTGTGACCTACACATAGTGAATAAAGTCTTCAAGAGAGTCACCAGGTCTTTCTCTCCAAATCCTCGAACCCTAGCACGTAACAACTGGTGTCAGAAGTGCGATTTGGAGATGCCATTGACTCCGAAAGAGGACTTCAAGGGGAATGTCAGGACAAGGGCGCAGCGAGCTTCTGCCATTGACTCCGAGAGAGGAGTTGCGGAGGCCACATCCACTGGGGACCAAGCTCCGCCCACTGAGGGACAGGCCCCGCCCACTGACCACGCCCACCAGGCTCCGCCCACTTTGGATGAAGCCACGCCCACTGGCTCCGCCCACCGGGACACGCCCACTGGCCACGCCCCTCAGGCTCCGCCCACTTTGGGCGTAGCCATGCCCACTGGCTCTGCCCACCAGGCCACGCCCACTCAGGCCACGCCCACTCAGGCCACGCCCACTAGCCCCGCCCACCGAGCTCCGTCTGCTCAACCCCTGCCTACTGGCTCCAGCCACCAAGCATCGCCCGTAGCTTCTGCGGCCCCTCAAGTGGCTCCTCAATTACAAAGCCTAATTGAGTTAATTCAGGCTCTGCAAGAGTCACAAGACCGCAAGTTCGACGCTTTGCAAGAGTCACAAGACCGCAAGCTCGGCACTTTGTAGGAGTGTCAAAGAGCTGAAAGTCAGGCTTTGCAAGATTCCCAAAGGGCAATGATGGAGTCTCAAGAGCAACAAAAGGACCTCCAAGAAAAAGCGCTATTGGCAATAAAGGATGTTAGTGACACGGTGACTAAGCTTCGGTAAGATGTCGACATAATGGAAGAACGCGTTACCGGGCTAGGAGTGGATATGGAAAATGTGAAAACCGGCCTCACAGAACTACAGAAGTGGAAAGTTCGCCTGGAAACCACAGGAGTCGCGACATGTAGTGGAACTTCCGGAGTGGCACACGGGCCAAGAGTAAAAGTACCGCCATACGACGGCACTACTTGTTGGAACGCTTACCGTCAGCAATTCCAGACTGTTGCTTCTGCCAACGGATGGACTGACGAACAATGCCTGACCGCTCTCACTGTCGCGCTCAGAGGGCAAGCCCTGTCGGTCCTGGAAGCACATACAGGAAATGGGTTCAAAGACCTGATGGAGGCCCTTGAATCCAGATACGGGGAGCGACACCTGGAGCACGTGTTTCGTGCCCAACTGCGTGACAGAGTCCAACGCTCAGGAGAAGGATTACAACAATGGGCGTTGGAAATTGAAAAACTCGTCAAGAAGGCGCACCCAGGAGCTGACGCCAAGATGGTCGACACGAATATTGTGCAAGCATTTGTCGACGGAATCAGGGATCTGGAGGTCAGAGCTGCAGTGAGGCTTCGTCACCACACCTCGCTTAAGGAAGCATTGGCGCATGCTTTGGAAGTCGAGGCTGATCGCCGTGACATACGACAGACCCATAAGATCCACGAGGTCTCTGAGGAAGTCAAGGAGGTCAAGGCTCCCACGAAGAAAAGTTTTGGAGCCATGTGCTACAAGTGCGGCGAGAGGGGCCATCTTCAGCTCAACTGCCCGCAGAAGGAGACCCAGATGGCAAGAATGAAAAGGCTCGAGGAACAAATGGAGGAGCTGAAGAAGCAAGGGGCTTCGTCTCCTGCCCGGGAGCAGGGAAACGAATAAAAGCCAGGACTAAGGGGCGAGTGCTGGCTGACACGGAGGAAGCCCCAATAACGGTTGTCTCCCAAGCAAGCAGCGGGAATAGTCTGGTGATTCAGGGGACTATTAACGGGACGGATTGCAAAATGACTCTAGACACAGGAGCCTCTAGAACAATAGTGAACCCAAATTTGATAAAAGCCGCAAGGAGGCACAAGAGGAGAATTAACTGTCGGCTTCTTACTGCCTCCGGTCAGCCAATACCCGTCCTGGGAGAAATGTCAGTTACGATGAATGTAGGGGAGTCCTCATACCCTCATGACGTTATCGTGGCTGACATTATGGATGATTGCATCTTGGGTTTGGATTTCATGAAGAAGCACAACTGCAGAATTAATGTTGCTGACGGAGTTTTCAAGTGTAGTGAAGAAGAAATTTTCATCCTTGGAGGCGCCTGCGGGAAAGTTGAATGTGTAAAGAAAGTCATAATACCTGGACGTGCGGAAGCTAAAGTGCTGGTGAAACTACCGCCAGCTGGAAAGAAGAAGTCAAACAGATGCGTGTTGATCGAAGACATACCTACCAAGACATCAGCGCATGATGATGACGGCGAGAATCCTTGTTAGTGGAAGCAGTAACGCTGTGGTCAGAGTTTTGAATCTTAGTGATCGCGAGATCTGCTTGAACAAAGGTGACGTCATTGGAAAGTGCGAGGAAGTTGTCTGGATGAGAAAGTGTAGTTTGATCACAGGCTCAGACTCAGTAAACACCAGCAACTATGGAATAGTGACTGAGCTACTCGATGACTGCAAGAGTAATCTGACTTATTCGCAGAGCATGAAAGCTAAGAAGTTTTTACAACGCCACGCGAATATCTTCTCCAGGCGACCTTAGAAGAACGTCGATGGTTCAGCACAGGATAGATACCGGAAGCGAGAACCCAATTCGCCAACGAGCAAGACGGATACCCATCGCAAAGGAGAAAGAAGTTGAAGACCTTTTGGAGGACATGAGACGGCATAAGATTATTGAACCGTCTGCAAGTCCGTGGTGCTCACCTGTTGTGTTAGTGAAGAAGAAAGATGGCAGCACAAGATTTTGTGTGGACTACAGGCGTCTCAATGATGTCACTAAGAAAGACAGCTATTCATTACCTCGAATCGACGACACTCTGGATACCTTGAGTGGCATGAAATGGTTCTCGACCCTGGACCTGAAATCTGGATACTGGCAGGTGGAAATTCATCCAAAAGACAAGGAGAAGACAGCGTTCTCTACCAGTAAAGGTTTATGGCAGTTTAACGTCATGCCCTTTGGATTGTGCAATGCACCTGCCACATTTGAGCGACTCATGGAGTGTGTACTGGCAGGCTTAGTTGGAGAGGCTTGCTTAGTCTACTTGGACGACGTCATCATTGTTGGCCGCGACTTCGAGGACCATTTGCGAAACTTAGAACGAGTTTTCGCCAAAATAGAGGGGGCCAATTTAAAGTTGAATCCGAAAAAGTGTCGTTTATTCAGGAGTAAGGTTAATTATCTCGGCCATGTTATCTCCAGTGATGGAATCCAGACGGACCCGGAGGAACTGGAAGCAGTTCAAAATTGGCCAACCCCTAAGAACAAAACCGAAGTGCGGGCATTTCTCGGCCTATACTCCTACTAAAGGCGTTTTGTTAAGGGATTCTCAGAGATAACCAAGCCATTATATCGGCTGACAGAGGATAAACGACAGTTTATTTGGGACGAGACTTCTGAAGATTCTTTTCAGAAACTGAAGAAACATCTCTGTGAAACACCAATCCTGGGGTACCCACAACCTGAAGGTCAGTTTATAGTCGACACGGATGCAAGCAACACAGTCATTGGAGGGGTGTTATCTCAAAAATAGGGCGAAAGAGAAGTTGTAATTGCATATTTCAGCAAATCTTTATCTAAGCCAGAGAGAAACTACTGTGTGACAAGAAGAGAACTCTTGGCTGTCGTAAAGACGCTACAACATTTCAGCAAGTATCTCATTGGCAGACAGTTTTTACTGCGAACTAATCACGCAGCGTTGAAGTGGTTACTACAGTTCAAGAACCCAGAAGGTCAAGTAGCTCGATGGATTGAACAGCTCCAGGAGTATGACTTCAAGACCGAACACCGCAGCGGAAAGTCGCATGGGAATGCCGACGCACTCTCACGAAGGCCGTGTTCAGAAGACTGCAAACATTGTGTTAAACAGGAATCTAATGAAGTAACATTAAAGCTAACGAAAACAAGTCCTTTGGGTCCATGGGAGAATGATGCTATGAGGGAGGCTCAAGAAACAGATGACGACCTTCGGCACATCATCACATGGAAGAAACGGGGTGACGTAAAGCCAATCTGCAGTGAGGTTGCACCCACTGGCGCTGTCACTAAGGCGTACTGGGCGCAATGGGACAGTCTGATTCTTCAAAACGGAATACTCTACCGGAAATTGGAGAAGACTAACGGCAGAGAGTTCCATCTTCAGATAGTTGTCCCAAGAACGAGAGTACCGGATGTTCTCCGTGAAATGCATGGTGGCGTATCAGGAGGTCATCTAGGAGTCAAGAGGACGTTAACAAAAGTGCGAGAACGATTCTACTGGTTGCATTGCCGAGATGATGTTCAGGAGTGGTGCCGCAAATGTACTACCTGCGCTGCAGTCAAGGGACCACAGACAAGGAGCCGTGGGAACCTGCACTTGTATAACGTTGGCGCACCGTGGGAACGAATAGCAGTTGACGTAGCTGGGCCATTTCCTGTAACGGAATCGGGAAACAAGTATTTTATGGTTGTCATGGATTACTTCACCAAATGGCCTGAAGTGTTCGCCATACCAAACCAGGAAGCTACAACAGTTGCTTCTAAGCTAGTCGAAGAAGTGATATCTCGCTTTGGTGTGCCTCTAGAAATCCATTCCGATCAGGGCGGGAGTTTCGAATCGCAGGTCTTCCAGGAAGTGTGCAGAATTTTGGGAATTCATAAAATGAGAACCACCGCGTACCATCCACAGTCTGATGGAATGGTTGAGAGATTTAACCAGACCCTCGAGAGGCATTTGGCGAAATCGGTAGATGACAAACAAAAGGATTGGGACAAGTATATACCGCTCTTCCTTCTGTCGTACCGTACCGCCGAGCATGAGAGCATAAAAGCTACCCCGGCGTATGTCAATTACGGTAGAGAACTGCGAGTACCAGTAGACCTCTTGACAGGAGGGTCACCGGAGGAACCGAAGACCGTACAAGACTATGTCTGCGATTTAAGGGAAAAGATGCGCTATATACACGCCATGGTTCGGGAAAATGGGTTACAGTCAAGTGAGAACATGAAGACCAGATACGACCGGAAATCGAACACGAGCGGCTTCGAAGAAGGGTCACTGGTGTGGCTGCATAGCCCAACTCGCCGAAAAGGCAAATCTCCAAAGTTGCAGACCAAGTGGGACGACCCATACAAAGTGGTTACCTGATTGAATGATGTGACTTACAGGATTCAAAAGTAACCAAGAGGGACATTCAAAGTGGTACACATAGACCGTCTGGCGCGTTACTATGGCAGTAACAATGATGCTCGGGACGAGCATCTCTAAGAGGGGAGTAGTGTCACGGACATGTAGTGCCATCTAGCGTCAAACCAGCGAAACTTATCGAGGGAACACCGACAACATAAATCCCCTACTCAATACTAGATGTCATGAGGTGCGCAAGTACATACTCGAACCTTCTAGAAAAGTCCAACATTTGTTTACGTGTTTACCGGTTTATTTTGTTTACGTGTTTACGTGTTTAGTTGTTTATGTTTATTGTGGTACATGCTCGAGCCTCCTAGAAAGTTCCCACACTTGTTTACTTGTTTACGTGTATCGGGAACTTTCTAGAATTCGTCTCGCCATATAAAAAGCCGCAGGTAGACGGCCCGACAGTTCAGTTCGTTTCGAACTATCATCAAGGCGACTTCGGAGTGAACACAAGCGATCAATAGTGAGTGAACCAGTGAAACCTGCGACTTGGCTACGACCTAGGACAGTGATAGTGCTTAGTGATTGGACCTAGTGATTAGTGTTTGGACTTAGTGCTAAGTGTTTGTGACCTAGTGTGTGCCTGTGTGACCTAGACATAGTGAATAAAGTCTTCAAGAGAGTCACCAGGTCTTTCTCTCCAAATCCTCGAACCCTAGCACGCAACAATAAAAACTAAGGAATCGTAACTACCATACTATTACCGTTTTAAATTTGGTTCCTTTTGATCTGTCATGTAACGTCAGCCTAGTACCGCTCAAGGTCACCTAAATATTGCAAATGTATTGAAATGTGTACCTAAGGTACACTTTTTTGACAAGTATTGTGGAGCATGTTTTTGACGGAGTTACTTTTCCTTAGTTTTTATTATTCGTAGAGTATAAGTATATAATTTTTTTTATATGATACACATATTTAATAAAGGGTAGTATTTAATCGAGTGGCTGTAAATTACAGTTTTAAGTGTCAAAATTAATAAATTTGGGTTATAGAATTACTATTTTAACGACTGACTTTGAGTGACGAGAAATTAACAAAACAGCAACTTACAAATTATTTATATGAGTTAGGTACCTACTTAAAATACAAACTGAGCAGCTTCATATTATTTGAGCGACCTAATATATTCTGTTTGAGTGTCAACGTTACGTCTTGCATTTTATTCAATATTTGGCTTATGTATTTTCTATACTTTCGCGTAGTACTCAAATTTATACCGCTCAATTTATTAAAACAGTATGTTCATTATCAGTCGCAAAGTAATTTTTTATTCGTTCGTTTTATTAGGTATTTCCCTTTAATAAGCATCCATGACCCAGGAACATTGAAAACTTTTTGTTACGTCGGTGGGATTCGAACCCACGACCCCGGCTTGAGCGCTGACCAAGCCCTTAACCACTGAGCCACAGAGGCCGTAATAGACTAGTGTAGGAAATTTTATGAGCTTTTATTATGTACGGGCCATTTTTCTCTACATCGTACCGTTTCAGCGATATAAGCAAAAAAACTAAAAATATTGAAACTTTAGCCCCTCCCCCGCGCCCTAGGCGATATCGTTATAATATATAGCCTATGTGTTGACCCGACCTCTAAGTAATATTCATGTAGAATTTGAAGTAAATCCATCCAGTACTTTCTGATTTTATCTCGGACATACATACAGACAAACAGACAAAAATTCTAAAAACTATATTTTTGGCTTTCATATCGATTGCAAATCACGTCCCAAGTATTATTTTTCAAAAATATTCAATGTACAGAATTGACTTTCCTAAGATTTTTATTATATTATGTATATGTCGCAGCCGACTGGTTTAAATAGCCGTTCAATCAAACAGCTAGCCCTTTGACTGAGCAACGCCATTCAATCACACGGCTATACGTCGTTTAGCCGACTTGTTGACTACAACGTTCAACACTACAGCTAGACGCTTAGCCAACTGGTTTAATGGCAAATTAACTAGGGCGACCATTAGCTTATTATGTAATTTGGGAGAATAGGAAAACTTTTTGTATTTTATTGAAAGATTATTCTCAGATTAAGTTTAAGGGGTGACCAAAATTTTAATGCAATAAGTAAAAATAAAAAATTCTGAGGCGTGTTTTGTGACGGTCGCCGGCTGCTGCCGCAGCACAGTCACAGTTCTAACCTAACCTACTTTTGGACTTGCTGGATTGTGTTTGTTTTTGTTTTGACGGGGGGCTGTGCCCCCCGAACCCCCTTTTCGGGCGGGCTGCGTCCATCCATTTCATAATCCCGAAATTTCTCCTCGAATATTTGTTGAAATTTTGATTCACTCGTACGTGCCTCCACAATTTTTGTCTCTTTAATAACACTTGTAACTTTTATTAACTACTTTCTTTCCGAAAAACAACCACAAACACCAACAAACACCTGCTAGTTGACGCCATATTGTAAATAAAACGCACCTAGCGCCGCAGCGGTGCGCGCTGAACTACTTCAATTCGACGGCGGTTTTTGAATCAGCTGTAGTGTTGAACGTTTTGAGCGACTAAAATATTCAATACGTGACGCTAGACGTGTGTTTGAATGGATTTGTTCAGTCACAGGGCTAGCTGTTTGATTGAACGGCTATTTAAACCAGTCGGCTGTGACATATAGATGACTTAGTTTGTTCCTTAAAATAAGAAATAAGTTATAAGACGCAATACAGAAATAGTGTACAGAAATAGTTGAGGTTTAGGAGAATTCTGCATAAGGCACTATTAAAGAGTAAGAATTATTTAATACTTTTTTGTTCATTATAATATGATTATTGTTTTTACCCTGGAAGTAGGTTTAAATTTTTTGGCCGACTTCCAAAAAGGAGGAGGTAATACGTTCGGCTGTATCTTTTTTTGTATGTTCAACGATTACTCAGCTGTTTGTGGCCCGATTTTCAAAATTCTTTTTTGTTATATAGGGTTTAACTCGAATTTGGTACCATATTCACAAAAGTGGTGATCTGATGATGGAATATATGAGGAATCGAGGGTACTCCTTGAAATTTGTATGGAAACATATAGTGATTTTGATTTTTTCTGAAGTATTCGAGGTATATGCTACCAAAAAGTATGATTTCGCACCAGGTTATACCCTGGTTCCAAAGGTACCCAACAGAACTTTTGAATCCTTATAGATACAGGTTCGGGGATTTTGGCGTTGTTTAAACAACTGAAAGCATAAGCCAATATATCAACTTGATTAATCCTCATCATCAAAACTATAACTATGCCATGCATCATCACATTATGGTACTTTACTGGTACTTTTCATGATATTTTGCATCGAAGCAGATGATTTTGATGATTATTTCGCTGTTTGTGGACCGATTTTCAAAAATCTTGTGTTGTTGTATAGGATAGAATCTTAATTTCATTTAAGCATTACGAAAGTGGTGATCTGATGATGGAATCTATGAAAAATCAAGGTAAATCCTTGAAATTTATTAAAACACAAATGGTGGTTAAGTTGACGTTGTTTTTAGTAATTTAAACATAATATTATGCATAGCTGGGCATTAACTCGTTAATCGTTAATTAACGAAGTTAACATTTTGATTAACGGATTAACTCTTAAGTTTACTTTTAAAAATATTAACGGATTCGTTAACTTCCGTTAAATTGCAGAAGTCCGTTAATCGTTAATCCAATGTCTACTATTTACCGCACGGCACCGCGGCGCGGCGCGAAAACAGGTTTAGACAGTTAGTATGAAACTACAATTAGTGCCGGGCCGGTGCCGGGTAGCGCGGCGCCGCGGCACGGCAGCAGCGAAACAAAAACAATACTAGATACATTTTCAGGCGCATGCGATTGAGAAGAGATTTATTTCGTTTTATCATTTCATTACTCAGTTCCGGTGCTTATAGAGAGAGTGATTTGTTTATTGTTATTATAAATCATTTGCATATTGATAAAGTCTGAGTGCAGTATAATTTAGTTAGGTAGAATACAATAATTATAGAAGTATTTTGTTTTGTCCCTAACATGTTAACTTCCAAAACCTTAAGGCTTAACTTAACCAACAGGTTTTGTATGTACACTAACGCAATGATATAAGTTACAACAAGGCCATATTACACATATTAACGGATTAACGATTAATGTTAACTTGCGTTAATTCGTCCGAAATGTAACGCTTTACCGTTTAACGAAGCTAACTTTTTTTTAAAGGATTAACGATTAACGAAATTAACTATTTGATTAACGGTGCCCAGCTATGATATTATGTTACCAGTAAGTAAAATTTCATACCAAGGTGTCTTTTGATCCGAAGACACTGAACAGAACTCCTGAACCTTTAAAGATAAAAGTTTGGAAATTGCAGCATCGCTTAGATAGCTGCAAGCATTTACCACTATTTCGATTACAGTAATATAATGTGAATAGTTAACATTCGTAATGGTTATTTACGCCTAAAAACCTTATCTTGTAGATAACTAAAAAGAGTAAAATTATTATTTTTTAACAAAAAATTTAAACTGACTTCCAAGGTAAAAACAATAATATTTTTAAAAGTATGATCTAAAAAAAAGTATGAAATAATTCTTATTCTTCATTAGTGGCTTTTTCTAAATTCGACGAGTTCAGGACTGGTATCGACTTGAAACGAATGAAAATTGAGTAAGTACAAAATTGGTTGAGGTTAGGTCGAATTTAAAAAAAGGCACTAATGAATAATAAGAATTATTTCATACTTTTTTTAGATCATATTTTTAAGAATATTATTGTTTTTACCTTGGAAGTCGGTTTAAATTTTTTGTTAAAAAATAATTGTTAAATAGTACTACATTACGCACCTAGGGCAAGAAAATAAGAAATGTCTCAGATCACAATATGTAATTGTTCAACAAGCATGTGACCTGAGGCTTTCTTTTTTACTGCCCATGGTGCGTATACTATTTTTCTCATAGACGGAGGCGGAAACGGCAACATCGGTAAGCGCAGCGGGAAGAAAGTTGACGTTTTCCGCCCGGAGTTGAGAAAAATAATTTTATAACGCTCTTTTGAAATGCTCCGAAGAGTTTTTACTTGGTGATCGCACATTTATCAGCACGCGTACGCCGTATGCGCTGCATTTTAGAATTCGTTGTATGAAATAATGTGGAACCCCGCACAATCATCCGCACTGTACGCGCCGCATTTCGTGAATCGCGTTAGGCGTGTACAGTGCTGACAAATCTGCGATCAGCTTTCAGCATTAAAAATAAGATAAATTTTGCAATTTTATTTTCACAGGTGGCTCCAGATAGGCATGGTAAACTTGTTCAAATTTTGAAAATAACTCACCACCCAGGGTACGACTTTAATCTGAAGTACGACGACATAGCGGTGATGGAACTGGCGGAGGAGGTCGTGTTTTCCCAGTACCTGTACCCCGCCTGTCTCTGGTCCAGGGGGGACATTGACCTGGTCGACAAGGGGGCGACCGTCGCAGGATGGGGAATCGCTAACCACGGTAAGAACGCTTACAGACGAACGGCACGTGTCAGCGGCACGTGTCGGCGGCAGTTGGCGGCAGTCAGCCGCAGTCGACGGCAGCCGTCGACAGTTTATCAGTTGTGACATACCGCGTAAAGGTAAGCGTCCACAGGTCGGTATCGCACGCAACGGACGTCTCGCATCAAACGGATAATTATTTTACACAACGTACACTGTATCAGCAGCGTACGGATTATCAACTAGCCAGTATGTTTGTCTTCAAATTAGTCCAAACAAAGTTCCTAAGTCAACATTCTGCTTTCGACTTTTCCATCCGGGGTGTGAATGAGCATTCATTTACTAGGCTAGTCGGTAATCCGTACGCTGCCGATTCAGCGGACGTACTATGAAAAAATTATCCGTTTGATGCGAGATGTCCGCTGCGTACAATACCGACCTGTGGACGCTTACCTTTAGGCGGTACGTCACAACTGGGGGCCTACCACCGCCTCTACTAAGCGACACATTGTGGCGACACCGTATGACAGATAAACATTTATTACTTTAACGTCAAGCTAGCGATCTTATAAAAGTTGTTATTTAGTAAAATCATATTTAAAAAGTGAGTACGGTAATGTTATTGTAATCTTACAACAAAGTGTTCTAGAAACATGATAGTTTTAGGAGAGGTCGTGGTAGGCCCCCTGCAAGCAAGCGTCATTTAAACTGTCAACGGCTGCCGTCAGCTGCCGTTGACTGCCGTCGACTGCCGTCGACACGTGCCGTTCGTCTGTAAGAAGCCTAAGGCTGGATTTTTATGCGGCTTCGCGAATGCGCGGTTTTTTTAGGTTAGGCTCCTTACAAGCGAACGGCACTTGTTAACGGCACGCGTCGACGGCAGACGACAGCACGCGTCGGCGGTAGTCGACTGCCGTCAGCGTGTGCCGTTGATGAGTGCGTTCACCTGTAATCGCTCTTAGGTTCAATTCAGACCACAACGCGACGTGTATGCATTTCTTTATTTGTATGGATATATGACAGACTTCAATAGGCATGACGAATTTTTTTTCTTGTCGGTAAATGAAGGACCATTCAAAAATAGAAATATCGGTGAAAAAATGACTCGGATAACTTAAAAACTCTCTAAGATATCGCAACTCAAAACTCACATAAAATAGACCTTCCCAAAACGCTGAATACAAAATGTCAGCTAACTGTGACGTCACGCCTAGTTAGTTTATTTATTTATTTTATTTATTTAATGATTTATTGTGCACAAGAAATATTAACAAAACAATAATTTACACAGTAAGACGACACAAAGGATCTGCTTATTTCTAATAGAAATCTCTTCCAGCAGCCCTACGGAGGGAGATTGGATAAGGGTAGCAGATAGGACGTGCACAATCATGAATGTAATATTATGTCAACATGTACTTCTTACAATAAAACTAATAAAAAATAGTAATAATAATAATAATGAACAGATACGATAATATGATATGAATGACAAAATAAATAAATTATAAATATATCAATTCTAGCTACAACATACAATAAGATATAATAAATAGTAATATAACTATAATAAATAAATACTATATGTTTATGTATATGGAAATATGTATAGGAAAAAATTTTGAACTCATGATTTATGGCATATTTAAGTGACAAATTGGATTTCAAATATTTTTTTTCTCCAACTTTTGAAAAAAAAAATTTCTCTCGCTTCATACTAATCTGACCTATACCTCATAGGAAAATCGTTATAACTTCTAAACTATCTGACTTAGAGCATTGAAGTAAAGAATTTATTTAAGATGAAAACCTCCTCTATTTTTTTTAAATAAAAAAGAACCTGTTTAATGTGCTAGATTTTTCACAAAAAGCCATTAATTAGAAAAATACACAATTTTTTTTCTTAAACTTTGGTTTTTCTATGTTTGATTCCACGAAATTTATAACATATTGCCTGTGTAAGCGTAGTCCACAAGTTTAGATATCAAATGAGACCTTTTTTATCTTCATAGGGTATTTACATGAGAAGTACTGGTCAGATTAGTGTGAAAGCCCGAGAAAAACTAAAATGGCTGCCATTTTACAATCGTGAGAGAGAGAAAAGGTTTGAGAGCTAATTTGTCGATAAAATATGCCATAGATCATTAAAGGATCGGACACCGGTGTCGGGACACATTATATATATATATATATACTAGCTGTTGCCCGCGACTTCGTCCGTTACCCAAATAGTAAAAATGGGATCTTGACTATCTTGTTAAATAGTTGATCTGGTCACTTTTCATGAACCTAAAGTTGTAGATGAAAACGCCAATACTGTATAGAAAATCTTAAGGATAACGAATAAAAGTAAAATTATTATTTTAAACAAAAATTGAAACCGACTTCCAAGGTAAAGACAATAGCAATTTTCTTAAATGAACTAAAAAATATTAATTAATAATTCATATTCTGTACTCAGTATTTCATAATTTGAAGTCGGCACCAGTCATATAAGTTGCAGTTATATTTTGTCATAGAACTGGCGATTAGGTTAGCTGGTAGTTGGTACCGACTTTAAAATAATGAAGACTGAGAACAGAAATACTGAGTACAGAACATGAATTATTTAATTGCACATAGAAATTGCGCTTAAGTTAGCTGCTACGGAGTAAAAAATTATTTTGAAGATTGAATACAGAAATAGTTGACGCGTCTATGTATGTCCCAAAAAATATCCAGGAGTTCCCTCTATATCTCACGAATTTCAGTACCAAATCACCACTTTCGTAAGCATTGTACCAATTTCGGGTTATTGTACCTCCATAAACACTAAAAAGCACGAAAAGAGTTTTGAAAATCAGTCAACAAACGGTGGAACAATAATATAATCAAAGGCAAGATTTTTGAAAATAATGTGATGATTCATGGCATAATTACTCGTATAGTGATGATGGTGATGGTTAGTATTATTGACTACACTAAGTCCAATATTTGTTTACGTATTTACCGGTTAATTTTGTTTACGTATTTAGTTGTTTATGTTTATTGTGGTACATGCTCGAGCCTCCTAGAAAGTTCCCATACTTGTTTACTTGTTTACGTGAATCGGGAACTTTCTGGAATTCGTCTCTACATATAAAAAGCCGCAGGTAGACGGCCCGTCAGTTCAGTTCGTTTCGAGCTATCATCAAGGCGATTTCGGAGTGACAACAAGTGATCAATAGTGAGTGAACCAGTGAAACCTGCGACTTGGCTACGACCTAGGACAATGATAGTGCTTAGTGATTGGACCTAGTGATTAGTGTTTGGACTTAGTGCTAAGTGTTGTGACCTAGTGTGTGCTTGTGTGACCTAGACATAGTAAATAAAGTCTTCAAGAGAATCACCAGGTCTTTCTCTCCAAATCCTTCGAACCCTAGCACGTAACAACTTGGTGTCAGAAGTGGGATTGAATAAAACGAGGACAACCGCGTACCATCCACAGTCTGATGGAATGGTTGAGAGATTTAACCAGACCCTTGAGAGGCATTTGGCGAAATTGGTAGATGACAAACAAAAGGATTGGGACAAGTACATACCACTCTCCTTCTGTCGTACCGTACCGCCGAGCATGAGAGCATAAAAGCTACCCCGGCGTATGTCAATACAATAAGAACTACGAGTACCAGTAGACCTTTTGACAGGAGGATCACCGGAGGAACCATAGACCGTACCAGATTATGTCTGCGATTTAAGGGAAAAAATGCGCTATATACACGCCATGGTTCGGGAAAATGGGTTACGGTCAAGTGAGAACATGAAGACCAGATACGACCGGAAATCGAATACAAGCGGCTTCGAAGAAGGGACACTGGTGTGGCTGCATAACCTGACTCACCGAAAAGGGAAATCTCCAAAGTTGCAGACCAAGTGGGACGGCCCATACAAAGTGGTTACCCGATTGCATGATGGCGTATCAGGAGGTCATCTAGGAGTCAAGAGAACGTTAACAAAAGTGTGAGAACGATTTTACTGGTTGCATTGCCGAGATGATGTGCAGGAGTGGTGCCGCAAATGCACTATTTGCGCTGCAGTGAAGGGACCACAGACCAGGAGCCGTGGGAACCTGCGGTTATATAACGTTAATGGATGGAGATTCGAGGTAGTGTTCTTTCAAGCGTCTTTTAAAAACAGCAATGGTGGGACTGTCACGGATGGTGTGAGGGAGCGAGTTCCACAATCTGACAGCATGAACAGTGAACGAGTAGGAGTAGAAGTTGGAACGATGGGAGGGGAGGGAAAGGTTAGACCGGTCATTGGACCTACAAGGTAGATCGGGAGATCGAGAGAAATTGAATCTGTCGAGGAGGTATGAAGGAGAGAGAGGATTGTACAAGATGTTGTAAAGTAGACAGAGGATGTGGGAGTTACGTCGGAGACGGATAAGTAGCCATTTAAGTTTTGTACGGTAGGCCGAGATATGGTCGAACTTTCTCAAGCCAAACACGAAACGTATACACAGATTCTGTAGAAGTTCGAGTCTAGTTAACTGCTCCTCAGTGGCATCTAGGTAGCAGGAATCGGCGTAGTCTAGGATGGGAAAGATGAGTGTCTGGACAAGGAAAATTTTGGTATGTATAGGTAGGAAGTTTTGTAGGCGCCTCAGCGTGTGTAGTGAATAGTGGACTTTCTTGCTTACTTCGGTCACTTGCGGGTTCCATGAGAGGTTGCGGTCAAGAATTACGTCGAGGTTTTTGGCCGAGTCTGTGTAATCGATAACGGTGCCATCATAAATTACGCTCGGAACATTGTTGAAACGTTGAGACATGTATCTGCTGCCTATGATCATGGCTTGCGATTTGCTGGGATATACCAACAGACCGAAAGACTTTGCCTAGTTAGCTATTCGCCCAAGATCAGAGTTGATGTCATTGACTGCAGAGACGATGTCGAGGATGTTTAGTCGATAGCTATGTTAAATATTGCGTTTATGAAAGTGGTTTCATAAGAAACATTGTTGTTAATTGCAAACGTTATCGAATGGTATACAAAAATTAAGAAATCCTAGAAAAAATCCTAATCCTAAAGACTATCCAACTTTGAACTTTGAAGGCTCGTAACAAAAAAAAACATGAGTCATGAAGCTGAAATTTTGGGAATACCTATTTTTATCGCTATGTCTTTATCTTAGATGAATGATTGGTCTCGCGCATGCGCTACGACTAGATACCGTCGGAGTACTTGAAAAATGCGGCAGCTAATAATACGCCACATCGGGCGTAACCGCGCCAGTCGCGCCGCAAGCTTCGGGTGAGGTAGACGTGTCGATAATTTCCGAAATTTTAAGTTACGTCCGTAGCAAAATGCCAGTTTGCGTAGTAAGACTTAACACTACTCGTACAAGAAACAATAAAGATACTGGCATCACATACCATCAGTAAATATTATATAAATCGTCATAAGCACAGAAAAATAATATAAACCTGAAAATTCCCTGAAAAAGGCCGGCAACGCACCTTCAGCTCTTCTGATGTTGCGAGTGTCCGTGGGCGACGGTAGTTGCTTACCATCAGGTGACCCGTTTGCTCGTTTGCCCCCTTATTTAATGAAAAAAAAAATTGGATCGGAGTACCGCTTGATGTTCAGTGTTGCCAATTACCATAAACTAAAAATTCCCAAATTTTTCTGAGATTGTGATTTTTATTAATTATTTATTATGTCTTATTTTTTTATATATACATAGTGGCTGAGTGGATGAGCGCATAAAAATCTCTAGCTAGGGTAGCTGGTTCTAATTCCGCCAACGGAACAAAAAGTTTTCAAAGTTTAAAAAGTTTTTCCTGGATCATGAATGTGTATTAATAAATTTGAATTATGAGTATCATATTATAATAAAAATCTTAAATACAGTTTATATTTTATGTACATAATACAGTAACAAATGAGAAAACAAATTTAACATTTGCTTTTTTATGACTCATTCTTAACTTTCGTAAAAATTCCTACCATTGTTTTTGTATTGTTTGCTCATCAATATTGTACCCATTATATTTCGTTGACCTAAACAACGTTGTTATTTTATCGCATTCTTTTCGAATGGACTTTATTCCAATGGTAAAGTTAATCTGGTGATTGAAAAATCAGCACTTACTATACAATAAGTACCCGGATGACCGAGCTTTGCTCGGTATAGCAAACACTCATTTTTTTTTTTTTTTTTTTTTATTTTATTTGGGACAACAAACAATTGCGTACATGCTTAATACTAACACGACATAAGTAAATAATGAAATTAAGGTAATTACGCAACCAACACCATTATCCACAATATAACTTATTTTATGAACAATATAACAATACCGATTACAAGCAAATATAACAATACCGATTACAAGCAAATACCGGTAACGTTTACATATTGTACTGCCGTCATAAGAAAAAAGGCCGCTAAGTGATTTTCGCGATTTTCAGGTTTTGAGTCCACTGAACTTAGTTCAGTTCATTATGTTTGTGAGTTGATCGACTACCAGTAGTAGTCGATCAACTCACAAACATAATATGAATTTTGTGGTACCTATATAAAAGAATCTTTAACAATTTTCAATGAATGTTTTTTATTAGCTGTTCTTTGAACTGAAACAAAGATAATACAAATATATCGATGTTTGCGAAATTATCGTTGTAGCTTTTCATAATTCGCTTTAATGGTGCCCTATCACCAGCATTCGTCCTGCTCGGTGTAGGAGCAAACAGCTTATGAGTGTAGTTGTCACAGATTCGTTGTGAGCGACTAGGTATGCGAAGGTAGATTTGGTTTATCAAATCATTACAGTCTATTAGATTGTGACAAATCTTATAGAGAAACATTTGATCAAAGTATATTCGTCTTTGTGTAAGAGTTTGAAGAGAAAATTTATCCAGAAGTGTGTTGTATGATGATCGTTTTCGTTCGACTTTATGAATTAAATATTTTAGATATTTACGTTGCACTGATTCTATTTGATCATTATATTTATCGTATAAAGGACTCCAAATGCATGTGGCGTACTCCAGTTGCGATCGGATGAGCGTCTTGTATAAAATTAACATTGTTGCAGGTTTTTTGAACAAAGTAAATGTACGTCTCACGAAACCAGAGAGTTTGAAGGCCTTGGCAGTGATATGGGCTACATGAGCATCAAAGTGTAGTTTAGAGTCAAAGTGAATGCCAAGATCTCTAATCAACGAGACTTTTTCTAATGCAGTACAACAAAGAGAGTATGAAAAATTTATGACATTGATTTTTTTTGTAAATGTGATTGATTTACACTTAGTCAGGCTTAAATTTAGCTTATGAGCAGCACAATATTCTGATAGTCTATCCAGATCCTCCTGTAATTTTACACTATCTTCAAGGGATCTTATTTTTCTAAATATTTTTAAGTCGTCAGCATACAGGAGGAAATAACTGTTTAGAAAACATTTGCCAATGTCGTTAATGAAGAGAACGAAAAGCAGAGGCCCCAAAATAGAGCCCTGAGGCACGCCGGATGTAACGGTGATTGTATCTGAAGAAAACCCCTGAATCACCACTTTTTGAGTCCTATTTGTAACATAAGATGCAAACCAGCGAAGTAAATTACCACGTATACCGTTATATTCTATCTTTTTCAAAAGCATCTTATGATCAACCTTGTCAAAGGCCTTGCAGAAGTCGGTATAGATTGAGTCAACCTGTATTTTCATATCCATACATTCAAACAAAAAATTTGAGTACAAGACTAGATTACTTACTGTTGACCGATTTCGAACAAAACCATGTTGCTCAGGTATCAGTATACTATGCAATGAAGGATAAATCGCATCATGTACCAACCTCTCCAAGACCTTAGACAAGGCTGACAGTAATGAAATTGGCCGATAATTAGTAATTTGATTTTTATTGCCAGCTTTAAATACAGGAGTGACATTAGCAGTTTTCCATACCCGAGGCACAATACCTTCTTTGAGGCTACGGTTAAATAGCACTGATAATGGAATACTCAAAGCATCGGCGGTATGTTTAAGAAAAAGAGGAGAAATCCCATCCGGACCACATCCCTTACCTATATCCAGGCTTTTCAGCGTTGAAGCCACTTTATCGCTGGAAAATGTTAAATCATTCAATAATAGGTGACTATTAATAATTGGTGTATCGACGCGTACGTCGGTATTATTGGTATTTGGTTCATAAACTGAGCTGAAAAATTTGGAGAACAGCCTACATATGTCTACTAGGCCACTACACTCCTCTTCATTGTAATGCATAGCATAGTATTAGGTATACCGGGAGTAGCAGAACGACTTTTTATGAATGACCAGAAATATTTAACATCCTTTTTTAGACTGTTTTCTATTGATTGTATATATTTGTTGAAACATTCTGCAGACATTGACTTAAATCTCTTTCGATATAAGGAAAATTGTTCATAATCAGAACAATTTTTATATTTTTTCCACTTAACCCATGCCTTTTCTTTATTTTTAAAGATGTGTATCAGTGGGCGAGAAAACCAGATAGGATATTCGTTACACTTAACAGGTCTAATTGGAACATGAGTTTTAATTATATTATAGAGAGTTTCATAGAAGTAATCCACTGCAGAATCGAGTGAGCTAAAACTCTGAAGCACAGACCAATCAACCTCACCAATGTCCCTATTAACAGCAGAGTAGTCAGCTTCTATAAAACGATATTTTGGTACCGGCAACGTAGCCATGGGCAGATAAGATAATTCGAAGGAGTTAATAATCACAAAGGGAGGATGTAATATGTCAATTGATATTAAAGGCAGTGGCGCAGGCAGACATTCACATAATTTATTTGAAAACAACAAGTCTAAAGTACGGTTTAAGTTATTTTTAATATTATTATACTGTTTACAGTTAATTGTTGATAAAAAATTTGTTAAAATCATGTTCAGTGAGCTGGTATTATTATGTAAATTGGGCATAAGTGCAGGCATATTGTGTCCTACCCAGTCAACATGTGGTAGATTAAAATCTCCAAATATATATATGTCAGCTACAGTAGAACAACAAAATTCTTGCTCAAGCGCATCAAATAAAGCTTGATAAGTGATAAGGGATTGATTGGGGGGCACGTATAAACCGCACAATATGTGATATCTGTTTAATGATTTAGAGTAAAACTTTAAAATGACATAATCAATGTTGGTTGGCATGCAACAACCATCAGGAAATAGTGTACTGTTTATGAGTATTCGCGACGCCTGTAAACCTCGGCGCACCGCTATTAACACGCCGCCACCGTCAGATTTGCCACTGAGTACACGATTCCTATCACAACGATACACGGTGTACCTCGTGTCAATAAACTCGCGATCTTCGATTTCGGGTATCAGCCATGTCTCCGATAGAATGATAATATCGTGAGAATCTGCCATTATGTTATTGTACAAAGTATTTAACTTTGTTCGTAACCAGCGACAATTTTGGTAGTAGAAGGATAGATTATTATTACTCATTTTTCAAAACAAAATCAAATATCTGTTACCTACCAATGTAGTCATTATCATGGGAGAAACTCATCCTTAATCGCAACACGTAAAAATCGAAGAAAAAGCTAACTGGATACCGTATTTAATTATTGTAAATAAAGGTACATTAGGAGTAGTTACTGTGTAATGTTTGCTATTATAATATAATTTACAAAATGTTATATATGAAACCAGTCGAAAAACTAACAGGTATTCCAAAGAATCGGTCACAAAACAACAAACAAATAACATAGTTTGATTGAAGGTAAAAACAAAGATAGTCGCATACCTTGTCGCTGCACAGAGTAGCTTACTAATATTATGATTCAGAGAACACACACTAAACATTATGAAATAAACTATAGTATGCACGAAACAACGACACACATCACACTCGAAAATATCTTTGTTATAATAGTACAAATGAGAAGACACACTAAGAACAGCTATAACATAATATTTAATTTTTGTTTTTGTGCGCCGTAAGTCTGGACAAGTCTTTTTCTCCACGAATCGCGATGACAGGTGAGGAGACATCAGCCCTGGTGAGAATAACGCCATACTTGATCCATACAAATTTGACGCCATTGTCCCTGGCAATATCCCGGGCTCGGCGAAACAACATCTTGTTTTGCAGAGTTAAATGCTCATTGAGATAAATCCTCTGCGGTGATCCTTGTACTATATTGATTTGATCAGAGGTAATGCCTTTATTTAGGCGAACAGCTGATATAAAATTATCTCTGAGTATTTGAGAAGAGAATTTTACTATGACGTTCCTTGGCCGAGAGTTAGTGGGATTAGAATGAGGCACCCTATGGATTGCTGAGACATCGCCAGCAGAAAGTGGCTGTTTTATGATTTTTGCTATACACTCTAATATAGTTATTAAATTCTCCCCCCTTTTTTCAGGCAGATTACTTATTTCGAGATTACAGTTACGCGCCCTTTGTTCCATGGCATCAATTTTAGCTTGTAAGGCAGTAAGCTGGGGTTCGAATTTTAAGGAGTTTTGCTCTACTACATGGACACGGCTACTGAGTTTTTGAGTATCTTTCTCAAGGACATCGTAAGTTAAGGACAAAGTTGATAGACTTTTTCATGTCTGTAAATTCATCTTAGCGAAATTTGCATCTTGTTTAGTAAACCATGTTTCCATCATTGATAACATATGATCTTGAAATAACTTGAGGTCACGCCGGACTTCTGAGGCCGTATCTTTCCGCATTGTGACATATTGAGGAGGAGATTCCTTGTCAATGAGTGATCCATCTACGCTCATATTTCTCTGCTCGGATCCGTCTTCATAATTAAAAGTGCTATTAGAAGAAGCCATCCTTGTGTTGCCTCTGATGCGTAACTACTCTGTACACCGCGCAGCGGGAGGGCTTGTACCGAGCGATAACACTAATTCGTATTATACACCTTTGCGTATTGAGACGGCGCGCACGACAATGCAAAGCGACCGGTCTGCGCAAGCGCTTGCGACTGATTGATTCATTGACTTCGTGTTACTTAATAACGCCATCTGCTGGTTGTTAAAACAATTAGTTGCTAACAAATAGTATTATTATTCGCCAATAGATGTCAGGAAGAGTCATATTTTTCAGTTTATCGATTATCGATAAAACACGAATAAAAAGACATTTAATTTTTTTATTTATTTATTTAGGTAACAAACAGTCTTTAACAAATATTTATAAACGTTTTAACTACAACTAGACCTAAAGTACCATAACATCAATACAAAATATTAATTTTCTGAAAATGATTCCTAGCTAGATCGATTTATCGCCCCCGAAACCCCCTATATACTAAATTTCATGAAAATCGTTGGAGCCGATTCCGACATTCCAATTATATATATATATATATATATATATATATATATATATATATATATATATATATATATATATATATATACAAGAATTGCTCGTTTAAAGATATAAGATAATAAATTACAAGACCACAGCAACTAATTTTTCCCCATTGATTGGGCACCGGTCACGTATCTGGCAACCCGATTATCTACGTACACGTTACACACACTACAATATTGAGTTGCCGGCACTTGCCGCATTCAGAAATCTGTTTTTTCTATATAGCGCGGTATCTAGTCGAGCGCGCGCGCGAGACCAATCATTTATCTAAGGTCTTTATTTTATTTTAAAAAATCAACTAATCTTTGACCTTGTCTTCTGTCAATTCAGTACCCAATGCATCTACGCGTCATGCTGTGGTCTGAACTGACCCAGGTGAAGCGCGACCACCGTGATCACACCGCTGCCGCTGTTAAGACCTATTTAGGTCTTTACATCATCATCAGCCCGCTCAGTGCTGAATTTGATCTACTTTTTGATTCGGGGGTTGTTTCTTTTCTTAATTCAATGTTTTTTTTATTTGTAACAGATGCAACACACATGGAAGATCATCTACAATACGGCGAAGTTACTATTATACATCCAAGTATTTGCAATATAACATTGCAGTCTATAATAAATCGCCACTGGAAGCACGGCGTTGACAATAAACAAATGTGTGCTATGAATTTGAAGGAAGGTACTGATACGTGCCAGGTAAACAGTTATTTTATTTACAAACACTTACTGCCGCCCTCAGAGTGCAAATTAATTCAAAATTTTGACATATGCCTCATACCTTATCTGTCCGTCCGTCAGTCCGTCAGTCCGTCAGTCCGTCAGTCCGTCAGTCCGTCCGTCCGTAAATGCCGCCCGTGATCCGTTAAGCCGTCAACCGGAAATTATTCTGGGAATAAAATTGTCTACAATCGTGTCCTTTCCCGTGAATCTATGTCCGATTATGACGTCTGTAGTTAGAATGTTGAATTCTGGTTTTATATATCATATATGTTCGCGTATGTATGTGTTTCCAAAGGTCTGGCGTATCAGTAGTATAAAATTGATTCCCAAAGCCGATAATGAACCTTCAGACGATCCAAAATCCTACCGTCCGATCACACTTCTGCCGTGTTTAGGTAAACTGTTAGAACGCCTTATCGTACCGCGCCTGCTTCCCGGTGGCCCTAAATTTCATAGTCAGCAGTATGGTTTCACCGCCGGGAAATCGACTGTAGATGCGGCCTTAGAAATCAGAAAAATAGTTAATCTATCAGAAACCAAATACGTTGTTGCTATCTCATGAGATATATCGGGTGCTTTTGATAATGCGTGGTGGCCCATGCTGCTATTAAAATTAAAAAATAGAGGGTGCTACTCAATCATTTACTACTTGATACGTTCTTACTTTTATAACAGTTTAACTAAGCTTCAACTTGGTCAATGCATTCACGCTAAAACCCTGACGTGCAGATGTCCACAGGGTTCCGTACTCTCACCGAAATTGAGGAACGTAGGCTTTGACAATCTGCTACGCCTCCCCCTGCCACCGCTTTGCATACTAGTTGGCTATGCCGATGATGGTTTTCTCATTTTTCAGGCTAACTTGCGTTCCGAAATTGAAACAAGAGCAAACCAAAGTTTAAACTTAATTTCGGACTGGGGCCACCGCAACCGCTTAAATTTTGCCGCGCATAAAACCTACCAAATACTAATTTTGAAGGGATTCCTCTTGTCGACACCCAGCATTAAACTTGACAATGTTAACGTTAAACGCAAGCAGTCGCTCTGTTATTTCGGGTTTTACTTAGAAAATAAATTTTCGTTTTTAGATCATAATATATAATTCAGACCGGTGAGAAAGCTAAACGCAACTTTTATTCATTTACCAAAATTTCCACTTCAACATGGGGTCTCTCATTTAAAACTCTCAAACTAATTTACTCAGCGACATTCCTAGGTACTATATGCTACGGGGCTCCCGTGTGGGCTGACCGAGCAACTATTGGTGCGGCTCGTCGCAAATTATTACAAAGCCAACGTCTTGCTCTCATATTCCTGAGTAAAGCTTACATAGTAGGTACCGAAGCTTTACCCGTACTAGCCGGAGTTTTACCCGTAGACCTTGAAATACAGCGTCGTGCGACTACGTACTACCTATACCGCAATAAAAACATTACTAGCCCGGACTTTTTAAACGCTCGCTATAAACCAACATTAACTTAGATCTAGCTTAGTAGTCATAATTATTAACATTAATTATTATTCCCGTGGTGCTTTCCCTTTAGTTATTCGACTTTCGGTCATTGCAACTTTGTGCTGTCTCCCGCTTTTTAAGGGGAGGGAAAACTGTATACTTTCTACTCCTGCTATTTTCTTCTGATTAAATTCGTTGCGGGTCCCAAGACAGCTTTAGCATGTCCCTCGGGCTCCCTGAGATCATATCAAAGGGTTTTCGTGGTTGGATACCGCTGTCGATCCTGGCGACACAGGAGATACAGTGGTGGGAATGTGTGGTGGGCCAAAGCCCGTTTAAAAAAAACATATCGTACCATGGAATAAATTGATTTATAGGCAGACAGCAAACCTGTGTAATTAGAGGTATAATATCCGTATTCACAATTACGCGAGACTAGCGCAAACGTTTTTTTTTAGGGTAAAAGAGTAAAATCGGGACTCTATTACTGAGACTTCGATGTCTGTCCGTCTGTCTGGCCGTCTATCTGCCTATCTGTCTCCAGGCTGTAACTCAATAACACCTTTAGCTAGACTTCTGAAATTTTCACAGATTATGTATTTCTATTGCCGCTATGAGTCTATGACAATAAATACTAAAAACAAAATAAAATTAATATTTAACGGGGGCTCCCATACAACAAACGTATATTTTTTTGACCTTTTTGGCTCTCAGTCAAGAATAGCAACAGCAAGACACTCGAAATGTTCACTCTATTCTGAATTTTATCTATAGTCTAATAATTAATAATAAAATAAAAATAAAATAAATATATAATATGGGGGGCTCCCATACAAAAACACAAATTTTCGCCTATTTTTCCTCTATTACGTTACGGAACTCTTTGTGCGCGAGTCAGACTCGCACTTGGCCGATTATTTTACGTACGTAACGTGTGCGCTAGTTAATGTACTTTATATACTGATTCTGCACATTCGGAATTCCGGATACGGAAAACAATTTTGAAAATTGAAAGCTCTTAGTGTTTTTTTTCCGCTCCGCCATCTGTCTATGAATCGATTTCTCCGACAGTGGATTCTATGCACAATCAACATCTGATTTTACAATTGTAGGGTGATTCTGGCGGGCCCCTGTTATATTACACCCTCCCCGAGGGATACAGCGTGAAGGAGTTCCCTTCAGTTGTCGGGGTGACGTCGTTTGGTGAAAGATGTGGGTATTCCCCGGGCGTGTACATGAGAGTGAGCGGCTACATCGACTGGATAGAGAAGATGGTCTGGCCCAACGAAACCCTGGACTGGAGGACACCCAATGAAGTTTAGGTGTTTTAAACTTGAAATAGGGACGAGGTCTCAAAAGATATATCTTAAGGTGGGTACTGACCAACGTTACGAGGTTTGTACTTCATGTTACGGGTACTGACTGCGCGAACGCTCGCTGTGTGTGGGTACATTACGCCTCGTAACGTTGGTAGTACCCTCCTAATTGAAGACTTAAGTGGGTGAACTTACATTTTACAACGTAAGTGCAATCACTATTTTTTTCCCTTATAATATGAATAAACCTTACTTATCAGATATCTAGCTATACATAGTATCTATTTTTTTTTCGTTTCAAATCATTTCCCGTTCCCGCTAGAGTTGAGCGTTGTTTGAGCTCAGTTGTTGTTGCCGAATATGCCGGATGCCGGAAGCGATCGTGTGAAGAGCGTGTAGGGAACATACATGAACTATAGATACTGTAAATTAAGTATATTTCTTCTAGATTTGTGTCGCCTGTTAGCAGAACTTTCTTTGTATAAGAGAATGTTCTGGAACATTCGGGAATCCATAAATTTTATGCTATAGTTTAAGGTCAAGTAAATTTATAGATTGTGAGTCAAGAAACTTGGCGATATATTTTGTAATTTAGAATATTTTTAGGGAAGTTTCGTAGCGCTGCTACGCCGTAGAGCGTCTACGTGAACCGTAGCACTTCGTAGCAACTAGCAACCGTATACTTTCGGTCCCATATTTTTTTAAGAAATCGAGCAGACCGACCATTTTCATTCGTTCATAACTTTTCACTGACAGGGTATTTTCGATTGCGGTCTAGTTATAATGACTCAGTATACAGTAGACATTTTCACTATACAGGGTGTAACAAAAATAAGTGATAATACTTTAGGGTATGTACGTGTTTCTTGTAAAGAGTTCACTGTGAAAGTAGCAGTGCTGAAAGACCAAATTTTTTTTTTAATTTTGTATGGGGAAACTCGTGACGCTCGGGCCCTTGCCCATACAAAAGTGAAAAAAAAAATTCGTCTTTCAGCGCTGCCACTTTCACAATGAACTCTCTACAAGGAACACGTACACACTCTAAAGTATTATCACTTATTTTTGTTACACACTGTATAGGTCTCGTTAGTGGTGGAAATTTGGACCAGACTCCATACATTTAAAAACATTCTCTTTTGCTATTTTTTTCATTGTCCCGACAATCGGCTGCAATGCAGTATTTTTTTGGATAAATTTTGCCAATTAAAATATGACACGCGTAAGACACTGCGTAAGAGGCGCGCGTGCGCCACGAGTCAGTGCGTGGCAACCATTGAATCGCCCCGACGTCGGGGAGTCTCGGTATGTACCTGTAGCTCGGCGGCGCGCGGCGGAACGGCGTAGTGACACCCCCCTGTCGCGGGTTCCAATCCCGCCGACGGAACAAAAAGTTTTCAAATAATTCCTCGGTCATGGATGTGTATTAAATAATGTGTATGATATTTAATAAAAATATTATAGTCTGTCAAGAAAGTGAAGAAATTAAAAAGTGGCAACATCGTAGTGTCATCCCTTTTTTTAGGGTTCCGTAGCCAAATGGCAAAAAACGAAACCCTTATAGATTCATTATGTCTGTCTGTCTGTTCGTCCGTAAGTCACAGCCACTTTTCTCCGAAACTATAAGAGCTATACTATCTAAAATTGGTAACTAGATGTAGTCTGTGAACCGCATTAATATTTTAATACAAAAATGGAAAAATTATTAAAAACTAGCTGTGCCCCGTGGTGTTACCCGTGGTTTAAGTGACATATCATAAAAGACTATGAAAAGTACCAATAATAGTGTCAAAATGGGACGACACATGGTTCTATAACGGTTTATGGTAGTGATGATGATTAAGATGAAGGTAATTTGCATAGTAGCATATGCTTTCCGCTCTTAAAACAACGTTGAAACTCCCAAACTTGTATCTATAAAGAGTCAGGAGTTCTCTCAGCACCTTCCGAACCATGGTATACCTTGGTGCAAAATCTTACTTGTTGATAGCATATACTTAGAATACTGCTCACGAAACCGAAGTCACCACATATTTCCATATAAATTTTGAGGAGTTCCCTCGACTATAACTTATGGATATCTTCATCAGGTCACCACTTTTATGAATATGGTACCAAATTGTAATTTCAAATTCAAATTCTTTATTTCAAATTCTTTACTAAGCAATAAGCATACAATAATATACAATAGTATAAAAGCTTACATCACGTCGTCTAATCCCATGCTAAGTAAAAACTTGTGTTATGGCAATCAGACAACGGATGCACGCCGAACAAGTTTATCCTAATATATTATATTATTTACACATTCACACACACAATCACACTACACTTTATCACGTAAAGTCTCTTTCGGCGACGTGATGCGCGCTTCGTTCGGGAGCCTCCCCCGGAACCTCCGGTAAACTACACCGGCGGGCCAGAACTCCTCCACCTCGAAGATGGATAAAACTTGAGTCGGCACTCTCACCACAAAGGAACTGAAATTCACTTTGTGGCGAGAGTGCAGACGCTCCACCCTCAAGGTAAGGTCTTCTCGCTGTAGTAGTTTACGACATCTTCGACCGTCATGGACCAGTGCAGGCGCGACACGTAGAGCGGCGGTCGCGGGCACCTCGCTCCGCAGGCGCAGCTCGGGCACATAAGGTGCGGTGCCGCGATGGTTGCGGACGGTGGGCTTCCTCTTCTTCCTCCTCTCCACCAGAACGAAGCCCTCCTCGTCGCACCTCCTGCTCTCGTCCCTCTCGTCTCGTCTTGAGTCGAAGATTTTCAGCCTTGCGGCCCTCCTTTGCACCCCTCGCCTTTGCCCGCGGGGGTGGTGCGGGGCAAGCAGCGACACTTGCATAATTTTTCGCTTGAGTCGATGGCCTCAATTTCGTGTCGACGTAACGCGGTGACGGCGAGCTGACGGCGGCGGCTGTTGCTGACCCACTCGATTTCGCTGACGTGCAAAACGGCGAGTCACGCTGAGCTCCGCGACGCATATTTATCGAGTCTATCGGATGCTCGGGTGACATACATAATGAATTATTACTTTTTAATTGTAATAATTCACTACGTAACTCACTGATGGTGGATTTCGAGGCATCCAATCTACCTCGTATCTCGTCCAGCTCTGCCCTCATGATGTTGAACTTCTAGAGCAGGGTGGAGACGTTGACGTGGTCCGTCGATACCGCCGGCAGTTTGTGGAGCTGCTTGGCCACAAACACCGGCATTTCCGCAGGATTAGTCTGCTTGAGCAGGGAGATGATGTCCTGCAAGCTTCGTTCGCTTCCGTCTCTCCTCCGGGATGTCATCTGCGCTGTCAAATGATAACCTATACACCAAAAAAAAAATTAAAAAAACGGTTCACAAACGGCGGAGTAATCGTTGAAGTTAAAAAAACGAACATAACACCTCCTCCATTTCGAAAGTCGGTTAAAATTGTAGCCTATGTGTTATTCTGATGTATAAGCTATATTATTGTAAAGTTTCAATAAAATCCGTTCAGTAGTTTTTGCGTGAAAGAATAACAAACATCCATACATCCATACATCCATAAATCCACACATCCATACATCCAAACAGGTATTAACCAAATATTAACCATTTCATTAATACGGTTATTCCTCTTAGTGAGGTTTTGTATAATATAGCATTTATGTACTATGTTTCTAAAATGATTTGCGCTTAAACCGCTGAACCGATTTTGATAAAATTTTGTATGCAGACACTTTGAATCAATTAAAATGACATTAGGTAATTTTTGTACCTGAAAATGTACGGTTCCCGCGCAGTCAACAAAAATGAATTTGGCTTATGACATCGATATTGAGTACATGTAGATATTACGTAAGGTTTTGGAGAAGGACATAGGATAATATTTTTTATCATGGAAAATGTTCGGTTTTCACGCAATAAACTTTATTAATTTGCGTTTAAGCTGCTGAACCGATTTTGACTAAATTTAGTTAATGTAGAAATATTTAGTTTATCACGTGCAGAGTTGGGCAAAAAGTAATTAGTAATTTTAATCAGATTACAAATTAATCAGATTGATGAAGTAATTGTGCATCTGAAATTACCCGTAAGTTGATTAATAATAATATGTATAAAATGTATTCTAATTATTTTAGTTTGCAATTAGATTAATAATTTAATTAGACTAACGAGTATTTCAATAATTATGCCTAACGTCCAATGCTGGTAATTATAATAAATAAAAAAACTCCCACACCGGTTTCGGTGGCGGTGGCCGGTTTCAATAAAACCAGGCCAGTTACGCAGGAGTAATATCATAGTGCCCAAGTGTGTGCGCAATACACAAGAGCACTCTGGGTTCAATGAAACCAGACCAGTTACGCAGGAGTAATTTTATAGTGCCCAAGTGTGTGCGCAATACACAAGAGCACTCTGGTTTCAATGGAACCAGGCCAATTACGCAGGAGTAATTTTTTATAGTGCCCAAGTGTATGCGCAATACACAAGAGCACTCTGGTTTCAATGAAACCAGGCCAGTTACGCAGGAGTTTTTTACAGTGCCCAAGTGTATGCGCAATACACAAGAGCACTCTGGTTTCAATGAAAACAGACCAGTTAAGTAGGAGTAATTTTTAGTGCCCAAATGTGTGCGCAATACACAAGAGCACTTTGCGGGAAGCGCGGGAAGGGAAGAAGAAGCGGGAACTCTCTGTCCTTTTCCGATACATAACGTATCTGCATACCAAATAATATCATCAAAATCCATGTAGCGGTATAAGCAGAAATCATTTTATTTAACGCCTGGGAACCGTACATTTTTCCGAGATAAAAAGGATCCTATGGCCTTTTCCGGGACTCAAAGTATCTCCATACCAAGTTTCATCAAAATCTGTTCAGCGGCTTAGACGCAAAATAGGAAATTTTTATAACGCGGTAACCGTACATTTTTTAGTAAAATAATTATCTTATGTCCTTTCACGAGAGTCAAAGTATGTGCACACCAATTTTCATCAAAATCGGTTCAGTGTTAGGTGCAAATCGTTTTTGTTTATCATACGGGTACCGTAGGTATCTTTTTCCCGGATGTAAAGTATCCTATGTCCTTTCCCGAGACATAACGTATCTGTATACCAAATATCATCGAAATCCACGTAGCCGGTAGCGGTATAAGCTGAAATCATTTTTATTTAATGCCTGGGAACCGTACATTTTTTTTTAATAAAAGGGATTTTTAATTATGTCCTTTCCCGGGACTCAAAGTACCTACATACCAAATTTCAGAAGAATCAGTTCAGCGGTTCGAGCGTGACAAGGTAATTGTATAACATTTTGTTAAAATGATAGCACTTAAATTTGTATTGAAAGAACAAATCAGAATCATTTTGCATTTATGTGAAATATCACAAAGGACATTAATGCTATGTAATAAGCCCTATAGCAATATTGCATTTACCATTTTTATACGTTTTCTCTTAAAACTGAATGTAAAATTAAAATGTTTTTTCATAATCATAATCTACGCATTTCAACAAAAAAAAAGATACCGCAAAATAACAGTTTTTTGCTTAAAATAAGCAGAAAATATAGATTATTCCAAAAAAACTTAAAACGCCGATTACTCAAAACTAGTCCGATGTGGGATGACACACGTACGTTTAACAGCATCCATTATTTATTATAACAAATACCAAAATCGGACATTCTCACGATAAATTGGATAATTGTAAATCGTTTTATAAAATATGTCATGCTATTCTCTTAAATGAATTTACATTACAAGAGTAAGAGATAACAAGCGATTAAAGTCAGACATCGCTATATCGAATCGAGTAAATTCGTTGAAAAAATTGCCGCATGTTAACACGATCGTTTTTACGATTAGATTAACTGACGGAATTTCGTGGTCAGTCATGTCGTTAATCAATATGTGACAGCTTCAGCCCTTCGCCCTACGCCCTACATCCGCGGTCTTTGACCCCCAAGGTCGGCATCGATTGCCGGGACCGCTGAAAGTGAGAGCTTTGTTACGGGAGAGGGATGATGGCAGCTGACAGTTTAAGAATAATAGGGCTTGGTTTGTTAAACGTCTGTATAGTAGTTATAATTGTCGCTATCGATATATTACATCTTTTTTCCATAACATGCGTACGTCGAGAGATAAATTTCTCGTTCGTAGACTAGCTTCACAGATTCACGGATTCACGGTATATATCGTCCAACTACTCTTCTCGTTTGTCAAAATCTTGACAAAACTCGATAAATATGTGTTGTCATGTTTGATGTTAGGGTTTGTAGACAAAAATAGCACAGATCAAGAAAAAAAAAACAATTATCTGTAATTTTAACGACAGACACGAGAAAAAAGGATGTCATGTTAGGGTCAATAGAGATGAAGAGATAAACCAGTTAACATCGAGAAAACATGGAGACAAAATTTTCTCGTTGTGCGCATCTTAGGTTCTATCGTACCCCCAACTCTGCCTTAAGCGATGAGTGGAACACCATGGGGTTTTAGTGGGTAGCAGGAGTCCCACAAACTCCGGCCGATATCCCCAATTTGCCGGGGATGTGTAAAGCATTTCCCCATGTTAAAAAAAGGCCGGCAGCTGGTCTGCAGTATACCATCGACGATAATTTATTAATATTTGGTGCCCGCAACTCGAATCGTATCTTTTTTCGGGATGAAAAGTATCCTATAAGTATATATCCTTTCCGGAGATTCTGTATCTTCAAACCGAATTTTAACAAAATCAGTTCAGCGGTTTGGCGTGAAGAGGTAACAGTCAGACAGATAGATACACTTTCAGATTTACAATATGAATATGGATTTTTCTGGACCTTGTTAACATTTTCTCACTATCTCACTTATAAATTCTTGCCGGCCTTATGCCGTAATAAAATATCAGGGTGCGTGTATTTTATTGCCGTTTTATCGAGCAAAAACTGAGATGAGATCGCCGAGGTTTATCTAAAAAGCTTCGTTGATGGCGGCTTGGCCATTTAGCCAAGACGTTTTCTACATCGCTTCTTTATTGAATCGCCGCCCAATGTGTCATAGAATTGACATTAGACGAGTAGAACGTCAACGTCATATTATTAACGAACGCTTATTGTCAATTCCATACATTGATCGGAGATTCTATAAACAAGCTGTGGCGGTACCCACAATTCGCCTAACATCAGGAATGTTAATGAATCGCGCTATTGAAGTTTTCTGAGCGCGTCAGTATATTATATACAACGGCTGAAAAGTATCACGCGGGCTCCGGCCTGACCGAGCATAACACCTCGCTCGGTCGAAAGATCTTCCCTTGGTCGCCACGCACATATTCCACAAAGCTATAAAGAAAACTTCTTGGCTATAGACTCTGAAGTGCTCCGGGATATCTAACATGACTAGCGGGTATTAAGGGATGATCTTACGGCTATAACTTATCACACAATACAAATAATACACACGGCCTTTATAGTACACTACAGTACGAGTTGGCTTAAACGTTCTTTAAATATTGTACTGGTAGATGCTCACAACTCCGTTGTGCCTAAATTCGTTTTATCGCACGGAAACCGTACATTTTTTCGGGATTAAAAGTATCCTGTGTCATTTTGTCGGGACTCAAAGTATCTCCATACAAAATGTCAGCAAAATCTGACGTGGGAAAGCCATGCTTCGGCATGAATGGGCCGGGTCGATTGTGTTTTGCCGAGTGAGTAAGTTTACCGGAGGCCCAATCCCCTACCCTTTTCCCTTCCCTGCCCCTCCTATTTCCTTCCCTACCCTCTTTCCTACCCTCCCCTATTACCCTTTTCCCTCTCAAACGGCCGGCAACGCACCTGCAGCTCTTCTGATGCTGCGAGTGTCCAGTGTGTAGTTGCAGTGTGTACACCTGATGGAGAGCAAGTTTAGTTGCTTTCCATCAGGTGAACCGTTTGCTCGTTTGCCCCTTTATTTCATAAAAAAAAGTTTTGCGGTTTGGGCGTGAAGAGGTAACGAACAGACACACAGACAGGCACGTCTTCGTATTTATAATATTTGTATGGATAAACAAAGTGTAAACCTTTTATAACAGCACTAGCGACCCGTCCCGGCGTCGCACGGGTATAAAATATATAGCCACTGAAAAAATTATTAAAATCGATAGTCTATGATCCTTCACGTGGTCTACTTCTTATCTGTGCCAAATAACATAAAATTGCTCCAGTAGTTCGCGAGGTAAGCCCTTTCAATGAATTTGTACCGTTTTTTCCACATTCTCCTATTTAGCGTGTTCCTCAATCAATGGGCTATCTAACACTGAAATAATTTTTCAAATCGGTACAGTAGCTTCTGAGATTAGCGCGTTCAAGTTAGCCCTTTTAAATAATTTTCCCCGTTTTTTCCACTTTTCCTATATTTCTTCGCTCCTATTAGTGTTAGCGTGATAAAATATAGCCTATAGCCTTCCTCGATAAATGGGCTATCTAACACAGAAAGAATCATCAAAATCTGTTACGTAGTTTTAAAGATTAAAGGTAACAAAGGGACATGAGGGAAAAAAAGCGACTTTGTTTTATAATATGTATAAAATATAGATATTATAGCTTCTTATATATTATACACTAGCTGTTGCCCGTGACTTCGTCCGCGTGGACTTCAGTTTATAGCGCGTGATGTCAACAAAATTGGTGTCAAAAGCTTTTATAAAAAAAAACCCTGGTACCCCTTAAATCAATACAGCTGTGCAGTGTGCACACAATAAGTACTTCATTTTTTATATTAAACTTTATATTTTATGCCAAATTTTAAACCTTATTTAGCCCCCCAATTACACAACTTTACCCATAAACTATTTATCATTGATAGGGTTAGCCCCAATTTCACCAATGTCTGTTAGTGTTAACAGCTTGTTAAAATGTCCTGTCTTCTCTTTCATTCATATGAAAAACGAAACAGCTAACGTGATACTAATTCGAGCATTAACTTTAACAGTCGTTGGTGAAATTTGGTCTTAAGGTTACGTCACTGCCTGCACAGATAAAGTACTGAGTTATTTAATACCGTAGAATAGATATGACAATCGAAAAAAATCGAGACTTAAATGTAAGATGATACCACCTCTTATAGAAAGACTTTTGAGCAAGCGTCAGCGCGATGTAGAAGACGCACGGCGCCATCTATTATGAATTTTTTGAACAAATTTACGATCCTTACAACCCCTTTTTCCAGTAAAAAAAGTAGCCTTTGTCCTTTCTCAGGCTTTAGACTATCTGTATACAAAATTTCATTACAATCGGTTCGGTAGTTTTGGCGTTTGGCGTGAAAGCGAGACTGACAGACAGACAGAGATACTTTCGCATTTATAATATTAGTATAGATTATGTGCACACTGCACAGCTGTTTTTGGGTATTTTGATTAATTAAGGGCCGCGCTACACCGGAATGGCAGCGGCGAGGCGAGCACTTTCAGCGCTGCCATTCCAGTGTAGCGCGGCCCTAAGAGGGGTACCACTTACCAGGGTTTTAAAAAGTTTTTAAATTTGACACAAATTTTGTTGACACCGCGCGCTATAAACTAAAGTCCACGCGGACGAAGTTGCGGGCAACAGCTAGTTATGAATAAAAACAATATTATATAGTAAAGTAGGTATGATTAGTTCTGTTACAATTATAAAGTAAAAATTAAAACGCCATCTGTTTTCATATATTAGAATTAAAATGTTGATTGCATTGATATATTTTCTGGATGGAATCTAGGCCAACACGGTACACTCGAACTCCTTTATTTTAGAGCGCCTTCTGTTGTCAACTTGATTAGAAATGCAGTAGGAGTTCTATAAGATAAGATAGATTGATTATTATTATTATACCAAGTGATTATATTATTAAACATAATATTCTAACGTATTAAAAACTATAAACAAAAACATAATAACTAATAAGTATGATTAGTTCTATGTTACATTGAAGTAAAAAATAAAACGCCATCTGTTGAATCGTATTAGAACTAAAATGTTCAGTGCATCGATATATTTCTGGATTTTTTATAATATTATACATAAAATATATTTAAGATTTTTGAAATATTATTTTAATACACATCCAAGACCCAGGAACATTGAAAACTTTTTGTTCCGCCTGCGGGACTCGAACCCAGGACCCCCGGGATGAGCGCTGGCCACGCGCAATGCGAATTAATTTTCATCGATATTTTCATGGAAATAAGATATTTTCCCACACCAAAATGTAGCCTATGTCCTTTCTCAGACTCTAGAATAACTGTGTACAAAATTTCATTGCAATCGGTTCAGTAGTTTTGGCGTGAAAGCGAGACAGACAGACAGACAGACAGACAGACAGACAGACAGAGATACTTTCGCATTTATAATATTAGTATGGATAATTTATAATATATAATAAAGTAGGTATGATTAGTTCTGTTACAATAATGAAGTAAAAAATAAAACGCCATCTGTTTTCATA
Source organism: Aricia agestis (assembly GCF_905147365.1). Taxonomy (NCBI): domain Eukaryota; kingdom Metazoa; phylum Arthropoda; class Insecta; order Lepidoptera; family Lycaenidae; genus Aricia; species Aricia agestis. The sequence continues at coordinate 14,525,952 of NC_056420.1, forward strand.
TATTAGAATTAAAATGTTGATTGCATTGGTATATTTTTTGGATGGAATATAGGCCAACATGGTACACTCGAACTCCTTAGAAATGCAGTAGGAGTTCTATAAGATAAGATAGATTGATTATTATTATACCAAGTGATAATATTATTAAACATAATATTCTAACGTATTAAAAACTATAAACAAAAACATAATAACTAATAAGTATGATTAGTTCTATGTTACATTGAAGTAAAAAATAAAACGCCATCTGTTGACTCGTATTAGAACTAAAATGTTCAGTGCATCGATATATTTCTGGATTTTTTATAATATTATACATAAAATATATTTAAGATTTTTGAAATATTATTTTAATACACATCCAAGACCCAGGAACATTGAAAACTTTTTGTTCCGCCTGCGGGACTCGAACCCAGGACCCCCGGGATGAGCGCTGGCCACGCGCAATGCGAATTAATTTTCATCGATATTTTCATGGAAATAAGATATTTTCCCACATCAAAATGTAGCCTATGTCCTTTCTCAGACTCTAGAATAACTGTGTACAAAATTTCATTGCAATCGGTTCAGTAGTTTTGGCGTGAAAGCGAGACAGACAGACAGACAGACAGACAGACAGACAGACAGACAGACAGACAGACAGAGATACTTTCGCATTTATAATATTAGTATAGAAGTATAGATATAAGCCCTATCTTTCACTGCACAATGCATGCAAAGTGTAATGGTGTCGAATTCGGTTCACTGAACGCCGAAAACCCAATGCGGCGTCCTGTTTAATTTTCCGAGCACCGTCAGCTGGTTAGGGTTCCGTTTTAGGGTTCCGTAGTTAACAAGTCCTTGGAAATTGTTCTACGTCTTATCAAAGTGAAGCTACTCACGAAAAATTACCTTGATCGTAATCAAACGAAAAAAATGTTATAGGGAACCTGGACTAATAGAATTTTTAGAAGTAACAGCCCCTCTATTAAATACGGCTCGTGCGTGTGCGATATGAACTCAGCCTAATGAAAGTACGGTCACTCCCATTTCAGTAGAAACAATTTTCTGGAACACCCAAAATTGATGTAAGTATTTTATGCTTTTACAGGAGGTATTGTATGTTTCAAACTTGTTGCGTCGAGAACTTCTTTGGGTGGGTGAAAGTCAGTATTAAACTCGCGTCAGTAATACACTTTAATAAAATTATTCGTTATGGGTTTTCTGTTTCTGTATTACTATACTTATATCCAAATCATTACCCTCTTTGCTTCGCTGTATTCGGGTAAAAATACAGACCAGATATTGTATAAAAATGTTAAAAGCCTGGTTTCAACCAAAAAATATGTCTTCAGTACCGCGGAGTGCATGCTGAATATTGTATGCCCCTGCATCCTCTCACGTGATCAGCTTCCGACATGACGCCAGCCGTGTGGAAAGTGACGTAACTCATAAGTACAGTTTACTTATATAATACGAGCTTTTGCCCGCGGCTTCGCTCGCGTTAAAATGTATTATTGTATATGTCGTAGGATTATTTGATAAATCGAATTTTCGCGAAAATTCTAGGGATTTTTCGAAAGCACGGATAATTAGATAATGGTGATAACATTTTTCAATTATCCTAAAAAAAATTAGGTTTTTTGGGAAAACGCGAGTTGCCTTAGTAACATTGCACATTCTTAACGCTGATTGGCTTGATTTTTGCTTACTGGCCAACTCTTATTGTGATTGGTTACTATCTTTTCCTATGTATCTTTGAGGTAATACACCATAGAATTATAAAGGACATAACCTCAGAATTAGTTTCTGGTTCTGTTAAACTTTCAGCACTAATTTCACATGTATCAGTCATTTTGTATTTACAGACACACTTTGAGATAACTTTTCGCACTTATTTTCAAGTCCAACTGCAATTTTAAACACATTTAATATCAAAAACTGCTAGCTCGCTTACAAAAACATGAATTGGCATTTAAAACGTCAAGTCTTCAACCAATCAGAGAAGATGCTGTTGTGAGGCGCTTAAAACGACCAATCAGAGATTTTTTTCGATAATAACTAACGATTCGTTTCGCAATCGTACTAAGGCGACTCGCATTTTGCGAGAACACTAACTTTTGTCAGTAAGATTGAAAAATGTAATCAACATTATCTAATTACCCGTGTTTTCGCGAAAAGCCTAGAATTTTCGCGAAAATCATCCTACGACATAACAAACTTTCATCCCCTATTTTAACCCCTTGGAGGTGGAATTGATCAAAATCCTTTCTTAGCGGTTGCCTACGTCATATCGTCTCCATGCATGCCAAATTTCAGCCCGATCTGTCCAGTTGTTTGGGCTGTGCGTTGATAGATCACCATGTCAGTCAGTCACCTTTGAGTTTTATATATAAAGATTAAAAAGTAGAACAAAGTAATAATTCTTTAGGGTGTGTTCATTGTATAGAGTTCACTGTGGAGCTTTTGACTTTAATGTTTGTCTAAGAAATTCTCCAACGTCATGAATTTTCCCACACAATAACATGCATAAAAGTAACTCTCTCAGCGCTGCTACTTTCACTATGAACTCTATGCACTCTCTGAAGTACTAATGTCGCATTGTTTTGTTACATCTTGTAGACAGGTTCGAAATAAACATAGTGCAGGCCGTCATGGTTATCATGGCCTAATGAGAAGCCTCTACTTATAAACCAATGAAACTGGCGCAAATTTGAATTCCGCCCGCGCCATCACTGTCCAATTTGTGTGAATACAAGTTACTGCACTTTACCTGCAGGCCGCGGTTGGCGGGCCGCCAGCAGGACTCAGCTCTCATTACGTAAGGAGCCTGGTTAGCTCGCCTGCTAATAGGTGTCGTTTATTTGAGGGAATGTTTTAAGGACCCCAATTTTAACCCCTTTTATACAGGATGGAAAAAACAGAATGATAAAAGTTAGGGTGTATGATATATAAATAATAAATATAATAAAATAATATGGTTATATATTACAGAGTTCACTATAAAAGTAGCAGCGTTGAAAAAGTTACAGTACTCCCAAATTAATAATGCGCATGCAAAGCTTCGCTAATTGTCGTAATCACGAAAACACCCGAATCTATGAAACGTAAGAGCCCCAAACAATGCACTTGCATTTTGCACCTTGTTCAAAGGAAATAAAAGTAAGTATCTTATATCCGGTGGCTGTCTATTGTCGCCGGTCCGTCAATAAGCCATCGCGACGTGGCCACTGACATTACCATGGTAACGTCCATCCTCTACGTCGCCGCAAAGTGGTGTTTTTCTTAAAGTTAAGTTTAAAAACAGCGCTTGCAGCGACGTCTTCCGACGCTCGGGAAATACGACCGTTGCCGAAAAATTACGAACATTTTTATGCGCATTATCACTTTTTGAGCATTCCATGAGAAATTCTGTAGAAAATTCCCCAATGGTCATGACTCATGAATTTGAGCATACGATGATTAAAATAAAGTTATTCTTATAGCGTTGTTACTGTGACAGTGAACTCTATACAAGGGACACATACACACCCTAAACTATCACTTTGTTTACCTATCCTGTAAAGCGAGAGCTGTGAAATGTCGGAGAGAATTTATAAAAGTGTTGGGTAAATTGTCCCACACATCCAGACTATAGGTATGTCTATATTATCATTTATCACTTATCAGATGAAATTGCTGGGATATTTTAGAATAGAACAGAGTTTATTACTGGGAAATACACTAGTACGAGTACGTTGAACGTTATTGCCTTAGCCCGGTACTCATCATTAAATTTCTACTTGAGTTTCTACGACGCGACGTCGTACGATGTCGTGTCGTAGTTTTTTACGACGCGCGTCGTAGATTTCCACGACACGACGTCGTGTCGTGTTTTTGTGTCCCGGCCCTTATGCGGATAAAAGCTTTTACTACTGTGCTTCATTTATATGTCATTTTATTTTATTTCAAAAGACACAGAAACGCACATCTGATCCATACTTTAACCCATCAAGCCCCATAAGTGAGATTAACGTGGGAGAGCCATGCTCCGGCACGAATAGGCCGGCTCGACCGGAGAAATACCGCGTAATACCACGTACCAGAAAACCGGCGTGAAACAGTTTCGCCGAGTGAGTGAGTTTACCGGAGGCCCAATCTCCTACCCTGTTCCCTTCCCTACCCTCCCCTTTTCCCTTCCGTTTCCATCCCTAGCCTCCCCTATTACCCTATTTACCCTATTCCCTCTTCAAAGGCCAGCAACGAACCTGCAGCTCTTCTGATGCTGCGAGTGTCCGTGGGCGACAGAAGTTGCTTTCCATCAGGTGACCCGTTTGCTCGTTTGCCCCCTTATTTCATAAAAAAAGGTCACCGGTGAGCGAGACACAATAGAATAACAATAGATTTCCAAGAATCCACGATCGAAGGGTTAATACTAAGATTTCATTTAATAAAATTAGTCTTCTTTTTCACCCATAATATTGACTAACCATCAATCCTTATAATATATTTCCTACTACGCCAAAAAATTCTGTTGTCAGTTTCACAGTGCCGTCTACTGCTGTCGATTGCCGTCGACGAATGCCGTTCGTCTGTAAGAACACTTGGCTACTAAATAAAATATTCTCAGCCTCAAATACTTATATAGGACGAGAATTACGAGTATATTGGTAGATCTACCAATATACTCGTAATTCTCGTCCTCAAAGACTACAAGTATATATCTTGTTTATCCGTCTCATCGAAGTATATGGGACAATCACCTGCTGGCTGGCCGCCAGCGCCTGCACTGCTGGCGCCAGTCTTACTGCACCACGTGCTAGTGGCCAACGCCTCTACTATATGTAACAAGTAGAAAAACTGACCCTTATTGAGGAGATATCTTATAAATTCTGCGGTATTCTGACAAAAGAAATTTTTAACTTATCTTTGTAACAGGATTGTATTTAACGGCGCTCGGATGTTTTGACGTTAGTCAATTTGCGACGCTATTAAAAAGCTATTTAACCGTAGTATTTATCACATCAATCCCCGCCGGCTGCCGCATAACAATTGAAAATCTATTGCGTCTGCGATACCCACCACGATGGAGGTTTAAATAAGACTCAGGAGTTACGTATTTGTGACATAATATGATAATATTATAAAGCGAGTGATCTGTGCCTTAGCTGGGATGATGTGTCAGCAAGTTTCGACCCTGGCCAACATCCAATCAGTGATCTGAGACACTATAATTTTTTAACTTTGGAGAAATCAATGCTGTTTCAGTGTTTTAAGTGCGAAGATGATATACGATATACACACTTTCACATTTCTAATATTAGTACAGCTTATTGTTTAAACTTTAGAAGAATTCTACGTCGTTTCTAATGATCTATAGTCTATCTGCACGCTAACGATTAGCGCCTATTGGATATCAAACAATGCAAGTTTCCATGAAAAATTTTATCGACGGCATTCGAAGTATTTGGCATTCTATCATGCAACCGCTGCAGTGAACGACCGGGAACGATGAACGGAGACCGGTGAGCAATGACCGGTGACCTAAGATGACCGATGACCTAGTCACTGAACGTCAAACCGACTCGACTGCGGCAAAAAATTACAAATTCTAAAGATACTGCAGTACTATAACTTTTTACCTCCGCATTGCCAATCGTAAAACAAGGCATAAAATACGTTACTACCCAAAATATAAATTAAGTAGTAAATAATAAAATGTTATAAATCTAATATTATGTTAAAAAAACAGGCCAAGTGCGAGTTGGACTCGCCCATGAAGGGTTCCGCAGCAGCAATAAGGTTTATTTCTATAAAATTAAATGGTTTTTGATTTATTTTTATATTTCAGTTGATTTAATTAAAGTTAAATTAAGGTTTACCATTTATGACGTATAAAAAAACTACTTGCTAGATCTCGTTGAAACCAATTTTCGTTGGTAGTTTTTATAGTAATGTACATCATATATTTTTTTTAGAATTATCATGTTTTAGAAGTTAGAGGGGGGACACATATTTTACCACTTTGGAAGAGTCTCTCTCACAAACAAGGTTAGAAAAAAATGATATTAAAAACCTCAATATGATTTTTAAAGACCTATCCATATATACCCCACATGCATAAGTTAGATGAAAAAAAAAATTTTGTTTCAGTTGTATCTATAAAATTTTTAATATTTTTTTCATTTTTGTATCAAAATCTTAATGCGGTTCACAGACTACATCTACTTACCGGACGGACGGACGAACGGATGAACGGATGAATGGATGAACGGATGGACGGACAGACAGACAGACAGATAGTCTTTCTCCTCAGACAGACAGTCTCACTCCTTTCGCCAAAATTCGTACAATACCAGCCGGGACATCAGCCGGGAAAAAAACTCAAATGTTCTTTTCTGGGACACAAGTTATCCCCATAAAAAATTTCATCAAAATCAGCTCACGTACTCGTATAGTAACAGATAGAAAGATTTTCAGTGGTCCTACCAATCGACGGTGACCTTGGCGGTCAATGACCGCGGTTGTAGGGCGCAGGGCGAAGGGTTAAAGGGATTTCTGACATATTGATCACCGACATCTCTGACTGCGATAGACATCCATACTAATATTGATATTGTGTCTGTCTCTCTGTCTGTTACTTCACCCAACCGCTGAACCGATTTTGCTGAAATTTGGTATGGAGATACCTTGAATCCCGGGAAAGGATATAGGATAGTTTTATCCCGGAAAACTTACTGTTCCCGCGCGATAAACAAATTCTGACGCAACGGAGTTGCAGGCGTCATTTAGTGGACAATATAAACCCTCTTGATACTATTTACTATACTATTAGCTAAAAATCGTACCCCCAGAACAGGTAACACCGATCCCCACCACCCTACTATATAACCAGGCAAGGGCCTCTTTGCTGCCCGTTCGTCGACCGGTAAGGTGGTTGTTTTCGGTGTTACGCGTTCTGGAGGTTAGTCTCTTGTCTATTTTGTATCAGTGCTTAATTTTAAGTGTTCAAGTGATTATTGTAATTTGTGTGTAATAATTAACGATTGTCTATTGTAACAAATTTTGATTAATTAGTAAATTGTTATTTTTTAGCTCAATTAAAATTGTTTTTTTAATGTTTTATCACTTCTGATTCCTAAAAATACAATATACATCATCGTCATAGTAAAAGTGTTAAATATCTAGTATCTTTCTCCTCTTGTATATAAATTTCATGATATTTGAAAAACGTTAAAATAAAACTGTCGTAATTATGGCACATATTATACTTGACTAGATTGGAGTTGGTTAAAGGTGCCAAAGGTCGATACAATTTTAAACATCAGTTACGTACTTATAACTCCTCGGGCATAGCACCACTCACCATTTCATCGGTTCGATCAATCTATTCTAAAAAAATATCGCATCGAAAAATAAGACCAAAAGTGTAGCAGTTTCTACGATGTGCTACGATTCTCGTAGACGCTCTACGGCGTAGCAGCGCTACGATACTCCCCTAAAATAATATTTTATTATAGACGAGCTTTTGCCCGCGGCTTCGCTCGCGTTAAGAAGTATTATTATATACAAATTTTCATCCCCTATTTTAACCCCTTGGGGTTGGAATTTATCAAAATCCTTTCTTAGCGGGTGCCTTCGTCATAACAGCTACCTGCATGCAAAATTTTAGCCCGATTCGTCCAGTTGGGCGGTTTGGGCTGTGAGTTGATAGATCACCAAATCAGTCAGTCACCTTTGAGTTTTATATATATAAGATATCGCCGAGTGGCTTGACTCAGTTAGACCCTAAAATTAGCAGATCGATGTCTGTCAGTGTCGAATATCGACGTAAAGGACATTAAAATAACATTAATATCAGCGCCTTGTACAGTGATGGTTACGACGCTCGCCGCATCCTTGATAGGGCGAAATAGGAGAAAAAAACCTTTTTACTTAGATAACTAAACCAAAATACAAAATGTAACCAAAAATTATTCTCCTTTAAGTTATGAGCTTATTATAGGCTGCAATGTTATATTGCAAACACTTGGATGTATAATAGTAACTTCGCCGTATTGTAGATGATCTTCTAACTGTGTTGCCTCTGTTACAAATAATAACATTAAATTAAGAAATATAGAAACAACATCCGAATCAAAAAAATAAGTAGATCAAATTTTTCAGCACTGAGCGGGCTGATGATGATGTAAGACCTATTTAAACAGCGGCAGCGGCGCGGTCGCGCTACACCTGGGTCAGTTCAGACCGCAGCGCGACGCGTAGATACATTTAGATGCATTGATTTATATTGAACTGACAGGATGAGCATGACGCCTCACACAATTGAAGTCTGTCAAATCCATACAAATTAAGAAAATATGCATACGGGTCGCGTTGTGGTCTGAATTGGCCCTAAGGCTGTTTACACACACGCCGCGCCGTGGCGACAATATTTCTGCCAATATTCTGATAAGATGTGTTCAGCATAATATCCGATTTTGTCTGGATTATTAACTGTATGTGGTAGTAACGGCCTCTGCTCCGACCTTCGCGCAATTATTCCCTATCGAGTATACTTAGTATCAAGTGTCCCCCTCCTCCCATATTCACAGGAACTCGCTGATATTTGTTTTTAATATAATTTTCGCCGATATTGACGCTACTACCCGTGAAGAATCTAGTTTGTTACGCCGTGTTATATTATTTTTTTTGATAAAAAAACTTATTTTTCTTTTTCAAACTCCGACGAAAAATTAGGGGAGTTAGACGTGTCTGTCTGTTTGTGTGTGTTGTCCGTGGCATACACGTGGCATACAAGCATCTAATTAATGTATGGACCGATTTTGATTTAGTTTATTTTAGTTTGAAAACTGACGTGATCGATAGGGTTTTTATCTTAAAATTTGCTTTGTTCTAAAGAAAGGTTGTATTTTTATTTTTTTATGAAATAAGGGGGCAAACGAGCAAACGGGTCACCTAATGGAAAGCAACTTCCGTCGCCCATGGACACTTACAGCATCAGAAGAGCTGCAGGTACGTTGCTGGCATTTTAAGAGGAAATAGGGTAATAGGGGAGGGTAGGGGAGGGAATAGGAGAGGGTAGGGAAGGAAATAGGGGAGGGTAGGGGGTTGGGCCTCCGGTAAACTCACTCACTCGGCGAAACACAGCGCAAGCGCTGTTTCACGCCGGTTGTCTGTGATCCCGTGGTATTTCTCCGGTCGAGCCGGCCCATTCGTGCCGAAGCATGGCTCTCCCACGTCAGATTTTGCTGACATTTTGTATGGAGATACTTTGAGTCTCGTGATCCCGAAAAAACGTACGGTTTCCGTGCGATAAACGAGTTTTGGCACAACGGAGTTGCGCGCATCTACCAGTACAATATTTAAAGAACGTTTAAACTCGTACTGGATATGTAGTGTACTAAGAACGTGTGTATTATTATATGTGTATATATTGTGTGATAAGTTATAGCCATAAGATCAACCCTTAATACCTGTTAGTCATGTGAGATATCCCGCCGCGCTTCAAAGCCTTATAGCCAGGACGTTTTCTTTATCGCTTCTTTATAGAATCGCCGATCAATGTATGGAATTGACATTAGACGAGTCGAACGTCAACGTCATATTAACGAACGCTTATGTCAATTCCAAACATTTTGTGCGGCGATTATATTTTATTCATTTCAAAAACTTAAAAACTAATATATTTTAAACCTCGCCAAACCAAAGTTTAACGGCGAGATACGCTCATTAACAAAAAAAAAAAAAAAAAATTTTCTGTGAGCCCGTGGTATTTCTCGGGTCGAGCCGGCCCATTCGTGCCGAAGCATGGCTCTCCCACTTCAAAAATATATCCCACGTAGAATTTCTGATACGTATTAGAATTTTGTATCTTTTTAGGGTTCCGTACCCAAAGGGTAAAAACGGAACCCTATTACTGAGACTTCGATGTCTGTCTCCAGGCTGTAACTCAACAACGGTAATAGCTAGAAAGTTGAAATTTTCACAGATTATGTATATCTGTTGCCGCTATAACTACAAATACTAAAACAAAATAAAATTAATATTAAAAAAAATCACGTTTGTTGTATCGGAGCCCCTCCGATACAACAAACGTGATTTTTTTGGCCTTTTTTGCTCTATACCAATAATGGCAAATAGTGGCACATATAACTAAGGACTTTCTCAAAGTCCTTAGTACTTTAATATTTAATAATAATATTAAATAAAATAAAAAATATGGGGGGGCTCCCATACAAAAAACACAATTTTGGCCTATTTTTGCTGAAACCTTTCGTGCGCGAGTCCGACTCGCACTTGGCCGATTATTTTTTTCCTCTTCTATTCTACCTCCGTCTTACGATTTTTTCATCAGCTCACGTGCCCTGATAAGAGTTTGATATATTTTATCCGTCTCAAAAAAGTGCACAAAGGGCGTTAAGGAAGGTTTCACTTAAAAGAGAACCTTCAAGAAGAGAGCGTATATTTCACTCTTAAAAGGCCCGCAACGTACTTGCAATCCTTCTGATTTTGCGAGTGTCCATGGGTGACGGTAGTTGCTTTCCATCAGGTGACCCGTTTGATCGTTTGATGTCTAATCCATATTAAATACTAATATTATAAATGCGAAGGTGTGTCTGCCTGTCCATCTTTGCGCACCCAAACCGCTGACCCGGTTTTGCTGAAATTTGGTATGGAGATACTTTAAGTCCGCACGAAATACGAATTTAAATAAAAAAAGACTCATTGATCGGCATTTCAATCATTAAATTAATACGCTGTTTGCCCACAGCGTGGCTTTAGTATTCTGACGTAACGTTTCGGAATGAGACATCGATTGCGAAATATTAACGGATTGAACGTGGCGTGGGGAGGGGGGCAGGCGGCAGAGTTCACGGCGAGGGGCCACGAAACACGCGAGAACGCGAATCATACAAAACGCAGTTGGCATTGCCTAGAAAAAAGAAGAAAATTAAATTTATAATCTTCCACCAAAATATGGTAAAGACTGTGCTGATAACGGTACTGAGGGTGTTAAAATTAAAGCAGAAGATACGCTTCAAGAGACTGTTTATTAATATTAAAACGTTAAGTTTTCTGAGAATTGATGTATGTCGTTCGATCCATTAAAAAGAGTGTGACTCTATCTAATGGAATTGATGGCAGCGACGTGATGTTTTACTTTGTGTCGTGTCTCGTACTATGACTGGTCTCTTAAAATTTCATAAAAAGAATATTCAGCCGCAACGTGTCGTATTAGTAATGGGAATTAATGCTTTTTCTATTAATTTCATTAGCATGCTTATTTTGTTATCACAGCATGCTAAGTATTATTGCTTTGCTATTTGCTAAAATCGCGACATTGTGAATTATCGGTTCGTATCGCACCGCTCGCGTCGAGTATTATTTCGCATCGAGTGAAAAATAGCAATTCATTAACAGTTAGCACCGCGGTGCGAAACAGCGCGGACGTGATTTTTATCATAATCGCAGACTTTTGCTACGCACGATAATTATTAGCAATCATAGTTTTTAGCAAGTAAGGTTAATTTAATTATTGCTAATGGGCATTTAACAATTAATTATTATTGCTAATGCTATTTTTACCAACGCTATGTCGTATCGCTCCGCAGCGGCGTTGTGCGTTTTTACGTTTAACGTGGCTGATGACACTCGCGTTTAGTGGACACCGAGCGATCACGCGAGCGGCCCATAACGGGGGCCGGCGTTACGGCCTGTCTGGGGCGCCGGCCTATTACCGATACACGTTATGACTTTATTCGCTGAGAGAAAAATGGAGCCTCGCCATTATGCGGTCGAGTTAGGTAACAAATAACTATTTATATTTTTTAGTATAAATACTTAAAGAATTTAAAGAATAAGTATTTATTACATTTTTTACTATTATTTCGATGTCATTTGGGCTTTGGCACATTGATGCACCTATGTGAGGCATAAAAAGTATTTTATCGCGTAAATAGTTGTACTGTCGACACGTACGTCTTGATATAATGATAGCCGGAAACATAGTGACCCCCGGGAACCCTACATAAAATGTCCATCCCCGTAATCTATATTAGCTCTGGCTTAAGACGCTCCCCCTACGGCGATGCCGTAATTTTCCGTTTTTAGAGCCTTATTAACTCATAACTTGAAAGCTACAAAATTATAATAAAATTATACAGCAATAATCTTCACTACATGAACGTTCCTTTCATAGTTATTAATTTCCTATTTTTGTTTATTATACTCTTGATATCAGCTTCCATACTAATACCAATTTATTTAAATTCAATCATACATTCAGTATCTCCCTAGTATTTTCAAATTACGGTTATTTGAAACACACGTCAATAGATCGACAATTTCATGAAGTACATACTGGACGTTTGAATTTTTTTTAAGTCAATTTTGAACTAAGATAAGTAAAAAAAAGGATTTTGGCGCGATCTCGGCAACGCGGCAAATGTATGGTCAAGGTCGTTTGCTCAGGGGATGGCCTTAAGGTGCAGAACGTAGTTGCAACTACGTAAAATAGTTTTTTTAAATAATGTTTTTGTGAAGGAAATGTCATTATTTAAGTATAAAAAAGTACGGTTTTAAAATTGAAAAAAAATTCTATACGCAAAGGTATATCAGTACACAATTTGATAAATTCTGCTCGATAGAAAAAAAATCTCAAAGACTACCAAAGATGACTGTTATAACGCTGTTTTTCGTTCATAATTAAATCATTTTATGGCTAAATTACACACTATGGCTAAAACAAAAAATATTGTACATTTGTCGTAACCTAACCTAAACGATTTGATATATTTAATTTGTGTAATACTAAAAACAAAAGGTTTTTTCTCCTTTTCTTATTATTTATCAAGGCACGCGGCAAGCGGGTAACCGCCACTGTACAAGGCGCGCTGACATGAATATTATTTTAATATCCTTTACGTCGATATTCGTACTGACAGACATCGACCTGCTAATTTCAGGGAATTTAAGAGGGCGACTAACCCAAAAAATTAAAAATCGTCCTTCTCTCTTCACACTCACACCCGTCTTTCATATGCCAGGTGAAAAAGGACGACGCGGATTCATCGCCAAATTAGTTTTTCTCAATAACTCGATAAATATACAACATTTTAAAAATCCGCTAGGTCGATCTCTCAATGATATAAAATTATACAATGTGTTAAAATATTAACTTAGTTCAATGCACGGTTATGGAAACAATTCGGGGTTTATTTTCAAATATAAAAATGAATTATAAAATCGACACTTTAGGGTTAGTCGCCCCCTTAAGTAGCGGGGCTTACATAAGACTGCGTCACGATGATTTAACGTTTTTGTAATAAACTTATCATCAGCGGTAACTGGTACCTCATTAGCGTCTCTCTGGACACTTCGAAGTCTCCGGCATTCCCACTCATTGTGAGAGAAACTGAAGAGCAATTCTTCTTTAATATTCCCTTGAAAGCCGACTTAAAATAAACGTTTTTTGGCCAAAAGGTGTTACCTGTTTATAAAAAATATTGCAATCAGATAGTTTAATGAGCGTGTTTTATTGCGTAGTTTATTATTATATTTGTTTATTAATTTTCTGTAAAATGTAACATGTTAATCTCTATATATCTTCTAAATAAAAAAGTAAATAATCTAGTAGTACTACTATTAGTAGAATAAATTGTAATACATCACTTCATTTAAACTTTATTACTGTAACGCGTAAGGTTCTAATACTGAGAGAAGTGTACCGTTACTAAAGTGCTGTTTATTGACGTGTTTAACGTAGCCAATTAACAACACTAGCTAATGAAAGCTTTTGTCTAAGAACTTTTTAAACCACATTTTCAGAAGTTGCCAAACATCTTTTTGTAATGTTGTGACTCTTTTTTTAAATTTTTATTATTGTGTGTTGCAGCTACCCTCATTCCTCATAACCAAAAAAATATTATTTACAAGGGGGCGCGTAGCTATTCGCTACGGAATCGTAGCGAGGTTTGGTAGAGGCCGTAGCAAAACCCGTAGTCTGTTGGCTACGTAGCTTCAAAAAATGTTTTTATTGCTATTATGCCGAAAGTTGACGTGGGAGAGCCTTGCTTCGGCACAAATGGGCTGGTTCGACCGGAGAAATATCACGGGCTCACAGAAAACCGGCGTGAAACAGCTGCGCTGTGTTTCGCCGAGTGAGTGAGTTTACCGGAGGCCCAATCCCCTATCCTTTTCCCTTCCCTACTCTCTCCTATTTCCTTCCCTACCCTCCTCTATTCCTTTCCCTACCCTCCCCTATTACCCTATTCCCTCCTAAAAGGCCGGCAACGCACCTGCATCTCTTGTGATGCTACGAGTGTCCATGGGTGACGGAAGTCACCCATGGACCGTCAGGTGACCCGTTTGCTCGTTTGCCCCCTTATTTCATTAAAAAAAACCAATGTAGTCTATTACTAAGCTGTATATAGCTGTATACTGTAGCCTGTAAATATACATTTTCTTGCAGGTGTGACAATTTTGCTGTTAAATATTTTAAATTCAAATTCTCTCTTTCAGATTATTTATTAATTATAAATAATATATTGTGCCATATCCTGATTATACCTCTATAAACCTCTGGTTGCTATGGGCCGTGTGGCTGGGTGCAGGCGGGCTTAGTCCTGTTTACGTTCCATTACAACCGTGCGCGGCGCGCGCTGGACCGGCTTACCCGTGATCTACCGTGATTAACATTGATGTACTACGGTAGACACAGCTGTTATTTAATTGGATGAAGTAGCTAGCTGCTAGAGTATAAGTGGTGATTATAGTTAGAAGCAAGCATCAGTGAACAGGATTATAATTGGCATGTTAATAGTGTGGAATTGCTGTTACAAGGTGGGAATCGAGTGTCGTGATCGTCGAAATGAATCGACGCTAAGAATCAATTCAGACAGCAACGCGACGCGTAGATGTATTTCTAAATTTGTATTGAATTGACAGACTTGCAAGACGTCTCACGCATCGCGCGTCTGTCTTGAAATCTGTCAAAATTCAGAAGATCAGAAATCTGTTAAAATTTTTTGGTTAATAAATATTTGTATTTGTATTTCGGTTGGTTATTTATTGACGGAAAGTAATAAAACATCTTCTTCTTCAATAGACATATTTTAGAAAAACATCTACGCGTCGCGTTACGGTCTGATTTGACCCTAACCAAAATATTCTGCCAGAGTTCAATCGGATCACTTGTATTTAGATTTTTCATTCCCTTACATTTATTGAAAAAGTCCTCATCCACCTTTATTATTTTATCAAAATTTGTTTTAGAATCTGGACCATTCTTTATTTACATTAATTCTCTTACTAATAATCTTTAATGTTGTGGATCTAATAATAAATGTACATCAAAGTAACTAATAGTTTATAATTGTTACACGCGCTCTGCTGCTCGTTGGGGAATGTCACGTGGAAGTGGGGACTCCCCAATTGCAGCTGGGAGCTGATTCGATACTTCCAGGTCACCTCACTTAGATCCTGACTCTAGCTTCGTAATTGTTGCTAACTCGTTTGGAGTTTGTTTCGCTATGACGTCATTCGTCAAGTCTAGCAAAGTACTAACTAATCATAACTTGAGATCGCCCAATGGTCGAAATTCGACCTTAGTTTTTTTTTTATGAAATAAGGGGGGCAAACGAGCAAACGGGTCACCTGATGGAAAGCAACTTCCGTCGCCCATGGACACTCGCAGCGTCAGAAATGCTGCAGGTGCGTTGCCGGCCTTTAAGAGGGAATAGGGTAATAGGGAAGGGTAGAGATGGGAAGCAAAGGGAATAGGGGAGGGTAGGGAAGGAATTAGGGTAGAGGATTGGGCCTCCGGTAAACTCACTCACTCGGCGAAACACAGCGCAAGCGCTGTTTCACGCCGGTTTTCTGTGAGAACGTGGTATTTCTCCGGTCGAGCCGGCCCATTCGTGCCGAGGCATGGCTCTCCCTCGTGTGCAGTTTCAACGACATTAGGACTACTACGTTAATTTAGCTGATCTCAGCCTGGCCGTGTAAGCATTGTCTAATAGTATCTAAGATTCAATAAAAAAACTATAATCTATTTCAATTTGTCAACTTGTTGTCAACAGACTTCAACCATAAATAAAAGAGTATAATTCGTATGCATAGGCTTGTCACTCAAAAATCTGTCATCTACTTGAGTGTGCGTATTGTAGTGTGTGTAATGTTTTATTCATAGACTTATTTATATACTGTGCATTTTTTTTTCTTTTTTATTAGATAAGGGGGCAAACGAGCAAACGGGTCACCTGATGGAAAGCAACTTCCGTCGCCCATGGACACTCGCAGTATCAGAAGAGCTGCAGGTGCGTTGCCGGCCTTTTAAGAGGGAATAGGGTAGGGTAGGGAATAGGGGATTGGGCCTCCGGTAAACTCACTCACTCGGCGAAACACAGCGCAAGCGCTGTTTCTCGCCGGTTTTCTGTGAGAACGTGGTATTTCTCCGGTCGAGCCGGCCCATTCGTGCCGAAGCATGGCTCTCCCACGTATAAAATTGTGTGCACTATAAGTTTATGGTTTTATTTGTTAAAAAAATGTGTGATAAAAGCATAATTTCAAAATAATATTAGCTCGATGCACTCCTTCACCATATAAACTATAACTGTGCAAAATTTCATTCACCTACGTTTCCGCATTTTTCGTCAAAAGGGATACAAAGTTTTTCGCTTGCGTATTAATATATAGATATGCATAGTGCTATATTTATATTATATACATACTAGCTGTCCCGATGAACTTCGTGTCACCTTTCTTGGACTTCAACGAATATTTTGAGACTAAAATTAGCCCAATCCGTTCAGCCGTTTTCGAGTTTTAGCGTTATTAACACAATTGAAAATCCATTTTAATATATATAGATAATTTTTAGATGTTTTAAAGTCTATGGCTTGTCAAATCTGAGCTTTGGAGGTAAAACTTTTTAAAGATTTAAATTGGTTAACTGTTTGACGTTATAGCTAATGAAAAGTGCTAGATTAGGGAAGAACTCAGTCTTCCACCGTGCGTTTCTCGCGTAACTTTCTGCCGCGCACTGAGTTTTACTCTGGAATGAACTGTCACCAGCAGTATTTCCGGACCTATACGACCTGCAAACCTGCAAGAAGAGAGCGTATTCCCTCTTCAAAGGTCGGCAATGCACCTGCAGCTCTTCTTATGTTGCGAGTGTCCATGGGCGACGGTAGTTCCTTTCCATCAGGGGGCCCGTCTACTCGTTTGCCCCCTTAATTCATAAAAAAAGGCTTCATCAGAATAACTTAGAGCACTTGCCAGATTTTTGGTCCTTCTATAATTTGGTTACACTATGACCGTACTAAATTTAATAAAAATCCTTAGAGCACTATTTACATAAGAGTTACAAACATCCATATATCGATCCATCGTCTGATGAAAGCTCCTATTCAAATTCTACGTCGCATTCATATTACATCTCAATTCTCACACTCTCGTACATTTGCCTCACTGGAATATCCCTCTAGTTCACACTTCACAATACAGAAATGACCAGCTTATATATTTCCCCGGCTGTACCCGGTTATTGGCTGTCGTGATTGTGCTTCACGAAGCTCGCACAAAGCGTCAAAAGCTCTGTATTGATGCTCATATCGAGCTTTTCTTTGTGCGAAAGCTTTTGACTTTTCATTTCACTTTTGCATAGGGCCTTTTACTTATTACTTGTTGCCTATAGGCGAAACAGAAGGCAAAATGTAGTATGAGTAGGTAATAAATAAAAAAATTATAAATGTTAATGTCTGTCTATCGGTATGTTTGTGAAGTGAAATGCGTGTAGGTTACAATGGCCCCCTTTTTGAGAGGCTTTCCGGTGATGTCCTGCTTCAGACATAGTCTATAACGAAAAAAATATACCGTTCCCGCGTGATATACAATAGCCTACATAAATTAAATTATTGTACGAATGGGGCTAGTAACAAGTAAAGAACACGACAGGAATAATTTTGTCTGGGAAATAAAACCTGTATTTACCATCGAAACCTAATATAATGAAACTAAACCACCCAGCCTACTTAGCGGTCAGCCACTCGACAGGAACACGACAGTTATAAAATACCTATTTTCTATTTTATAACCTCAATTTACTTTGCAAAATAAGTTAAGATTTTTAAGCATAGATAAACTGCTTTTATTAATTCAAATACTACGAATAATAAAAACTATATTCGTAGTTAAAATATTAAGGAAATCCCATGTAATGTCCTTGTCTAATACATTGGAAAAGAACTTGTAAATGAGGACAAAAAATTGGATAGCTTATTAATTTTGTAGCTTTCTTGATAAGTTATACGTGTTAAAATATAAAAGTATAGATATAAAGGAAATCATAGTGATCAATTGTTTATATTGTAGTTGCTATATTATGCAGAATTAATTACTGTTTTGTTTTCTAGTAAGATAAAATAATACGTGTGACACTCGGTGACTTGGCGTCTGCCGCGGTAAACCTGTTGCATTTTTATCAACTTATGCAATTATAATTCACATACGACTAGTCGCACCCACACAAACACCGTGCGGAAGTCTGGCAACGCCGCACCACTGTGCCGGTCGAAATGGGGGGGTTTTAGGTTTTTTTTGTTACATAATTTTTTGATCCGGTCGCCGCGCTCAAAGCCCATCAATAAAAAAACCTAAGTGAAATTTGAAGTTATGGAAGTATTAGTACTTCTCAGACACAGATGATCAAATTGTACTGGGTACTGGCTTATAGTAACGTAAAAAAGCTTTGCTATAGTCTGCCTGAAAAGAACAATCGGTAAAATCTATCTTTGAGCACATTTCAATTTTCGCTCACTCATCAAAGTTTGTTGAGATAAGGTATTAAAATCGGCTAAGCCGTCAGTCAGCTTATCTTCAATTAGTCGAGTTATCTAATCCATCCGTTGATGGAAGTTATTCTAAAGAGGACTGCGGGGATCCGATGTTACGGTGCAACGGGGAATAATTGTCAAATGTTGCAGTGACTAGTTTTACAAAGCACGACATCGACAGTGTCTGCATAAATAAAGGTTGTAGAGATAAATGAGCATTAAAATTAAGTATGTTCTTAGATATAACATAAACTATTAAAAATGTACTTTTTTTTTTTATTAAAAAGGGGGCTAACGAGCAAACGGGTCACCTGATGGTAAGCAACTACCGTCGCCCATGGACACTCGCAACATCAGAAGAGCTGCAGGTGCGTTGCCGGCCTTTTAAGAGGGAATACGCTCTTTTCTTGAAGGTTTGCAGGTCGTATCAGTCCGGAAATACTGCTGGTGACAGTTCATTCCAGAGTTTTACAGTGCGTGGCAGAAAGTTACGCGAAAAACGCACTGTGGAAGACTGCCACCCATCAAGGTGATGAGGATGGTATGTTTTTCGCGTGGGACGATAGCGAAAAGTTGCAGGTGGCATGATTCCGAACAATTCCTCAGAGCACTCCCCGTGATACAACCGATAGAGGATGCAGAGTGAAGCTACATCTCGGCGTAATTCCAGGGGGTCCAAGCTGTTTGAAACACTATGGCAGTCAACAATTCGAGCAGCCCTTCGTTGGATACGATCCAAAGGGAGCAGTTGGTATTTTGGCGCCCCTGCCCAGAGGTGAGAACAATATTCCATATGAGGCCGAACCTGCGCCTTGTAGACTTGTAGGCGTTGGTCCGGACTGAAGTGCCGTCTCGCTCTGTTAAGAACACCAAGCTTCTTCGAGGCTAATTTGGTCTTACCCTCAAGATGATATCGGAACTGGACTTCGCTCGATATGTTGACGCCAAGTATCTCGTAGAGTGGTTTAATTACACTTTTTTTTTTTTATGAAATAAGGGGGCAAACGAGCAAACGGGTCACCTGATGGAAAGCAACTTCCGTCGCCCATGGACACTCGCAGCATCAAGAGCTGCAAGTGCGTTGCCGGCCTTTAAGAGGGAATAGGGTAATAGGGGAGGGTAGGGAAGGGAAGGGAAGAGAATAGTTGAGGGTAGGGAAGGGAATAGGGTAGGGGTTAGGGGATTGGGCCTCCGGTAAACTCACTCACTCGGCGAAACACACGCTGTTTCACGCCGGTTTTCTGTGAGAACGTGGTATTTATCCGGTCGAGCCGGCCCATTCGTGCCGAAGCATGGCTCTCCCACGTGTAAGACACTGGCCTAATAATGTGAATAATAGCTTATACAGTGGTTATGTCTCCGTCAGTCCATATGAAGTAAGCACCTACAAAAATTCCAGATAAGCTATTCATTACAGCTATGATATTAATAATTATTATTGATTAGCTATAATATTTTGGTCACTTAAGTCATTAATTGATTGGCTTTCTGCTCACTTTTGTCACTTTTATAAAATTATTATTAATTTATTATTAAAAGGGATTTAAATTAATATATACTTATCTATGTATAGCTAGTATTACATTAATCGTATTTGTTTGCTTTCCCACACCCTCTTCGAAATGCCCCGTTATAAAAGTAGTAATGTAATTTAGAGATAGATCTATCTGCACATATTCTAATGTATTTTATTGCTAATGTATTTTGTTGTTTTTTATTCTCACAAAAAATTAATTATATTGTTTTTTTTTCTTAATTGCAATGAAATAAAATTAAATATTAGTTCTTCTAATTAATTGTAAGTTTGTTTACTATATTAATCATTACATAAAATATTATAGTAAGTTAAGCATTTCTTATGACACACTTCTAGAAACTTATTTTTAATGAAAGGAGCAAATACCTCTAAAACAGTTGCATACGCCTGTAAATAACTATTGTGTTAGTTTAAAACAAAAATGTATTAGTTTTTAAGTTATTAATGTTGTCACAATATGTTGTTGGTGTATCTTTAAATAAAATAAAATAAAATAAAATAAAATATTCTGTCGGTCCGTCCGTCGTCACTCTCGGTAACGACGTGTCGGCGAGACTGATGGCGAAACAGATCACGAAATATAGATTTACTCATGTTATAGTGATTTCTATCACATGCGTTTTATAAATGGTAGGTACTTAATTGAAACAGATAAAATCTACACACAGTTGTATGTAAGTCTATTTTGTTTCAATATATCACCACATAATTAATTTTGATAGGCATGAACTGTGAAGATACTTTGGGAATGTAAATAGGATTAGTTTTCGTTCTCTGCGCGATATATGAATTTCAGTGCAAAGGAATTGCCAGCAACATCATCATCATCAATATTTCTTTACAACTGAATCTAGCTTTTTGTATTACTTAATATTTATAGCAAAATAAGAAGCAATCATTAATGTTTGAAAAATATGTAATTTGTAACAATAATAATTACAGCGTTCATTTCTTGCTAGACATCGCTCAAAGGATAAGTTGAAAAAACTCTGATCCATGTCGCGTCTACAAAAAATCCGGACATTTACAACAATGTCCAGTATGGGCGAGTAGCGGCGACAGTTGGCCGCCTGCCGCGACACACTGTCTGCCCGCGCGAGCCTTATGCAACACCATAGATAGGCCACAGCGCACACTAGATACCAACTAGAATGATAATATACAAAACATCATTATCGTTAGCTTTGTTTCATGTAAAACTACATAATTTTTTGCCATGTTTTTGGTGCCAAATTCTGTCATGTGGCACCAAAAACATGACAAAATTGTATACATTAAGCCATTAAAATTATAATATTATTTATTATTATGACGTAATAGGCGAATAAATCATAATAATCAATCGAAAATAAAAAATATATAAAGCAGCTTTTTATTGAAAAACGTTGTTCGATAAAATAGAATACCTGAAGAGAGTTATTCATCGTAAACATATTACGGTGATCCTCTTACGTCGAGCAATCGGCTTTACCGAATACTCCAATAGCGTCAATATCTGATACACCTCAATTTCTACAATTCATTGTTTTCGATTTGTAACATTTTTCCTCAGTTTTGGCAATCCCTGGGAGTGATTTTATAGAACGTGTAAGGGAAAATATAATAAGTTGGATGGAAGGTGCGCATTTCTGAAATTGTAATTTATTATATCAATTGAGTGATCACTTTGATATTTATTATATTAATACAATTACAGAAATACACTCCTTCCATCAATCCAATTATATTTTACTATGAAAGATATTTCGGAACTTAATATCGATTTTGGAAAACGAAAAAGTTATAAATGAAACTTGAGAGGTGTCAAGGGACACCCGGATGTGTTATCAATACTTATCGGATAAAATGCGTTATCAGTACTTATCAGTAAATACCGCAAGACTAGTCGAAGTTATAAAAAACACACACAAAAAAAGAGAGACAGAGAGAGAAACACGCGCTACCGCACGGTTTACAACTATGGCAATGATAACGAAGTTATAAAAAACACACACAAAAAAAGAGAGACAGAGAGAGCGCGCTACCGCACGGTTTACAACTATAGCATTTTTGCTCTAGTTGTAATATACCGACACTTTTGTGTGATGTCGTTACAACTTTTTCCGTCTAGGGCTAGACGGAAAAAGACCTTTCGCAACGCGCGATAAGGAACTTCGTTCCAAAAATTTGTATGTAGTGTGCTCTGCACCCAATGTTTTTCTTTGGAAATATGTCTGCGTGGGCAAATGCAATGAAATTAGCGCTGCTACCGCTGCAGTCTGAGTGGCTGGCCCCTGCTGCAGCGGAGCAAGCGCTTTATGTTGCGTCCATTAGCAAGAAGCCTTTGCAGTAGTTCGCGGAATATTTGTATGTTTTTATATTAGCGTCGTTTGTAATCGTTATATTTGCCCCGGTTTCGTGGTAATAAACTCGTGGCTCGGCTCCTTCTGTCTTTTACAGTTTAATTTACTGTCATTTACTAAATTTAAACGACTAGTCTTGTGGTATTTACTAACATAATACCTAAATACCACAAGATTACTAAATTTAAACGACTAGTCTTGTGGTATTTACTAACATAATAAATACCACAAGACTAGGTACTAATAAGTGATAACGCATTCAAAGCGAATCCGCACTGTGCGTAACGACGCTATGCGACACTTTTTGTTCCACCATTAAGGTGATCGTGCATTTATCAGCAAGCACGCGCCGAACGCGCCGCATTTTAGAATTCGTTGTATGAAATGATGTGAAACCTCGCACATTCGTCCGCAACGTACGCGCCGCATTTCGTGTACTGTGCGGTGCGTTCGACGCGTACGGTGTGAACCACAATAAGGTGCGAACGGTGCTGACAAACGTGCGATCAGCTTTAAGTTCAAAACTCACTGAGCGGTTTCCACTCACCACACTAAAACCGCTTTTATCATTCACCACAATAATTAAATTAAACACATTAATATTTTAATAAATAATATACAAAATTTATGTCAGTTATTTAAGTGTGTTGGGGCTATGTGTTTGCACTTCAGGCTCGTCTAGGAACTTAGCAAGGCTAAGTAATTATCCATAAAAAATACATATTTCTTAAGAATATGATAATTGGGAGTATAATAAAGGTATAACTCGGCTTTTGATCTATAGAGATACAAGTTAATTATGAAAAGTTAATATTAATTTCCGTGAATAAAAAACTTGTCTATCAGTGAAGGAAACCTGGCCGCTCGCCAGCGGATGAGCGATCGTGACACCTTATTTCTGTGTTGTGCTATGGCGCCATTATTATGGCAATAAAATAAGCAATACAATATCAATTGAGAAAAGTTTAGAATTCATAGGACATTCAAAAGTAAAAAAAAAAACTTTACTTGGTATAATTACTTAAATATTCAGTAATCTGTGGTATAATCTTGTAACCTACCAATAACATAGTTTTTATTATTTGTAGCTTGTAACGCATAAAATTCACGTGTCGCGTCGTTTGTTGCCAAACTTTTCCGAAATGGCTATATCGATTCGGTCGAAATTTTGTTTGCTTATCGCGTAGGTCTACATAAACGTCATAAACAATTATTCATACCTAAAATAGCGTATGTGTTTGGAATAACAACGTTTTCCTGTTCTTCTAGAATTTCCTTAGTAATCGACCGAAGATTACTACTTTAGACTTTAGAGTTTAGAGTGTATAATATGTGGTCCTTGTAGAGTTCAATGTGAAAGTAGCAGCGAAAGAAGACCAAATAATTGTTTTTTTTTATTTGTATGTTTTTCCATAATTTCTCCATAAATAAATGAAAAAAAAAATGATTCTGTATAGCGCATGATGAACGTAACATTTCGCCAAGTAATTATGGATATAACTTGTAATAATCTCAAGGGCGAGGCTCGGCGTGAATACTGATGCGGGAACTGTACGCTTGTACTGATGTACAGACGCAACTCACATTTTATATAATATATTCGTATTTCCAAATGAATAAAAAGGAATGACGAGCTCTGTAAAATAAACCGCGTCTTTTAGGTATTATGTATAGTGTGAACTTATATTATTAAATACTATTCAGCAGTTCTGGAGTGAACTAACTGACAGACTGACAGATATTATACTTTCGCATTTATAAGTATGGATTCAAATCCATAATAATGATTGTTTTCTCTATGGGCCATTTACCAAGTACTTTAATTTATCAAATTAACTTTCATATTCTTTTACTCCCACGCGCCTCAGTACTTTTTAGTCCATCAATATCAATTATGCACCCTAGCAGCAACACAAAAACTAGGCCTTTGCATCCGTAGTGGATGATTTATACAGTATTTTCAGAGGGAAGTAACCACTCCTCAAATACTGTAGTGCCTGGGACAAGATTTAAATGTCCGTATGGTTGCCCAAGCGCATACGGCATTCTCGCAACATAGTCGGTCTAGTCCAGAGGAAAGAACTAGTCAATATGTCTGGGACCAACCATGTACGGGTTTACTCACGATGTTTTCCTTCACCGTACGAGCGTCCGTATTATGTACTTGAGATCAGAAAATGTCTCATTGGTACACGCCTCCACCCGGGATTGAACCTGCACCCTCTACGAGTGCGAACCAAAGGTCTACCAATTAGGCCACGGAGGCTCCAACACAATCATGGTTATTAATCACTTCTTAACGTGAAGTAGGGTCTATGAATGCTTAACTAAACTAGCTCCAACTTCTAAGCTAAACACTGCATCGGAGTAACAATCCTCACATTGTTTTCAAGATCTGCTTTGTTAGCTGTTGTTCAGATATATTTCAATACCAGCTTAAATGTTATATGAACAAACAGGCCGTGACAATTTATTTGCTTTTAATTAACTCCAATGGAGATTATAATGCGCACCAAGGATAATTGAAATAATATTATGAATTTTAATTAATTGTGGTCCATCACGCCATGGACACTTTTTTATTTTAATTTTAAAAAATTTAATTTAAATTTAAAAAATTTAATGTTTTGAACGGTGAGGTCCCAGTCGGTGTGGCGGCCAGTAGATCCGACATTTTCCTTAGATTTTATGCTGCTCCACCCTTTGCCTTTAGATGTTGTGACATTGGCTTGGTGGAGAGGGGTCACTCAAGCTGGGTGGAGTTTCTAGGGTGTTAAAGAGATATCGTTCTGTGTCGAATCTACCCGCCATGTGGCTTAGGACTTTATCGTTCTTGTCTTTTATGGCCATTTTTATGTTATAATCTTTTATGTGTTCGATTGACACCTCCGTGGCTCTTTTTATGAAGCTTGCCACAGCGTCTCCATCAGTGCCAGTGTAATAGACACAGGTGTTAGTGTGCCGGGATATGGCTACAACTGCATGAGGAACGCTGTCATGGATTGCCAGCTTTCGGGACTTGGTCTGTATGATGATCACCGAGGGACTAGTTAATCCCTGAGCTTCATGGATTGTGAGGACGCGAGAGTCCGTTCCCGATCCATAGCCTGTATTAGTGAGGGCTGCTTTCTCCTCTTGTGTGTGGACAAGATACAGGGTATTTAGATCGGTTTTAGGTATTCTCGCTCCTGTATACTTCATTAGCTTTAGGGACCGCACAATTTCCTTCGATGAATATATGTTATTATAGACCATGCTTAAGGCGTATGCCACATCCATAGGGCTCCTGTGTGTGCAAGACAACTCCTGGGTGATGCTGGTTACCAGGTTTGGACGAGTGTAATTAAGTTTAAAGAGGTTTTCACGCTCTATAAACGGAAGTTGGTTAATATCTCCAATGAGGATGACATCGTTGGCGCCTGTTAACTGATTCGCCATGACGATTGAGCCGAAATGGTTCATGAGGGCCTCGTCAACTATCAACCTTTTGTAGGTTCCTTTTGTCCCATTTACCAGCAAAGAGGCCATGGTACGAACTTTATCTTTAACTTTGTTGCCAGTTCGCAGCGATAGCCTTTGCTTTAGATCCTCGGCTGCTTCGGTTGTCGTTGTTATTATAACGTCTGTTTCCTCATTGAAGTTATTAATGATCCAAGTTGTCTTCCCACATCCAGAAACCCCATTGACCCATGAGTAGTTGATAGGTTTCGCGAATATGTCCCAGTCCATGCTGGATTCCGGGTCCCCAAAGGACTTCTGCCATTTCTAGTATCCTGTCTTCCAGCATTATTCTGGTACATTCCGCTATTACCACTATTGGATCCTCAGATTTTGTGATAAATTTGAGTGTTCCCGTGCGTTTTGTCTCATCCTCGTCCAGAACCACGAATCCGCAGTCGGCACTTAATGCTGCCATATACTGCCCTGTCATCGCCCCGGCAATTATTGTGGAGGTGACATTGTCGTATATGGTAGCTTTTGCATCCTCGAGTCTCACTTCTAACAGCTTTTGATTTTTCCGCTGATAGGCCTGCATGATTTTATTGCAGGTCAAGAGCTGATGCCTTGATCTGATAAAGGGTGTTTTTATCCTCGATCATTCTTTCACGATGAAGTACTTTTTTGATGGAGCCCACAAACGCTTTTAATTTGGCCATTGAGTTTAGAGACTTCTTAATTTCATTTTTATCTCTCTCTTTCTCATCCTCTTTTTTGTTCTCCCGTGATGCTTGGAGTCGTTCACTTGCCTTATTGCTGGGTTGGGACGCTGCTGGCTGATCATCACGATTCTTTTTGAGGAAGCTTAGGTCATCCCCCCTGTTCTCGTAGACGACTATCTCATGATGTTCTGAGGTTTTTTCTATTCCATAGTAATTTGCAGCCCTGCCTTTGTCCTGTCCCAGTGACATGGCGTCTACGCTGATTATGCGTGGGGTGGTACTGTGTCTTATCCCCATTGCTCCCAACTCATTCAAAGACGAACATGCCCGTTCAAAGGCTGTTTGCGCGTCCCATTCGAATACTATTATCGTTTTGGTGTCTGATTTCAGTATTTTGCATGGTTGGCCAGCGAAGGTAGTTGTTGGGAGAGCTAAATATTTGCTCATTTTCATGTTCGTCTTTGATGTACCGTTTTTACGACCTAGTGAAACACATCAAAGCAGAAGTAAAAGCTAAAAAGATAGTGCTGATGATTTCACTGGACATAGAGGGTGCCTTCGATAATGCGTGGTGGCCAGCTCTAAATGTTCAACTAATAAAAAAGGCAACCCTAAAAACATCTACGGCCTTATTAGGTCGTATCTTCAAAACAGAAAGATCAGAGTGAATTATGCTGGAGCAACGAGCGAGAGAGGGACAACGAAAGGCTGTGTACAAGGTTCAATAGCAGGCCCGACGTTCTGGAACCTCATACTCGACTCACTGCTGCAAACTCTTGCAAGAATGGGCATACATGTACAGGCCTTTGCGGATGATGTGGTGCTGGTTATCTCAGGTTATAACAGTCAAACCATTGAACAAATAGCTAATAACATCTTGGCAATTGTTTCGGAATGGGGGCTGGAAAACAAACTTCGTTTTGCACCGCAAAAGACCAACGCGATGTTAATAACAAATAAACGAAAATATGACACCCCCATCATCCACATGGCTGACGTTAGAATCCAATTAGTAAATAAGATCAAGCTATTGGGCCTAACTATAGACAACAAAATGACCTTCGCTGCGCACGTATCCAAAACCTGCAGGAAAGCAGCTGACATATACAAACAGCTGGCGTGTGCAGCGAGGATAAACTGGGGTCTAAACAAGGAGATAATCAGAACCATATATGTGTCAGTGGTCGAACCAATCGTGCTTTACGCAGCATGTGCGTGGGCCCCTGCGGTAGAAAAGTTGTATATAAAAAAACAACTGAATGCACTGCAAAGAGGTTTCGCCCAAAAAATCTGTAAGTCGTACCGTACGGTATCTCTGACCTCGGCACTAATCTTATCCGGCCTGCTGCCCCTAGACCTGAGAATCCAGGAAGCGGCAACCCTATTTAAAATAAAAAAAAGGTACTCATAAGAATACCTACCACCAAACAGGGAAGTGGAAGCTAAAGTGGGACCACTTCAAAACCCACATCCATCGCAACTCATCATAACTGAGTACGAATGACGTAACCTGGAAGACGTAAGCCAAAGCCCCACCGAGGAACACCAAATAACCGGCCCCCAAATATACACGGATGGAAGTAAAACAGAGGGGAAAACCGGAGCTGCTCTTACGTGGTGGAATAACGGCCGGGAAACCAGACACTCCACTTTCTACCTAGAACCGCACAATACAGTCTTTCAATTTGAGATCTATGCACTCTATAGAGCGATCCAATTGGCAAGGACATCAAAGGAAAGCTTAATTAACATCATGAGAGACTCCAGATCGTCACTAAACATGCTGAGAAATCCTTTGGTGACTCACCCACTTGCGATCGAAATGAAGAAAGACCTAAGAGCTATAACAGAGGAAGGCAGAAAAGTGCGGCTATTCTGGCTAAAAGCGCACGTGGGTACTCCAGGAAACGAAAGAGCGGATGAACTGGCAAAAAAGGCTGCACTTACCATAAACACGGCCTCAGCTTACAACAGAGTGCCAATGTCCTATATACGGAGAAAAATAAGGGAGGGGACAACAGTTAAGTGGCAGGAAAGATACCAATCCTCCTCAACCGGATCGGTCACAAAAGTTTTTTTCCCCACTGTTAAAAAGGCGTGGGAAATACTAAGGCACGTTACAATAACGCCTACACACGTGCAATCTATGACCGGTCATGGACGATTCGCAGCATACTTGTATCGTTTCCACCTTAAGCCCCTCCTGCATTTGTGACACCGCAAAGGACGAGACAATATTCCACCTGCTCATTGAATGCCCAAGGTTTGGTAGGAACAGGTCTGACTTAGAAATACAACTGGAAATGGAGCTAAGTCAGGCAACCCTCCCTACCATCATGGAGGAAAAAGCCACCAGAGAACCGTTGATGGTATTCATTAGCAAAGTTGTCTCCAGTGCAGCCACAGCAAATGGCTCAACGTTATACACAGGCCACAACCAATTAAACTATACACCAAGGCCAGCAATAACAAACACATCAACACTACACACACGAAATCAAATACAACGCACACGATCACAAACCCCAACGTCCATACAGACACACTTCACATCAACCCACAGGCCAGGAGAAATACATGCGCCAACACAATCACAGGCACACACAGAAATACAATGGGCAGTTTCAACCGAAATTGTAACACAGCCTACCCTAGAGCAAACCCAACAATTACTAGCCCGCGGACAAAACGGGGAACCGAAAATTAAACTAACGCCGATCCCTCTCTTTATGTCAAATCCAACGGAAACATTGGGTATAACATACAGCCGTCTTAGCACTCCCAACCACGTCAACATCTCACCGGGACTAACAGCAATCCTAAAAAAAGGGTAGGGGATTGGGCCTCCGGTAAACTCACTCACGAGTGAGTGAGTTTACCGAAGTTTGGCGAAACACAGCGCAAGCGCTGTTTCACGCCGGTTTTCTGTGAGATCTGTTAACGATAAATTTTATTCTTGGCTTCATATTAGGTACTGTAAACAAACAAACCTGTCACTTGTCAATTTGTAATGTCATTTGTTTCCCGCTAATTTTGGTTCTCTCTCCCGCCGTGTGAAAAGTTGTATGCTGTGTTACTGTGTTTTTCAATAAATACTTTTGGTTGTATTTTTTTTTTATGAAATAAGGGGCCAAACGAGCAAACGAGTCACCTGATGGAAAGCAACTTCCGTCGCCCATGGACACTCGCAGCATCAGAAGAGCTGCAAGTGCGTTGCTGGCCTTTTAAGAGGGAATAGGGTAATAGGGGAGGGTAGGGAAGGGAAGGGAATAGTTGAGGGTAGGTAAGGGAATAGGGTAGGGGTTAGGGGTTGGGCCTCCGGTAAACTCACTCACTCGGCGAAACACAGCGCAAGCGCTGTTTCACGCCGGTTTTCTGTGAGAACGTGGTATTTATCCGGTCGAGCCGGCCCATTCGTGCCGAAGCATGGCTCTCCCACGTATAAAATTGTATGAGAATTCTTGTTAATCGTGTCCATCAATCTCCAATTAGATCGTGGTATTTCTCCGGTCGAGCCGGCCCATTCGTGCCGAAGCATGGCTCTACCGCGTAAACATACATTTTTCCGCAATAAACCTATGGTTTTTTCTCGTTTCTCAAAGTATATCCGTGCCAAATTTCATCAAAATCACTTCAACGCTTTAAGCGTGAAGAGATAAGAGATAAACTCACTTTCGCGTTTTAAATATTAGTATAGGTAAATGAGTTATTTTGCGTCTCAAAACTGATTTTCGAAAATAGGACACTCGATATATATTTCGTTGGCAAACGGGATCCTGAATTGTAATAAATTGTGATAAATGTGTGTAATGAACGCGGTATATTGTACTGAACATCGCACCGTCCTGGGTCTGTACATATACGGATACTGTCCACATTATGATCAACGGTTTTTATATTTTTCACACATCCGACAATTCACTACAACTGTATATGTATACAGTATTATAATATATTGTGTATGTACTATCAGAGAAGTTGATCCCTAGGCAGATGGCGGACCTAAGTAATTTGGTCGCGTTAAGGTGACGCCGCGTTAAAGTAAAAAACCGTGTTGAATATGTTATATATTGCTTGTTTTCTCTCTCAAAGAAAACAAGAAATGGAACAGCAAGAAATGGAAAGGGCGTAAGCGACAAAATGGTTTTTGTCGCGTTATTTAAAACCATAAATATATTTCGTATAAGCTACGGGCAAATTAAAGTGTATGCTTGAACCAATCTATGTACAAATTTTAGAAGCATCAATCTCATCTGTTGGCAAAATTAGAATCCCTTTTTTACAGAGGTATTTTGATTGATTATTCTGTGTTATAAAAGTTGACCAATCGTGTTATGCTATGCTATATATTATATAATTCAAAGACAAAGACATGATGAATACTGACAATGAACTTTAATTTCTTAGCTTTAGTCATTGCTGAGAAAAATCGATCTCGCTACAGCCAAATTATCAAGGCGTTGCCTTTAGTGAAACCCATCAGACCGATCACCGATCACAGCTAACATTGAATTGACATAAGCCGACCACATGACGTAGGTCCGTCAACTGCCTATGAACAGAGTAGATAGAACTATTGTGCTATGAATCAACTTATCTGATAGTACAACAACGTTATATTTACTTGATACAATTTTTTATGGCAATCTAAGGCCCGTATTAATAGTCAGTACTTAAGATGCGACCCGGTCTCAAGACGCAGTACGGCTCTGTGATTGGTCCAAATTTTGACAGCCAACCAATCACAGAGCCTGAACCGAGTCTTGAGACCCAGATGCATCTTGAGTACTGCCTATTTGCCATTTGTTTGCAATACAATATTTTTACAACTAAAAATTATTAATTTTTTATTCTTTATAAACACCTAGCTTATAAAAAAATCTGATTTGCCCCCCCCCCCCCCTGGCCCAGAACCTGGGTACGCCCATGCCGGCCTTAGTCTGCAATAGAATTGGTAGAGTCGAAAAACTAATACCACTATCATAGTCGCCCTATAAACGCATGACGTAGCACGTCTACAAATACAAAGGGCTCGCGTAGCTCTGCTACGACGTCGTAGCAGGGTTCTACGAATGTAAAGCTTCGTTTTTTCTTTGTGATTTGTTTAAGATACATATTAATATGGTACAGGTTCCCTTAATCATTTCTTGATCTGATTACTATAATGCTAATTTTTTGTGAGTTGTTCATTTTGATAAAACGAACAACAACTTCGTCTGCGAAAATTCTCGAAACTAGTAGCTAACATAATATATAGAAAGGATTAAATATTTCAATTTGATGGTCCTAAAATATGGATTGTTCTACTTGTAGGACAATGTTACTGTTAAATTTTATAATTATAACTTATCAATATACAAAAAATCAGCCGGTTAGGGTTCCGTTTTAGGGCTCTGTAATCAACAAGTCCTCGTTGACTGAAAAGTCGCATTATATAAATTCCCATTTAGATTACAGCGAGTCGTGATACATTACTTAAACAAGCTCTTTTATGAAATAAGGGGGCAAACGAGCAAACGGGTCACCAGATGGAAAGCAACTTCCGTTGTCCATGGATACTCGCAGCATCAGAAGAGCTGTTATAGGTGCATTGCCGGCCTTTTAAGAGGGAATAGGGCAATAGGGGAGGGTAGGGAAGGGAAGGGAATAGGGGCGGGTAGGGAAGGGAATAGGGTAGGGGATTGGGCCTCCGGTAAATTCATTCACTCGGCGAAACACAGTGCAAGCGCTGTTTCACGCCGGTTTTCTGTGAGAACGTGGTATTCTCTCGTCTCCGGTCGAGCCGGCCCATTTGTGCCTCTCTTAGCTAAGTTACCCAATATAGCATATTTTGAATTGTTCACATAAACATTAGTATCGTAGTATGTAAGTAACTCCCACCTAGGAGCGAGGCGCGCCCGAGGCGTCTTCAAATTTAATGTAAGCAATTCCTACGTATACGTGAAATACGAGCAGAGATTCAAGGACACCGGGAAGAATAATGAGGGACTAAATATAAGTTGACTTGCTGAGGAGAAATATTGGAAAAACTTGCTTGTAGAGTGTCGTTTATAATAATTATTATGATTTATGAAGCAAATAAAAGTTTTTTTAACTTTCATACCCAACTTACTACGAGTAATCTCTCCAATTCATATCCATACTTAACATTATAAATTAGAAAGTGTGTCTGTCTGTCTGTCTATTACCTCTTCACGCCCAAACCGCTAAACTGTTTTTGCTGTTTGGCATGGAGATACTTTGAGTCCCGGGAAGGGACATAGGATATTTTTTATCCCGGAAAAAGGTACAGTTCCCGCGCCATAAATGAGTTTTGGAGCAACGGGGTTGCGGGCGTCATCCAGTAGGTATTGTATCGGTACCTGAGAATATCCGCCATCACAGCACATTCATCAGGTGCTCGCCGCGCCGTTTGTTACCCGGGCAGCGGCTGTCAACCGAGCTCGTGCGTGATATAGTAGCTTACTGCCTGTGCATAGTCGATTCACCGCCGTGGTCCAGTGATTGCAGATTGGCACATGACTCTGAGGTCGTTGGGTCGTTTTCCACGTTGGAAACATGTGTTATTTCCACAGACATAGATCATGATAGATACCGCATGTGCATGTACTTCGCGCTCCCAAACGACGAGCAACGCTCGTCTTTCGAAAGTCTGTTCTTTACTCTGCTATCAGAATCGGACGTCAATCGGAATTTTAAAAATGCCTAAATGCCTAAAAGTGCCGTATTACGCTGTAGGAATTGAAATAGAAACGTTGGCCTAGATAATGGGCACTTTTTTATCATCAGTACGCCACAGTAGCTATAAAAAGTGGCACGCTCGTTTTCATACAAATGGAGCGACATTCGGTATCTATCTTGATCTATGTCTGTGGTTATTTCCATGTTTGGTTAGGACAATGCAGGCTTATCACCTGATTGTCTGATAAGTAAGATGATCCATACGTCGGATGGCATGTAAAAAGTCGGTCCTGCGCCTGGTCTTTAGCCGGTCGTGTCGGTCTTTCGTCCCACTGGGTTTTGAGAGTGAAGGAAGAGAGGATGCTCATATTATCATAAAATGACGCCTGCGTAACGGGCCTGGTGGAGTTATAGTTCTACTCAATGCGCCTCCATGGTCCAGTGGCTTATAAAGCGTGACTCTTGATGCGTCAATGAGTTTTTTCAAATTTTCCAGCATCGAGCAAGCTGATGATGATGAGGTTTAACTAATAATGTTCTCGACCATATCAGATTTAAACAAAAAACTAGATCAAAATCAGTCCATCCTTGTGCTTGGACGTACGATGCCACGGAAACACACACACAGCCAGACACACATCAAACTTTTAAACTCCTTTTGATTAGGACTTAATTAACATTTTTTTTATTATTTTTTAATGAAATAAGGGGACAAACGAGCAAACGGGTCACCTGATGGAAAGCAACTTCCGTTGCCCATGGACACTCGCAGCATCAGAAAAGCTGCAGATGCGTTGCCGTCCTTTTAAAAGGGAATAGGGTAATAGGGGAGGGTAGGAAAGGGATAGGATAGGGGATTGGGCCTCCGGTAAACTCACTCACTCGGCGGTTTTCTGTGAGCCCGTGGTATTTCAATAACATGAACAAATTGTGATAGACAATGAATTATCCAAATAATTTCAAATTAATCCGTACAATAATAGGGTCAGCCATCAGCGTTAATCCGAATGACGTGTAGTGAAATATTGATTGTGGCCGAAACTACCGTGAGAGCCATAGCACCTGATCGGTCCACATTTAAAACTGTCACGGGCTGGAAACTGTCCTGTCACTTGATTAAAATAGGAGTTTCGAGACTGCCTTTATATAAAATAAGGGGGCAAACGAGCAAACGGGTCACCCGATGGAAAGCGACGAGGAGCCCATGACCCTCGCAATACTTATTAGAAGAGCTGCGAATAGTGTGCATTTTTTTTTAATGAAATAAGGGGGCAAACGAGCAAACGGGTCACCTGATGGAAAGCAACTTCCGTCGCCCATGGACACTCGCAGCATCAGAAGAGCTGCAGTTGCGTTGCCGGCCTTTTAAAGAGGGAATAGAGTAATAGGGGAGGGTAGGGATGGGAAGGGAACGGAAGGGAAGGGAATAGGTGAGGGTAGGGAAGGGAAAAGGGTAGGGGATTGGGTCTCCGGTAAACTCACTCACTCGGCGAAACACAGCGCAAGCGCTGTTTCACGCCGATTTTCTGTGAGCCCGTGGTATTTCTCCGGTCGAGCCACCCCATTCGTGCCGAAGCATGGCTCTACCACGTCAAAACACAAATTAAATTTTACATAATAAAATGTAATGTAAACATTAATAAAATACATGTTTTTCAAATTTTTATATGATGAAAGCTACCATAATGTTATATTATAACCTAATTTTTTCGTCTAGTCAGATTATAAATTGGTGTAGAGTGGTGGTAATAAGTCACAGTCACGCGGCAGGAATAGCGCCAAAATTACATAATTGAAAATATTTACTTGCGCTAAGACCGAGAACACACACGAAGAAAGCGTTTTCTTAAATATTATATTTTATCAAAAAACTTTTCTTAAGTAATTTGGCGCGTAAGTTATTAAAAGTTGTTTTAATGGCATAGGCTGATATGTGCGGAGACTGGTAACAGTTAAGCCCATTTGCACAGATGTGGGTTAACCCTTAGTTAAACATTATAATTTCTCTCTTATTATACTAACGCCTACCCCTAGAGAGACAACACAACATTTACGTTTCATAACTTTAAATACAGACTTCAAAACCAGAACGAAACTATCATCCCTACTAGAAAAAGAAATATAAAAATGAAAACAATGAAATTTTTCATTAAATCAAACCGTATTTTCATTAAAAGCATTCACCGCGTGAGGTTTCGCCGGAAAATGGCGATACTTTTAATGTATTTTCAGACAGGTAAAAGCGACTACCTACTTACTGTCTGTAGCTACTTGTTATAATGAGTCAGCCTTCTATATAATATTATAATTTAATGAAGTCTGTAACTCTACTGCTTGGCCTTCTATATTATGATCGCAGTAGATGTCAGTGATCGACTACATAATATATGAAGAGGCTAGAGCCGATGAACCACAAAAAAGTAAAAAAAAAGTTAGCATTTTGTTTGTTTTTCACGTCTTAAAAAGCGTATCAGAATGAGCGGTCTAAGACGAAACAGCTGAGGTATCGCGTGCCGCCGCATTGCGACGCGATCGATACACCACGCACCACCAACAGCTGATCGTCAGCTCGTTTGACAGCTGACGACCAGCTCGGCCAGCAGCTAAGGTTGGCGCAACAGCTGATAGCTCGTCGCAGCTGATGTCACTCGTCAACCGCCGAGCGCTGGTTACAACCGAGTCGCTGATATTGGTGATAGCTTATAGCACTGACTAACGCGTCAAAAAAAAATAATGTCATCACAAGTTCTCGTCACAACGGCTGCTACCCAGAGTTTACACAAGATCTGATTTGATAATTACTGATGTCACTGGTGCCTTAAGCTTGTCAACCAATCAGCAAACAGACAACTGAATACGGTCCCTATAGGATTAAAATTATGTTCTGCTAGCTAGATTATGAAATTTTGGTTCCAACAACTATAAGCCTATCATTATAACTTCTGAACTTATTCAACATTCTTAGTATGTACTAGGCAAAGGCGTTCACAATAATAGAGTTCTTTATAATTCAATTTACCAAAACCGTTTCAAAAGTCGTTAGCAATATTTTAAAAACGTATTATGGTGAACCTAAAATATTTGTCGGCAAATTTGTAATGTCTTAATATTTTGCGGATCGCATTTAATAAAATTTCTCACAATTTTATCCGCTGGGCCTTAAAAATACACAAATTCGTAACGTAATCCCCTTTAAAGCTATAAATAAATGAGCGCCTTAAATTATTATACGAGCAACTTGAAATGATTACGTTCGCATTAAAAGTTTATCAGGCGTAATAAATATTCAGCTAAGCCCCAGGTACGTTTTTTGTGTTTTACAGCGTTGTAAAGTAATAGGGATTTATTTAATTATATTCCTAAGGTCTTGAGCTCGTCTGAGTTTTATGACTGAGTCTAGATAGTGAATAAATTAAAATAATCCCAATGGTTTTAATCGCCGTAAATGAAATTGAAACTTTATAATATAAGGTTTTTGTTAGATACATTATTTTAGCACAGTGTTAAATATTAACATATATTTTTTAATTTGTTTCCAGGTGTGGGTGTCTAAGAGGATATTTTAGAAGTTCTAAAATTTATGCGAAAGTTTGTCAGTGAGGTATATACCAGGCACGATTAAGCCACTGAATAAGTAGATTTTTATTAAAATGTGGTATACACACTGAAGTGTCCCGGGAAAGTACAAAGGACGTACTTTCGGCACAACGGCACAAGAAATCTAATATCAAAATATCTCTGTCAAAGTGTAGAAGAAAAAGGTAATTGCTAGATAATTATAATATTAAACACAATCACAATAAATCACATAAGTAGGTCTTATATTATATTTACGAGCACTTTGAATAAGACCCAGTTGGGTCGGGCAGGTGGAACAACATCCTTCCTCCCTGAGTAACAATATTAGCTTTGCCCCGACTCAATTATATTCAACATTTAATGGAATTTCCTGTAAAGCTAATGTAAAACTTGTAATTACGTTGCGAAAGTAATTAAATTAAATTAAAAATATATTTGACATTTTAAAAGAGTTTATCGTAACGTAATTTAACTTTTCGGGTATCATCGAGGTCAGACCGAAATCAATAAGGTTTAATTGTGTGGATCAAAGTTAAATATTATGTACAATTATTATACTTTGGGTATTAATTTCGGTAGTTATTTTAGGAATGTTGCTAAGGTCCAGTAAACGAGAGCTAGCTAGACAACTTAAGTACAGACTAAAATAGTTCTAAAGTTAGCAGTGGCCAGACCGACAATATAGTGAGACTTAATTTTCGAAGTACAAACAAGGTTAACACGAATAACGAATTGCAATAAGTATATCTTATATCTACACTGAAAACTTTAAACATATAAGATATTATTTGTATCAAAAATGTTGGAACTATAAGTAGTAGATACCTCTAGTATTGCTAAGACCAGCTATTTTCATAGTGTGCTCTGCGACAGTATTACAATATTTACCCTACGGAATATTGTAATACTGCGAAGCCTCGCAAAGCCCTCGTAGTTACTCCGCGAGCGATATAATATGAATTGTTTTAAGAAATGATCAGACACCAGCATAGAGCACTTTACAATGCCACTCACGTCACTATTTTTAGTGTAGAGTCCATGATTATTATAATATTTTACTTCTTGTAGCAATAACCTCGAACTTTTTATGGAGTTTCGTAAAAATATGTCTTTTAAGAAAGACTCACAATACAAAAAAGTGTAAAAACTACTGGCCTAGACAGAATAATCCTTATGTTACAACGATATTCTAGAACCTTCATATTGACAGACTTAAGACGGCGTGACGTCACGGAATAAAAATAAAACAACAATGTAACGTCCCTGACACACCCCCCGCCCCCCCGCCCCCCCCGACACTCAGTAGAGTGGGCTACTGAAGAGCTTTATTACGAGGAGGTACGATTTGTACCAGTTATCAGATAGTAGCTTCTTTGTACTTTGTAGAGCAGTGTTTTTCAACATTTTTGATGGGGCTCGCACCATCAACAAAGTTGACAAACACTGCTTTGAAACATCTGTGATTCGAAACAGCGACAGACCATGATATGAAAAAATATTACGCGACCCCCTTTGCTTTTTTATCATGTACTTATGTAAGTTTATGAATATTCCTTTTGTTAATATTCCCCTACTTAACCTATATATATTTTAATCTTTATTATTTATTGTTTTTTTACCGAAATATTTCTCTTGACCTCTGGCGACCCCACTACAGTAACACACAGGTTGAAAAACACTGTTGCAGAGAGATGAAAGTTTTGTTTAAATTACCTTTAACCACGCTTTGTTTAGACTGAACGTCGCTAAAGGTAGTTTTTAAACCATAATATTTGGTCATTGAATTTTATTACATCCGAGGGATGATCTATAATGTGACTCTTAGTTAAAATTAATCTAATTACTTACCTTTACTATTTTCTGTACAGGTAGATGGCTTGATAGTTTCTAATGTTCATACCAAATTTCACCAAATTCGGCTTAGCGTTTAAGTGCAAAGTGGAAACAGACAGACATACTTTTGTGTTAAAATATTATATTATATAATAAATAAATAAAATAAAATATATATTTTTATTCAAAATAGGTATCATAAATACACTTTTTGGACGTCGCAGAAAGAACGCAGAGACTAAGATACCTACCACCACGCAGCGGTTCAGGAACTAACCCGGCGAGACGAACCGGCGTAAAAAAACTCGCCGTAAGATATTAGTATGGAATAGGATAGGATCTCCATCGGTCCCTGTTTTTACTCGATCGATCAAATTACTTTTACTAAAAATGTATTATGTAGCTTATTTAGTTTTAGAAGGTTTTAGATTTAAAATTAGAACCAATGTACGTTCATCCATACTAAGATTATAAATGTGAAAGTGTGTCTGTCTGTTACCTCTTCACGGCCAAACCGCTGAACAAATTTCGCTGAAATTTGGTATGGAAATACCTAAGTCTCGGGAAAGGACATATGATGCTTTTTATTTCGGAAAAATGTACGGTTCCCGCGCGACAAACTAATTTTGAGTTCAGTTGCGGGCGTAATTTAGTTAAGTTGTTATACCTAATATATAATATTATTAATGTTTCAATGAGTCTCAATGCCATAAAAAGGAACCATATCAAAATATAGTCCCTGCAAACACCTCGTCCTTTCTATTATGACCCTTACATCATTCTCAGACGCAACATAACTCTGAACTGAGGTAATTAAAATTCACCCATCGCATACTGCAGAGCTATGTCCTTGTGACGTCATGTTATAGGTTTTTGGTTAATACATAATACAGTTTGGCAGAGAATCCTGGCAGAATATTCCAGGCACATATAAAACAAATTGGAGAATATTTGCTTTAACGAGATGTGTAGCAGCCATGTTGGATTAGCTAGCCAACTCAGTGCTAGGCGGTTCGTGAGTTTCATAATATAGAATTAACATGTTTAAAAAACAAGGCTTACTCCAAATATTCCATTCAGGTTACTTTTTAAAAGCAATGTCCATAAGTGCTGAAAACTATTATAAATAGTTGCGTAGGCACAGGAGATTGAATGTTAGGAAATATGACCATTTTTTAAAAAAAATACCCATTTAAAAAAAATACAAAAAAACAAAGAAGTCAAACGATCAAACGGGTCACCTGATGGAAAGCAACTACCGTCGCCCTTGGACGCTTGCAACTTTAGAAGAGCTGCAGGTGCGATTAATATACCATTAATATAACATCCTAAATTTTGAGATTTAATGGATGTGTATTTCAAGATTCTAGTAGCTGATCACATGAACAATTGGAGAACATTGGAGCTAGCCTTTTAAAAGTCGGTTAAGAAATATATTTAAACGAGCTTTTGCCCGCAGCTTCGCTCGCGTTAAGAAGTATTATTATATACAAACTTTCATCCCCTATTTGAAACCCTTGGGGTTGGAATTTATCAAAATCCTTTCTTAGCGGATGCCTACGCCATAACATTTAGGTAGATGGCTGAAATTTGGTATGCAGGTGCATACCAAATTTCAGCCCGATCCGTCCAGTGGTTTGGGCTGTGATAGATCACTATGTCAATCAGTCAGTCACCTTTGAGTTTTATATATTATAGAGATAATACTTAAGTACACAAAACTTTTTGATCATACATTTGAGAATGTCGCGAGCTAGTATATACCTAAATAATACATAAGTAAATAAAACTTTTTGATCGTACATTTGAGAATGTCGCGAGCTAGCCTTTCGATTTGAAATATTCCAGGTGGATATTTCAATCCAATTTCCTCCGAGAATCGGGAAGACATGTAAAAGTTATCTTTTCCTTTGCGGTGGGACATTAAAGTTTTGTAACTCAAGAAATATTGTGCTCATAAAGGAACACTGCAGGTGCTTTGATAGTTCTTAAAGGTATTACTATTATGTATGTTACTAATCCACATGGGCGTACCGAGGGGGGGGGGGGGGGGGGGGGGGGGGGGGGGGGCAGCTGCCCCCCCCCTGGATCATGTTGACGTTCCTACTAAGCATATTATCTAGTACTTTTATCTATAAAAATTAAAAATTAAGAACGAATTTTTGCCATTTGTTTGCAATACAATATTTTTACAACTAAAATTATTAATTTTTTATTCTTTATAAACACCTAGCTTATGAAAAATCTGATTTTCCCGCCCCTGGCCCAGAACCTGGGGATTTGCTCCCCCCCCCTTGGCACCAGAACCTGGGTAATTTGCCCCCCCTGGCCCAGAACCTGGGTACGCCCATGCTAATCCATATCTAATATCTATACTTAATATTATAAAGCGGAAGAGTTTGTTAGTTTGTTTGTTTGTTTGAACGTGCTAATCTCAGGAACTACTGATCCGATTTGAAAAAATCTTTCAGTGTAAGATAGCCCATTTATTGAGGAAGGCTATAGGCTATATTTTGTCACGCTAAGACTAATAAAAGCGAATAAATAGAGGAAAATGTGGAAAAAACAGGGGAAATTATTTTGACGTGGGAGAGCCATGCTTCGGCATGAATGGGCCGGCTCGACCGGCCCATTCATGTCGAAGCATGGCATTTATGTTCAACGATTACTCCGCCGTTTGTTAACCGATTTTCAAAATTTTTCTTTTGGTATATAGGGTATCATCCCTATTTAGTATTATATTT
Organism: Aricia agestis; assembly: GCF_905147365.1. NCBI lineage: Eukaryota > Metazoa > Arthropoda > Insecta > Lepidoptera > Lycaenidae > Aricia > Aricia agestis. The sequence goes on from NC_056420.1 coordinate 14,567,622, forward strand.
ACAAAAGTGGTGATCTGATGAAGGATCCATAAGTAATCGAGGGAACTCCTCAAAATTTATAGGGAAACATGTGGTGACTAGGATACACCTAAGTTTAACCGCATGTAGCCGGCTGAACCTAGTTGTAGCCGGGTAAAACTAGGTGTAGCCGCACTTCGGCTATTAGCCGTAACATATATAAAACTCAAAGGTGACTGACTGACATGGTGATCTATCAACGCACAGCCCAAACCACTGGACCGATCGGGCTGAAATTTGGCATGCAGGTAGATGATATGACGTAGGCATCCGCTAAGATAGGATTTTGATCAATTCTACCACCAAGGGGTTAAAATAGGGGATTAAAGTTTGTATATAATAATACTTCTTAACGCGAGCGAAGCCGCGGGTAAAAGCTCGTTAATATTATAATTGCGGAAGTGCGTTTGTCTTTTACCTCTTACCCCCAAAACCGCTGAACCGATTTTGCTGAAATTTGGTATGAAGATACTTTTTTTTTATGACGGGCAAACGGGTCACCTGATGAAAAGCCACTTCCGTCGCCCATGGACACTCGCAGTATCAAGTGCTGCAGGTGCGTTGCCGGCCTTTTAAGAGGAAATAGGGTAATAGGGGAGGGTAGGGATGGGAAGGGAAGGGAATAGGGGAGGGTAGGGCAGGGAATAGGGCAGGGGATTAGGCCTCCGGTAAACTCACTCACTCGGCGAAACACAGCGCAAGCGCTGTTTCACGCCGGTTTTCTGTGAGAACGTGGTATTTCTCCGGTCGAGCCGGCCCATTCGTGCCGAAGCATGGCTCTCCCACGTCCTATGTTCTATCCCGGTATACTTTGTGTACCGGGATAGAACATAGGATACTTTTATTCTAGAAAAATGTAATACGATCATCTACTGTTCCATGATAGCATGATGCAGTAAATACATACAAATTGGTAGAATTTCAGGCGAATCTCGACTAGCTAGAGCTTACAACAACAACAAAATTTACTAAAACTACCACGCTCTTACTACTTCTAATAATAATAGTTTGTACAGAATATTATTCCTATGTTGTTCATGCATAAAAAATATATTATAATAAAACACAATATAATAAATTCCACTTGTAATCTCAATAACCCGTCAAAAATGTTCAAGCGAATTAAAATACTTATTATACTCTTCGAGTCCCTATAAAATTATGCCACATTTGAATTTCGAATATAACATTCTAGTTACATATCCAGTCCAAGTGGTCTGATGTCCACCAATATGAGTGTAATCCGAAGAGCCCAGGTCTGTGGAGCCGTGGATTTTCCACTGAAGCCTTGGGTTATTACGTATTGAAAGCGATTGTACTGAAATTAGTTATTTTTATTATATTCATTAGATGACTTGTGAGTTTCGTATCACTTAAGGGCCTTCCCTACGGAGATTCCGTAATTTACCGTTTTTAAAGCCTTATAAACTCAGAATTTGAAAGCTACAAAGTTATAATAAAAATACAGCAATAATCTTCAGTATATCAACATCCCTTTCCCCGTTTTGAATATTCTAATTTTGTTTATTATACTCATGATATCAGCTTCCAAAGTAAAACCAATTTATCAAAATTCAAGCATACATTCAGCATCTCCTTAGGATTTACAAATTACTTTTATTTGAAACACACGCCAATAGGTCGACAATAACATAATACTACATATTCCCCGTTTTAAATTATTTTAGGACAATTTTGAACTAAGTTAAGTAAAAAAATAGGGTTTTGGTGTATAGCCAAGGTCGTTTGCTCGGGGGACGGCCTTAAATTTTAACCTTTACTGCACTTCCTCGAATATTTGCGGACTAAAATTAGCCAAATCGGTTTAGGCGTTCTCGAGTTGTAGCGAGACTTATAAAATTGCAAATTCATTTTTATTTGTAAGGATAGATTCGTTATCTACATGCTTAGAATATAGATTGTGCCACTAGCATGGGAGATACATTGATATAATATTTTGAATCATGAGAATACCCGGTACTCAAAAATTTGTGATTAAAATGTAGCATTCATCTATCGAGTGAATTGTTTCATATTAGTTTTAGATTTTTTATCGCAGGCTCTATATTATTTTTAAAAATATTAAACTTCTAAAGATTGAGGGACATTGAAAACAAAGTGTTTTATAGAATTGTTACAAATATTTTTTTTTGCTCGATGAAGTTTGCAGAAAATACTTATTATAGCAAGAAAATATTGTGTATATTGTTATAGAAACGATGCCCGAATTTGAAAGAAATAATACAATCACCCTTTTTAGGAGCGAACTTTTCGAGTCCTCAAGCAGCTTCAGTTCAGAAATTACGAACTTTATAATGAACCAACAACCATTACTTTAGAAACGACTTAAGTGGAACTTTTCAAAAGAAGTTCTATTTAAATACGCATAATGAGTACACTTACTTATAGAAGGGGTGTTAGGGTGGGTGGTTTTTTTCGTTACGGAATTTCTTGTAAAAAAGCTATTCAATAGCATAAAAATATGTAATAGAGACTGTAATTGCTATTGAGTGGATTTCAACAACTTGCATTTTTTATATAATTTTGGTGGAAATTTTTGTTTCCACCAAAATTGGGGATTAGGTGTTTACGGGAAACTGGTACGACAACCACCACCTAGACGATTTAGCTTGTGACAGAATGAAGTGAATGGCGTATTTTTTATGCTTCAAGAATCAATGGTATTTTGTGAAAATAATGTTTTACACACCCTCGTACCAACCAAAATTTACCCACCAAAATTGGAATTTGCGAGAAAAATAATATTTAAAAAAAAACTACGTGCACTAAAGTTATAGCACATTATCTATACATCTATACATGTATACATCTATACATCTATACATCTATACATACATACATATAAATAAAATTAGAGTGTCTGTTTTTTTTACAATTTTTGTCTGTATGTCTGTCTGTCTGTCTGTTTGTTCCGGCTAATCTCTGAAATGGCTGGAGCGATTTTGACGGGGCTTTTTTAGGCACATAGCTGATGTAGTAAGGAATAACTTAGGCTACTTTTTAACCGACTTCCGAAAAGGAGGAGGAAATATATCCTATTTCACTTTTTCTATAAAGGAATACATTTTGCTGACGCGGACGAAGTCGCGGGCAACAGCTAGTCTTAACTATAAACAAACCAAAACTCTACCTAGTACCGATATTCAAAATAACAACATGATATTATTGCCACAAGTAGGATAATTTAAGTACTTACACCAAAATTGCATAAATCGGGGGTTTTGCTATGATATTCTATTATAATTGGGGTTTTGTGATAAAACGGTTTTCTTTCATTTCAACGGCTGGAAACTGGTACGACCCAGCCCACAGTCACCTCCTAAACTGGTGAGCGTGTGGCTGAATGAAGTAAATGGCGTATTTTTATGCTTATGCGATCAATGGTATTTCGTAGAAACAACGTTTCGTAAATCCCACCAAAATTTAAAAATTCTCCGCGACAGACCTAAACTGTGTCATAAAAACTCAACTACAGAAGTTAGTACGATAAACTTCATATATTATGAAGACTCAACTATATAAAACGACTACGTAAAAATAAAAATGTAATCCAGTATCAAGTTTTCTGTTAATCGGTCTAGATATTGAGTAAAATAGGTCGGCGACAAGCCAACAAAATTGGAAATCGCCTATTTATGTTTATTTTCTTGGAAAATAATAATTATTTTTAAAAATAAGGACATGCCCAAATTATAAGCGTTATGTTTTACTTTTAAAATCAAAAATGAAAACGATATCTTGAAAAAATAAGATTCAGCCTTACCGCGCAAAAAAGCGGTTTGGGAAATCCAGTCTGTTACATGTAATAACGGCGAGGCTAACATTTTACTTGAAAATGTTCATGTATTTGAACAGGTATAACGTTTGAGACATTCCCTCTGCATATTTATTTTCATCACTATGATGAGGTACTCGGAGTAACCTAGTAAACCATGTACATAGTTTATTAGTCTAAGCATTATTTTCTTATTTCAGTACTATGCTTATACTTTTACATAACGAACGAGTTTTGTGTGTAAGTAGAAACTTTGAATCCACGCGATAAACGGAGTTATGGGCATCATCAGTGCGCCTAGCGTGCGCCAACGAGAAAATTTTGTCTACATGTTTTCTCGATTTTTGATGGTTTGTCTCTTCATCTCTATTGACCTTAACATGACATAGATTTTTTCTCGTGTAGACCTGTCATCGAAATTAGCGAACCCTAACATGACAACACATTTTTATCGAGTTTTGTCGAGATTTTGACTTTACGAGAAGAGTAGTTTTTAATTACACTCGAGAGTGAGATATCTCGTCGTACGCATGCTACACGTACTGGGTAAGCTTAAATGTATTGTACGCTTCGATATAAGAGAGAAAAATAACAAACTTATAATTTTTTTTTATGTTTTATTGATATACAATATAGTATAGTATTAAGTATACACTATAGGGTATATCAAAGGCATTGAGACATATAACACGTGTGCACTAAGCGAGGCAAGCGTGAAACGACGACTTGTTCACATGTGAATGAGATATGAACTACTTTTATTCTTTCAAATTCTTTATTAAGCATACAATAATATACAATAGTATAAAAGCTAGGTAGCATACATCACGTCGTCTAATCCCATGCTAAGTAAAAACTTGTGTTATGGCAATCAGACAACGCGCAACGGATGCACGCCGAACTATTTTATCCTAATATATTATATTATTTACACATTCACACACACAATCACACTACACTTTATCACGTAAAGTCTCTTTCGGCGACGTGATGCGCGCTTCGTTCGGGAGCCTCCCCCGGAACCTCCGGTAAACTACACCGGCGGGCCAGAACACCTCCACCTCAAAGATGGATAAAACTTGAGTCGGCACTCTCACCACAAAGGAACTCAAATTCACTTTGTGGCGAGAGCGCAGACGCTCCACCCTCAAGGTGTAGGTGGTCTTCTCACGGATGTAGTTTACGACGTCTTCGACCGTCATGGACCAGTGCAGGCGCGACACGTAGAGCGGCGTCGCGGGCACCTCGCTCCGCAGGCGCAGCTCGGGCACATAAGGTGCGGTGCCGTGGTGGTTGCGGACGGTGGGCTTCCTCCTCTTCCTCTTCTCCACCAGAACGAAGCCCTCTTCGTCGCACCTCCTGCTCTCGTCCCTGTTGAGTCGAAGATGTTCAGCCTTGCGGCTCTCCTTTGCACCCCTCGCCTTTGCCCGCGGGGGCGGTGCGGGGCAAGCAGCGACGCTTGCATAATTTTTTTTTGCTTGAGTCGATGGCCTGTTACTACTAAGGGTTAATTTATAATAGCGCAGAGTCAAAGCGAAGCGAAGCGAAGCGAAGCGAATTCCCAATAACTAAACACAGAAAATTCAACCTTAACTCTAGAGCGTAACGCATACATTACTTCTGCAAGGCCAATCAGCGTTGGTCGGGTGCATCCACGCGAATTCGCGTGGATGCGCGCGCCTTTTTAAATTCTCAGAAGTAATAAAGTGCGTTAACGCTTTGGAGTTAAGGTTGAATTTATTATGTTCAGTTTTAATTATTCGCTTCGATGCGCTTCGACTGTGGTCTGTGCCCTAATATAAATTGACCCTTAGTATGGCTAAAGTATAGCTAAATCCTTTAAGTACTATAGAACTTACAGTCCTGCGTCTTATAACGTTGTATATAAAATATTACAATGAAAAAGAAATTATTATAATATTACATTATCTAAAGTCTAAATGAATTGCTCTGTAACCACAAGCAAGCAACGCTTTTGTGCTCGAAATTGCTTACATTTAAGAACTTACTCTGTAAAGTTTTGAAACTAAAATAATGACCACCCTTAATTACTACCACCCTCTGTATGGGTAAGTATTAAAAAAAATACTTTTTTCTTAGAATTCTGCACTTATTCTTTTAAGGTTTGCAAAAATTACGAACTGTACAAGACAAAAATTCTTACTTTATTTTGTAACTGGTATTTTTAAAGGTGCTCCCTCACCGCGAGCATTCACTTGTAATGTAACATTACAGTTCGTTTTGAGCATTACATAATACATTACACGTGTAATGTAACAATAAAGATGCGATTTTCAGCATTACATTACAATCCCTGACTGACGAGCATTCGCGTGTAATGTAACATTCAACTTTGAGCATTCCATAGCTAGTTGATCTTACAAGTTATCAATACAAGGTGCGCATTGCAATGCTTGACTCTGTAACGTCAACATAGACTACTGACTGTTCTTATAAAATTACAACCTTCATAACAATACATGCTACAACAGCCTCAAAAGTGCCCCTCAATTAGCAACAAATTGATTTTCGATAGCGCCAGACGAGTGCCCTACAGGCTACAGGGTGCACTTCCACTAACGGAAGTGACGTCATCAGGCCAGGACACGTCACCTGACTCAGGACATCGGGGTGCGAACCCCGTACCCGAGTAGTGCATGTTGCAGTAGTTAATGAGAATAATTACTTTACAATAAGGCCGGCAGCATATATACGTTACCCGTAAGCGATTTTCGAATTTGTTTTGCCGTATTCGGAAACGTTTTTCATTTTTTCCGTACGTAACGATTTTCGCAAGTTCAAGTGCAAGCCGGGGCGTTCGTGCGTGACAAAAACGAATGTGTGTGCTAGTCTCACGGAATTCCGAATACGGCAAACGTGCGTTATGGCCAGCCTAAAGTGTTTGTAATCGAACAGCTTCATCGTTTTTTTGTAAAATAACGTCTACCGTAAACAAAGATTGGCAACATAATAATATTAATAACGACATATTCATAATGGCGATATCTACTGAAAGTGGTAAATTCCAAAATTAATTTATCCATCCTTTCTAACGTGATAAAAGCAGAAGTGTCTATCTGTTTGTCTGTCTGGTGCTCCTTCACACTTGAACCACTTAACATTTTCAATTTTGCGATATTTTCAAATATTATTTCAATTGGGCAGCAATTGAGTCCTAAGCAAATGACACAGAATAGTTCATCGAAAATTTATGGTTCCACTAGATTTTATTATTCGCAGGTTCCACGCGATACACGAATTTTAGCGCAACGTGGAAGGAAAAGTAAGAAATATTAGTGATTTGAAATACCACTCAAATTGGTTGCGCATTTCGTGATAAAACGCTCAGAATTTTAGGTCCCAACTTAATTCAATTCCTGGCGGGATTGGCAGCTCTGATATTTTGACAGTTGCCAAACAGCTCGTGCTTGGCAACTGTCAGAATTCATTACCGACGTCAGGTAAGGGAGGTATAATTAAATGAAGGAATCCGTACTTTAACGGCTGGCTTAACTTTATACGATTACGTCCAGCAAATTATCCGTCTGATGTTCCGCCCGGGGTCAAGTGTGATATTTCGGAAAATGTACCGTAATCTTATAAAATTACTAGCTGACCCGGCAGATGTTGTTTTTCCATATAAATTATTTCTAGTGCCTCCGCTGCCGGCGCCGGTTAACAAAAATATCAGTAATGGGAACCGGCGATAAGTATACTGCCGGCAGCCGAGATATAAAACAACGGCTGCCGGCGCTGGCACTCAAAATGGGAACCGGTGAAAATGCGTCAAACGCTAGTTCCAGTGCCGGTAAACAAATTTTAAAAAGAAATAATTATACTTATTCTCAAATATTAGACTTAACTGACTTCCAAAGGTGGATGTTATATTTTTACGGCTGTGGATATTTTAGTTTTTTGGGATGCATTTTCATCTACCTTCGCTTTAGTACCTTTTTTTCAGCTACTAAAACGTAAGATCTTGCACCGCAGCATACCCCGTGGTACACTTTCGGAGGTGTTGAAAACTTCGCACTCCTTATACATGTTAGAGAGTTTCAACGTTGTTTAAAGAAGCAAAGGTACTTATATTATGCTACTATGCAGATCACATTTATCATCTTCATCATCACTACCATTAAAATATGCATCCTCACATTATGACCTTATTATTTGTACTTTTCATAGTCCTTTAGCTCAAAACTGATGTTTTTGATCATTATTCTGTCATGTGACAAAGGATGTTTGGCGAATAGGCGCCGGCAGCCTATTTTATTCTATACTATATTTTATTCTATATTTTATTTTATAATATATTTTATTTATAATATATTTTATTCTATATTATAATATTTTATCTATGTTGCAGTAACTACTGTTACTAAACTTTTAGTTTGCTAATTATGTTAATGTCACCAATGCCTTCAAGAGTTGTTTTATTATAAACTTATATACTTACTTATTTTTTAAAGTAGCTTTAAATACAATAATATTTTGTCACATTATGATTAGAAAGGATTTTTATAATTTTTATGTTTTTAAGTAAAAGTAAGGTGTCCATTGAAAATCAGCGTTGCGGATCCGTTCGCAACATTGCTGAATGGGAACCAATTTGGTATTACATAGGATAGTATTAGTAGTTAAGAATTATTTTTGTAAGATGCTAAATACCAAATAAATTTATTTTTCTTTCTTTCTTTCTTTCATTTAGCAAACATCGCATGTCATCGGCAAACTTCGGAAAATGGCGCCGACAGCGGAGGCACTCCCTTTCTTGTATCAATAGAAAAATTTAATAAAAACCTATTCTCAGGCCTATAACAACATGCCATTAAAATCGGTTGATTCGTTTTGGAGGAGCTCACAAACACTGTGAAACGAGAATTTTATAATATATTATATTAGATAAATGCGAAAGTGTGTCTGTCCGTTACTAAATGCTTTTATGCCACTAAATCGATTTTGTCCAAATTTGTTATCGTCAAAGTCTGAGTCCCGAAAAAGAGTATATATAGAATAATTGTTTTTCCCGGAAAATTCCCGGAACAGCTGCTGCGCGATCGGATTATCTAATCTATACAGGGTGTAACAAAATTAAGTGGATAATATTTTAGGGCGTGTATAGGTTCCCTGTGTAGAGTTCACTGTGAAAAGAGCAGCGCTAAAAGATAAAAACTTTTTGAGATTTGTATGCGCAAGTGCCCTAGCGCGATGAGGTTTCCCATTAATATCTTTAGGTATATTTTTTTTAAAGTTGCTCTTTCAGTACTGCTACTTTCACAGTGAAATCCATACAGGGGACTCTTAAAGTAGGTACTATTACTATACTATGTTACATATTATACGACACTCATGCAATTATTTTAGCTTTTTTACTCGAAAATTATGTGACTCAGTTTAATTACCATCAGGTGATTCGTTGGCTCGTTCTCTAATCCCTGTCTCGCGAAAAGTGACTACCCTTCGTGGAATAGGGGTGAAGGGTGCAATCGACCCGAGTCAGCTGTTTTCCCGGTTTTCCTTAAAGGGAATTGTTGCTCTATGTGAATAATTTTGTTAAAAAAGTAAAGAAATAAAATGATCATAAAATTAAAGTCGTTTCCCTAAGCACAGTTAATTATGTTATTAATTATGTAATATTTAAAATTACATAAAAAGGCTTGGTAGCACTCTGCATACTTTGCAGTTTCCTAAAATTTCGAAAAACTACAAACGCAATAATTTATATTATAATGGAGTCTTCAGCATACTTTGAGATTATAACATCATAATTTTGCCGCACCGGCAACCCCGAGACCACTACTCCCGACTCCTGGGAGGTCTGAGGTCCAGAAAACGGGGATTATGAGCTTGGGGACTATCCAGTTTGTATGCTAATTTGAGTAAAGGTTAGGTGTAATTGTTAAATCTTAATTTGTTAATGTAGTTCTTGAGTGAGCCACGTACTGCCTGGATTGCTTTGGCAATGTCTCTATATAGGGAACTAGCGACCTGACTTGTAGAATTTTCCTCGCTCTACATCGCCCGCCCTATGGAAAACGTGCGAAATTGCAGGGCGTTAAAAAGTGGAGCACATCAAAAATGTCAAATTATGTAATAACAATAGATAATATGTATTTGTTGACAGATTAAAAACAAATAGCCGGCATTTTGACGTCGGCAAACAGAGGAGCGGTATCGATCCCCAACAGCTGAGCGGCGAGCGGTGCGGACAAGACGCAATGCAGATCACGTGTGCGCCGGCCCGCCCCGCCGCTATCCCGCTCTCACACGAGGTTCGACAGGACGTGCGAGAGGGACGGAGCACGGGGCCCGTCGCCGGCGCGTCTGCGTGCCGCGCACGGTCGATGGATTGCGCGCGCCGAGGGCCGGTCCGCCCGGTGGACCGTCATTCCGTGCAGAGCGCTCGTGCGGTGCGGTCGCCGCTATGGAGCACGACGAGGAGCGCTCGCTGTCGCTCGGCACGGAGCTGTCGTCGGCGCCGCCGCCGTCGCCGCTCACGGGCTGCTACCTGCTGGCCGTGGTCGGGGAGCCCAGCACCCAGCAGCACAAGGAGATCATCCTCCAGCGGCTCGTCAAAGGTGAGTGGCGCCCCGAGTGTAGTGTTCCGGCATCTAGGATCGCTTAGACGTCGAGTCTGCGAGTGTAGTGCTTTCCGGTAAAACCAGGACCGCTTAGACGGACTTAGTCGAATCGGCGAGTGTAGTGGCTTATTTCGTCAATAGAATCAGACGAACTTGAATTGTCAGACCGGCGAGTGTGGTGTTTTCGGATTTAGCTGAAGCCTGAATACCTGATCGGCCCTAAGGGTTTTCCGTGAAGTGTCGGAGTCGGTGTCCGGGCCGGCGTTTTCCCGGCGCGAGGCGGCACGGCGCGGCGGCGCGGGCGCGAGGCGTGTCGCGTTTTTCTCCAGCTAATTGCGTCGAGCGCGACAGTGACCGCAAAAAGTGCATGAAAAGTTAATTATTTAATCGCGAGGAATGTCTAATGACGTGACCGAATTTCTATCCTGTAGTTGTCGCTCGTTGTCGCCGGCGTTTAGAAAGGTAAAGAGTATGCTACAGTTGCAAACTATAGTTTTAAACTATTTTAATTCGACTAGAATCAAATAATTTGCATTAAATTGACGTTCCGCTCGAGGCGGCAGGTTTACGTAACGCCACATAAATGAGCAAAAAATAGGAAAATTGTGCATAAAATATTTAAATTATAACTTGGAGGTATCCAGCTGTTGTTGCGAATGCTATTACAGTCAGATTATTAAATAATCTTCTTCGACTAAACATATTACTGGACATCCGTACTTGTAAGTTTTCGTCACATATTTATTATTAACACTAGAAAAAATATAATATACATAGAAAAATCATGCTGGTATCATGCATGTAACTATGTACGATAAACGAGCAAGAAATTTCTCTTATACTCTCGGTCTCTCGCGGAATATTGTATCGACCGGATACGGAAGCCGGTACAGTCAATATAAACAAGGGGTTTGCTGCGCCTGCGCAGACTTTGAGCAAAGAAATTGGGAGATAAATTGATAAAAGAATATTTTAAGGTATTAGCAGATTTATAAAACATTATTTGTTTTACAAAGAATTAAAAAACATATAATTGTCTAGTAACTATATGGTTGAAACTATAATTAACCATTAATTGCAATTAAGTATTTAAAACTATGTATTGTTTCCCTCTTATTGAACTTAAATTGTTACACTTACGCCAAACACATTCATTTGCGCAAGTCTAAAATATTTAATGATTTGTCTAAACGTGCCGTCTCATTCATACATATGACGAATGAGAGAGACACCTACACTCTTACTGAGTGAGTCAACTTACAAATGAAAATTTATGATGATGATGAGTATAATTTTTCCGGGAGAGGGTGACGTCATGTGGACGGTCGTATTCGCGGTTCGTGTAAATTGAAGCCGGCATTTTCGGCGATGATATAACACGGAAACAATAAACAATCGTAATATTGCACACGTAAAAGAAAGTAGAAGTAGTACAACTCTACATGACTCTACTTCCGGTTTTGTCTGTGAAAAGAATGACACTTTTAAAGCCTGAATAATATTAGTAACTATGCCCTATTCTGCCATATGATCATTTTTGCTGGTATTTTCGTTATAAAGGAGTGATGGAACATCGCTAAGCATATATGCACGAGTCTTAGGCCTTAATGCTTCTGTTTGAAACTGCTGTTATTGCTGGGTATGCCATAGAACTCTTTTGTATTTTAGTAAAATAATAATTAATATGTCGTAACTAAAATAGATTATAGAATAGTATAATTAGTTCCAATGGTGTGATTTAACACATAATCAATTTCTTGCAGATTTTTTTGAAAATGTGGGGTGATTTTTTTTAAAAGCTTTTAAAGTTCGTCACCCAAATCTGATTCATAAAATAAATTAACAGAATATTAATAATTAATGACACATCAATCTTTATCAATATATCATATATATTTACTGAATATATCATTAAAGGAACAAATATTAAATCTATTTCTTCTTTTTTTAACAAATAAAACATTACACACACAACAACACACACACTAGGAAAAAGACAGATTTTTGAGTGACAAGCCTATATATACGAATTAAACTCTTTTATTTATGTTTGAAGTCTGTTGACAACAAGGTGACAAATTGAAAATGGGTTATAGTTTTTTTTATTGAATCTGAGATACTATTAGACAATGCTTACACGGCCAGTCTGAGATCAGCTGAGTCCCAGAGACAAGAGTTGAAAAAAATATGATAAAGTCAATATTTTTTTACAAAATATAGGTAGTAGTCCTAATGTCGTTGACACTAAGGTCGAATTTTATCCATAAGGCGATCTCTAGTAATAATAAATAAATATTTATCAATAATTGTAGTCCAGTAAATTCAATTACTAATGAATCACTACTACGAAGGCTCTACATTTTCCCGCGAGAGTTTAAGAGATGCAGCCTCAGTCCTTTTTCAGGATCATTAAAATGTCCTCACGCCTCCTGTGGGATTTGGAGGCTTTTCATCAGGTTTTTATTTGGACATTTTGGATAATTGGAGGTTTAACCCGCAATTTTTTTCACTTCAATAGAGACGCAAACTACTTTCGTAAAATTTGTCGCAGTAATATTTTAGTTTTAAGTGATCATTACAAGCTATTGAGATGCTATTTTATTAACACTCCATTTAAGTAACATACTTTTCAACTATCGATACAGAGAATACGGTCCTTAAATTTTAAATTCCAAATGATGCTAGCATATTATTTAGAGTTTCGATACAAATCGGTTCTCATAAGTTGAATTTATTCAAAAGGGTGTCAAATACGTAATTATATTATTATTTTATACATGCAAAATGTAGTAAAAACTGTTGCAAATTCATCACAATTTGTTATGTGCAGGAGGCGTGACAAACAAACTAAACTTATATTGTAACACTTGTTTTATATCATAAACAGTTCGTTGGCACAACAGCGCACAGTTATTCTAGCTGTCGACAGGCAAATTATTATTTAACATGGCTGCTTTTAATTGCTTACAATATTCGCACATTATTTTACAAGATATTGCCCGGAATATTGCGCCGAAATTCATTTATCGCGTGGATACCGAATATTCTAGGCATAGTGTTTAGTACCCTTTTAGTATTTAGTACTTTAGTATTTAGTACCCTACCGTACTCCAAGGAGTTAAAGTGTTTTCGCAACAAAATTGGCTTTATCATGACGAGGTAACAGAGAGCAAACGGGCATACTTTAGCATTTTTAGTATTAGTATAGATTTTATCATTTGTAACTCGCATACATATATGAATACTTTGATCTTTTTTTTTGAAAATTTAAACAAACAGAAGTTAAAATTATATAAACCTTTAGCACTTTCATGTCTGGGCGTAGTTAGCCCAAGGACAAGAAGCCAGACTTAACACAAGGCTAAGTCTATCGTCACATCTACAAACACTATTGTTAACTGTTATTATTTTAGATTAATATATTTTAAAAGGTTATAAAAAGGTTACAATAATTATTATATCACCGGGCTCAAGAACGTTGAAAGAGAGCTAAATCTAAAGTTGTGAGTTGTCACATTAAAATTAAAATAAATTACTGACTATAATAATTATATTAAAATTGTTTGTTTCGCCAATAATATTAAACAAGTCAACTACGATAGAAGCCGAAACTTGAGATATCCATAATTAATATTATAAATGCGAAAATCTATTTGTCTATCTGTTGCCTCTTCAAGCCAAATGTTGAACTGATTTTGCTGGGTATGGAAATATTTTGAGTTCCGGGAAAGGACATAACATACTTTTCATCCCCGAAAAATTTTCGGTTTCCGCGCAATGACATAATTTCTGCTCAAGGAAGTTCGGGAGTTATTTAGTATAAGGCCTAAACAGACCAAACTATGAAGTAAACAGCCGCGTGCTGAGATTAGTACATTTAGCTTCCTTATAGGAGTGTTATAGTTCGCGGTACGCGGCGCAAATAGAGGACTTGGGCCAATAATAGCGCGCGTCGTGTCTTGACTCCTGCGCTTGCTCTTGTTGCTAACGATTTATGCGAAAACTCATTTTCGACGATGCAAATGTACGAGAGCTTGTACGAATATGGAATAAAGACAACAGTAAAGCTAAGTTAAACTTAAGGGGGCGACCAACCCAAAATTTACGATTTTTTAATTCATTTTTATACTTGAAAATAATAAATTGATTTATTTTCTAAAATTAGATACTACATTATACTTCCGAAAATTCGATCTGAGCGAAAACACGATATCTTATTCTTAAAATTTTATAGAAAAAAAATCACAAAGATGCATCTAAATTTCACGATTTTTTTTGCCATAACCGTGTATTGAGTGTGATGAGAGAAGGACGTATGTTTGATTTTTTGGGTTAGTCGCCCTCTTAAGGGTCTTACATTTACTACATGAAGCCCCCAACTCCGTTGCGCCAAATTGCGTTATACATTTTGCCGGGCTTCAAAATATCCTATGTGATTTACATACAGACGGACAGACAGATAGACACACTTTCGCATTTATTACATTAATATGGATAAGTAAGTAAGATAAGACCTTTTTATTTAAACTTGACTACATTATTATTAGGCAATAGGTACTGCAACGTAGGCGATATATCTTCAAAGATATTGCGAGGTCCATTTAAAAAAAAAACTAAAACAGTAAGATAATAACAGTAATTTATAGCAGCTTTTTACCAACTTTTAAGGCTACGTAGTCAATAGTGTAGCTACTGGCGACACTGTAATTATTTTAGCTTAAAAGTATACGACCTCTGTGGCTCAGTGGTGAGCGCGTTGGTAGCTCAAGCCGGGGGTCGCGGGTTCGAATCCCGCCGACGGAACAAAAAGGTTTTAATGTTCCCGGGTTTGGATGTGTATTAAATATTATGTGTATGATATAATAAAAATCTTAAATATATGTATAGTATAAAAGTATTAAATATATTTCCGTTGTCTGGTACCAGTAACACAAGTCCTTCAGGTACTTAGCACGGGGCCAGACTGACGTGGTGTGAAGCGTCCATAGATATTATTATTATTATAAGTATAGTGAGTACATTTATTAATTAATACAAGTAGCAGTAACTCATATCTCCTGCATAATTTAAATTTATTACTCGTGGTTACGGTTCTGAGTTATTGCAATATAAAAAATTTAATTCAGAATAATTTATACTCGCAGATGTATATTTACGTTTTAAAACCAGTTTCGGCACAAAATCCTGAATGTCAAAGTCAAGGTCATTGTTTTAATAATATTTTGGTCTAGTATTAACTAGTTTTTCGTCAAAACTCTACTAAATCTTTTGAGAAAATATGCCTGAGAGCCCAATGAAAGATCTTTCGACCGAGCGAGGTAAAACACTCGGTCAGGCCGAAGCTCACTTTAGTATATTTATTTCAACCATCGTATCTACCGAACTTATTTAACTTCGATAGCACACATCTGATTTTTTTTAAATCGGGCTTTGGCCCACCACACATTCCCACCACTGTATCTCCTGTGTCGCCAGGATCGACAGCGGTATCCAACCACGAAAACCCTTTGATATGATCTCAGGGAGCCCGAGGGACATGCTAAAGCTGTCTTGGAACCCGCATCGAATTTAATCAGAAGAAGATAGGAGGAGTAGGAAGTATTATATTATACAGTTATGCCACATCTGATGATTGTTATTTAGGCAAAATGCTATTTTATATCTTCTTCCGTTACCCATGCCGGCTATCTCCTAATCCCCTCTTATAAGCCTAGCTGATTTAATTTAGAGATAGGCGTCATCACAATTTTCTATTATATGAAAAGTTACATCTTTATAAAGATTATATGGAACAAATTAAGATAAGAGCTGCGGATATTTTCCCCTGCGGGCCGCGGGCTCGGGCGGTTGGGCAGCTCTGAGATTGAAGATAACCCAATATTGGTCCACTTAGAAACTTATCACAAGTTTTCTTCGTGAGTAATATAATACAGGACATGGACGAAATCGTATTAGATACGGGCTGAAGAACGGGAAAATGGCAATATTGACCTCAACATCTTTTTAACTTGAAAATATCCAAAAAAATGTTAACTTGAAAAGCCATATTTTGTCATACCACTTCAAACTTTTGAACTGCGACGATGCTTAGGGCCTGTTTCATCACTTCCTGAAAATGTGCCGGATAGGCTATTCACAACTTGTTTGACAGATTCTCCATACTTTTACTCCTTATCTGTCAAGTTAAGTTGTGGATAGACTATCCGGCACTTATCAGGAAGCGGTGAAACAGGCCCTTATTATAACTTGACTGCTCTGGTATATTTTGTATGCTAATTTTTGTTCGTTTGTTAATTTTTGCCAAGCCGTCTTAGCTTGTCCCTCGGGCATCCCTGAGATCATAATATCAAAGGGTTTTCGTGGTTGGTTACCACTCTTGATCCTGGCGACACAGGAGTTGCAGTGGTGGGAATGTGTGGTGGGCCTTTTGCCCGTTTAAAAAAAAAGCCGTCTTAAAGTATCGCGCAGACTATAATATCTGACGGGATATGTGTACGTTTTCTGATGATGCAGCCAAGCGTGCGGGCAGCGGAGCGAGTGAGTGAGTCTGTCTGTTGACACCATCTACTGTCTTCATTACAACGCGCAACGGTAATTGCTAGATGAACAATGAACATATATAACACACTAGCTGCAAAAAAGGTTAAAATCCCGTGGAATCCGTAATTTTTCGCAAGATAAAAAGTAGCACATTTTCCTGACTTGTTTATCAAAGTACATATATCCATACCAAATTTATCTAAAACACTTTGGCATTTATATTAAAAAGCAACGATATATTATGATCGGTATTTTTGTCATAACTCATAAACTCATAAATCATAATAATTATTATATACTAATGTCTCCTTATTTTATTTTCTATGAGATTCGATCTAAACTCAACCATAATATTACGCACATTAATTATATGATAAATATATGAACAGATAAACAAACTATAATACTACAAAGTTTAGAACGGTTGTGTTTGGCAGCATAATAATTAACTTAGTCAGTGGCTTGTACAATTAAATCATGTTCAGTTTTATGCCTGCTGCATCAGCTATATTCTGTATTCCACTGGTCTAGATTTATATGCCTATGAGATTAACGATTAGGCAGCAAATTTGGAAACATTTCTATCAAAACGTCGCTAGTTAATTTAACGAAACGTTCATTGATAAAGTATAATTTAAGAGGATACAACAGGGGCTAGAGAAATGAAAAAAAAGTACGTGTAATATCTATAGCTGTCTCCCTTACCTCAAGCCTATACCGCAGAACGCGATAGAGACAACTGCAGAAAATCCAGAAAATCAACGATTCGTTGTCCCCTGATTCCTTCTCCAAAACTTAACCGATTTAAGTACTTTTTTCATTAAAGATTAAAAAAAAGGCTTGAGCTGTGTTCCTATGTTTTGCTTTTTTTGTATAATCTAGCCAAATCTGTTTTCTGGACGTTTGAACACAGCGGAAAATCTGGCCATTTTTTTTGGGTTTTTGAACGTTCATATCTTATTTAATAATTAAATTATGAAAAAAAGAAAACATAGGGACATTGTATTAGTGGCCGTAGATATTCAGGAAAAAAATTATAACTCTACTAGCATTATCCAGGGAGGAAACAGGGGACAACGTTTGTATGGAAAAAAGGGCGATGTGGAATCCTCTTAAGAACAAACATAAAACGGCGATTTTTTTATACATCGATATGTATAATTTGTATAAATTGAGATATTAAAAAAAAAAGTAAATTTTCAGTTGTAAGCGAGTTAACGATGATGAGCTATAATCTCGAACACTCAATTTTTTTTCAAGTTCAAATTCATTTATTTTTGTGTATGTGTGTTACAATAAATAATAATAGGTCTTATAATAATATTTTAAATCAGGTTCAACTCTTCAAAAAAAAACTTATTAAAATCGGACCCATCACCCACCCGTTTGGATAGTACGATGCCACAGAAAATTACAGATGCCGTCAAACATTACAACACTCGCACTCTTTCTCGTCGGGATTTAAAATAGAGTTAAGTGGGGTAAGTATAGAGGGCTGATGATGATGACGATATAAACGCACTTCACCAGCCTTACCGAGAATCGAACTGTTGACTTACAGAGTCAATATTGGCAGTTGAAATTGCATTAAAAGTTGACGCAACTCGCGGCGATGGCGAAATATTGGCTTGAAGTTAAAATTACTTACAACTGGCTAAAATATAAGTTTTTTATGTCTTTATTGGAGTAAGAATTGACGTTAAAACAATAGATAGATAGTCCTTCGATCCCTCGATCGCGGATTCTCGGAAATCTATTGTTGTTTTATTGTTATCGCGATCGAATTCGACCGCTTGCGGTTGATTCTTTGTTCTTTTGGTCTTTGCTACAGTGCGCATTCTCCATAATTTTTTTTCACTATTTGCCATAATATATGTTTGCCTCGGCCATTAAAAATAGTCGAGCCAATCCTTAAAATTATCCGATAAGCACATAAAATTTCATCAAAATCGATCCATCCGTTTCGGAGTTGGCAGTAAATTCTCACGCACCCTTACAAGTAGTTTAAGTAGACGATCCTGAAACTTAATCACCGATTATGACGAACGGCTGATCGTAATGTAAAGACGGATTAGTTTTTTAATACTTTTCCAAGTTCTTTTATAAATAGACATAGGCCCCTTTCACCTTTTAAAACTACTGGTATTTTAGGTCTATATTATATTATTTTTTTGAGACAAAGAGTACGTCTTATTTACCAATAAGTGTCAACAAAGTTCATAAGCGGACACGGTGTAATATAAAAATATGATGTAAAAAAAGACTGATTATAGTAAAGTTTTGGTATGGAGACACTGTAAGTCTTGGTATAATTATAATATAAAAGGATTTTATCCCACTAGAATGCACAAGCCCAATTAAAGAATTCCGGTGCAACGAATTAGCAGGCATCTAGATTAAAATATTTCAATATGAAGCTCGCGGTAAGCACAAATCCAGCAAACAGCATACTCGATTATTGAAATTACACAGATCATTTCGTGAATCAAATGTTTGTGCTAATTCCGCTGTGTATTCGCTATGTGAGTTCAAATATGCATTTGGTATTTATATGACTAATTTTATATAAGGCTTTAATTAGCTAACACAGGAAACATTCGTTCTTAATGACAGATAGTGCAAATATTAAAAGTAGCTCTAGTTTCGGTACAGGAAGTAAAAAGGTCGCATTTTGAATTAAATATTAAAATTCCTCATAATTCCTTGGCCTTTTTGGATTTATGGAACTCAAAATTTTAGAATAAATCAAAATTATGCAAATTAAAAAAAAGTTATTTAAGCAGATGTAACATACGTGGTTACAATACTCCGAATTGATTACTGAGAATGAGAATAAGGTGGTTTTTAACGATCGGAGTCCTCGATTCTTCTACCTCGAATATATTTTGCTAAGCGCAAGAGAATCTGGCCCCAGAATTTCGCATTTAGCTTTAAATCATACTAACATTGTATGAACTTTTATAGCTCTGTTTGTGTGAACTGTGAAGTGTATGGAAATTGTAAATGCAAGTTTCTCACCGCAAACGTCAATCTTATTTGATTTGTGGCATTATGACATTACGGCTTTTGTCTAAGAAACTTGCTGCGCACTTGGAGGATACATGGAGGATACACTTGTCGAAATATTGAAGTTGGTAAATACTACTATTACGTAGGAAATACTTCTATATTTTATTATATTCTTTGAGTCAGAGTCACTCGTCGCTTATACTACAAAACAAAATGTTATCCTTATAATAATATAATTATCGTAGAATAGCAATTTTAGCGTATAATCCGTTTTTAGGGTTCCGTAGCTAAATGGCAAAAAACGGAACCCTTATAGATTCATCATGTCTGTCTGTCTGTCTGTCTATCTGTCTGTCTGTCTGTCTGTCTGCCTGTCTGTCTGTTTGTCTGTCTGTCTGTCTGTCTGTCTGTCTGTCTGTCTGTCTGTCTGTCTGTCTGTCTGTCTGTCTATCTGTCTGTCTGTCTGTCTGTCTGTCTGTCTGTCTGTCTGTCCATCCGTATGTCACGTATGTCACAATATAAGAGCTATATTATTGACTTGGTAAGTAGATGTAGTCTGTGAACCGCTTTAAGATTTTGATACAAAAATGGAAAAAATATTAAAAATTTTAAACTAAAATACAACTGAAACAATTTTTTTTTTCATCTAGCCTATGCGTGTGGGGTATCTATGGATAGGTCTTCAAAAATCATATTGAGGTTTCTAATGTCATTTTTTTCTAACCTGAATAGTTTGCGAGTGACACTCTTCCAAAGTGGTAAAATGTGCCCCCCCCCCCTCTAACTTCTAAAGTAGAGACACGATAAATGTAATAAAAATATATGATGTACACTACTACAAAAACTACCAACGAAAATTGGTTCGGACGAGATCTAGCCAGTAGTTTTTTTTATACGTCATAAATGGTTAACCTTAATTTAACTTTCATTAAATCAACTGAAATATGAAAATAAATCAAAAACCATTTCATAAAACTACACCTTATTGCTGCTGCGGAACCCTTCATGAGCGAGTCCAACTCGCACTTGGCTGGTTTTTTTGGTAACTTGCCCTAGTCACGATTAATTGTAATAACTAATACACCGATCGTGGGTATCGCAGACGCAATAGATTTTCAATTGTTATGCGACAGCCGGCTGCCGCTTCGGGATTGATGGGTTAATCTGGTAAACAAAATAGTTAAACTCATATTTTTATTAAGTATGCATCATAGGTTTACTAGATAACGCCCGCAACTCCGTTGCGGCAAAACTCGTTTATCACGCGGGAACCGTACATTTTTTCGGGATAAAAAGTATCCTATGTCCTTTTACGGGTCTCAAAGTATCTCCATGCCAAACAGCTAAATCAGTTCAGCAGTTTGGGCGTGAAAAGGTAACAGAGAGATAGACTGACTTTCGCATTTATAATATTAGTAAGTAATTAGTATGGTTTGGCAGCAGTCACCGCAGATGTTTACATTTACATGAAAATAGATCAGAACGCTACTTTTTTCTGATTTATCTTGATCCATTCCATGTCAGAACATTCCAGCTTCTCGGTAATTGAGCCATAAACCAATAACACGTGCACTTACCGCGTTTGCATGTCCGTGGAAAGTGGAATACCGCTGCCGTTGCTGTAAGTGTTAGTTTCCATTGCACAACGAGATTTTTACAAAATCAAGGAAGAGGACTTATATTTTTAAGTCCTAGTGTGTCTTAAAACTGCAATAAAAATTATTGATAGGTAATGATGAAATATTCAAACCAGATATGTTACTACCGCGCGCGTTGTGAAGCTTTAAATACGGCCCAATTGGGCCGTCTGTTGTTTAGTCTGCATCGAGCGCAGTCACGAACGTACTGCGTCTTGTCTTACCTAAATAAATTGAAAATAACGTCGTGCGTGTTTCGAAAATGTACCAATTATGACTCGAAAGTAAACAAAACGCATGGAATCTCATACCACATGTCTTGATTGCAATAAATACCTCGATTATTTACATTTTCAATTATTTTTTCGAACAATCTGGAAAAAATCAAATTTTCGTCATAGCTCAGGCGAAGAAAGAGACAGCGATACGATTCGACGTTTAAAAATAGAACTGTCTCTTTTATGTAAATGGTTTTTCGTATCTTTTGTTTCACTTATCTGTCAAATTTGTCAATATCTGCAATTTTGAAGTTGATTATTGTTTGGAAGAGATTTAACCCATCGATCGTGGAATAACGAGACACAACAGCTTATCTATTGTTATCGCGGCTGGATGCGACCGCTTAGGGCTTCATGAATTAAGCCGGAAAATAGTATGGACGTAACATATCTGTATATGTAGAATATCATTGTTGATAGGCCGAAGTGAGTTCGAACTGCCGCGTATAAATTTTAATTTTGTTATTTAATTAACCCTATATTATGTATTTAAGTGCGGCCGTTAGTCATAAAATATGATAAGATTTGCTAATCTAGGTATGCCTTTGCAGAATTATTAGGAAACAAAACATAGTGTCCTTTTTACAGAATAAATAAAAATGTAATTGCCTAATTAGCAGGAAAACGGATGTGTGTATGAAGCAAACATACTTGTTGACAAAGGTCTCGTAATGAAATTGTTAGCCTGAACAAGAGAATAGACAGTTTTGGGGTACGGGGCTTAATACAGTTATAAGAACATTATAGTAGGTAATAAACAAGTGTCTAGTTTTGACCCGAAAATATACATATAATACTATGTTAACATAGTAACAACTTACATAACATTTATTTATTGTAAGAGTATATTATCAGACAATTCATACAGCTTATTTCAGTCTCGAATATATCAGGCATCTTGATTGAATATAAGATTGAATACAAAACCAATTTTCTTCGGCAAAATTATAACGCAAAAAAATCTTTCGATAATCTCTGAGACCGAATATAACCAGAGTAATTGACATTTAATATGGAACCGGGGAATTGGATTAATTCGATCACAATATCGTGAAATTCCGTGAAATTTCGGGATAATGGAAGTTGCGTCCTCAACGTTCTTAAGGTCGGGCGAGGTCAGGGGTGACGTGACGGATGACAGCGCGGCGCGGCCGGCGCGCGCATTGGAAACGGGATAATAGTACTGATTTACAGCGTAGTGAGCATGCTACTAGATTCGAGGGTAGATCTGAAATCTAATAATGTAATCGTGACATACATTAGCATTAAAAGCATACATGATAAAGTAGCTGATATCCAGTTTGAGCCGACTATTGTAGTAAAATATTCAGGCTCAAAAAGAAAAAGAAGAGACGAAGCCCTGATCCAAATTAATAACGTAACGAATCAGCATTTAATAAAATATACACTACTTAAAATAGTACTATAACTAAACAATCTGCCTACATCTTGATATTCCCAATGTTGCTATATCACAGTAAACTGAAATCTAACGACACCCCTCAAGAAAAAAACATCAAGCCATTCGGGCTGCAGAGCGTGCTAAACACCTATCTACGTACTATCTATAAACACTTAACTCACCAGGCGCAATCGGGTAAAATTTAACTCTATGGGCCTAAGGCCCACTTGCACCAGACTGGGTTAACACGCTTAACTCTGAGTTAAATTATACTTCGAATTTAAATTCACATCATGTCTTGCACCACCACCCACCGATGTCGGAGGGTTAAATCAACTAACTCTGAGTTAGTAATATCAAAACTGAGTTTTTTCAATTTTCGTTTAGTAATAGGTACCAGTTTTATTTTGTGTTTAACCATGATAAATGATCAGTGGTTGTTATCTGATGATGATTAAGAAATTATCGAATACATTAGTTCGGACTCGTATTACAGAAGGATTGTAGAACGGGCCGATCTGTTTAGGGTACTGTATTTACTCACAAAGAGACAAAGATTTCCATCGAAGATTTCTAGAAAAAGGAACTGTTCTCTTTTTATTAAATAAAATTTAAAATAATTGCAATATACAAATGAGCATAAAAAGTAAGTCCCTACCAAAGTTTAATAATAATATCATTGGATTAGTGCGTCTTTAGTGAACTCCTTTATAAATAGGTAGACTAGATAAACATTGGACACAAGTGTTTCTTCCCATTTTTTATCATTTTCCGCTTAATTTATTTGCACAAAATATCACAACATGCACGCACAATGCGACATAGAATGTCCTTATGTCAGATTTGAAACGTGTCATATCAAATCTGACATAAGGAGATAGCCTTATTTAAAGTACTGTGGAGAGAGAGCCTGTACACTTAAATTATTCAGTATTCGCTCTATCATATTTAGCTGGATGTAAAAAGAAGTGAATGAACATGACATAAGCCCGGGCTAGTTGACTCTGGGATAAATTCTTCTGGTGCAATATGTAGTATGAGTTAAAAATTAAAAACGTTAATACTGAGTTATTAAGCCCCGGGTTATTTATTTAACTCAAAGTTTTGGCGCAAGTGGGCCTTATAGAGCCAGATGAGTGATTGTGTTGATGATGATGGATAATTCACGAGCAGACGCTCTGCGCCAGTTGTCGGAGTCACTTTCTATTAAATACATATTGATCACTTCCCAGCATCAACACTACACAACCGAGATTAAGTACACTTCATACATTATACATTTTTAACGTTGGGATAAGATTAGAGCACCGAAAGTATTGTGCTGAAATTGTACTGAGATAGAGATAGATGTTGCCTGATGTGCCATAATATCCAATCATCAACTTTCATCTTTGGCAACCTTTGAGTTCATCCCTGAATAGAAATCGCAATCTTTACTCTTTAGTAATTATCTAATTACCTAGATCCTAGGGTCTAGAATTAATTAGTTGAATAGGTCCTTAAATAGCTCTAAAATTATATAACCTGCAACCTATTTGCACGTGAAAGATTCCTTTGAATGTTTATTAGTTTTGTAATAAAAAAATACAAGTATTACAACTAGGCAATAAATTAATACCTACTAAATATATTTTTATTACTAATAAATTATTACTAATAAAAATATATTAAGTATTTACACAACTATTAATTATCTGCTTGTAAGTGTCTGGCACATTGAAAAAGTGAATGACATACATAGACGGAAGGGTTTGTATAATAGTTATGCGCTGCATAAGTATCCTTATTATTGAGTTTTTTTTTAAAGTCTGTTAGTGATCCCTCCAAAACAGCTGAACTAATTATTTTGATAAACTTTTTATGTCTGAAGTCAGTTCGAGAATTGTTTATAATATCCTCGACGATTAAATTGTGATAATAGCGGTGTAATACGTGATTATATTCTCTCCAGAGAGTAATTATCGATATTTATCACCATAATACTGGATCGTTACGTGGGAATAACAATATTCATTGTTTCATGTACCAACAATTTGCAATCATATTACCTTCGTAATAAAGTTCGAAGTACACCGTTGTTTTCAGCGATAGACTATAATATTCTCTACAATCTACTAGTTGAATGTATCTTATATACGCTAAATAGATGAAAGAGGGGACTAGTGAGTCAGTTACTATTGAAATTACCCAACCAGGTAATGTAACATACTAAAGAAAGCTTGTAATCAGACAGAGATCATAAGCGCATCTTTAATTTAACTATAGGACGTGGAGGACGAAATAACGTAGAGACGTTATTTTAAGATCGCTTGTCGAAACTGGAAAAGGCAGTCGATGTCAGTTTATAATAACTACCAATTCTTTATCACTTATCTACCGATACCGTGGCCCTCACTCTTCGCCCTACCAAAGAGACCTAAAAATCTATCAACGCTATATTCCTTCCGTTTTTGCTGAGCAATCTTAAAGTAGTGCGTGACCTAGACCGAAAACCACTTTTAAAACTTGGGATAGGTACTAATGAATGAGTTACCACCTAACCATAAAAATTGGAACTTAACAAAAAAAAGAACCTTCTCCTCAACACCTATTTTTTGAAAGTCGGTTAAACTTGTAATATCATTTTGCCTTAAAATCATTACCCTTCCTGGCATCACCGTAGTCGGATAAAACTGTCTGAAAAGCGGAATGAGATTATCTAGATCAAGATTGTAGGCTTTGTAAAGAACACGTCATCGCCTCTTCAGCGCTGTTTGTGTGTGCCAGATAGTAGATACGCTCATCAAAGACGACTTTTTCTTCAATACACGGTCAAGGCAATTGATTTGCAGATTATTTTAGAAATCTATTCTCTATTGCAAATGTTACTGTCTTCTGTCCACTCTATCTGTTCTTTCTGTCGGTCTGTCCAATGTCCAATGACCGCTACACCGATTTTGAAAAAATTAATTAAGAATCCTGTCAGTCTGTCTGTAACGCCTTATGACGGCCATACACCATGCTTCCTATCATCCAATCGGCATGACGCTACCGATTGGATCACTTAGAACTGACAGTGTGTGGGAGTGGATTGGCATGACAGTTATACTTGATGGCACAATCCACTCCGAAGTCCTTTCCGAAAACTCAAAGTATCTCCATACCAAATTTCAGCAAAATTGTTTTAGCGGTCTGGGCGTGAAGAGGTAACAGACAGACACACTTTCGCATTTATAATATTATATTAGTATATGTTAGTAAGGTTATGTTTTGCTCTAGAGTCTAGAGTCTAGTGTGAGTTCGAGTCAATAAACCGCTGGCCGCAATAGACACAATAAACAAATCGCTGACGGAAGCGCTTCCTTGCCGCGGGGGGACGGCGCGGGGAGGGGGGACTGACCCGTTATGTCATATAGACGGTAGCGATGCCGAAACGTTGACGCTCATTTAAAAAGGAATCAGGCTGTCGCGAATTTTTAAAACAAAGATAAGCACGCAAATAATGGCACTTTAAAGTTCCCACTATGAAAATCCTATTATTGGCATTCATAGTATTTTCAAGCATAAATCTAAGGTACCTATAAACTAATAATATTATGACAACCAAAGATTCCTCCTCCTCCTCCTCACGTCGTGTTGTTGTCGTGTCATTGCTGAGGGTCGTGATTCCCCTTTTGGAGTTAAGTGACGACCACATTACGACATCTGGATCGATCCTTAGCGGAATGGAGAGCATCATGGAGGCCGGTAGTTGTGCGCACTTGGTCAGACCATCTAATAGGGGTTCGGCCTTTTGGGTGACGACCGTCAACTTTGCCTGTAACCACAAGCTGTTCGAGGTTATTGCCATCCTTTCTTGCGATGTGACCAAAGAAATCCAAAACTTTACGTAGGCAAATCGACGACAGTCTTGTTTTTATCTTTAAGTCACTAAGAATGGAGACGTTGGTACGAAAGGCGGTCCTTGGTATTTGGAGCATTTTTTCGCCAGCACCACATCTCGAAGGCAATCGATCGCGATCCGCTTTCTTTAGAGTCCACGGCTCCGCTCCGTAGGTAATTTTTTTTTTTTTATGATATAAGGGGGCAAACGAGCTAACGGGTCACCTGATGGAAAGCAACTTCCGTCGCCCATGGACACTCGCAGCATCAGAGAGCTGCAGGTGCGTTGCCGGCCTTTTAATAGGGAATAGGGTAATAGGGGATTGGGCCTCCGGTAAACTCACTCACTCGGCGAAACACAGCGCAAGCGCTGTTTCACGCCAGTTTTCTGTGAGGACGTGGTATTTCTCCGGTCGAGCCGGCCCATTCGTGCCGAAGCATGGCTCTCCCACGTACAAAATACGTAGTAAATATGGAGAATACTGGACAAGTTTGATTTTTGTCTTCCGTGACATGTTACGATCTTTCCATATTCTTTGGAGCTGCGACATTGCATTATTGGCCATAACTATACGTCTTCTGATCTCCTTTTTACATGATCCTGTGTTGTTGATGTTGGATCCCATGTATACAAAGTTGGAGACTAGGTACTTCAAAATCAAGCAGGCCTACAAGATCTAATGTTCCAGTGCGATCAACCACCATTAGCTTGGTTTTTGCGTTGTTAATCTTGAGGCCTAGATCTAAGCTTATCTTTCTCATTCTATCAAGTAGCTCTGCCATTTCTTGTGCACTTGCGGCCAGTAGCCATGGTGGTGGTGTCATCGGCATAATATTTTGGTGCTACCTATTGAGACTCCACCTTTCCAACCCTCGCAGCCTTTTCTTATTATGTACTCTCCGTAATTGTTAAAGAATATTGGTGACAGAATTTAGCCCAACCAAAGATTAGAGGCCGAATTTTTCCCCACACGATGCTGACTGTGAGTTCGATACCACGGCTTCAAGTTCATTGCAGACGAAAATAGTACCACAAAGTACTAAATAATTAATTACATATAAGTCAAAATAATATAACAGACAGAAGTAAAAACTAACTCGAAGTTCCGACTGTAGCTTAGTTTCAAACAACGTTTCTGAGCTAAAAGTAAAACGAATTCTGTGACCTTAAATTAATTTATGTGTTAATTTTTCGTCCAACCTGGCGTCGTAGGTACCAAAATATGAGATTATACAAAGCTGGCGGTAATTAGTCCGCAGCTAAGCCCGGCACGATCTCATTACACCGTGAGGCTTCACGTTTCGGCCCACGTAGCCCTCCCAAACTACGGTGTACTAGGTTCAATATCACGTAACCACACGTAACCATTTGCCCAAAGTGCGTACTACTTTAAAAGTCACGTAAAATGTAACGCGCTACAAAAAATTTACACTGGAGCTAGCGCACACTACGACTTTTTGCCGCGCCGCGCGCCGGTCGGTAAATCGCGCGGCAAAAAGTCGAAGTGCGCGCCAACTCTTACCTTTTAGATTGCAACTTACGTGAGAAATATCTCAGAGTCACTACAAGACATATATTCTGATACATCTTTAGCTTAAATCCAAGATTAAAGCTGCCGAAGATAGGAGTATTAAATACAGCGTTCTGAAAATATAGTTTTTTGCGTAGTTACGTAAAAAGTAGAATAATAGCCACAGGGACCGTTGCTTTTTTTTTTTTTTAATGAAATAAGGGGGCAAACGAGCACACGGGTCACCTGATGGAAAGCAACTTCCATCGCCCATGGACACTCGCAGCATCAGAAGAGCTGCATGTGCGTTGTCGGCCTTTTAAGAGGGAATAGGGTAATAGGGGAGGGTAGGGAAGGGAAAGGAATAGGGGAGGGTAGGAAAGGGAATAGGGTAGGGGATTGGGCCTCCAGTAAACTCACTCACTCGGGGAAACACAGCGCAAGCGCTGTTTCACGCCGGTTTTCTGTGAGAACGTGGTATTTATCCGGTCGAGCCGGCCCATTCGTGCCGAAGCATGGCTCTCCCACGTATCTTTCTTCTTTAGAAGACCGACTAAAGACCGCGTTAAAAACCTTACCATCACTATCTAGGTACTACCAGAGACCAGCCAATTTATTCCTCTATGGTACTACTATTAATTCACTTTAGTCCACACCCATTCTCAATGTGTGCTACGAGAGCGACACATAAATTGTTTTTTTTTTTTTAGAAATGTCAGAATGCGCATGGAGTCAATTCATCCAAAGACTCAAAAGGGTTCCGCCACCCAAAAACTTTAAGAACTGTTTGCTGGTCTAGGCTATGGCCTAAAGGGGCTTCCTTCTGAATACCATCTTCCGCCACAACATAACACAGTGTCAGTTTAGTTTTAATGATATTTATAGTTTTAGTAATAGATCTACAATCAGTTTTTATAGAGTTAGAGGCTAGATAGAGAGATAACAGTAAAACTGGCTAAACAAAGCGCTAAATGCCTCGCCTATTGTATATTTAATGACCCATTATATAGTTTTTGGACGGGGATATCAAGGTCAGTCATACTGTTACATCAGCACTTTATTATTATGACTAATGTGAAAGTATGTACGTTTGTCTGTTGCATTTTAAATGAATAATACGATTGTGATGTGTATAAAGATACTTTAAGTGCCAGGTATATATAAATATAACAGGTTATAAATAGATAGAATAGGTTTTCCACGCGAATTTTCGCATTTTCGCGAAAATCGCAAAAAAGACGAAATCTGCAAAAGCAGATGCAAATGCACTAAAAATGTCACAGTGCATTCCAAGTTCCAACTTATTTTATGTCTGTTTCTATGAGATTGGTCCTAATGGTTTTTTGATAATGACAGGATCAGGGATAAAATTTGTCTCTGAAGCCAACGCACTGCATCTTCGGGTCAGTTAACATAGCGACTTAAAGCGTCGATACAATTTTACATTTTTCAATAAAATCTTAACTTTTACATCCCGAGATACATACATTTGAATTAATCTATCAAGCCCCTAGCGGCAGCCGGCTACCAGTATTACAATTGAAAATCTATCGTGTCTGCGATACCCACGATGAAATAAAGAAAACGATGGACGGATTAACATATTTACTGCTCGCAGTGTTGGGCTTTATCCTCTGTGTTGTTGATTTATTGAGTCTTGTGTGTATTGAAAATATTTTTTTCTTTCTTTCTTCTTCTTTCCTTCTTCCGTGATCTTTAAAAATGGCATCGCAACGTCTAGCAATGTGCATTGACTCACTCCTGTGTCGGCCGTGACCGGCTTACGGCTGCACTGACACCTGCCCGCCAAATGGTGCGTGTAACGAGCTCGAGACGTCGGCGTGCTATACCAAGCTGTATAGCTAATAGCTATACAATATTATACAATTTATAAAAATATCGGTTCAGCAGTCTGGGCTTGAAAAGTTAACAGACTGACAGACACACTTTCGGATATATTAATAACATATTATTATACTTTACAATAATTACTCAGGGATATAACATTATATATTATTAAGGGAGTGTATCCCTTATATGGAGTTCAATGTAAAAGAAGTAGCGCTGAGTTACTTGTGTCTTCTATGTTTCTACAACAAATACGTCTTGAACGAACGTCTGAATGAATTTAATACGATACTATGATTGAAAATTAGTAACTCTTTCAGCGCTGCTACTCTCACAGTGAACGCAATACAGAGGCCTCATACACACCCTAAAGTATTATCACTTAGTTCCGTTACGCTTATAACCTTCTTTTTGATAGTCAGTTAATAAAATCAATATTCATAACGTAACAAATCCATCGACATGACGGCCCAGTCTCGTCCATCGTCATATTCAGTTGAAAGCTCGGCGTTGAAAAGCTTTCGATATTAATAACATACACCATACATTGAACGCCTCCGTGGTCTAGTGGTATAGAGCACGGCTCTTGACTCGGAGGTCGTGGGTTCGATTCCCGCGTTGGGAACATGTTATTTCCAAGTTTGGTTAGGACAGTGCAGGCTAATCACCTGATTGTCTGACAAGTAAGATGATCCATGCGTCGGATGGGCATGTAAAAAGTCGGTCCTGCGCCTGATCTCTCGCCGGTCGTGTCGGTCTTCCGTCCCACTGGGTTATGAGAGTAAAGGAATAGAGAGTGCTCTTGTGTACTGCGCACACACTTGGGCACTATAAAATTACTCCTGCGTAGCTGGCCTGGTTTCTATGAAACTGGCCACCGTCACCGAAACCGGTGTGGGAGCTGTTATTATTATTACACTATACACGTATAACTACGTCGCTTTTATATATACTTTTACCTTTAATTTATCAATTTATAAAAAATTTGTATAGCTGTGTTTATTCTCAGACCATTGGTATGAGTCTACGTTTGTTGCCGTGTACCTCCAAAACGGGTAGACTAAATTTTTTAATTTTTACTGCTCGTAGTAAGCGTGATTCGCCCCAAAATTTTATTTTTTTGCATAGGCGTGTTAATATAACGTTTGCCGGACCAACAAGTTATTATATTTCAATTTATTACCATTGTATTACATAACTAGTTGATGCCCGTAACTCCGTCGTGCTAAAATCGTTTATCGCACGAAAACCGTACATTTTTTCGGGAGTAAAATTCTTCTTTATCCTTTCCCGGGACTCAGAGTATCTCCATAAAAATTTCTCCAAAATGAGTTCAGTGATTAGGGCGTAAAGAGGTAAAAGACAGACAGACAGACAGATAGACAGACAGGCACACTTTCGCATTTATAATATTAGTATGGACGGACTTAATGTATCCTTTTACTATGTAACAGTTTGTGCCCACGACATAAAAATAGGTGACAAAAGTTTTCCACTACTCAACTATTAGTGTAATAGCCTAATAGGGCACATGTAGCATGACCTGTTTTAATAAGTACCCAGGTAGTTAATTATTGTGACACCCCTAGGACACCTGCGAGTGACACCACACACAAATTGTTAATTACACGTTACATAAATCTATTAAGTAAACAATGGAAAACAAAACAATTGTAAGCTGAATTAATATGACTGAAAAACACTTTGTAAACATTAAAGCCCCTCATATAAGAGAGAACGATCGATCCGGTAGAACTGATCGCAGGCTGATCTGACCGGAATTGTACACACACGGGAATGTATAAAACGAGTTCGGTGAGGTCGGCCTGCCGTCAGTCCGAACGCATCGATCGATCGGCTTTTTCAGTATTTTAAATTTTTAATGCAACTTACTATATTACACTTTTATTCTTATTCTATTCAGAATGTTGATTTAAACATGTAAAGTGTACTAATAATATTTAAATGCGAAAGTGTGTCTGTCTGTCCTCCTGTCTTTGAAGAGATATTAACGGCCAAACCGCTAAACCGATTTTGCTGAAATTTGGTACAGAGATTATGTGATATGTCCCGGGATGTAACTTCTAAGGAAAAGTAACTCCGTCAAAAAACATGCACCACAATACTTGTCAAAAAAGTGTATCTTAGGTACACATTTCAATATATTTGAAATATTTAGGTGACCTTGAGCGGTACTAGGCTGACGTTACATGACAGATCAAAAGGAACCAAATTTAAAACGGTAATAGTATGGGAGTTACGATT
Source organism: Aricia agestis (assembly GCF_905147365.1). Taxonomy (NCBI): domain Eukaryota; kingdom Metazoa; phylum Arthropoda; class Insecta; order Lepidoptera; family Lycaenidae; genus Aricia; species Aricia agestis. The sequence goes on from NC_056420.1 coordinate 14,600,368, forward strand.
CCTTAGTTTTTATTATTCGTAGGGTGCGCGCGACAAACGAATTCTGACGGAACAGAGATGCGGGCATCATCTAGTTTTTATAATGCATTGTGTTAATTAAATGAGAATTTCAATATTAAAAAACATGTAAGTAAATAAACCAATAACTGTTAAAAAGTTAAAAAGCAATCACACCAGCGCCCATTCTCGCAAATTCAATGATAATCCACGAAACAATCGCCCAACTGTCATTTGCTGTCCGCCATGTTGGATTTCATAATTGTGCCACAGATTAAAAATAAATGGCTTTTTAATTGACTACCCTCGAGTTTACTACGAATTTAGTATTATAGTGCAATAACCATTTATTATTATTATTTTATATTCGTGTTATTAAGAAAATAGTTAGTAGATACCTATACAAAACTCTACTTACTATTTCATATCACTTAATTTCTTATGTGTCATTATTTCTGTTAAATTTATTACAAAATCAGTTTTATTCTTTCTACTGTAAATATACTTTGCCGTACTCAACGTTTCAGTAACTACAGTATAAATTTAGGGCTTCCTAATGTGACCTGACCTTTTCAAGCTTCCCCATTTCAATTTTAATTAAATTTAAACTTTATGTTGCCTTTTGCTAAATTTAGGCACTTTAGGCAGCCTTACAAGTTACACCTCTACATAAACATGCCTTTTTAATAAGATCTACAGAAACCTATTCGTAAGCATGACCTAACAGCATATGACCTAACTGACTTGGTCTATATTATGACGTTTCTAGGTCACCAAATGCTCATTAGCGCCTACATGGTTCCTTTTTCTTAGATTTTAACACTTTGCAGTTCGTTATTAAGGTCAAGAAAATTAGAATTTGCGCAGTTCTTTGTATTAGCAATAAATGACTTTGAAGTAAAAAAAAGTTGAAAAGGACTAGAGTAGGTCTTACCAAAATATACAGATGAACATATAACCACCTCGTTTTCGGAAGGTTAATAAACATTATAAAGTAGAGCAAAATAATATTATTACCATTACGATCTGCAAACCTTCAAGTAAAAGACCGTCAACGCGCCTGCAACTCTTCTCATGTTGCGAGTGTCCATGGGCGACGGTAGTTGCTTTCCATCAGGTGAATCGTTTGCTCGTTTGCCCCCTTATTCAAAGAAATAAGCAGAAATTGTGATGATGTTGAATGACAAATTCCGCACTGGAATATTCTGTCACCAAATTAGCTGATGATGCACCGTCCTTGTGATCTCATACAACACGTAAATTTTTCACACACAACTGTTTGTTTCATACATTTCATTTACAACGTTGTGCGTTGTTTCAAAACTATGATTGTGTACCACTGTACACATACACACATACACAACATAACAGTGCACTCACTGTTATGTTTTCGTGAATATTTTACAGCAATGATAACTTTTGTACAGTTTGTATTATTGTAAACATACTGTTTGAATGGCAATGTAGCTGTATCTGAATTTATTTTTTCCGGTAGTAAAAAACTCACAAAATAATACATAATAGGTACATTAATATAGGTACTTAACTTATTTTAACTTTGTTTGCGTATTCTTTATTTTAGGAGCATAGGATATAACTATAATTAATATGAGACGCAAAAGTATAGAAAATGAAATATGAAAATTTCGTTAATAAAAGAAGTTTAAAATAGATTAAACCATCATCTCGCGAATCACTTTTTCCATAGGGTACGTACTTTTCGCATTTCCGTCTTTTATCCAAGATGCCTGCGAAGTGCGATATATAAACAAGAAAGCTCTCTTCAAAAATTCAGGTCTCTACAATAATAATTATTATTACTGTTTCCATCGAGCGGCTATAGTAGTTGTTTTAGCCAGTTTAGTTTTTCCTCCAATGCTGATATTATGTTATTATCTTATATTATCTTTGAGATATAAGGCAAGACTTGTTATAGCACTTAGGTCATACGGTGACGCGAGCACTAGGTCTCAATGCCAAAGCAAACATTTAAAATTTTGGCGTTGTTTAAATAAAACATGCATTTTTAATGCAAATATGCAAAATATTATTATAATAGTTAACTGAATCAGGAGATCTTTTGCAGAATAGTAAAATTCATATGTAAAATTATAACCGTATAATTGATTTCGTAAATGAAGTCATAGCTAATCATAGGTTATAACAACTACCTATATTAATATTATAATTGTATCTAGTACATAAGTGTATTATCTGTAGCACTTAAAATCTACTTATCCATACTAATATTATAAATGCGAAGGTGTGACTGCCTATCGGTCTGTCCCTCTGTAACCTCTTCACGCCTTATCCACTGAACCAATTTTGATAAAATTAGGTATAGAGATACTTTGAGTCTCAAGGAGGGACATAGGATACTTTTTATCCCGGAAAATTTTAAGGTTTCTGCGCAATAAACGAATTTGGACGCAATGGAGTTGGGGGCGTCTAGTTCATAATAATCTTTATGATTATATTTAGTTTAAGTGCGACGCCATATTAATTGTTATCACTAGAGTATTTTCACACTATTGTATTAGTATTAGACTACAAGAACTAGATTATACACTTGTCTCTCTCACTGATAAATATAGTTACACAATAGGCACTATATCTGTTTTGTCCTTGTCTATCAAGCGCGTTTTTCAATGTGACAGATAAAGAGAAAACTTTCTATAGCCTATGAACTTCCATACTAATATTATAAATGGCAAAATCTGTCTGTTCTTTACCTCTTCACGCCAAATGTAAGTACGTAATTTTATTACATAATTATAATGAGAATCGAGTACAGAGTACTCTCCTTAAGTATTGAACATGTCTCACCAATCATGTTGTAGATATTTTGAGTCCCGGGTAAGGACATAGGATACTTTTTATCCCGGAAAAATGTACGGTTCCCGCACGATCTATTTTTTTGCTCAAAGGAGTTACGGCCGTCATCTAGTAATTTCATAAAGACGAAACCAGACGAACAATCTAGACGGGTATTAAAAACCTAGACTGGTAATAAAATCGGGTGATTTGTGATTTAGGCGATTACTTCTGGAGACTGTAATGTAATGGGGGTTTTATGACCCGGCACGTTTACGGTCACCTCCTAACGACGTATGCGATCCTGGTATATCATTCGACAGTTCTTACGTGATTAAGGTATTGGGTACCTAATTAAATGATTGTGACGGCTATAATGTATGAGTACACTAGAATTTGCGATGTATCGAAACGATCGATCGCATTCATTATCAGGTATATTATAACCCGCATTGACGAAAAGCCGTTTGCTTAAAATACTTCTCAAGTCCCAAAATAATGAAATATATTTTTTTCTTATAATTTCAGATGGCCCATGGATTATTTTTATTTCGTAAATTCTTAACTTTTTTTTCTAAAATGTATATTACAAAGATCAACACTGTATAGTGTATACGCTTTGGTATACGCAGATGTTATAGTTAGACAATGTTTTGTCAATGGCTGAAATGTTAGAAAATTAGCTTGACGGACAAGGACGAAACTGTATATTTTTAAGTTTAAAATACACAGATAGATTTTTAATAAGTAGTAAAAAATAGTTAGGTATTCAAACAAACATTACATCATTCCTTGTTTGTAACACTGCAATTATAGCTATTATTGTCAGTATAGTGTTTAATAGTGACAAAACACTACGAGATTGCTCCACCGTCCAGCGTGCCGACTGCCGTGTCGCGAGAGAAACCGCCAGTTACCACATGTATTGTGATATTACACCGAATACTTTCTCTCAATATATCGGTGGATTGGCTAATTATATTGTACTGTTGCACTTCGTCGCACCCAAATTTCTAGATCGTGCTGTACATTTTTCACTAATAAAATTTCTATGTACTTTCTCGGGATTTTTAAGTAATCTCCATAATGAAACTCAACAAAATAGGTTAAGCGGTTTAGGCGTACAGAAGTAACAGACTAAAATACAAAAACACTTTCGCTTTTATAAAGTTACTATACTCCACTCGGGCTAACTTGTCGCTAGCGGTCATTGACTCCCTGTCAAAAACTTGTCATTTTCCATATAAAACCACGATAAACAATATCTGACCTTCATTGTCAATCGCGGTTTATATGGAAAATGACAAGTTTTTGACAGGGAGTCAATAACCGCTAGCGACAAGTTAGCCCGAGTGGAGTATAAGTATAATATGGACTAGCTTTTGTCTACGGCTCTACCCCTGTAAATAGAGTATCCGAACCGTTCATATATTTTTATTAATAGAGTATATTTTTACCAGGGTAGGTAGGTCCTACCCTGTCTCACGTATGGATGCCAAACGTGGACTTACGACCAGAAGGCAAGGCAAAAAATCCAGACCACTCAAAGAGCAATAGAAAGAAGTTGTTTAAACATAAAATTAAAAGATAGAGTGAGGAACACAGAAATACGTAAAAGAACAAAAATAAAAGATGCTCTGCAGTTCGCTCAAAGACTCAAATGGAAGTGGGCTGGTCATTTCGCCAGATACGATGATAATCGATGGACTGTCAACACCACAAAATGGAAAGGACCGCATAGCGTGAGAAAGAGAGGCCGCCCGTGCGTCCGGTGCCGCGGTGGCAGGACGAGATTGTGGCCAGCGCAGGAAGAAATTGGCTTGTCACTGCAAAAGATAGAGAACAATGGAACAATTTGGAGGAGGCTTTTACCCTGAGGGGGTCCACATCTAGATAAATAATTACAAAACTGTTTCATAGTAAGTACTTAATTTACATTGTGGAATTAATAAAGCTTTATTATTATTATTATTATTATATTTTTACCGATTTATTATATTATATCTGTGCAGAATTTCATCAAAATAAGTAAAGTGCCTACTTTATGTGAAGGTAGAGACTAACTATCGTACATACACATTCATATTATTAGTAAGGATGTTTCTATGAGCGATTGCAATGCGCAATGAAGTCTCTTCAGACGAGTCATCTCAAAAGTTCAAGGCAAAAATTGCGCAATCAAAATTTACTCACAGCCACACCCCGATAAGGCGTTGACCCATTAAACCTGAATATAACATAGTACATATTATTTATTAGTATTTGATGAGAATTTTGGATTTTTCTGTTCATTCAACGATAATTCAGAGGGATTCCATTTTTTTTCCTTCAAATTAAAGATAGTACGTTTTCTTTAACACTTTATTATATTATATATATTATATACTTGCTTTCCTCTATAACTTTAGATAATAAATCTTCCTACTCCTCCTATCTTCTTCTGAATAATTTCTTTGCGGGTCCCAACAGAGTTTTAGTATCCTGGCGACACAGGAGAAGATACAGCGGGGGGAATGTAAAAGTCTTAGATAGTAAATCGAATAATTCAGCATCACTTTTGCACTTTGCAGAGGTATAAGATCTAATAATAGTATAATCTTGTTATGTATTTCGCACGAGATGGCGCGAGGCGGCGCTAACGACCGAACAATAGCAAACGCGACGTTAATTGCCACGTTTTTTCATCGCGCAGGTGACTCACAAGTCACAAGCGCAAAAACTTGTTAGTAGCTAGTGTTGTTATAGATGAAGATATTACTACTAGAGATCGCCCAATGGTCGAAATTCGACCTTACGTTCAACGACATTAGGACTACTACCTGTGACTACTACCTATATTTTGTGAAAAAATATTGACTTTAACATTCTTTTTTTTCAATTCTTGTCTTTGGGACTCAGCTGATCTCAGACTAGCCGTTTAAGCATTGTCTAATAGTATCTAAAATTCAATAAAAAAAACTATAACTGTGCGAAATTTCATGCACCTACGTTTCCCCATTTTTCGTAAAAAGGGTTACAAAGTTTTTATCTCACGTATTAATATATAGATTATATGTTTGCACCGTTACTGCGTTATTCGCGTTATCATGAATAAACTTTTTGGACGTCAGAGAAAGAACAGAAAATAAAACCAATATAAGCACAATCTGTTACTAAAGAAATTGACACCTCCTACGTTACACTGTGTAGCTGCAAAAGGCTTTTACAGGAGATAGTTGAGAGCTGCTTCAAATCTAGATAATATTATAAGTAGAGTTGTACACTGTACGAAGCAGACGGATCAATGGGAGAGCGCCATGGCGCCGCCATCACAGACCGACCAGTTTATGTGTATATTTGTTAACCCAGACAGTAGACAGACATAACAATTGGATATATCTATACTGTCAAGGGTCTATGTATGGACATAAGATAGGTTTAACAAGCCCGGATCATCCTTGCGGCTAACAATATGTGGGTCGCTGCTTAGGGTTAAATCAAACAATTTTACGGAAGAATAGACAAAGTGACAGATTGATAAAGGTAAGTATTCATCCCAAATTCCGTCAGAGTTTCTTTTCTTTTACTACTCCTGTGGTTTCGATACAATATAAATACCCCAAAAATGAATGTATCTGGTAAAAAAAGTTTTTCTCTCAGCACTGCTACTTTCACAGCGAACTCTACATAGGGGCCAGGCCCCAGGGGGACTCATACACCAACTAAAGTATTAACACTTGATTTAATTACACCCTGTATATTAAATATGCTAGCTGATGCAAGTCACTTTCGGCAATCGCTAACAAGTAACATGCAATTCGCCACATACGCTTTCTCTTGCAGTTAGCGAATACCTGCAAATGTCTGCCACAGACCTAATAAACTGAGATACGGCAATTTAGGAGTAGATAATTTTACCATAACACAGGAGGTTATTTCAGTAAAGAAAGGTGTAAAACTATTAAAAAATAAAGATCAAGTGTATAATAGTTCCAGAAACTACAGCCTTACTGCTTAATGCTCACATCAATTACTTCCAGATAACTTAAAGGAAGCGACAAATTACGTACCTAGTACGTACAGAACTACAGGATATACTGTCATAAAAATGTTGTTACAGACGAAGTCGGTAGACATATTGCCTCAGCCTCTATTGATCCATCGTAGATGTTGACTCGGTGAAGGCTGCAGAGACCGGTTCAGAACAGCCTTTGACTCATCCTCGCGTGCTGATAGAGTTATTAAATAATTCAATAATAAGTTAGTCATCAATTACCAGCTGTCACAGAATTGCTGATTTATATTGCATAATGCTATGATGTAGTTGTATTACATTTGTTATTATTAGTATAATATGTCGCAGTTACCCGTGACTTTTTTCGTAGAAAACTTGGTGTACATTTTGTCGAGATGGTCTACTTTTGTAAGAAAATCCCACAAAAATCATTATATATACTTAGATATCTGTTGTATCTGTGCCAAGTTTTACAAAAATCAACCCAAAAGGTGTGGAGCCTATAATACATATTAAATTGTACAGATAAGTATAATCCTTTCCATACATTAAAATAGCGCTACGAGTATACCTCATCACATCAGGTCTATCTTTTATACCGTCTATGACATTAATAATATGCTCCGACGTGACCTAAAACCGTCCCAAATTCAGCCCAATAAAGCTAGCAGGAAAGTCCGCTGAGTCACCCGTGACTCAGGCGCGACCAGCCTCGCCTGACCTCCCCCGCCCTCCCCCGCTCAGATCCATCCCTCTGTGTACTTACGCACTCCTCGCGAAGCAAAGTGCTGAACACAGAATAATGAAAAATGGAAGGCTAGCCATAAAGCATACCTAGCAAAAAAGTATGTTTTCTAGGTTTTTGCTTTTAGGCTTTGTAATGAAAACTAATTAATGTCGATAGTTTTTGTCAGAAAGTAATAGAAAATTAGTTTTAATGATCTCTGACCTATAATTTGATTAATACGCATGTTTGCTCAGCAAATATTATGTTTTAAGACTCTGCACAACTGTCGTTTCAGAGTCCCCCTTTCAGAGTGCCAACTTCCGACTGTACTAATTTTCAAAATAACAACATAATCTCTTCTCTTTTGGCTCGAAACGAAATTGTATGTGCATTTAAAAATACGTGAACGTATACAAATTACAGCACAAAACCCTTGTATTCGTCTTCTGTCTGTTCTTATTCTGCGTCAGGGGTCAAGCGACACTGGTCCGTCTGTCGCGACCTTAACTTACGCAATACGCCTATAAATAGACAACTTATTGAATTACCAAGGAAATAATATCAAGTGCAAGGTCACTTCCGAACGTGTCTTATGGTTATTGACCACTTTAAGCGGTCAATGGAGAAAAAGAAAGCGTTTTAGTGAAAAAAGTTTAATCATATTATAAGAGGACGCTATAGTTTACGCTGTACTATTAAGACATAGAAAGAATGTACATAATATTATGTATTGAGAGTTGAGTCAGGTAATGTTTTTAACAAAGTAATAACTAATAAGTAATAACGTTATATGAAGAGAGCCTTAGCTAAGTACTCACATACGGTTTTGCTCGATCGAGCAATCACGTAGAGTAAGAACCACGGATCGGACTTTCGTCCACACATTCAGCATTACTCGATAGTTTTACTTCAAATCGAGTAAAAATTATCGTGTGGACCGCAAAACTCACACGCTTGACTAAAACCCGACGGCTCGCGTCGAGTAAGTTCGAAGGAAATTAGATTTATTTAATTCCATCCATCGAGCCGGCTCGATGCGAGCCTTCGAGCTGTGAGTTTTGCGGTCCACACGAAATTTTTACTCGATTTGGAGTAAAACTATCGAGTAATACCGTATGTGAGTACTTAGCATAAGACCCATGCGTTAGAAAAGTTTTAGACTTGCTCAAAGATTGCTCAGGACAATTGCCTTCTCACAAAGCCAAAAGAAGCCAAGTTCTTTTGTTAACTATTCAGTTACCAACTTAATTTTAAACGACCTGAAATTATAGTTCACAGATGACAATAATTTGACCCAGAAATCATTGTGGTCTCGCGTGACAAAAAATAAAGGATTTGATTTGAGTTGAGTTGACTGAGGTCAACAGGATAATGAGGACGATCTTGTTCTGGCTAACGTTGCGTGGGCTGATCTAGATTTTGTGCTCTTAGATCTTATCAAACATTTTTGGGAGGTTAAAAATTCTAAGCTCAGCACTGAGGGTCGCACGCACCGAACGCGCCGTATTTTAGGATTCGATGCATGAAAATAATATGATGTGAAACCCCGCACATTCGTCCACACCGTACGCGCCGCATTTCGTGTACTATGCGGAGCGTTCGGCACGTACGGTGCTGACAAATGTGCGATCAGGTGCCTTACTCCCGAAACTGATATCGATTTCGATTTTCGATTTCAACGGTTTTTTGACATTTTTTAGACATAATTTAGATGTCTAAAGTGTCAAAAAACCGTTGAAATCGAAAATCGAAATCGATATCAGTTTCGGGAGTAAGGCACCATCTTTAGGACACGTGATCTGATCGAAAATACGTAATAGGAAAGAGCGCATTAGATATCATGTTTTGCTATCGTTCTATTTTTTATTTATGAAAAAGAAAGCTACTAATTATGTCTTCTAAACTCGAGCATCTTAGCCTTGGAAACATAAAGAGTAGTTCCTCCTAACTGGTCTTTTAGTTATTATGTTTTAAAAGATCTCTATAAGTAAGTAATTGCCTATTTTCGGATTGAAGATGTTCACTAAAATTTTAACCAGATTTTGCCTATACTTACGTTCTCTCAGAAGTTTGGAGAATACCTCATACGAGTTCTCCATCGAGAAAGTTACAGTAATTTAGAAATGTTCGTATTAAAACCAACAACCCTCGAACTCAACCGTACAAGTTATAAACTCGTAAATAAACAATTAATAACGTTGAAAAGTTGGTACCGAGTTGGTACATGTAGGTACCAAACTCATACCAGCCCTTATAACGACGGTTATAAAGTTGCAGATGTACATCGAAGCTCCACTTAGCTCAACTCCCAACTCGTACAATACTAAACTGGCAATGTACAAGTTAGTTGGAAAGTTCGCTTTTGTACAGTGGGACAAATTGCTCACAACTTGGTGGTAGTGCCGTGGTGGGTTTCGGTAATATCTGTTACGGGTATATCCGTTTCGATGAAGCCTGACAAGTTGGAAAAAAATTGGTAACAGACTTAATAATATTATAAAGGTGAAATTTTTTTACTAAAACGTTAGCTGAACGCTTGGCTAACGAGGTGTAGAAGTTGTATTTAACAATAAATTAAAAGAATTCAGTAATGTACTACTAAAAACAAGTGTGACACGTTGTGTTATAAAAGTTTCGATCCACGTTTTTCCAAATTCTTATTTTTATGAAAAATCAGCATTCATTGAAATTAAATCATTACAATAATGAACATAAAACAAGGCGCGTTTTATGTTCTTTTTAGAAATAATGAATTATGTTTTATATTATATCCAGCTTAGCACAGCAAAACATAGACGGACACATTTCAAATTATATTAGTATACCCATACTAACCAAAAGTATAGATGAAATAGCATGTCTAAAAACAAACGTACTTTTAGCACTAGGCAATAAAACCCGGTCGTTAGATCTATCCTGAATCTATCGTGTGACGTCATCCAAAATGGCGGATTGTCGGCCATTTCCATTTTATTTGTCAGCGTTTCCTTTCGGATCTCTTTCACCTTTGCGATTTCTTTGCGTCTTTTGTAGGATTTCTCTGTGATAGCCAATTCCAAAGGTGAGATAGCTATAAATTTCAGGATTAGTTTTTATCTCTCTACTTTTATATTAAAGGTCAGTTACTGAAACCGTCATTTTTTACATTTTGGAACTAGATAGATAATTATGATTGCCACTACAAATGCTTCGATCATGACTAATGGGCAATTAAGATCAAAATCGAGTCGTATTATACAGCAGTGCACATTGCTTCTTGCACAAGGCGCAGCCTTGCAGGTCCCCAATATTTTATTAAGTAAGTACAATTACATAATTTAACTAAACGTTACATTTAATATTTGGCTCCCTAAATCCTTGATATCCTTCAAATATCCTCCAGTTTATTTTAGTCCTTATATTATATACGTGGTCTTTTTGGCATACCGCGGCGCCTGACGCAGAGCTAATTCGGTCCGTCCCGAAGGACTGTCGCCATTTTGATATTGCCCGAATGTGGAATGGACAATGGTTTTGCATTTTCATACGCTTTTGTCTCCAATATTGTGGTGTGTACGTCTGTATTGTCATTTATATCTACATGTAACACTACACTATTTCGGTCTTCGGTAGTATGTCCATCTCGTATCAAATACCAAAATGGTAGGTACCTAAACGATAGTTTATGAGTAAATAGAAATTAGCAAAATCGAGGTTCAGTTATACGAAAAAACTTATTTTACATCATTGAAAGACGTCTATATTCTACTATGATAGCTTAATTCTATTTGGCGCAAAAAATAATGGTTTCCGATATTTTCAATTATTTGTTGTTGCTCGCCTTTTTGGTATTACATTACAATTATAATAAGTACATATAAATTAAGTATATAAATGAAAATAAATAATTTACTTCGCAGTTCCCAATAATTCCAGAAAGTATATCAGATTATAAATCACTCAGTTCCGAGTCTGAGTCTAGATTGAAATCTACTTATCGACTGAGTGGAAGCGCATTACGAACTTAATACAACCTTAGCTGGAAATTTCTGTTCCAACAAATTGAATTTACTGCTGGCTGTATGTTCGTGCCTTCGTGTGCTCATACAGCTTTGAAATGCTGATATTGACAAGTATTCCAATTTCGAATTATAGTTTATGTGATTCGAATTTTAAATCATAAACGTACGGTACTTAGTACCTATATTAGGTATTATGTTTTTGTTTTATTTTATTTTACTGAGACTAAATTGTATTGTTATTAACCCTAATTTTATTGCACTAAAAGTCACGCGAGAACCGTACATTTTTTATGAATCTATTCTATGACATTTTGTATAGACACTATGTCTATACAAAATTTTAATAAAGTTTGTTTTGAAGTTTTTAAAGCCAAATGATGTAACAGACTTGAACATATTAGTAGGCTTTCAGACGTTCAATTTGTCATCATTGTCAAGTGTAAAGGTGTAGCAGACAGACAGACACACTTTCGTATTTATAATATTAGTAAGTTGCAATATATATATTATTTTGAAACAGGAATATTTACACTTTATGTTCCATCGAAAACCTCATTTTGCACATGAAATACCAATTTAACCCAAAAACCTCATTTGGTACAGATACCAATATCGAACAGTTAAAATTGAACTCTGGTTTGATTGGTCACACATGACCGGGTTAACGTACAGTGGAGATGGTCAAACGAATATTTAACTGTTTCACATTTTCATCGCTTCCCTACATTTTAATAATATATTTTATTTTCATCATTTTGTTCATAATTCATAATTAATTAATTATTCATTTGTTGCTCTGTCATTAATACGGAGAATCAGAGAAATTCATTCTAAGGAAAATTGAGAATTTGTTTGGGATAAGTTAAGCCTAGCAGACAGATCTCTAAAAAGCTTTATTCACCATTTTAAGACCCTATGTAAGCTCCTAAAATGGTGAATAACCATAAATAAAAAGAACAAATAGCTACGTAGATCTACTATCTGATTATGAATTAATAATTATTTTCTGATGTTACTTAAAATGGATATGTATTTAAAAACTCGTAATAAGATTAAATTTTGTTCACACAAGCGTATTCTCCATGAAAAAAACAAAATTAAATTCGATAGGATTTAAAAAACAATGCTATCCTCAAATTTGTCGCTAGACGTATGAAGTTTAAAGTAATTCAATTTTAATTTATCACATAAAATACCTTTATTGCTGTAAGAATAATTATGATAAGGAATTATTTTTCTCACAGTTATAAGATACCTACATAATACTGCAGTTACCAGCGGGTGAACAATTTAACATCACTGATGTAAGGTTCTTTTGTTACTGTTCTTTTGTTTCATAAAAAATATTTATTATTATCGAGCTAATTTTAATTGCGTCAATTTAATAACTATAAACCAGCAAGCTGTTACTAATTCTTTTTATGAACTAATTAACTAATTATTTCTTGCTTGCTACGAGTATACTTAAAATTGTATGTCTTAAACATTCTTGAAAAAATTGCTTATGTTTTCATAAAAAAATATATTACTTAATTTGTAATAGGGATTCGGAAGATGAAAACTTGAAAAAAACAGCTGTTTCATACAAAATGGCTAAGGCACTAAGATTTTTATTAAGGAAAATATTCAATCTGCAAAGACTCAAACCGAATAAATTAATACACCAAGTAAAATCATACTAAATTCATAGTAGATAGGAGCTAAATTAAAAGCTGGCCTAAAACTCGGTTAAAAGTCTTTAAACCGCAGCTAAACTTAAGTACGATAGGTCGGGTCACAAAGGCCGAATATAAAATTCGCAACTCATTTAAGCCACGGTTAAAGTTAACCGGCCTTTGTTCAGTTTGCGCAGAGATTGGTTAAACTGTGAATATTTAAAAAGACATCGGCTGAAGCCTGAAAATGTTTGAAGATTTAGTTTAAAGAGTTTTCTTCGAGTAAGCCATGATGATGACGAGTTAGGGCTAGGCCACAACACTGCGTTGCGGCGTCGCATCGCAAAAAAATACATTACTTTTCAAATGTTGTTTTTGCGATACGACGTCGCAACGCAGTGTTATGGCCTGACCCTTATATATTGTATTTAAAATACGTTGTTTGGTAATTTATAACCAATTTAATCTGTGGTTATAAAACTCTGTCAAAAATATAAAATTTCAAAAGTAGACGGAAATTGGATAGATGTAATATTTAAAATGCACGGCATTATAAAACATGATATTATTATCTATTTTTGAGGGTCACCGTTAACTGCAAAACTGTCACCTCTTATAAGGCTTCCGCCACCAAAAAAGTTAAAGAACCTCTGATTGGGTACATAGGCAATTAGGCAGTCCCTACGCCATTTTTTGTAGCAAATTGGTTGCATATAATATCTGACGCCATGACGCACACAGTATAGTTATCCTATGACGTCAATCGTTTTCATCCATTCATGTTATATCTGTCTCTATTATGACGGCCGCCTTTGACAGGCAATATGCTAAGTGCTAGGCGTCCTGTATTTTGACGTGCAAGAAACGCACGTAATTTGACAAGAACTGTCACATTGTTGGCATAATAATATGTAAGTACCCACTTTACTAAAGATATATTTTCTAGGTAATGTAGGTAGTAACATTCTAAGAAAATGATCATAATATGAAGTAACCTGTTATGTATTTTGAGGTAACGTTGTACAAGGATTTAATGGCATCATTATGACATAATATGTTAGTAATTTGCTCTTCACAACTGTCAACTTCAATAATTAAACGCGTAAAGCATGGGCGCCGGCAGAAATAATTTCCAAGGGTTGCAGATTTTAGTTTTCTTTCTTTTCATTTTTACTTTTTACGAACAACAGTGACTGTCTATCTACGTCAACAGAATACATTTAGCGCCGAAACATTACGTACTATTGATCCCCAGATTCCCAAGGGGTGCAAGTGCACCTGGCACCCCCCTGCCGGCGCCCATGGCGTAAAGGATATAACATTATTGCGTTTTCGTCATCTGGAACTGCCCCGGGGCCCGGGGTAGGGCAGGCAGTTCTAGATGCGGAAAAAGCTATTAGATATAATGTTGACATCGTATATGATCTTGTTATCGTTTATATAACTGAAGATACACACCACAGTTATGTTATACGCATTCATAGTAATATAATTATTAATATTATATGATGAATACTCCACCGCGCTTTCCCAAACCTTAAATTATGTCAGTAATAATATTAATACACACCCTTAAAATGTAGATACATATTTAGTTGATTTGCGCTTTTTGCCTCTATAGGTTTATATAAGACACCTAAAACCTATCTTAAATATTATAATTTTACCTTCTTTAGAAAGCAAATAAGACCTTTTCAAGTTTTAGTATACTTACTTAGTTATAGATGAAGAGCAAACAAAAGAACAAAAAGAAAAACCCTTTGAGGGACAATAACTTTAATAACAAGTCTATAAATAGCTGAAACAACAGCCTGCGTCAAGTGACACAAAGGCCGACTGCAGCGATAGGTTTGACAGTTCGACGTCACAACAATGGCCGCCTTTGACAGTGACAGCGACAGTTACGTTACGTGAGCACAATACAAGCCACAGTGAAAGTGATAGCTACAATGAAATATCTTTGGAAAAAAGAAATTGACGCTACCAAGACTAGAGAAATTGGAGCAAAACGTTTGATACTTTTTTCCATATTTATTTATTTGCAAATAGCGGCTGATTCTGTGTGTGATACATGCAAATGTAAAAAAATATCCAATGATAAAGGATATTTTTATAAACTATGCCATCAAAATTTGCCATCAGATTCTAGTAGACCTATAATTAATATCATATTTTAAAGATCGGTGTATAAATCGTAATTTGTATTTTAAGCAAATAAATAATTTTGAATTGAATTAAATAGAAAACTAAAATATTGTGTCTTGTCTTTAAAAACATTTTTAATTAAGTTTTCTTTGTTTAATTGTACTTATTTTATTCAGAGTTGAAAGTCGGAACCATCTAAACAAATCTGTTATAAAAACTGTCAAAACTGACAGGTCCATTTCCGAACTACCCACTCTATTTCCAAAACGCTGAGTAATTTTCAGATTCGCGTTTTTAATTCAGATCTGTGTTTTTATTAGTCTAGGTTTAGCCTAAAATAGGTTTATATTAAAGGAAGTTTAAGTAAAATATTTAAATATATTAATATAATAATATAATATTAGAATATTAGGTATAGTACCTAGTTTATTTTATCTGTATACGCTAGTTTATTTAAAAATATATTCTTTAAAGCTGGCTGTACAAGAGTTATTCCATAATTGAAATAGTCTCGCACTTCACAGTCTAAATTCGTTTGTTTTGTTCATTGAACAGCTTGGTATTTTATTTCAAGAGCGTGGAGTGCAGTCAGTCCAAATGGACGGCTTATAGTTCTGGAGCTTAAAATTCGAATTGTTATTAGGTATACTATTGTTCTCTTGGCTTAGTCTTAGATCAAATCGGATCAGAACCGGGAAACCCTTCAGCCGGGTTGACTAAGTTGCGGGTGGGAGTGGCTTAGCCCCGCCTACCCCGCGCCTCCCCTCGCCTCCCCCGCCCCGCCCCCAGGGTCTGTGTGACCTCAGGGCTCTGATTACAGAATTCGCGATGGACAGATTTGTTACGACCGCAGACAGACAAAATGAAATAGATATTATGTAATAACATTTTGTGTATCGATGTTGAACTTTTCGTTAAGCAATTTTTAACTTGCAGGTGTCAGTATGTCGAAGCGCTGTTGTTATTGTTATTTGTATGGTATCAGTATGGTCCTTTCGAAACGAAACAAAAACGAAATAATTTCGTTTTCGTTTCATTAAATTAAATTATTTAGTTTAGATTCATGACGGCTAATGATCCGATTAAAATAAATATTTTGAAGTTTTCCGTATTTGGAGAAATTGTTAACAATATAATCTAACGGCACTTTCTTCTTTTTCCAGGTACGTAACGACTAACGACTGACCTATGAAGATATCAGCGGCAGTGGCGTAAGTACTAGAATAGATAGACGTAACAATAACTCTCAAGAACTGCAGATACCAATCTACAATAGTAATCAAGAGCTTGACTAGGCCATTGAAATAAACATAAGCAAAGTTAACACGACTGCGTTCATGCAGTCGTGTAATTTGCGTTGCAGGATGTCTAAAGAATTTTTGGAGGTTGATTTCTTTTACTAAGTATTACATGCAGGCTTAGCATGGCTACAGTACAAATGCGAAAGAATAGAAACGCTGTCAGTTTTGTGGAGAAACTGACAGGTTTCTTTTGTTATTCCATCACTTTGTCTACTTTGCCGTAAGAAAAAACCTTTCTATTGTGGCCATTCTAAGCCTACTGGTCCTATTAAGTTACAGATAAGCAGTAATTGTACATTTGGTCACTACCTATATTAACCTATTCCTCTTCAATGAGGAGATGACAAAGAGATGATAACGCTATACTTTGAAATGTACCTATTATGTGCTTGTTCTACAAGACAGCATAAACTGTAAATAGCCATGCCTAGTTCTTAGGAAACAAGAATCTGACGTCGATGTAGGTACCTAGTATTACTAAAACAAAACTAATGATACCTCTCAAGCTAAAATGCGACCAGTAGCTCTACCATGAATTTAAGGCTATAGTATTTATGGATACTCGATACCGACTACGTAAATATTTTGTATGGCGATTTTAGTTCCGCAAGTGACCGCTAGAGGCGCTGTAAAATTTGCCATACTAAAAATTATATGTATAGCAATATTAATACACTTGAGTAACATAGCACTCCTTCTAACGTAGTCGGTTGAAATAGACATTTGCATTACTATATTTCCTAATAAAATAGTGGAAAAACTAAAATAGTACTTTGTATTCCTCGTAATAAAATTGCGGCGCAACATGCATAGCGTGGAAAACTGAAATAACTAAAATATTGTTCAGTTTTCAGTTGTGTTTCCAGTGCAATAGAGGTCAAAATGCAGTACACTATTGCAGAAACTACACTAAACATTGCTACGAGTATAAGTTAATAATATGCAAATTCTCCGACAAATTTAATTACAATAATTTTAATTATTTCAGTGTTGTTATAGTAACATTAAATGCAAGTATTTTTGAATTGTATGATATCATACTCCTAATATAAAAAGACTATTCTACACTAGAAAATACAGTGTTTTCAAGCGATAGAAACATTTATAAGCTGAATTCTTGTATTTAACTGACTGTGAATTAATTTTACAACCGATTATTAAAATTGTCCAACCCAATCAATTAGAACTGAGTTGCCAAAAAACTCGGGGACTGACGCGGTAAAGCTTTTGCACAGCAATAGCTCTACACGTATACGTTTAGTCGCACGCACACGATAACCGTGCCGTAATCTGCCGAACTGAAATGACGTTAGACAATAATATGTTAGGTTTATTTTCGCTACTACGGTATTTCTTGATTGGACGCCGCGCTCAAAACTCGCGGTAAAAGCTATGAAATAGCTTAAAATGCTTGTTATATTCGGGTCAGTCATAACTCATACGATTTTCGTTGCACGTAAGCACACACACATAGCTATGTGTGTGTGCTTATGTCAGTAGCTGAAGACATCAAGCCAATCCAATGTATGAAAATCGTTCTATAGATACTTATTGCATTTCGATGGCTCAAACTGTAAAATCCTTCTGAAGACGATCCATTCATAATCAATGAGGGTGTTTGATATTCTATTTGCCACCAGGTGCCGCTATGTTGCCTTAGGGTTCATCGTGTTAACTGAGGCACATACCCGACCCGGGGGACCCATGATGGGTTTCCCCTGCGCATCAAAAAAAAAAAAAGGGTTCATCGTGTTAAGCTGCTGTCATGTATCACGATAATATGCCTTTTTGACATGATAGACCTTATGGCTACATAGCGGCACCTGGTAGCAAATATAATTTAAAAAACTGTTTTTGAAGTTCTGAAGTAAACCCAAGAATCGGCGTTCTAATTTCAGGATGGCGGATGCTATAGAGCTAGCTAGGTGTGCGCGTGCGCTTAGATCTAGATGCAGTCTATCGCGTCTGGTCTAA
Source organism: Aricia agestis (assembly GCF_905147365.1). Taxonomy (NCBI): domain Eukaryota; kingdom Metazoa; phylum Arthropoda; class Insecta; order Lepidoptera; family Lycaenidae; genus Aricia; species Aricia agestis. Next base: position 14,618,976 of record NC_056420.1, read on the forward strand.
TTCTGTCGGGGCAACGTCCCCACGGCCCAATGTCAACGACCAAGTGCTCTCATCATCATCGACACCATCATCAATGTCAATATCAGATTTTAACATTAGCTGATAGTGTATCAAAAAGTTTTTGCCTTCTTTGCATCCTAAGGGACTTATCAAACAGAGAGCGGTCACGCATTCAAACGTTCTGCATACGCACTGTGTTCGAGCTGTCACAAGAGGAATTCTGACGCGGTCAGAACGCCCCCTGTGTGAGTATTTCTATACATATATACTTATATGTGACTAACACAACACAAAGAACGCAAAACTGACCGCTTGAACGCTTCACCGCGTGACTGCGTCCTAAGCAAAAATTGACATGTTTGCCAAACGTTTTTTTCAAAACATTGATTTATATTGACAGCAACGACTGCAGAAGTGCAGACACGTGTGCATGATACATTGGCGTTCCTCAGCAATTAACGTCTAAAGCGCCTAGTAAGTACCCTCGAAGTCGAAGACCTTGATTCTTTGGTCTTCCATGGATGGCAGATTTACTGAATTTGGCCGGGTTAAGCCAAGCCCAGCCGACAAATCACAAGCAACAGTTCATGACATAACCGTTCAAGATAACATAATATGCCCACCATCAACGAATCAATTTCGCAAATGTTACAATTCCCAACTCGAATTAACAATCCATTTTATAGCTCCAAGTCGCCTCGAGCTACTCTCAAACCATTACCTGAACATCGATCTCTTCCCCCTGAGAGAGGGGGAGGGGGGAGGGGGTCGGTACTCGTGTTTGCGAGATTAAGGAATCGATTCCTATTGTTATTCGATTGAAGCGAGTTTTAATCAATCGGCCGTTTGACTCGCCTCTCAGCTTTGTAATTTGAACTAAGCTTATTGCGATGTTCGTTATCGAAGGGGTCTCAAAATAAAATAAAAATCACGACTGAATGACAAACACTGAGCTTAAAATTTATTTCAGTTGCTAGATTAAAATATTTTAGAAGAAATTGCATATTAATGAAATTTTTAAAATCACAACTATATTCATACATGTTCAAGTCCCGAAAGTAGCCCGAATATAATAAACTGTTGAGCAAGAACGCAAAATGCATAGGCTAGTCCTATAAATATAATTGTATGTAACCCATGTTTCTCCATCTTACAAACTATTCCACCTAGAAATTGTTGTAATGATTAGCTCTAGAAATTGTCAGTTTCAGCGCAGTCTCAAGTGTACTACGGCAAGATACAAAACTCAAATCTACGACTCAAAGGGAATCCATTCGTACGTGTCGCACAACTACTTAACTAAATTAAGTTCTATTCAGCTCAGACCTGTCTCCCACGCTCTTACGTAATGCCCGCTACAGACGTTAATAATTTAATACCTAACTGTATAGATCGGCATCGGCAGTATTATCTATGATATAAAAATGAGATGTGTTGCTAAGCGCAAAACTCGAGAACGGTTGGACCGATTTCGCTAATTCTTTTTTAAAAATATTCCTTGAAGTATGAGGATGGTTCTTACTGAGAGAAAAATTCTAAAAAAATATTTAAATTTCCTGAAAAAGTCTAAAAACAACACTTTTCTATACTCCCATAAAGTAGAACATTATTGCTCCCATACAAAAGATTTGTGATAATACTTGAAAGTCAAATATATAAAAATGGATTTTCAATTATGTTAATAACGCTAAAACTCGAAAACGGCTGAACGGGTTGGGCTAATTTTAGTCCTAAAATATTCGTAAAAGTCCAGGGAAGGTTTTAAAGTGACATGAAGTTCACCGGGACAGCTAGTCTAATATATAAAAATAACGCTATGACTCCAGAACGCACGAACCGATTTTCATGTTTTTACATTCGTTGAAAAAGTCTTGGGCTCCGTGAGGTCTATAGAAAAAAAAGTTCAGAAAAAACTTCAAGAGGAAAACAGGGAAAATCATTTTATGGCAAAACAACATTTGCCGGGACGGCAAAATAAAATAACTTTATTTAATTATTACAATTACGTAATTCATATTTTATGAATTGTGGCAGTAACATTCATTACAACAGCGTGTAGTAAGAAAAGTGTAGCTTTTATGTAAGGCATAATGTTGAATTGCGTCATATCTTAGTGTGATCATACCCTAAGTGAAATGTGTCAAGTAAAGTAATATGAAAGCATAATTTACGTAGTATGAGTGCCCCCATTCCCCCTATATTATATCAGCTACCTAATAATATATGCTAAATAGTATTAGGCGTCGCGCGGCGGTTGAACTTGTCATCTCTTTATTGCGTATCACGGCTTTTCGCTACAGGCAGCTACAGCGCATTTCAGTTATGGTGAATACACACGTTAAGGTTAATCGTGGGGTAGATCTGTTGAAAGATTGTCTGACATAGTGTCGACTGATCATATTGCCTGTTGAGCGTACGGATTACCTGTGGAGTAACTTCAACGTCGACAAAAAATTACCAGGGCAAGGCAAACACTTAAGAGTTTGGGTGCCATCGCAATTCTCATACAAACGTAATACCAAGATCATTTCCCATACGAGAATATTTACCATATTTGAGTTATTATTCAGCTTAAGATAATAATTACCTAGGTTCCTGTACAAAGATTCACTGCAAAATATGTATACTTAGACATGCCAGTTCCAAAAGTTTCAAATATTCTGTCAGAGAACTAAAGATTCAGCTATCTGGTACCGACTTCAAAATTATGAAGATTGAGTACAGAAATAGTTGAGGTTTAGCCGAATTCGGAAAAGGCACTATTAGATAGGAAAAATTATTTAATACTTTTTAGTTCATATTATAAGGATGTTATTATTGTTTTTACCTTGGAAGTCGGTTTTAATTTTTTGTTAAAAATAATTCAAATAGGTGTTCCATGTTTCGTATACATATTTGTTTTTTAAGAAACTTCACACCAGTCGATCTGCAATGGATCACAACGATTTTTTGCAAGTGAGTGGCCGCCTTACGTCCGACCGGTCAGCAAACTTTATGTACTTATATTAAAATATCTATTCTCCCAGCTATTAAATAGCAATAGCTTCTGTTTTATACGTCAAAGGAGAGTAGCCACCTACCCGTGTCGCAATATTTAGCTTATCTTAGCTATTTCAGTTCATTGGTATAAGTTAGCTTCCAAGTTCTACTCAGATCCAGCATTTCCAGAAACTGCGAGATTTCACTGGAATCGTGGAGTAATTACAAGTGTCAAACTTATACAATATCACATGAGCGTGTGGTGGGGTATTGAGGGGTGAGATAGGGTGGGATGGGGCGGGATGGGGTGTAACGTGAACTATTTAATTATTAATTACGTTCACGGTATTTGTTTAACGAGACGTTTTTCAATAATGGCTGATGGAAATTAATGGGAGTCTGGTCTCGAAGCGTTTTCTTACGTAATGAGTACTTCTTAAGTAACAGCCATTTAACAATGTATTGTATAACTACACTAAAATATAGTAACGCTTTTTATACTACTGGTCCGATTTGAAAAATTCTTTCAGTATTAGATAGCCCATTTATTGAGGAAGGATATAGGCTATATTTTATCACGCTAAGACTAATAGGAGAATGTGGAAAAAACGGGGGAAATTATTTGAAAGGGCTTATCTCGCGAACTACTGGAGCAACTTTTATGTTATTTGGCACAGATAAGAAGTAGACCGCGTGAAGGATCATAGACTATCGATTTTAATCATTTTTTCAGTGGCTATATATTTTATACCCGTGCGACGCCGGGGTAGGGGTCGCTAGTTATGTATAAAGTATATCAGGGTAAGTTCGGACACAGGGTAAGTACGGATAACTATACATGTTTGTCAAGGCTAGCCCAATATTTTCGTAGTTCTATCGCATAATTCATTAACAATACCGCCCTGGGCCGCCCTCCTAAATCCGCATTGTATGGAGCCTTTTGTTGCTGAGCCGGGTATCTGCCCGCCCCAGCTCTTGAATTAAGGCCATTGAATAAAAGTATGCCATGTGCGATGTGTGCTATCTATAATATATTATGGCTAATTCAATTGTTGCATAAGGTTGATAAGGTTTTTCAGGACTTATTCGATTCGATAATGACGTCTGTTATTATATATTTTATACACTTAAGGGATAGACAGGATAATATTATGGTATTAACAATTATGACTCCTACTTAGGGTCAATTCAGACCGCAACGCGACGCGTAGATGCATTTCTAAATTAGTATGGATTTGACAGATTCGCAAGACGTCTCATGCTGACGGCATCTGTCAAATCCATACAAATTTAGGTCGCGTTGCGTCGCGCCTCGCCTCGTCACGTTGCGGTCTGAATTGACCCTTATGCTACCATTTAATATACTCATTATCAAAATCCAGATTCTACCAATGGAACAAAAGACGAAGCTGCAACGTTGCATTAAAACAGAATAAGAGCACAGTTTAGAAAATACTCCACATAGCTTAGTAATAAAAATGCAATTTATACAATAGCGTCGCATAACAATCCAATTGTGTTCGTGACAGTACTGCGGTCGTAAAGCCCGACCGAAACGAAAAGGCCGCAGTCGTGTACGGCGTGCAGGGAACGGGACGAGAATTATAATTTGATGGGGTTTTTATAGGCTTACCTTAAATGCCGGTAGACTCATTAATATTATAGCGTTATTGGAATATTTCGGTTAAATATAATTTAATAAGCTTATTCAACGAGGAGCGCTCTACGTATCAAACATTTTAGAGGGATATCAGAAGGTGAGAAGGAGTAAATATCACCTCTTGTAATATGTATTAATAATATAGTGATTACTAGCATTGTACCTTATAATGTTATTTATGCTGGTTTTAGAATCTTTAATTTAAGATTTAAATCTCAAAAAGCTTGTAGCCTGTATTACAAAAAAAAATTGGCTGCGTAATTCCACCCCAAGGTATATTCATTAACTTTACTTTTAATATCGAAAATTTATAATTTATGGTCGATACGGCCTAATTTGATTGTGGCTCAGCTGCGGCCAACAAAATAAATACCTGTTAATAAAGAGAGGTTTAACTCGCTTTAAGCTCGCTGCCCTCAGATTGTTATAAGGAAGTTTTCCGGCAATAGACAATATTATGTTGTGTAAGTAAAAAAAAATATTTTATCCGACTGCGATGAATACAAAAGGAAGGGTCATAATTTTTGCAAAGTATATAATATTAAGTTTATAATAATTTATGCTCTCTTAGCGGCTAAACTATTTGTTGAAATAGCGGTGATATTTTTGTTAAACTTTTTTAAATATAAAATATATGATTATGACAGATAGTGTGCGATATTTGGTGTAAAACGCCTGTTGCTTACTTGTCGCAATATAAATATTCCTCTTGCCGGGTAGGGCATGCTGGGGCAGAAGCTTGCATCTTTTGGGCGATTTACTTAACTTGTAAGTTGTACGCCTAAACCCGCTGTTGCGGCGTGCCCGGACTACATAAAACATACATTACGTGATAATACTTTATTACTGTGTAGTTATTTACAATAATTTGTTTAAATATTTTTACGAGTTTTTAAACTAAGTGGATAAAATTTTCGTGCGATGTGTTTTAGGTATTGACCTAATAGCCTAGGAGCGTTAAAATCCTATTTTTTTTTTATTTTTTTTTTTATTTTATTTTATTAGAAAGGAACAGTAAACAGCTACACTATGTACATATAACTATAGCATAAACAAAGTACAATAATAATAATAGTGTAGCCCACAGCACTGTCCACAGATTTCTTATATTATATTTTACTTAACAAAAGCTAGGATGGCTACTAATCATGCACCAGATATCGCTGACACTACATTAAAAAAACTAGTTAAAATATAACAGTAACAATAAAGTAAGAGCCACTAAGAACTAAAAACTAAAAAGTAAACAGTAAAGAGAAATAAAAAATATATATATAAAAAAAATATAAAATATATATTGACTGCATTTGAAGAATAACAACAGAAATGACTACTGTAACTACTAACATTAACTACTACTAACATCTAAATTATGTTACACCTATAGTTAACACCTATGTTAACGTTTTACAACTTGTAAATCGCTCACATAAGTGTATGATATAAACACAATCTAAACTTAGATAGAGAACATGCAAAAATATCAATGTGCTCGAAATAAATGTTATATGTCTCAACCATACGTCTAATTGGTGAGCGTTCTCCGCTGTTAGTACGACAGGCACCCACAGCGAACAATTTGCCTGCGCGCACCTGTCTTCTATGGACAGTTCTGGGGACCGCGTAGCATATAACATTATTGAGGTCCAGACAGTCGTACTTATTATGTATAATGTTATACAAAATCATGCCTTCTAACTGCTTACGTCTATCACTGAGTGTCAGGAGTCCGTATTTACTGAGCAGTTGGGAGTAGGGTAGATATGACTTGTGACATCTGTAATGCATGGCCCGAAGGAACTTAAATTGGACATTCTCAATTACATCTATGTACTTATTATAATATGGATTCCAGATAGGCACTGCATACTCCAGCTGAGAACGTACCAGTGTCTTGTATAGGCATAAGTATGAGGAGGAATGTTTAAAGTCATTGGTAGCTCTCATTATAAATCCAAACATCTGATACGCCTTATTTACAATTTTATCAACATGGGTTTTGAGACAGAGTTTTGTATCAAGCAGAATACCGAGATCTCTGACACTGTCCACGTTCTTTAGAGGCTTATTGCAGAGTGAATAGGTAAATCTAATGACCATTTTATTTTTAGTGAAAGTAATATAATTACATTTGGGGATGCTTAATTTCAATTTTCTAGCTAAACAATATGCTGACAGTCTGTCAAGATCCTCCTGTAGAAGAACACAATCGTGTGGACTCTTAATTGCTCTATAGACTTTTAGATCATCCGCGTATAGAAGAAATTTGGAGTTCTTAAAGCAGTTGCCGATGTCATTGATGAATAGTATGAAGAGCAAGGGACCTAGAATAGATCCCTGTGGTACGCCTGAGGTAACATGGGAGAACTCTGAATGATAACCATTCACTACGACCCTTTGTACGCGGTTGGTGATATAAGAGCGGAACCATCTCAACAAATCCCCTCGTATACCGTTGTATGCAATTTTGTCGAGTAGCAACTCGTGATCCACTTTGTCGAAGGCCTTTTGGAAATCCGTATATATGGTGTCAACTTGTACACGATTGTCGATGTTATTAAAAAGGAATACAGAGAAAGTTAGTAAATTGGTGGTAGTTGACCTATGCTTCACAAAGCCGTGCTGTTGTTGTATAATAGCCTTGTGCAGCACAGGATATATCTCATTATGCACCAAGCGTTCAAATAGTTTGGAAAGAGAGGACAATATTGATATCGGACGGTAGTTTGAAACATCTCTCCTGGAACCACCTTTATGTACTGGAGTAATGTTTGCTTGTTTCCAGAGCTTAGGCATCACACCCTTCTTAATACATTTGTTATACATAAGCATTAGAGGCTTACAGATAGAAGATGCAGTGTTCCTCAGAAAGTATGGCGACAGACCATCAGGACCAGGGCCCTTGCTTGGATCGAGAGCTTTGAGCGCAGATCTAACTGTGTCTTCACTAAAGTGAAGGTCAGTAATATGTATGTCATTTGAGGCGGTTTCTGTGGGTTCTCGTATATTGAGCGTGGATGACACTGGTTCGTATACAGATGAAAAAAAGTTGGAGAACATGTTACATACGGATTGAGGATCGTTTGAGGTATCTCCGTTGAGTTGCACTTGTTCAGGAATACCTGCTTTATCCTTACTGTTATGAACGTAGACCCAAAAATCTTTAATATTGGTGTGAATACTATGTTCTACTGATTGAATGTACTTTGTAAAGCTGCTTGCACACATTTCCTTAAAAGTTGCTCTGTATTGTGAGAATTGCTCATAATCGGACAGATTTTTATATTTTTTCCACTTGATCCAGAACTTCTGTTTTTTTCTAAAAGTTTTAATAAGGGTTTTTGAGAACCAGACAGGGAAACCAGAGGTCTTGGTTGAGGCTCGGGGTGTATGAGGCTTAATAATATTATCAATGTAATTGTAAAATGTGTCAAGAGCATCATCGGGGTCCAGAGAACTGAGGAGCTGAAACCAGTCTGTATTTTCAATTTTTAGGTTAATCTCATGATAATTAGATTTATAGAAGTTATATTTCTGTAGAGGTCGCCTTTTCAGGGTAACGGTATGTACATTGAGATTAACTTCACATGTAAAAGGAGGGTGAAATTCATCAACCGGAAGAAGTGGAAACAGAGCAGCGGAAATTTTACATGTGGTATTACTTAAAATTAAATCTAGAATATTGCCTTTCGAGTTGGTAATATCATTGTACTGAGTGTAGTCAAGCAGTGCCATAAAATTAAGTAATTGCATACTATTGGTACTTGTAACCCCAGAGTAAATTATACTGGAGGATGTTGAGGGTCCTGGAATATTCCATTTAATTTCCGGGAAGTTGTAATCACCCAAAACAAGCGCGTATTCGACGCCCGGCTGGTTCAACAAATCTTGCAGATATTCAAAATGTTCTGCGTATACGTTGTTAGTTGATCTAGGCGGTATGTAGGTGGCGCTAATGACATGGTACTTGAAAGACTGAGTACTGGGCACTTGAACTTGTATGTGCTCAATAGTATTAGATGTAAAATGAAAAGAGGTAACCAGTTCCGAAGATTTGAGCCCACGCAGCACAGCAACCAGGACACCCCCACCATCACTCTTCCCAGTACAAATTCGATCACGATCCCGTCTGTATACAACATAGCGTTGGTCAATGAATTCATTATTATTAATTTCGGATATAAGCCAAGTCTCCGTAAGAACTACTATATCATATGCACTACTCAGGATGTTCATGTACAATGTATGCAGTTTAGTACGGATACCTCTACAATTTTGATAATAAACTGTAAAAGGCCTATTACTCATTGGGTCGGAAGTTAGTAACAAAAAAGATAGTATGTTGCGGAGTATTGGATTTAAACAAGGATTTCAAACAGATGTCAATGTTGGTATCATTTTGTAAAAGGACAATCAAGTTTAAGTAAAATAATATTATTTTATCAGGGTTGCAGCTAGCACAATAAAACGGGACTCTGACTATCAGTTTTATTAATATTAAACTACGCGACATATTTGCTATTACAAAAATAAAATAACAGTTATATTTTAACTTATTTACTAGTACAGATATAAAACAGCAATAATATTCATACATGGTTTTATCTGTCTTGAAGGCAGATTCCATAAAGCAATTATACAGTAATATTATGACACTAAAATTGAGATACACTATTATTATATAATAATTAATACAGCTAGAAAATAATATATGAGAAAGACGCAAGTTACAAGTTCTTTTAGTTTTTAACAAATTACATATTATACTAGGTATCCTAATTACCATTATTTTTGTTATGAGTTGGTTGCGAGGCGGCGCCGGAATTCCTATTATTTGAAATTTTCTTGAAGTCCATTTCTGTACGTATTGCAAAGGCAGGTACGTCATCCCGCTCGCGCATAAGAATAGTGGCATTATGTACCCAAACGTATTTATATTTATGTTGGGCAGCAAACGCCCTAGCCCTTCGAAATAATTGCTTTTTTTTTAGAGTTAAATGTTCATTCATATAAATTTTTGTAGCTGAGTTACAATTAAATCCTAAATGCTCCGAAGTAACATTTTTAGTCTTCCTGAATGCAGCCAGTAGATTATCCCTTAGAATGCGCGAAGACAGCTTCACAATTATATTTTTAGGCCTATTTGTTTGCTGGTGCGCATGTGGAACCCGGTGGATAGAGATTATATCCTTTTGTGGGATCAAGAAATTAATGGTAGTACCAACCGACTCCATAATTTGCAACAAGTTTTCATTGCGTAATTCGGGGACGTTACAGATTTCTACGTTGCACTGTCTTGCTTGTTGTTCTAAGGAATCCAACTTCAGTTCAAGGGAATTGATCGTTTGTTCGGTTTTTTCGGAAGTCTGAAGCTTCGTCTCAACGATCTGCGTTTTGAGATCGTTTTGTTTTTCAATATAAAAATCAAGAGAAGTTTTCAGGTCTGTGACATCTTTGTTAATATCCAAAACTTGCTGCTTTAGCCTATTTTGTTCTGTACGAATTGCGCTAATCTCATTTCTCATGTCACGAAAAGAGCATAGTACCTCATTATTCAGTTTATTGATGCTGTCATCAAGTTCATTGCGCCAGCTACTTACTTTACTTACTTTACTTACTATTTAAAATATATTTAAACTACAATGATTCTATAGGTCTACCAAAATATGACGAAAAAGTGAGAAAATAAATTGACTCAAGCGATACCGGGGAAATTGGAATAAAACATTTTGATCATTTTTCTCCTTATAGCGGCTTCTGTGTGTGAAACATGCAAATATAAAAATTTATCCAATGATCAAGGATATTTTTTGAAAATCTACCATCAAAATTTGCCATCAGATTCTGATAGACCTATAGTATTTTGTACTAAGTATAAGCAACGTTACGTATAAGCTACGTTTTGCAACTCTGTTGCACTGGGGTTGAGATTATCGAACAGGCACAATTTCCAGGATAAAAATTCGGATCCCTCAATCTTTTTCCGGAACTCAAAGTACCTCTATTCCAAATGTTTTCTACATGTAACATGGTTTAGGCTTAGAAAGAGAACAAAAATTTCGTGTACTTTTGTTTTTTTTATGGAGGTAACTAAATATATAGTAGTCAATTACTTAGTCCTAGACAAGTTTGTATAAAAATATATCCTAGAACTTAACGTCTACAAAAATGTTAAAGACAATTTCCCTTTTATTCAGATTCTCTTTGTTTGTAATTACACAGGCGAAGTAATTAATGAAATCACATAATGAACGAAGTAACTGTGCCCCCCCCCCCCCCTCCACCTCAGACACGGAGACAGAAACAAATGAATATAAAGTACCCGAATTACACCTAATGATGTGTTTGATTGGAATTTTTGGACCATCGAGACATTTATGTAATGGTGCCTAGAGTAGTGTCAGGTTCACCACGAAGGAAATTGCTTGCGAATGTAGGCAGTATAGAGGCAAGAGACAAATGAATATTGGTTATCTCTAACGAATGCGACTTATTGGCACACTGTTTTGGGTTATATTTTGTAATGTTGATACACTTCAAAGTAAATTCAATGTATATTTAAAGATCCTTCTACTAGACGACTAAAACTGAAAGTTTTCTACTGAACAGTTACTTAATGTAAAACAAACTAAAATATATGAAAATGTAAAACAAGTGTGTTTTAGTTACTAAGATATCCTCCGGTTTACAGCATAGCAACACGCACAAAACTCAGAGAAACCGCAAATCTCCGGATAAAAAGCAAAATTTTGTACGTAACTTTTCCAGAGTATCCTTAAGAATAAGGCAACATTTTACAAGTTATATTTTGTTGTAATTTGCGTAATGTGAGTCATCCGTAACGACCTCCTCGAGACGTCCCGACTCCCGACCTCGAGGCGCTCTCCTATACCTTGTTTTTACATCTTGAGACATCATTTTTATTTAAGGTTTACTTGGTATTCGAGGTGGTTTTATATTTAAATCATATTATTTAGGTTTATCTACTATTAAGTTATATAAATTTACTAAAGTTTGGAATCATAAAGTTGAGAGATAATGTCAAAAATATGTACACCAGAATCTGATACTTACCAGGTATTCGATGTGTGATAGCAACATCTATCCAAAAATACTGTCGTGTGTATGGATAAGCAGACAGACGGACAAAAGGCTATTTCTTGAGTTTAGTTAAAACTTGACTTTAGTACTACATGCTCTATGAAGAGACTAATAAATTAAAGACCGTCTTGAGACTTACAGCTGATACTGGATATCAAACTTGGCTGAAAGCGTAAGCCAAGTTTGATATTAAGCAGGAGTGTGAGAGCGGCTTACTAATAAACACCTAAGTTACAAAATATGTCGTGTAGTATTATTAAACACATAGAAACGGTTCTATGTGTGTAAAATAATACTAGACGACATCAGCAACCCCTTTTCGTCTAAAGTCGTTTATCGCGTGGGAACTGTACATTTTTCCTGCATAGCCCTATGTTCTTTCCCGGGATTCAAAGTATCTCCATACCTTAGCAAAATCGGTTCAGTGCTTTGGGGCGTAAAGAAATAAGAGACAGACCGATAGACACACAAAATGATCATTCAAATTGCGGTGCAGCTGTAAGTATTCTGTAAATGTCAACGACACCATATAAAAATTCAATCCGTGGCCCATTTCGAAGTTCTCTCGTACATTATGTGAATATACAATAAACATACAGCCTATTTCCATATTTATAGCCGGCAGTATGATGAATAGCTCCCATTTCCATGAAACTACTATATTTTCCCTCAAGAAAAGGTTGATTGTGTTCTGATGGGTGGCCTTTAAGAGCGGCATATGTGGCTTTTGCTAAATATTCTTTTATATAAAAGTTGCGAATATTGGTTAACCGAAAAAACATTCGAAAGCGGAGTTTTTATTCCGAACCGAAAACGTAATTTTTTTAAACTAGAAGTGATATGTTTCAACAGCAATATTTTACAATATTAGTAAGCTGGCTATCGAATGTAAAATATAATATGAAAACAGACATATTATTTTCATACAATATTCAGATAACGCTATAAACACGTAGCTACAAATCGCTGCTAAGCTCACTGAACCTTAGTATACCCGGTAAATGCATTAGAATGCATTTACCAAAAATATTATGTAGCGTAACAAGCAAATTTCGCTAACAATCAAAACTCGCTTTTCTTGTGGCCCGTTTGCTCTGCAAGAGCCTATGAAAGCCCATTGTATTTTTGATAGTTTAGCCTTAAATGTATGAAAATTGATTTTCATTTATGAAGGTTTTGTAAAGGTTGCCGCTAACGGCAGCGCTTTGATCGTCAGCTGTTCCAAATTATTCGTTCGAAATTTATTTACGTTTGAATTTGTTAACTGTTTAACTATTTAATTTTCAAACTATTGATTTGCCTTTGACCATGAAGGTATGCTAGGATTTTGATTACCGAGTGCTAGTGATAAAATTAAATAACTAACTCAAAAATGCGCAGTTTGCAGGAACAGATCCTGGCTATAAAAATGTCCCTAAGATATTCTATAAGAAGATTTTTTTATTTTGTAAAGTACTTGTTTTTAAATATTTATTCATTTTGATGAATAAAAGTTTGCTTTTAGGCCAATTTTTTAATACTTTTTTGTCATCAGAAATCCAATTGATGTCCGTCAGGAAATGACAAAACGAGAACTCGGATCTACGTGGGCCACGTCTATATACCTACGTGAACAACGAGCCTACTGTTGGGCGAAACGTGAAATACGTTTACGTTTTCCATTTACGTGAACGTGGCTCGGGGCTGCAATTTTTCAAAGTTGCCAAACGCTGCGCCTCCGAGCAACTTTGTAATGGGAAAAGAAGCTTATTGTTGATGTTCCGGTCTTTTACTAGACAATATTCTATCGTATAAAAGTTTGCCAAAAAATCTTTTCTAATATTATTATAAAGAGGAAATATATTATATATATTATATTTTTTGGTAATTTTTTCTGCATTACGAAAAAACTAGATAAGTACTAGTTAAGTGAAAAAATTCCTATTACATTATTCCTATTACTCCCTATCCCTCCTAATATAAACCTTCCCTGGACTTACTAATTACAATATTTCAAGACTAAAATTAGCCAAATCGGTTTAGCCGTTCTTGACTTTTACAAGTAAAAATGCTTTTGTAGTGTTTATACCCAACGAAATAGGCAGCTATGTATAATATAGTTGCTGTTAAAACCGACCAACTTAAAACTGCGGCCCTTAATGGATATTATTGGAAAGGAAAACTTTATACAACACTGGGTAATAGTCCGCTAAAGATTTGTAAAAGATTTAAGTACATTGAAGTTCGAACAGCACTTAGATAGCGCAAGTTGTATTGAGAAGTTTGAGAAGCGTTCGGCTTCAACAGATAAGGTCAGCTCCGGAAGTTGTACTTCGGGGCACTCGGTGTTCTTTGTTGTATAAAAATAGAGCTAAGTAATAAGTGTAGATTGTGTTTGTAGCGAATAAAACTTCTGTACCGAGTTTTAGTCATGGATGCCTTTGATTTTCGATAGCAAAGCTCGAAAACAAAGTGTAAAGTATAGCAAAATGAGGCGTGACAACTACAAGTGACTTTTTATCTCCTACAAGATGAACACCCGAAGAACTTTGTATCACTTTCCTTATATAAATTATAGTATTAAATATATTTCCGTTGTCTGGTACCTGTAACACAAGTAGTCAAGTATCTACTTCAGATACTTAGCACGGGGCCAGACTGACGTGGTGTGAAGCGTCCATAGATATTATTAATGAAAATGATTCAAATCGGTTGAGCCCTTCTCGAGTTTCAGTGAGACTTACAAAATTGAAATTATTAAATACAGACGATCTCTTTTAGTTGGTCCCATGATGTCAAATACATAGGCGATAAGTAAGTAATCTTTAGCGAGTCACCTTCGTCGACAGTTTTTCAAGATTAACGTAAAATGTGCTTACTGTATAGCTTGGGTAATCATGGTAGCGATCATCATGGTTTTTATCATGGCACAATATTAGGAATGCGTGTTGTACAAACGCATACGATTTTGTTTTCAAACTACCTCATGAATAGTAATAATATAACCGAGTAAGCTTTATTTTCTTACCTATAAATAACTGCCTAAGACCATACTGCTTAAGTAAACGCCACGTAAGAAACTCAAGCAACAACGTAACAAACTTCCATAGCTGGACATTAACTCGTTAATCCGTTAATCGTTAATTAACGAAGTTAACATTTTGATTAACGGATTAGCTTTTAAGTTAACTTTTAGAAATATTAACGGACTCGTTAACTTCCGTTAATATGCAGAAGTCCGTTAATCGTTAATCCAATGCCTGCTATTTATTTACCACACGGCACCGCGGCGCGGGCGAAATCAGGTTCCTGAGACAGGTATGAAACGACAAGAAGTGCGCGTGCCGGGCGGGCGGGCAGCGCGGCGCCGCGGCACGGCAGCAGCGAAACAAAACAATACTAGATACATTTTCAGGCGCGTGCGAGTGAGAAGAGACTTGTTTCGTTTTATCATCTAATTACTCAGCGCCGGTGCTTATAGACAGAGTGATTTGTTAATTGTTAACTATTATAAATCATTTGCATGTTGATAAAGGAGAGTGCAGTATAATTTAGTTTTTTTTTATTTTATGAAATAAGGGGGCAAACGAGCAAACAGGTCACCTGATGGAAAGCAACTTCCGTCGCCCATGGACACTCGCAGCATCAGAAGAGCTGCAAGTGCGTTGCCGGCCTTTTAAGAGGGAATAGGGTAATAGGGGAGGGTAGGGAAGGGAAGGGAATAGTTGAGGGTAGGGAAGGGAATAGTTGAGGGTAGGGAAGGGAATAGGGTAGGGGTTAGGGGATTGGGCCTCCGGTAAACTCACTCACTCGGCGAAACACAGCGCAAGCGCTGTTTCACGCCGGTTTTCTGTGAGAACGTGGTATTTATCCGGTCGAGCCGGCCCATTCGTGCCGAAGCATGGCTCTCCCACGTATAAAAGTTAGGTCGAATACAATAATTAAAGAAGTATTTTGTTTTGTCCCTAACATGTTAACTTCCAAAACCTTAAACCAACAGGTCTTGTATGTACACTAACGCAATGATATAAGTTACAACAAGGCCATATTACACATATTAACGGATTAACGATTAACGTTAACTTGCGTTAATTCGTTCGAAATGTAACGCTTTAACGTTTAACGAAGCTAACATTTTTTTTAATTGATTAACGATTAACGAAGTTAACTTTTTGATTAACGGTGCCCAGCTATGCAAACTTCTTACGAATTTTGCTACAGGCGTTTGGGAAACAACAAAAACTACTTAAATAATGTTTCCTTTGCCCCGGCACAAAAGTTAATACTTTTATACAACAAACATAATACAACTTTTGCTTACTGATAAATTTTACTCTTGAATTTATTATTTTCTTTGCACCATTCTACGGTCACTAGGGATTTTGCAACACTTAAAATTACCTTTGTAGTGTATCTTATGATCGTAATAATTAGAAAAATAGCATATTTTATCGCTATATTTAAACGCCAATCAAGGGTCAGGGGTAGGGAATGCAATCCCGCAAGATAATTTCAATCCCGGTATTTCCGGGATTGAACCATGACAATCCCGCTGGATCCCGGTATTTGCGGGATCCCGCAGGTTGATTTTAAACTTTTAAAATAAATCGTTATAATGATACTTGATATACCCCGTTTTATGCTCAGAAAGTCAAAGAAAACAAACTTTGTGGAACACTTTTTTACAGGGGTTTATTAATAAAAATAAAAGAAAACTATTTTTTTTATATGTCTAGTGTATAATCGTAATAATAATAGTTAAAAAAAACTCACTTATTTATTTTCATCTTATAATTAAGTTTTTTTTCCAAATATAGATATAAAATTGAACTCAAAGAGTCCGCTACATACATACAGCCCAAACTCATAAAAGTATGTTAAAAAAGTTAAGGTATTAATTTTGTGTCGTCTGCCAAACGGCTCCTGATATTCCACACTAGGTAGCCAGCAGCTGAAAAAGTTAGCTCAGCTTCCACGCTGGTTGGTACAATTGTCATTAAAAGTGAATTGAAGGTAAATAATTGTTTAGTGGGCTGTAGCCAGTTCACGCATCTCCGCCTGCAGAGTTACACGTATGAATCACGCTTCTTTGTAATCCCGCCAGTCCCGCGGGATACCGCTAAATTTTCGACCGGGATTAGTCCCGCAAAATGCATGCGGGATCCCGGTATCCCGGTATTGCATTCCCTAGTCAGGGGGTAACCACAAGATTTGAATGATCGCCTCTCTGTAAAATTAACGCAAAAATTTATGTATACGAAACGTAATGACATGAAAAAGAGAAAGATAAATTTTTAAAACGAATTTCTAAAATGTACTTTTGTGTAATAAAATCTTCAAAGTATCGGTCATTTGGAACGTAATCCGTTTAATGAGACAAAAAAGACAACTTTTCAAAGCCTTTGTAAATTTGACGAGCACAAAGCGATCCGCCATCTTCTCGGGGCATTGTCGCGTCACAAAATGGCGGCATTTATCTGTCAAAATCAGGCGGGAATAGACAATTCGCGATGTTTTATTCAATTTGGAGCAATTGTATTATACGAGCGTAATAAGTAACGTGAAATATCTTTATTGCTCCTAACTCTTAAGCGATTGTTTTTCGCGATAAGGTAATTTTGTTTTTCGTACGCTGTAATTTTATGGGTAAGCTAAAATTCCGCGGAGGCATTTTC
This sequence comes from Aricia agestis, assembly GCF_905147365.1. Taxonomy (NCBI): domain Eukaryota; kingdom Metazoa; phylum Arthropoda; class Insecta; order Lepidoptera; family Lycaenidae; genus Aricia; species Aricia agestis. The sequence continues at coordinate 14,636,370 of NC_056420.1, forward strand.
CATTATCAACTAAGGTTATTTTTTAAGTCACTGCTTGAACTATTATTACTCTAGAGGCGGTAATCAACTCATTAACTATACAAAAATAACCTTATATCTTATATCTATAAAATAATGCAATGGTATGTCTGTCTGTTTACCCTTCGCCTTTAATCACTGAACCAATTTCGAAACAGTTTGATCTCCGCGAAAGGACATAATACTAGGATGGATACTATTTGTTCGAAAAATGTGTTAATTAATTTTAAGAGTAACAAACACTACCTATTTATGGATATCTTACAGGCTCATGACGACAAAACTACAGGCAGCAACAGTAACTGTGTAGTGGCCAATCAAATCACTGTGTTTTGATCAGCCGAGCAGACGGCGCGGCGGACCGAAGCTAATTCCTTCAGATGAAAGCCTGGATTCCTTACCGAATATTCAATATTACATCTACCGACTTACCGAATATTCAATATTATGTAACAAATTTGTTTATCCCAGTTTAAGAGATTGGAAAAGTATCTACCGATATAATGTTATGCGGCCCGCGTTCGGAATGGGATCAATTTTATTATTAAGTAAGTAATTTCTTCGCATCCATAAAATATTTTTGGGTCGAAATTAGAATAGAAAACAGGTTCTGTATTTCAAATATTATAATATTTAAATTTACTTAAAGATTTTTCATGAAGCAAAAAAAAATAGATGAACCTGTATTAGGGCGTCTAACACCAGAGGTGTAGTTATAATTAAGGTTAAGGTTATCCTCAAATATGGCGTCCATAATGGACTTTAACTAGGGATTTGACAGTTCATTTGACATTTTGTTAAGGTTAAAGTTATAGTTAAAGTAAGTTGGTGCAACCCACCCTAAAATAAGAAAAGTTCAATGTTTTTTTTTTATTATTTTCTCTAAGGATCATGATTTTTACACAATATTATTCAATAATCAACTCTATTTAACTTTAAAACAAAACGTATCTTGCGTTTGACAGATTCAATAGCGTAATACTATACTAGTATATCTACTTCAAAAGTAAAAAGCATAAAAGGACTATCCACGATAAATCTAAGTTACCAATAATCGTAATACGTCAAATACTTTGTCCCGAGCGACCCACAGCCATATACGAGTATCAGGAATCCCTACAAGTTCAGTAGTTCTATAACTTTTATATCATCGACCCGCTACGTATTTGCGTTCCTGACATTCTCCACAAAAGCCTTTTGTGTGGGTGACATTTGGGGGTAACATTTTTCCGACGTTTTTCGCCGAAGGACCCTCGTCGCTCGCTACTTTGATTTTAATTTCCCTCCTCTCGTGGGGGTAATTAATTTTATTTACTGAAACGTAATTTATCTGGGATCATCCTTATGAGAGGCTTCGCGGATACAAATTTTGGTGACGCGGCATAAACTTTGAGTAAATATTTCAAGATTTAAGATAAAATAATATTACTTTTAAAAGTATTTTGCTAACTAATTCGATGCTATCTGGGTAGGTACATAAATATGCGGAAATATGCCTGGGAGCTCAAAGGGCGAACTTTCAAGTGTTATAATCGGTCAGGCCGAAGCATTTCGAACATTTTCGCGCTAATCACAAAATTTTAACGTTTGGTTCGCGAAAAGTCCACTTATCCGCAATAAGTCGCTTGTTTGTAATAAATGTGTTTTAATTTTCTGTAAGCATATAAAGCATTATATTTTGTCGTGTAAAAGAACCGCAAGGCGTGAAGGCGTTACTTCCCGACTGAGCAAAGCTCTCAGTTCTTTGTGTTGTTACAATGTGAGAAATATATTTAGCTTCGAATTCATATTTTCTTTTTGTTATTCTCTTGGAAATAACAAGATTAAGTTAATTTTTTTCACTTATATTGAGCTACAATGTACAAATATGTAAAAATTGTGACTCATTAACATACTCGTAGTTTTTAGAAAGCCCATTTCTGACTGAATGTATAAAAACTATTATAATATCTATATCTTATATATAAAAATGGATTTTCAAATGTGTTAGTCGTGCTAAAACTCGAAAACGGCTGATCAGATTAGGCTGATTTTAGGCTCAAAATATTCGTAGAAGTCCAGGGAAGGTTTTAAAGTGACACAAAGTTCACCGGGACATCTAGTTATCTATACATATAATAAAATCGTAGAGGTAAAATTTTTGTACATTGAAAATAAACTTGAAAGAACGAGTCAGGGGCATGTAAGAAGAGTAGTAGAACACATTTTAACTCTTTTTGAAATTTTTGTTTCTCTGTCTGTTTGTCTGTTTGTACAGGCTAATCTCTGAATCCGCTGGACTGATTTCAATGAAATTTGGCATGATGATACCTTACATCCCTGGTCAACATCTTAGATACTTTTTTAACCGACTTTCAAAAAAGGAGGAGTTAATGTTTATTTTGCTGTTTGTGGTCAGACTTTCAAAATTATTTTTTTGTTGTATACATTGCCCGAATTTGATACCATGTTTACAATAAAATCGGCTAAGTGCGAGCCGGGCTCGCGCACGAAGGGTTCCGAACCGTTATAGAGAAAAAATAGGCCAAAAGTTGTGTTTTTGTATGGGAGCCCCCCTTAAATTTTAATTCTATTCTAATTTTATTATTCATTATTAAAGTACACATATAATTAAGAATTCTGTGAAAATTTCAACTGCCTGCCTGTTGTAATTGTTGATATCGAGCAAAAAAGGCCAAAAAAATCATGTTTGTTGCATGGGAGCCCCCCTTAAATATTTTTTTATTTTTATTTTTAGTATTTTTTCTGCAATCACAATCTGCAATTTCAGAAATCTAGCTATAACGGTTCTTGAGATACAGCCTGCAGATAGACAACGGAGTCTTAGTAATAGGGTCCCGTTTTTACCCTTTGGGTACGGAACCCTAAAAACGGTGACTTGATAAGTAATGGAATTGAAGAAACTCCTCGATATTAACAACGACAACCAAAGTGATTACCAATTCTAGCAAAGGTCGATCTTTTAAAGTTTTCCTAATATTCGTAAACGATTATATCCAAACCCTGGATGGATAATTATGGATATTGACCACTGCGTATCTCAATTCGTTACCGGCCATGGAAATTTTAAAGTCAAACTTTCTAAGTCACTAGTATCAGTCGAGCACATAGGTAGAAATTGTAGAATATGTACGACCGAAGGCAGTATGTTTGAATAAACCTCTCATCATGTTCTCTGGGAGAGTTCTTTCTACCAAGACGAAAGAACTACAATGCTAGACAACCTATAGTGTAAATCTGATGTCTTGTAACTTTTTCGTGTGTAATATAGATCCAACTAAAATAGTCGTAGATGGGTTTCAATTTTCTAAATCTCGATTTTAATTACATACATTCACGCGGACGAAGTTGCGGGCAACAGCTAGTATTATATAAAAATGGATGTTTATTTTTGTTAGTAACGCTAAAACTTGAAAACGGCTAAACGGATTGGGCTAATTTTAGTCTTAAAATATTCGTAGAAGTCCAGGGAAGGTTTAAAAGTAACACGAAGTTCACCGGAACAGCTAGTTATAGATAAGTTTGTACATAACATAATTTAATATACAAACTTATCTACTAGCTACCTGTAAAAATAAGCAACACCAATTATATAATATCTATTTCCCACCAATCTCACGCAAAAAGAAACAAAGTACCAAAAAAAGCGAAGTAACAAAGTAATTACTTAACCATCTCATAACCCCCCTCCCCCCTCTCCCCGGGACTTCCCCGGATGATCCATCACCCGTCGTGTCGGGCGGCAAGATGGATGACTACGCACACAATTTTTCATGTTCGATACAGCCTTAGGTCTTTAGTACTTGAACTTTCATGTTACATTTTTTATTTTTAGATCTTGAAGAATACTTGAAACTTTATGTCGATCTGTTTATAACGTTGCGAAGAGATCTTTATTTACAGAAGAAGATATTATTACACATTAAATTGACAGACTTACTGCCCGCGGTGTTGGCTATCTGTGCTCTGTTCCAATTTTTACTACCTCATTTGAAAATCGCATCGCTTTCTCACGTTGCAATTTTGTTAACAGACTCTAATGGCAACTTTTAAGCAAACGACTTCTTACGTTAAGTGGCCCCTAAGGGTCATTATGATAAAAATATGGAACCCTGGAACACAGGGAACACAAGATAGGGGGCGTTTGGAGGAAACGGAAGTCAGTAGAGACTCTTGGTTACATCAGTATCGGATGATAATGATGACGATAAAAATGCGATTTTTAGAAAAATCTAAGCAAGCGTGAAAAACATCTTCGTCATCTATTTTATCACGTAATTGGTTCTCCTGATAAAACGACTAATAAAAACATCTTGAAGCACCGACGGCCGTGCAAAATCGATAACTTTATCTTAATAGGGAAATTCCTGTTAGAAAAACCACTTTATAAACCCAGCCAATACTTTCAAGGCCCAAGTGCTGCTACAAGCTAAAAGAGCTCTAAGAATAATTTCCTTGGAGCATTCTTTTCTTAGTTGCAACTTGTTTTCGACTTAAAAGGTTTTCTTTGGCTTTCATTGCGGCTAAGCTTACAACAAGAAGGAATTTTTCCAACATTAAAAAACAAGAAAAAAATTTAATCAGCATTTCGTTAAATCCTTTGGCAGTAGTGGCTAGTTCTATATTTTGGTCACAGTATGGTCACAGTTTATAGTGACATTTTACAAGATGGCAATATAGTTCTAGAATCGAGACACGCCAAATTGGACGAAAACCCTCGTAGCTCTGTTCCTAATTTAAATATCACTTTTATTAATGACTTTGACAGATAATAAAAATATTACCGCTGTCACGCAACGGATATATTTTAAGCTCAAATAAACATTCCAGAAGGACGTTTCCATTTATTATTGGGGCATGACAATTTTCATTAATTTTTCGAGCGAATTTTCGAGGCTCCGATATATTGAAATATTGATATTATTAATTTGGATGGTTTTGTATTCTAGTCCATTACTTACTCGGCGATCAAGTAGCTTGAATGTTTAAATAGACGAATATTATAGTAGACATGGTATGTCGAAGCAAAAAGCGTGCCACCTTAAAGGCCGAGGTATAGGTGTTTTGGACTCTTAAGCCCGTCACAGACTTAAGCTATAATATATAATAATATATTTATAGCTAGACATATTTTCTATACTAAATCCACATGCCACAGAAATATATAATATTATAGCTGAGTGTGTGGTCACTATATATATTAATATTCCGAGCTATAAATATATTAATATATATTATAGCTAAGTCTGTGACGGGCTTTATTCATATTTTTTGTAGCTTGAAATTGTTTAAACAATGGACGTAACTTTCTTCTTTCTTGGAGTACGTTACTAGCGTAGTTGAGTTAGCAGTAACTATGTAATTCCCAATTCTTGTCTCCACTAATATGGCAAAGTTAATTAAAAGCACTGAAGTAATAATTGGAGCGCACACCGACGTCTCTGAGGGAGACGACATACCTAGTAGGTACAAGGTGCTTGAATATATCTCTTACATTTACGCGACCTACATTCATGTTGAAAATTTTTAATGTAAGAGCTTTCATCTGAATTTTTCGTCGATTATTAATATAGTAAAGGTAGCCCGCAAATTCGTTGCGCAACAATTACTTTTTTAGCACGGGAACCGTACAATATTTCGTAATTTAAAACTACCCGATTGTCTTTTCCTGGAACTTGAATATCTTCATACTATTTTCTTCTCAGTCGGTTCAGAGGGCCTAGACAAGCGGCAAGCGATTATCGTAAACGCCAACGCCAACGCTACAAAATGTATGGGATTTGACATTAATATTCGCTAGCGAAGCGATGACTTATGTCAAATCGCATACATTTTGTTAGCGTTTACGATTATCGCTTGCCACTGGTCTACTAGGGCAGGCCATTTAGGCAAAACTTTTTCGTTATCGCTTCGTTATAGAATAGCCGATCAATGGAATTGACATAAGCGTTCGTTAATATGACGTTGACGCTCGACTCGTCTTAATAATGTTACGTGCTAGGGTTCGAAGGATTTGGAGAGAAAGACCTGGTGACTCTCTTGAAGACTTTATTAACACTGCACTAAACACTAGGTCACAACACTTAGCACTAAGTCCAAACACTAATCACTAGGTCCAATCACTAAGCACTATCACTGTCCTAGGTCGTAGCCAAGTCGCAGGTTTCACTGGTTCACTCACTATTGATCACTCCGAAATCGCCTTGATGATAGCTCGAAAGGAACTGAACTGCCGGGCCTGCCTGCGGCTCTTTTTATATGGCGAGACGAATTCCAGAAATTTCCCGATTTCACGTAAACAAGTGGGAAATTTCTAGTAGGCTCGGGAATGTGCCACTATAAAACTGCCGTCCTTGCGATAAGTGCAGTAAGTTGAATTTAATTTAGACCTTATGGACTCAGTCATAAGGTCTAAATTCAAACACGCTAACAAATAAAGGGTAAACACGTAAACAAACATTGGACCTTTTTAGAAGGTTCGAGTATGTACTTGCGCACCACGTGTCCGTATACCATGTACCATAACAATAATATTATGTCAATTCCATACATTTTGATCGGCGATTCTCTAAAGAAGCGATCTTGGCTCACCCCCAGGGGCTTTAGTCACGAAGACGCTACATGCAGATTGCAGATAAACAGTTTTACACTTTCGCATTAGTAAAATTATTATGGATTGTTTAGTAAGCGTCCGTGGCCTAATGGGTAGACCTTTGGTTCGCACTCTTAGAGGGTGCAGGTTCGATCCTGGGTGGAGGCGTGTACCAATGAGACATTTTCTGACATAATACGGACGCTCGTACGGTGAAGGACAACATCGTGAGGAAACCCGCACATAGTTGGTCCCAGACATATTGACTAGTTATTCCTAGACTAGACCGACTATGATGCGAGAATGCCGTATGCGCTTGGGCAACCATACGGACATTTAAAAATCTTGTCCCAGGCACTACAGTATTTGAGGAGTGGTTACTTCGCTCTGAATAAGTATACTGTATAAATCATCCACAACGGATGAAAAGGCCTAGTTTTTTTTTTAATTGATTATTTGGTAATATAAATAAGAAAGACATTTTAGCATAACAATTCAGCCGAATTCTTTCGTTGTTGATGAGTAATGACATTTTATGATAATAAAAAAATTGTGATAATAAAATGGCGGGACTTTATTACGTTGTAAATTATGCGAGATAGGAATTTGATAATTATAAGAGCCTTATTGACTAATGATGATGGTATTTTATTACGGACTGCGGAGTTCTGAGGAGCGCAGAAATTTTGTCTGACTATTTGCTTTGAAATGTTTGAAAATATTTTGAAGATAACTGTTTTTATTATGTCTGTCTTTTATGTAATAATAATAATAATATCTATGATTTTTTTATGCGATATATGCAAACGAGCAAACGGGTCACCTGATGGAAAGCAACTTCCGTCGCCCATGGACACTCGCAGCATCAGAAGAGCTACAGGTGCGTTGCCGGCCTTTTAAGAGGGAATAGGGTAATAGGGGAGGGTAGGGATGGGAAGGAAATAGGGGAGGGTAGGGATGGGAAGGGAATAGGGTAGGGAATTGGGCCTCCGGTAAACTCACTCACTCGGCGAAACACAGCGCAAGCGCTGTTTCACGCCGGTTTTCTGTGAGAACGTGGTATTTCTCCGGTCGAGCCGGCCCATTCGTGCCGAAGCATGGTTCTCCCACGTATAAAGATGCTTGAGGATGTTTCACACCACGTCCACAATAGACATTATAATTCTGTCTACTCTGCCACGTCAGTCTGGCCCCGTGGTAATACCTGAAGGACTTGTGTTACGGGTACCAGACAACGGAAATATCAAAATTAATACTTTAATACTACTTATACATTTAGATAGATAGATAGATAGATTCTTTATTGCTCACATTAACTAAATAATACAATAATGTTTCTAAAACTAAACATAACAAAAAACATAAATGTGTGCAAGGGCGGCCTTATCGCTATGAGCGATCTCTTCCAGGCAACCCTACGAGAGAGGAAAATTTAAACTAAAAGTAGTAGGTATGCGGGGTAAAGAATACGTCAGCTAAATTAATAAAAAATAAATAATAATAAAATAAAAATGACAAGAATATTAAATAAATATAGTTTACAATTGGATATCAAACTGAGCAAAAACGCTATAAGTAATGTAATGATTGTTAAAATAAATATATTTTATAGACTTACATTCTACTTGTAATACATACTTACTTATTATATAATATTCTAAATAAATAAAGACATTTATACCCATTATAAAATTAAACAAACAGTTAATATCAGCAATTACCGGCAAGAGACCTTACTCCTCAGATGGATATGTAGCTTTGATTTAAAAGAAGCTAGTGACTGCGACTCGCGAATCTCTAGTGGCAGATCATTCCACAAGTAAGTGGCCTTCACGGCGAAAGGATCCGCAAAATATCCCGACTTTGTAAACGGTGCTAATAGTTTATTATTATGAACAGATCGTAACACACGCTTATGGTCTGCACTACGATACTGAAAGCGATCCTTAAGGTAGGGGGGAGAGCGGGGATCATTAAGGATATTATATAATAGGACCAGGACATGCTCCTCCCGGCGGAGTCTGATGGGCAGCCACCCGAGTTTCTGGCGAAATTCAGTGACTTGGTCGAACTTGCGCAGTCCATATACGAATCTGATGCAGATGTTTTGTAATCTTTCGAGTTTATTGAGTTGTGCTTCGTTGAGATCTATTAAACAAACATCTGCATAGTCGAGGATAGGTAGAAGTAAAGTCTGCGCAAGCTCGATTTTAGTCTTTACAGGGAGTAAATTTTTCAAGCGATTTAGTGAGCCCACCGCCGCAAAAAACTTTCGACTGGTTTCAGAAATGTGATGTGACCATTTTAAAGTGGAGTCGAAGTATACACCCAAGTTTTTTGCCACCTCATTACAAGGTAAGGCTACATTGTTAAAGGTAATACTAGGCAGAGTATCATAATTAGGCCGGTTTATTTGTTTCGAACTACCAATAACAATAATTTGAGTCTTTTTGGGGTTGACCATCAGACCATGGCCCTGGCTCCAACGAAGTATAGTTGCAAGATTCATATTGATAGCTGCAATTGCAGACTTCAAATCATTTGCAGGTGCATGGGTGTAGATTTGAAGATCGTCTGCATAGAGGTGGAAGAGGCAGGTGAGGAGCGGAGTGAGGAAATTAATAAAAAGGGAGAAAAGGAGAGGGGATAGGACACCACCCTGAGGAACGCCAGCTGCAATATCACAGTAACCAGATATTCGATCATTAATTCGTATACATTGCTGCCTACCAACAAGATAGCTACGAAACCACTCCATCACAGGATCCGAGAATTGAAGCGCACCTAGCATAGCAATGAGGATGTCGTAGTCCACGGTATTAAAAGCATTACTGAAATCTAGCAATGCTAGAACAGTAAGTTGCTGGTTAGACATGGCAAAGCGTATGTCATCAGTCACCTTGGTTAAAGCAGTCACAGTACTATGTCCCGGACGAAAACCAGATTGGAAAGGACTAAGCAAACCATTGTAATTTATGAAAGAATTTAATTGCTGGTAAACAAGGCGCTCGAGTACCTTCGATAGGAACGGGAGAATGGAAATGGGTCGGAAGTCAGAGGGTAAGGTTGGACATTTGATTTTGGGAATAGGAATAACTGCAGCTTTGCGCCAGCAACTGGGAAATGTGCTGGAACTAAGGGAGAAATTAAAAATATGACAGAGGACGGGGAGTGCAACGGGTAAACTGAGAATGATCATTTTTCGGCTTATGCCATCAACGCCCTCGGCGTTCGATTTAATGCTTGCTATGGATTTCTCAACTTCCTGGATAGTAACGGGCTTAAAAGCGAAAGGAGAAAGCGGAGGGTCAGGTGAAGGAGAATGTAAAATATCATTTAGGGACTGCTGTTTGACGGAGGCCGGAATAGGACAGGTAGAAGTGAGGTGACGATTCAGGCCATCAAGGTCAAGGTTCGGCGAGGGAGAGGACTTTGCTTTTCCGATACCCAGGGAGTTGAGAAATGACCATACTTTCGCTGGATCGCCGTTACTGACCGATGAGTGAATATGGCGACGCTGTGCATCCCTGCACAGGCGATTACTTATACATTTATTATTTAAGATTTTTATTATATCATACACATATTTAATACACATCTATGACCCAGGAACTTTGAAAACTTATTGTTCCATTGGCGGGATTCGAACCCTTAACGGGAGTTAACAATTTATTTTAATTATTTATTCCTCACAAGATGTTGCCCACAAGTTTGTTGCGTCGTTTGCTGATCGCCGAGAAACGGCAGACTAAATGTATCTTCATTATAAATCTCAACAGACACACATTTAATCTTATTAGTGTGGATTTTAATAAACATAACGTCAAATCAATCCATAGTAATATTATAAATGCGAATATATGTCTGTATGTCTGTTACCTCTTCACGCCCAAACAGCTTAACCGATTTAGCTGAAATTTGGTATGGTGATACTTTGAGTCTCGAGAATGGACATGGGATACTTTTTATTCTGAAAAAATTTACGGTTCCCGTGCCATAAACGAATTTTGGCGCGATAGAGTTGCGGGCATCGTAATCAATAATTCGCAAAATTAAAACAGAAATTAATTAAAAGCGTTTAAACATTTCATTAAGGCTGTAGCACCTGGCCGACTGGCAACAGAATGTAGGCTATAGGCCATTTGACGACAAATTGAATACGTTTTTAGGTCATATTATAAGCTTTGAGGCTAAATGGGTCACGGGCCTAAGCACTAATACCTCAATTAGCGAATGTGGAGCAGGAATATAAAATGTATTTAGTTGACAGCTCAAAAAACAGAGCTTAAATACGGCCGCTAAATATAAGGCACATCGGAAAAAAGAGTTTGGTCGTTTTTTTTTAATATTGGCCGGTAAAATCAGTAAAAATTGTAAAGACATCCTAGTCGAGGAAGAAAGTCATGTTACACTGTTTATAAGTCAAAAACGTCTGAACTATTTGGCACAAAATTGGTGGGGACGCACCACAGAACCAGGAGTCGGACATCCATACTAATATTATAAATTTGAAAGTGTGTCTGTCTGTCTGTTACCTCTTCACGCCCAAACCGCTGAATCGATTTTGCTGAAATTTGGTGGAGATACTTGAGTCCCGGAAAAGGATATAGGATGATTTTTATCCCGGAAAATGTACGGTTCCCACTAATTTTGGCGTCTATAATCTAATATTATGATACTTTTTACCTTTATGGGATGTGATATAAAATGTATTTATACGAGGTATTACTACCTCCTAAGTCCTACCTACCCGGGCTACCCTGTGCCTGCTGGCTACTTGTTTCTTGAATGGCCCTTTTAAAAATGCATCGCGACGCCTTGCGACGTTGCAATTTAAGTTGAACCTTAGACAGAAACTATCAGGTTGCCTGCGTATAATCCTTGCCTGCACGCCGGCTTAGTGCAATGGAGCCTTTACGGTGTTTTTTAACACCCGTTTACTCGCCGCTTATCCACTTAGCACTGTGTTGCCAGCCGCCCAACGGTGGGCTAACGTGGGGGAGGTGGGAAGTGGGGGAGTGAGGAAAAGTCCGCAACACTTGGCGCTAAACCAATAAATCTTGTGCGGTGACCACACGTATAGTTTAGTACGGACAAGAGATCTAAGAAGTTGGTTTATTGTCTAGATTAGAATCGGCCAGAATTTGGATTTAGTAACAAACTTGTTATTGTAGAAAATATAAGAGTGTGTAAAGAAGCTAGTAAAATTTTAAAACCGCGGTAGAAAGCCACGTTTACAAATATTTGCCAATATTATGTCGTCGAATTAGTTATTCATTAGTGACAGTCGAATTAGTTATTCATTAGTCACTCATTAGTGACATTTTGCAATGGCAAAATGTCACTAATGAGTGACGTTGTTAAGATTTTTTTCAGGTTACAATAATTTAAGTCGTCATGGTAAGAAGTGACAAAACTCTCTACCCTGTGATTTCTACAAAGGCATAATATTATCCTATAATTTCACAAATCATAGTCACTGGAGCCAGGCACTCGACTATCGACCCAGTGCCGCGGGCTTTGAGTCTGTATTTGCATAACGAAGGCTAATGCTACTTGCTCGGTGTTAGCAGTCAGCAGGCAAACTGTTGCCTTTACGTCATTGCGAAATCAAAATTATGGAGTCAAGAACTAACTGCATTTGCGCTGTCAAATTCTTTTCTTTATTACTCTCATACATACACAATAGAACAGCCTTTCCCAAAGTTGGCGATAACCACAGAAAGATAACGCCCCCTTATAGGCGCTTAAGGTCTGAAGGAGGGCGGTGTGGGACCTAGAAAAAAAATGGGGGCGTTGTGTTGAGGCTTGGAGGGTTATTTCATCTGGATACATTTTAAATTGAAACAATGGGGGCGCTAAAATATAATTTGTTCTGAAAATGGGCGGCAGACAAAATAAGTTTGGGAACCTCAGCAATAGAACAAAGTACGTTTGGGGTAAGTCGTCATTACACAGATATGAACTACCTACCTTGAGGACTACAGGAGAGTATATCAGGCAGATTATAATATTGTACTAAACTTATGACTTATGAGTATAATGATCAGCGGAGTAATTGATTCGTAGACAGGTTGAGGACCCTCGTAAATTTGGTCGAGCTATGTGAAGCCCAGACAAATCACGACCAAAATTGTCTCGACATTTAGCCCGATTTAATAACGTAGGCCCGCCTTAATAATTCAGTTTCTTTTAAAGCACACACTTAACTGCAATAACATTTAAAATTCAAATTTCATTTAAAGCTAATTTAATAAACGAACAATTAACAAAATGGCGTATAATTAACAGGCTCTCAACACTCGCAGCGCGAACTCGAGCACTTCGCGAGTCTCGACTCTCGAGTCGGCAAACAAACAATTGTTTCTAACGACTAATAGGAATTATTTACTTGTTATTTTAGCTTTAATGGCAAATCATAACTTGAAATTATGCTTTACCGTGTATATATTTTATTGAGAGTAAAATACACGGGTTTGATAAAGAGATATGATAGCAGAACATTGCATAGCCCGTACGTGTTAAACTTCTTCATGTCGTACGAATGACTGTACTAGACTTAGCTGAGATAAAGACTCTCCTAGGTAATTCATTGACTCATCTCTATACCTTTCATTAATATGAAGATGAAGTAACCATGAAGATGTGACAGAGAATTTTCAGACAGACACACTATCGCCTTCATGGGCCTAGCCAGGCTTGGGCTCAGGGTGGGGCAGCAGTCAACCGACCAAAGCGGCAGGAGCGCTGCTGGTAAAGGAAAACTGTCAAAAATGACGTTTTTGTATGATGGCAGCGTTAGTTCCTTTTTTCGCCACGTGCATTTAAAGCCTTGTCGAGCTGTATGGATATTATGATTGTAGTTAGTTGATTTTTTTTTATTTAGTTAGGCACTATAAAGGTCAGAGCCAGGGTGGGGCAAGCGCCCCAGCTTGCCCCAGTGTGGCTACGATCGACGAGATCATGGGGATCGCCTTTACAATATTGCGAAAGGGATTGAATACTGGTGTAAATCGTATTTTAATGAAGTCGTAAATTCAGAAACAGTCCATTAAACGGGTATAAAGACAGTTCCCTAATCCAGGTTCAACGACCGAGCAGTGGGTCAGCCGGGGAGAGGGGGGAGGGCTCACGCACCTCACAAATTGGCCTCACATTATATTTGGGTCGAATAGCCTATTGCGAGCTATTTCACCACTCTAATGCGCTATTTCTTGAAGTGGTATGGCTATAAGGGAATATAATATATCTACGTGATCTATTCAGAAGAGTTTATCAATGTAATTTTTATATGTTATGTGTTTATGATACGAGTACTTGCAATAAATACATTTGACTTATTCATTTATTAGGGGACAGAGATCTGTATATAGCTCCTCTATACAGAGGATTTAGAAATTAGTAGATCTTGAAAAAGACAGGTAGCGAATGCAAATCTCGTGAGATTGGGCTCAAGCGAGATCTTACGAATTTACGAAAATCAATCTCGCGAAAATTAAATTTCATACCCTCTCTGTGAGCACATACCTAGAAGCAATTGAAATGGCGAAACAGCGATCACGTAGTTTATATGTTGCTATTACTAGCAACATATAAAAAGTAAAGTTTGTTTATCTTTCTGTTACCTTTTTACAGTAAGCCCCAATTTCACCAACGACTATTAAAGCTAACGCTCGAATTAGTATCACGTCACCTCTTTCATTTTTCTTATGAATGAAAGAGAAGATATGACATTTTAACAAGCTGTTAACACTAAGAGACGTTGGTGAAATTGGGGCTAAAGCTGACAGATTATATTTGTATTGAGATAAAAGCTCCTTCAAGAACTTTTGGACCCCAAGAACGGACATAGAATAGTCTTTGTCAAGATTATCAAGATAAAATAATTTTCTAGCAATGTTGGCGCCGCCACATAATATTCTTATTTTGTTTATAACAATTCTTCGTTGCAAGCCGTAAGAACATTACTTCACTGCTAATTCAATTATAATCCACGTGATTATCATACGCGTTTTGCATCCACAAAAACGATGAAACTAGACACTTCATTGACTATTCATAATTTAAATTTTCCGCTTTTACCGCATAATGCAATAATCCCAATTAAAGTTTTTGTTGTGTCTGTTGTGGACTGTTGTGGTTATGAAAACACGCGAATTAACAATTATTGAGCTAAAAGATGCCGAAAGTGCGCACGCGACGATGTCCGCACGTTGTAAATAATGTTTTGTTTGAATTTTAATTATTCACATTTAGCTTAATCTTTATTTTTCACACGAAAACCTAAATAAAAGTAGTGTCAGTGTAAGCGAGAAACCCATTATATTACAGAGTTTTTTAACGTCAGTCAAAATCCGAAAATATAGGAAATAATGAAATAACAAAAATGCTACTAGAAGTTGCAAGCTCGATTTTGATAAAAATTAGGTGCTAAGTTTTTTTGGAAAATCAATATCTGTAGATTAGAATCGACCAATCGACCCATTTTAAAAAGAAAAACACACCATATTTGCACACTTTACGCTATATTTTCAGTTTCAAAAAATCAACTGGCGTTGCTGATAAGATACCATCATTACCAACATCATCAAATTTTCATAATCATACATGATCTGGCACTTAATAAAATGAAGTTTCCGCTCAACATTACCAAGAAACTAACTGTAATTACTCGACTCACTGAGCAAGCCTCTCGAAGACGCAAGCGCTGTGCCAGCACTGCCATCGCGTCACTCGAGCCAGCGCTAACAAGCCTATTAGTGAGGACTGTTGAACTAAGTAGATAATGTTACAGTTTAACAAGCTGTGCTGTTACGGTGGCTTTGTCAAAATGCCTTAAATTTGCTCTAGTATTTACATCAAGGCAGCTCAAGTCTTGACGTAAAATAGGTTTACTGGAGCAAGTTTTTTTATATTTCATTTGCCATCAGGTGCCGCTATTTAGCGTCTATCGTGTTTTTAAACAAATTGAGATTAAAAGATAATCGACTCTATACTTTACTATGGTATTTGCTTTAAATTCAGGAAATTCTTATACATTTGGCAGCTGCTTTCTATCATGGCGTATCCATGATAGTAATAATATTCCCAAAGATGCAAAAGAATTTCTGTATGTCTATTAACTCCGTATTCTTAAGTAAAGATTTTTTTTTAAATTTAATCCCTCGATCGCGGATTCTTGGAAATCTGTTTAAAGACCAATTAACGGCTAAAACTTACATGCTGTATTTATAGAAGTAATTAAACATAACAATAAAACATTTTGCACTACCTACATCACTAGTATGAACTCTTATAGAGCCAACCATAATCCGGTGTTTTACTCCGATTATAATGTGTTACTTTTAAAGGAAAGCTACATTACTAAGTTATAAAGATCAAAACTACCACAATCCGCATGCAAAGTATTACGTAACATTTCTGTATTCACTTAGTGCTAGCATTTGACTCCTCTCAGGTCTCAAAGGCGCATTGTTGGAGAGCTAAATTGTTTCAGCGAAATATATTACTGTGAAAAAGCCTTTTTATTACAATTTGGATCACTGCTCCCTTTGTTTCGACTTTCAAAAGATAATAGCGTTTAAACTAGTCTTAGAGAGTTGGAATTGCAACTTATAATTAAAATTGTCGAAGAGAATTATTGTGCAAACACAAAGTTTTAATTGCAAATAAATTTAAAACCTAAAGAAAATGTATATTGAATACTTATTTATTTTATACTTATTTACCTTACTTATTTACTATTGAAAATAATTGTTTCATCATCATTAAGCTGCAGACAAAGTGACCATATAGCATTATATCGCTACATTAGGGTAACACAACATGAAGGTGCAATGTGTGAGGTGCAGTAATGCCTTACAACGAGAAGTTTTTAGGGTTCCGTACCTAAAGGATAAAATTACCCTATTACCAAGAACGTCCGACTGTCTACAACCAAGCTATATCTCAATAACTGCGATAGCTTGATACTAGACAGCTGTAGTGGAAATGTAAACATTTCGTGAAGAGATTACGATTCATTAGAATTTTCCACACCAAAACGCTGTTGTTGGATATCAGCTATCGCCAAAATATCTTAAGGCGAGGATAAACCCCAATTTGTTATTCCGCGACTTCCGGTTTACCTAGTTCCAATATAATAACGAAGTTTTAAAAAATATGAGATATAAAGCACAATATTTAAAATATCTTAAACCGTAAACATTTTAATAAAACGTAATACTTTGGCTGTAATTAATTTACAAACTCACCTCCGATAAAAATCTATTTCATCGAAATATAAGTATTAACCAGGATAATTATACATTTTATTTGAATAAATTGTTAGTAAATCTTTATTAAAAATTCTTTAACCGAACAATTTTGTTTTTTAATGTTTATTTCCAAAGATATTTAAAAAAAACATGAAAAATAGAGAAGATCCGCTCGAGTGACTACAGTTTTATGCTAAGCTAAAATGAATCTTATTGCGATGCGTATACGCTTGGTCTTTGGTTGTGTGCAAAGTTATCGTTTTGGATTGAGATTAATCCCCGCCTTAATTTCGTGCTACACTTTTGAAAAGAGATAAAATATAGCTGTCCCTTTTTTATGCAGATGGGTACAGACAACACGAAAAAAATAAAGGCCCACAGCAGGAGATGTTAAATATTCAGTGACGCGAGACAGCCTGTATTGAGATTAACATTCGCTTGTAGATTTATTACACTCTCTCCTGATTTATTCTACCTTCGAGAGGACCTCTATGCCGTCGATATAAGAACCATTTTGCTGTACACTGGGAGATGAAATTACGTACACGAGTATTCCATTATACGCATATATTTTGGTCCTTCCTGTGAATTGTTTTGGACCTACAATTTATTGACGCGTCGAATTAGTCTGAACCTGAATAGGTAACGTTTTGTTATATAATAAAGGGGGCAAATGAACAAACCCGTTGGAAAGCAACTACCGTCGACCATAGACACTCGCAACATTAGAAGAGCTGCAGGCCGTACGCTCTCTTCTTAAAGGTTTGCAGATCGTATTGGTCTAGAAATACTGCTGGTGACAGTTCGTTCCAGAGTTTTACAGTGCATATTTTTCGCGTGGGGCGATGGCGAATATTTTCAGGAGGTATGATTCCGAACAATTCCTCATAGCACTCCCCGTCATACAACCGATAGAGGATGCAGAGTGAAGCCACATCTTGGCGTAATTCCAAGGGGTCCAACGTGAAAGAACTGTAGACATTAGGCAAGTAAAGTAAATTATAAAGCGAAGATTAGGATTGTTCAGTTCGCACCTTGTCGCGTGGTAATAGTTTATTAGTAGTCCTTTTATATTTCTATCTCACGGTGAAAGTCTCCTATTGATATTTTGTTAATACAGCTTTTTTTTTTTTTTTTTTTTTTTTTAGGAGGGGAAATGCATTACGCATCCCCCGCCCCCTCGGGGGAAGGGGCAGGGGTATGTCGGACTCCCTCCGGATCACCGAAGGTTTACCGACTAAAACCCCCCCATGCCCTCATCAACGCCACACGCGAAGGAGCGGGATCGTTGTCGCACCGCGTCCTCCGCAGCGCTTGCCGCTTCCGGCACCACATAATTGCAGTGGCCTATGCCACCGCCTGCCTTCACCGAGAGGCTCCCCGGGCATCAGAGGAGCCTTTCTCCTCGGGGCCTATGTTGTGGGCGGTGATCCCCCGATCAGCCGCCCACAGGCCTAGGCTTCCACCTCCATGGCGGGGGCGTTCTGACTCGCCCCTGCCTCATCGGCTCCAGGCCGCTTACGCAGCCGAGCCTTAGAGGGAGCCTTCCTCTTCCTCCTCGCGCCGGAGGGCAGCTTTTTCGCCGCTGTTATGCAGCCGCTACCTCCCAGCACGTGGGCGCTCTCCTTCCCGAGCTCTGCGCAGAAGAAGCAGCTTGGCTTCTCCTCCGCGCAGTCGGCGGCCTTGTGCCCCGGCTTCCCGCAACGGAAGCAATCTCCGCTACGGTCCACCAGGGACTGGCAACTCGATGCCAGGTGGCCGGTGTCTAAGCATCGGTAGCACCGCATTGGCCTCGCGGCCAGCAGCACCACCTTTGCCATGACCCAGCCTACCTGCAGCCGCCCAGAAGTTGCTAGCTTCTTGGCAGCCGCCGTGGGGACGTGAAGCCACAAGCTCCGCGCGCCCCTAGGGCCCACCGTCATTCTGCCCGACCTGATGTCGGTGTCCGGGCAACCGCCTTCTTTTGCCGCCGCCTTGGTGACATCGGCGGCGGTCGCTGCGTCGTCCAATCCTGAAACGAGCAGATCCACCCTTTGGACAGGGCGAGCGATCCTCACTGCGTCCCTGTCCAGAACCTCCCTCAACTTGTTCGCGAGGGCATCCGCTTTCAGCTGGGCGTCCTCCCCGGACACTTCAAGTATCCGGGCGCCCGTCCTCGCTAGCCGGAATCGAACCTTGTTGCTTCTCTGGCAGATTCCTACCGCCTCAAGGTCGATCCGGCTCGTCGCCTCCTTGAGTATGGAAGCGTACGTCACGCTCTGGTTCACCCCCTTCTCCAGCGTGAGAGTAATGGCGGCGGACCTTCGCGGACGCAGCTTCCCCTTCTTTTTTCTCTTAGGGGCTGCCTTTTTGGCAGCTCCCTTTCCTTTCTTCTCTTTTCTCCCCCGCGGTTCCACAGTGGACCACGAGGGGTCAGTCGCAGATGGGGCGGATGTTCGTGCCCTCGTCTGTTCAGCCTCACGTGCGGCCAGCGACTTCTTCTTCCTCCTTTTCTTCCCTCCTTCCTTGGGCGGCACGCTGGTGGCGGGTGCCTGTGATGGCCCTGCCGCTTGCGTTGCCGTCTTTTTCTTCTTTTTAACCGGTAGCTTGCTTGCAGCTACCAGTGGTCCTCTTTCAACCGGCGCCTCCACCGCTGCATCTGAAGCAAGCGGCGGCCTCCGCCTCGGCTCTGGTAGGAGACGATCCTCCAGGCCGGCGAGTCGCGCATTCAGCATGTTGCCGAAGGTCTCAATGTTGGAGCGTGAGACCTCCGACAACAGCTTCTGCATCTCGTCCGTGGCGGGCTTGGAAACCTGTCGCCGCAGCTCCTCTAGCTCCCGGCGCATGTTGCCGATTTGCTGTTGGAGCTGCTGGTTCTGCGCTTCCAGAGCCCGTATCTCCTCATTTTGGCAGCGGCCCCTCATGTCGGCGACGGCCTCCTTTATGTTGGCGACCGCCTCCTTGAGGTACCGCTGAAAAGTCCCCTTAAGGTTGGAGGATTTGCTGGCGACCATGGAAATGGTCTCCAGCGACTTCTCCACGCTTGCGCTCAGCGCCGCGCTCGTCCTCGCTGCATCCTCTGCAGCCGGTATGGGGCTTTTGCGAAGGGAAGCTCGCGCCTCCCTCGCTGCCCGAGCCGTCTCGGCGACTTGCTCCTCAGCAAGCAGCCGGAGGCTCTCCGCCTTCTCTCTGTTGTAGTCGGCCTTGGCTTTTGCCATGCCGACGTACTGGCCGGTCGTAGGGGGCCGGCCTCGTCCTCGTTTGGGTGGTACCGGCGCCGTCACCTTACTGGTAGACGGCACCAACTCGTCGTCATCTGGTAACCTCCTCTTCAGAGGTGTCGAACGTCCAGAGGTTGCGGGCAGCTCCCCGGAGTCCAGCGACATATTGCTGCCGGACGCCGAGTAGGAGACCTCGCTGTCACAGTCGGTGGAGCGGTCGCGAACCGGACGGCCAAGTAAGCAATCCAGTCGGCGCAACGCATCGGACACAAAGACGTCTGAGTCCTCGTCAGTTATGGGCTCCCTGGCCGGTGCGGTAAGGTGCACCGGCTTGGGATCCGCGCGCTTCTTATCGCGCGCCTTTTTCTTCTTCCCCTCCTTCTCCTCCTCCCTCCTCGCAGAAAGTGGCCCCTCCGTATACACGGACCGCCCGTCACCCGAAGGTGACGTATGGGATTCCCCGGCCCCGTCGGGACCGAGACCCACCCGGAGAATATTTTCTTTTCTGCGCTTGTCCATACTTCAAACACCGACACCCCGGGTCGCGGGCTCTCTCTCGGCAGTGAGCTCTGCCATACACGCACACAATCACACACGCATACCGGCGTTCAGCCACCCCTCCCGTGTCACCGTGAAAACGCTCACGATGGCACGGGGGAGGTGCCCAGGGACACGACGTGGACGGACCGGTATCGCCCCCTTGTTAATACAGCCTACGAAGTGAAATTCGAGTTTTGAGAATATGTCCCGTGAGCTCATATGAACATCAATATCGAATCAAGTTTGAATCGTCACGTCCGCGTCTGTTTCAACTTTAATTATTCAGAATTATTCATCCAATTAAGCTCAGTGTGCCGCTAATTATGCCATTGTCAGCTGTCGTCGTGTCAGTGTGACGCGGAGTCAGTGTGACGTGGAGTC
Organism: Aricia agestis; assembly: GCF_905147365.1. Lineage (NCBI taxonomy): Eukaryota > Metazoa > Arthropoda > Insecta > Lepidoptera > Lycaenidae > Aricia > Aricia agestis. The sequence goes on from NC_056420.1 coordinate 14,657,357, forward strand.
AGTGTGACGCGGTTTCAGTGTGACGCAGCGTCACTGTGACACCTGTGACGCAGTGACGAGGAAATGGGTCACTTGGCGACAGCCTGCCAGGTCAAGGGTCTGCAATACAGTTTTGTTGAAATTAATGCTTCATTGTTGAGATGTGAACCTTCAGGAACTTTTGTTGGTAAACGGTGGTTTTTAGGTTTTCATTTTCGAAGGGCAAAAGGGCACCCTATTACTTAGTACCTTTACGTACACTGTTTGTCTATCTAGTGAAGTAATATTAGGCAAATATACTCATATTGATTACAAGTTATCAGCAACTTTATTACGAGTATACCCAAAAATGATTTGTCGCGCGCGAGTAACTTTTTAAAGTGATAACTATTTCTTTACAGACAAACAGACCGGCACACTTTTGAATATTATTACATATCGATAGGCCAACAAAATCCAGACAAAAAAACTGGTTTGGTTGCTTGATTAATTATTATTTATTATTATTACTCGTATTGTGTGACTGTAGGTAATAATTATAATGTTATACATTTTATTACACAAAACCTATTTACTAGGCTGCATATAATGCGCGTCTATTGAGCCGTTATATTACGGAGTTAAATCGTGGGTTACGGGTATAATGACGCGCCCCGACCGCAATTTCCGGACTCTTCCGGGAAAATGAAGCTTTGTATGAGAAAATGTTACGTACAGGATTTCTTGAGTTAAGTTGCAGCTTTGTGATGCGTATTGTTGCACACAATTTAGTATGCAATCAACCTTTACTTTAATGGAGATATTTTACTAGATACCTAGTAAAATATCTAGATACGTAGCTTTTTAAGGAAAATTGGCAGATATTATGCCTTTAGTCCACTGACACTGCGAACTGCAAATTATCTGCGAAACCAATGTGAAGCTGTAATAGAGCGAGATACAATATAACGCATTGTCGTGTGGCGGATGAGACAGTATAATCGGTTCGCCGCTGTTTCGCAGTTCGCACCGTCGGTGGACTATGGGCGTTACACATTATTGGTATTTAAAAGTTGAATTAAAGTTTTTAAGTAAAAATGAACAATTTCCTTCAAATAATTTCCCTGGATCTAAGACACCAAGTAAATGCAGTGTAAATGAACATGCCTACATTAATACTTGTTATATTGTTTCAGGACTGCTATCATGGGACTCTGGACAGCACCAGGTGGACTTGGAGAAGGAACTGGCCACCCTCACGGCGCAGGCACCCGAGGGGGAGGAGGCCAGATATGGTACGTACCACTTTTGGACTATAGCCTTTTTTTACATGGGGAAATGCTTTGTGCATTCCCGGCGGATTGGGGACATCGGCCGGGATATGTGGGACTCTCCGAGGATCTACCCACCAAAACCCCATGGTGCTCCCTGCCTAGGCATATAGTTCCGGGCACGATCAACCCACCGTAACTCTACCGTCTCTACCGTTACAATATAGCCTACACTTTAAGGTTTGCGCTCTCTTATCATTTTGAGCGTAGCCAAACAAGTTAGAATCAACTCATTTAATTTAATATAATGCAATAATAGTTCGCAGTAAGTAGGCAGTAACTTTGCATCGTATTTTCATTTTTTTGTGCGTGTTAACTATAATATTAACCTGTTAATATTAGTTAAAATATAATAAAATTATATTAAGTGACTAATTAACAAGCAAATATTACAAAAAAGGTTTGAATTTTTGAAACTAAAACCTACATTTTAGGCGAAACTCGAGACGCGTCGAGTAGAGAATTTTCACTTTTTAAAAGAGAATATAAAATGTGCTAGAATTTAATTTCAGAGATATTAAAATGTAACCACTTCAACATTTCGCTCCAGAGAATTTTTCTTTCTGAGACGCTCCTAATTAAAAGCGGTCCAATTTTTAAAAAGATTTATTAATCACTGTAAGTTTAATAGAACAAATATTATTATTGATGGTTGAGGTTGGACATTGAATTAGTATTTATTTGTTGCGCGGGAACATTTTTTGCGGTAAAAACTACCTATCTATCACAAAAGTGATAAAAACTTGGCAACTTTGCATCATTTCGTGCTAACTGCTATCATAGCTCACAGTGTCAAACGGCTCTGTACTGATGATGGTACAAAAATGTATCAAAGGAATATTCTCTGGTGTCGGCATTTTTTGCGAGACGACACCGACAGTCGACAGGCGACACTCGCGCTCAACAGCCTTCAGCTCTTTGAGACGTTTGCGACTGACATTTTTCGTAATTTGAGACTTGAAATAATTTTCATAAATGTTTTATAATGTTAATGAGCATCATTGTTACGGAGTTTCAAGGCAGGCAACCTTAATTTATTTCCATTCAATTGAGAATAATATTGTCTTCTATACTTGCTGTATATTTTAATTATTAAATGTCTTATTAGTTTCATACAATTTTTTATCATACAAAGGTGAATAAATTGCAATGACTTATAAACAAGCAAGCACATGTCAAAATCTTTATTAATATATTATTATTAATGTTAATTGTGTAATAAAATCTCTGTACGAGCGGCCGAAAAGCGGAGAGCCGAAAATCATTACTGCAAACACAAAATATGATGTTCCCTCCCTGTCATTGTCGATAGGTACATGTCTCCATACAACTTCAATCCTTTACCTCCATTCGGTTAACCCCCGAGCGCAGTGGGCCGCGAGAGATAGGCCGCTATTGTGAATTCACGGCCGTGGCCCAAATACTTCAAGGCCGAAACCCATCAATATTTATCGTCTCCTTTATGTCCTTTGTTTTAAAAGTGAAACGAGCTGCTAACACAAATCATCTGGAACACATTTTCGCATCATTTAATACTTAAATAACCCGCAAACAATCTTTAGATAACGTAAGTAATAAAATTATTTTTTAAGTCAGATTTTTGATTAAAATTTATTTGATTATAGTGCAATTTAAAAATATATTATATTATAAAAGTATATTAATTAAAATGGTAGTTTGTTACTGCAACATCCATCAAAGCCAGCCGAGTTTTGGAATTGAGTTTTCAGAATTTTCATCAGCATTATACCTGTGATTATACTATAAGAATATACGTCTGATAATGTCTATTCTTTGTTTGCTGTTTGTTTCTTTATTTAACTTTTCTAGTGTATTTTATGTCTGTGAAAACTTGTAATTGGCCTTCCGGGGTTATTTTAAAACTACTTGTTAATCTAGCTGTAAGTTTTCCTAAATAAATAAAATAAAATATTGGTTCTCTTATATGGTTGGCATATGCATTATGACACATATTATAAAATAACATTTTTATAATCATTCACCAGATATCGCTTTACAACAATCACAAATCAACACACACACACACTCCAAACAAGGGCCTACGACAATGTCAATATCAGGGTTAACATTACGAGGAAAATTATAGCTTTATTATCGTTCACGGTCTCTTATGGTCCCGATAAATTTACGGTAACTCCACTTTATTACTTAGGAATAAAGGTCAAAGTGGTACACCAGATTGGCGATGGATAGTCATTGAAAAACATAACTCTGAAAGAAACATTATCTTAATGTGTCAATCAAATAATAATAATCAAAATGTGATCTACTCACATATTATTTACTAGAAAACGCCCGCAACTCCAACAACATACAAGCGTACATTTATCCGGGATAAATATTATCCTATGTCCTTTTCCGGGACTCCAAACTATCTTCATACAACATCAAAATCGGTTAGCATGAAAAGGTAACAGGCAGATAGACAGCCAGACAGAAATACTTTCGCATTTCAAATATTAGTATGGATAAGTTTAAGTATCAAAACTATTATCAACATTAATTAAAAACCTTGGTTGACAATGCGAATAATTAGGCCTATTGTACTGAAGTAGCCCTAAAGCTAATTTTAGCGAATAAGCCCTTCAGACGAACAATAAGACCACAGTTTAATATTACAGCCCTTACCGAGCTGAAGTTGTTAGAACAATGCGAGCCATTCCGAGACCCGCGCCTCTATTCACTCTTATACAAATGTTTTATGCCGCGGCATACAATTGAAATAATGTTTGTAATTTAACTACAGTGGAGGATACTGTTTATACTAAATGCAGTAACATGTTTGTATACCTACCGTTATGACTAGCTTTTCGCTATTGAGATTTTTGGTTTTGGACTAGTTTTGGAGATAGATAGAGCACTTTGAACCTCGGGCCATAACAATATTTCTCATTTAATTAGAATATAATATTATTTAGTTGCTGACAAAAAATACTTTTTAGAAGTTGTCTCGCAAACTTCCTGATAGATGTACCTTTTTTTATGTCATAAGGGGGCAAACGAGCAAACGGGTCACCTGATGGAAAGCAACTTCCGTCGCCCATGGACACTCGCAGCATCAGAAGAGCTGCATGTGCGTTGTCGGCCTTTTAAGAGGGAATATGGTAATAGGGGAGGGTAGGGATGGGAAGGGAAGGGAATAGGGGAGGGTAGGAAAGGGAATAGGGTAGGGGATTGGGCCCCCGGTAAACTCACTCACTTGGCGAAACAAGTTCTGTGAGAACGTGGTATTTCTCCGGTCGAGCCGGCCCATTCGTGCCAAAGCATGGCTCTTTCACGTATAATACTCTGTACCACAAAGTATTCAGTATTTAATACAGGGAAAAACCGAAAGCCGTTCTTCACAAAAATGTAACGAAAACAAATAAATTATAATAACATTATGATAGAATTACGTAAAATATAGTCAAAATATACTCAGAAGCCACTTAGCTCTTATTTCAGCAACACAATACTTTATATTGACCTAAATATCTCCTCTTATAATTCGGCCCCTGTATAAATATTAACTCCCTATACCCCCTCGTAATATCTCCACATTTAGTCTATTTTCGTCGCTAGTGACTGACAACCATTACTGTGTTTGCGAAACCTAATAGTGCCTGGGGATTCCCCCCTTCCCTCCTCGTCCGCCATCTTGGATTAGGCATATTTACTAGTCACTTTCGGGAAAGGAGCGAATTAGGTTTCTCGTTCTCGAAAGTTGTTCGTGTAAATTGTTTAATTCGAAATACTCGTTGAATTTGGAAACAAGTGAAAACGAAGTTTCTGTTTTATAAAACTTTCCTGTAATCCATGTTTAATTAGGAGTATTTACTTGTTTATTAGAATTAAATTTAAATTTACTTACTTTTAAATTTCTTACAACAAAAAATATTATATAAAGCACACTTTACTATTTGGAGACAATTCCCAAAAATGATTCCATGGTTATAGATTTAAGGCGGGGATTAATCTCAATCCAAAACGATAACCTTGCACACAACCAAAGACCAAGCGTGTACGCATCGCAATAAGATTCATTTTATCTTAGCATAAAACTGTAGTTACTCGGGCGGATCTTCTCTATTTTTCAAGTTTTTTTAAATATCTTTGGAAATAAACATTAAGAAACAAAATTGTTCAGAGGACATTTTAATATAGATTTACGAAAAATTTATACAAATAAAATATATGATTGTCCTAGTTAATACTTACATTTCGATGAAATAGATTTTTGTCGGAGGTGAGTTTGTAAATTAATTACAGCCAAAGTATTACGTTTTATTAAAATGTTTATGGTTTAAGGTATTTTGAATATTGTGCTTTATATCTCATATTTGTTAACACTTTGTTATTATATTGGAACTAGGTAAACCGGGAGTCACGGAATAACAAATTGGGGTTTATCCTCGCCTTAAGTAAAACAATCGTGTATTCATCATTGAACCATAACTCCTAGTAAATTATTATTTTAGTAGCTATTCAGGCTGTAACGAAATTAGGTTATAATACTTTAGGGTGTGTATGGGTCCCCTATTTAGAATTTGCCGTGAAAATAGCAGCAAGCTGAAAGAGTAACTTTTCTTTTCATCTTTGCATGGAATAATACACACCCTAAAGTATTATCACTTAGTTTTGTTACACCCCGTATAATAATAATTATTATATCCCATATTATATTACACTGGATTTAACTTATCATATGCAGACATATGCGTGTGTCAGGTGACAGAAGTGTCAACGTGTGTGGATAATACTTTGATGAGTTGAGCCCCGCGGAACTCCACACACATTATACTAACAATATCAGCATAATACGCATGTATAGCATGCATCCATATCCATAATTCCATACTAATGTGAAAGTGTGTCTGTCTGTCTGTTACATCTTCAGTCTTCACGCCCAACCCGCTGAACCGATTTTGCTGAAATTTGGCAGGGACATACTTTCCGCCCTAGTAAAGAGTTACATTACATACAGTCCCGGGAAAGGACTACTACGCGCAATAAACGAATTCTGTTGCAACGGTGTAATTGCGGGTCAACTAGTAAAAAATCACAGAATCAAGGAGATATACGGTAAAATTATTTATTAAAGGTGATAAAAAGTATCACGCAATATAATTTAATTTCCAATGGAGAATCCTGTGATAATAATATGAGCGCGGCGGTAAGTCCTTTCCACTTGTGCTAATCCGACCGCTCCACTTCCATTAATCACGGTGGTAATCCCCCGGCCCTTAAATTTCCAGCTGTAACACAATGCAGGTGTTAACGTACCTTTATTAATGGTGGAACGGTGTTATTGTGGGTATACCTTCATGGATTATGTCTTTGTTGTAGTAAGTCTCTCTCTTTAAAATGTAGTGATTAAAAACATCATTAAAGTTGAGTTAAATTCTTAGTTTACGTAAATATCAGTTGACTTAATTTTTAAGAGCCCAAAGGTACAAGTTGGAAGCCGGCTACATAAAGTTGCAGCATTTCTATGTTCATATTTCTATGTATGTGTCGCTAGCTTCGTATCGCTAGCTGCGAAGGGTATTTCATAGAAACACATACAAACCGACACGTCGTCTGCGGTTGCTTCATGTCGTCGGCTGCCAACCGGCACCTGCCATCCCACTGATGAGCAAAGGCCTAACCCATATCCTTCCACTCCTTCTTCCATTTCAAACCTCACCGTAGGCCAGTTTGGCTGGTATTTATCGAGATGATCGTGCCATCTTTTTTGAAGTCGGCCCCAGCGGCGTCGGCCATCTTCTGATACCCAGTCTACATAAATACTGAATATCATAGTTATTATTATTTGTTTGGTTCTGGGGCTTAGAAAATTCATTGCTTATTATAATGATAATATGACACTGATTTCTGTACCTGACAAGGTACCAAACTAAAGGCACTTAACATTTCATCTACTATTCCACCATATTTCATAAAAAACAAAGGTTAAATCGATGTACGTTGTGTAGCCAGGTTATCTTATATCTTAAACTTAGTATATAGGGGGTTTCGGGGGCGATAAATCAATCTAGCTAGGTAGCTAGGAATCATTTTTAGAAAATGTCATTTTATTCGTGTTTTATCGAATACCGAGCAAAGCTCGGTCAAATAGCTAGTACTTATTGAAATTATAAATTTAATATTTAAAGTATAGCACTAATTTAAAAGTGCAATAAGAAATGCGCCTTCCTTCAAGTTGTTGTACTCTAAGCAGTGACCTATAAACTTGGTGGATACCGCTCGGCGCTCGGTTTTATTGCTCGCTCGGGCTGGTGTGCTCCGAGCTATGAAACTTGACACCCGAAGCCTTTTGCAGGTTTAGATTTACGCTTAAACTTTACGGCTATTATACACGTTATAGTCTGAATTTGCTTTGAACTACTGGGTAATTTAATTATCTTTTTGCTCAATAAAATAATAACTTAGCGAATACATTATTTAGCACACATACATATTTTTCAACATTATATCAATTAAAAAAAGACAAGAAAAATGATGCAAAGGGACTGCTTATTTATGAAAATGGTTACGGCCGCATTTTCGTACCTACTCAAATCTCTCAACAAAGATTGTTATTGATGCAGCTGAAACGATGATTCGATAACAACGCTGAAACTTAGAAATATATTTTCAAAATAATGGACGTCTTATTTCTAACTTTATTAAAACAGGTTATCAATGATTTAATACAAAACAAGTATAATACTTAACAGTATATCGGCTGTTATCCATAAGACCTGATAAACCCAATATTGTTGTCATCACCAACTTCTTCATACCTCGTACCATACCTTAAGGCCGGTAACGCACCTGCAGCCTTCTACTGCTGCGAGTGTCCATGGAGTAGTTGGTTTTCATCAGTTGACCCGTTTGCTCGTTTGCGCCCTTATTTTATAAAAACTTTAACTCACATCTGTTTTCAGGAGAGCGACTGATCCAGTTCGCTTCGGAGAGCCTGGTGACGGAGATCCTCATCCATCCCCAGATGAACACGCTGATGCAGTGCATGCGCAACCTGCTCAGCTCCTTCACCCGACACAGACACCTCGTGCACGCCGGCTACACCTGCGCCGGCAACGGCTCCTGGATCATGCAGGTAAGGTGGTGATGATGACAGAGCAGGTGATGTAGTGGATAAGATAATGTGTAACAGATCAACAGATGAAACTGCAAAGGAAAGGTGCAATGTTCGACTTTAAAATCTATTTGGTGCAGCGAGTAGTTAGCGAGAAGGGTGCGCGCTAATGGTAGATCAGCCATATTATGACAGGTCGAAAGTTGTTGGTAGATATTACACACGTGCTCCGAAATTACCCTCTCCGGTTTCATCAAGAGATCTTAAAATTGCAAGGCGTTGCTATACAGTACAGAGTTAGGCTAGATAGCGGTATAATATGAACGTTTAGAAACATAAAATGTAGGGTCGTAATAAAACCTGTATGCGTTCAATTGCAATATCGAGTTGGGTATAATACGCTCGATGAGGGTTCAAATGAGAATAAACGCTCTACGAGTGATATAAAAATACCACGTCTATTTATAATGAAGTATAAATACAGACCGCAGCGCAGGAGTTATTTTCGTCTACGTCCGTAGCACGTACGCTACGCTCGTAGCACGTAGACGCCGTAGCACATAAACTCTTCACGTAGCACGTAACAGCTACACGTAGAAGTTGAAGTGCTACGACGTAGAGCACGTAGCTACACGTAGCATATACGTAGAGGTTCGTAGCAGTCGAATATATTAATATTATGACGTACATGATCAGTTTTTCATCAATCTGATCCATCAGTCTGGTAAATATTGACGGAAAACTGATCGTGTAACCCACGGATCGATGGACTGATCATTTGTTAATATGTACTTTTTATAACCATCAGTATTCCGTCAATCAGATTGATGGATCAGATTGATGAAAAACTGATCGTATAACCTACGTCTAAGGAATACTAGCTGACCCAGCAAACGTTGTTTTGCCATATAAATTATTTCTTGTTTCAATATAAAAAGTAGATAAAAACCTATTCTTAGGCCTAACCAATTTACATGTGCAAATTGTCATTAAAATCAGTTGAGCCGTTTTGGAGGACTTCGCGCACAATTACTGTGACACGAGAATTTTTAAATATTAGATTTGGAACATTTTATGCTACGATGAAAACCGTAACCGGTGGCAAAACAAGTAATAATCAATTTTAAGTTTCGGTTTGGCGAACCCAGGTCGCAGCACCGTTGCGCACGTTCCCTGTAGGAAATTAGCGTTTTCTGCGTTAAAAACATAATCAAAAACAGTGTTCTACAAACCTTACTTGTATAACACTGTTTTTGATTATGTGTTTATTTAAATACTAACACACTTTCACATAACTTAGTATTTTTCACTCATTAAAATGCACTTTTTCATCTACCGTCATATAGTTAGCGTAATATGCTTCATATTTTCTCGGAAAACGACGTTGAAAAATCTTTAGAAATAATTCAAGTAAGCAAAATGTTATTGAAATATGAAAAGGTAGTGCAAAGTATTTTATAATGTGAAAGTTGTTTTACTCGGAAAATTGCAGTATGTGAAATTGCAATTTTCCGAGTAAAACAACAATGAACGAGAGCTTAAAAACGACGTTAAAATCCTTTCTACTTTATTAAGCGAACGTTGCTTTTCTGACGTTATTGTAAAACAAAATATTATGTTAAAAATAGTTGCGGTTTTCAGTACAGTTCGTGCTGTTTACAACTGATTAAAATATGTTACGGCAAAATGGCAAAACTTATATTATATTAGTTTTAGACTAGAAAATTAGATGTAGTAGGAGCAATTTTTCTGTTATTTGGCACAGATAAGAAGTAGACCACGTGAAGGGTCATAGGTTATTTTTTGTGGACTAATTTGTCTGTGAAATATCTAATTTACGCAGGTGAAGCTTCGCGGAACGTTATATTTCGCGTGGTCACGACATGACGCGTAAACGGCTGGACCCATTTCGCTGAAATTTGATATTAAGATACTTTGAGGCCCGAAAAAAACATAGGATACATTTTGTCCCGGAAAAATGTACGGTTACTGCACAACATACTTTTATGATTTGCGCGTAAACTATTCAATCTATTTTGATGGAATTTGGTATGGAGATACTTTGAGTCTCGGGAAAGGACAAGGAATACTAATTTTGTCCCGGAAAAATGTGCGGTTCCCACACAATATACTTTTCTGATTTGCGCGTAAACAACTCAATCGATGTACGGGAATAACTATAAACTAAAGTCCATGCGGACGAAGTCGCGGGCAACAGCTAGTATATACTAAAAACAAAATAAAATTAATATTTAAGGGGGGCTCCCTTAAATATTAATTTTATTTTGTTTTTAGTATTTGTTATTATAGTGGCAACAGATATACACAATCTGTGAAAATTTCAAAATCTGAATTCTGATTTTTTTTTACTGTAGCGGTTCTTGAGTTACAGCCTGGAGACAGACGGACAGACATCGAAGTCTCAGTAATAGGGCCCCGTTTTTACCCTTTGGGTACGAATCCCTAGAAAGACTACTACATGTTGATCGCAACTTCGTTTATCACGCGGGATTCGTAAATTATTGATCCTTTGCCAGGACTCATAGTATTTCCATACCAAAGATATAAATCTGTTTAGCGGTTTAAGCGTCAATAGGTTGGCGGCAAGGAAACAGATAGAAAGACATACTTTTTCACTGTTTTAATTAAAACAGTATCATTATTTTATCATTATCGTCACTGTAATTGGCAATTTTAATCAAAAAATCCTGTGAAGCTTGAAAACTGAAATTCATTATGCAACACTTTTAAAACAGTCGCTTTTAAATTTCCAGCTGGAAATGCTGTAAATGAGCACAGAACGCGTCAGGTTTTTTTCATCAGCGATATTTGCACAAACGCCGAAGTTTAGTTTTCAGCCGGCGTTTTAGTAAAATTCCGCACAAAACTTTTATTTTTGCCTCAATGTTCAGTACGAGAGCATTTACGGAGAGATTAGGAACTTTTTTACTTTACACTTTTGGACAGAATTATTACGCTAGATCTATACATTTTGCAGATAAGATATATCTTAATAAACTTCTATTCTGCGCAACAAAAGTATGAATATCTAGTTCTACATTTACAATTATAGCCTAGTTAGTAGTCGCATCTTGTACCATCAGAAAAATTGATTATATTATACACATGACGGACTTACGACGGGTCCACATCTCCACGTCACGACGTCGTCAACGTTTAACGGTGCGGTAACGTGGCACGGTACGTTGACGTGACGAGGCGGTGACGTGCAAATTTACGTTAACGTAACGTCACGATATAGCAACATTGTACGTGGCCATGCCTTGTAAAACTGCTACATTCTTCACTACTGATCTGGATTTGGATCGCACAATACGTATTCTGCTTTTGCTATTGTTAAAAACGGAGAAAGAGAAGAAAAAAGACGCGCATTTTTACGTTACGTTGGCGTAAATTAGCACGTCACGTCAACGTACCGTGCCACGTTACCGCACCGTTCCACGTTGACGACGTTGTGACGTGGAGATGTGGACAGGCCCTTACGCAATTAGGTTGCATTACGTCAAGTCAACGTTGGTCGAGATTTGTTAGTTTGGCTTGACATAACTCGTCGAAATAGCGTAGACGTCTGTCATCTGCCTATGACAGTACATAATCTTCTTTGATAGTACATAAAAACAAGGTAAGTAATTACTAAAATAAATTAGTGTTAGATTAGAGCTTAGTCTAAAGGGGTGAAGGCTTTTGAATGAAGCCTGTGTAATTTCCGGTTCCGGTGCGACGATTGAAACTGACGGAAATGAACGAATAGTGACGACTGTCGCTTCGGGGCTGCTGACGTCATTATACGCCTAAATAAAGAAGGAAAGTAGGACGTGTTTGTACAGGTAATCAATATTATGGTGATTACGATGACCCTACAGTTTAGTCTCGATCTGTTTAAGGCTTAGGATATCTAGGTTGCTTCTATATAGTAAGATTCTAGGCACAGAACATACTTTAGCGCGTACGAAGTCGCGAGTAATTCTTAGTATACAATTAGCTCATGATAATATTGCAAGCAGACTTTAAACGATACATTCTGAGGTTTTTGTCCTGTGATTACGAAGAACGTTATAATAGTAGATGATCCAATATTAACTTCAAACCATATTAATTCTAATAAATCATAATAATCTAACTAATTAAATTAATAGTAATCTGCTACACAATGAACACAATGTACAAAATATATTGTGCACAGCTGTCTTATGTATCTAAGCTATAAAGATTCGAATTTAGAAGTAAAAATATTAAGGTGTAATTCAAGAAGACAGTAGTAATGTAAGTGTGTCAGTATCGATTTTCGCCGGGAAGCCTCACTAGCACTAGCACGCTTCCTCACAACCACGACCTTGCCATTACTTCGTTAAGAAATTCCGACCAAATTGTACATAAGTCATAAGTTTTTACGCTCGAATGCCTGAATTTACGATGGCCGCGTGGTAAAATTATTCAACAGCGGATTAAAAGTTAGTACTTAAATAATATGGTCTGTTTCTCTTGCGTTTGAAGAATTTATTTGCCAAAGGAAGACAGCATTCTTGTAAAAATATTTTCCTATATTCAAGATGTTACTTGAAACTTCGTTGCGCGGCAATACGGTTATCGCGTACTCGCTCGCGTACGCGCTGGAATAAAACTATCCTAAGGGCGTTTGTGTACTACGCGGAATTTTACCGTCCGGCGTTCATAACTTTCACGTTTGCCATATAAATAAGGTAGGAAAAGTGCCCAAACGTAACGTAAAACGTGCCTAAGTATGTGTTTTTCCGGGGCTGTCCATACCTCATCCATGTTAGTTTAGCGGTTAGCGGGAGGTAACAGATAGATTTTTTTATGTAATGTAAGTATTAATAAGTAAGATTAAGGGGATTAAGGCTGCGTTTCCACAGGAGCTGTGCTATGCTGCGTTGCGACGAGTGTGTTTTAAAAAACCAATAGAAACGCTTTATTTGCCTGACCTCGTTCAGCGCAACGATTCTATTGGTTGTTGTAAACCTCGCAACGCAGCTTAGCTCATCTCCGATGGAAACGCAGCCTCATGTGTGTAAACGCAGTAAAATGTAGCTTGCTGCATATTGGTCATATACATATCTACCATATAATGTATTTATCCATAATTTCATACACTACAATATTATCCTAATACATTATGCGCGGGGCTCCGGACTGCAAATTGAAAGGATCCCAGCGGACGCTCGAGTATTCAGCAATTTGGTTTGTTAGAGCCGGCAGTAACATTCGTATAAATATTAAATACTACCGACTGCCGCGGCTTCGCATCACATGGAAATCCTGTTTTTCTTGTATTTGGAGTATTTTTTCATTTGAAAGTAGGAAGTCTTCGGGCAAGAGAATACGGATAAATTTCGCTTGACTAAGACAACAAAGATTTTCACACAGCGCAGTTAAGTCACGCTTACGCATACTCAAATGTAAATATTATTATGATTACTTAGATGTAGTTAAAATTCTGATGGTATAGTAAACATATTGTTCTATCACATAATATAATATAATGTTTTGAAACTTATCGAATTAGGTTCATATCGTACATTTGAAATTATTTCGTGCTATCTAGTCAAGATAAAGACGAAAGGTGGACTAACTCTGATGCTAAAATACCTTCTCTTTCCTACTCTTACACACATACAAAAGTAACCCTTCTTCCTCTTCCAGGACGGCACATTTTCCCTTGCTGACTTCGTGGACGCTTACCAAGAGAATGAGGTCCAGCGCGTGATCCGCGCTTACGACAACTCCATATCCATCGACATCCACTGCGCCGGCGTCGGCGAGTGGGCGCGCCTGCCGCACCTGCCGCTCGCCAAGCACTGCACCATCAGAGTCAACCCCACTGACGTCATCGACCCAGCCTCGCAGGCTGTCAAGGATTTTGTCTGTGAGTTCCTTTTATGAATTTGGGTGTGTTCCGAAATTCTGACAGTGTGTCGGGGTGAATTGACGGGATTTGAGTGGCTAATGAGATGAATGATGGTAATGATCGGTATACTGTTTAGAGTTTAGGAATATACGTCATCAACAAAATGCCAATTACGCATCCGTAGCGATTGAATAGATTATGAGCACGTATAAAGATATAAAGCGATCGAGTTGATTACTTACTTTCTTCTTTATCTGAATGGACTTACAATATACTCTTTTCTTAGTTTCCATCAAAATCAGCGGTCAGAAAACTTTTGATCGGCAATTACCTTATTAAACTACAAATAAACTAAAGGCTTAAGGCGGACTTGACCATATTGACGGAAAATAGCACTTTCTACTTAAGTTTACTTTGATTAATCAAAGTAAACCAGAATTCAGACTTTATTTCCCACTACAGTGTCAAGTTTTAATCGCGCGCTAACTCGGAACAGCTAATGGATAACAAATCCCGTAATCCTTGTTTATCGTCTGCGGCTCTCCAGCACAGAGTTCCACTGCAGATAATTGAAATCTATTTCCAGAGGATTTTATTGCTACCTACTTGAGTTTTACACTTTGTCGATACGACATCGAATTGGTCAGGGAGATGGTCGTATAATACTACATACGTACAAGTTGTGTAAAACAATAGTTAGTAGTGAATTTACAGCACAATGTCTAAATTTATAAGGTAGAGGAAATTCGGCCAAGGAGCATAATATTATATTTAACTCTATTAAAAAAAAAGTCATTATGAAAATAAAATTTGATTATTATTTTATGACCTTACATACAATTATACATAATTATATTATCAATTAATAATATAAGATTGTTTTGACACTAGTCAGCAGTCTATTTTATATAATATTACGCCATTTTATTGAAAGCCTATAAATTCACAAAAAAAATTACAAACAGGTATAGTTTTGTGAATATTACCGTAAACAAAGTTATTTTAATATTCACAAATATTCAAAGCTTCGCAATTCAAAGCAATTTAATAATACTTCGATGAATAAACACTATATAAAATCCATTATTGGAAAATCTACATATTTCAGCGTTCGGTGTTGAAAAGCGATTCTGACGCTTATATTGCAACTTGATATTCAACATTATGAATAGTTCTGACTTCGACAGCTCTGTTCGAATGTCCCTGGGCGCCATTTTGAAATGTGACGTTTATCTAGATTCTAGAGTTTTCCATTCGCATCTTAGTTAAAACTCTTTTATTGTGCTACTAAAACAAACTATTTATTTTCTTATTTCCTCAAACGTATTTATAAATAAATACAAATGCGATCTTATATTTCTTCACTTCATTCTTCGATTTAATTAACCAGACAGCGACTCATATAATAATAATCGAACTTCACTTGGTAAGTTCGTTTGATCATTTATAAATATACTAATTATATATTATTACTAGCTGTTACCCGCGACTTCGTCCGCGTCAGCAAAATGTAAAATACATAAGTAAAAAATAAAAAAGTAAAAAAATATCCTCCTCCTTTTTGGAAGTCGGTTAAAAAGTAGCCTAAGTTTCTCCTTATTACATCAGCTATCTGCCAATAAAAGTCCCGTCAAAATCGGTCCAGCCATTTCGGAGATTAGCCGGAACAAACAGACAGACATACAGACAGACAAAAATTCTAAAAATTGTTATTTTGGTGTAAGTACCGTCTAAATATTCATATGCATGTAGTAAAAAACGGTTATTTTAATATTACAAACAGACACTCCAATTTTATTTATATGTATAGATGTATAGATTAAGGCAAAATAATATACTTCAATTTTAATCATAACTCTTGTTAAACTGATTCTAAAATAATTAATAATAAAAGTACTTAATGCTTATGTCCTCAACATAGAAGTCTAGTTAGAGCGGCCCCAAAACTAAACTACATTTGCAATTAAGTGTTGTTTCGGACTGTAGACAAACAAGTTTAATTACACACAAACTGTGACCGTCCCCGGTACGGCTCATGTGAATGTGACAATTACTGAGTACTACAGTAAATCGAGTTTACCGAGACCATGATCAACGAGTCGCTTAATGAGAGTGGTATATTGACGAAGTTCCTGCTCGAATACATGAAAATTGTGACCGACAAATAGTGTCACAACTCACAATCGCGCTTTCGAAGTTTTTTAAGCGCGACGGTATATATGACAGATATATAGACGGTATATATACCGTACACAATCGGCCGTGGTCTAGTGGTATAGAGCGCGGCTCTTAACTCGGAGGTCGTGGGTTCGATTCCAGCGTTGGAAACATGCTATTTCCAAGTTTGGTTAGGACAATGCAGGCTGATCACCTGATTGTCTGACAAGTAAGATGATCCATGCGTCGGATGGGCATGTAAAAAAGTCTGTCCTGCGCCTGATCTCTCGCCGGTCGTGTCGGTCTTCCGTCCCACTGGGTTATGAGAGTAAAGGAATAGAGAGTGCTCTTGTGTGCTGCGCACACACTTGGGCACTATAAAATTGCTCCTGCGTAGCTGGCCTGGTTTCAATGAAACCGACCACCGTCTACGAAACCGTTGTGGGAGCCATTATTATTATTAATATACCGTACATATACCGTACATGTACGGCTAAAATCAGTCTAGTGGGCTTCGGCCTGAACGTGGCTCCTTATCGTCATCATCAAAAAACTTAATGCCTAATTGCCTTCGCCTAGCACTTACTTGAGTGTGATATTTTTGGAAACAAACCTTTGTGCTTGTAAATGCTGCGAAAACAGACATTAGAAAACGCTTAACAAATTTATAATACTATAGAAACAAAAACCCTATTAAAGTAGATTTAACAAAGTTTATATTGTCGGTAAAAGCAGAATATCAATTGCTTCACTCAAAAAATACTAAAAAAACATACTTGGTAAATAATGGGTCTCATAATTTCCTATAGTACCTACGTACACAACTTTACCCCTTGTTTTACATCGACGTCCTATTACGGATCGTTTTCCAAATTGTTGTGAAGTCATTATGAAGTCGAAATTGCGAGACTCTCGTTAGCTCCATTATGTGAATGTGTGCAATCCTTATTATATGTATATTGTATTGTTTGACTGGTGCTCATGACATATTATGTGATGTTATAATTAATCTATATATATAAATAAAATTGGAGTGTCTGTTTGTAATATTGAAATAACCGCTTTTTACTACATGCATATGAATATTTAGACGGTACATACACCAAAATAACAATTTTTAGAATTTTTGTCTGTCTGTATGTCTGTCTGTTTGTTCCGGCTAATCTCCGAAATGGTTGGACCGATTTTGACTGGACTTTTATTGGCAGATAACTGATGTGATAAGGAGTAACTTAGGCTACTTTTTAACCGACTTTCAAAAAGGAGTATGATATTTTTTACTTTTTTATATTTTACCTATGTATTTTACTTATCACATTTTTTTCACGCGGACGAAGTCGCGGGTAACAGCTAGTTTTTAATAAAATTGAAAAGTAAAACTGTGTAGTTTGGTATGAAAGAGTTATCATTCGCGTTACGCAATGAAAGTAACAACTAACAATAGAATTTACAAAGGTCATGTCATGTCATGTCATGTCCAAAACTACTTTAATAATTTCTACTTAGTTTGGGCATTTCTTCTAGAAACTTGGAAGTTAATATCCACCCGAGCTTAAATATCACGTATTGCGTAAATAATAGGTAATATTGATCGTCTAAAGTTGACAACATCGCACGCCTTCAATCTAATTGTCAAATAAACTGTTCAATAAAATTAAACCGTGATATTGCACAATACAATTGATCGTCTAGGGGCCGGCTAAGACATGACACTTCGATAACAATTTATCAACATCTCGGCACTCGGAAACGATCGCTAGCAACTGATAAATGCGAAGACATCTGCGGCGGCGGGAACTAATATCTGTGAAATGGCCAACGCGGCAACTGTAATGGGCAATGGCGTCCGACAATTTGATATTACTTTACTATTGAAGTTTCATTGAGATAAACTATTGTCATTACTTTGGCTTGTAATCGTCTTCGTTATCTTCTTCGTAATTAATAATGTTTTCTAATTTTACTACTTGGAAAATTTACGCTTATAATTCGAAATCAAAAATCATGGGATTTGACATTAGGCATCATCGCTAAGTTACATGTTAATTATTATGCTATCCTATTAATTTTCAGCGGAATAACTAAAACATTTTGACTAGGAACCCAGAACATGCTCTCTGTTGTCAGTAGATAAAATAAATATAAATTAACGCCTTTAGGCTGGCAAACGCAAAATTTAACTGATATTTTGTAGTAGTAAATACTGACCTGATTTTACCACTTACTGACTGACTGACTGGGCGTTTAAGTGCTGCCCTGAGTCTGACTATTAACTCACGCCTGACCAGCGCCCTAACGAGGCTGTTTTACAACCATTACATAAATATTAAAATATACTGGAAACCCAGTTCCAAATGCCCATTGGCTCGTAAAATTCTGATTTATATAAAAAATGCGCTGCATATTTTATTGCCTGTATAATATTTTCCTCCTTATTTATAAAAGCATCTACGCTTTAATATAATCATATTATTATTATGATTATACACACATTATATACTGATACCATTTTTTAAGCCACTTTCCTATATATAAAACATATTATATTGGACGTGGAAAAACTAGGCTATCCACAACATATCTGAGAGATAGAGTATGGAGTATCTGTCAGATATGTTGTGGATAGCCTATCCGGAACTTATCAGGAAGTGGCAAAACAGGCCCTAAGTACCTGTTTCACCGAGTGGTAAATAAGTGCTGATAAGTGTTGGATAGGCTATCCACAACTCATCTGACAGATAGACTATAGAGTATCAGCTATCAGATAAGTTGTGCCTAGGACCTAGGTTACAAAATATACTAATACACACTGACTTAACACCAACTGACACCAATGAGTTATCACAATCATGCAACTAACCTTGCTGTCCGAGTCATCAAAATATGTCAATCAAGTAGCCAGTATCTCTCTCACACTTGTTCCTTTCTCCCCAGCGTACCTGGAACCGTACATAGTGCCGGCGTCGCTGGAGCAGCTGCTGGTGGCGAGCGACGTGGTGGGCAATATCCGGTTCTCCCACCCCACGCTGTACGTGTTCCCCGGCGGACAGGGCGACGCCGCGCTATTCGGCATCAACGGATTTAACATGCTCGGTAAGTTGTTTACACCCTGTTACCCTAATATAAATGTATTTTAATTCCAATAATGAAACACAGAAAATATATAAAGTGTATGGAAGCAGGTGCCAAGTTAATTTTCCATATTATGTTCATTCTGCAATAGTATTCCCGTTAGCTAATAGTAAAAGCTAGAATAATCGATTACAAAAATACGTA
Organism: Aricia agestis; assembly: GCF_905147365.1. Taxonomy (NCBI): domain Eukaryota; kingdom Metazoa; phylum Arthropoda; class Insecta; order Lepidoptera; family Lycaenidae; genus Aricia; species Aricia agestis. The sequence continues at coordinate 14,677,047 of NC_056420.1, forward strand.
GTTCAACTTAAATTAAAAATTTAAGGCGAGGCCAGTTCGCGGATTCTGGGAAAAGACTGATTTAGAATTAAAAATATTATGTAGAATTCTCTTACACTAAAATTGGTGTAGACTCAAAAAGGAACAAAGTAACAAAATAATCGAACAGAAATGACATGGTAATTCTGTAAAAAAATCTTGAATATCACCATAAAAATACACTTCAAATTCGAACATCTCGTAATTTTCAATGACAATGACATGATTTTTTTACAAAAAGGATAGCTTTTTTATAGTTATAACAAAAAACCGATTATTTTATTTTAAATAAATGATTCGGTCATTAAAAAATAAAATAAAATGTATAATTTTCTCCTATTTCGCCCTATTAAAGACGCGGCGAGCGTCGTAACCGCCACTGCACAAGGCGCGCTGATATGAATGTTATTTTAATGTCCTTTACGTCGACATTCGTACTGACAGACATCGACCTGCTAATTTTAGGGACTACCTGGCCTTAATTCAAAACTCCTCGTTCAAAGGAAATCAGCTTTCCTTGAGACAGGTCGAGGAGGCAGATGACAAGTTTTTTGTGTTATTTTTATAAGCCATTCTATAATGTAACATGTATTTAATATTATGAAGGGGAAGGGGAATAGGCACTCGTGATTTGTCCTTCAGAACCGCCAAGCTAGATAAATTAATATAGGACACAGGACATTGGCAAAAACACTGTAAGTTAATTTTCAACGTAGCAGATTTAATTGTTTACATAAAAAGGCCGAAACCCGCTTCATTCAATTTATTATAAGTACTTAATTCTATAATGCTAGGATTATAAAATACAATAACCAGTAGATTAATAAACTTAACAAACAAATCATAATTATTGAAGTTCGCAGTAAATATTCAAGAAAAAACTTCAAGTTAATCCGTAGAGCACTCGTCTGGAGGGATATGTATGGCAATTGGCAGTCCGCCAACACTCACCCCAGTCTCCAGACGATTGAAATGCTGCCCCGGCAACAGTCTAGAGCCAATCGATTCATGAAGTAGGCTTTGTTTGATATAGCATTTTAGTCTAAGCGATAAGTTGAGAATGGCGAAATATAGAGATAAGAGTCATAAAAATACTTGCGATAGCTCATTATATCCTAAGATCCGACCGTAAAATTCTGCAGGAATCGTTTTTTTTGATCAAATATATTTTAAAATAATCTTTAGAATGTATAGAATGGATCAATGTTGGGTTGCCTTGTTAAAAGTAGCCGCAAGTACCTCTAATTAAGTTGAATGTTCATGAGATAAATGCATAAATTTGCATGTATCTTTTTTTTTTTTAATTGCAATAGTTATAAGCAAAGTAGGTTGCAAAAAAAAAGGTATTAGGTTTTTTGTTAAAAACTCCGAAACTATTAACATTCAAGAAATTAAAAAAAAAAGATTCTTAAAGAAGAGGAAATTTCCATGAAAAAATCCAACTCCCGGAATTCTATCTCTATTATTTATAATTTTAATTTAACGCTGAAAGTAAGCCTCCGCGCGGCATTTTTTCAAAACCGAGCACGTCACACTGATTATTTTTTTAAAGGTATTAAATATGAATTTAAAATTTTCAAAAACTTATGGTGTATTCCGAACACTTCAAAGAATTTGCTTCCGTTGGGAATTTAACTTAAAGTTAATTTTTAAAGCAACCTAATTTGCTTATAACTTTTGCAATTTTTTGTGTGCTAATACACGCTTCCAATACATTTTTCTAGACGTCTTCCCGAATCTAATGAGCTATCGCACGTATTTTAATGACCCTTATCTCTATATTTCGCCATTCTCAACTTATCGCTTAGACTATTTCATATGAAAGATGCTGACGCCTAAGTATAAAACAGCTGATTTTTATTTTATGTTGGAAAGTTGCTGCCATGTAGAAAGTTGCTTTGTTGTAGTGTCTCGAAGACAAAATAAATGTTGACCTTGTAATATTATAATAATTTATACTACTAGTTACTTTTTTGATTTATTTTATTGGGTAGAAGAAAAGTGAAGCTAAAATGAAACCCAATGAAATAAGCTTAATATTCAAATCATCTTAATAAATATTTTTTACAAAACAACTACCAATTTCGTGGCGGGTTATCTATTCCCTAAACCAGATTAAAAATATGGCAACAATAGAAGTTATTAACGCCATCTGTTGTTGGTGCGGTGTAATTAACGTCCAAACGTAACAACGGGCAATTTGTCTGGCGGCGGACAATACCGGGCAAAACGACGACGCCGCGAGCGGAGCTGGCTCCGAGCCAACTGTAGGGGTGTGCTTGAGACTTTATTATAAGCTTTTTTTTCACTTTTATGTGACGTATCGTTTTTTTTTACATGATTTTGCTGTTGCTAACGTCTTGAACCACCAGAGAAATCGATGTTGTGGAGGTTACTTAAAGGGCCCATTCATGGCAGGTAGGATAGTGAATGGGCCACTTAACCCTTAATTCGACCCTAAATAGCGGGCTATACGTTTACTTTAAAAAATTCTAGCTCGTAAATTATTCTATATTTTAATAAGGTTTCTGTATTGCACTATTAAAAATCTATTCTAATTTTTATAAAAAATAAAATTTTATACGTTTTTATAGAAAAGTAATATAAAAAATCGAAAAGTGTGAACTAAAGTCGATGGTTTGCAGGATACGTTTTTAGGGTTCCGTAGCCAAATGGCATATGGATAGGTCTTAAAATCATATTGAGGTTTGTCATGTCATTTTTTTCTAACTTGAATAGTTTGCGAGAGAGACTCTTCCAAAGTGCTAAAATGTGTGTCCCCCCCCTCTAACTTCTAAAGTAGGGGCACGATAAGTCTAAAAATAATATATGATGTACATTACTATAAAAACTACCAACGAAAATTGGTTTGAACGAAATCTAGCAAGTAGTTTTTTTATACGTCATAAATGGTAAACCTTAAATTAATTTTCATTAAATCAACTGAAATATAAAAATAAATCAAAATCCTTTTAATTTCATTAAAATAAACCTTATTACTGCTGCGGAACCCTTCATGGGCGAGTCCAACTCGCACTTGGCCGGTTTTTTAAATAATGTTATTTAAGATATTTATAATGGTCTAAGTTACACTTTAGCAATAGTTATTAATTGTCAACTATCTGAATCATGCGACTGAATAATAATTTGGACAAATCTGCTTTCATAACTCATATCTATAATTATGCCTAATGTATAATCGGCTAAACTATACGTTTAGCCGATTATAAATACATTACCGCTTTCCCTGAAATCACACTACGTAATTCTATGTATAGCGGGTTTCACCTCGTCGAATTAAAGGTGAAGTTGGGACTATCATCCTGGAAATTTTGTCAACTGCTGCAGCTGGAGCTGTTGGACTTATTAGACTTATACTTCGTCCATGGTCTTCATTATACCTAATATTTCGACATTTGGTCTCAGATTTGATAATATCTATGGGAAAATTGTTCGGTCCCTTCAGTCTTAGCTTACTTTTGTACTGGTTTATGAAAAATATTTTGGTTATTCTAGGAATTTTACATTTCTACCCATTCTAAGCTCTTGTAAGAGCTTAGAATGGGTAGAAATGTAAAATTTTCTTTTCCTCATTGAGTGAGATGTAGCTTACTGAAAAAAAGTTTTTCTGATATTCCTAATTTTGTAAAAATGGTAAATTGCTAGTTTGAGGCATTTCTTTTTAGTTCTCATTGATTTTTTTACAAACAAATACGTGAAAGGCCTTTTAAAGTCCCAGAAGTATAGCTGGACACGATAATTGACCTTTATTTACAAATAAAATTTAATTAATTGACCTTTACTGTCTAGATGAAAACCCTCACCAACCACCTTGACTAAAGCACTTTTAGTAGGCACTTAGATGGCTACTAAATGGGTTTTTGATATAATATTACTTTTTCTAATCTTTATCCTCCGTTTCGTTAGGTATATGACTCTATTATAGATCATGAAACATTGTGTTAGAGCTTTCAAAGTTTCTGTCATTACTGCACTTTTACCAACCAGCCATAAGCAAGTAATATAGCTGTATTTTATTGAAATTTATTTTTTTTTACAGTTCAGGACCTTAAAGGCGTCTTCTAAATGCTTTCTGAAATCAGCCAGTTGATAAATACTTTTACTCGAAGCTTTAGAAGCTTTCATCCGTGAATGCTCTTAGTAGTCAAATTTTGATTCATTTTAAAATCCATAAAGGAAACCTCCAATTTGTAGAAAATTACGTTTGAAATTAAGTCTATAATGTAGCTACTACTCTCTGTGGACATTTAACACCCTAAAAAAGGTCACTTATAATTATCTTTTGCAGATACTTATAACTACCCCTATGTTTCATCCCCAATAAATGTCACTGCTTAGCCAAATCAATATAACAAGCTAAAGAAACAGCTATTATTTGTCCTAACTTAGCCTTAAAACCAATTAATTCTTTTAAATAAATGTAATGTGCTATAAATCAGCGTTGCATAGCGGGCTATACGTATATATTGGAAGGGTGTTTTGTAGGAACCCGGCAATGTATAATATACTATACTATCATTTTCTCGAAAATTGTCAAATAGGGACTTTTTTTTATATTTTTCTGTACGTCTTTAGACACTAAAGGAAAGGTATATCAACAAAAAAAATTAAAAGTCGCGAGTAAAATTTCCGTCGAATTGAGGGTTAAAGCCAATAATAAAAAGAAATAAAACAAATAAATAAAATAAATAAATAAATAAAATAAAGCCTATATAACCTAATCTGGAGAGAAATTAGGACTGTTTGGGCACTCTTGTCTTTTCAACTTCAAGAGGATTTAAAATAATAATGTATAATAAAATCAAGCAGACCACAGACTTACAAATAAACAAACAATATTTCTTTAAAAACTCATCGTAGGTAACACTCAACTCAACTCATCCATACTAGAAAAAAATACTATACCTACTAAGCTGCAGTTACATATTTTTCAGTCGATATTTTCAATTCTTGTATTTAAGTTAACACGCCAGCTATTATTTTTTCATCGACTTTGATCAAGTTGATGAACGTTTGGCGTGATGCCAGCGAACTTGATTCTGTTTGTAGATGGTTATTGTTTTATTCCGAATGGAATCCAAAGTGATTTAATGGCGTCACAGCGCGGCGATTAATATTTATTATGCTTTCATTTTGTGTTTTAAATAGTAAACAAAAGAACACTGTAAAAGGATTTAGAAAATTCGAGTTAAAATCAGAACACTGTTTTTCTTTTACTTTTAAAAAGTAAGCAAGAGCGATTTGTTGCCCTGTCCAATTTTATAATAGCGTGAGTTTTTTCAAATATGTATACTTATTGTATAATTATATTTTAAACACGCCTCGAAAATTGTATATTTAAAAAATTATTGATACGTGGGAGAGCCATGCTTCGGCACGAATGGGCTGGTTCGACCGGAGAAATACCACGTTCTCACAGAAAACCGGCGTGAAACAGCGCTTGCGCTGTGTTTCGCCGAGTGAGTGAGTTCACCGGAGGCCCAATCCTCTACCCTATTCCCTTCCCTACCTTCCCTTATTCCCTTCCCTTCCCTACCCTCCCTTATTCCCTTCCCTTCCCTACTCTCCCCTATTACCCTATTCCGTCTTAAAAGGCCGGCAACGCACTTGCAGCTCTTCTGATGCTGCGAGTGTCCATGGGCGACGGAAGTTACTTTCCATCAGGTGAGCCGTTTGCTCGTTTGCCCCTTTATTTCATAAAAAAAAAAAACAGTAATCAAATCTTTCATTTAAAATAACATTAAGTGAACAATAATTTGTCTAAAAAGACTTTAACCGTGCCTTAATAATGGACCGTTTACGTAATTTTATCGGCAGTTTAGAATGTCGACAATGAATTGAGACATTCGCCATTTTGCGAGTAAACAGCCGCCCCGGTGGTATCTGATCCAATTTATTTTTCAATCACGCGGCGCGCAGTTTTTACAATGTTTGGCGAAGATTTTAACTGCGCCGATTGTGCTGTAATATTTCACCCGTAAACTTTGTTATATTTTACTAAACCCTTTTTCGATCAACTTTGATTCAGAGTTATTTAAATATTGATCCGTAATTGCTTATAATGTAAGTATTTGCTTAATGGTACAATGGTTCCACATTTATATCTATACATCTATACATCTATACATACATATAAATAAAATTGGAGTGTCTGTTTGTAATATTGAAAGAACCGTTTTTTACTAGATGCATATGAATCTATATAGGGTACATACACCAAAACAACATTTTTTACAATTTTTGTCTGTATGTCTGTCTGTCTGTCTGTCTGTTTGATCCGGCTAATCTTTTTTTGGCACATAGCTGATGTAGTAAGGCATAACTTAGGCTACTTTTTAACCGACTCCCGAAAAGGAGAAGGATATATTTCACTTTTTTTATATTGGTTCGCGGACAGCTCCGTCGTTTGTAGACCGATTTCCAAAATTATTTTGTTGTTGTATGAGATGTAGCCCGAATTTGGTAACATGATCACAAAAGTGGTGATCTGATGATGCAATCCATAAGAAATCGACAGGACTCCTTAAAATTTATATGGAACCATAATATAGTGATTTTACGTTTTCCTGAAAGATTTTAAGCTTAAACTACCAAAAAATAAGAATTTGCGCCGAAGTACACCCTGGTTCCGAAGGTGCTGTACAGAACTCTTGAATCCTTATAGATAAATGTTCGGCAATGTTGGCGTTGTTTTAACAACTAAAAGCATATTATTATGTCAATGTGTCAATAATACTAATCATCATCATCACTTTAATTATGCCATGAATCACCACATTACTATCAAAAATCTTGCCTTTGATTATATTATTGTTCCACCATTTGTTGACTAATTTTCAAAACTCTTTTGTTGCTATTTAGTGTTTACTGTTTAAAGAGGTACAATAATCCGAATTTGGTACAATCCTTACGAAAGTGGTGATCTGATACTGAAATATAGAGTGAGATATAGAGGGAACTGCTGGATATTTTTTGGGACACACATAGACGCGTCAACTATTTCTGTATTCAATTTTCATAATTTTTTTACCCCTTAGCAGCTAACTTTAGCGCAATAATTCCTATGTCTACCGCTTTTTTGCAGATCTAGATTAAATGAATTAAAAAGCATTAGTATTCATGAATATTCTGTACTCAGTATTTCTGTTCTCAGTCCTCATTATTTTGAAGTCGGTATCAACTACCAGCTAACCTAATCGCCAGTTCTATGACAAAATATATCTGCAACTTATATGACTGGTACCGAATTCAAATCATGAAGATTGAGAACAGAAATACTGAGTACAGAACATGAATTATTAATTAATTAGTTCTTTTAAGAAAATTACTATTGTTGGAAGTCGGTTTCAATTTTTGTTTAAAAATTTACTCGTATTCGTTATCCTTAAGATTTTCTATACAGTACTGGCGTTTTTATCTACAACTTTAGGTTCATGAAACGTGATCAGATCAAGTACTTAACAAGATCCCAATTTTACTATTTGGGTAAGGAAGGGGAAAAATTCTCTCTTTTCTTTTTTATCACATTTTGCTGACGCGGACCAAGTCGCGGGCAACAGCTAGTATATATATATATATATATATATATATATATATATATATATATATATATATATATATATATATATATATATATATATATATATATATATATATATATATATATATATACACACACTGGCAAAATTAGCGGAACATAGGTAAAAAGGGCCAAAACTTGAACTCAAGTGGGTCGGGCTGTCTGAAAGCCTTTTTTATAGCTTCTAAGCTCATTCAAGAAATAAAATATTGAACAAAACTGGCAAGTTGACAGGTTTTTATAGCAATTATGCCCTAATAAGTGTTTTTCGATTATTGACGTTGTAAGTGTTCCTGATAAGAATGGCGTTTTAGCGGGGTGAAAGCACGGTGAAAGGTATGCTCAGCTCATTTGATTGTTTGGTTTTTGGAAGAACACATTGCTTAGATACAAAATTAGTGATTTCCCAGCATCTGCGACAGCTAGAGCTGTAACCACGATAGAGAAAGGTCACACCTACCGTTCGGTCAGTCAGGCCTTAGGTGTGTCGGCTTCCGTGGTTCATCGTAACTTTCAACGCTTCAGAGAGACTGGATCTTACGTTCGGAGACGAGAACAAGGCAGACATCGGGTGACAATGGTTCAGGATGACCATTTTGTAAGGAAACAAAACTTAAGAAATCGACCTCAAACTGCTATGCAGACACGAAACCTGTCGGAACAGGTCCAAGATGAACTTGTAAGTGATTGTACAGTAAGAAGAAGATTCAAAGAAGTTAAATTAAACTCAAAAGTGCCAGCAAGGGCACCAAAACTTGAGACAGGACACCGAAGAGCCAGGCTAAGATTTGCGCGTGAACATCAAAATTAGACAAGTGAGTGAAATCTTGTGCTGTACAGTGATGGGAGCAAATTCTGTGTACATTGTATTGACAGGCGATAAAGAATGTGGATAAATCATAAGGAAAGCTACAGGCCATCAAACTTACCGGAAACAGTGGCCTATGATGCAGGCTTCGTAATGGTTTGGAGTTGCATATGATTTGGAGCCCGCATGGAGCTGATGATTATAGATGATGGTACTTTGACAGTACAGGGCTATAGCACCGACATCCTGGAACTGCATGGTGTGCCTTTTACACAGTTTTAGGTAGTAATTTCAATTTTATGTGCGTCCATAGAGTAAGAAAATCGGGCATTATTACCTAAACGATGCTGGCGTAGCCCAGGTGGAGAGGCCAGCGTCGTCTACGGATGTGGATCCGATTGAAGACGTGTGGCACATCAATGGGTGAACGGTACGAGTTAAAACTCCAGCTCCAAAATGTGTCCAGGAGCTCGAGTTGGCGCTAGTGGAGGAGTAGGAGAATATCCCACAGGAAATGATTGACAATTAAAATGCAAGCATGGAATGGCGTATCCAGGCCCTCTTGAGATCCATAGAAGGCATTACACGCTTTTAACATGGCATTTCTTTAATAAAAATGGAGAATTTATCTTAAAAACTTACTACTGAAATTTCAAAGATTTTCTTAATTTTTTGATTTTTGCTGATTTTTTCTATTTTTCACGTTTTTATGCCCTAAATTTATATAAAATTTATTTTTTAATAATCAATTAGTAAATAAATAAATAAATATATAAAAATCAGTGAATAATTAAAAAAAAATTGAAAATGTTGTTATGTTCCTCTAATTTTGCCGGTGTGTTTATATATAAACTATAAATTAATAACATGGATTATTATACTATGGAGGGCTCTAGATTACAAGTATCAGGAACATAATATTATGCGCAACATTAGGCTCAATAATTTATACCAGCGCGGAATGGAATGGAAGCGAGTTTTTGCAACGCGACAGTACTTACATTAAATAACAAATTAAATATTATGAGCCAAAAAATTGGACGCTCGTCTTCCGCAAAATTCCCGTGAATTCTCCGGTGCCAATTCGCTCGCGAAATTGGCGCTTCCATTCCGTTCCATTCCGCGGCGGTATAAATTGAGCCTTAGAATTTAGAAGTTTTCAAGAGTAACTCCTCCCTCCGGTGCTGCGACTGCCTGAATTGCGCCAATCACTATCATCATTCGGAAACAAACAGGGTCGTTTCCGGGTCCATTTTAAACCCTAACTAAAAAAGAGTTGTTATAAGCTTGACGCATCTGTCCGGGTTATGTGAAACTTACGAGACTCTTTCACGTTTCAGTGGACGGCGGCTTCTCGCGCAAGGCGTGCTGGTGGGACTTCGCCCGGCACCTCGACCGCCTCGACGCCGTTCTCTTCACCCGGCTGAACAACTGCTCGCTGGCCGGCATGGCCGCGGTGCTGCGCCGCAAGGCCACCGCCAGCGTCTACCCCCAGATCGGACACTTCTTCTGCAACCTCGAGGTGGGTGGAGCGAGACGGACGATCGTTCCCTCTTTCTGTATTTTTTTTTTTTTTTTTTTATGAAATACTGGGGCAAACGAGCAAACGGGTCACCTGATGGAAAGCAACTTCCGTCGCCCATGGACACTCGCAGCATCAGAAGAGCTGCAAGTGCGTTGCCGGCCTTTTAAGAGTGAGAGAATAGGGTAATAGGGGAGGGTAGGGAAGGGAATAGGGTAGGGGATTGAGCCTCCGGTAAACTCACTCACTCGGCGAAACACAGCGCAAGCGCTGTTTGACGCCGGTTTTCTGTGAGAACGTGGTATTTCTCCGGTCGAGCCGGCCCATTCGTGCCGAAGCATGGCTCTCCCACGTATAAACGTAGTCTCGATGCGGTGCTCGCTGGCCAGCATAGTATTTAAAGAGCGAGAAAGTTCTATGAGTTCAACATAATCGTACTGGATGGCGCAGGAAGATTGCATGCATGCATCTCGAATGATCCGATCATAAGATAAATAGATAAATTAAAATCGTGGGATAAGTAATTTGTTTTTTGACCACCAACGATTCTATCACGGACTAATTAATGATATACAAACGTAATACTGTAGTATAACTTAATTATAATCTAATGAGTGAAGGTCGATGTTAAGTGAATCAAAACGTATGGCTTCTGATAGACACATACAGTTGGCTACAGGCAGCCTGCGATTTCAGATACTGTAATTCAAATCAAATCATATAAAACAAAATATGTTTTTCGTTTTGTGCCTTTTAAATTTTAATGCTGTGTTTCGTGGTTTCCGTAAATAAACAAAAAAGTTTTAAAACGATTATATGCTACTTTGCGGTGCGGAATTCTGTTGAGACTTGTGTTACCGTACTCGTATAAATATAATATAATATCGAAGAAACTGTTACAGTAAAGTTTCATGTTGAAGATAAAATTTATTACTTAGGTAACTGATTTGTGACACTTTAAATATGGTAAGCAAATATTCATATTATGTAATTATATTCCATGGATTAACTTTTTATCAAACGTAACATAATTATTAGTTCCCGTCACGCAAAACGAATTTGATCAAATTAAACATTATAAAATGATAACTGAAGACGTGAGTGGATAAATCAAAAGAAAGTGTATTTTATATATAGCTAGATATATACATAGCCAGATGATGAAGTAGATAACTTACAATGTTTGTTTAAATTAAAAGTTAATTTATCCACTTAATCCACTCATAACATTTTAAACTTTCGCGTTGCATTATAATTAAACTTTTTAATCGGGACTTAACGCGACTTATTTAAGTAGTAATGCTACTACGAGTACATACTTTTTCTCGACGTTTCGGCCGTGTTGCAACGGCCGTGGTCACGAGGGGACTGCAGGAGCGCGACGTCTTCGTTTGCACCGGGCGGTCGGTTCTACGACTACCCTCGAATTCGAGGGGTAGAAAACGAACGAAGACGTCGCGCTCCTGCAGTCCCCTCGTGACCACGGCCGTTGCAACACGGCCGAAACGTCGAGAAAAAGTATGTACTCGTAGTAGCATTACTACTTAAATAAGTCGCGTTAAGTCCCGATTAAAAAGTTTAATTAATCCACTCATATCTTCAACTACTTTTTTTTTATGAGATAAGGGGGCAAACGAGCAAACGGGTCACCTGATAGAAAGCAACTTCCGTCGCCCATGGATACTCGCAGCATCAGAAGTTGTGCGTTGTCGGCCTTTTAAGAGGGAATAGGGAAGGGTAGGGATGGGAAGGGAAGGGAATAAGGGAGGGTAGGGAAGGGAATAGGGAAGGGGATTGGGCCTCCAGTAAACTCACTCACTCGGCGAAACACAGCGCAAGCGCTGTTTCACGCCGGTTTTCTGTGAGAACGTGGTATTTCTCCGGTCGAGCCGGCCCATTCGTGCCGAAGCATGGCTCTCCCACATACTACCATGTGCACGTTGTATATTTTGTCACCTAACCCTTTACGTAAAGGGCTGGGTAACGTAATTTAATCACTATTCAGGCAAACCTATGTAGACCTGTATCACGTCCTCCACCGTACGTGATACCTACAGGTGATACAGGTCAATTTCTACATAGGTTTAAAAAAAAGAATTTTATATTTGATTACAATTTTATATAAAAAAATACCTTTACGTTTCAGGAGCGGCGCTCGGCCGGCAGCAGCGACGAGGACAAAGACGCGGACCCGCTGCTGGTGTCGCTGCTGCAGGGCGGACACGACCTGGTGGCCGACCTGCGCCGCCTCAACCTCCGCCCGCAGCACTGCTACCGGAGCCCCGAACCCGTCAACCTGTACCACAAAGTTGGACACGGTAATATCTCATTTTTGGAACCAAGTTCCTTATCGTGCATTGCGAAAGGGAGAGAGACGGAAAAAATTAAGACCAAAAGTTATAACAACACTTTTTGCTATAGTTATAAGCCGTGTTTCTCTGTCTTTCTCTCTTATAGAAAGCAAGCCAGTTATATTCGTTCCATCCGGGTGTGTCGTGACCCCTCTTAAGTTTTTTATTTATTTATTAAGGGCGTTTTACCCGCCCGCGCGTGGATCTGATCCTACTGGTTCTAGTTTAATGGGGGTTTTGATATTCAATTTGCAATCAGGTACCGCTAGTCGCTATATAGTCTGAGGGTATATCGTGTCAAATAAGCATCAATACCTACAGTGTAGTACAGTACCTACAGACATGATAGACCCTAAGGCTACATAGCGGCACCTGGTGGCAAATGGAATATCAAAAATCCTCATTCTAATCGTGTTTACTTACGCGTCATATTGCAATAATATTTAAAATACTACCCTTTTTTATTATCTCGAGTATTTCCTAGTTCCTAATACTTTTTATTTTTATTTTCAGGAACACTGGATATGTACGTGCTAAATCCGTCCAAAGATTCTAAATATGTTCGTGAATTTTTGAAAAGGTGGCACAACAGTGAACAAAAACTTTTTGAAGGTGCTAGTATATCGGGACAATTCAATTTCCCAGTGCCGAATTTAGTGTCCATATGTGCGTTGCTCGTCTGGCGGCCCGCCAATCCCGACGACACGATTACTAGAATAATGTTCCCGGGGTCTACGCCTCAACATAAAATATTCGAGGGCTTAGAGAAATTGAGACATTTAGAATTCCTTCAACATCCGACGTATACTGGTCGTGAAATGAACGCTGCGAGTGTTCCTCAAACGACAGCCCCCGCCGCCACTAAAACGACGAAGCCGATTCCATCGAAAACGAGTAGAGAAAAAATAATTTCCGAGAAAAGAGACGAAAAAGGTGAAGCCGATATCCCTCAGCCTAAGTATCCTACGAAAGATGAAACGGATTCAAAGAATATTATAGATAATAAGTTATTGAGTGAATTAGTAGAGGGTGAAGATAAAAAAATCGAGTCAGTTCTTCAGGACGCGATCACCGCCAGAATTGAAACAAAAGTCGATGAAAGCCTCGCTCAATATGATAGTATTGTCAATGGGTTACCGAAAAAAAGGGAAACCCAGAAGAAAATTGTAGATAAAAAGACTAAACGTGTAGATAGGTCGGACGATAATAAAGATGTATTAAATAAAACAGTTGAATCTAAGAAAATTGACTCGGAAATGAAAACAAAAACGGAAAACAAAAAGAAAACGGAAAAAACTAAAACTGAATCTATGACCAAAAGTAAAGTAACTCACAGAATATCTAGTAAAATTATAGACAAAAAAATAAATTTGATTGATAAAAGAAATGAAGACGATAAAAAGTCTCCTCCTTCGACCCCAAAAAAACAAGTTGAAGCAAAGCCATTGACTGTCGTTACAAAAGATAAAATAAAAACCAAAACACGAAAACTAAGTCCTGGAAGTACACCAGCCAAAAGCACCAAAGAAGCGAATAACCGAAGAGTAGTGGAATCTAAATTTAAACAACCATCTCCAAAGCGTGATATCTCACAAAAAATAGCGGACAAAAAAGAAATAAAGGCCAAACGTGAGCCCATTTCACGTCGTCCAAGGCCAATAGGCTCCCCAACTAAAGGTGTTAAAACTGCTAAGAGTCCTACAAAATCAGTTAAAGCAATAAAAGCAGATACATCAAAACTTAAAGGATTACAACGAGTTAATTACGAAGATATTTTACGAGAAGCAAAGAAGTCTGATGAAGAAACTTCTAAATCACTTGACGATATAAAGCAGCAAGAGCTGGATGAAAGAGAAGAACAAGAAATAGTTAGAGAAATTGAAGCCGTATTTAACAGAGATAGCGAAGCTGAAGAAAAAGTTGAGTATGTCGGTAGATCCGATATTGAAAAAATAACGTGTCTTCTTGATGATGTAAAAACTGAAACGACTGCTGATGGTGAATTTGAAGAAGAATACCTTATAATTGAAAAAGAAGAAGTTGAACAATACACTGGTGAGGACATATTGCATGAGAAGTTCAGCCATGAAGAGGAATCGCAAAAACATGTGAAAGAAAAGGAAGAATCGGAAAAGAAAAAGGATAACGAGGAGACTATAAAAACGACTATAGATAAAGGTAGTAAGGACAAAATAGAAGTTGACCCTACTAAAGATACAAAGGAGAAAGAAAGTAAAGACTTTGATTCAAAAGAACATTCTATTAGCGTTGAAGAAAAACAAGATGTGAGCAGTGAAAAGAAAACATCTGATAGCAAAAGTGGTATTATTAAACCAAAAGATTCTTTAGAAAATATTGTTCAAGAATCGCAGCCCGATGAAAAGGTATCAACAACAATTGAATCTGGAGCAACAACTGCTCCCACCCTACCGGAAGATGAGCGCATCACGTTAGATGATATAAAAGAAGATCAAGGTATAGAAGAAAAACATGATAATGAAATTACCAAAGAAACTGTTATTTACCCTACACAAGTAGATAAACAAAGACCTTTGACCTTTGAAAAAAAAATAAAACATGAAGCTATACCTCCTCATCTAAGGGATATTGTTAAAACTCCTGATGAAGTTGCTGACCTCCCGTTGCACGAAGAAGTTGATTACAGGTCTTATGATGACAAAAAAACTCCCTTAGAAGAGGACAACAAATTGAAGGGCTATCAAATTGATATAAATGTACCTAAGGACTTACCGCTTTCAGAAAAAAATGCACCTTCATTAGACATGAAAGCTATGCACGATAACATAGTAATAAAAACAGTGGAACGTCCTTCTCATGCCGAAGTTGTAACAGTAACACCAGGATCAGCTCCAGAATCACCGATGTACCAAGAACAAAATATTCAGTCTACTAAACATCCCGCAAAAGGCTTAGAAACTGTGGATGAATATGGATACGGTTCATTTACTGAAAAATTAAGAGAAACACATATAACAACCGTTGATTCTCCAATGAAAGACGATATTATAATTGTTGACGAAATTCAAACGATATCAGAAAAAATTCCATCAATACCGGAAGATGTGGAAACTGAAATCGAAGAAACGCAAAAGATAGAAGTGAGCAAACCACCTCTAAGTCCAAAAGAAGTAGAAAAAATCGTTTCAGATGTTGCAGAAGTCTTAAAGTCTGATAAAAGCTTAGATGAACTTATAGCTGAAAAGTCTCCAATGCTTTCAAAATCTCCCGAATTATTTACAAACATCATCGATACCCTAGCTAATCCTATAGAATCGACGAAAGTATTTTTGGAAAGTCAAAAAATTCACCACAAAGATGTATCGCCTGCAAAGTCAATACCATCGGAAGAAATAAGTGATATATCAGACAAAACTGTGCTCAGTAAACCGGCTGTTCAAGAAGATACTGATAAATCAATCAAGTCTTATGATAAGCAAGATGAAACCAAAAAAGATAAACAATTAAAAGTAACCTTAGAATCAGCGAAAACATTAGAAAAACTAGAAGAAAAAATGACAAGCCTTAGAAGCCAGGAAGCAATAGCAAAAGAAAGTAAAATTATTGAAAAAGATGAGAAACCGATAACATTAAAAATTGATCAAGATCTTATTAAAAAAGAAAGTGGTTTAAGCATGGATAGAAAGGATGACCAAAAACTTATAAAGCCTGATCTATGCGATGTTAGCATTACTAAAACTCAATTAGATACACCTAGTCCAGATTTGATCCAAGAAGCTACTGATTTATATGAACGTGATACAGCTAGTTCTCAACATGTATTAAAAAAGCGTTCTGCTGATCTCGAACAGACTCTTGACACAAGTAAAGAGAGCGAAGTTTGTATATTAGAAACTGTTGAAGAAAAGAAAAAAGAGTCAAAATCAATGATAAGTAGTTTTATGAACAAATTTGACGAAAAACTGACTAAGGCCAAAGGTTTGTTCACTCGAAAGACTGATAAAACTACCGAAGATGATGATGATTCAAAATCGCAACGTAAAGAAAGCATAGATCAAACATTATCACACCAAAGTTGTCTAAGTGATAAAGTAAAAGAAAAGTTATTACAATTGCATATTTCTGAACAAATTTATAATTCTTTTTATACCGACACTTTTTCAGTCATAGAATTAATTTATTCCCAAAAACTGCAAGCAGATGAAATGCTTAAAGGGTTTATATGTAATGATAAGCCTGAAGAAAATATTCAATCAAACACAGAAGAAATCAAAAAGAATAACATACTTTTTTTGAGAAATATAAAAATCGTGACAATAAAAACCACCTACACCAAGCGATATGGAATGGATACTCGAATACAAATAATAAAAATTATAGAAACTACTGACAAGCATCCAAATGGTAACGAAGAAACATCAGTTGTGGGTAATTTGTCGGTTACGGATGAGAAAGAATTAGATAATTTAAGTAAGTGGACCGTCAATGAAACAACAGATGAAAAAAAATATTCACACGATGAAAAAGTCATTGAACACGGAGTAGAAAAAACCCGAAATGTAAATAGTACGAAAATAACAACAATATTATCAACAAAAGAAAAAGGACAACTGAAATCCAAAACAAATGAAACCATTGTTTATAAAATGTATAACAGTCCTGAAACATTAACAGTAACAAAAATAAGCGTTGCAGATTATAATCCTCGAACGAAGATAGAATCAAATAAGAAGCTGATTCAACTCATAATATTCTCAATAACATCAACAGATAATGTTCCCGAAGAAGTACTTGATACAACATTGCCGATAGAGCAGTTAGACCAGGAAAGTAGAAAAGCAGTAAGTCCAGTAAAAGAAAAAATGCTTGAAATGATGACAACTGTCGAAACCCAACTAAGAGATAAGACTGAATCTAAAATAAGTATTCCAAGCAAAGATAAACAAGAAGACAAAAAGAAGTCGTTCAGCCCTGACGAATCAAGACAGGATATAAAGACTTCAATAAGCCCTACAGAACCAACACTGTTAGATAAACTGACAACAAAATATGACAAAACAGAACCAGAAGAAAATCTGAGCATTGAGAAGCTCGATAAAGTATCTGAAAAGAGTTTGAAAGAAAAAGATGAACAAGCACCTAGTCCAGTAATGTCAAACATGGACTTGAAAAAAGCTACAAGCCCTTTGGAATCAAAACCGCTAAGTTCACCGGTATCAAAAGACGAAAGGGAACTTAAAGTAGAACATCCTAGCAAAGACACTATAGATGAAATTCCTATTCAGACTGTGGAGGAAAAGGATGAAAAGACATCCAGTCCAGTAGACAAACTGATAGATGGCAAAGAATCTCCATTATCAGACCAGGCCGCAAAGAAATCTCCAAGCACTGTGGAATCAAAAACTTTCGAGGAACAAAAAGTAAAAGACCGAAAAGAACACAAAGAAGAACATCCGAGCAAGGACAAACCAGATGAAATTCCCATTAAAACTGTCGAGGAAAAAGATGAAAAGTCACCCAGTCCAGTTGACAAACTGAAAGAATCTCCATTGTTGGTCCAGGACTTGAAGAAGTCTTTAAGCCCTGTAGAATTAAAACAGGACGAAAAGGAACCCAAAGATGAACAACCGGACAAAGATAAATCAGATGAAATTCCCATTGAAATTGTGGAGGAAAAAGATCAAAAGACACCCAGTCCAGTAGACAAACTGAAAGATGGCAAAGAATCTCCATTGTCAGACCAGAACGTTAAGAAATCTCGAAGCCCTGTAGAATTAAAACATGTCGTTGAACCGAAACCAAAGGACGAAAAAGAACCCAAAAAAGAACATCCGAGTGAAGATAAACGAGATGAAATTCCCATTAAAACTGTGGACGAAAAGGATGAAAAGACACCTAGTCCAGTAGACAAACTGAAAGATGGAAAAGAATCTCCATTGTGGGACCAAGACTTAAAGAAGTCTTTAAGCCCTGTAGAAACAAAACCGGTCGATGAACTGAAACCAAAGGACGAAAAAGAAACAGGAGAAGAACATCCAAGCAAGGATAAACCATATGTAATTCCTATCAAAACTATGAAGGAAATAGATCAAAAGACACCCAGTCCAGTAGACGAACTGGAAGATAGCAAAGAATCTCCATTGTCAGGCCAGGATGTAAAGAAAAGTCCTGTACAATTAAAATCAGTTGATGAACTGAAACCAAAGGACGAAAAAGGAACAAAAGAAGAACATCCTACAAAGGACAAACCAGGTGAAATTCCTATTAAAATTGTAGAGGAAACGGATGACAAGACGCCAAGTCCAGACGACAAACTGAAAGATGGCAAAGAATCTCAATTGTTGGCCCAGGACTTAGAGAAGTCTTTAAGCCCTGTAGAATTAAAAATAGTCGATGAACCGAGAGCAAAGGACGAAATAGAACCCAAAGAAAAACATCCTACCAAAGACAAACCAGAGGAAATTCCCATCAAAACTATGGAGGAAAAGGATGAAAAGACGCCAAGTCCAGTAGACATACTAAAAGATGGCAAGGTATCTCCATCGCCAGACCAGGCCGTAAAGAAATCTCCAAGCCCTGTAGAATTAAAACCAGTTGAAGAACTGAAACCAAAGGATGAAAAAGAACCCAAAAAAGAACATCCGAGTGAAGATAAACAAGATGAAATTCTCATTAAAACTGTGGACGAAAAGGATGAAAAGACACCCAGTCCAGTAGACAAACTGAAAGATGGTAAAGATTCTCCGTTATTGGACCAGGATTTAAAGAAGTCTTTAAGCCCTGTAGAAATAAAACCAGTCGATGAACAAAAACCAAAGGACGATAAAGAAACAACAGAAGAACATCCAAGCAAGGACTGGCCAACTGAAATTCCCATTAAAAAAGTAGAGGAAAAAGATGAAAAAACACCCAGTCCAGAAGACAAACTGAAAGATGACAAGGAATTTTCACTGTCGGACCCGGACAAAAAGAAATCTCCAAGCCCTGTAGAATTAAAACCAATCGATGAACCGAAACCAATGGACGAAAAAGAAACAAAAGTAGAACCTCCAAGCAAGGACAAGCTAGATGCTCTTCCTGTGAAGACTGTAGACGAAAAAGACGAAAAAACACCCAGTCCATTAGACAATCTGAAAGATGGCAAAGAATATACATTGTGGGGCCAGGACTTAAAGAAGTCTTTAAGCCCTGTAGAAACAAAACCGGTCGTTGAACCAAAACAAAAGGACGATAAAGAAACAACAGAAGAACATCTAAGCAAGGACAAACCAACGGAAATTCCCATTAAAAAAGTAGAGGAAAAAGATGAAAAAACACCCAGTCCAGAAGACAAACTGAAAGATGACAAGGAATTTTCATTGTTAGACCCGGACAAAAAGAAATCTCCAAGCCCTGTAGAATTAAAACCAATCGATGAACCGAAATCAAAGGACGAAAAAGTAACAAAAGAAGAACAGCCAAGCACGGACAAGCTAATTGCTATTCCTGTGAAGACTGTGGACGAAAAGATACCTAGTCCTGAAGACAAACAGAAAGATGACAAAGAATCTCTATTGTCAGACCAGGACTTACAGATATCTTCAAGCACTATGGAATTAAAAATTCTCGAGGAACAAAAAGTAAGAGACCAAAGAGAAATCAAAGAGGAAACTCTGAGCCAGGGCAAACCAGATAAAATTCCCATTAAAACTGTGGAGCAAAAGGCTGAAAAAACACCCACTCCAATCGAAAAATTAAAAGATGGCGAAGAATCTCCATTGTTGAACCAGGACTTAAAGAAGTCTTTAAGCCCTGTAGAATTAAAAACGGTCGATGAAATGAAAGCAAAGAAAGAAAAAGAACCCAAAGAAGAACATCCTACCAAGGACAAACCAGAGGAAATTCCCATTAAAACTGTGGAGAAAACTGATGAAAAGATCCCAAGTCCTGTAGACAAACTAAAAGATAGCAAAGAATCTCCATTTTTGGACCAGGACGTTATAAAAACTGTGGGGGAAAAGGCTGATAAGATCCCTAGTTCAGTAGACAAACTGGAAGATGGCAAAGATTCTCCATTATTGGACCAAGATTTAAAGAAATCTCTTAGCCCTGTAGAATCAAAACCGGTCGATGAACCAAAACCTAGGGAAGAAAAAGAAATAAAAAAAGAACATCCAAGCAAGGGTGACCTAGATGCTCTTCCTGTGAAGACTGTGGACGAAAAAGATGAAAAGACACCCAGTCCAGTAGCCAAATTGAAAGACGGCAAAGAATCTCCATTGTCAGACAAGGACGTAAAGAAATCTCCAAGCCCTGTAGAAACTGTCGATGGACCGGAACCAAAGGACGAAATAGAATCCAAAGAAGAACATCTGAGTAAAGACAAATCAGATGAAATTCCCATTAAACCTGTGGAGGAAAAAGATCAAAAGACACCCAGTCCAGTAGATAAACTGAAAGACGGCGAAGAATCTCTATTGTCAGACCAAGATGTAAAGAAATCTCCAAGCCCTGTAGAATTACAACATGTCGATGAACTCAAACCAAAAGATGATAAAGAGCCCAAAGAAGAACATCCGAGCAAAGACAAGCCAAATGAAATTCCCATTAAAACTAAGGAGGAAAAGGATGAAAAGACACCCAGTCCTGTTGAAAAACTGAAAGATGGCAAAGAATCTCCATTGTCAGACCAGGATGTAACAAAATCTCCAAGCCCTGTAGAATTACAACATGTCGATGAACCCAAACCAAAAGATGATAAAGAACCCAAAGAAGAACATCCGAGCAAAGACAAGCCAGATGAAATTCCCATTAAAACTAAGGAGGAAAAGGATGAAAAGACACCCAGTCCTGTTGCAAAACTGAAAGATGGCAAAGAATCTCCATTGTTGGATCAGGAGTTAAAGAAGTCTTTAAGCCCTGTAGAATTAAAAACGGTCGATGAACTGAAAGCAAAGAAAGAAAAAGAACCCATAGAAGAACATCCTATCCAGGACAAACCAGAGGAAATTCCCATTAAAACTGTGGAGAAAACTGATGAAAAGATCCCAAGTCCTGTAGACAAACTAAAAGATAGCAAAGAATCTCCATTTTTGGACCAGGACGTTAAGAAATCTCCAAGCCCTGAAGAATTAAAACCAATCGATGAACCGAAACCAATTGACCAAAAAGAAACAGAAAAAGATCATCCAAGCAAGGACAAACCAGATGAAATTCCTATTAAAACTGTAGAGGGAATAGATCAAAAGACACCCAGTCCAGTAGACAAACTGAAAGACGGCGGAGAATCTCTATTGTCAGACCAGGATGTAAAGAAATCTCCGAGCCCTGTAGAAACAAAACATGTCGAGGAACCGAAACAAAAGGATGAAAAAGAACCAAAAGTAAAATATCCAAGCAAGGACAAACCAGGTGAAATTCCTATTAAAACTGTAGATGAAAGGGATGATAAGATCCCAAGTCCTGTAGACAAACTGAGAGATGAAAAAGATTCTCCATTGTTGGACAAGGACGTAAAGAAATCTCCAAGCCCTGAAGAATTAAAACCAATCGATGAACCGACACCAAAGGACGAAAAAGAAACAAAAGAAGAACATCCAAGAAAGGACAAATTAGATGAAATTCCTATAAAAACTGTGGAGAAAATAGACCAAAAGACACCTAGTCCAGTAGACAACTTGAAAGATGGCAAAGAATCTCCATTGTCAGACCAGGATGCAAAGAAATCTCCGAGCTTTGTAGAATTGAAACATGTCGATGAACCGAGACCAAAGGATGAAAAAGAACCAAAAGAAGAACTTCCAAGCAAGGACAAAACAGGTGAAATGTTTATTAAAACTATAGAGGAAAAGGATGAAAAGACGCCCAGTCCAGCCGACGAACTGAAAGATGGCAAAGAATCTCTATTGTCAGACCAGGATGTAAAAAAATCTCCAAGCCCTGTCGAATTAAAACATGTTATTGAACCGAAACCAAAAGATGATAAAGAACCCAAAGAAGAACATCCCAGCAAAGAAAAACCAGGTGAAATTCCTATAAAAACTGTGGGGGAAAAGGCTGATAAGATCCCTAGTTCAGTAGACAAACTGGAAGATGGCAAAGATTATCCATTATTGGACCAAGATTTAAAGAAATCTCTTAGCCCTGTAGAATCAAAACCGGTCGATGAACCAAAACCTAGGGAAGAAAAAGAAATAAAAGAAGAACATCCAAGCAAGGGTGACCTAGATGCTCTTCCTGTGAAGACTGTGGACGAAAAAGATGAAAAGACACCCAGTCCAGTAGCCAAATTGAAAGACGGCAAAGAATCTCCATTGTCAGACAAGGACGTAAAGAAATCTCCAAGCCCTGTAGAAACTGTCTATGGACCGGAACCAAAGGACGAAATAGAATCGAAAGAAGAACATCTGAGTAAAGACAAATCAGATGAAATTCCCATTAAACCTGTGGAGGAAAAAGATCAAAAGACACCCAGTCCAGTAGATAAACTGAAAGACGGCGAAGAATCTCTATTGTCAGACCAAGATGTAAAGAAATCTCCAAGCCCTGTAGAATTACAACATGTCGATGAACTCAAACCAAAAGATGATAAAGAGCCCAAAGAAGAACATCCGAGCAAAGACAAGCCAGATGAAATTCCCATTAAAACTAAGGAGGAAAAGGATGAAAAGACACCCAGTCCTGTTGAAAAACTGAAAGATGGCAAAGAATCTCCATTGTCAGACCAGGATGTAACAAAATCTCCAAGCCCTGTAGAATTACAACATGTCGATGAACCCAAACCAAAAGATGATAAAGAACCCAAAGAAGAACATCCGAGCAAAGACAAGCCAGATGAAATTCCCATTAAAACTAAGGAGGAAAAGGATGAAAAGACACCCAGTCCTGTTGAAAAACTGAAAGATGGCAAAGAATCTCCATTGTTGGATCAGGAGTTAAAGAAGTCTTTAAGCCCTGTAGAATTAAAAACGGTCGATGAACTGAAAGCAAAGAAAGAAAAAGAACCCATAGAAGAACATCCTATCCAGGACAAACCAGGTGAAATTCCTATTGAAATTGTAGAGGAAAAGGATGACAAGACGCCAAGTCCAGACTACAAACTGAGAGATGACAATGAATCTCAATTGCTGGCCCAAGACATACAGAAGTCTTTAAACCCTGTAGAATTGAAACCGGTCGATGAACCGAAAGCAAAGGACGAAAAAGAACCCAAAGATGAACATCCTACCAAGGACAAACCAGAGGAAATTCACATCAAAACTATGGAGAAAAAGAATGAAAAGATCCCAAGTCCTGTAGACAAACTAAAAGATAGCAAAGAATCTCAATTGTTGGACCAGGAAGTTAAGAAATCTCCAAGCCCTGAAGAATTAAAACCAATCGATGAACCGAAACCAATTGACCAAAAAGAAACAAAAAAAGAACATCCAAGAAAGGACAAACCAGATGAAATTCCTATTAAAACTGTGGAGGAAATAGATCAAAAGACACCCAGTCCAGTAGACAAACTGAAAGACGGCGAAGAATCTCTATTGTCAGACCAGGATGTAAAGAAATCTCCGAGCCCTGTAGAAATAAAACATGTCGATGAACCGAAACCAAAGGATGAAAAAGAACCAAAAGTAAAATATCCAAGCAAGGACAAACCAGGTGAAATTCCTATTAAAACTGTAGAGGAAAGAGATGATAAGATCCCAAGTCCTGTTGACAAACTGAGAGATGAAAAAGATTCTCCATTGTTGGACAAGGACGTAAAGAAATCTCCAAGCCCTGAAGAATTAAAACCAATCGATGAACCGACACCAAAGGACGAAAAAGAAACAAAAGAAGAACATCCAAGAAAGGACAAATTAGATGAAATTCCTATTAAAATTGTGGAGGAAAGAGGCCAAAAGACACCTAGTCCAGTAGACAACTTGAAAGATGGCAAAGAATCTCCATTGTCAGACCAGGATGCAAAGAAATCTCCGAGCCTTGTAGAATTGAAACATGTCGATGAACCAAAACCAAAGGATGAAAAAGAACCAAAAGTAGAACTTCCAAGCAAGGACAAAACATGTGAAATTCCTATTAAAACTTTAGATGAAAAGGATGAAAAGACGCCCAGTCCAGCCGACAAACGGAAAGACGGCAAAGAATCTCCATTGTTAGACCAGGACGTAAAGAAAACTCCAAGCCCTGTAGAATTAAAACATGTCGTTGAACCGAAACCAAAGGATGATAAAGAACATAAAGAAGAACATCCGAGCAAAGAAAAACCAGGTGAAATTGCTATAAAAACTGTAGAAGAAAGGGATGATAAGATCACAAGTCCTGAAGACAAACTGGAAGATGGCAAAGATGCTCCATTATTGGACCAAGATTCAAAGAAATTTCTTAGCCCTGTAGAATCAAAACTGGTCGATGAACCAAAACCTAGGGAAGAAAATGAAACAAAAGAAGAACATCCAAGCAAGGATGATCTAGATGCTCTTCCTGTGAAAACTGTGGACAAAAAAGATGAAAAAACACCCAGTCCAGTAGACGAACTGAAAGATGGCAAAGAATCTCCAATGTCAGACCAGGACGAAAAGAAATCTACAAGCCTTGTAGAACTAAAACCAGTTGAAGAACCAAAATCTAAGGACGACAAAGTAACAAAGGAAGAGCATCCGAGTAGAGAAAGACCAGATGAAATTCCCATTCAAACTATGGAGAAAGAAGATGAAGTGACACCCACTCTAGTAGACAAACTTAAAGATATCAAAGAATCTCCATTGTCAGTTAAGGACGTAGAGAAATCTCCAAGCCCCGTAGAAACTGTCGATGGACCGGAACCAATTGACGAAATAGAACCCAAAGAAGAACTTCTGAGTAAGGACAAATCAGAAGAAATTACCATTAAAACTGTGGAGGAAAAAGATCAAAAGACACCCAGTCCAGTAGACAAACTGAAAGATGGCAAAGAAACTCCAATTTCAGACCAGGACGTAAAGAAATATCCAAGTCCTGTAGAATTAAAACATATCGATGAACCGAAACCAAAAGATGAAAAAGAACCCAAAGAAGAACATCCAAGCAATGAAAGACCACATGAAATTCCTATTAAAACTGTGGAGGAACAGGATGATAAGATCCCTAGCCCAGTAGAAAAACTGAAAGATGACAAAGAAACTCGATTGTCAGACCAGGACTTTACAAAATCTCCAAGCCCTGTAGAATTAAAACTTGTTGATAAGCCCAAACCAAAGGATGATAAAGAACCCAAAGAAGAACATCCGAACAAGGACAAACCAGATGAAATTCCCATTAAAACGGTGGAGGAAAAAGATCAAAAGACACTCAGTCCAGTTGATAAACTGAAAGATGGTAAAGATTCTCCATTGTCAGACGAGGACGTTTGGAAATCTCCAAGCCCTGTACAAGTAAGACCAGTTGATGAACCGAAACCGAAAGACGAAAAAGAACCAAAAGAAGAACATTCGAGTAGCGATAAACCACATGAAATTCCCATTAAAACTGTGGACGAAAAGGATGAAAAGACGCCAAGTCCAGTGAAAAAACTGAAAGAAGGCAAAGATTCTCCATTGTCAGACCAAGGCGTAAAGAAATCTCCAAGCCCTGTCGAATCAAAAACAGTTGATGAACTAAAACCAAAGGACGAAAAAGAACCCAAAGAGGAACATCCGAGTAAAGATAAACCAGATGAAATTCCCATTAAAACCGTGGTGGAAAAGGATGAAAAGACGCCAAGTCCTGAAGACAAACAAAAATATGGCAAAGAATTTCCATTGTCAGACCAGGGTGTAAAGAAATCTCCAAGCCCTATAGAATTAAAACCAGTTGATGTACCGAAACCAAAGGACGAAAAAGAACACAAAGAAGAACATTCATGTAAAGATACACCAGATGAAATTCCCATTAAAACTGTGGACGAAAAGGATGGAAAAACACCCATTCCAGTAGACAAACTGAAAGACGGCAATGAATCTCCATTGTCAGACAAGGACGTAAAGAAATCTCCAAGCCCTGTAGAAGTTGTCGATGGACCGGAACCAAAGGACGAAATAGAACCCAAAGAAGAACATCTGAGTAAGGACAAATCAGATGAAATTCCCATTAAAACTGTGGAGGAACAAGATCAAAAGACACCCAGTCCAGTAGACAAACTGAAAGATGGCAAAGAAACTCCAATGTCAGACCAGGACGTAAAGAAATATCCAAGCCCTGTAGAATTACAACATGTCGATGAACCCAAACCAAAAGGTGATAAAGAACCCAAAGAAGAACATCCGAGCAAAGACAAGCCAGATGAAATTCCCATTAAAACTAAGGAGGAAAAGGATGAAAAGACACCCAGTCCTGTTGACAAACTGAAAGATGGCGAAGAATCTCCATTGTCAGACAAGGACGTAAAGAAATCTCCAAGCCCTGTAGAAACTGTCGATGGACCGGAACCAAAGGACGAAATAGAACCCAAAGAAGAACATCTGAGTAAGGACAAGTCAGATGAAATTCCCATTAAAACTGTGGAGGAACAAGATCAAAAGACACCCAGTCCAGTAGACAAACTGAAAGATGGCAAAGACACTCCAATGTCAGACCAGGACGTAAAGAAATATCCAAGCCCTGTAGAATTACAACATGTCGATGAACCCAAACCAAAAGATGATAAAGAACCCAAAGAAGAACATCCGAGCAAAGACAAGCCAGATGAAATTACCATTAAAACTGTGGAGGAAAAGGATGAAAAGACACCCAGTCCAGTAGATAAACTGAAAGATGGCAAGGAATCTCCATTGTCAGACCAGGACGTTAAGAAATCTCCAAGCCCTGTCGAATTAAAAACAGTTGATGAACCGAAACCAAAGGATGAAAAAGAACACAAAGAAGAACAGTCGAGTAAAGATAAAGCAGAAGAAGTTCCAATTAAAACTGTGGTGGAAAAGGATGAAAAGACGCCAAGTCCCGTAGACAAACTGAAAGACGGCAAAGAATCTCCATTGTCAGACAAGGACGTAAAGAAATCTCCAAGCCCTGTAGAAACTGTCGATGGACCGGAACCAAAGGACGAAATAGAACCCAAAGAAGAACATCTGAGTAAGGACAAGTCAGATGAAATTCCCATTAAAACTGTGGAGGAAAAAGTTCAAAAGACACCCAGTCCAGTAGACAAACTGAAAGATGGCAAAGATACTCCAATGTCAGACCAGGACGTAAAGAAATCTCCAAGTCCTGTAGAATTAAAACATATCGATGAACCGAAACCAGAGGATGAAAAAGAACCCAAAGAAGAACATCCAAGCAAGGAAAGATCACATGAAATTCCTATTAAAACTGTGGAGGAACAGGATGATAAGATCCCAAGCCCAGTAGAGAAACTGAAAGATGGCAAAGAAGCCCCATTGTCAGAACAGGATGTAACAAAATCTCCAAGTCCTGTAGCATTAAAACATGTTGATGAACCCAAACCAAAGGATGACAAAGAACCCAAAGAAGAACATCTGAGCAAATACAAGCCAGATGAAATTCCAATTAAAACTGTGGAGGAAAAGGATGAAAAGACACCCAGTCCAGTAGATAAACTGAAAGATGACAAGGGATCTCCATTGTCAGACCAGGACGTTGAGATATCTCCAAGCCCTGTCGAATTAAAAACAGTTGATGAAACGAAACCAAAGGATGAAAAAGAACACAAAGAAGAACATTCGAGTATAGATAAAACAGAAGAAATTCCAATTAAAACTGTGGTGGAAAAGGATGAAAAGACGCCAAGTCCCGTAGACAAATTGAAAGATGGCAAAGAATCTCCATTGTCAGACCCAATCATGAAGAAATCTCCAAGCCCTACAGAATTAAAACCGGTTGATGTACCGAAATCAAAGGATAAAAAAGAACACAAAGAAGAACAACCGAGTAAAGATAAACCAGATGAAATTCCCATTAAAACTGTGGACGAAAAGGATGAAAAGACGCCAAGTCCAGTAGACAAACTGAAAGACGGCAAAGAATCTCCATTATCAGACAGGGGCGTAAAGAAATCTCCAAGCCCTGTAGAAACTGTCGATGGACCGGAACCAAAGGACGAAATAGAACCCAAAGAAGAACATCTAAGTAAGGACAAGTCAGATGAAATTCCCATTAAAACTGTGGAGGAAAAAGATCAAAAGACACCCAGTCCATTAGACAAACTGAAAGATGGCAAAGAAACTCCAATGTCAGACCAGGATGTAAAGAAATCTCCAAGTTCTGTAGAATTAAAACATATCGATGAACCGAAACCAAAGGATGAAAAAGAACCCAAAGAAGAACATCCAAGCAAGGAAAGGCCACATGAAATGCCTATTAAAACTGTGGAGGAACAGGATGATAAGATCCCTAGCCCAGTAGAGAAACTGAAAGATGGCAAAGAAACTCCATTGTCAGACCAGGATGTAACAAAATCTCCAAGCCCTGTAGCATTAAAACATGTTGATGAACCCAAACCAAAGGATGATAAAGAACCCAAAGAAGAACATCCGAGCAAAGACAAGCCAGATGAAATTCCAACTAAAACTGTGGAGGAAAAGGATGAAAAGACACCCAGTCCAGTAGATAAACTGAAAGATGGCAAGGAATCTCCATTGTCAGACCAGGACGTTAAGAAATCTCCAAGCCCTGTCGAATTAAAAACAGTTGATGAACCGAAACCAAAGGATGACAAAGAACCCAAAGAAAAACATCTGAGCAAAGACAAGCCAGATGAAATTCCAATTAAAACTGTGGAGGAAAAGGATGAAAAGACACCCAGTCCAGTAGATAAACTGAAAGATGACAAGGAATCTCCATTGTCAGACCAGGACGTTGAGATATATCCAAGCCCTGTCGAATTAAAAACAGTTGATGAACCGAAACCAAAGGATGAAAAAGAACACAAAGAAGAACAGTCGAGTAAAGATAAAGCAGAAGAATTTCCAATTAAAACTGTGGTGGAAAAAGATGAAAAGACACCAAGTCCTGTAGACAAATTGAAAGATGGCAAAGAATCTCCATTGTCAGACCAAGGCATTAAGAAATCTCCAAGCCCTACAGAATCAAAACCGGTTGATGTACCGAAATCAAAGGACGAAAAAGAACACAAAGAAGAACATCCGAGTAAAGATAAACCAGATGAAATTCCCATTAAAACTGTGGAGGAAAAGGATGAAAATACGCCAAGTCCAGTAGACAAACTGAAAGACGGCAAACAGTCTCCATTGTCAGACCAGGACGTAAAGAAATCTCCAAGCCGTATAGAATTAAAACCAGTTGATGAACCGAAACCAAAGGATGAAAAAGAACCCAAAAAAGAACCTCCAAGCAAGGACAAGCTAGATTCTCTTCCTGTGAAGACTCTTGACGACAAGGATGAAAAGACACCCAGTCCAGTAGATAAACTGAAAGATGGCAAGGAATCTCCATTGTCAGACCAGGACGTAAAGAAATCTCCAATCCCTGTCGAATTGAAACCAGTTGATGAACCGAAACCAAAGGACGAAAAAGAACACAAAGGAGAACATTCGAGTAAAGATAAACCTGATGAAATTCCCATTAAAACTGTGGACGAAAAGGATGGAAAGACACCCAGTCCAGTAGACAAACTGAAAGACGGCAAAGAATCTCCATTGTCAGACCAAGGCATTAAGAAATCTCCAAGCCCTACAGAATTAAAACCGGTTGATGTACCGAAATCAAAGGACGAAAAAGAACACAAAGAAGAACATCCGAGTAAAGGTAAACCAGATGAAATTCCCATTAAAACTGTGGACGAAAAGGATGAAAAGACGCCAAGTCCAGTAGACAAACTGAAAGACGGCAAACAGTCTCCATTGTCAGACCAGGACGTAAAGAAATCTCCAAGCCGTATAGAATTAAAACCAGTTGATGAACCGAAACCAAAGGATGAAGAAGAACCCAAAAAAGAACCTCCAAGCAAGGACAAGCTAGATTCTCTTCCTGTGAAGACTGTTGACGAGAAGGATGAAAAGACACCCAGTCCAGTAGACAAATTGAAAGTTGGCAAGGAATCTCCATTGTCAGACCAGGACGTTAAGAAATCTCCAAGCCCTGTCGAATTAAAAACAGTTGATGAACCGCAACCAAAGGATGAAAAAGAACACAAAGAAGAACATTCGAGTAAAGATAAACCTGATGAAATTCCCATTAAAACTGTGGACGAAAAGGATGGAAGGACACCCAGTCCAGTAGACAAACTGAAAGACGGCAAAGAATCTCCATTGTCAGACCAGGACGTACAGAAATCTCCAAGCCGCATAGAATTAAAACCAGTTGATGAACCGAAACCAAAGGATGAAAAAGAACCCAAAAAAGAACCTCCAAGCAAGGATAAGCTAGATGTTCTTCCTGTGAAGACTGTTGACGAGAAGGATGAAAAGACACCCAGTCCAGTAGACAAATTGAAAGATGACAAAGAATCTCCATTGTCGGACAAGGACGTAAAGAAATCACCAAGCCCTGTCGAAATAAAAACAGTTGATGAACTGAAACCAAAGGACGAAAAAGAACCCAGAGCAGAACATCCGAGTAAAGATAAACTAGATGAAATTCCCATTAAAACTGTGGACAAAAAGGATGAAAAGACGCCAAGTTCAGTAGACAAACTGAAAGATGGCAAAGAATCTTCATTGTCAGACCAGGACGTAAAGAAATATCCAAGCCCTGTACAATTAAAACCAGTTGATGAACTGAAACCAAAGGACGACAAAGAACCCAGAGCAGAACATCCGAGTAAAGATAAACTAGATGAAATTCCCATTAAAACTGTGGACAAAAAGGATGAATACATGCCAATTCCAGTAGACAAACTGAAAGACGGCAAAGAATCTCCATTGTCAGACCAGGACGTAAAAAAATCTCCAAGCCCTATAGAATTAAAACCAGTTGATGAACCGAAACCAAAGGATGAAAAAGAACCCAAAGAAGAACATCCGAGTAAAGATAAACCAGATGAAATTCCCGTTAAAACTGTGGACGAAAAAGATGGAAAGCTACGCAGTCCAATAGACAATTTGAAAGAGAACACAGATTCTCCATTTTCAGAACAGGACTTAGAGAAGTCTCTAAGCCATGTAGAGTCAAAACCGGTAGATGAAAGAAAACCTAGGGAAGAAAAAGAAACAAAAGAAGAATCTCCAAGCAAGGACAAGCTAGATGCTCTTCCTGTGAAGACTGTCGACGAGAAGGATGAAAAGACACCAAGTCCAGTAGACAAACGGAAAGATGACAAAGAACCTCCATTGTCAGACCAGGACCTAAAGAAATCTCCAAGCCCTGAAGAATTAAAACCTTTCGATGAACCGAAGCCAAAGGACGAAAAGGAAACCAAAGAGGAACATCCAAGCAAGGACAAGCTAGGTGAAGTTCCTTTTAAAACTGTAGAGGAAAAAGATAAAAAGACGGCCAGTCCAGTAGACAAACTGAAAGATGGCAAAGACTCTCCATTGTCCCATCAGGTCTTAAAGAAGTCTTCAAGCCCTGAAGGCTTACAAACGCTCCATGATTTTATACTTAAAGATGAAAAAGAACCAAAAGAAGAACATGCTAGAAAGGAAAAACCAAATGAAATTTCTATTAAAACTGAAAAGTTTGGAAAGACGCTCAGTCCAGTAGACCAACTGAAAAATGGCAGGGAATCTCCATTGTCAGACCAGGACGTAAAGAAATCTCCAAGCCCCGTAGAATTAAAACCAGTCGATGAACCGAAGCCAAAAGACGAAAAGGAAACAAAAAATGAACATGCAAGTAGGGACAAACCAGATGAATTTCCCTTTAAACCTGTAGAGGAAAAAGATGAAAAGGCGCCTAGTCCAGTAGACAAGATAAAAGATGGCGGAGAACAGCCATTATCAGAACAAGTATCAAAAGAGACGCCAAGCGATGTAGAATCAAAAGTGCTTGATAAAATAGAGCCAAAAGACGAAAAAGAAACAAAAGAAGAATGTCCCAGCAAAGAGCAAAAAGATAAAAAGACGCCTAGTCCAATAGATGATATAAAAGATGGCAAGGAATCTCCAGAAACAACGCTAGACGGAAGTGTGTCACCCCCCTTAGAGGAAGAACTGAAAAAATCTTCAAGTCCAGATCTAGTGTTAAAACAACTTTATGACTTGTCACTTAAGGACAATTTACCAATGACCGTACCAAGTACGAGCAGGGACAAGGCAGAAGAATTAATTGTAAAAACAATTAAACCTCTCTCTGAAAAAGCATTAAGTCCTGAAAAGTCGTTGAAATCAGACATACAGATAGTAAAAGAGACAAAAGAGTCTCCAAGCTCCATAGGAGAAAAATTTATGGATGATAAGTCACCAAAAGAAAAGGCTGAACCAAAAATAAAAAGCCAAGACAATGTGATCACAGATAAAAAAACGCCAAGTCCTGTAGGAGAAATTAAACAAGAAAAGGAATCTCCATGTCCTGTAGAAGAAAAATATAATGATGAATCATTATCCAAAAGAAAACCAGAACCGAATGGAAAGATTTCAGTAGAGAAAGAAGTAGAGAAAAGTGTTTTGGAAGAAGCTAGCGGTCCTCCACTAGGAGAAAAAATTACACAAAAGGACAAAGTTTCACTTATGTCAGAGGAAAAATTACAAAAAGACTCTACATCTTTTACAATAGTAAAAGGTGACCAGAGATCTGTACATTCGATACCAGACAAACTTGATGACAAACAAGATGATAATACTTCTGTCCCTGTATCCCGTCTCATTAATGATAAACAAAAGGAGTTAAGTAGATCTCAAGATCAATCAAATCTTTTTGAACTAATTGATGAACCTGAATCAGAACAATCGACCAATGTTCAAACTGTTATGGAAAATGGGTTGTCAATAAAAAGGAAAACAATAGTACATAAAATTACAAAATTATTCGGTAATTATACTGAAAATGTTTTGCGAAAGCACGTCACAACGATAACGACAATTGAAGACGAATTTCCTGACGGCACAATTAACATAAAAAGAAATGAACAAGAATTGTATGAGGATCAAATTTTAGAAAATTCTGATTATTTCGTTCAAAGTTGCGATCATACTTCAAATAAGACTAAGGAAAAGGGAGATTTTGAAAGTAGTTCTCAAGTTGCTCACAGTAGTTCGGAAGACGTTTCTAGGGAAATAAGTTTAGAAGAAAAATACAGTTTTGAAAGTTCTGAAAAGAGTGTGAAAAAACATTCTTTGTCCAAAGACTTAAAGGATAAAAGTGATAAAAACGAAATAAATGCAATAAATGAAGAGGGTTTGAAACCTGGAAGTAGTATTTTAAGTACGTCAATGTCAAGTTCACTAGTGTCACCAAAATTAACACTAGAAGATAGTGCAGAGCAAATCATGAGTTCGGTAAGAAAAGCTTTCGGAGAACAAGATGAAGACATACAGCAAGGTATTAAAACTGAAAGCATTATTATAAGACCAGATCTAGAAAGAGTTTCAACGCCACCCACCGTCCCAGTAAGTCCCTTGCCAAAGACACCTAGTAGTTTCCAGGACGTAAAAATGAGTGATGGAGTTCAAAGTGAAGTAATTTATGATAAGTCGGATAGTGCTGAAGAAACTGTTACTAAAGTAGTGCACGTCGGCGATGACATTGTCACTCAAAAAATATCTACTACTACGGAAAAGGTTGCAAAGTCTGTCAAGGGAATCGATTTAGATGTGGACGCCGACTTAGTAGCACTTATGCAAAATGTCGGTAAAATAAAAACTGAAACAGATACTGTAACAAAAATAATAAAAGAAGGTGAAAATGTTGTAACTCAAACAATTACTACAGTTACTACCAAAGAGATAATCTCAAGAGAAGATGGCACTCCTCAAAATGTCAAGACTACAATTGAAACAACAACACACAGCAAAGGCGCTGATGGGTCTGTAACAACAACAAAAGATACAAAGATCTTACTTAACGAATGTTCTTCAACTTTACGTTCCACATCGCAAATGGATCTATATCCGAAAGATTTTAAATCCGACAGCTCTCTAGATATGGATGTTAATAGTAAAGTTGGAATAACTCAGGATCTTTCACAGTTAGAATCAGTTGACTTACTTGACTTGGATGATGTCGATCTTAATATAGAAGATACAAACATCGACACTGATGTTAGTAAGCGGATTGTTAAAGAAGGTAACGTGGATATAATTGAAACAATAACGACAACTACTAAAAAAGAAACTATAAAAATTAATGAAAACAATAAAAAAATTAAAACTAGTATTGAAACTATTGTAACAAAAGAGTATCCAGATGGATCTAAGAAGGAAGAAAAAAATGTTGAAGTGAAAATAGATGAGTTTAGTGAAGACGCTTGTAATGATATTGAAGACTTGCTTAAAGATTACTCAATCATTGGTGAACCAGAGGAAGAGGAGTCAATTCAGAGTGAAAATATTTTAGTAAACGGCATTAACATCCTAAGAGCTGTTTCCACTAAAACAATAAAAACGAAGTATACTAATTCAGAAGGCATTGTTAAAAAAATAAAGACTGTTACCATCGTTACTACTACTGACACATATCCAGATGGTTCATCACAAACTCGGATCGATACAAGCCTGTCCTTATCAGATATTGAGGAACTAGATAATGTAGTTGAAACGACCGAACTATTGGACTACACAATACTAGAAAACACAACACAAGAAGTCAAAAGTGAATGTCAAGAGAAAGTCATAGATGGAAATAAAGTCCAACAATTTATCACAATAACTACAAAAACCGATATCTTAGCAACAGAAGATAGAACAAAGAAGAAGAAAAAAATTAGTACAGAGACAGTAACAGAAACAAAGAATCCAGATGGAACTGTGGAAGTTACAAAGGATATAAATATAAAAATTGAAGATTTTGTTTCAAGAGCAGAGGAAAGTATACTAGAAGGATTTGAAAGTATGGGTCATCCGCAAGAAAATTGCGAAGTAGAAGAAACAGAAGTTATAGAACATGGCAAACGAATCAAAAGAAAAAAGACAACAATAACTACAAAACAAACATTTACTAACCAAACTACTGCAATAATCAAAACAAAACTAACAACGACTATTACAACTGAAGATGAATATCCAGATGGATCAATTGTAACAAAAACTAGTAAATATAATCAATTTTTTGATGAAGAAATACCATGCGAAGGTATAACTCCTAGCTCAGAATTGCAATTTGAAGATCATAATTTACTTAAGGATCTTGTTCTAGTAGGGGATATTGAAGAAACGGAATCAGTTGAAGATAAAGAAATAGAAGAAGACAAGATTTTAATAAAACGTCATGTAGTCATTAAAACTACAAAAAGCCATTATACTGATTCGAATAATATTTTAAGAAAATTGAAAACAGTGGTTACTACTACAACGACGGATACTTACCCAGATGGGTCTACTAACACAACAACAGCTACCAATATTTCTGTCAATGACATAGAGAGAAACGATTATGAATCTTTAGATGTAAACACTTATTCCAAGTTACAAGACAAAACTGTAGACGTCAATAAAGAGCATAAAAGAGTTCTTAGAAATGGTAAGGAAGTAGAACAAATTATAACAACCACAACAACTTCGGAAATATTGTCAAAAGTTGATGAAAGTGAAACAGTTTTAAGAGTAACGAAAGAAATCGTAACGGAAACTATGTTACCTGATGGAACAGCTGAAGTGGTTAAAGAAATTAGAGTATCCACTCAGGATTATTCAAGAAACTCTATCGATAATAATTTAGAAGGTTACATTCAGTCTGGTGAGCCAGAAACTGAAACTAAGACAGAACTTGAGAAAGTATTCGAAAACAATGTTTTAATAAACAGACAAAAAACTATTACTACAACTAAAGAATTGCTAGTTAACTCGAAAACTAAAACAAAGAAAATTAAAACTACTACTAAAACGACCTTGGAAGATGAGTACCCAGATGGCACTGTTATAGTAAAAAAGACTGAAAAGATTTCTATTTCTGATATGCCAACTGATAGTTATGGTTGTGACACTTCTATATCTGAGACCTCAGATACTGAAGTCGTGGAAGATACTGTTGAAGATTTAGACGTAAAACATGAACTTGTAGCTAAAGGAAGTGATACCATAAAGAGAACAATTACAACAAAAACAAAAAAAGAAACCTTACAAAGCTTAGATAAAGATGTTAAACGTATAAGAACTACGATTGAAACAACGACAGAAGATGAATATTCTGATGGTTCCATAGAAACTACAAAGGATGTCAAAATAACGATTTCCGAATTTCAAAAAACGTCTAATAGTGACTTACAGGCTGCTTTACAAGGATTTACTTCCACTGGAGTTTCAAAAACGAGCGACGACAAAAAGAGGAATGTGTATATAAATGAAAATTCCGAAAAAATTACTCAAGAAATCACTACACATGTTACAAAAGAAGAGCTTTTAAATCCTGAAACCCAAGAAGTTGCTGTGAAAACCATTACAGAAACTACAACCGAAAATAAAAAAGAAGATGGCTCAATAGAAACTACCAAAGACGTTCAAACACAGGTTACATATCTGCCCAAGGGCAGTAGAATGAGTGATTGGTCACCAGAAGATATCGAGAATTTATCGCAAAATATCGAATCAGTTGTAGAAGGAGGGAAGCCGATTATACGTGAACACGATAAACCTACACTCGCACAATTGCCCTTAGAAAAGAAGTGTGAGTCACAACAGTCCGAAACTAAATCGAGAAAACGATCTCCAGTGGGTGAAATAACGACTGAAACTGAAACTTTCACTAAAGTTGTAAAGGAAGGAGATAAACAAATCACACAGACGATTACCGTTTTGACCACAAAAGAAGTCATTAGCCCTGAAAAAATAAAAATAACTGTAGAAACAATAACTGTTAGCAAAGGAGACGATGGCACAACAAAAACTACAAAATCTACTAAAACTACTGTTTCAGAATTTAAAGAAGAATACGAGGAAATTATTGACACTGGCGAAAGTGAAAAATCATCGTCCAAATTTTCATCCAAAACTGGAGATTTAAGAAGTTCATCAGGAGCCAGTGACGATTTTGATCAACGAGGAATATCATCACCCCCCTCCGATATCAGTTCTAGAGAATCTCATGCAGCAACTCACGCTTGGGGTACTGAAAGCAGTGGCATGTATTACAGCGACGACGATGGGCAAGGCAGTCCAAGCAGTACAAAGTCTCAAATAGCACATTCTCCAAGATCGAATTTAAGCTTTGAATTAGATACTAAATTATTACCCCCATCATCAGATCCCATGTCCATGTCAATATATGGTGACATTCCTGGGGACGATGAGTCTTTTACCCTTTCCGCTGAAGTGCAATCTAAAACATACGTACATGAAAAAGTAGAAAGTAAGTCAGATATCAAGATAAGTTCAAAAGAGGAATCAAAATCGGAATCGATTCATCATTCTGATATATCCTTCTTAAAAGAGGCTGACGAACAATTCAATAAAGCAATCGAAGAACATAAAAAAGTAAGCGGCCACGAGGTCATATCAAATATAACAGCAAAATATAAAATCGATGAACAGAGTCATTCTAGTGGTAGTCACTATGAGGCGAAGAAAGAGGGGGATAGCTTAACATTAAAAGAACTACGAACTGAATCTCAAAAAGCTTCAGCTAGCAGTTCCACTTCGACTCACGAATCGAAATCGAGTAAAACTGAAAGTTCCGAAAAAACGACCAAAGACAAAGATCCCATAGAATCTTGGGGCAAACCATTGGGACTTCCGAGTCCAATCTTGCCACCCAACCAAACCGAGAATAGAAGTACACCCAAAAAGCAAATGGCGTCTTCGAATGTAGCGAATAAGAATAAGTTGAATCAAGAGAAGAGCAAAGAGGCGAAACGAGCTTCGGAATCGCCTAGTAAAAAGAAGACCCCCGCTCCCATATACATGGACCTCACGTACGTGCCGCACCACGGAAACTCGTACTACTCGGCGATGGAGTTCTTCAAGCGGGTCAGAGCACGCTACTACGTATTCTCGGGGACGGAGCCATCTAAGGAAATATACAATGCTCTTCTAGATGCCAAGAAAACATGGGAAGACAAGGACTTAGGTAATTATTATAGAGTTTTTAATAATATCTATGGACACTTCACAACACGTCAGTCTGGCCCCGTGGTAAGTACCTGAAGGACTTGTGTTACAGGTACCAGACAACGGAAATATATTTAATACTTTTATACTATACATATATTTAAGATTTTTATTATAATACACATATTTAATAATACTGTTTTGTCATATTATGTACTTCAAAGTTTTTTTTATTTTAAAAGGTTTGTTAACAATAATAATTGCTAAATCACTTTACAATATGGTTCCGACTACTCCTAATTAGTTTAAATTCAGTGTTACACTTATTTACAGGCAAACATTACATGTACCAATAAGTTTATTAACAATTCATACGTAATAGATTAATAAAACTATTAAATTAACATGCTAAAAAAACACACAATACATAAGTGAAAATTACAGTTAAAATTTACCTTATAAAGTAATAGAAGAAGGAACTTTGTAGGTTTAAAATTTTTATTATGCTATTTATGTTTTATTGTATATTATTATTAGAACTTTTAGACCAATTTCCAAGTCCTAATTTTTGGAGAGACTGTTGTAAGCGTTACAGGTTCTTGATCCTGAGAGTCCAAGGTTGGTATTTGAGGCTGGAATGTTAAAAAATAAAAAGCAGTGATCATAGGTAATCTCGAAGAGATATTTTTTTTTCTAGCAAGTGTAACAATAGGGGCAATCCATTTCAGAGCCATATTTTATGTAGAAAAACCTGATCCACCTGTATCCTACGATTCCTCAGAGTGATCATTATGTAATGTTTCAAACTATTGTCATACCCATAAAGCTATAACAGCCAACGTTTTTCATAAACATAATACACAATATAATTTAACTGCAGGACGTGTATCTTTTACAACATTATTGAATTCTATCAAATGTCGTTGACCTTTTTATGTTGACCGTTAAAATATTTGTGGTTCCGTTCTTCTAAAGGGTCGTCTGTTCTGTTTCAGAAGTAACAATAATTCCGACGTACGACACCGACGTGCTCGGGTACTGGGTGACCGAGAACGAGGAAGCCCTGGAGAAGTACAAGATCGACCTCTCGCCGTCGGCCTCACGCTGCACCATCAACCTGCAAGACCACGAGACATCCTGCGCCGCCTACAGACTCGAGTTCTAGGTGTCGGGCCTATTTGTGGCCTTCTCATCGGAGAAGTGAGCCTCCTACGCCGCGCGGGTACCGTCGAGGCCTGGAGGGTGGTGGTGTACCGCGTGAGAATCTGTGATAGTCGTTAGCGATCGGGACGGACCCGCGCGAGGCCGCTACTCCGCATGAGATAGTTTGCAAATAGCCGACAGTGCGCCGTGCGCGACGCCGCGATTGGAGTTGTATACGAGCTCGTATACGACTCGCAATCCGCGACCCTATTTGTAAGACTCGATTAGATGGATAAGTTCCGACACTGTACCCGAACGTCCGCCGTCGGCGACCACATCCAACCGTTGTCGAACCAACCTCTCGACCTAAAATCAGAAACGTCCATTTTTTTCTAAAAACTCTTTTCTAGTAGTGTCATTGATAAGAAATACACGCCATTTAAAAATATTTTTATGACGTTTTCGAGTATGGTGTTATACAATGAGTAGTGCTTTTATACACGATATTTAGCGAAGGTCCATTTTATTTAGCCGACACACCGCTTGTGCAACAAAAATTTTTGAAAAAATTATTTTGCTAACGCCATATAACTCTTATATATTATGTAACTATAAATGTAGAGACGTTAATTTTTTAGCGAGCGCTTTACACGGACGTGATATTTTAGGAAAAAGTCCATTTCTGGTAGAAGACAAACCGACTAGGACTCGACCCGAGGACGAGAGCGAACACGCGCGCGGCTCGGTGTCGCGCGCGCCGCGGCAGCTACGGCCGCGGCCCTATGTTACCTCTTTAGAAAGATAAAGATTACTTCTATTGTCTAAATGTGATTACGGAATGAATGTGTAAAATGGATTTGTGAAAAAAATAGATTCCTCGATATTTAATTCCGACCCGGTCGTTAGATATACGAGTAGAGTGCACAAAAGTCGGATCGCGATGGCGGGCGGCCGGGCCATGCCGCGCGGCGCCGCCCGTGCCTGCGGCGGAGCCGCGCGCGACGCCGCCCGGCCGCCCGACGCGGAGTGAAGAAGTGATCTCTATTTTTTGTAATAAAACGGCAGCCTAAGATAATAGAGAGCTTAAACGATTTAATGAATGTTTTATTAGAAATATTTAAAATGATATATTTACCGTTGTTTTAAGTTAAATACCGCTTGTTGCGTCTTTGACTATATAGTTTTAAAGCGTGTTGAAGTCGTTTCGTGTACAGTTAAGTCCCGACAGAATCTCAGGAATAATTTCGGCGTTTCGGTGTGACGCGACGCGACGTGTAAATTTTTCTAGTCGAATTCTACCCAAATACTTACGAAC
Organism: Aricia agestis; assembly: GCF_905147365.1. NCBI lineage: Eukaryota > Metazoa > Arthropoda > Insecta > Lepidoptera > Lycaenidae > Aricia > Aricia agestis. The sequence goes on from NC_056420.1 coordinate 14,717,822, forward strand.
GCGTAGTGGTATTCGTTCCTATATAAATTGATTTATATTTTTTGTAAACCTCGAGTAGATAGTTTCCGCGCTACGTCGTCGCGGAGCGCGTGCGCGACCTGTGACGTCATTCGACCCTACACATCTAGTCTAAGTCACGAGGCGTTTCCTCCTCTTCTCCGTTCATCGTTTGCCAATTCAAAGAGAAAGGTTTCGAGTCAATTAATTTTAAGTCATCCATAGTCTAAGGCCACCCGACGTACCGTCGCTTCCTTCGCCGAACTCGTAGTCGCAAAACCCGATTCCGTATAATCTTCGCCTGCACAACGTATCATCGAAATGTTCTGTCTCCGCGTACGTCGAGCGTATTTGTTTTCTGAAGTGTTCGGGTGATACGACGAGGGGAGTGCGCCGCGTGAGGCACGACGGGGAGGCGCGCCGCGGCCCGAGACGGACGGAGCTAGCTTTCTCTTTCTCTCTCTCTGACACTGCCTGGCTCGACTGGCCTCTCGCGTTCACGGGGCCCGAGGCGCCTCGTTCCCCCGCTTGTCCCGTTCCGTTCGTCGCTCGACGCCCGTCCGGCGTCCGCCGTCCGTCCGCCCTGGCCGCGGCCCGTCCCCGTGCGGTCGACGTCGCGGCCGGCTCCGAAGCCCGACTCAGACGTTCACTATTATATTTTATAGCTAGAAGTATAATTAATTAATGCATATTATTATATTAGGAGTATTAAAATGTTACTAAAGATAAGAATTGTATCAGCTTAGTGAACATCAATAGCTCCGAGAGTGAATCATTATTGAAATTATTAAATGTTGTACTTTTCTTATCTCGTTGCTTTAAATTTGAAAATTTATGTATGTGATAGAATTTATACGAGCGATCGTCTCGCAGATTGAAATATATAACTCATATGACGAAGTGATATAATTATTTTCGGTCTGTTTTGTCTTATGTATTTATTTATAAACGGATAGAGATCGTTCGAATTGTATGCGTCGGTCGTCACGCGGCCGACGCGTTGTCGCTCCGTCCGACGTCCCGGGGACTCGCAAGCGGCTGCGCGCCGACCAGTCAGCGAGACGTCGGACGCGAGGGGGGGCTGTGGGAGTAGATGTAAAGCTTCTGTGGTGCTAACAACGTGCTATGCGGGGAGGGCCCAAGCATCGTTGGAATAGAATCGGTCGATGAGCTGTCAGAATCTCTCGTTTGTAGATATTTTGTATGTTTTGTAAATATATTAGTAGCTGTCGTGTTCCCCGGTCGGCGGCGCGCTCGGCTTAGTTCCCGACCGACTCTTCCCGCGCCGGCGCCCGGGTCGTTTAGTACTCAAAGACTGCCTTATCCAGATATTTGTACGCGACGCGCCGCAGTCCTCCCGGAATGCCGCCCGCTCGCTGTCGTCGCGTGCGACGTGCCGACACGTCGGCCGCTCCGTGGACTGCGGCGCGCCGTCCACTCTACCTACACTTTCTAACCCTGTTGATGTTTTTGAAATCGCCGATTTTATTGGATTGTGAACACGCTAAATGGTAAGGCTGATCGATGTGCGGGCCGGGATGTGCTTCGTTCCGTCGCTCGACCGCGTCGCTGTGTCGCTATGTTTAATAATTTAAATAATGATGTCGATCCTTTGAGGGTTCTTTAGGTATTTATTACGATTAATGTATTATGTAATTAAAAGAGAAAAAAAGAAAAAAATATTAAGAACCATTCATTATATCAGTCGTATCGCTATTTCCCATTCAGCGTGTTTGGTGAAGTGTATGAGTCAATAAACAAAAAGTAATATTCCGGTGTTTCCTTTATTCATCCTTCTAGAAGTAACTGAGGGGACTGTCGACTCCTCGTAGAGATAGGCTATTTGAGTCGGCGAAGACGATGCGAAAATATTATGATTAAATATCATATATTTTCACAGTAATAAATTACTTGGGAACCGTACATTCTTTCCGTAACGAAAACTACTTTATGTGCTTTCCCGAGAGTCAAATACATATACCAAACAGCTAAATTGGTTCAGTGATTTTAAATGTGAAGGGAGGTAACAGACATGAACACATTTACATATTTTATAATATTAGTATGTAAAAGCCTTTAGGCTATGTTATTAGTATTTAAATATAATATTGTGACGAAACGGGTGTTTAGACAGAAAATCAAAAAATATTACAGGAATTGAAACTTTATAATAACATAAATTACAAAATGACAGGCAACGATCACATGTGAAGTCAAACAATATACAGAGCACTTAACACTATGTTTTGGTACAATAATACTTTGTCTCACTTCGAACTTCAGCTTACGTCATAATCGCAGAGAATTGATTCAATCAATTTTCACAATTTTATTTTCCTAAATCACAAAAGATGCAATTTCGCTTCCACTTTTTATGGTTCTGCTAATAAGCATCAAAAATTAATGAACTTTTTATAATCTCAATAAACTCTCAAAAATGATTTTACAAGTAATTCTAATCTCACGATAGATTGTACGAATAACATAACAATAATTTACACTTAATTATAATTAGTCCTAAAATATAAATATGGCAATTGGAATGTTGACATCACTAGCAGAGCTGAAGGCTACTGAGGGTGGGTTGCGCCAACTTACTTTAACTACTAGTATAACTTTAATTATAACAAAATGTCAAAATATGAACGGTCAAATCTCTGGTTAAAGTAAAAAATGGACGCCATATGACAATAACCTTAACCGCGCAATTTCGCTCGGTTAAAGTTGGGTCACAGTATTGCCATAACTGTGGTCATTGTTATAGTTATTGTTCAAGTTAACCTTTACTATAACCTTAACTTTAACTATTAGGTACTGTAACTATAAAAACGCGTGTGGTTCAACCCACCCTACGAACATTCAATTCATTTCAGAAGTTCTGAACCATTAATTATTATTGCTTTTAATAGTAACCGACTCAGCTTAAAACATGCTGAAATCGAGGTATCGCTACAAAATTTTCACTATATTTACTATCTATACATAAGGGCACAATTAAACGTACCGGCCAAATTTTTTTTAAGGGGTTAGGTATCACTAGGAGAGTCCATTTAACAAAAAAAAATTAGGGTGTTATTTTTTACAATACATTAATTTTATCCCACATAAAATATACATATCAGTATATCGAAAATTGGCCGGAAGGTTTAATTGCACCCTGTATATCGAACCTAAAACCTCGCAGACTATACTATGACTAACCAATCTGGGGCCGTACCACGAAACTATTTGAGACTCAAACAATCGGACGAGAATACCGCGTCCTACTCTTACAAACGTGTAATGACGTTGTTAGAGCAAGACGGTGCATTCTCGTCCGATTGTTTAACTCTCAAAACGGTTTCATAGTAGGCCTACTGACTTGGATCATTTATTCACATTTCTTAATTTAATTTACTCCTGACTCAGTACAGACTGACACAAGTTAGTTGACGTTCTAACATTTTTCTAATTGATCCTTTTAAAAATTATCAATTCATTGCTTGTAATAATTGTACTCAACTTCTACAGGACATACCTATATATCCCACATATCAAAAGTAGAAAACATACCTACTTACATGTTACAATATCGATGTACCAAAATGTACCATCGAATAAATTGATTGATAGGCAGTTGGCGTCCCCGTCATTTGGTCGGATTATGTCAACTTAATGTAAGTAGTCACTCGTCATTTGTCGGCTGGGTTTGACATAACGCGACCAAACTACTCAGATCCGCCAACTGCCAATGACTCAACTTCTCTGACAGTACATCAACATTAATTACTCTCAAACATAGTGCGTTCAACCCTTTAAGCCTCTTCAGTGGACGCAACTGCAGATGCCCACCTCTGTGGCGTTCGATAAAATAGAGTTGACATTCGACATACACGTCGACGTCGACGGAATTGATATACATGTTATACATACATAATATAACATGTATATCAATTCCGTACATTTTAATCAACGATTCTATGAAGAAGCGATAAAAAAAACGTCTTGGCCAAGGGCTCAGATGACAAGTGCAGATGACGTGAAGAGCCAGCTCGATACGATCACAGGACGGACATTTTATGCCAATGAAATTTTGTTTTTGCATTTCATAGCGCACTAGCGGCTAGGCCGCAGCGGCCAGGTCGCGGCGGCAATCGAGATAGATACCTTAGTATAAAACCGCCATAGACCACGCGCACCTGGCCGCCACGCGGACAGCGGCCTATGGCTAATTTGTACTGAATTGACAATTGCGTGAGACTTATTGCAAATATGTCAAATCCATACAAATTGAAATGTATCTACGCGTCGCGTTGCGGTCTGAATGAACCCGTCGGGCAGTATAAGATACCAGTGGCCGGTATAAACCTGGTCTCTAGAACCTCATATCGTCAGGTTTCCGCAGGAAGTAGGCGACGCGGTCGGTGGGCACCTTGTACTCGTGCATCCAGCGGTTGCCCTTCCGCAGCGACCCGTCGATGCCGTCCTGCCACAGGCCCGCCGGCAGGTACACTGGAATGTAAAGAAAGATTTCAGCAACGTTTACCTCTTACAATGGCAAGAGATGACGCCAAAAATACTATTTTATAGGATGTGTCAGTTATCTATCTATCGAAGTTCTCTTACGGCCGTTCTCAATATTTGATCTATCTCTGGTTTTGCCCTACTAGAGATAGGAATAACTCACATTAGACATTAGAGACATATATTTTATGTCAATTATGAGCTATTTCTATCTCTAGTAGGGCAAAACCAGAGATATATCAAATATTGGGAACGGCCGTTAGTGCGGACTGCGGCGGTATAGCTACGAAAGCTGAAAACATAAATTAAAGTGAGCCTCGACCATGCTCTGAAGTCCTAAGATCTTCCTTTGGGGCTCACAAACATATTTTATTCCTGGGGTATAACTATAACTTCAGTAGAAACAGTGTTTTTTATTAATCTACATTCTACTCAAGAGGGTTAGTAGGTACTATCAAAGAAGTTGATTCATGGGCAGACCACGGACCTACGTGGTCGCGTCATGTCAAATCCATCCGACAGATCGCAGCTAACAGTGAATTGACATAATTCGACCAACTGTCGTAGGTCCATCATCTGTCTAGGAATCAACTTCTCTGATAGTACAATGGCAATAAGTTATTTTTTTAACAAAAATCCGACCTTCTCTCGTGGTCTGGCCCTTGTTGACGACGGGCGCGACGACGAGCTCGTCGCCGACGACGAACTCGTCGCGCACGAGCAGCGCCGCCTCGCCGTCCGCCACCAGCCACAGCGGCCGCACCAGCGGCAGCCCCTCCTCCAGCGCCTCGCGCTTGAACTTCAGCAGCAGCGGGATCACCTGGAATCACATAAATTGTTATGGTCGAAATATTGAGGCAGAGAAGTAAATATGCAAACAAGTACAGTGTTGCTACGACGGTTCCGTTTTTTTTTTAAATTACGAAAATCGCCGACCCTTCGACAACGCGTTGTTATTGGTTCTTTATTACATGATATACATTTTCATCTACATCGAAATATGTTTACCTGATTTTTTTCACGCCAATTAGGCTAAAATCATGGATTAAAAATTATGTGCTAGTTCGTATAAAATAATATAATTACCAAAGACAAGATGATATTTTGATACGTTTGTCAAAAAAAATTAAAGAGGACTCACCCATTTCTGCCTCAACAGCGTTAAGTTCTTGGCCATCTCCAGCACCCTCTCGTCGTTGTACTTGCTGGGCAGGTGCGTGAACTTCATCACGGGCAGGAAAGTCGCCATCTGCAGCCACCTCATGTACAACTCTCGCTCCGGCAACTCTATTCCGTTCTCCTGGACCGTGTTGTTCGAGTTCATCTCCACGGAACCCCTCTCTCGAGCTGAAGGTAGGAACTGCTCGCTCCCAGGCCAGTAGATATCCCCACCCACCGCTCCAGGCATTATAAACGGGAATCCGTTGACTCCGTAAGTCAGTATCGTCGGAATTACCAGCCTCAAAGCTTCCCAGGATGATTCGAAGGGTGGCAGAGATACGAATATAGGCGGCCTCGGCAAACTGACGGCTGAAGATACGCCAATCACGTTAAGAGTCTTCTCGAACGTTTTCGTGAATATCGTTTTGTACTGATCGGGGTTTATGATTTGTTTCTCGCAGTGGTAGTAGTGCGGCATGTCGTAGGCAGTTCCGAGGTCGAGGAAGAATGAATCTATGTGGTACTCGTCTATCACAGCCTGCAACTTGTCCAGAAACCACGGCACAGAGCGGTTGTTCGTTATATCTAAAACTGCAGCGCTTGCCAGCGTTTTGAATCGAGTCAACGCTGGAATGCGTCGGTCGCTATTCCTTTCGCTTATGAGCAATCTCTTTTGGACGGTCTCGGCAAAGTTTCTGCTCTCCGTGCTTATAAACGGCTGGACGGTAAACGCTACTTTAAATCCGCGTCTATGTAATTTATCTACGGTTACGTTGAGCGTCGCGAATCGACTAGTATCGACAGTGAGATCACCTATTTCATTTTGCCAGAACTCGTTTATCAGTACATGGCCTTGCTTCAGGAAACCCAGGTCTATGACGTCCTCGGTGTATCGGGATATCGTTTCGTCTTGAAGCTCGTGCTTGAACCGCGGCGCTATCTGCCAGATCGGCTCGGTTATGAGGAAGTCCAGCGTCTGCATATCTGCCGGCTTGAGGCCGTCCCACAGCGGAGCCTGTCTGTGACTATGAATCGAGGAGTGGAGAGACTTCATATCTCTGGACGTGCAGATGTTATACCTCATCTCAGGGAATTCTGTCAGTCTGTTCGCATAAGCGAAGTCATCGTACTTAGCTCTAATGCAGATATCTTTGCCTTTTTTGTTGACGGAGATCTGCAGTGGAGTTTGGTCGTCGACGATGATAGCTGCTCCTTTGGAGTTGATGAGATACCTCGTGAGAACGTTGCTCCACTGCGACTTCTGCATGTCGCCGGTGATGAAGGAGGTGAAGTCTATGCTGCCGAAGTTCAGGGGCCAGGTCAAGTTGCTGGACTGGCCCGCGCCGTACCAGTGTACCTTTGTGTCGCCCCAGTCGAAGCAGTCAGTCGGTGATATATCTGAAATGAGTTTGAGGGAATTTCTTAGTCTTATTATGAAGGTAACAATGTCAAATTTTATTAGGTCTAATATTTTGCAAAATTAGCAGTAATCTTCAATATTTTTAAATCTAAGCAAACATCGTCATTATTGAATCCAAAAAATCATTTATTCTTGGGTATTAATGTCTTGCATACGAGCAAAATGTAATGCTTTACAGACCTGGTCTCAAAGCCTTCCAATGCACGGAGTAGCAGGTAGTGTTGTCTACCCCGGGGTCGTGCGGCAGACACTTGAGGTAGAAGCGGAGGTCGTGCAGCCACTCCAGACACTCCGAGCCGTCGGCCTTGCGGTGCTCCGGGAGGCAGGGATACGCCTTCTTCTTGGGCGCCAGACCGACAGCTGTAAATATAATATATAGTTTTAGTTTATACTACGTATAAAACTACAGGGTTCGGACAGATAAGATGTTCCAAATGGCGTTTCATGGGTACTCGGAATAGTCAGCATTAAAAAAAAATGTTTCACGATGGGTTAAGAGTTAAGTCAGAGCAGGGTAATTATTTACCTGATTGTCTAATAAGAAAAGATAACCGTCTTTTATCGCTGGTCACGTCGGTTTTGCGATTCACTTGGTCGTAAGAATGTAAGAGAGAGTGTTCTTGTGTATTTTTACACGTTTGGGAACTATTAATAGCTTCTGCCTGGTTTCAAGTTATCTGCCATCACTGAAACTGATGTGGAGATTATGCTTATAAAATATAAGTTTGTGTAAACGTGCAAGAGGTCGCGTCTGCTTAAGCGAGAAGGGTTGGATGATCACTTTAGCTTTTTAAAAACCGGCCAAGTGAGTGTCGGGCCACGCGTAATATAGGGTTCCGTAGTACCGCTAGTTTTTTTTATATTTTTTGTATGATTAATGAATATACATTTATAACGAGTTTTACACCACTAAAACATCATCTCAGTTACTTTCAAAGGAATTTGAACGAAAAGCTCCTTTATAATTCGCCGAATACATTTTTTTTTAGTTGATCGACTATTACTTAATAACTTATGAAGTCTTCTTAGTCGTGATAGTTTTTCTTTTAAATTCAGCATATTTCCTACTCCCGGGAATTTTTTCACATTTCCAGAAGCAACCGCTTAGAAGTAGGGACACTGGACTCTAACGATTTTTTCCACTTTAAAACTTAAATTTCACAAACGGATCCCTAAATCGGAAAATGATCTATGAATACTTATAATATTTTTAAAAAACCTATTCAACGATACCCCACACGATGAAGTGGTCGCGAAAAAAAAATTCATCCCCGCTTGATGTGTAGGGAAGGTACTGAGGAAGGTACCATAAAAAAAATATTTTTTCAAGATTTCATGTACCATTTTGTCGGCATCATTAATATGTGCATTCATGCCAAATTACAGCTTTGTAGGTCCAATAGTCTCTGAGCAAAACCGCGAACAGACAGACAAAGAGACAGACGGACGCAAAGACCGAAACTATAAGGGAGGAACCTACATTTTTTGACTACAGAACCCTCAAAAGGGCATTTTCTCACGTAAATTAGCCCCATTTTAAGTTTGTGCCAACGGCAGGCTTCCTTACCTAAATTAGCCTTCAGTATCTCGACGTCGTCTTTATTGAATATCCTGATGAGTCGTTTGGGCTCGTTGAACTGCACGCTGTCGAAGTACGCTCTCGTCAGCGCCTGCTGGTGGTAGAGCACGTACGCGAACCCCACAAAGAATACCACCGCCAGGAACATCAGTCCCACGAATGCGCGCAGCTTGTAGTCGGTGGGCTTCTTCCTCATCTTTTGCGGTATGCTCTGACATTACGGAATAAAAAGAGGAAATAAATAAAAATACTTAACATAGAAACGTTCTTCATATAGAAATGATACCTACCCCCATAATGAACGAGGTGTGTTTCTAGCAGTGCCGTAAATAGCCTTTCTTGCGAGCGAGCATATATAATTATAAGCACCTTTGTTTTTTAACCAACTTCCAAAAAGGAGAAGGTTATATTATGTTCGGCTATGGTTTTTTTAACTACATTGGGAAACATCTCTGAGTCGCAGCGGGAAGTATTTTATCGGGAGCAATTCAAAAAAATAAGTTGCCTGGTATGACCATTCTTGCGCCCCCCAGAGTCTACGCCCTGTGCCTGACCACCGGTGGCACCGCCCTATTTACGGGCACTGGTTTCAAGTTACTTCTACATGTTTCATAATTACAAGTTACTTTTAAATGTTTTATAATCAAACATATTTTTATGTCCATCTGAATGGAAGCTACATAAGGTAATTAAAACTTTCGACTCCGATTTGTCGAAAGAATCGGGACACGAGTTACTTTCTAATAAGTTAACTTAAGAAACTGCCTACTTATGTTTACTTAGGCCCAACGTGTTACTCTACATAATATCGTCAATATCTTGCTCTATTAAGGCACCTACCTGTAGCTTCTCCTTCAACAGGCTGGCGAGTGAATTGACGCTGGTGAGTGATGTGGCTGGGGAGTATTCGTCGTCGTCCATGCTAAACTCCGAACGCGAGCGCCGCGGCGCCGTCGACTTGCGACGCGGGGAGCGGAGGGCGGTTCTGGAAAAGTTTTTTTTTTTAAATTTAAGATTTTACACAAGTTACCATCCATACCATCTAGGAAATACATTCCTAGGTAGTTGACGGACCTACGTCAGTTGGTCGGCTTATGTCAATTCAATGTTAGCTGTGATCGGTCGGATGGGTTTGACTTAACGCCAAATTACTTCGGTCCGCCATCTGATTAGGTATCAACTTCTCTGATGTACATAATTTACAACTAATGATACACTACACAACTAGAGTAATGTATGAATGATCTAATGTCTAATGCTAATATAGGTACCAGAATCTGATGGCAAAAAGTGAGCAAGTAAATTGACTCTAGCAATACCGGGGTAAATTTTTTTCTTCTAATCTGCAATCAGTATATTATTTTAACTAAAAGCAGGTGTGATGTTCTACGCATGGCAGGTACAGTGCTTCTAACACTGTAGATAGCATTACTCATAGTTTACTATAATTTAGTTCTTTCATTTAAGTAAAAGATGTCCTTTTCAGGCGCTTGTTATAATTACGGCTGACGAGGCCAGAAGCTAAAGCATTCGGGTGGACCGGGGATTACCCCGGTTCCAATTATGCAATAAAATATTTTGATCCTTTTTTTCCTTATAGCGGCTGATTCTGTGTGTGAAACATGCAAATATATAAATTTATCCAATGATCAAGGATATTTTTTGAAAATCTGCAGTCGAAATTTGCCATCAGATTGTGGTAGACCTATACAGATTACAGATCAATATCAATCATTAGTTCGGTTCTTCACCATAACACAGAGTAACTTATTAGTTACTACGAAATCAGTAAAACAGTTTGTGTATTTTATTTAACTGCATCTTTAGTTCACATCACAGAAAGTCGACATAAGTTTTATAAAAATAGCATTGTTATTGAATTGCTATCTATCCCAACATACGTTGTTTTGTCTCAACTCTATTAACATAGTGTTAAGTTAATATTTAAAGAGCAAGGAACCTAATTGGTATACCTAAGATGGAAAGGAAAAAACCTCATTTTGGCGGCAAGAGATGAAACATGTGCCGATCCATAGTACATCAAAATACAAATAGGGAATACTCTTTGGTAAAATGTCGTAACTGATACGGTTTCGGAATAAATAAAAGTATTTTTTTTTTACAAATTAGAAATTTTATATGTTTTGTCTTAACGTTTAAGTGTAAGTAGGTAACAAATAATTTAAAAAAACGGTTATTTCAAGATTGTGTTAAAAAATACAATCTTGAAATAACCAAGACAGCAAAGTTGCGCGTATATTATGTTTATGTAGAGCATCTACGTCACTCACAGTATTACATCAGCAAATGTTACATTTTAATGTAAAACAAGTCATTCCAGTACGAACATACGTATGTCACCGAAGGAATAATAAATTAACAGCTACTCTTATTATTATTTTATATTTTAGATGTCAACGATTTAAATTAATGACCGTCACAGGATAGAAACATTTTGTATTCGTATTCAACTTAAAAAATGCAACCTTAAAGAAAATTTAGGTAAATGGAAGTTTATTTTTATATCCAAAAATTAATCATTATTACAACGAGATATCTTATTAATCTCTTGACACAATTCCAAAAATCAGCAACAAAGGAAAATATTAAGAATATATTTAATTCATGTATGGATTATATTTAAGATGTATGACCTACATTACGTGTAATCAGATAAAGTCAGATGTAACTTCCTCATTACCACGACACTACACGTAAACCGACAATTCCTCGAGGAGGTAAACTTTTTCCGGAGTAGAGATGAAAAATATAGTCCGGTCGCAGAGAAGGTAGATTCGTACATTGACAGATTGCTTCTTGTCTCTATGATATCGACGGTCTTATTCCGTAATTGGCTATGTTTTTAACCAAGACTAAAAGAGGGGTGTTATAAGTTTGACGTGTTTGTCTGTCCGTGGTTTTGTAGTATCCAAACGGGTGGACGCTATTTTAATCTAATTTTTTTTTTGTTTGTTTAAAGTATCATTACCGTAAAGTGACAGAAATACAGCAGTGCGTAAAATACCATTTTCTACAAAAATGAGCTCTTACAACTTTTAAATTAATGTCGAAATTTATCTGAAATTTTGTGCTTCGGTTCGTATATATAGGTACCTATATATACGAATAATTACCTAATTAGACCTTTACGTTTTTTTATATAAATCACGTCCGGAATTACCAGCGTTTAACGACTGCCGCTGACCGTGGGTTTTGAAAAGTGGTTTTGTTACAATTGTTACTATTATTATGTTATTCGATGACGCTTGCAACTCAACGGAGTTGCCAAAATTCGTTTATAGCGAAGAAACCTCACATTTTTCGGCAACAAAAACCATATTTATTCCATATAATCAAAGTTTATTCCTTTCTCGTCACTTAAGAGGTAGTAGAAAACTAATCGGGGCAGAACAATATTATTTAAATGTCACATCTCATGCGCTCTATGTTCCACAATAATTATTATTGTATTTCGGGGCCACAAACATGAAAATATATTTTAACCCCCGACGACAACAGAGGGAGTTATAATTAAGTCTGTCGTGTTTGTGTGTTTCTGTCTGTGGCATCCTAGCATCAAAACAGGTAGGCCGATTTTCAACTGTATCCTACTACTTATATATATTTTTGTTTGTTTGGATGTATGGATGTGTGGATGTATGGATGTGTTACTCTTTCACGCAAAAACAACTGAAGGGATTCTTTTAATGAAACATTACAATAATATAGCTTATACATCTGAATAACACATCATCATATCATATCAGCCTATAGTCGTCCACTGCTGGACATAGGCCTCTCTCAATGAACGCCAAGATGACCGATCTCCGGCTACTCGCATCCAACATGGGCCTGCAACTAAGCGGAGATCGTCGTCCCACCTAGTTGGAGGTCGACCTACACCCCGATTTCCCAGCCTTGGTCTCCATTCCAGAGTAAGTTTACTCCAGCGATCGTCTGTTCTTCGAGCTACGTGATCAGCCCAGTTCCACTTCAGCGTACTGATTCTCTGCACTATGTCGGTGACTTTGGTTCTTTGACGAATTGTTTCATTTCAAAGCTTATCCGCCAAAGAAACTCCGAGCATAGCGCGTTCCATAGCACGCTGAGCGACGGAAAACTTACGAGCTAGCCCTGCTGTAAAAGGCCAGGTTTTCGCCCCGTAGGTCATAACGGGAAGCACGCATTGATCGAAGACTTTCGTCTTCAAGCTCTGCGGAATATGCGACGTGAGAATGTGGCTTAGCTTCCTGAATGCTGCCCAACCCAACTGTATCCTCCTATCGGTTTCTCTCTCGAAGTTATGTCTACTTACCTGCAGTATGTGCCCCAAATAGACATATTCCGTTACGACTTCGAGAAAGACACCGTTAACTGCAACCGGTCTCGGGAGAACATGTTCGTTGAACATGACTTTCGTCTTGTCCCGTTCATCCCGAGACCGATCCGCCGGTAAGATTCATTTAGGTTGTTCAACATTTCCTGCAAGTCCTCCAACGTTTCTGCCAATATGACGATATCGTCAGCGAAACGAAGGTGTGAGAGGTACTTGCCATTAACGTTTATGCCACGTCCTTTCCAGTTTAGGGTCTTGAAGGCGTCCTCTAACGCATTTGTGAACAGTTTCGGGGAAATAATATCCCCCTGTCTCACTCCTCGATGCAAATAGATACTCGGACGGACATAGACGCGGCATTATACAGGGTGTAACAAAAATAAGTGATAATACTTTAGGGTGTGTACGTGTTCCTTGTAGAGAGTTCACTGTGAAAGTAGCAGCGCTGAAAGACCAAAAAATTTTTTCACTTTTGTATGGGCAAGGGTCCGAGCGTCACGAGTTTCCCCATACAAAAGTGAAAAAATTTTTTGGTCTTTCAGCGCTGCTACTTTCACAGTGAACTCTCTACAAGGAACACGTACACACCCTAAAGTATTATCACTTATTTTTGTTACACCCTGTATAGACCTTTCAAAACTTCGACGTAACGCCAATCGACTTGACATCGTTGCAGGGCTTCCAGAACAGCCCAGGTCTCAACAGAGTTAAATGGTAAGCAACTGCCGTCGCCCATGGGCACTCGCAACATCAGAAGAGCTGCAGGTGCGTTGCCGGCTTTTTAAGAGGGAATACGCTCTTTTCTTGAAGGTTTGCAGGTCGTATAGGTCCGGAAATACTGCTGGTGACAGTTCGTTCCTGAGTTTTACAGTGCGCGGCAGAAAGTTACGCGAAGAACGCACTGTGGAAGACTGCCACTCATCAAGGTGATGAGGATGGTATGTTTTTCGCGTGGGACGATGGCGAAAAAATGCAGGTGGTATGATTCCGAACAATTCCTCAGAGCACTCCCCGTGATACAACCGATAGAGGATGCAGAGTGAAGCTACATCTCGGCGAAATTCCAAGGGGTCCAAGCTGTTTGAAACACTATGGCAGTCAACAATTCGAGCGGCCCTTCGGTGGATACGATCCAGAGGGAGCAGTTGGTATTTTGGCGCCCCTGCCCAGAGGTGAGAACAATATTCCATATGAGGCCGAACCTGCGCCTTGTAGAGTTATAGGCGTTGGTCCGGACTGAAGTACTGTCTCGCTCTGTTAAGAACACCAAGCTTCTTCGAGGCATTCTGCCGAGATATATGGGGGAGTTGGTATATACAGCATCACCTGTACTATCATCCGCATAGCAATGAATGCCGTTGATCTGTAACATGTCATTGATATGCAGTGTGAATAGAGTAGGCGATAGCACACAGCCCAGAGGTACACCAGCATCAACAGACTGAGTTTCCGAGCATTCGCCGTCAACTACGACCTTTATGCTTCTGTCTGCTAAGAAATTAGTGACCCACTTACATAATTTCTCGGGCAGCCCGTATAATGGAAGCTTTGATAGCAGCGCTTTATGCCAAACCCGATCAATGGCCTTCGCAATGTCCAAACTAACAGCCAATGCCTCTTTCTTCGACTTTACGTGTTCATAAAAGTGGTGACCTGATGAAGAGATCTATAAGTAATCGAGGGAACTCCTCAAAATTTATATGGAAATATGTAGTGACTTCGGTTTCGTGAGCAGTATTCTAAGCATATGCTACCAACAAGTAAGATTTTGCACCAAGGTATACCATGGTTCGGAAGGTGCTGAGAGAACTCCTGATTCATTATAGATTTGGGAGTTCAACAAGTTTGGAAGTTTTGACGTTGTTTTAAGAGTGGAAAGCATATATTATGCTACTATGCAAATAACCTTCATCTTAATCATCATAACTACCATAAACCATTATTGAACCACTTAAACCGCGGTTAACACCGCGGGGCACAGCTAGTTTTTGTAATATTATTGTCTAAAAGCTAACATGATCGGGTGTTCTTTAGCCATAATTCATCATCATCACTTCGCTAACTTCCAATTTTTTTTATAATACAGTATTAAATTAATATTTTATCATCATAATAATAAATTTATTATTATCGTGTATTTTTATGCAAATAATCTCTTTTTATTTTAGAATATTATCAGCAAAATATTGTAAGTCTCAAATTTGAGACAAATGTTTTCAGAATTGTCCTACGTGTTGACCTACCACTGCACCGGTCTGGGGACTCGGAGAAGAATCAGCGTAAATAAATACAACTATAATACTCCCCACACCGGTTTCGGTGACGGTGGTCGGTTTCATTGAAACCAGGCCAGGTACGCAGGAGTAATTTTTATAGTGCCCAGGTGTGTGCACAGTACACAAGAGCACTCTCTATTCCTTTACTCTCATAACCCAGTGCGACGGAAGACCGACACGACTGGCGAAAGATCAGGCGCAGGACCGACTTTTTACATGCCCATCCGACGCATGGATCATCTTACTTTTCAGACAATCAGGTGATCAGCCTGCATTGTCCTAACCAAACTTGGAAATAATATTAAGTTTCCAACGCGGGAATCGAACCCACGACCTCCGAGTCAAAAGCGACGCTCTAGACCACTGGACCACGGCGGCGTGGACCACGAGGTCGTAAAAAAATACAACTATACAAGTAGTGACTCTATCTACATCTAAAATGCATTAACCAATACGATATCTATGCTCGGATACTTTACATCACTCCATCATGACATTAGCTATCCTGGGATAAGAAGACGTGAGTGGAAAAATCGAACAAATAACATTTCGTAACATACGGACAATAACTCATTTTTTTCCTAATTAAAAATAATTGAATATAAGTTACAAGTTTTGTTAAAAAAATAAAACTTGTAACTTATCTACTTCATAATCTAGCCAATATATCGGGCTACACATATAATCCATAGTTTTTCAATTTCATATAATTTTTCCGGCCTTAAAGCCTCCATTTAAGCAAAAAAACGGGAAGTTTTTTCATGTAACTTACCTTATTCTTCCACTCACGTCTTGTATTATTATGGATACTTACAGCCGCAATCAGCGAAAGATTACCTTTAATTTAATAAAGAATTTGACAGAAAATATCAAAACTTTATCAAATTAAAATTAGGCAATCATACAACGTCTTTGAGTGCGTTAACTATCTCGACGATACTTATCTCTAACACACAACACAAGACGAACTTACTATACGATGGATTAATTTGCTCTATGGAACTTACACTAAGAATTTCACACACTATAGTAATATTTTCACAAGCGGCGCGCGCGGTTCTGCCTGCACATGTCTGTCTGTGGTGACGGACGGAGTGACACTGCATGTCACCGTCTTATCACACGGAATAATTACGGTAATGCTCCGTAAATAATAAATACGAGATTTAGTTTCTACGATTGTTTGTTGTAAGTATTTAGAATTAGAGCAACTAAGTTTGGCGCGAGACTGATTGCCGCATTCAGAGACGAATTATAAATACTTAACTGTAATTAAATGAAGATTTCGACATAAGCCACCTACGTTATCTGTCAAACTCTTCATTATATGGAAGTTTAAGGGCCTGTTTCACCACTTCCTGACAAGTAACGAATAGGCTATCTACATATTAACTTGACAGATCGAGTATGGAGTATCTGTCAAAAAAGTTGTGAAAAGCCTATTCGACACTTTATCAGAAAGTGGTGAAACAGGCCCTAATAATCATTAAGGGCCTGTTTCACCACTTCTTGATAAGTGCCGGATAGGCTATCCACCACTTAACTTGACAGATAGAGTATGGAGAATCTGTCAAATAAGTTGTGGATAGCCTATCCGGCACTTTGTAGGCCCTACTAGAGATAGGAATAGCTCTTATAACGGCCGTTCCCAATATTCAATCTATCTCTGGTTTGACATACGACCGATCGCAGCTAACATTGAATTGACATATTAAAATATATGTCTCTGTCTATCGGCTGTTCCCAATATTTGATCTATCTCTGGTTTTGCCCTACTAGAGATAGGAATAGCTCACATTAGACATTAGAGACATATATTTTATGTCAATTCAATGTTAGCTGCGATCGGTTGTATGTCAAACCAGAGATAGATTGAATATTGGGAACGGCCGTAAATGTCTTAAGTGTTTCAAATAAAAGTATTTAGAGCAGCTCGGAATGGCGAGTATAGTTTGCAGATGTCTAAATAGGCGCCTCGTCATAAGGAAAGTCTATGAAAGCAGGTGCCAATTTAATTTTTAGGTATTGTACTATTTTCAATTTCACTAATTCTTATTTTGTCTACTGCCCACGTTGAGAACAAAATATTATATTTTAGCGCCCCCCATTTTTTCCATTGACCCATTTTTCATTGATGAAATGAAATTACAAATGACCCCCCAAGCCTCTACACAACGCCCCTATTTCTTTGGGCCCCCTTTAGACCTTCAGCGCCCACAAGGGGGCGTTATCGCCCACTTTGGGAAAGGCCATATACGAGTATATAGCCCATATTACACTGGGACACCGGTGGCGCAACCAATCCCTGTTACCAAGAAAATTTATGGAGATAGAGTGCAACCAAACCCACGCCGGGTTTTATTGGTTGTAGCAACATGGTGTCGTGAAATAATGTACTGACTGTTGGGTTTTGCGCGAAAATTTGTCGTAAGTAGATGCACATCATAATCTTATAAAAATTCTCGTGTCACAATGTGTAGAGATGACATTACTAAGCAACGTCGTTAAACGACTGGATTATACAATATTTAACCGACTTCAAAAAAAGGAGGTTAATTCAACCCGTATGTATGTAATATTTCCAGAACTGCCCAGTTTTCGCATATTACGTTAGTCTAAGTAACTATATCATCTTCTGAACAAATGTGCCAAATTTCAAAAGTGTATGTATCTCTCTGGAACTACAAGTCCGATGTAAATAATTCTTTTTTTGTTAGATAGATAGATAGATCGTTTATTTGCTAAGAATGCTGGTACAATAATGTTGTAATTGGTATTGTTCAACTTAGGGAATACGTACAAGTTTTATTAAAATCGGTCGAGTAGTTTTTAAGATAGGGAATTTTATTTCTCAAACGTACCATTTTAAGTCAGTTTTATCTTTTTAAAATATAATTTTAATTAGTCATCAATTAGATATCAAGTTATATTATTATCAGATAGTATTGCAAATTAATAGGAGTCCTATGAGTCCTAGGAGTTCGTTCCAGTCCTATTATAGGACTGGAACGAACAAGAAACGAATCTTCATTAAAATACTCTAAGAATTGGAGTAAGAGAAAACATTAGGTTCTCATAATGTAATCCAGAGTTCACATTAAATTATCAAAAAAAATGTTGTATAATATTTTCTTGCTCATTTTTCACTAAACAGCTAAGTTGGATGTTATAAACTACTTAAGTATACAAAAAAAATGCGTTTATGTTTACGTGAGTAATTTGATACATAACTACATTATGTTATTTATTGTTAACTGTTTTATTATTGTGATTATTTTTATTAACTGTTCAATATTTTCATTACATATTATTTAATTAACGCATTTACTTTTTATGTTGTTACGAGACTGCATCGAATCAATGACTGAGCTTTACTGTTCTAGCGAGTTTACGTTATTTTAATCCAAAATTCCAATCCAGCGTTGGATTACTACTGGAATGTTACGAGTATAATATGGTATCATGGAATGCAATTCAGTGCATTCCAATGATTCCAGTACCCGTTTAATATTATTATTCCAGTAGCATTGCAGCGCTGGATTTGATTATTGGATTGAAAAAACGTAAACTCGCTAAAACAGTTATAGGTAAGGTCGTTAAGCCAAGACGTTTTCTTTATCACGTCATATTTGCCGATCAAAATGTATGGATTAGACATATAATTATAAGCGTTCTGTTACATCCCTAGTTAGTTAGTACAATTCGTTTACTTAGCATTTCTATATTCTTCCATATTTTTCCGTATGCGTTGCAGTTTTCGTTTAGTATTTATTCTACTTCAATTTATCGTTCAGTTAGATTCTGGAAGCCGGGCAAGTAAGTTGTGGGAAGTCGTAGTAAAGTGTAACTAATTTAATCTTGGGTTAATAAATTAGTTTAGGTTGAACTTTTGTTTTTTTTTTTTTTAACTGACACAGAGGGTGCTGCAAAACAGTTCGATCATATTACTAAGTTAATGTTCGACTCGTCTAATGTCAATTCCATTCATTTTGATCGGCGATTCTATGAAGAAGTCATAAAAAAAGTTTTGGCTAAAGGCTTTCAAAAAAGTTCGATGATGTCGCTTTTTTGAACAGCCAGGTTACGGCCATTACATTAAAGTAACAACTGATTTCTACAAGTGGCCCGTTAGCCCTGCAATCTTGATTGCCTAAGAAGCAATCGGCGAACCCTTCTCCCTTATTGTCGAGAGGAACTGGCAATTGACACACTTACCTTGTCATTACTGTCACTCCTCTACGAGGCAGCTGTCTCCGCAGATTGAGACAGATCTACCAATCTAGCCAAAGGCAGGGGGCTATTTAACCGACTTGCAAAAAAGGAGGGCTGAGGCAGCATGTAAAATGTAAAAAAAATTTGGTCAGTCTATTATACTGCTTATATATTGTTATGTAAGTAATGTGTATGTTTGCGGCAGAAGTTACGTGCGGCAGGACGCTAGCTGTTAGTCCATAAAATTCATATTTTATAGACTAACCAGCGTTTAGTTAAGTTAAATTTGCGGATAGTCAGCGATACATAAAATAAAATTTAATAGATAATAATCAATAGATAATAATAATAATATTATATACTAGAAAGACTCAGTATAAAGTTAGTGATTTTTGTCTATTCGTATATTCGTGTTTGTAAGTTTATCCCACTGTATTACCTTAAATTCTCTAATTTCATTGATTTACCTCAATAACATTTATTATAATGCTTTAATAAGCCATAACGAGGAAATTTGGGGAAAAAGTTTTTATTGCTTTGAGCCGGTTGTTAGTTGTTACCTCGCTAGTGGCTAGTCGCTGTCAACAACAACCGGTTGCGAGTTCCCAGTATATTGGTAGTTGTATTCACATAAGTTGTTGACAGAAACGAACAGAATTATAACTTAATTAGAACCTATAAACATTAATTGCCAAATTATTTATTATAATATTATACGTACGTTTTTAATTACTAGATTTATAGATTACAACCATAACTCTATTGCATCGACATTCGTTTATCGCACGGGAACCGTAAAATTTGCCGGGATAAAAGTGTCCTATGTCCAGGGACCAAAGTATCTCCATAATCCATGACGTGGGAGAGCCATGCTTACCGGAGGCCCAATCCCTCCCCTATTTCCTTCCCTACCCTCCCCTATTCCTTTCCCTACCCCTAATAGGGGATTACCCTATTCCCTCTTAAAAGGCCGGCAACGCACCTGCAGCTCTTCCGATGCTGCGAGTGTTCATGGGCGATGGAAGTTGCTTTCCATCAGGTGACCCGTTTGCTCTTTTGCCCCCTTATTTCATAAAAAAAAATTCAGCAGTTCAGCGTTTTGGGCCTGAAGATATAACAGACAGACACACTTTCACACTTTCACATTTATGTAGGTTCTGATCTAGTTATTTTTGATGGTTCCTTTCCAAAAGGGCAAATACTTATTGAAATCTTATTACTGAGACTTCGCTCGAGAGATAGGTAGAGTTTAGATAGTCTCTACAAATGAAGGAAAACCCCCCGTTTCAAAGATGCGAGAAGACGTAACTTGTGGGACCCGATTACACCTACCAAGTAGCGAGACAGCATCCTCGGTCGAGCACATACACAATAAACATCCCGAGTGCTCGGCCCAGACCACTGTCTCGCCAGTATACTCGGTACCGGTAGGTGTTTGGGCACATAGCGCCGAGTCGCACGCACACGGCACAACGCATCTTGAATTGTGCGTGCACTAACTGACTGTATAGTGTGTAGTGTAGTGTAGTGTCTGCACATCCTCATTACGCGCGTCCGGCCGAGAGCGATGACCACACTCAACACGGGATTAAGGAGCAAATTAATGCAATTCTTATGTTTCCCTCGATTTTTGACGATTTTTTATTTAAGTCGATTCAAAGAACGTTATAATCTTATATCTTTAACCGAGCAATTCTTGTATAATATAATATATAATTCGAATCTCGGAATCGGCTCCAACGATTTTCATTAAATTTAATATATATAGATGGTTTCGGGGGCGCGGCGATAAATTGATCTAGCTAGGAATCATTTTTAGAAAATGTCATTTTTTCGTGTTTTATCGAATACCTAGAGCAAAGCTCGGGTAAATATCTAGATTATCCATTAGTAATGTAAATACGCAAAAAGTGTGAGTAGACTCGAATGGATAATCTTAAGAGGAGTCCACACCGCCCTTTTTTCCATACAAACGTTGTCCCCTGTTTCCTCCCTGGATAATGCTAGTAGAGTTATAATTTTTTTCCTGAATATCTACGGCCACTAATACAATATCCCTATGTTTTCTTTTTTTTCATAATTTAATTATTAAATAAGATATGAACGTTCAAAAACCCAAAAAAATGGCCAGATTTTCCGCTGTGTTCAAACGTCCAGAAAACAGATTTGGCTAGATTATACAAAAAGAAGCAAAACATAGGAACACAGCTCAAGCCTTTTTTTAATCTTTAATGAAAAAAGTACTTAAATCGGTTAAGTTTTGGAGAAGGAATCAGGGGACAACGAATCGTTGATTTTCTGGATTTTCTGCAGTTGTCTCTATCGCGTTCTGCGGTATAGGCTTGAGGTAAGGGAGACAGCTATAGATATTACACATACTTTTTTTTCATTTCTCTAGCCCCTGGTGTATCCTCTTAATGCCCGGCAATTCTTATTTTTACGACCGCACTTACATACATTTTATTAATGATGACCAACTTTAATTTTATGAAGATTTTGACATAAAATTTGACATTAAAGTTAAGTAATCATTACATGTCTCATATTGCGGCCTTTACTTAATTAGAAATATATTACAATTCGTGTAAGTCTGCTAACAATTCGTGTAAGTCTTTAGTCTGCTAAGTCAGCGCAAGTATCTGTTTCGAACATAGCAGTAATATTTCTAATCGATTGCTATGAACACGGATGTCTCGCTATAAACTTAATGTTACTCACTTGGCGTGGTCATCGTCAGACAGCACGGGGTCGGCGTGGTCGTCGCTCAGCCCCGACCCGGAGCTGCCGTGGTGTTCCGGGATCTGCAAGTAACGGATTTCTTGTTCATTTAATAATTCAGTGCAACGGGAAGGAGCCGCCGGTCACGCTATAGCCCTATGGATACGCCTTTAAAACTATAACTCTCGATCAATCCAAACGTATTCGCAGTCCCAAATTATTCCGGCAATGATTACATTGCACTCTTTTTTAGGGTTCCGTAGTAAAAGGGTAAAAACGGGACCCTATTAATGAGACTTCGATGTCTGTACCCAAATATTTTCCCCCATTTAGTATTCACCCGCGATAGGACTTTCAATACTCCGCGGAATGCAAAACAGCAATTTCTCGGTGTAAAAAATATTCCCAAAAGTCTTAAAATATTAACAACAGTATTCCTTTAACAAAAGATATGCTTAGTTTTATTGGTTGAGCACGGACAATATTTGCTGTGTGATAGCGCGTGCATACAGACTGTATGACATAGTTTGATCTAGATACCGTGAGAACAATACACGTACATCCTAAATGGATAGTTATGTACCCCTTTTACACATTAACTTAAGTACTAACGAATTTTAAATAGTCTTCTTAACATTATCACTTTTAAAACAGCTATTTCTCTTAAGAATAAAAACTAAACAAGTATGCCGTAAAACTCTACTTTTTGCACCTATTCTAAACAATTTTGTGTTCCAACAATATGCATTTGCATAATATTATTGTTGGCAAAACCCAGTATATTATGCGAGAAAAAATTAGGCATGTAATGTATGTAATGTTATAATATTCAAAACCAATAGATCAAGGTAAGTCCTAAGTATAAAATCAACTATGGTCCCTACTGGGTCAGAGTCTGACGAAGGACCTCCTTAATGGTGTTACTTAAACCTTATATTTTTAAAGTCAGTTTAACTTCATAATAATTATGATAAATAAAAACAAAATACAGGTCGTGTGAAACGCAAAATAAATTAATAAAAGTGGAATAAGTGCATGAAAATTGTATAATATTATTACTGTGAAACATGAATTTCCACCAAGGAGAGTACATTCAATATCAAGAAACAACATTAACTATCAGAAAAATGCAAGAAAATCAAATCAGCTCTAAATTGCTAATTTTATTATATTATTTTTTAAATAATTTTTTAATTATTTTAGGCAATTATTTATTTATATCATATCTAAATGACATTTTATGGATTTTCGGGCACTAGTCACTACACTGTAAATGGTTTCAGCAGTTCATTACAGAGGTTTATTTTATTGAGTAGAGCAGTACAAAGATGGGTTTTTCTTGTGGAATTCCCTTCTAGCTGGGTGACGAAGAGATATTTGAAGTGCGCTGTGCGATCATAGTTAGCAATCTGATTCTCAATTAACATTAATTAAATCAAATATTCCCGGTTAGGTTTAAATCAAATATTCAAGGTTGTCTGGCAGAAACTGTTATTAGTAGTAAGACCGCCTATTTGTACATAGTTTTCCTGTATTGTGTTTTTAAGTTTAGTTTTAAGTTGTACAAATAATTGTCTATTCTGTTTCAATTTCTCTAGTTAACTTAAAATTCGAACCTTAGATTTTCTACACAAGGCTCAAACCTCTAGTACACAAGACTCAAACCCCTAGTTACAAAAGACTCAAACCTCGGTAAGCGGTATGCAGTCGTGGTCCAGCTGCATCCTGCACTAATTGTGTAATGGCGGCCCAGTGCCCACACGTCTGCCCGCCGTCTACTCATCAACGTGTACTCATTAGCTAATTACGCGTTTGTTTGGGTGATTGCTAATTGCACCTGGGAGACCTTTGCTCGGATTTCAATGAGAATGAATGACCAAAATGTGTAATTTCTCAGGGATAGGACCAGGTCCCCCGCTACCATATGTGCAATGTGTGCAATGCACACGGGCGCCATCCTCTAGGGGCGCCAAATTGCCATCTTTAGGGGTGCCAAAACCAATGTCCCAAAAAATTTGCCTAAAGGGACGCCAAAATCCTTTTTTTGCTCACAGGCGCCAGTAGCCCTTACAGGGGCCCTGGATAGGACCTAGATAGATCAATTATATTTCTTCTTCCAAACCACGTGTACGATCTTTCGATCACCTATTCACAAAGGTATAGCGCTGCCCATCGGGTGATCCGTCTGCCCGTTTCTTGGTTATTTATAATAAAATAAAAAGGTAATTTTATTTCATTGGGTTTTCATAATGAACTAATCGGTGGCAATTTTCAAAATTGAAAAGAGAATGTTTTTAAATGTATGGAGTCTGGTCCAAATTTCCACCACTAACGAGACCTATAAAGCAAAAATGTCTACTGAATACTGAGTCATTATAACCAGACCGCAATCGAAAATACCCTGTCAGTGAAAAGTTATGGCTGAATGAAAAGTCGTATTTTTTACCATTTTGTATGAAAAATATTGTAGATGTAATAAAAATGTATTGAGTTTGGAGCAAATGTCCACAACCAATAACACTTACTTAATGGTATGGTCTGCTAAATACGCAATCAAATATATCCTGTTAGAAAAAAGTTATAACGGAATAAAAAAGTTTTCAACCATTTTATTACATAAAATAGTATATTTATATGATCCATTGCACTTTTTAACTACTCAATCTAAGTTATGTGATGTCGCTTGGCATTTCCTATTAGGTTTTTACTGAAATAGATGAATATTAATATCAATATTTTCACTCAAAAAATATTTTTCATATGGTCATAACTTTTTACTGACAGCTTATTTTTAATTTGTCTCATAATGAAAGTTACTCTATATTTAATGGACAATAAGTCAATATGGGTCTCGTTGGTGGTGGAAATTTGGACCACTTTAATCATTCTCTTTTATAGATCTGTAAAACAGCGACATCAGCTCTCGTTTTAAAAGGAAACATCATTAAAATAAATCACTGGCGCCATCTCGTCAGTGCTTATTGAACTATCAAGAAGTAGCAATAAGTGGAAATTGGTTTTAGTGTATCAATCACGAGACAGATGGCATTCTTTACATTTTAAGTGAAAAATTTTTTCGGTGGAAATCATTTGAAATGTTTTTTTTTTTCAATTTCATTTATATCTACATTTCTAACCCTAATAAATAAAAAGTGATTGCGCGGTTTTATGAAACCACGGTAAAAGTAAAACTTTTCGCCCCTATTCCACGGCCGACAGTTACCAGACATGCAGGCGAAAAAGTTTAAGGTTGGGTTGCCCCAGAGGCGTGGTTAAAGTTAAAGTTATGGTTATAGTTAAATATGGCGTCCTTTAGCTTTAACTTTAACCGGAGAAATTCACAGATGTCTGTCGCGTTTTTTTTTTATTGAAGCTACAGGTAACGGATTTGAGGGTATAAAAAATTGAAAATCCGTAAAAATCGATAGGAAAAATATAACACTGTAAAACTTAGCACATTTTTAGATATACGTATGAGCGGAGGTTAAATATGGCGTCCTTGGACGCCATATTTAACTTTAACCAAAGATTTGACATTTTGCACTGTAGTTAAAGTTAAAGTTACAGTTATAGTTAAAGTTAGTTGGTGCAACCCAACCTAAGACGATGTTATAAAAGTTTAACTTTAAAAAATTACCTCAACAAATCGGTATTTCTTTATCTCAAGAATGAAATCGAATTTTTTTTATAAGTCGTATTGTAGGTAAATCATGAGAAAATAGCGCAATTTCCCGGCCTTTAATCGGTGCATTTAAAGCGATTTTCCGTTTCTATCATTGTGTTGTGATGAAGGTTTATTGAGTACTTCCGCATCTTTAGGGCCTGGTCGATTATACAAAACTATTATCCAATATAAGATATTATATAGGGCCTCTATCGTCCATGACATCGTTTGAATGGTGCCAAGGAAGATAGTCTTGATAAGGGTCAAGTGCAAATATTTACATAAATAATCCTCTTAAAAATACGATAACTTCTAAGTACAGCTCATAAGTGGTGGTGGCTCATAATAGGTGGTGTGATTAAGAACTATGAAATGAAAGATACATATAATTTGGGAGATTGATTCGCAAACGAAGTCGCTAGTTGCGGACAACAACATTATAAAATAGGTGCCAAATGTGTTAGTCGCAGGAAGATAATATAAATGAACCTCGAAATCAAATTTGAGCTAACAGAAATGAACTTAGGTAGTAGGCCTTACTGTGATTATATAATATGCTTGGGATCTTAAGAGCTCATCCGACTCTAAAAATCAAACATCGTCCTTCTCTCTTCACACTCACGCCCGTCTTTTATATGCCAGGTGAAAAAGGACAGCGCAGAATCATCGCCGAGTTAGTTTTACTTGAATAATAGACGAACTATAATGATTATGAAAAAAGTGTTTTGAGCAAATTTAGGTTTTATCAATACCTTTTTAGATATTAAAAAAATATTAAAGAAAAGACAGCAAACTTCGAAGATCCAAGCAAAAATGTGTCTAAAATAAGGTTTTTTGTAAAAAAGAAACTATCGAGCATTTTTTGAGTAATCGTGTTTTCGTCTTGAGCATTTAATCTTTATGAACTTAAGTTACTTGTGTCAAAAAATCAGTTTTCTAGACCTTACAGATTTTGAGATCTAGGTTAAAGGATGTAGGCAAGTTAGGGTCATATGGGCTCTTAATAAAATTTTCAATTCAAAGGAAGACAAATAGAGTAGACAGTCAGAACAGAACATGCTCACACCTTGGAGTCCAAAAAGTTGTTGATGCTGCTGTCTGAGCTGTGGAGGCTGTCGCTGCCGGCACCCCCGGGTGACCCCTCGTCGGACCCCCCGCGGGAACCCCTGGACCCACTGTTGCTGAGGGAAGAGTCGGACTCTATCCATAACGGCGAGCGGTATTTGAACGTTTGGGCGAACGCGTTTAAACGAGATTCTCGAGAGAGTTGGCAACTCGAGTAGGAGGGCTTCATTTTGATATTCAATAAGTCAATAGTTTTACAAATACCAATAAAGTAATATTTAACTTAGTATGCACTCTACAAAGTTTATACCGAATTTATTTCAGTAGTTTGGGAACCCTTTTCTACCTATTATAACTTTTAAATAATGTTCAACTTGGTGCGAACTGTACAAAGTTCTTACAAAGTTTATTGCACTGTTTGATTCAGAACCACCTTTTGACTACTCAAATAGCAAATACTCCTATCTCACACTTTAAAATAACCAACACAATGCTTTTAAGCTTAGCACTTTAAAGTACTATTATACACAGATACATTACAACACAGTTACTGCTCAATTTAAATCAATACTGTTTTACTTTAATCCGTAAAGTCAATTCGGCTTAGATCTTTGGACATCTCTGTCACGTTTCTTGTACCGAACTTGTACCAATCACTGTATAATGTAGTATGTATGAGCTGATCGCACTGGACGTCTGGGGCTGGGGCAGGTATTAAGATCACGGGCGACACTCAAACGGGACACGGCGGTGACGTGCAACGTGAGACACGCAGGTTGGATTAACTGATTAATTTTATAAGAGGTGAAAAGTTTATTGTTTAAGAAGCTTAGATGATATCTAATGGGGTAGACTGAGACTATTATAATCGAAGGACTCAGGGTATTGGGATTCTTTTTAATTAATTTAAGTTACGGAGATATTACAGTTTTGATGACGATTGACCTTTCGATAAGTTCATCAATGATTTTACATCCTGTTTTTAGACTTATCTACTGTTAAACATAAATTAATACAAAGTACATTCAATTGCATTATGCATATCAATTGAAAAAAAAAATATGATTGAAACTTAATCTTGTTTACTTTGAGAATAATACAAACGATTAGAATATAGATTAAACACAGCATAGTATGTAATAGTTGTCATAAATCATGTGACTGCAGCACGTGCACCGGGTGACAAAACTTTACTACTACTACTGACGACTGACTGATAAGAGACGATAACACACAATAATATTTTTGTTTATTTCATAAATAAATGCAGTTTTACAACTATGTTCTTAGGATTTTTGTTATCGGGTATGTTTGCTATATTAAAAATAGCGCAAAGTTGTTAAAGGTATCAAGAATGTAACAAATTTAATTTATTTTACTATAAAGTTAGTTTCTGTTGCTGATTTAAATAGTCTAGCAATAATAATTATTATTATAATAACACAATAATTAGAGATAATCCTCGCACTACATAAGCAGTTTCTATTTGCTACCAGATGACCCGGCCCACTTTAAATCACTTCCCTCCTACTATAAACCTTGCACTTACAAGACTAAAATTAGCCAAATCGGTTCAGCTGTTTTCGAGTTTTAGCGAGACTAACAAAATTGAAAATTCATTTTTATTTATACAGATAGATTTGATGTCGCTGCTGTCCTTATCACGCTGATCAAAGTTATTATTTAAAATAATATAAATTAATTTGAAGAAAAAATGTCTGATAATAAATAAATGTTTATAGCCGCAGTCGCACTGCCCCCGCGGCGGCCGGCGGCGCGGGTGCGGCGGGAGACGAGCAATTTTTCTTGAGCATCAGTGTCACAGTTAGGGTCACTCATCGTTACTACAGTACCAGAGGACAAATCACTGTGTCTGACGATGAAGGACAGACAATTGATTTCAAGAAAATCCTTGTTTATAATCTACGAATTTAGAGTATTACGAGTAAGTTTGGCTTTATTTTGATTATAATTTATGATTGACATAGAAAATTGGGAGCAATTTCTCGTATCTTGAATCTCAGTTAAAGAAATTGAGGTCAAATTTGTTAAATTTTGATTAGCATCCGCGAGATGCAAGTCGCTTAGCCTCTTCAACCATGGCAAAAATAATTCTACCATTTATGTTTATAGTCGTAATTCCACTTTTAACGGTATGAATGTTGAACAGTATAAAAATGTTTGGTTTTTTTAAATAATGTATGTAAACAATGCCATAAGTAACCAATGATTATCAATATTTTATCAGACATCATATATTATGATAGATAAGTAAGATAAGGCAAGTGCAAAAAAAAAAAAAAAAAAGTTTGGCACTTACCGCGCGCTGCGCGTGGATCTTGGAGTGCAGGTCGTTCAAATTATGAGGAACGGATACGGAGCCTCGCTTTAGATCTCTTCTATATATTATTGGACTGTCTGCTGTATTTTCATCTTTGCCGTCTTCTTTGGCTACATCTTTTGGATCGTTGATTTTGACTACATGATCTTTTGTATTATTTATTTCATCAACATGATCTTTTCCATCATTTTCTGCTTCGTCTCTTGCATTAGTCACTGGTACATCATTCCTATCACCAATTTTAACTTCACTAGGTTTTTCGTCATTTTTGTCATCGCTTTTCACAACATCATCATCGGCCGTCGTGATCTTCACCTCAGGAGTTACAGATCGGAACCTATCATCTGATGGTCCAGGCTCGAGGAATCTAATTTCAGTTGGTGTGCTGGGTGTCGCAGAGAGTGTCAGCCGACGGACATCCGGTGGCATTTCCACGTAGTCGTGGGGGTAGGAGGCGATGTTCAGCCGCAAATCTGGTTTTTTCCTTACCCTCATGTTGATGGCAAAGTTTGCTACGAGTAGATAACGCTATATTTATCAAGGCCGCGATCAAGGAAGCAACCTTCACGTTAATCCACTAATACTGTACTCAAGATTGTAAATCCTTAATTGTTTACTTTCACATTATAATTATAATTTATAATCGTCAAACACTGAATTGTATTTTGTCACTTGTAATTAAATACACATTAAACACACCAGAACACTTTTCTCTTTGTGTTCGTTTATGAGACTAAGTTGATACTTTTTGTTTATCGGATTTGCTATCGTTTTCTTTGATAAAAGTGTAAGATAATGTGAATGTGATGCTAATTCGATAAGCGACGTCTTACTGTCCGAGTCATGTGGTAATTTGGTTTATCTGCGACTTATCAACGTAAACAAGATACTTTATACAGTTATAATTACTAATACGGAGATAATCCTAAGTAAAATGGGCTAATTTTTATCGGATACGTAAACATTACCTAAGCATACAAATGACGAAATTATCAGTTTGGATTCTGCATCCAACAGCTATTTTCCCTACTACACTATAATAGGCAATTGGTTAGAAAATATGCTTATATTTCATGAAAAATTAAAACGTTTCTTCAGATTGTTGCAAATGGCATCTCTCCGAACCAGGTCTATCAAAAACTATTAAAAACATCTAGGAATTAAACTCACCTCCTTATTTTCATAGTCCTGCTTCATCAGCTCCAAGTTGGACATGGTGGGCATCGACACGGAGTTCCTCCTCAAATCTGACCTTCTCTGCTCCTGCTCCTGCTCTCTCGTGATCAGGTCGTGTGATTCCTGCGCTCCGGACGCCTTGGATGTGCTCGGAGAAGAGAGATCAGTGGATTCCGTACTCGGACTGTTTGGTTTAGAGGTTTTGGAGGAATCTGGATCTAGGGTAATGTATAGAGTGCCTTCTGGTGTATCTACAACTATGGTATCACTATTCGGTGTATGTATAGCTCCCAGGTCTGCTGCATGGAGTTTCCTCTGTTCTGGTGGGTCATCCTTTAGTCGTTTCGGTCTATCAGGTGGCTCTATCGTGATGCTATTTAGGTCCACATTGTCGTCTACGTATGGGATGTTCGGATTCCTCCTCAGTTCTGGTGAGTTGAGTCCCTTAGAGATGATGTCATTCTGATCCTGACCACTCGCCATGTTTATGTTACATAGTTATCTGAAACAAAAATCAGATTTATTAGCACACCATGAAAACTATACATAAAAACAGAGACAGAAATATTATGTACTACAAAAGATCCTGCCGTAAGCAGAAGGAACGCCAAAAAACGGCTAATCGGCAATGTACAAAGCTTACAAATTATTTTCTGTCTATAATAATAATCATAACGGTAAACCCGTTATGATATTATTCAAATCCAGTAATCCAATCCAACGCTGGATTGAATTACTGGATTGGAATAATATAAACTGGCCCAAATGAGTTTCTTTGTAGTTTTTTTTATCCATACCATACAACATTGTAAACATAAAAATATAATGTATTTTGTAGCTTGTACCATAATATTATGACATCTGACCTAGTCGATACCAGGTTAGCGGTGTGGAAGTAAGCGCATCCGACATAATCTCATGTTGTTCATGTCAGCCAGTTCACGCGGAAAGTGGAAACATACCGCACATACAACCAATATGACGTGTTTAGCTCTTATAACTTGAGAGTTGAGACTTTAAACGAAATCTTATATAGAAAATTTCTCGTGTCACAATGTTAGTTACCGTCATCCTCCGAAACTGCTTTATTCAGTAAGGTCTGAGAATCGGCTACTGGTTACTTTTTATATTGATAAGAACATTTGTTGAATAAATATTGGTAAATTTATTAACAAATGTTTAAGTTTAAGTAAATTATTATAACTGGCGACCATTGTTTGAGCGACGGGATAGCGATGGACGTTGCCATACTTATAAAACTCACTTCAATAAAATAATATGGGCGAAATACTTTATAAGACAAAACAACGTTTGCATATTATCAAATCTTTACTTTAGAAGATCCGTTTGTTAAATAAACTTTATTAAATGACTTCTAACATTTTAATAATATTGCATTATATGCTAAGAATATTAAAGTAATAATGAATAGTCTGTGCCATTTCCCGATACCCAAGTAAATACATAACAATGTTATTAAACTATTTCAGCTATCAGCATCTTTCAGTTTATGCCACATTATGCTAGGAAAATAAAGGCAAAATATCTTCCTTCCCTAATCCCTATGTAGTGAATAGATATCTATATCTATACTAATATTTTAAAGCGGAAGAGTTTGTTTGTTTGAACGCGCTAATCTCAGGAACAACTGGTCCGATTTGAAAAATTATTTCAGTGTTAGATAGCCCATTTATCGAGGAAGGCTATAGGCTATATTTTATCACGCTAATAGGAGCAAAGAAATAGAGGAAAATGTGAAAAATCTATACTAATATATAAAGCGGAAGAGTTTGTTTGTTTGAACGCGCTAATCTCACGAACTACTGATCCGATTTAAAAAATTCTTTCAGTGTTTGATAGCCCATTTATTGAGAAAGGCTATAGGCTATATTTTATTACGCTAAAACTAATAGGAGCGAAGAAGTAGAGGAAAGTGTGGAAAAAACGGGGACAAATTATTTGAAAGGGCTTATTTGAACGCGCTGATCTCAGGAACTACTGGTCCGGTTTGAAAAATTCTTTCAGTGTTAGATATTCCATTTATCGAAAAAGGCTATAGGCTATATTTTATTACGCTAAGACTAATAGGAGCGAAGAAATAGAGGAAAATGTGGAAAAAACGGGGGAAATTATATGAAATTGCTTATTATATCTTAAGAACTACTGAAGCAATTTTTATGTTATTTGGCAAACATGAAGAATAGACTACGTGAAGGGACATAGGCTATTTTTTGTGGAAAAATGTACGGTTGTGTGAAATTCCTAAATTACGCGGGCGAAGCCGCGCGGAACATCTAAATGTAATAAAATCGTAGGAAGGGCAATTCTGTACATTGAATATTTTGTACAATAATACTTGGGACGTGGTCTACTATGCTAACGCGGACGAAGTCGCGGGCAACAGCTAGTAACTTATAATATCTTTACCTAGCTAGATTTACCTCTTAAACTATCCTCTACTCACCCGTACCTCTGATACTATTGAATCGTTTAACATGTTACGATAGATTTATTATGACATAATAATATTATTTAGTAGGCATTACGCATTTATTTATTCAAATATATTCCGCCTCTCATTATCCGTATGAGTAAGTCGTGATGATGGATTGACAGGCTGATGGACAAGTTTATTACTTTATGTTGTTAGTAACAGAGTTAAGGTAGAGTTAGGAATAATTTAGAACTTTGTGATTGTGAACAGGACAGTCCATGTACTAAGTTTACATGTCAACAGTGATCTGTTGACATGTAAAATTGAGAGGATAAAGTTAACCCTAGTTACTAACCAGTAACCATTAGTTAAATGTCACGTTATGTCATTATTTATTACATAATATTATGAAAAACACTACGAATAATAAAAACTAAGGAATCGTAACTCTAATAGTACCTACTATTACCGTTTTAAATTTGTATCCTTATGATCTGTCATGTAACGTCAGCCTAGTACCGCTCAAGGTCACCTAAATATTGCAAATGTATTGAAATGTGTACCTAAGGTACACTTTTTTGACGGAGTTACTTTTCCTTAGTTTTTATTATTCATAGGAAAAACAAGAGTCTTATGCCACTAAACTCTGTGCAATTGAGCGTCAAATCATTGAGAAGCAACGTACTGAAAACTCAAGAAAAATGTTTTTCGGTATCTAGAGGTAGTGCATGAAATCGAATTATGAGTACCTCATAAGCTTTGTCCACACTGTGCCTTTTTCTGTTCGTCAAGGGCATGCGTTATAGCGCAGTCAACAGCGAACGTGAGGCATGCCCGCGACGCATGCCCTCTGACCGTATACAAAACTTCAAAAAATGTCAATATTGGCGTTGCGTTCCTTGACGCATTCAATTATTGAATGCGCCAATATATGAAAATTGATGACGAAAATTGAAGATGAAAGTGCACAGTGTGGACACTATACAGTATACACCTATACGCAGTATGCGGCATCTGCTAGTTTGCATACAGTACGCCGAGCGATGAACGAACAAGCACAAACTCACAAGGTAAAGATGTTTATCTTACTAGACTATCGTTAGGAAGTTCGTTGTCGTCGTCCATTTCGTCGCGGGTCCCAAGACAGATTTAGCTTGTCCCTCGGGCATCCCTGAGATCATATCAAAGGGTTTTCGTGGTTGGTTACCACTGTTGATCCTGGCGACACAGTAGTTGCACAGTGTTGCAGTGGTGGGAATGTGTGGTGGGCCATTTGCCCGTTTAAAAAATGTCGTTAGAAAGTACTGTACCTAGCTGTAGGTAAGCACTAAGCACTACCACTAGGTAGGTACAACTTACAGGGGCCAGTTAACACTATTAGACAGCGCCTTAAGAGGATTCCACACCGCCATTTTTTCCATACAAACGTTGTCCCCTGTTTCCTCCCTGGATAATGCTAGTAGAGTTATAATTTTTTTCCTGAATATCTACGGCCACTAATACAATGTCCCTATGTTTTCTTTTTTTTCATAATTTAATTATTAAATAAGATATGAACGTTCAAAAACCCAAAAAAATGGCCAGATTTTCCACTGTGTTCAAACGTCCAGAAAACAGATTTGGCTAGATTATACAAAAAAAGCAAAACATAGGAACACAGCTCAAGCCTTTTTTTAATCTTTAATGAAAAAAGTACTTAAATCGGTTAAGTTTTGGAGAAGGAATCAGGGGACAACGAATCGTTGATTTTCTGGATTTTCTGCAGTTGTCTCTATCGCGTTCTGCGGTACCTATAGGCTTGAGGTAAGGGAGACAGCTATAGATATTACACGTACTTTTTATTCATTTCTCTAGCCGCTGTTGTATCCTCTTAAATGCAGCGGAGGTCAGGTGGTGATAACGAGCACGTGATAATGCACGATCATATCATCATATCAATCATATCCACAAAAGGGAGTATGTCTGTATGTCTGTATATAAGTTTGGCCACTTCTTGTCCGAATCAGAAGTATAATATTACTAGATGACGTCCGAAACTCCATTGCTCCAAAATTAATTTATCGCGCGGGAACCGTACATTACTTTGGGATAAAAATTAAGTAGTATCCATTCCCGGGACTCCTAGTATCTCCATAACAAATATCAGCAAAATCGGTTTAGCGGTTCGGTCGTGAAGAGGTAACAGACCGACAGACAGACAGACACACTTTCGCATTTATAATATTAGTATTTAGTATGGAATAGTATGGATTATGAGCGGCTTCGAAGCAGCAATCCTACTGCCAAAGCCCAAACAAAGGCAAATTACTTGACGACATACAAATTGTCCAAATTGTCGTTAACGTGCCCCCTGCGGCCTGCTCCCTGTAAAGTGACACAAATTACACTCATCACATACAAAACTTCAATTTTAGGGATCCGTATCCAAAGGGTAAAAACGGGACCCAATTACTAAGACTTCGATGTCCGTCTGTCCGTCTGTATGTCATCAGACTGTATCTCAAGAACCGCTATAGCTAGACTTCTTAATTTTCACAGATTGTGTATATCTGTTGCCGTTATAACAACAAATACTAAAAATAAAGTAAAGTTAATATTAAAGGGGGGCGTACAAGAAACGTTACTTTTTGGCCTTTTTTGCTCGTAATCAATAATGGTAACAGTTAGGCACTTGTCACAAAGTCCTTAATTATATTTGTACTTTAATAATTAATAATAAAATTAAAATAAGGTACATATTTAAGGGGGCTCCCATACAAAAACACCATTTTTTGTCTACTTTCACTCTATACCGGTACGGAACCCAACGTGCGCGAAACCAACTCGCACGGCCGAGTATTAAAACAACCCTGTCTACATTACATTTAACATTTTTTTCTAAACTTCTAAACGTATGTTGAAACATCTCTTTTACGTACTATGACAACGGATAATTTGGATTAGCGTTTGACAATAAATAGGTACCTACGGAACTAATGTTTAATTAAAGCTCAAAAGTCAAAACGCTCAAAGACTAGAGACTAAACATCAAAGACTAAACATTTTGTTAGTTTGTATGTAACTGCTAATATATAGTATGTGTCCCAAAAAAGTACATAGCTATAATATTATGATTTTATTTCACTGCATCAACACAAAATCTCAGTACATTAAACAAATTTCTGCAAGCGAAGTTGCGGGCAACAACTGGAAAAAATTATCTAATGTTTTAAATTAGTTATTTTTATGCTGTCTACCTCTTTTCCATTTCCAATGGTTTGTCCCGATTTACTATATTTTTTCCAAACCCATCTAATTTCACATAATATTTTGATGTTAATTTTTTGATTTATGTAGATGAAACAATTTACTCACAATGTTATAATCACTGGCACAATTTTCGGACGTCCGGCGTCCGGAAAATTTGTAACTACGAGATTTCGTTTAGACCCAAACACGGCGCAGCGAGTGTAGTGATGAGGATGGATGTCGATATCGATACAATAATTTTTCAGCCAGTAAGCAACCGTTAAGCTTAAAAGTCGTATTCTGCTAAAATGCAAGCGGCGGATCGAGGCACAATTTTTTTATTTGCTTTGAAAGTTTGTGCCTCATTATTTTGATTACCGTATATTATGAAGGTCCATAAATTATAACTAAGATGAAAGCATGGTTAGGATGACTACAGTAGAAACGCAAAAGAATAGATCAACTGACAGATTTCCTTTTCTCTTAATGACAATTTGCCTTTAGACAGAAACCTAGGAAGGAAGTTACCACTTGCCATGCTAACGTGCTATTTATTTTTGTCTCTTACACATTCAATTGGAAATTTGAAATTTAGAAAAGGACAGACTTATTATATCGATAAAAACTATCGACAACCAAGCACAACTCTAGCCTCTGTTTGCAGTGATTATCGTGCGATTACCGCCGCACATACACGCCGCCGGCACAGCCTGTGTGACGTCACACCACACACACCACGTGGCTGTTTGCCCAGTGGAAGGTCACGGACACTGGCGTAGGGAGATTAACGAAGACTTAGACCACAAGCTAATAATAATAATTATAACTCCCACACTGGTTTCAGTGACGGTGGCCGGTTTCATTGTAACCAGGCCACGCAGGAGTCATTTTAAAGGGCCCAAGTGTGTGCGCTGTATACAGGAGCACTCTCTATTCCTTTTACTCTCATAACCCAGTGGGACGGAAGAGCCGACACGACTGGCGAGAGATGCGCAGGACCAACTTTTTACATGCCCATCCGACGCATGGATCATCTTACTTGTCAGACAATCAGGTGATCAGCCTGCATTGTCCTAACCAATCTCGGAAATAACATGTTTCCAACGCGGGAATCTAACCCACGACCTCCGAGTCAAGAGCCACGTTCTAAAGCACTGGACCACGGAGGCGTTTCTCAGCATTCCCTTATTGTTTAAAACAGAAAAAACACTTCTAATTCAGAACGACTGTTATCTTCTATGAGTTATGATTATGATTTATGAAACTTCTGAGTATGTAGAGTCGATACTCTATCACTCATAAATCAACGAATATATTAAGAATGAACGAAGCATGCTGTATACAGCTTTGGAGTAGTGGTTATCTATTACGAACTAACATAAAGATGGTCTTTAGATTGTACCCTAAAATGCACATTTTCTTTCAAGATTCCGTCTGGCGGCTACTACATCTAACTACCTATGGACACCGCAAGTAGAATATTACCTGTGTGCTAGTAGACGATGATGTAGTAGACGAACAGCGCCAGTAGCGTGACGGCCAGCAGCCCCCACAGTAGGAGATCAAGATGCAGCACACACCACCACGACACCCGCTCTTTACCAGCTTCCACCGTCATTGTCACACTTTTTTTACACAAAGATTGCAAAAGCTTTCTATACTTGTGCAGTGTGCTACTTTTTTTTCAGACAAAGATTGCAAAGGCTTTAGGGAAACTGTCGGCACTTTTTTAATTTTGTTGGTGAGCGACATATTGTGGCAAAGTCTGCCATTGCTATGTGATTGTTTGTTTAATGTTGCTAATGGCTTTTGGTAATCGTTGTTTTTCTATAGAAATCAACGCACGATGGCGCATGGAAAGCATCGCTTACCACAAAGATTTTTTGATTCTACTAGACTTTGTTTGTTTGGGATCTTAAATTTTTAAACCGATGTTAATGAAATTTTGCGCTGATCTCAAGAAGATTTTGGAGAAAAACATAGGTTTTTACTTTTATCGTGACGAGCACTGTTTTCACGAGATTCCTGTTCCCTGCACAAAGGTAACATCTAGGCACTACCTTAAGTGTATAATTACTAAAACTAAACTTACTTCATTTCACTAACATACTCGAGGCATATCAAACACTAAAATGAGTAATCGCTAATTGAATTAACAGCCCATTACAAGGCATTATCACAACCCGTGATTACTATTAGAGTGGTGATAACTGATACATTCCAGGTCGGCCATCTTGGAAAATCGCTATTATAGTTTATATACCATTTAATCTAAACTTAAGCAGAAACAAGAAACCGATTAATGATCCATTGTATTTTTCTATGGCACAAGGTAAAGTTTTTAAATAGTGAAAGCGTAGGGCGGGCGGCGCGGCACGGGTGCGGGGTGGTAAACTGAAGTTCTATATTAATTAATGAAACATCCATAAGTACCAATATTATTTAAATGTAAAAGTGTCTGTCTATTCATTCTTTGAGCTCCAACCATTCAACCGATATTGATTTTGATTTGGAGTTTGGAAATCATTGAATGGGAAATTGCTGAAAATAATGTTGAAAATAATGTGTCTATTCTAGTATAGATACTTTGAATGGCACTGTAGTTAGATAATAATTTTAAGAATATTTGTACTCTAAAAACTAAAAATACATATTTTTAAGACGTTCAACACAAGTCACTCCCAAACTTTTTAAACTTTAAATCACCACACACAAAACCCACACCACCACTTAACTATATACCCACTAAATAGTCATCTAACGTTTGTAGAATATGAAACAATACACAACGTTTTTGCATTTAGTTCAAACTAAACACTTTAGAACGCTAACG
This sequence comes from Aricia agestis, assembly GCF_905147365.1. Taxonomy (NCBI): domain Eukaryota; kingdom Metazoa; phylum Arthropoda; class Insecta; order Lepidoptera; family Lycaenidae; genus Aricia; species Aricia agestis. The sequence continues at coordinate 14,756,765 of NC_056420.1, forward strand.
ACGGCACTAACTGAGTTAGTTAAACTAATGATCGAACATAAAGCACTTATCACAGGAAAACACGTCGTTTGAGGATACTATTGTGTGGTATAGCTAAAATAATAAATGTATTACATTAATATCGAACATATTTTAGAGTTCCACATCTCAATAAAAGAAAACCCATTATATTGTTATGTCATAATATGTGCATGTCTGTCTGTCATCAGCGGTAATACAGGTCTTTTTGTCTTTGGGTAATACCGACTCTACACTGTAGAGTCTACAGTCAGTATGACATACGCATTTTGTCTACAAAAGGATAGACATAGTTTAAATTAGAAAATTTAGCCAGATGCAGTTTGCAGGTGTATCAATTTCTGATGTTGCTATGACAACAAAGTTTTAGCTGTTTTATATGGAATCTGGCGTCCGCTACGCCAAATCCAACTTGGCCGGTTTTTTTTTTTTACTGACACGCGTGACGTACCATCTTAAATTAGAGATGATGATTAAACTTAATCGGTGGTTTTTTTTACAATTTATAAATACTTAAATAATTTCGATACCGTTAAGTATGAACTTTACCTCTTCTGCTTTGTATTTTTTAATGTAATTTGTTTTTTTTTTCGTTATTAATTCATGAAAACATATTAATAACATATTGATTACACTGCCAAAGTGGATAAGCAAAGGGACTCTATTATAGCTTTATCGCACCATATGGATGTAAGGATGTAGAGCACAAGATCCATAGATCAGTGAGAGATAATGAGTTTCCGTTTGTGTCGTTCAGAAAATCGTAGCTTGTTCCCTGAGATGCACGCGATGCTGTTGCCGTACCAGCGATGTAAAATAAACTATAGACAAAATTAGGTACCATCGAGGAAATTTATTCCTAGGCAGTTACAGACCAACGTCATTTGGTCGGATCATGTCAATTTAGTGTCTTTGATTTAGATTTTAGAGCCTGTTTCACCACTTTCTGATAAAGTGCCGAATAGGCTATTCACAACTTTTTTGACAGATTCTCCATGCTTGATCTGTCAATTTAAGTGGTGGATATAGCCTATTCGGCACTTATCAGGAAGTGGTGAAACAGGCCCTTAATGTTAATTGTGATATGTCGGCTGGGTTTGACGTAACGCGACTAAACTACGTAGGTCCCCCATCTGCCTAGGAAATAGGAATCAACTTCTGACTTCTCTGATAGTACATGCTCAAATGTACGAACAACTCAGTGTTGCCGACCCCGGAAAGCCAAAAAACAACAGATCATCATTGAAAAGCACTAGAAAACACGATGAAATAAAAATGACTCATTTTATATTAAAAAAATCACATTTTACTATGTCATAGAAAAATTATTTATAGTGCTTTCTAGATGATTTCAATCTAAAACCCCAACATAATGTAAGTTGGAAAAAATCTTTGATAATATGATGCTTTACTTCCTATTTTTCCTACGCACTAAACTACGTAGCGATCGCCTCGTTTGTTCTATTAAACTTATGAGTTATGATGTATGTATGATATCACATCGCACCTCTTATCAGTGGAGATCGAGGTTATCTGTGGGATTTTCTTAACACCGCTGTACACGTTTGACCGGATCAAACTCTATATAATTATAATAATATGCTACAACTAGAAATGCTTATAAGTCTAGAATCTGCATACATGTTCAGTTCTTAAATCTACATAGAGTTACGAGTAAGAGTTGGGCCATAGGGCCGGGACACATAAACACGATACGACACGACGTTGTGTCGTACCACGATGCGGCGCCGTTTCACGATGCGACGTCGCGTCGTGGGAATCTACGACGAGCATCGTAAAAAATTGAATTTTGAATAACACGCATCGTGAGTTTCTACGACGCCACGTCGTGCCGTGTATCGTGGCACGTTACGATGTCGCGACGTAGTTTTTTATGATGCTCGTCGTAGATTCCCACGACGCGACGGTGCATCGTGGAACGACACGACATCGTATCGTGTTTATGTGTCCCAGCCCTTAGAGTTGAGCCGGAGCGGAGCCATGAACAAACCCTTAGGTACACTAATGGTTTGTTCACAATATCACAATGCGACGTGAGTCGTGACGATGCAACGATGGATTACAAAGTATAAATACATTAAGAGGCGTCACCATATTATATTTTACAATGTTATGCTTTTGGTAAGCGCACCCTAAATGAACTTACTCCATTCACTCTACAAAATTTTTAATAATGAAATTTGACGTAATTTTAATTTTTAACCGACTTCTAAAAAACGAGGAGGTTATATATTCAGCTGTGGATATTTTTTTTTAAGTTTTTAAACTATTGACTACTTTATTTTTATTAATTATGTTTGACATTAGTTATTAATTATTATGTTTGATGTGCATTTTGACTTGAGAAATTTTATTATTACCTATATTATTATTATGATGTATTAAAATGATTTACTTTGAATTATAACTATTATTGTCTCGTTATTTAAATAATGCATTGGTTGTTAATTTCATATTGATAGATATTATTAATAAGGACTTAATTTTGTATTGCACACCATTTTAATATGGTAGAATGAAAGATTCAATTGTATAATATATAGAATTAAGACCAACCTGTAGGTACTTCATTCTGGCAATAAATGAATTATGAATGAATTTTGAATGAACTATGAAAATTATTGTGAAAAATAAATACCTGCAGCTGTCCGAGGCGGAGTCTTTAAGGTTTTTTGGCCTCTTATTTTGAACACAAGACTGCCAAGTGCCAACTTTAACTTTAATATAAGTCCACTACAATTAACAATGTTGCCATTCTGGCATCACAGTCGATCACGAGAAAGGTGATAATCGAGTCAATTAATAAACAACAACATCGTCAAACCGGATCAGTTAATTATAAATTATAATCACCTGGCACTCAAATATTAAGGATACATAATACAACTGGTTCATGGCTTATGTCGAGTCGGCTCAATGATTTAACCATCGGTTGGTCGCGTAGGGTCTTTAAAAGCCCGGAGTTTGCGAAAACGTGAAAAACTGTATTTAAATTAATCGTCGCAACTCCGTTCTTTAGGTAACTTGGTAGCTTCCTAAAAGGAATTCAATTTCAATATTTAAGAGCTCACCTGACTCTAAAAATCAAACATCGTCCTTCTCTCTTCACACTCACGCCCGTCTTTCATATGCCAGGTGAAAAAGGACGGCGCGGAATCATCGCCGAGTTAGTTTTACTTGAATAAAAGACGAACTATAATGATTATGAAAAAACTGTTTAGAGCAAATTTAGGTTTTATCAATACCTTTTTAGATATTAAAAAATATTAAAAGAAAAGACAGCAAACTTCGAAGATCCAAGCAAAAATGTGTATAAAACAAGGTTTTTTGTAAAAAAGAAACTATCGAGCATTTTTTGAGTAATCGTGTTTTCGTCTTGAGCATTTAATCTTTATAAACTGAAGTTACTTGTGTCAAAAAATCAGTTTTTTAGACCTTACAGATTTTGAGATCTAGGTTAAAGTATGTAGTCAAGTTAGGGTCATATGGGCTCTTATTGCCACTCATCTGAGCTCGCGTGCATATTAAGTATTATATTGTGTGTTACAGCTGATGTGTTTTGAACCAACTGCGTAACTAAATTTGATATGATATTTTCATATCGTTTTCACACCGAAATGGATTGTATTTTAATAATAAAACGTTCGTGTGTTGGTTCTTATTGTTTTATATCGCTTATACGAAGTTTTAGACGCACTTTTCCAAAAATGCATATTTTGCTATGTAGACCAAAATGATGATGATTATTTTTTGGAGATGATTAGAAACGAATTGTCAGTATATTTACATTAGACGACCTCTGTGGCTCAATGGTTAAGAGAGTGTGGCAGCTCAAGCCGGGGATCGCGGGTTCGAATCCCGCTGACGGAACAAAAAGTTTTCTATGTTCCTGGATCATAGATATGTGTAGGAACTTATAGTATAAAAGTTATTAAGTTATATAATTAAATACATTTCCGTTGTCTGGTACCCGTAACACAAGTCCTTCAGGTACTTAGCAGTTAGCACGGGGCCAAACTGATGTGGTGTGATTTGTGAAGCGTCCATAGATATTTTAATTACAATAAGTAGGTACGTTTAAAGTATCAGAACAGGAAAGTGTATAAAATATGGAAGGTTTTAGTGCTGAAAATTTGTCAATGTTAAACATTCAATAGTCTGTATGTTTTATTTGGACTTGGCTTTTTCAATTTCAATCTTAGTTATAGGAAATTTAACCGTTATTTCAGTTATCTGCAAGCTTTACCACAATTTTAAAATTATGTTGATTTTTTTTTTCATTTTCCTATAAGTATCTGTATTGCGGTATCCACTTGAAATTTTTTGACTTCTTTTTTTAAATTATGAGTTTTGGTTAAGTATATTATAAGTTATAACTTATAAGTATTCACATTATTAATTTTTTGATTAAATCTGATTAACATTGAATTAAATAACAATGTCATTTTTATTTTCTCATTTAATTTTCGGGCTTTCAAGCCCCAGGCGACCAACAGCGTTATTTAAAAAGCACGAACAACCGCAGGTTAATAGACAGTTTTAGTTTAGTTCGGATTTTCTCTTTATCCTAGCTTAAAAAGACAGTGCAGAGTTTTTAATTCAGAATTTCTATTGATCCTTACTTTATCGGCAAAGATCGAAAGTTACAACTACCCTAAAGATAGAATTTTATACAACAAAAGGTAATAGTTAATTATTAGATTACTTTTGTAGATAACTTCAAAATTTAAAGGACCTCCTAAGGAACTAAGGAAATGTTAGATAAACTAGAAAAAAAACCTCATAAAAAAGAAAAAAGTTCCGTGGACTCTCACAAAAATTTTATCATCCAGAATCATAGAAATGTTACAAAATTTAACTTTATGTACTAGAATAATACAGCTTTCATAAATAATATAAGTACTAGATATATTCATACATACCCGTATCTACTACGTACTACGTACTATGTAGTGAAGAACACAATTTCACTGAGTCCAGGTTTGGGCACGCCGCACGAGACAACACCGCGCGCCGTCAGTGATGGACTGAAATCTCATAGTTAAGGTAATGTAGCAGTTAGCACGGGCCTTCCTCATTATACAAGCTGTCGTCATCATCAGACCCACTATAGTTGTAAGTTAATACCTCGATCGTGGGAATCGCAGACACAATAGATATTCAATTGTTATGCGACAGCCGGGTGCCGCTTGGGGATTGTTGGTTTAAAAGAAAAAATAAGTAGTCGTTGATAGCATAAATTGTTCTTCATAAGGGTAGGTTTTGGTTTGACTTTATGAAAAGTTTTGAAAAATGTTTTGTTTTCCAAATTGGTTTAGTAAGGTAACACTTTGGGAATTAACCCTCATGATGCCTATCACCGGATCGGGAACTCTTTTGGTTATATTATCCCTCATGAGTCATGACTCATGTATCATGATGATAATAAGTATCATCGGTTCGGGAACCCGGCTAAAAGAACCGACGCAACTCTCACGGGGACATCTTTTAGCAAAATTGGAAAATTTGAAATAAATAAAGCTATTATATAATTTATAGTAAGTGGTAAATAATTAATTAAAAGTACTACAATAATTTTGTCAACAACAATAGCTTTTTTAGGCGTTGTTTTTTCGCGTAGGTAATTTAGTTTAAAGGTGACTTGACTGTGCTGTTATCGTCCAAAGTGGGTTCATTATAACGACATTATGACGGCAGGCGAGTAGACTTGTACTGTACAGTGTGTACTGTGTAACAAAAGTCTTATATAATAATATATTGTTGGCTATCGTAACTCGTAATCAAAACAGATATTGGTCATGTATACCAAAACTCACAGCGACAACCTGAAGCATTCCTAAATGTACCTAGCTATGATATAATACCACGGTCTGACAGAAAACCTCTATTAAAACAACCCCTATGTTGTGGAATGCATACGTGAGGCAAATTACATTGCTAAGACGTAGAGGAGTTCAAGGAAGAGAAATTTGACCATAAAGTATTGCCTCAAGAGTCCGACCGTAAGTCTGCCTAAAATGCTAGAAACAATTGGCTGCCTTATCCTATAGAATAGAACCTTCTAGCTTGGGCCGGATTTATATTCATACACTTTCTTTTTGCCACCCTTATGTTCGAGTGGTTCGAACTCTGCCGCCCATAGGCCATGGCCTGTACTGTCTATACATAAATCCAGAGCTGCTCCTAAGTCCTAGCTAGGCCCTGCAGCCTTGTCTCAGGTGTCGTGTTAGGGCAGAGTCTCGTCAGTAATGAGGGCGTCGCGTCGGGACGGAAGTATCAATATTACCGCAGTCGCCGGCGTCTAGCGCGACGTCTGCCCACTGTTTACAATTATATAATAAGGAAGCCACGTTGCTCTGCTGGACTGCGTTGCGTTGCCGCTACTTTTTACGTACACGGACACACGGTACAATACTAGATGTTGCTCGCATTGCGATACATTGTTCGGACATCAAAACTACAGGTACCGTACTAAACTACTAATGATATTTTTCTTGGACTCAAGATATTTCATAACAATTTTTTTATCGGTTCAGAGGTACAGTGATACAGATGTACAGTGCTAACAGACAGAGAAACTGACTGACAAACAGACAGACACAAATTTTCATTTATAACATTAGCCAAAATTAAGTCTTACGTCGTTAGATGTGCACAGCAGGTGCAGTAGGAGGGTGAATGAAGCGTTATCCGTCTTGTATTCTATTGTTGCATGACGCTGCTATAATATAGCAATCGATGCGTTTTTTCGCTCCGCCAACGCGACCCATTGAATAATTGTGGCCCCACCTAAGTAATAAGGACTAAAGATATATTTTAAACTCTGCCTGTTTTACACTATTCGTACCTATCGGACTATTGTTTTGAAACCTGGGCTTCAGTATTCTATCAGCTTCTTATCACCTCTTCTAATATTTCCTTTCACTAAAATTAAGATGAACATACATAAATACATACTGCAGTGGTATACCTAGATAATCGCCTCCTATATGAAAAAGGGTGTAAAAATACCATAGCTTTCGTTCTTTGCAGAAAGTGAACACAGATACTTAACTTACTTAACTGTGACTAATTTACGACAAGCAAAGATAGTTTCCCAATTTCCCTTTATTTTTTTCTTTAAATTTCCCTTTTCTCGTATACAAGGTGTAACAAAACATAGTGATAATAATATCTACTTTGGGGTGTGTATGAGTATCCTGGGGCCGTCGCCAAAGCCCCATTCGTTAAAAACGATGACGAAATTTGTTACCAAAATGTATGGGATTTGACAGTCATCGCTAAATGACATATTTTCGCTTGCGAAGATTAATGTGAAATCCCATACATTTTGATAACGGATTTCGTCATCGTTTTTAACGAAAGATACTTTGTCTAAGGGGCCAGTATAGACTTCACTTTGAAAGTAGCAGCACTGTAAGATTATTTTTTTTGCTTTTCCATGGGCAAACTCATGACGCTGGCGCGCTTGTCCATACAAATCACAAAAAATTACTCTTACAGCGCTACTACTTTCACAGTGAACTCTGTATAGGGGACACGTACACACCCTGAATTATCACTTAGTTTTGTTACACCCTGTATTCGGTAAAATTTACAAAATTCCCCATATATTTCAACTAGTGAAGTGATGAGGCGCGTCATTTCAAACTAGACATTCTCGTGCTCATCTGTGGTCTGCACTCTGTGGCCCACCTTGAGTCATTTCACATGGTAATGATGGCGAGTGATCCTTTATTTGAGAGTCGTGCGCGCCGCGTTAGCGCCCCGCGGTCACCACACGTGTTGAACAACGCGGACATCGTAACAAATTCAATTGTCCAACTAGCGCAGTTCTTAAGATACAGTCTGCGGGCAGACAGCTGACAGACGAACGGACGGACAGACGGCGAAGTCTTAGTAATACCATACACGAATTATACACATACTTTTTAGCCCTGATAAAGAGGTGCAGTGTTATAAAAATTGGTCCTCTAACGGCCGAATAATCATGAAACATATAATGGTATACAAAGTAACTATAGACTAACTTAATATTATACCTTCATCCTTTTTGGAAGTCCCTCTTTCTCTTGACGTCAAGTAAGGAACTTAAACTTTAGCTACATATTAATAGTATTAATAGCTAAATTTCGAGTTTATAATACTCATAGTCCATAGATCTCAGTAAAATTGAAAGTGTATACACCCCGGCATCGCCGTTGGGCGGTTTAATTAACAAACTCACAACCACGTGACGATTATGTCATTGACTTAACCTCTTTTATTTCAATCTTAAACCTTTCTAAGCCAGCGACAAAATCGTATCTAGAGTTAGGCGCTGCTGAGAAACAAACATACAATACTTAAGCTTTTTATAAAGCCAGCGACTTTGAAATTCGATCGTTGTTAAGGCGTTACGGAGAATCATACGTACACAGGCTGTCAGGCTGCCCAAATCAACTTAAATGACCTATGTTTTTTTTACTTCATTATTTTACAAATTGTTTTTCTTTTCTTCTACTTCCCTTTCCTTCTATGATTGTATTCTTATCTGTATAATTAGTGGACATAGGGCCTAGGGGAATATAAATAATACGAGTTTGTAATACAATAATTAATTTATAGAAGTTCTATACACGTTACATACTGATAGTTTACAAACGCGCGTTTCGACAACGCGCTGAAGTGTAGTGAGAGTCGAGACTGTGCGATCGACGCGCGATCACAGGCAAAAGCGGATACATTTTACGTTTTACTTCTTTTTAAATACTTTCTAATTTAATGGTAATCATAACGAACCACAAGATTGTCACTAATTTGAATGTCATATACCTAGCAACTAGTTTTAACCCAAAAACCGTTTCGTAGGTTTTTCTAAAGATGTGACAAACATACACATATACAAACCTTCTCGAGATAACAAAATTCTTAGCACAATAATTTCCCGAATTTACTAGTTGGATACATATTATAATAAATCAAATTGGTTCTAAACGTACCATTTACCAATGTTATATGTAGTGAGAATTGAAACGCGTTTTTCCTACCGCAGTTGTGTAAACGCGCGTCAATCGCATCATCTCGACAAGCTCCATACAGGTTAAGCATGACATACAACTAATGATTGGAATGTTAGGTCTCGCACAACGAAACATAATATGACATTACAAAATTCAGAAAATAGGTGGATAGAGTTCTATACAAATAAAACTTAAAAGAGCCACTCTGTGTATATTGTATAGATCTTATAGTTATACAATTTCCTTATCTAATACTCTAGAAAAGACAAGGATGAAAAAGTAACAACAATATAATATTATATGTATGTACTATGTAGCAACTGAGTGGCTCTTATAAATATCAAGGAGAATAATTAACTTCTCTGGATCAAAATTCGTAGTTCAGAACAGTTTTTAGTTTAAAAGAATAAATTGTGGAATCAAAACAAGATATATACCATTAAATAATAACTACAAAATCAACTTACAAGTTACAAAAGCTTAGACTGGCGAGAATATAAGGGTTCATTCAGACTGCAACGCGACGCGTAGATGCATTACTTCGACAGATTCGCAAGACGTCTCACGCAATTGTAATGTCAATTCAGTACAATTTTAAAAATGCATCTAAGCGTCGCGTTGCTGTCTGAATTGACCCCAAGTCTTACTTTCAATCTCTGGTATAGATATCTAGTAATAGAACCAAACTTTATTATAAAAAAAGTTGTGAAAACTTTGTGACCTTGTTATAAGACTGTTGCATTAGCTAAAAGAAAGCAATATGCCCATCAGAATGGCAATGTTATATCTTTTAAAATATATGAAAACAAATTCCGGTCAATCGCTGCATTGCTAACTACATTATGATCGGCTGATACTGCTGCAGCCGCGCAGCCATTGGTGCTTTATTGTTTGAGCATAAGTTTGATTTGTTTATCTGATGGTAAAACACTGATGTTTCCGACAAATATATAAATTATACCCCTATTCCGATAAAGCCTGGACCTACAAATATATGTCTATTTCATTCTTATATGAACGCGATAGCTATATTTTCATAAATAAAAGAGACTCGTGTGTGGTCGATTTACGAATTCTTTCAATTATTATTGTTGCTCAAGTAAAAAACATTAACATCATTATAATATGCAGTTAGAAAAGTGTTATAATATTGCTTCTCTGGACTGGCCCGAATCATTTTCACCCGATATTTAATTATTCACTCCAAATTTTCCCCCACATAGCATCTAGACATCCCAAACACAACATAGTATCGATACATATATTTGACTACACAAACAATAATAAACTGTAACACTATACCCCTTTCCAATTCATTTTGGTATAAATGTAAAAAAATCTACCAAATCCATTTTATTTCCTTATTGCGCGGTCAATACGTAACATTTAAATTGATTGTGATTGTCAAAATAAACTTGAATAAGTTATATGGTAGCATTATAGCCGAATTATTTTTTTTACATAAAGGTCGAAATGAATCGAAACGAAGTATACAGTACTATGTCATGGTACTAACTAACGTACACAGTTAAACATTAAAATAAAACATTTGAACTATTAAAATACTGCAATATATCGTTTGGATAGAAATTAAAAAACGCAGCCGCTACGAAAATTTCTCTAGCGACTTTTTAATCATTAAAGCCGAAAGTCTTTGCTGTATCAATTAAATTAATCTAATATAAAATTAATAAAATTTGTTTAATGATTTATTTATTATATATCACAATGGAAAAAATATTAGCAGACTCAACCTATTTGGACCATAATAATAACCGAAACAATTATGATAAAATTATAATTAAATTATAAATTTCCAATTACGTATCCAAGCTATCAATCATACCAAAAAATAATTTTAATATGGCAACAATTTTAAAATCATTTTAATTTTAAATATGACAATTTTTAGTCTCAAAAGGCGGGAAACAAGAAAGAGTATCAAGAAAAATAGCGACTATGACAAGCTAAGTAATGATTCTTCTGATGCTTTTAGGTTTTTGATAATTTATAAACATTAACTCATACTTTTTTTAAGTAAACGTAGAAAACTCGATATGGACTTCTTATTGAAGTAACCATAATGTATATCTTGGAGACTTAGCATGACCACGGTTCTAATAAATTTAACAGATTTTAGGAACAAAATGAGAGATTTCTTTTGTCAACCTGTCACTTTGTCTATTCTTCCGTAGAAAAAAAGAAAACAGTAATTTTATGGCCATACTAAGCCAACCATAACATGACCGTATAGCCTTTCTGTGCTTATAAGCAACAATAAACAAGTTGAAAACGTGTTGCAAGACACAAATCATCTTCGACTAATCATATAGTATTTTATGTAGTTATAGTATATTATGATGTATATGACATATACATTATACATATTAAAATAGTGTTATTCGCTCAAAGCATTCTGTATGTGCAAGGCACACAAATAAAATCCTACAAGCGTCCTACTGAGTACCTACGTCGATGTGCTAGTTATAATTGACCCAAACGATTCTTATTCGAAACCATTACATTACCTATAGCTTGTTTGATATATTACGTAGCATTGACTTATAAAACCTAACTAATTTAAACACGGCTTTCCAATTGCCTAACTTTCATAAACATGTGCTTCATTTAACTTTTTTAAACAGTCAAAACGTCAAAATTTTGACATTAGAAATTTTTAAAGTGATTTAAAAAGTTCTAACATCAAAATTATGACCATATCCTATAATTTTGAAAATGTAAACGAAAGTTTGGAAATCGGCTCCCTGGTTCTTATAAGTCGATGCTACGAATGTCATAGTCTAAATAGTACAGTAGTATAACTAAAATAAACAGAGTATAGAGTAGAGTAGAAATAAGAAAGGCAGTATTCGTTAGGAAAATTCACTACGTTCTGTCGAGGAGGTAACTCGCTTTTGACATATTTATTTAACCGACTTTCAACAAAAGGAGGAGGTTTATTGTCCCTTTAATTTTAATAAAAATTATGCTGGCATCCGTAAATTTTGTTTTCATTTATTTATTACTTAAAAGCCAATTTCACCTCTTGTACACTGTGAAACATACAATGCTAGCTCAAATAGGAATGATCCTTTGCTGAAGTTCATCTCAAAATCAAAAGCGAGTTACTTACTCGACCATTTACACTTACATCGGTGATAAAACGATATAGGACTACACTTACACACGTTAAAATGGACTTATCCTACTGATATATTAAGTGCACTGCGCCGTATTATAAAAGATCTCCTTACATTATGTTCCAGTGGTCGACATTTCTACTATCGTTTTCAGCTCATAAAACTACCCCGGGACTGACTTAAATAATACTTATTGCTTAAATTGGCAAGGTGTATAATCGTATAAGGATATTTTAGCGCATGGCCGAAATAAGAACTAGCGATGCTATCTTGTAATGTAACTTGAGAATATATTTTACACATTCCTGTCATTGGCATTCAAGTATAATAATTATTATGCGCTTGGCTGAATTCAGTGTAATTTAAGAAGATTGCATTTGCCAGCACCGTACGCGCCGTACGCGTCGAACGCACCGCATAGTACACGAAATGCGGCGCGTACGGTGCGGACGAATGTGCGAGGTTTCACATCACTTCATACAACGAATACTAAAATGCGGCGCGTTCGGCGCGTGCCTGCTGATAAATGTGCGATCACCTTTAAGTGACATGCTTTGCTTCGCATTAACGCCCGCAAGACATCCAAGTGACACATATATTTGTTCTGATCTTAAATTATTAATTTCCTAAGTATGTTTCCGAATCCCTGTCCTGTCCCGAAGCATTTTAAGCCGAAAATACTTTCATTATTTGTTTTACATGTCGATATGATGTATAGAAGGATATTCACAAGCCGGGGCCGTATGTAGCTTACATATAAACTGGTCTTACGGGAGTAGTGTATAAAGATAAAAAGATGATTTCTCTCGAGGAATGTTATTACATAGATTTACACTAAACATGAAGTACATTCTGAATTCAAACCATACTATTGTCATGGCGAAATATAAAATATATTTTCTAAAACCCAATATTAAAAAAAAAGTTATTGCTTATTACAATGTTAGCATCGATGTACAGTTTTATGAAGTTGTTAAATGACCACTACAATATTCATAATTGGAACCCCAGACCAAACAAAAAAAGCGAGGACAGAGTTTGTGACGCACACAGTGAGGCGCTAGCTATGACGTGTAACTACAACGTCACCCACACATATGTATCAAAACTACGCCTTACATTATAGAACGACTTGTCGCTGTGTGGTATCTCATGGATGTAGTATGTAAACGCGTACACTAATCGTTGCAAAGATCTGTCGCAACTTTTTTATTAGGTCTGAGAATGGAACATGATTATAAACTTAAACTAAATATTGCCTACGTTGAAAATATATGAATAATATAAATCTCTACAGTTCAATATAATGCTAAGATCAGCGTGGCTTACGTTAATATCAAATTCATCATTTCCATATAAGTATCTGTAAGGACTTACGATTATTAAAATTGATTATAAAATAACATACTGTACAATAATAATAAATAAGTACATACATGTTATGTATAAAGCGAGGCCCATGACTGTGTACTAGAAATTAGGTATAAATCCTTATTTTTGTCTATAATTAACATAATATTTAGAATCAGGCTAGAAGGACCAACTAAACACCTAACCCCTAGTAAACTCGTCGTAGGTTTTGAGATTATCTGAGACATTTTAAACATCCCCTATATTTTCTAAACGCGATAAGGATATTCAATAACAAAATTCAACGACGATTTCCAACCGTCCTCTCGCATAGAATTCGTTTACAAAACTTAAAACTTATCACAGTGCCACATACAATCACATGAAAATTTCAAAGAACTCCAGAAGGCCCATTCTGGTATTCAATTCGCAGCATAGCATCAGTCTCGAGTTAAGATGGCTTTTCGATCTTGCCGCATGCGCCAAAAAAATCAAACAAAATACCTTTTTATGACCTAGGCCATATGATCCATTTTTTTCCGACATTGGTCTAGCGACCCATGCCGCCGTTCGTTTAGTGGCGTAGAGAAAAATGAAGTCTACAGCCTAGGAGGACCTAGGTCATAAAGTAGCATTTTATTTGAATTTTCGTCGGTCGCGGTCGCTTGTCACGTTGATCGGAACGGCACCTTTATTCGCGTATAAGCCATGCGAGTGAGATAAGACTAAGACTGATCCAACGAATTGGCTACGAGAATCAGCCTCCAAGTATACTTTTTTAACGAATCACAAACTACGACGTCACTTAAAGCTGTCACAAAATAAAACACACGACATCGACCAATTCCTTTGCAATCACCCGCTATAGCCTGACCAGAAAAAAACATTCAGAGTTCTTTTTTTATAGCGGCAACACTAATAAAGGCATATTGTTGAAATTTCAAAAATTATAAAATTTTCAATTTCAGTATTTATAATTAGCTTTGTAGGAACCAAGCTAATCACGTAAGAGCTATTTTATCGTGTCAAGAGCTTAGAACACACTGTTCCGTTACTAGCCCAGTGGGACGGTAAACCGACTCCACTGGCTAAACATTACGCTCAGGACCGACTTTTGACATGCCTCCATCTTTCTTGTTAGACAACAAATTGATGTTTTTTTAATAGTTTAATATGGTATTTCATTTCAGGCTATTTCTCCTGGCCAGGCCACATTTAATACACTGTGTAACACGTAGAAAAATCATTTTAGTTTTACAATACTGATTTAAAATATATTATAATACTATCAAAGAAATTGATTCCTAGGCAGTTGACGGACTACGTCATTTGGTTGGGTTATGTCATTTCAATATTTATCCTGATCTGACCATAAAATTAATATACCTAGCGGAATAGATCAACAATTTCGAGCTGTCAAACGAAACCGAAATTGGTTTACATCTGTGTGTAAAAATATGTGTACGTATACAATTACACAAGCATGATTGAACATGAATTGTATGAGATTAAATTGTCAACGTGCCGATAAGCGCCGACGGACGTCAAAAAAAAAGTTCTGCCGTCATATATCACACGTCTCTTTTTACCACGCAGTGTAACTGATAGTGACATCTCGCTGGCTCAGGCCTTCGTTTCTTTATTCTGCTAGGTATATTAACTTTATGGATCTGACGGCTAGGTTGGACGTAACGCGACCAACGCATGTAGGTCCGTCTTCTGCCTAGGAATCAACTTCTCTGAATATACATAGTTTGTATAGTACAATGAGCGCCGTCCGACGTCGTGCTATGGCATAATACAGTTCATATCCTTACACTATGCAGCGTGGAGAGGTTTCTACTCGCCGGTGTCCACCCAACTCTGCTCCTCGGCTATTCGGTCCATGCAGTTGATGAGGAATTGGTACTGAAATACAATATTGTAGAATATTTAAGTCTTAATTTTACTCAGCAAACTATATTCAAATATTGCCTTCAAATTGTAAGTATTTTAAGTAGTAGTTGTTGAGAATATTGTTTGCCGACGCTTATAAAAGCTTTAGAGTTTTGCTTGCAACTATATTTTGCGCTATGACTTCATTATTTATTCAATAGATGTGCATATTTGGCGATAGTATATTAATGCAGCTCGAAGATCGAATCTTGCACATTCCATACAAACTACAAAATTGTATTTTCATGAAAAGGTGATACCAGCTGGCTGATATAATTTATTTTAAAATAAAGATTTCAAAATTGGATTCTGACAATTTTAATCGCATCTGCCAAAACACAAACAACAATACGACCAAAAAGGAACACGTCCAGCGAATATGTCATAGTTTTAAATTCGTAGGTAACAAGTTAACAACCCTAGCGACGATTTTTGTCATAATACGTCAAATTTAAACATTTCAACATCAGTTCTAAGTCGGCATACTCTATCATTCTGTCTACTCTGGTATAGTACTCAGTACTCACGTATGGAGTGTATACTGTGAGCGCGCGCGGCTGGCGGTCGTGCGGCGCGTACAGCAGGCGCGCGGCGGCGGCGTCGTCGTCCGCCCGCCACTCGCGCACCTCGCGCCACGACACCCGCACCTCGCCGCCCGCCACGCCCTCCTCCGACCACGCCGACAGCTTCAGGCCGCTCCAGCCTGCAATGTGAACATACAGTCACGGAGGGCGAGGTACTCGGCCGCGCGCCGCACCTCCTGTACTATACTGTACTATACTGTACCTAGTGTGAGCGCGAGGGCGGGCGTGGCGCGGCAATCGGTGCGCGCGGGCGGCAGCGCGACGTGTCCGTAGCCGGGCAGCGTGCGCGCGAGGGCGAGGTACTCGGCCGCCCGCCGCACCTCCTGCAGCGCCTTCAGCTGGTACAGCCGCGCTCCCGCACAGCACACGCCGCGGTTCACGTCCTCCACGGCCTAAGGAAAAACAAAGTTAGCTACGGTTACAGACGAACGGCACTTGTCAACGGGTGCCGTCGACGGCAGTCGACAGCATTCAACGGCATGTCGTCTATTAAATAGACACAATTCGACCAAATGACGTAGGTCTGTCTCGATGGTACAACTGACCTGCCAGAATATGAACGCGGCGGCTTTGCTGTCCTCGTTGACGATGGCCACCTCCCGGCCGGGGTGGAACAGCCACTTGCGGATGGACAGGCAGCTGCTGGACGCGGTCGAGTAGTTCTGGATGTACAGCGAGTGGGGGCACTCGTTCGGCTGGAGTTTGCGCTCTGGAATCATTGTTCATTTATATTTAACCTGATGATGATGCATTGACGTGTTTAATGTTTATTAGGGCTTGCATTTATGCATATCAGTTACATTAAGTAAAGAATAAACATGTTTGACTTGTACAGCATGGTCAAAATAATTATCTTACTGTTGCATTTTTTTTATTGATGTTAGTCGAGTCTCAAGATATTTTCAATATTTTCAATGGTTGTGCATAATTTATGCAACGAGACCGTCATATTTTTCTTGTGTATTAATATGAGGAAATAAAGACCTGGTAAATGTAAGTATTGACTTACCAAAATTATATTCCACAATTTCAAAAAGGTAAAAATACTTCTGTACGGACTTAGACAATCCTATTTTGTCGCAGACCGCTCGGTACACATCGTCAGCGTTGGTCGACTTGAGTACCGATACTGTGACCACCTCTTTATCAGGTAGCAGGACTTTCAGGTCCACCGGTGACGGGTTGGAGGAATCGTCCGAGTCTGTTAGGAACTCTTGGACAGCCTCGGACTCCGCTATCACGCGGACTGCGCAAACCTGTGATTTGAGTGTTTGTTAAACATTTTATAATCTAAACTAGAGAGGATTTTAATTTGGTCCTTAGGATTTCAATAGCTCTTTATATTCAAAATAAATCAAGGGGGATTTATTTACTTATAGAGATATTTAAGCAACATATTATAATATGTTTTACCTTTTCTAAATACTGTTCGAGACCTCTCCTCCTGGCGTCGAGCTGCTGCTCGCTCAGCGTGAACGGCCACTTGCCCGGCAGCTTCGGGAAGTTAAAGCCTGAAAATATTTACAATCAAATTTAACCCAACAATCCAAAAAGGCAGCCGACCAAACTAATGACATCTACAATCACAAACTCAGTTACAGTTTTCAGTTTATAAAACTTAATACACGGCTGTACAGCAGATTTGTGGCAATATTAGTGGTATTCAAAAAAGCCAAAGGAATCGCACTCTATCACGACGCGGTAGTGGGGAGGGGGCAGACAGAGAAAGAGCTACGGGGCGTCTCGCTCACCCACAAACTCGCGGCGCAGCTGGGCGTGCAGGTCGGCGAACTCGCGGTACCGGCGCGAGCACAGGTGGCGGCCGGCCATGTGCACGTTGAACGCCACGTGGCTGCGCCCGCCGCGCTCCATCACGACGCGGTAGTCAGGCACGGAGACGGGCAGGGAGCGCTTGTCGCTGTAGTCGGGGCGCGTGCGAGCCGCCGGCGTCGACCCGTCCTCGCATGGCTCCAGGCGCTCGGCTTCCTGGAATGAATAGATGAGCAAATCAGTGGAATCAACAATTCGGTTTTACGGAAGTACTTGTCAGTGGTCCAGTGGTTTAGAGCGTGACTTTTACTGGAAGGTCGTGGGTTCGAGTCCCACATTAGGGGGATATTAGATTATCATATATATTGGATCCGAGATCATTGAGTCAATGATATTGGATAATGTAATATAGACATATGATTCATTTCTTCCTTGATCATAGATTTTTGACATTTGCTGAGAGATTAGATCCAATATGGTCATAGAAATAGGTGTTGCCAGTTATTTAATATAAAAAAGAGTTTTTAATTTCTTGTTCGTTAATATGTTTCAAATAATGTAATGTAATTATTTTTCTAATTATATACTTGGATAATCTTGCTGAAATAACAAAAAACAAGCCATATTAAAAATGACGATGTCTTTTGACAAATCGAAATCTCTGTTTTTTTTTTTATGAAATAAGGGGGCAAACGAGCAAACGCGTCACCTAATGGAAAGCAACTTCCGTCGCCCATGGACACTCGCAGCATCAGAAGAGCTGCAGGTGCGTTGCCGGCCTTTTAAGAGGGAATAGGGTAATAGGGGAGGGTAGGAATGGGTAGGGATGGGAAGGAAAGGGAATAGAGGAGGGTAGGGAAGGGAATAGGGTAGGCCCTCCGGTAAACTCACTCACTCGGCGAAACACATCGTAAGCGCTGTTTCACGCCGTTTTTCTGTGAGAACGTGGTATTTCTCCGGTCGAGCCGGCCCATTCGTGCCAAAGCATGGCTCTCCCACGTATCAATACATACACATATCTAGTAACCCTGACATCAATACCTGTCAGCGTTAGCGCTCTCCATTGGCTATTGAAACCACATATGACGTAAAATAGGATCAATGAAATATGATAATGTAATATGCAGATATGATCAAATGATCATATATATTGGATCCTATATATGATCATAGAAATGATCATATATAAATGATAATGTAATACCCCCCTTAGAAATGTTATTTCTAAGTTTGGTTAGGACAATGCAAGCTGATCACCTGATTGTCTGAGGCGTGTATAAAGTCGGTCCTGCGCCTGATCTCTCGCTGTCGTGTCGGTCTTCAGTTCCACTTGGTTCAGCGAGTAAAGGAATAGATACTCCTCTTGTGTACTGCGCACACACTTGGGCACTATAAAAATTACTCCTGCGTAACTGCCCTGGTTTCAACGAAACCGACCACCGCCACCGAAACCGGTGTGGGAGTTATTATAATGCTAAGCCTGCAGAACTGGTCTAGCTTACCTTCTGTGTGACGGAGATGACTGTCAGCGTGAGACAGTCTCCGCCGGACTTGATGAGATCGACCACCTGCTTGTGGGTCGCGCCCTCCACGTTCACGCCGTTGCTGCAACAACAACATTACCATAAACGATGGCGAATTTCATAAAATTCTAATCGAGAATTTCGGCAGTAAAGATAGGTCATTAAGCAGCTTTGTGTTTATGTATAGGCAGTATAAGTCATGGCCTCTGGGCGGCAGCGTCCTAGGATGGCGGCAGAATTCATACATATAGGCGCGCCAAAATTAAAGTGGCCTATACTCATAAAATATATAAATCCGGCCCTGCCATCAAGCATGTAACTAAACAGCATGGCATGTGCGATGCCTTCTGCCAAATCCCATATTAATATGCTTGATTTCTAACTTGTTGTCGAAACTATGGAAATAAAATTCAGGCAAAATGTGTGGTAATTAAGAGATTTTGTTTCTGTTCGCCGTTAATAATAATGCGGGGATATTTTTATCGCTCGATAAAAGTTAAGTAGCCAATAATAAAAGTTAACATGCTGCAATGTTTGCTGTCCATAATATTCTGTCTGTGTACAATCGCCTTTTGTCATGGTTGAGCACAAACGCCAACCTCTCAGCCACTAGGCCTAGATGAAGTTTATATTGGAGAACATAAAAGTTATATAGCCGCCAATCATAAAATTCGACATTATGCTATGTTTGTCTTCTATAACATTTATGTACAGTCAATAACAGATGCAGCGCGCCACTATTCGACCTTACTGCTTGGGAATAAAGTTCAAAAGTGGCAAACATCTGTGGCGACTGCAGTGATAAGGTGACAAAGTTCACAAGGGGAGTGTGTAACGTGTATGTAAAAGCTTATCTCCGAAACTACGCATCGGGATTCAGTAATCTGTTTACTTACAAAATAATATGAATTACATGACGCCCGCAACTCCGTTGCGACAAAATTCATTTGTCGCACGGGAACCGTATATATGCCCGGGTATCCTACGTCCTTTCTCGGGACGCGATGTATCTCCATACCAAATTTCAGCAAAATGGTTCAGCGGTTTGGGAATGAAGAGGTACTTAAAACTTGTGTATTTTCTACGTATTGCTGTATTACGCATTTCAGTTACGACTTACGATACCCAAACTGTTGGTATAACAAAACCTTTTTGTGCAAAATTAATTATTTTTAATGCGAAAACAAAGCAAAAACGTTTATATATAATATACAGTGTGTAACAAAAATAAGTGATAATACTTTAGGGTGTGTACGTGTTCCTTGTAGAGAGTTCACTGTGAAAGTAGCAGCGCTGAAAGACGAAATTTTTTTTTCACTTTTGTATGGGCAAGGGCCCGAGCGTCACGAGTTTTCCCATACAAAGGTGAAAAAAATTTTTGGTCTTTCAGTGCTGCTACTTTCACAGTGAACTCTCTACAAGGAACACGTACACACCCTAAAGTATTATCACTTATTTTTGTTACACCCTGTATAAAAGTTTATATGAAAATTTTCGTAACAGAGTTTGACGGCTCACGAATCCACAATAATAATTATTAAGTATTGTTTAAAATAAAGAGAGGGTGTGAACTTGAACTTTTAGGGTAAAATATATTTTTATTTTGTGAAAAATTGTTTTGGAATTTCTTTAACAACTTACCATGGATTTTTATTTTTAGGGTTTAAGTATGTAAAGTGTGAGACTATAAGGAAACCTGATAGTCTCACACTTTATAGTCCACGCATAATAACTTTTGTAACAATAATAATTTTAAACTAGATGTCGCCCGCAAATCGTAATCGCACGGGAACAGCCAATTTTTGTCCTGTGAGAATTTACGAGACTCAAGGTAGCTTCATCACAAACATCAAAATCAGTGTAATTATTTTGGCTTTGGAGACAGATACACCTTCACATTAATGTAATTATTTAGATACCTCAATTGGTCTACGGCCTGTTCTTTAGTTTCCATATCGTATATCTCAAATCCAGTGCTCTCACAGTAGTAAAACCTATATCGGAAGCTTCCCGAGCCGCCCCGTTGCACCGACATGATGACCCATGCATGCAACACCACATTGACACAAACACTGCTGTCTTATTTATAAATAAAGCCTTATTATCCTTATTAAATCATCATTTAAGGTCAGAAAACTTTAAGTATTCAAAGAAATATTGGAATTATTGAATTTTACATTTCAGATAATAATTTAATTTATATAATATTACAAGAGTGATAAATAACAATTTGGCAGTTAGCTATTGAGAATACAACCAGATTGAACTAATGTAAACAAATGACTGAGTACTGACTACTGACTGTTAGTTATCTCTGCTCATTAGACAAATTGTTAAATAATTACGCCTTAAGATTGCATGTTATTGACAGTTTGTTGTTGTAATTAATTAAAACATGTGCATAATGATGCTTATTTAATCTAATATTAAATCTTACAATTTCGTTTTTGCTTTTTAAAATTATGTTCAAGAGAAATACTTGCGATTAAGGCATTTTAATGTAGAACACTTCAATTTCAATATGAAATAAATAATTTAACTTAATTGTTTCATTAAAAAAGTTGAGTTTAAAGTTTAAAGACACAAGTTCACTCTAAAGTCATCTTGTGTATTTTTTTGCAAACCTTAGGGATACTTATTAAAATTTTTAAATTCTCAATTAGCTTCACAGAATAGAACTATATGTGTAACACTTAAACAAATGAAAAGTTACATTATAACATATAAATATTGTAAATAAATATACTGTAACTTCCTCCATCATAAATAACTACACAGTTGCAGATAAACAAACAGGTCAGTGGAGCAAGAGACAATTATGACCGACCACCGTTTGATTAAGTACCAATCAGCAGCAGAATCTAGTTCACACCCTTGACTAGATAGTTTAGTCGAGAGAAACTTTAATAAGATGTAGTAAGGAAGATAGATAACACACAAGCTGATGAAACGAATATTAAATTTTAAAACAAAACAAATAATGGCAAGGGCTTCTTGGTGAATATAAGGATAATTAAATTCAGAAACATTTTAAATGTTAATTTTAATCAATATATATTAAATTTAGTAATAAATAAAATAAATTAATAATTTTATTTTATTTTTATTTTATTTATGTTAAATTTAGAAAGTTAAAAAACTACATAATATGGAAGACATAAATTGTTTTAGTTTTGTTTAAAATGTTTGACATTGTATTGCAGGATGTAAGGTCTGGACTATTTGTTTTATCGAAGTGCAAACAAAAATAGTTCATTAGATGTACAATGTACATACATGCATTGTGTGTATGTTTGACCTTAATATTAAGTATCTAAAATTTTATTACACACAATATAAATCTATAGATACAACAGTTAAAAATGGCTGAGATCAAGCCGGGGCACAATAGTAGAAATACTTATAAACTAGTCAGTAAACCTGCAACTCCCCTGCACCCAAAATTTGTTTATCTCAAGGATACCAAGCATTTTTCTCAGATAAAAAACATCCTATGTCCTTTCTTGGGACTCAAAGAACCTCCGCATTTATAAAATATTATAATAAGTATGGATTTTCGAATGTAGTTTTTCATATTGGCATTCTACTAAAGAATTTGTGTAGGTGGGATTGTTATATTCATCATTGGCCTTTACGTCCTTGTCAGACAATTTACGGCGTATTAGTCTGTGTTACAGCTCTTTTCATGGCTGTGCAAGCCGATATGTGAGCAACATAGACGACCACAGTAACAACAGGAGAAATTGATGGCACAGAACACTAACTTTTCTCTTATTTGGCTTTAAGAGCTTGGAACCAGGCATCATCGCAAAATTTGCTACTGTTGTTCTGTTTTCATTGTCTGTCTGTATCCAGGCTGTAACTCAAGAATGGCTATAGCTAGAATTCTGAAATTTTCACAAATTATGTATATCTGTTGCCGCTATAACAACAAATACTAAAATTAAAATAAAGTTAATATTTAAGGGGGGCTCCCATACAAGAAACGTGATTTTTTTGGCCTTTTTAGCTCGTAATCAATAATGGTAGCAGCTAGTTGAAATTTTCACAAAAAACTTAATTGTATTGTACCTTTAATAATTAAAAATAAAAGTAAATAAGTATATTTAAGGGGGGCTCTCATACAAGAAACACAATTTTTATCTACTTTCGCTCTATACTGGTACGGAACCCTTCGTACGCGAGACCGACTCGCACTTGGCCGATTATTATTATTATTCTATGGCCTATATCTAAGCATAGGAGGTGGGTGGGCACTCCAGAAACGGCAAGATAACATGACTATGGCCAACATTAAACAAAGTAATCTTCTACTCACACTTCGAGGATCCTGTCGCCTTTCCTGATACCGGCCTGCTCAGCGGCACCCTGCTCCAGAACGGCGCTGACATGCTGCAAAGGAGCATACAGCTCCCCGTTAATCGATCTTAGCTGGCCACCTTCGGAGACTTGCCCCCGAACGTTAAAACCAAAACCTGTGTCCGTTTTGTAGATAGTAACACGTCGGGGTCCATTATTAGCTACCGGGCCCTTGTTATTTTTGTCGGGCCGAACAATACTGTTATTATCGGTTTCAGTCTCGGCCATTTTGGACACTTCTACTTCTACCACAGATTATTAATATATATTATATTCTAGTTCTAGTATATATTTGTAGACAGATAAGCGTCAAAAGAGTTTTTTTTTTTTTTTGGGATTTGGCACTGACACGTTTAAAAGAGTTTGACGGCTTACGAATTGACATTTGACGCGACAGCTAGCGCCATCTTAAATTGGGGCGATAAAACTCCACAGGTGTGTATGTGTGCGTTTACGTTTGTATGTGTGTATTAGGATATTATGGGGATAGGATATCCTTGTCAGATTTTTATGTTTCAATTAAAACTGAGTTTGTTAAGTTTAGTTCACATAACAATACACAATTTTCACAAAAACAAAGTCTTTGAAACATAAAAATCCGACACTATAAAACAAATAAAAACAAAATTTTGACGAATATGATTATTTATTGTTTTTGGTCAATATAAAGTCCCTGCCACCGGTTCGCTGACCCACCCACCGAGAAGAACCGGCGTAAGAAACTCGATGAGTCTATTTTTTTAAACAAACAATGCTAGAATACATAGTTACATCATAAACACTGTGTTTAGATACAATTGAATTCGTAAAATAAAAGTTAAAACATTTTGTTATGCATCAATCAATCAAAACTAATTAATTTACATTCAATTGAAATTAAACTGAGTTTACAACGTTACATTCATAACACTATTCAATCAAGTGTTTTAAAATAGTTACTAAATTTATAATAACGGGTTTTTTGTTAATCTAGCTCAATCCATAATTTACTGCTAAGATTTAGAAAAATATATATTACGTTATACATGTTTGTATAACAATTGATAATAAATAGTCTGAAGATTTTTTAACAATCACATTACAGTTTGCATTTTTTCCGTTTTACTTTGTTAATGAAGAATATTACGAATAAACATATTATTTATATTCAATTGAAATTAAACTGAGTTTACAACGTTACATTTGTAACACAATTTAATCAAGTGTTTCAAAATAGTTACAAAAATGTTATAATTATTCATAATAACGGGTTTTTGTTAATCTTAGACTAGCACGAGTCGGCGCATGAGTACCGAAAACTATTCCACCTCAATTTTTTTATGCGATCCTCTTCAAATTGTCCTCCTGATGATATAAATGCATGTTGCCAGAGCGCAACCCGGTGCCATATTGTTTAAACAAACATTGTTTAAACAATTGCAAGGAATTGTTATTTTTCAACCGAACAAATTAATATTCTTTGTTATAATAAATATTCTTTATTGAAATACCAATAAAAAAGGTCCTATGACTTTTTACGATAAAGTTAATATTTTTAAAGATACGAATTTTTAAAGGTTCGAAAAACCTCAAATTTGGGTACTTTCGACCGATGAAAAATATATTCAAAAAATAATAATGTCAAAGTAATATATTTTTTTTAAATTCTGTATACAATAGTCAATAACATTGTTAATAGAGATTTCAAAAAATTTCATTGTTTATATCTTTTTTTTATCTTAGCAAAAGTAGACAAAAATTGTGTTTTTGTACAATTACTCCCTTAAACAATTACTTTATTTTAATTTTATTATTAATTATTAAAGTACAAATATAATTAAAGATTTGATGAAAATTTCAAGTGCCTAACTGATACTATTCTTGATTACGAGCAAAAAAGGCCAAAAAAATCACGTTTCTTGTATGGGAGCAACATTAATAAATATTGTGTTTTGGTGCTTTTTCCAATGACTGGTACTATCCAATATACTAGTCATTTACCTTATATATTTCTCTTAATTTTATAATAATAATATTATGTAAAAGTAATATTTTAAAAAATCTGTTTTAGTTTTACGTCAATTTTTTTAAGTACCTTTGCCACTGGCAATTTACAATGTTATGATCAAAGCTACGGAAAACAATATAAAAAGAAGGAAAAGTTTTGTATCGATGTGTATGTTGAGTGTGACCTTGAGGCACCAATTACATGGTTCTGTCCACTTCTACAAATTGCTCAATGGACAATGATAGCAACCACACAGATAAAAAACATAAAACAGAGTGTGTGTTTGTAAACTTTGAGCAGTATAATAAACATGGCTAAGGACACCCCGATAGCCAATTAAAATCTCCATTGTCCATAAATTAAAACCGATAGTACCTACTTCTAAAACACACCCAGATAACTTAATACAGACTATAAATATTTAAGGCCACGTTTCATCATCCATGGCCATTGGCCTCAGATATATTTCCCGTTGTAGGTATTTTGCTTTCTATTAAAGTAAACGTCATTTTTTACGATTTCAATCAAGAAATAGATTTATTTAATTTTTTTTATAAAGGTTTGAGGCATATTCTAGAATCTAGGATATAAAGTTAAAAGTTAAAACTTGATTAAAATCTTGGACTGTGATTAGGGAATCTAAATAGAAATGATTAGGGAAGTGAAAAGGGAAAAGTGTGAAAAAAACGGGAGAAATTATTTGAAATGGCTTATTTGAACGCGCTAACCTTCGGAAGTACTGGTCCAATTTGAAAATAATTTCAGTGTTAGATAGCCCATTTATTGAGAAAGGCTATAGGCTATATTTTATTACGCTTAGACTAATGGGAGCGAAGAAATAGAGGAAAATGTGGAAAAAATGGGGGAAATTATTTGAAAGGGCTTATTTGAACGCGCTAATCTCAGGAACTACTGGTCCGATTTGAAAAATTATTTTTTCATTCGTTTTTTGTCCCAGAAAAATGTGCGGTTCCCATACAATCAGCGTTGCCAGATTTTTTTTGAGCCGAGTCGGGATTTGGAACTTTTTGAGTGAAAAAGCGGGATTCTTCAGTCAAAAGCGGGACAAAGTAAAAAAGGTGTAAAATCAAAAGTTTTTTTGAATTTTTTTATCTTTTTAGTTGTGTTAAAATAACGTTTACGTGGCAATAGATAGCAAGTACGGTAGCTAAAGAAATTCCACCCCTCTATCTCCCACACTCTTATCTTCATTACGCACCTTTCTTTCTCAGCACCCACGTTCGGGATTCCCCCGAAAAGCGGGACTGAGCCTGTCCCGCGTGGGACATTTAATTTTGATGAAAAAATCGGGACGTCCTGCCAAAATCGGGAGGTCTGGCAACGCTACATACAATATACTTCTCTGATTTGCGCGTAAACGACTCAATCGATGTACGGGAACAACTATAAAGTACAAAACTGAAGTCCACACGGACGAAGTCACGGGCAACAGCTAGTATATTATAATATTATTCTCATTAAAGATGAGAATATTCATAAATTATATTATTTTTCTGAAATAAATTACTTAATTAATGTTCTTAATCCATGTTATTTTATGTTTGATAACATTTAAACAAAAATAAAAAATATTTTTACTATTCGAATTATTCGAAAAATAATTTGGCGTATATTCGAATAATAAAATCGTCGAATATTCGAATAAACGAAGTATTCGAATATTCGAATAACATACCCTAACTGTGATAATCGTTAGCCTCATAATGTGCAAAAAAGAAAAAAACTCTCCGATCTCTATGAACAAAATATTGTCTATGGTCACTAGTGCTGCCAGCTTTATAGATTTTCCACTACAACTAGTAATTTATGTGGAAAATTGTGATGCACGGAAAATTCTTAATAATATTTCAAAAGGTAAATCTTGCGATCTTCACAGCACACCTAGGTCATAAAGTATCAATTCAATTTCACAGATAAACAGAGAGACACGTACAAACTCATAACACTTAGTTTTCGTGGAATTGGGATGCGGCCGGGCCATTATAGTTATTATGTTCCTCAGACGAGAGTGCCGACTGCTGAGTGATTAATTAACATAATATCGCGGATTAAATACAAAAAGTTGGCAACACCGAGCTCAAATCAAAATCAGCTGTGAAGTGTGAACATCGGTGTTCAGTATGGCCGCAAAATTAAACTCTGTGAAATAAAATTTGTATTTTTAAATATCAGGCCATATTCTTAACAAAAATTCCAATAGCTAACAAATAAAACTAAATTGGTCGTAGTTTCGTTCGCCAATCATAATATCGGTGTTGTTGATTAAAAGTGTTGCGTCATGACAGAATAGACCTCTCACTGACAAACAAATACAATAAAGTCGCAAAGCGAACGGATTATCTCGTGATAGCGGGCTGCACTACTGTCGGGTGGTTCGCGTCGGGCGGGTACATCGCTCGTATGCCCCGAAGCTGCTGAGACCTCACAATGAGCAGCGTCAGACTGAGCTTCGTGTCCGTGGGCAGGATCGCCGCGAGGAGAGGGTCGCAGTTCACGTCGGGTGAGTTACGCTCCTTGTTTTTCTACGGCTGGCTTCGGTCCAGATACACGTAACCTCTGTTTAACAACAATACGTCACGGTTGTTTTCGAACGTCATTTGCCGTGTTTTGAGACTTGGAGATTGCGCAAGATAATCCTCGGCCGTATCAGCGGGAAGACGAGAATACACAAGGTCAATCACGCTTTAAAAAGTCCCAGGGCGCCGATTAAATTCGATTTGAAGCACGCCAATATGAACTAAATCATACAATACACAAATATAACCTATACCTTATCAGTATGTGAAGTGTGACCTGCAACATCGTCGCAATCTAATAAGTAATAAGACGGGCCTCTTCATAATAAGAGGCAAAAACTTGTGATTTTGATTTTGCAAAAATTTGTTTTGGTTATTGTACCCTGATTTGAGAACAACTATATGAACTGCAAAATACACAATATTCCTGTCACAAAAGCGTGATATTTTTATTAATGTAAGTAAGTATTGTTACTTCTAAGATTTTAAAGTTTTCAATTATGAAAAAGGTTCATTAATTAATCTCTCTCTTGTAATTTATGTTTCAATACAATAAAGTGTTTAGTGCATGGCTTTCATAGTATTGTATGGTATTGTTTAACCCATCAATCCCCAAGGCTGTTGCACAACGATTGAAAATCTATTGTGTCTGCGATACTCACAATGGAAGTACTTTTTTAATTAAAAATTAAAGTAAGGCAAAATATTTAACATAGGGACACAGGACACATCTAGCCAAATTTGTTTTCTGGATGTTTGAACACAGTGGAAAATCTGACCTTTAACCTGAAAAAAGATATATGAATGTTCAAACCCCAAAGTTATGAACATTCATGAATGTTCAAAACTTTGGGTTTTGATCATTCGTATATCTTTTTAAATAATTAAATTTTGAAAAGAAAGAAATAGAATTAGGGACATGCTAATAGTGGCCATAGATATTCAGGAAAAAAATTATAACTCTACTGCCATTATCCAGGG
This sequence comes from Aricia agestis, assembly GCF_905147365.1. Lineage (NCBI taxonomy): Eukaryota > Metazoa > Arthropoda > Insecta > Lepidoptera > Lycaenidae > Aricia > Aricia agestis. The sequence continues at coordinate 14,785,972 of NC_056420.1, forward strand.
AGGAAATAGAGACAGTGTTAGTAAGGAATAATAAATAAAGTGCGAGTTGGACTCGTGCACTAAGGGTTCCGTACTGTTATAGAGCAAAATAGGCCAAAAATTGTGTTTTTTGCATGGGAGGCCCCCTTACCTTTTTATTTTACTTTAATATTGTTTTTAATTATTAAAGTAGACAAATAATTAAGACATTTTTTAAAATTTCAAATGCCTAGCACATTTGTTGTATGGCAGTCTCCCTTAAATAATTATTTTATTTTGTTTTTAGTATTTGTTGTTGTAACAGCAACAGGTTATATAAAATCGGACAGACAACGAAGTCTTTGTAATAGGGTCCCGTTTTTACCCTGTGGGTATGGAACCCTAAATATGGCCATAGTGTCTCCTCTTAATAACTGCTTACCTCAATTCCAAAACGATAACCTTGCACACAACCGAAGTCGTATACATATCGTAATAAGATTCCTATTTTAGCTTAGCATAAAATTGTAGTTTCGAGGGGTGGATGTTCTCAATGTTATTTTTCATGTGTTTTTTTAAATATCTTTGGAAATAAATATTAAGAAACAAAATTGTTCATTTCAGAACTTTTTTTTAATATAGATTCACTAACAATTAATAATAATAATAATAATAACGTTTATTCAACAGTATGACACAGCATTACACTACAATAATAAATTACACGTTACAATACAAATTCAAATTCAAATAAAATGTACTGTATGTTATCCTAGTTATAATACTTATATTTCGATGATAAAGACTTTTGTCGGAGGTGAGTTTGTAAATTAATTACAGCCAAAGTATTACATTTTATTAGAATGTTTATGATTTAAAACCTTTTAAATATTGTGATTTATATCTCATTACATTTTGTTATTCTATACCTCTATTTTATTACATTTTGTTATTATATTGGAACTAGGTAAACCGGGAGTCAATAAATAACAAAATGGGCTTTGTCCTCGCCTTAAAGATAAAGTAATGTTGCATAAGGTATTAATTAATTGCATTGAACTAAAAATAGCACTTATAACAATTATGTTGTATTTAATTACATAGTTGAAGCTAGTTATATAGTTGTTTGAATGCAAAATACAAATGAACAATGCTAACCTTTGCATGCAAGAACAGTGAATTCAAAAGTGATAAATCCATACAACACAATTAATATTTAAAGTGCTGCACACGTAAACCGCTAAAATGATTTTGATGTTTACTGTGCATTTTTTAGTACAGTCCAGGTATAGTTTTTAGGGTTCCGTAGCCAAATGACAAAAAATGGAACCGTTTGTTCGATTCGTCATGTCTGTAAATGACAGTGAATTTAACTTTATAATTTATTATTTTATTATAGGTATAATTATTATTATAGTTTGACATTATTTATCTATCAGAAGTCAGAACTTAAAAAGAATAATAATTATAATAATAATAATCATATTGAAATAAATTATATAATGAATCCACATTATTACTTGACTGAAAATTGTATTGTTTATTTTATAAATACTTATAGGACAAATTGACGATGTTAGCAATGATATTATTAAGACATATTAAATTAGGAAAATAATAATTGAAGATAAGAAAATGAATTGTAGTGAATAATTATAACTCTTAATTATTTAATTGTACCTAAGTGACTTGTAAAATTTGCACGCCATCCAAAGGCAAAATAAGAGGACTGTTTACCCGACTAACATCATAATATTGTACCTTATTTTAGCAAATAAACGATTTCTATTCTATTCTATGTCTGGCTGTCCGTCCGTACGTCCGTATGTTACAGCCACTTAGTAATAAGAGCTATACTATTGAAACTTGGTAAGTAGATTAAGTCTGTGAACCACATTAAGATTTTGATACATTAAATTAAGAAATTTAAAAAAACCCCCGCCAAACAACTTTAAAAAGTAATGAAATAATGTATTTTACTGACTTTAAGTTTAAATAATTCCTAAGTGTAAAGTGATATTTTAGTCCATAATTGTTGTCACGGTGTGTCGGGGGATACATTATTTCATTACTTTTTAAAGTTGTTTGGCGGGTTTTTTTTTAATTTCTTAATTTAATTTTATTTCATGCTTTTTAAACTTGTGTTGGTTATAGTGCAGAATAATTCCTATCAAGAGGGATCATATTATATCCCAATACCATCTAGGAATGTCCTTTTGTATGAGGCCGTCAATATGAGTCGAAACCTGAAACCTCCACTTTGGGTTCATATGGAGCTCGGCTCCTATAGAATCCAGGTGATGCTGCAGCAGCAGCATGCAAAAATTTATTGGTTATCCACGTCTTACTAGTTGTCGCTATTAAAATGCAAAACCAAAACACGAAACCATTGCTCTAAGTTTCTGAGGAGTTGGGTATCCTATTGATTACCAGGTGATGCTGCAGCACCAGGTCAACTTTCCATTAATGTGTAAATATGCATAAATGTCACGAACTAGAATGCAATAAAGCCCACCAAACGACTGCAAGTTGCTAATTGGCCCTTCACGAACCAGATGAACCTCGATTCTTCAGCACGGACCAGGCTGATGATGATGAACTATAGCTAAGAAAACTCTCAATTAAGTCAGCTTTCGAACAAAAAAGTAGATCAAAATCGGTCCACCCGTTTGGATGCTACGATGCCACAGACAGACAGACAGACAGACACGTCAAACTTATAACACCCCTCTTTTTTGTCGGGGGTTAAAAATAAAAACAAAATAAAAATCCATAGGTACAACTGAAACAAAAAAAAATCGGCCAAGTGCGAGTCGGACTTGCGCACGAAGGGTTCCGTACTGTTAAAGAGCAAACATAGAGTCTATGTTTACTCTATAACAGTACTAAACCCTTCACACCTTCAACCCTCGGAACAAAAACACAATTTTTGGTCTATATCATAGACCGAAAATTGTGTTTTTGTATGGGAGCCCCCCCCTTATTCTTTTTATCTTATTTTAATATTATTCTTAAATATTGTAAACATATATAATTAAGGCCTTTGTGAGTGTCTACCTAGTGCCTACCTGTTGCCATTATTGATATCAAGCAAAAAAGGCAAAAAAATCACGTTTGTTGTATGGGAGCCCCCTTTAAATATTAATTTTATTTTGGTTTTAGTATATGTTGTTATAGCGGCAACGATCTATACACAATCTGTGAAAATTTCAGAACTCTAACCATAGCGGTTCTTGAGATACAGCCTGGAGACAGGCAGACATCGAAGTCTCAGGAATAGGGTCCCGTTTTCACCCTTTGGGTATGGAACCCTAAAAAATCATCTAACCTATGCGTGTGGAGTCTATGGATAGGTCTTCGAAAATCATATTGAGGCTACTAATACCATTTTCTTCTAACCTGAATAGTTTGGGAGAGAGACTCTTCCAAAGTGGTAAAATGTGTGTCGTCGTCGTCCCCCCCCCCCCCCCCCTAACTTCTAAAGTAGGGGCATGATAAGTCTAAAAAAATATAATATGATGTACATTACTATAAAAACAACCAACGAAAATTGGTCTGAACGAGATTTAGCAAGTAGTTCTTTTTGTTCGTCATCAATGGTAACCCTTAATTTAACTTTCATTAAATCAATTGAAATACCTTATCAATTAAAAACCTTTTGATTTCATAAAAATAAACCTTATTGCTGCTGTGGAACCCTTCATGGGCGAGTCCAACTGGCACTTGGCTGATTTTTAGATAAACAAGCACTAAAAATTTTCATTTTAGTTTTGCAGTTTCCATTAGTTTATCACCCTTATGTTGTTCTTCCATATTATCAGTATTATTTTAAATGTGTTAAGTGCAATAAATTGTTAAATAAAAAAAAATAAGTTTTAACCAATAATATATACTAGCTGACCCGACAGACGTTGTCCCGTCTAAACGATGATTAAAAAAGTGTGTTTATTTTTGAGTGCCACCGTGCACCGCGTGCAGCTAGTATCTCTATGCGAAATTTCATCAAAATAGATTGGCGAATATCATAAAAGTTTATTGTGTGGGAACCGTACATTTTCCGGGACGAAAAGTATCGCTTGTCCTTCGCGAGACTCAAAGTATCTCAATACCAAAATCAATTTAATAGTTCACGCGCAAATCATAAAAGTATATTGTGCAGTAACCGTACATTTCTCCATGACAAAATGTATCCTATCTGAACTAGATTATTATTTATTATATATGTCGTAGGATTATTTGATAAATCGAATTTTCGCGAAAATTCTAGGGATTTTTCGAAAACACGGATAATTAGATAATGGTGATAACATTTTTCAATTATCCTAAAAAAAGAAGAACTACCACGGCCCATACAAAATTAACCCAGGCCCGACAGTAACGAAACATATCTATTTTTTTTTGTTATAATGAGTAAAACGGATATACATAAACAGTATTTTAAATATTAGTGGCTAACATGTTTAAATCGCTCAATGATTATTGTTTCCTAGGGCATACAAAAACGATTGTTTTTAAGATTACCAGCAATTGTTATCAATTAAAATGACACTAAATCGTTACAAAACTAAAATACAGACAGTTATTAAGCTTTAAGCTCCAGTAGAGCTAAAATATTTGCGTTATAGGTAATATTTTTAATGTTTAATGGCGCAAGCACACGGGGCTTATTTAGATGCACACTTTATTAACGCAATATGATGTCACAGACGCGACCCAATCTATACTCTATCTATCCCAAACGAATTACAATATGTTTGATGAACATATTTAAAATGGTATAACTGCATAAAAGAATATTACTGCACAGTGCACATATGCTACCACGGTAAAAGAACGCTGGAAAGTTGCGCACACGTGACACGTCATAAGTGTGTGGCATATATCCCACATTGGTGACCCTCGACAGAACACGCCTCCTTCATCATCATCACTCCCCGCCCCTCCGCACCGCGCCAGCCAGCATCGCCTCATCGAGTACCTCGTCCACTAGCCGCGATGTACCATGGCTTGGGCGACTCCGCATTGACATCATCGGGCTTTCTCACTACACCGACCGGTCAGCAAGCAGAGCACATCTCTCCTGGTCAGCACGTAACATCGGCCACGCACGGCAGCAATCCGACTCACAGAATTCCGTGCAGCAGCTTCACAGTTCTGACTGCGTGGCCGCCACAAAGGAAGATCTTCCGACCGAGCGAGGTGGTATGCCCGGTTAGGCCGAAGCCCACGTGATACGTTTCAGCTGTCGTATATATACCGACGCGCTCAGAAAACTTCGATAGCGTGATGTTTTTATTTAAATCATCACTGAATTACATAAAAACAATGTGAAAACGATGTAGGTAAATAGTTATTAAAACAATGATATAGTATGGCACCTGAACCAAATCAGAAGTTAATATTTTTGGTGTTAGCCATTGATTTCGAATATAACAAATATATATTTGAGTTATCTTTATAATAACAAAAAAATTGAGATATGTCTCGTTCATGTCGGGCCTGGGTCACAAATGGTAGTTCTTCTTTGGTTTTTTGGAAAACGCGAATTGCCTTAGTTACATTGCACAATCTTAACGCTGATTGGCTTGATTTTTGCTTACTGGCCAACTCTTATTCTGATTGGTTACTATTTTTTCTTTTGTATCTTAATTATAAAGGACATAACCTCAGAATTAGTTTCTGGTTCTGTTAAACTTTCAGCACTAATTTCACATGTATCAGTCATTTTGTATTTACAGACACACTTTGAGATAACTTTTCGCACTTATTTTCAAGTCCAACTGCAATTTTAAACACATTTAATATCAAAAACTGCTAGCTCGCTTACAAAAACAACTACAAACAAAACAACGCGCAACGCATGACAATGAATTGACATTTAAAACGTCAAGCCTTCAACCAATCAGAGAAGATGTTGTTGTGAGGCGCTTATATTGACCAATCAGTGATTTTTTTTGATAATAACTAACGATTTGTTTCGCAATCGTACTAAGGCGACTCGTATTTTCGCGAGAACACTACTCTTTGTCAGTAAGATTGAAAAATCTAATCAACATTATCTAATTATTCGTGTTTTCGCGAAAAATCTAGAATTTTCGCGAAACTTCGATTTATCAAATCATCCTACGACATATATATTATCTACTTACATAATATTAAAAAAACTGAGGCCTTCCTACATTTTCTAATTGGCCTTAAACTTGGAATTGTTACGACAACCGTTTAGGTGTTATTAAAGATGTAAATTGAAAAGTGAATGTGGATAAACATTATATGATAGGAAGTTATCAGTTATCACTTTATGTAACAGCAGGAAGTGCAGTCACCCGCTCCGAGTAACACTCGCTCGCCCTTGCTGGCTGCTGCGTCCCAACTCAGAATCCCAAACCTTGAGACTTTGTGAATATTTTCACCATTTGTCAATAGTTCAATATCATTAACTGAAGGTTGTTTTGTAAACAAATAAATTAACATAATAGTTACAATCGGCGCAACAGTTTAATCTATATCTATACTAATATTATAAATGCGAAAGTATCTCTGTCTGTCTGTCTGTCTGTCTGTCTGTCTGTCTGTCTGTCTGTCTCGCTTTCACGCCAAAACTACTGAACCGATTGCAATGAAATTTTGTACACAGTTATTCTAGAGTCTGAGAAAGGACATAGGCTACATTTTGATGTGGGAAAATATCTTATTTCCATGAAAATATCGATGAAAATTACTTCGCATTGCGCGTGGCCAGCGCTCATCCCGGGGGTCCTGGGTTCGAGTCCCGCAGGCGGAACAAAAAGTTTTCAATGTTCCTGGGTCTTGGATGTGTATGAAAATAATATTTCAAAAATCTTAAATATATTTTATGTATAATATTATAAAAAATCCAGAAATATATCGACGCGATGCAATGAACATTTTAGTTCTAATACGATTCAACAGATGGCGCTTTATTTTACTTCGTTGTAACATAGAACTAATCATACTTATTAGTTATTATGTTTTTGTTTATAGTTTTTAATACGTTAGAATATTATGTTTAATAATATTATCACTTGCTATAATAATAATCAATCTATCTTATCTTATAGAACTCCTACTGCATTTCTAAGGAGTTCGAGTGTGTTGTGTTGGCCTATATTCCATCCAGAAAATATTTTTACATTTTAATTCTAATATATGAAAACAGATGGCGCTTTATTTTTTAATTCATTATTATAACAACTAATCATACCTACTTTATTATATATTATTGTTTTTATTCATAACTAGCTGTTGCCCGCGACTTCGTCCGCGTGGACTTTAGTTTATAGCGCGCGGTGTCAACAAAATTTGTGTCAAATTTAAAAACTTTTTAAAACCCTGGTAAGTGGTACCCCTCTTAGGGCCGCGCAGCGCGCTACACCGGAATGGCAGCGCTGAAAGTGCTCGCCTCGCCGCTGCCATTCCGGTGTAGCGCGGCCCTTAATTAATCAAAATACCCAAAAACAGCTGTGCAGTGTGCACATAATCTGTACTAATATTATGAATGCGAAAGTATCTCTGTCTGTCTGTCAGTCTCGCTTTCACGCCAAACGCCAAAACTACCGAACCGATTGTAATGAAATTTTGTATACTGATAGTCAAAAGCCTGAGAAAGGACATAGGCTATTTTTTTACTGGAAAAAAGGGTTGTAAGGGTCGTAAATTTGTTCAAAAAATTCATAATACATGGCGCCGTGCGTCTTCTACATCGCGCTGACGCTTGCTCAAAAGTCTTTCTATAAGAGGTGGTATCATCTTACATTTAAGTCTCGATTTTTTTCGATTGTTATATCTATTCTACGGTATTAAATAACTCAGTACTTTATCTGTGCAGGCAGTGACGTAACCTTAAGACCAAATTTCACCAACGACTGTTAAAGTTAATGCTCGAATTAGTATCACGATAGCTGTTTCGTTTTTCATATGAATGAAAGAGAAGACAGGATATTTTAACAAGCTGTTAACACTAACAGACGTTGGTGAAATTGGGGCTAAACCTATCAATGATAAATAGTTTATGGGTAAAGTTGTGTAATTGGGGGGCTAAATAAGCTTTAAAATTTGGCATAATATATAAAGTTTAACATACAAAAATGAAGTACTTATTGTTTGCACACTGCACAGCTGTATTGATTTAAGGGGTACCAGGGTTTTTTTATAAAAGCTTTTGACACCAATTTTGTTGACATCGCGCGCTATAAACTGAAGTCCACGCGGACGAAGTCGCGGGCAACAGCTAGTAATATAATTCTTGTAATATTAAAATTATTTAATCTCTAAATACTTAGCAGAACAATAATATGACGTAACAATTAACAAATGGTATTAGGATTGCTAGAAGATGAATTATTATTTAATGTGTGCTCTAAATACTACATATATTATGCAATGCGACGCTGCGTTTTTATGATAGTGATTTTAACTTTATTGACAATATTTAAAGATTTATAGATAGCATTTAGCCTATTATTATCTTATTACCGCGCTACGCTGCGCATAGCTGCTTTGTAAAAAGCCCATCATCTGCACATCTGGGTGCAAACTTACCCTAAAAATTGCATGAATCAGTACGACAAATGAATTCAGAATTTCCACGTAAATTCACATTTACTTCACCTCCGAGTTTCTACGAAAGTGACTCTAATGTCGTTGACATACAGGTGATTCTAGAGGTAAATTAACTACGGCTTGCAAAGATTATCGCCTCGTCGCGCCGTTGACAGATTTCGAAATTGGAAATGCACGGCGCCTGCGCAGATTATGCGCTCAAATTGTTCGGTCTCGGAGAGTGAAAGTGATCTAAGGCCGCCCGCACACCTGCCCTTATATGGAAATGTCCAAATTTTATACGATTTATGTTTTTGTTATGCCTTAATAGACATAGATTACAAAATACGCTAAATTTAGAGTAAGTACCTAAGTTTGCTAAAAATATGATGTTGTAATAAACATAGGCTTGTGACTTGTCTGATAGCTGCATAATATTTATTGTTATCACAATATAATTAATTTTATCAACTAACAACACGTGTTATACATACTCACGTAATGTTTCTTTTTTTCAATGCAAATTAACAATCATGAAATAATCTCTATTGCTGTAGTTTTATTGCAAAAAATATGATACGTAATCGGGAATTGTATGTGCCGGCTTCCTCGTTACAATTTCAATTTTAGAACTCTTTAGTAACATGTAGTCATGTAGTATAATATTGCATTCATATTTTGTCATTAGTTTTGTTTTGGTGATCATGAAAATCTAAAACTCTTGTTACATACACGTCAAAAATAACTTAACGCGAGAAAATGTTCAGTTAATGATTTTTATGACTTTCGTTGTGGGCTTACTCAATAACAAAGCTTTGGTAGGCTGCTATTAGCCTTTCATAATTTAGCCCCACCTAGTGACTCTATTTACAATTATTGGTTAGGCTGGAAATAATTTGGACCAATCACAGAGCCGAACCGCGTCTTGAGACCGGGTCGCATCTTAAGTTCTGACTATTTATACCGGCCCTAGTGTGTGATTGTAGTAGTGCAAGTTATTTAATGATAGTCACTCAATAAGTGTAACAGATATTTGTCGAAAAGCCCAGAAAGATTCATAATTTCGAAAAATATAAATATCGAGTCAAAATAAGTCAATCGTGTTTTCCGTTAGGCAAATATCAGATAAATATACAATGATTAAATAAATATCAATTTCATTTAAGTCAATCGTCTTCCGGGATCGTAATACTTATTAGAAAACACAGCAAAATTTGGCAGGCCGCTGTTAACGAGTTTAAGCGTAGACGTAGCAATCTTAGCCACAGAATATATATTAGTAGTACCAACAGAATTCCCACTCGTAAAACCCGTTTAAAAAAATAACAACTCATGCTACGATACTATAAAGTTCAAATTCCGACCGCGCAGTGCTAGTTGCCTACAATTATAGGTGCCTACATGTGCGCTTTCTTTCTATCGCGTAAGAGGCACCCTTTCTGACGAAATCAAGATTGTCACATTTTAGAAAATAAAATAATCTTCTTTTAATTACTATAGCTACTAATAGAAAACTTTTTTATAGTAATAACAGGCCTGTCCCACTCGCGCCTTTAGGTATCGAACTGTAAGTACCACTTTAAAGGGGCAGATCACAAGGGACTCACAAGCGGGCGGTGACGCGCGCGCAAGATTTTTTCGTCGCATATATCTACGTACTGATTTAACCGCTGTGACAGAATCATTATTAATCTGATAAATATGAACAATTGAAAAATGTCAAAGAAATATTTCAGTAAAGCAATTTAAGACTTTAAAATACAAAAAAAAGATAAAAAATACACAAACATAGCAAATAAACCAATTTGTTACAAACAAACTGCATACTACACATAAATAAACACAAGTTACTATGTTTAAGTTGTTAAAAATTCCTGACCAGCTAGTGTGCGCACGCGCAGTGCCTACAATTATAATATATAGTAATAATCAAATTTTAGTAACCCAACGTATATTTTATAATAGTTTTATATTTGACTAGCTGTTGCCCGTGGACTTCAGTTTATAGCGCGCGATGTCAACAAAATTGGTGTCACTCACCAGTCACTACGATAATATATATTTTTTTATCAGCGCCCTCGGATTGTTCTGGGTTGACAGCTGTCTAAGGTCGGACGCAGTGATGGTTAGGGGATATCCAGAAATTTCCTTTTATTATTTGGCAAGATATTGAGATTTTTCAATTGGACCTTAGATTTTGGGGGGGGGGGGGGGTCATGTCCCCTGTGATCCCCCCCCCCCCCCCCCCAAGAAAGTGTTAACATTGTTTACCTATTTAGAAATAAATATTTTGATTTTGATGAAAGCTGGATCTATTGCTACGAACCCGAAACCAAAAGACAATCATTAAATCAAGAGTACTACTCTCTTTTGGTGACAAGATTGTCATGCCGGGATAGATACCATATTGATTGCCATAAAGAAAGGCTTTGCGCAAACATAATATAGTATTAAAACTTCAAATGTGGCCAGCAAAGAGCCATGTTGTCAATTTCATCAGGCGATTAGTCGCTCGTTCTTTGATCCTAGTTATAAAATCGTACTCTACTACTACTAATATATATATTCTGTGACTCTACCGTCTACGACGTAGCAGAGCCCATACATGTGTTCACACACGTGTACAACTCCTACGTGTAATGTGTACAGTCGCTTGCCTTTATCTACATTTGTACCTTATTGCTAAATGATAAGGTTGGAAAGTGTACAACGGAAATCGTCGACTGTACTCAATAGAACAATAGTCAATAATTAACAAACAAGATTCTCAGCAACACGTGTAACGTTTGGCAACGTAGGATAACAATTATAGTCAATAGAAACAATTGATTTGGCAATCTTGGCATATGAAGGGGGACCGCACGTGGCGGAAAGTGAGGATGCGTGTTGCACCAAATTGTACCACTTCCGAGCGCGACGGGGCCGGAAAGGAAATAAATAGACGATCGTTTGATAGAGCGCTTCTTTCTTCTACTAGTAACTAGGGCATAAGCTAGTGTTTTTCTGTGGCCATTCTAGGACTAGCTACTGTGGCCGTCACAGTAGAAATGCATAAGAATTATAGAACTATGAAAGATTTCAGATACAAAGTGAAAGATTCTATCGTTTCGTGGAAAGAAACCATTTACTTGGTGATTGGTGGCCGTGTTAGGCTTCGGTTTTCTGAGGGTGGTAGTATGTCCCTCTGCATTTTGTATGACATACAATATATCGATCAATTTCTTTTGCTTCCTATCCACAGCAACCTCCAGTTGGGGCCAACCGTCAGCTTAAACCCCCTATTGACAAAAAAATGTTTAATTTAAACATTTAAAATTAATTGGTCTGAACATTGAATTAAGTAAATACTTTTCTATCGTAGAAACTATTTACTAATCCGTGCTGTAACTTCGTCTATGTACTGCCTTATAGCCACTTACTACTCACAAGAGCTTCTAAGTTAAAAGGTTTAGCTTATTGCGAGAGTTTGAGAGCCCCCATGTTCAGTGTTTGCGTTATCTAACGTTTGTTTCTCTTTCGAGATCGTCATTAGCTCTGCGATCTGCGTTGGTTTCTAGTTAATCTACCCCGCCTAGACTTTCAGAAATGGCGCGGAGATGCGACTTTGTAAGGCCTAGGTAGTAAACAAAAGTTTCGCCATCTATGACTAAATATTACGAAACGAGGTCTTAAACTCTTAACCCAAAAAACATCAGTCTCTGTAGAAAATCTTTCCCAAACTTTGATTCTCGGGAAAACAAAACCTGACAAACAAGGAATCTAAGGCATAATATAATTTTATCCGATAAATGATAGGCATGCAGCTAGATGTGTTTTTCCCACTTTGTTCCTATCCGTGGTTACGCATCTTCATCAGAGTCTGTTCCGAATGGCGATTACCGCAGGCGGCAGGCCGCATGAAGATGCTCTGTCACTGTTGGCAGCCTCTAATCGCTCTGAAGTCTGACGTCTTGCCATTATACCATCATTACTCGAAAGCGAAAGTGTTTCTAGAAGGCATTTCGTACAAAAAGCTTGGCTGCGGTTTTTAAGTCGATTTCTGCTGATTCATTGTTTGATTTATCTTTTGGCAACAAAACACCCGTGAGTCGTGAGTCGTGACGAGCCCGTTGAATGTATCAATGCATTTTGTGTTTTGTATAATACATTTTCAGCGTTTTAAAGCCATAAACTATTGGTCGTCTTGACTGAACTGGCTGGTGCCGCTTTTGTGTTAGACCAAAGCAAATTCCTACCTTTGAGGAAGGCCCCAGTGTTTTGGTTACTGTGGCAGTAACAAAGGTGTTACCAGCCCATGAAGGTCGTATCCAATACGTAATGTTACGTGCAATGGAGACTGGAGTATTAGCATACAATCTGATCGAGTAGAGGCAGGCAGGCGGGAATCCAGTTCTATAGCTTTCGCCATCTGCAGTACTTAGATCCGAGACCGTTTTGGAGAAAGTAAAAAGGGAAACTGAACGCGAACTTATAGTGAAAGTGTGTTTTATTTTGCAAAAAATAATAAGGGCTGCTCCTCACGTCACGAGTCACGACATTGTTCGTAAAAACACGCTTGTGTTTTCAAAGCAAACAAATTGCACGGTAAAGGAATACTGGAGCATTGGGATTTGGGACGCATGTTTGATGTTACTCAAGGAGTAAGAATTGGGTTGTCGATCTTTTAACTCCTCGGTCACCCAAAATACAGCGCAAAAGCCATACTTCAATTATTCTTCGAGACCGTGTGTTTTTCCATTCCTCTCAAACCAGCCCTTTCTGAAACGAACCTTCTTCACATTTTCAAATAGAAACTCTACTTTTACCGTTTGTAAGTAATCCCCACCCAGCCGTGTCACGAGCATCTAAGAGATGACCCTTCGAGAATTGCTTTGTTTACATCAATTTCGTATGTAAATCTATTTCGGAGAATATCCGATGTGAATTTCCGTTGTTTTATTATTCAAGTGATACACTTCCCATCGTAGTTGGCGGCGTTGCGTAACGCGGTAAATGGTACCGTGTTATTAAACCGCGTCTTATGCAACGGTCAGAACATTCACCAATTGCCTATTGTATCTGGTACGAAAGTATTACCGTATAGTCATGCGCGATAGAATGTGTGTACATACTGTGAGTAGGTACCTCGAAATGGTAGCATTAATTATTGTATACTAGAGATCGCCCAATGGTCGAAATTCGACCTTAGTTTCAACGACATTAGGACTAGTACCTATATTTCGTAAAAAATATTGACTTTATCATATTTTTTTCAACTCTTGTCTCTGGGACTCAGTTGATCTCAGATTGGCCGTGTAAGCATCGTCTAATAGTATCTAAAATTCAATAAAGAAAAATTATAATCCATTTTCAATTTTTCACCTTGTTGTCAACAGACTTCAACCATAAATAAAGAGTATAATTCGTATGTATAGGCTTGTCACTCAAAAATCTTTCATTTTTCCTAGTGTGTGTTGTAGTGTGTGTAATGTTTTATTTGTTAAAAGCATAATTTCACTATAATATTAGCTCGATGCACTCCTTCACCATATAAACTATAACTGTGCAAAATTTCATTCACCTACGTTTCCCCAGTTTTCGTCAAGTGATACAAAGTTTTTGGCTCACGTATTAATATAATAGACTCTGAGACTATACACTGTGAACGTCTTGTTTGTTTACATTGAATATTCTTATATATTTCAGATGGAGACAAAATATGATTATGCGACGACTCAATATAGTAGGCATTTAATTCAGTGGTCGATTCTTCTAAGAATTTTGGCAGGATATTGTTATTATTGCAGGGAAAGTTATTGTTCCTTGCGGTTTTCCTATCTTCATCGTATTTACGTGCCTCGCTTTCGGTCAAGTTTGAATTGTGATTCATGTTACCCATTAGGTATTACTTATTACCACGATTTGTGCCCCGCGAATTATTATGTACCCGGTCGTCTTCTGTTTTATGGGCTACGTTCCGAATTTAGATACTGATAAACAACTGTATTACTCAAACTAAGTGGCTCCCAATTGTCGTCCGTCAACTGAGGACACTGTCAATTGTCATCCAGTGAGGAGTCAAGGAGACTCGGAATTCGGCCGTCTAGTCACAAACGTCGTAAGTATTGTGCGAACGGTTTTTATAAATGTGGAAAGTGGGTCTGCAGTCGGCAGTCGAACAATATAATTCACTCTCAGTTTCACCGCGATCAGAACAATGGGTGGAAAGTGGATTACCTTCGTAGTCCGCACCGCGTTTCCTTGTCATTCTAATGAGGTGCACTTGAAGCTGAAAGCTGACTGCGTTTTGCAATCTATATCCTTTTCCTGTAACCTTTAAAGTTTTCGCGCCTCTGTCTATGTATATTCAGTATGCTAAAGAAAGGCTAAGCTAAGTTTTCGGAATAAAATGTCAATCGAAAGGTTAAACTACCACATACATACAAATTTTAAATTACTCGTTCGGTGTAATTTAAATGTGTCCCAGTATGTCTAGCATACTGTGCGTACCGTATGTCCCTGCCCTCATTGTCATTTAATGAAGCCTAATCAAATCATATTGAATTTATTTTCCTTATTCGAACTGTAATTTTCATGATGTAGAACTCATAATATTTCTCTCTAAGTTACACCATATTTTTTGTACTCTTAATAAACCGAAGTCTTCCCTTTCCTCAAAATCATAATTTCCTTCGTTCTTTTTGCTTATGAAGGAGACCCGTGCAATGTGCAGGGGGCCTAAGAATCTGTCGGACATCTATTAACCAAGTTGTGACGATCCCCTTACGGTGAACGTCCGCACATTCGACCTTGTCCAAGGTCGGAGAGTAACCGGTTGTTACCAGATACAACATTATCATAATTTTGCACAAAACCTTACTTATTTTAAACTAGTTAACTTGCGTATTCGGTGTACACCTTGAAAAGAATTGGACCAAGTGATGATCCTTGAGGCATTCCTATCTTTGTTTTATAATATCTTGAATTTTATACTTTCAAAAACTCAATGAATTCATTATTTTAGCAGAACTTTATTACTTAGTTATAAGTTATAATATAAATAAGTAGGTGTGTGAGAAAATAATTGTAATGTTGTCTAATGTCTTACAAACCAAATTAAAAATATGTACTTACATGATAATATCCAATGTAGAACAGCTGTGTTTACTCACAAGTTACATACAGTTGACATCACTTGTGGTCTGCCCTGTCTTTGAGACTGGTTTTTATTTCAGTGTGCATGTAATCAACAAAATATATAGAATAAACAAACAGACAAAGTCATTCAACTTTAAAGATTTCTTAGCTTAGATATAAAATTACAGAATGGTAGTACGTTTGTTGGTGGTACTTATTTCTAACTCTATCAAAACAAAACAATTTCTACTGTACGAAATGTACAACAGCACCACAGATATCGAAACCATCATCATCACATTTCTCTGGTTGCAGGTGGAGCACAGACATGCCGCGCGCTGCGGCGCTCCGGGCCGCGCGGGATCAGCACGTGCGCGGTGCTGTGCAAGAGCCCGCCGGAGCAGCCGCCGCACCCGGCTAAGGACGGCGCCGGCGCAGGTTAGTTGGATAGCATCTACATAGTACTATAGAAGGAACAGAAATAGGGGTAAGAGCCTACAACGTGGAGCCTACAAATGGAGGTCTACAACGAGAACGTTTTGAGAGTCAAACGATCGAATCACAAAGCCGCGTCCTAATCTATCAGCGTCATTTCAGGTTTGTTAGTGTGCCCTACTCTAGTAGCATTCCGGTTTGAGTCTCAAAACGGTTTTGTTGTACGGCCTCTGATAACACACCTACCGAGTTAAGCGGCGAGGCAGTGCTCTCGGCCAAGCACTCGGTATGTTTATTATGGATGTGCTGGGCCGAGGGGCGCTGTCATTCTACTCGGTAGGTGTAATCAGGCCCTAGTGGTTTGCCATTCTAGGGAAATTGGCGTAACAAAGTTAGCCGACATGGTCGCATCTGCCTAACGTGCGAAAGCGGGTATGCTAATTTAAATTTTATTTCTTGTAAATAAATAGGCTGAATACACGTGTAAAAACTGTTTTAGAATTGTTGTGATGTCCTGCTCCTAGCGGCTTAAAGACTAACTAAATAGAGAAGAATGTAGGCCTCTAGTCAAGTAGTCAAGCTGCATCCAATAAATATTATATTTCTAACGTCGATTACATTTTTAAATGCTCTTACTTCGCTGCCGAAATTATCAAATGCAATCTGCGCAAGAAACTCCACGGAGCATTAATTGCATACTTAATAATAAACAAGATAACTATGTAAGTACTACGTAGGATCTAGATATTGCATATTACGACTGCATGTGTATTATCTCGCTGAAAGTATGCACTTTGTAATAGAGTCTACTATCAACGCAACTGAATCGTCTGAACGTGAGAGTATAAACATTTCGCTCTATGCTAGCCTGGTAACTGGTGATGATAAGGCCTTATCTAGTTGACCTGACTGGGTGACGACTTTGTCAGTCATAATATAAGATGTTGACCTGCACGTGCTAAACAATATCCTAACTCCTATTCGACAAAGCTGCTTCTCGACTTGTCTCGAAATTTTGTTTGCGACTAGCCCCCTCAGTAATAGAAATATGTAAAAGATGTCAAAGTTGTAATACGAAGCAAATGTAGCCTGTGCTTTTTGAATGTCTACAGTCTACACTCTAACTCTACTATACACGTGTCTGTTCTTTCTCTACTTCAAGATAAAATCTATATATAAAAAATTTCTTCAGTTTCACTTTATAGTTACGAGCATAGGTAAAATTGGGTGCTGGTGAACCTTAAAAATTAAGTGCATCATTAATTTTGATTGCTTTTGATTAATTAAACATAAATATAATCGATATTAAATCATAATCGCCGAGGGCCGACCTCTAACGCCTGATTTAAAGTTTACATTTACATGTTATTAAACGGTTTTAACGTATACGTAATAACTAATAGTCATTGAGATTGTGGAATTGATCTGCTGATCTGGTGATCTGGTGTTCGTTACAGGAATGTTGAGAATATTCACATCCGCACCCATTAAACATCCCCATTCCCCAGTAATTCGTTTTTATGAAGTAGTACGAGTAACACCAACGTTTTTATAAAGTGTTCATTTTAAATCATACTATGTATTGTTATTAACTTATTACTTCTCCTATTTTTGTCGTCTAATTTTTGTCGCATACGCACGCTGTACTTCACCTGTCATTAGAACTCATTTTATCTGTAAAAAAATTTTATGTAAGTACAAAAATGTCACAAATGCTGTTCTGTTGGTGAGTCTATAAAAATAAATAAATCAATAAATTTTCATAGGTACGCGTTTGGACTGGTCAAAAAACTGATTTACCCGAAAAGTACCATATATACGATAAAATCAGCCGCGCGCCACGTTACATTCTCCCGTGGTCTGTCTCCATATCAGCTGTGCTAGTGTGCTCAAAAATCGGTTGGGTAGTTTTACAACCTATTTAAAAAAAGAAACAAACATACAATATTCTTTATAATATTAGTAGAGATCTGGTATAAACATAATATTATGAATGTAACCTTCTGAACGGCGAGGCTGGCTGAAGGTCCGTACCGAACGTGTTTTGTCAATGTAACACGTGAGCTAGAAGCACGTTTTCAGCGCGGAGTGGACTGCTGACCGCAGATCTATCCGTTCATTAGCTAATTAGTTACGTGGTCAGTTTTCAGGGTCTGTTAATTTTTTGTTTATTTTTCATCGTTAAGAGGTCATGCGCTGGCCTGGCCCGCTCCGGGCGCCATATTGCCAGCCCGTACGGGTGTCCCGGATATCTGCGAAGCCAGCCTAATTGTTGAATGTCGTGTCGCCTGATTTGGAGACCCGTCTGATCGTTTTCAAATCAATTTCATTAAAAAGTATACATGCCAAAACTTACCAATGAAATAAGCTATATGCTATAGTCACAACTGACACCTTTAATGATCAACTAGCTTATTAGCATCTTTCCTATTAAAGGCACTTTGACGTCGGTAGGCGTACCTATTATTATACTTCTTAAGGCGAACACAACATTCAAGAACTCGCTACTGTTAATTGTTATCCATTGAGTAATAAAATGGCTTAAAGCAACACCTTTATCTACCTCTTCCAAATTAGCGAGCAAGGATAACGAGAACATAATAATCGTGTAGGATATCTCGCCAGTCACCTTTACTGTGGGCTCTGTGGCCTTACCGGTGGGTCAGGGTCAAATATTCCTGACTCCGTATCACCTCTTAATAACAATACCCTGTCGTAGGGAAAAGGCAGGTATAGATGTAAGATGGCCGATAGTCCAAATTCTCCTTCGAAGAAAATTATACCTCAACCGTGATTCTGTAGCGTTTTTACAAGTGTTAGCATTAATAAGTAGAGAAAAAGAAATACGCTACACATTCCTTGCCTCATAGAATATCAAGGATGTATAAAGTCAAAAATGTAGCATACCAATGTCCTGAATCGCGGTTTTGGGCTTTTTCCTGGCCGAGCATACTAACTTGTTTGGTCGAAAGACCTTCCTGTTGGGTTCGGCAGCTACCACCACATTTTAACAGGTTTTTTGGGTGTTCGGACTTCGGGGCGGGGCGGGCTAGAGCCTTGACGTCCTTGCGACTCAAATGGATCTATTGTGACGCTTTCGGATTAGAGTACCGTCCTCAGTCCAATCTTGCTCAAGAATTAAACGATTGGGATTGGTGCTACGAACTTTCTCTGTGGTAGAGAGAACTTCTTACCTCACAGGGTTTTATCTTATAAACATACCTACCTCGTTTCTATTGAAATTATGGGCTTATCATGATTTATTTGTAAGAAGTGATTCATTGGTCAAAATTTTTCATATTACATAAAGTTAATGGTAGCCTTTCATCAAAACTCAAATATGTTGTAACTTGAAAGTCGTGACTCGCAGAATAATATATCGTTTGTTTTATTACTTTCTGAGTTCTGACCCTTGAGATATTTTGTCACAACTCACGAAGTACCATCGAGGAAGTTGATTCCCAAATCCTATGCAATTGACAGACCAACGTTATTTAGTCGAATATGTCAATTCAACAAAATTCAAATTCAAATTCGTTTTATTTTACATGACTTATAGCAAGGACGCTATTTAATTTTTTATCTTTAAATTCAGCCAAGAACTTGGCTAGTAGGACGGCAGCTGCTTCTATTGAGCAGTTTGGTCATAATGATAAGACATCTAATGACAGCTTGAAATATGTTCCAAATAAAAATAATTTAAATTAGACAATAAGACAACAGAGGAAGTCTGTAGCACTGTAGATTTAATTCAAAATAAACTTAATTCACTTACGCTGATGCATCAAAATATACAAGGAATGTCAAATAAGGACCTAGAAATTGATTTATTTTTAAATAACAATAATGTAGATACTTTATGTATCGGGCAATCTACAAGCTAGCCCGTAATACTTCACTTAGAGAAAAATTTAAGGAAACTGGAATCTTAACTGTTGCTTCTCAATATGTCCTATCAAATGTATTATATGTTAAAAAGAATATATATCAATTCACGAAAAAATGTGATACCCATGGGAGAAATACTTGTAATAAACAAAAATTCCAGTGACTAGACTTACTAAAGTCAAAAATTCTTTTAAAGGTCAATGTATACGCCTTTATAATAAGATCCCAGAAAACGTTCAAAATCTTTCAATTAATAAATTTAAAAAAGTTGTTAAAGAACGTTTGTGTACCAAAGCATACTATAAAGTTACTGATTTCATGAATGATAGTACACCGTGGGAATAAGGTCGCCCCCCGCAGAGCTGTTTCTGTATATTATTTTATTGTAATATTGTACACTTGTTGTATTTAGTTTTTTTTATTTAATCATAATGACATTGTAATTTTCTATCTTTTTGGTAAAAGATGGCCCCGTGCGAGTTTCTTCTCGCCGGGTTAGTTCCCGAACCGGTGGTAGGCCCCAGTAGCATCTACGTTCGGAAAGTGTTTGAAAAAAACCTATTCTGAATAAAAATTGTTGACTTTGACTTTGACAATATTAATTGTGATCTGTCAGCTGGGTTTGAAGTAACGCAACCAAACTACTTAGGTCTCCGATTTGCATAGGAATCAACTTCTCTGATAGTACATTCATAGAGTGAAACTTATGAACCTTATGACTAAACTAGTAAGGCATTCATGTAATAAGTACGGGGTTTTCGCGACTGTACATTGGTGGTGGTGAGATGGACCGCTTCTGACCTCCATGTTGATAATTTATACCAGTTATTAATATTCAAATTGTCGAGCGAGGGTTTTCCTCAACAGGCCTCTCGAAAAACTAGATAACATTTCTAAGAATAGCAGTCGAGTATAAATAAGGTGTTGTTTTATGGATTAAAATTAGCATACTTTACATTTAATACTAATAAATACACAGACTATATTCAACAGGGTAACTGTAATTTGTCCCCTATATTTTAATGCCTTAAAATCCGAAACATTTCAGCAATGAGTAATGACGAATTGTGGCATTAAAGTTAACACTCGATATCACGGACAGAAGAGACAGAAAGACAGACACCAAAAAATTATAACACGTCTCTTTCGTCGGGATTAAAAACGGAAATTGTCGAGTACCATTACCACAAATCGTGCTGATCGAGGCCTCGATCGTTCAGTAAGCCAAGATAAAGTCTCCAATTGGCATGGATACTGCAAAACAAATGTTTACTTATCTGTATCAGAATTTCTGTGTATGTTATTGACCCTAAAATTGAATAACGACAATGAACTTTCAGTGGGCGTCTCCATTCTCCAGTAACACTTTCTTTTGTCTTAGATAAGGTTTGGCGTGCTTATTAAACAACGCTATAGCTGATAACACGTGATGAGTCAGCGGCACGCGTGATTGTGTTAATGCCCTTTGCCAAATAAATAGAAGAGAAAGATGGAGATAATATTATATATTATGTAGAGATAATGATTAGACCACGTGACCATATAATAGAGTCTGTATCCAGTCAATCAAATCAAATTGTTGGTTTATTACAAAAAATCTTTCCCTGTTTGAATATTATGATGATTGTTTCTTGTATGTTCAACGATACCGCCATTTACTATGCACATTATTTCTTATATTCCTTGCTATGCACATTATTTAATTTGCTTCTGCGCAGGCGCATCAGGCGGCACGGGCGGGAAGTCCGGTGTGCTCACGTGCCCGAAATGCGGGGATCCGTGCACACACGTCGAGACCTTCGTCAGCTCGACGCGCTTCGTCAAGTGCGACAAGTGCCACCACTTCTTCGTCGTGCTGAGCGAGGTCGACACCAAGAAGAGTATCAAGGACGGCGCCGAGACCAAGTCTGGATTCTACAGGTGGGCAGCCCTGGATGTAGGTATAGGCAGTATAAGCCATGGCTCATGGCCTAGTGGCCTATTCTCATAAAAATATAAATCTTGCAGGTAGGTCACTGTACACTCGGACCAAAAAACAAGGCCTTTGCATCCGTTGCAGTGGATGATTTATACAGTATTTTCAGAGCGAACTAACCACTATTAAAATACTGTATATTCTGGGATTTTAAATGTCCGTATGGTTGCCTAAGCACATACGGCATTCTCGCAACATACTCGGCCTAGTCCATAGGAACAGGTCAATACTAGAGATGTGCCGACTGGTCGGTAAAGCCGACTATCCGGCCACTTTCGTAGTCGGCGACTAGTCGGCAAAAAGCGCCGACTAATCGGCTAGTCTGCGGCGAATGATCGGCACATCTCTAGTCAATACATCTGGGACCAACTATGTGCGGATTTCCTCACGATGTTTTCCTTCACCATACGAGCGTGCGTATTATATTGTACTTGAGATCTGAAAATGTCTCATTGGTACACGCCTACACCCGGGATCGAACCTGAAAACGAAAGGTCTACCAACTATAGGCCACGGACTCGGACCAATAATGTTTAAAAACAACCCCCTATTCTTAATCAGTGTCAGGAAATCAGAATACCTACTAAATATTTAACTGATGCAATTACTGGAAGTTGCTTACGAGTTGTAAGTTACAACCTTTCATGGAATACATAAACCCAAATGTTTCAGCAGACTCAGCACTAAACAGGCTGATAATAATAAACCACTCTACTCTAGATCATATTATCAGCTTTTTTAAAAACTCTAATTGTACACACATCTAAAATATTTATTGTAGAGTATGTTACCTACCCGAAAACGTATAAAATTGTCGCGTATTTTACATCTGTTTTATAAAATAATAAAAAAAAACATTTATTTCTGGCTTCATAACATTAGATATAAGTACATTTATTAATTATATTATTGTTACATTAAAAGATTATTACAATACTCACATTAATTAAATACGATTAAGTTATAAAAATTAAGAATTAAATTTAAATTGTAAAGTTAAAATTATGTAAGTAAGTATACTTAAATAAAATAATAAGTAAGTACTTATAATATATTTTCACAAAAATAGATAAAATTTTAAATGTTGAATTGTGATGCAAACAAACAAACCAATTCCTGTTTTAATATCAAAATATGTATCAACATTCTACATACTACATCGATTGTATTAAGTATTTCGTGTGTCTGTAATGAGGTAAACGGTGATGAAAAAAGTGTGAAAGCAGTGCATTTTAGTGGCCATACATACATAAATATTAAGCAGTTATACCGGCCTGTGATTGATCATACTCATTATGTAATGTTTCCGTCATTTGAGCTGGTGTGTATAGTGTTAACTTCCGTTATTAAATGTTATTGTATAAGTAGCGGATAGGACTCCCTCCTCTATACACGCAGAAATTGTTTTTTGTTACTTTTGGTCTCCTATTGCGTTACACGGGTTTAGGATTATATTCCGTGGGTTTCCGAGAAGAGGTTCTTAAGTGCGTGTATTAAAAAATTAAAAGAAAATATTTTATTCATATTTTCAACTAATGGCATTATAGGCGGCCTCTAGTGCCTTCTTACTTGTGACTTGTAAGACATGGTAAGCTATTTTTCTGCCAAAATCATATTTTGTTGTCATCAGTACATACAATATAACATAACATTAATGTTCACTGAAGGTCACTTCTGTTTAGCAGTTCGAGACAACAAGACGAGAGTTGAATGTCCGCTTGTCTCCCAAAGGCGTGTAACGTCCACTGTAGGTCTTTTAAGGATGTTTATTTTTAGCTTAGAAACTAATAAAGTACATAATTATTTAATGTACATACCTAACTACCTACCAGTGCCAGGTAATATTAGTATAAAGATAAGTTTTTTTTGGTAATTAAAAGTACGAATATAACTTGCTTGGGTCAGTGACATTCTTTATAGCCGACTGATGTTATGAAAAAGAGATATTTGAAATACATTGAACTGGAGTATTTATTGTAGTTTGCCGTAAATTATCTGTTCTAGTATTAAAGGTACTTAAGTAAAGACTGTTAAGACCTTTGATTCTCATTTACAAACTATACAAAAGTCAACAATGATAGTTTGACCCTAGCCCGCCAGCGCGTTAAATAAAAACTATTACAAATAACATGACGTCACATCCTTATCAGAAGTACCGTAAAAGCGTTTTCGTCAGTACAAATTAAAAATATATAAAATCATATTTTCAAATCGACTTAATTTATCAATCGTAAGCTTTTATTTTAGAGACAAATGACTTTTTTGCTCGCAAACTAATAATATTATATTTATTTTCCAGAAAACCTCCGCCGCCGCCCAAGAAGATATTCGAGTACCTCAACAAGCACGTGGTCGGTCAGGAGCACGCGAAGAAAGTGCTCTCCGTGGCCGTGTACAACCACTACAAGAGGATATATAACAACGTCACCGGCGCCGCGCCCGACGCCGCTGCGCAAGCGCACAGAGGTGAGCGAGATAGATATACAGAGAGTAAAGCCGCGTTTCCACTAGGCAACATTTAGCGCGTGACACGTGACGCTCAACATGTACGGCAACGCTGCACAACGGCGCGCGACGTTGCCAGCTGGCGCGCAACACGACGCGCGGTTTGTTAGAAGAGAATCGTAGTTGAGCATCAATATTTGTTGTCGAGTGGAGACACGCGCAACAATGTCCGTAGTGTGGTGTATCGAACGAGTGCTCAAATTAATCGAACTTTACCAAAACTATGAATGTTTATGGCCTGGGATACTGCTCACAGAGACTATAATAAAAAATTATAACCACTGGCGCCGATATCAACACAAGTACTTCTGGCGACATGTTGGCGACAACTGACGTAAAGTAGATGCGTAGACAGACAACGTTGTTACTTGTTCATCAAAAGTTCTGCGCTGATTATCAACATGTTGGGCTACTTGTTATCCATGTTGCGCGTCAATTGTTGCTTAGTGAAAACGCGGCTTAAGTGAGACAGCGACTTTCTGCCGCGCATTCACAAACTCTGGAACGAACTGTTACCAGCAGTATTTCCGGACCAATACGACCTGCATTCCTTCAAGAAGACAGCGTATTCCCTCTTAAAAGGCCGGCAACGCGCCTGCAGCTCTTCTTATTTTGCGAGTGTCCATGGGCGACGGTAGTTGTTTTCCATCAGGTGACCCGTTTGCTCGTTTGCCCCCTTATTTTGTAAAAAAAAACGCTATGCTCAATATGTGAGGGCAATTTCAGAAAAACGTGTACGGGGTATAAAATTTCATTTTAATTTTTATGTCAATTATTTCTTTTTTCTATAATTTTTTTCTATAATGTAATAGGAAATATCGTTTATTATACAAAAAAAACAAAAAAGAACGCGGAATTTAAGGCATTTTCCTGATAATATCAAAAATGACCGTAGAAAAAGTCACCCAACGGACTCTTCTTGTTGTTTTAAATTGTTTAAAAATTAACCATATTATTTAGCACTAATACATTTTTGGTATCAAATACTATACAAGTTTTGCAATGAAATGCAATGTGTTAACAATAACAATAATCAAAGAAAAATGATTAATAACAGTAAAACTTGGTCACATACCTGAACAAAGAAATTGAAACACCTGCACTTCAACAACATTTCCGCGCTTTAGTCATATAGTTTGCCCGTAAAAACAAAAAGACGTACCTATTGATGAAGAACATATGTTGTTTTGCCAGATCGTGCCGAATAATTTCTAGTATTAGAAGAATTTTTGCAAAAACGAGCGGTCACAAAGCGGAATCTTCCGCAAGACTAAAATTTTCGTTTTAAATTCAAATTAATTTTTAAAAGAAATTACATATAAAAATATATAATTGATACTTTCAACTGATACATTTGACTTTTGAGATTTTAAATTATGTATAGAAATCACTTCCAATACTGGATATTTTTATTTTATATTGGATTTTGGGAAGGGGACAGGTATATTTGATGGTTTTCAATACTTTAAAACCTTCGTAAGTTTTTTATTTAGTAAAGTAACAACAAGACGACAATTAATATATAATTAAAAAATAAAAATAAAAAATGTTTTATTTCTGAGTAAATTTGAATCAAATTTTTTCAGAATGTCCACCTGATGCCTACCACCGGTTCGGGAACTACCCCGGCGAGAAGAACCGGCGTAAGAAACTCGCACGGGTCCCACTTTTTACCAAAAAAGTGAGAGAAAAATTGTTCTTTTAAAATAAAGTTTACAATTTTGTAACTTAATATTATATACAATGTCAACATACATATTTGTAAGTCATAATATAATAATGTAGAAGTAGCCTTGCAAGAAGCCATCCTACTCCCAAGAATAAGCTTTGGCACACAAACGCTCTTTGACTACTTTTTTAAATTTATTAATGGAAAGATTTTGAACGTTTTCTGGGATTTTATTGTAAAGGCGTATACATTGACCTTCAAAAGATTTACTGACTTTACTAAGTCTGATCACTGGCATGTCCAGCTTGTGCTTATTTCTAGTATTTCTACAGTGAATGTCACTTTTAACTTTAAATTTATTTATATTTTTTCTAACATATATTACATTATCCAAAATGTATTAAGAAGCAACAGTTAGAATATCAGTTTCTTTAAATTTATCTCTCAGAGATTCTAAAGCAGACATTTTATAAATAGAACGTATGGCTCGCTTCTGCAGCACAAATATTGTATTAATGTCGGCAGCGTTTCCCCATAAAAGGATTCCATATGACATCCTACTATGAAAATAACTAAAATATACTAATCGTGCCGTGTCTTCGTCAGAAATTTCTCTAATTTTTCTGACTGCATATGCTGCAGAACTGAGCCTACCTGCAAGATTAACAATGTGAGGACCCCACTGTAATTTACTATCAAGTGTAATACCTAGGAATACAGTGTAATCTACCAAATTCATCTTCTCATCATTTAATAGCACATTGGTTTGGACTTGCCTAACATTGGGCAAAGTAAACTTTATACATTTAGTTTTACTAGAATTTAAAAGTAAGTTATTAACATTAAACCAATGTACTATTTTTGAGAGAGCACTGTTTACCTCGTCGTAGTTCGACTGTTGTCGCTTTACTTTAAAAATAAGTGAAGTGTCATCAGCAAAAAGCACTATCTCATTATTATTATCCTTTACTAGATAAGGTAAGTCATTTATATAGATGAGAAAAAGAAATGGGCCTAAGATAGATCCCTGTGGGACACCTAATTCACGTTAACATGTCAACAATATGTTCCAGATCTCCTGCACCTGAGCCACAGCGGGAATGGCGGAGGTGGAGGTGGGGCGGAGGTGCTGGAGCGGCAGCACCATGAGCTGCGACTCGACAAGAGCAACATCCTGCTGCTGGGACCCACTGGCAGCGGTGAGTACAACAATAATAGCGATAAAAGTCTTGGTTTGTTTGAAATACATATTTTATTTCAAGCGGACACCGTACATTGGGATTTAAAATATCCTATGTTCTTTCCTGGGACTTAAAGTATTTCCATGCCCATCAAATTGTTTAAGCAGCCATAGTAGGCACAACTTACAAGCGCGCATACAACTTGTGTATGCTGCTCGTAAAATGTGAATGTTGTTCGCAAAATGTGCGTGCTGTACGCAGAATATGCGTCTTGTACGCAAAATTTGCGTGCTGTACGCAAAATGTGCGTTCTGTACATTAATTGAACATTGCTATACACAGACATTGTGTGCATACGACATGTTTCTATAACCATTTCCAATATTGTTCAGGTAAGACGCTGCTCGCTCAGACGATAGCGCAGTGCCTGGACGTGCCGTTCGCGATCTGCGACTGCACGACGCTGACGCAGGCGGGCTACGTCGGCGAGGACATTGAGAGCGTCATCGCCAAGCTGCTGCAGGACGCCAACTTCAAGTGAGTGCGTCACACACTGGAGTTGAGCTAAACTGACTTGCGAGGAATGATTCTATAGAAACGCTATTTAAGACGTCTGTACATAAAATAAACTGAAGCTAATAATACAACAGCATTGACTAAACCGAAATTAGCTGATATAGTAGTAAATAGTTGTTGAAAGTGGCTTTTTTATTAGAGAAAAAACATATTACTAGCTTAAAGTGGATAAACAATATATATAAAAAAAAAAAACATGTGTGTTACAGTGTGGAGCGCGCGCAGACTGGCATCGTGTTCCTGGACGAGGTGGACAAGATTGGCGCCGTGCCCGGCATACACCAGCTCAGAGACGTCGGAGGTACATACATATTATTATACATTGTTTCACATATGCCTTTACTATATGATCTAATAACGAGGCATAGGATTTCATAAAAATTTTGACGCATTGTATAAAGTTGTGTGCCTCGATTTGCCGTTTTGACCTAAAAAAAAATATTAAAGTAAGTGTTATTAGTAAGCAGGAGTGTTCATTCCGAATCCAGACAAGTTTTCAAATGTATACAACATTTGAAAACCTAAAGTCCAATAGCTAGTAGCTATTGGACTTTAGGAGATTATAAAAACTTGTTAATGTCGGAGTGACATAGACAGAAGATCCCAATACTCAAGCCATCTAATTTGCAGGCGAGGGCGTCCAGCAGGGCATGCTGAAGATGCTCGAGGGTGCGGTGGTGTCGGTGCCGGAGCGCAACTCGCGCAAGCTCCGCGGCGACGCCGTACAGGTCGACACCACCAACATACTGTTCGTCGCCAGCGGCGCCTATAACGGTCTCGACAGGTCAGTTCTAGGCAGAAGTAATGCAGCCATCACGTCACGTCAGTCACGACGCTTCGTGCTATGAGACGATACCATTGGACGATACGCGCGTCCAATGGTATCGTCTCAAGCACGAAGCACTACGCATGTGCGGCCGCAGCATAATAGACAGTTTTACATCCTAAGGGTTAATTCAGACCGCAACGCGATGCGTAGATGCTTTTCTAACCCCTGGAGCATGATCAAACACTAGCTGTCAAAATGTAATAAAAAAAATGGCGACCTACCTTCCTAAAACCTACCCTCTTTGTACAAAAAAATGTAACTATATTTTATGTTTCTGTGAAAAATATTATAATATATGTTAAATTTTCTATCTATTAAACCATCATATTATAGTATTTAGTATGATTTAATATTCGTTTTACAACTATAAGCATTGAAAATTATGTTGCTGACAGTATTGCAAGAAAAAATGAATACTTTATTCTTATCTCAATAACAAAGACATAAACTAACTAGTTATTGTAAACAATTCAAAGTAAGAAGTTGAGATGTATAAAAACAAACCACTTGAAATGGGACACTCCTAGGTAAAAAAATATGTACCCGCAAGCAAACTTCAACCTTAGTGCTATACAAATAAAGTTCAAAATGGCCGCGACCGGTAAAAAGCCGTTAAAAATAGGTCGTTTTTATCTCAATTGTTTTACTAAAGCGATGGAATAATATACGATAAATTGTTGTTTACACGAGAATAATTCCTAGTATAAGCTTTTAACGTCATTTATTTACAAAAATATTAAACAAATCGCGTCAGAATCACATAAATATAAGGCCACTTTTCGAGTGTAACCTACAAGTTATTACGACGTATTTATTTCAAATAATTATTAATACATACATAAAATACCTAATAAAATTATTTAAAAGTACTTACATTCTTGAAAATCCTAAAGTTATACACAAAAACCATCAAAATACTCAACAACACGCGCGCCACAAACACGATTTTCAATCGACTGAAATCAGATGTTTGACCACAGAGTAAAGTATTTTTTTCATTGAGAATAAACATTCTCAATGAAAAAAATACCCATGTATCAAAGATCATATCTAACCAAACTTCTATATACAAAAGTAGTCTCTACTGTCGATCGAATATCCTACATACTCGAATGAAAGAGGCTTTTGACATTTGGCGCGGTCGCATGCGACCGCTTGGGGCTTGACAGGCTAAAGTATTGAATTGACAGACTTGCATGACGTCTGTCAATTGAAGTCTGTCAATTATCAAATCCATGCAAATTTAGAAATGCATGTACGCGTTGCGTAATGCGTTGCGGTCTGAATTGACCTTAACGCTGATACATTTCTATCACGTAACTCGCTAGCAAACGAACTTTGCTTACGTCATACAAATATTATTTTGCAAGTGGTAAAAATACAAGCTAAGGGCTAAGGCTGATAAAATTTAGATTGACATTAATACGCCTATTACGTCTATTTCATGATGCCGCGCCCGATAAAATCATTTGTTTACCACATGCAAATTTACAACTTTGAAATTTGATTGCGGTATTTGAATAATATTTCGATTTTTCACTCATACAAAAGGGCCTTTTCCTTTTGTACGAGTGGGATATGTGGGCGGGGCGATTCTAGCACCGTAAAGTGATCCTCCTTGTTAAGATACCCTTATGCATGTGATGTTTTTATTGTATTGAAATGTGAACCGTTTTACTGTAGACTTTAGTGTAATGTGATGTCTTATTGTTAAACAAACGTTATTATTATTATATTTATCGTATTACAGGTTGATCCAACGGCGCAACAACGAGAAGTACCTCGGTTTCGGCGCCGCAGGCGCGTGGGTGGGAGGAGGCCGGCGCGCCGCGTCCGCCGCCGCCGCCGCCGACGCGTCCCCGACCGACAGCGAGCGCGACGAGCACCTCGAGCGCGACCATTGGCTGCGGAAAGTGCAGGCGCGCGACCTCATCGACTTCGGCATGATACCGGTACGTGCACGAACGCACACATATACGCCTGTATACGTAACATATACGCCCGCACACGCACACGTATACGCACGCATCGTGCGCACAAACATGTTGTCAAGTCACGTCTATTTCGCCACATCTGAACGCATATACGACACGTACATAAAACGTCTTATTGAATATGTAATATAATTCTCGTTGTACTACTACATGTTATTATTATTATTACTAAAACACTAAGATAAGTGTATAAATGAAAAATAGTATGGGCAGCGTCGTCGCCCGCATCCGCGCTCCGTCGTACGCGCATGCGCTGCCCATACTATTTTTCATTTATACACACGCGAGCGTGCGCCCGCGCGAGTATTAGCGTTGGCCCCAAGGCCTCCATTTCTTTGTATATATATATTATAGTTCCAATTTTCTAATTTCTGTCGTAAATTGAGTCGTTGGACAGCAAAGATTTTTACGATACTATAAAAGGTCAATTAACTAATTTTTTATCGAAGTTGCCATACTAATTAAATAATATTGCTTACAGGAGTTTGTAGGTCGGTTCCCTGTGCTGGTGCCGTTCCACAGCCTCAACGAGGACCTGCTCGTCCGGATACTCACTGAGCCCAAAAACGCGCTGGTAAGTCGACTCGTTGTATAGTTTTTACACGTTGGTGGTTAAAAGTCACCCAGTCTCTTTGGTTCATTGGTCGGAGGGGGGATGTCAGGTTTTTTCGTTACGTAATTTCTTGGTTCGGTCGCCGAAGCTATGCAATAGCTTATTGACTAATCGACATTTTGAACCACAGGTGGCACAATACAAGCTGCTGTTCGCGATGGACAAGTGCGAGCTGTCGTTCAGCGACGAGGCGCTCACCGCCGTCGCCGCGCTCGCCATGGAGCGCAAGACCGGCGCCCGCGGCCTGAGGGCTATCATGGTACGTCTCGCAGCGTATACCCACGTGTCTAGACGTATACGCATTAGACTAGACGTACGCACATGCGTAGACATAATATTATGTCTACGGCCTACGCATGTGCGTGCGTCATACACCGAGAACTTAGACGACGTACGCAAATACCTAGACTTACACAGGAACATACATAGACTTATATGCATGTATAGTGTATACGCACGTACTTAGACGTGTACGCGGTACGCACGTAAATTACGCAATCATTGTGTGAATCATGATCAAAAGGGGAGAGGGTTCTTAAGCAACAAAACATAAATATTTTCCCCTGTTCCCTGCAGGAGAACCTGCTACTGGAGGTGATGTTCGAGGTGCCGGGGTCGGACGTGCGCGGCGTGCACGTGCACGAGGGCTGCGTGCGGCGCGGCGAGCCGCCCGCGCTGCGCCGCCGCCAGCCCGACCGCCAGCACTGGCCCTCCGTGCGCGCCACCAACTGTACGTACATACGCACACGCGAACGCATATTTGTGGTCGAGCTCCGAGGCACTGGGGCTTAGCCTGACATCAGATTTTCCAATAGAGCTGCGTTGCGAATAATTCGATCCAGCAGAATCGCCGCACCGAGAACGATTCTCGAACGTGTAGCTCACGCAACTAGTAGAATCGTTTTAAGCATTTGCATAAGTGTAAGCATGTTCAAAGCATTATACACGCAATAGCGTCTCCTTAAGAAGCGTAAAGTAACATATCTTACTAAATGAGCGTCACATTTTACTTTTTCATTTTGCAGCATGATAAATTTAATTTTAGCGCAGGTAGCGTTATAGCGCGTTATCGTTTCCTTATTAGCGATGAGTATATTAAATAATTCGTCATAATTTTTTTTTCAGGAACAACGCCGAAGTATCTCCATCCATCCGACAAGCGGCAGAGTGAAGTGCTGTGGGGACACCCCACGACACGACCAGAACGCGCTCAACTGACGGAGATTATACACAGTAACACCCGAGTATAAGAACATGTAATATAGCCAGAGTTTCCATACTACATATAGACGACCGCCCGCGACGCTGGCCGGACAGTAAAGTTAAACGCCTGAGTGGGGGCGGCTCAGCTAGCGTAAGAAATCCGTTCAAACGTAACCTAAGCTCATACGATTACGGGGCGAGCCGAAATGTAAATTATTATTAATAATTTAATGTTTTGTACGTGGCGACCCCCGTCCTGTCATCTCATTTTAGTCATTAATTTTTTCTGTAAAAAGTTTGACGAATTGCAATAACGAGGCATTTATGGAAGCCAGTTTATCGGCAATTTATTTTTACGAAATTAAAAAATATATATAAAAAATACATGGACCTAGTCCACTGATCTTACTCGTAGTTCCTTTGAAAAAAGTAAAATTAATGTTAACGCTACCGCAACATGTGTGATGTAAATTACTGTAAATAATTATAGAGAAGTAATATATTTAAGGTTCACTAGGTAAGGTTTTTCGCCTAAATAAATTAGATTTTTTCGGCTGGCAATACTGAACCTGAAATTGACGTTTTATTTTTATGGTTATAATTTTATTTTTTATTAATATCTAAATGGGGCGCTGCGACTGCGACGAGTCGACCTCACACGCGCTGCCGTCGACGGAACTGCGGTCGCTGCGCTCGCGTAGGATAAGCCTATTTTCGAAATAAAATAAAAAGAAAATAATTAATATTTTTGTTTTAATTGTGATTCCAAAAATAAATAAGTACATTGTAAATATTTTTATAGGTGTCTAACGAGGAAAGGATAGGCTTTTTTGGAATGTGTTGTTCATGACTTTCAAGCGCCTTTACAATATTACTTATATGTATAAGACAAGGACAAAACATAGCTTGACCTCTTTAATTTCTTTAGTAATGCCCTGTTTCGAACGTTTTCTGACTGGATTTAATTTATTTTTAAGCGCTTACGCCAAAATGTTTGACCAATCAACAATTATGTTTAACAGAAAAGGTCTTCTTCCTCCCTAACAGATAAACTCATTACCGAAATAAGCGGGTATATTTATATTTTACACATTGACAGTAGTTTGAGCGTCGTCGTTGAGTAGCGGCGCGCGGCCGCAAAGGCGCACGTTGCGCGTGTACGGTATGACGGCGACGCACGCCGCCGCCGCCGCGAGCCACGCCCCGCCCGCGTAGAACGTCGCGTCCCAGCTGCGCGTCACGTCGTATAGCAGGCCTGGGAGGTATTTTGTTGTTAATTTATAATTTTAGTTCAAATAATAAAAAAGACCTATAAGGCTGCATTTCCACCAGAGATGCGAGGAATGTGTGTTTGAGAACCAAAAAAACTCCTCATTTACGTGACCTCGCCGAGCGCAGCGATTCTATTGGACCTTAAAAACACATTCCTCGCAACACATCTCTGGTGGAAACGCAGCCTTATAAAGTGACAAATATATTACAACAAAAACTCTTTTACAACTTACAAACCCAACACTAATTACTAAAGGTGGTCTGATGGTCTGCTACTTTTGAATCTAGAAATAAGGTCGAAAAGTTATAAATCGTGTCTATCTTCAACTGACCATTTACATTCTAAAGAAATCCCAAAAAAGTAGGTAAACCTATATATGATACCTAACTATTATTTTAAAAATTATTAAACATTAGAGCCTAGCTCTGCGTGCATAATATTATAATATTTCGGTTCGTTATTAAATAGGTAAAGTTTATAAATACCTCCTAGAGGTGGTCCAAGCAGATGCCCTAACCCCTGGCTCAGCAGAATAAACCCGTAGCCGACCGTGAAGTGATCTATCGGCACCAGCTCGATGAGTATAGCGGGGGTGTAGGAGTAGGAGCTGGCGTATGTGAGGCCGAACAGAGCGGACACCGCCGCGAGACCCCAGTAGTTGCGGACGAGCGGGTAGACGCCGACGCAGACGCCGCAAGCGCAGAGACACACCGCGTACGCCTTCGTCACGTTCAGCCAGGGCTGGTCGCCCGCCCAGCCGAGGACCACCTGAAAGACCAATAATATTAAAAACGTATGTTGTGTTAATTCAATTATTAACCAGAAAGCGCTTCCCTTTTTTTTCATGAAGAAGGGAGAGTGGTGACTGGCTGCTTATAATTTTGCACGATTGTAATAAATAGCTCCAGTCACCACTCAGCAGGAGAATAACTTTTGGGGCTTTCAAAGAAAAAACTATAGTGCGTTGATTTGTATAGAACCTTTTTACGCTGTGTCCACGTGGTACGCCCCTGGTTATGTTTTTTTTTGGGATTTTTTTTCTACTTCTATATTTTCTGTAAAACCGAAAAAAGTTACGTCAAATAGTAATTTGAAAGTTTACTCACAATCCCCACCGCACTCGCTATACCGATGATACTAATCATGAACGCACCGCCCTCAATATTATTATCCGTCATGTATGACTTGAGGTAGAAGTAGGGTATGATGGCCCACACGGACAGGATCAGCGACGCCACGTTGAACATCAGGAAGTGGAACTCGGTGAACATTCGAATATCGAACACGGATTTGAACGCGTCCGATATCCGGGTGTACCATCTCTGGAAGATAATCAAAAGGGAGTTGTTTCTTCATATATATTTTTGGAAAATGTTGCCCTTGGTTAACCTTTATGGCTATGGCCGATTTAATTCAATTTAATTGTATTATTTTAGGTGCTTCGTTGGATCTTTTGCAGAGTACCTATACTTCAACGTAAATGTAATTTAAATAGTATCTAAATAATTGAAGACATATTATTTGATAAATGTGACTCTGGTTGTGTCCGAAATAGGCTAATAATAATTGTAAAGTAGGACGAAATAGGAAGATGATACTGAATGTAGAGGCGAGTCACCTATTCTCTAATAA
This sequence comes from Aricia agestis, assembly GCF_905147365.1. Classification (NCBI taxonomy): domain Eukaryota; kingdom Metazoa; phylum Arthropoda; class Insecta; order Lepidoptera; family Lycaenidae; genus Aricia; species Aricia agestis. The sequence goes on from NC_056420.1 coordinate 14,821,381, forward strand.
TTTACATTAGTATTTACTGTGTAAACAGCGACACTCGTTATTGAGTGTATTAGTAAACATCATGTAATCGTGTTACTCAACAGCAACATTTTATTGCCCTAGGCCGATTCAATATAAGTACCTATAAAGTATACTACTAGATACTAGATGAGATTCGTTTGTCGCGCGAGAACTGTACATTTTTAGGAATGCATCTGACCCTAACTTGACTAATCTGTAAGGTCTAGAAAACAGATTTTTTACACAAGTGACTTCAGTTCATGAAGATTATGTTCAAGACGAAAACACGATTACTAAAAAAATGCTCGATAGTTTATTTTATACAAAAAAACCTTGTTTTAGACAAATTTTTGCTTGGATCTTCGAAGTTTGTTGTCTTTTCTTTAATATTTTTTAATATTATATAAAAAGGCATTGATAAAACCTAAATTTACTCAAAATACTTTTTTCATAATCATTATAGTTCGACTTTTATTCAAGTAAAACTAACTTGGCGATGATTCCGCGCCGTCCTTTTTCACCTGGCATATGATAGACGGGCGTGAGTGTGAAGAGAGAAGGACGATGTTTGATTTTTTGGGTCAGTAGTGGATAAAAATTAAAAAGTATTCTATGTCCTTTCCCCGGGTTCCAAAGTGTATCCATACCCAGAAAAATCGTTTTAGCGGTTTGGGTGTCAAGAGGTAACAGACAGACAGACACACTTCGTGTTTATAAGGATAGGTTAGGTTGTGGATGGATACAAACATTGCATTGGTCTAACATTTAAAATTTAGTTTTTAGGCTCTTTCTCAGATGCTAGCGATAACAATAATAGCTGGGATGTCGTATGTAGAGTTGTTAAATTACCATACCACATAATATTAGATTTAAGTTTTTTTAATATGGTGTAAACCACACACCTCGTTTTACACCTGTTACGTAAATATTTCTCACTAGACGTTCCGTGCGGCTTCGCCCGCGTATATCAGATATTTCACAGACAAATTAGTCCACAACAAAATAGCCTATGATCCTTCACGTGGTCTACTTCTTATCTGTGCCAAATAACAGAAAAATTGGTCCAGTAATTCGTGAGATAAGCCCTTTCAAATAATTTCAACCGTTTTTTCCACATTTTCCTCTATTTCTTCGCTCCTATTAGTCTTAGCGTTATAAAATATAGCCTATAGCCTTCCTCGATAAATGGGCTATCTAACACTGAAAGAATTTTTCAAATCGGTCCAGTAGTTCCTGAGATTAGCGCGTTCAAACAAACAAACAAACTCTGCAGAATTATAATATTAGTATAGATAAGTAAATAAGTAATAAGTATAGATTATAATATTAGTATAGATATGTAAATGTCTTACCTTTTCATCATCGGTATCAGAATGTAGCGACCACGTGGAGTTCCTGTAGATGTCGGGCAGCGAGGCCGCTCGGAGCTTGTACTTGGGAATGTTCATCATGGCACTACGATGCATAATCGTGTTTCTGTATAGCGGCATGTTCCTGAAGTAGGAGTGGTCGGTCGACAACTGAGAGAACCATCCGTGCGATACTTTTGGCTGCTTCTCTATCTCACGTTTTGAGTCCCGTTTCACAGATTTAGCTTTGTCTTCCACTGTTGTTGTTCCATTAGCAACATTAGGTTCCTCGGTAATTTCGTGGTTTTGTACTTCATTCTTCTCTTTTGGTTTTTCCGCTAAAAGTGTAACTTTCAGTGACACTCGTTTGTTGATGTTCGCCGGAGCTTCAACGTCAGATTTCCGTCTGCTGATGATGTGCGAGTAGTTGTGAACTAGGATGTTGTATAGAGACTTGTTCGACATAAGTTTGTCGATCACCTCCGCTGGCACCTAAAACAAATTGATCATCATTGGAAAAGTTTAAAGTCTTTTTATTCGACTTTCACTACATTGACCCATCGCTATTCGTTTCTATTGTGAACATTGTATTTATCACTTGCGCATACTACCTCTACATAATAAATTATATAATATACGTCATACGTCGCTATCGTATTTAACTAAATAGTTGGGTGAATTTCCCAATTGACTTTTCTTTTGTCTTCGTTGAAATTACTATTAAAAAAAGGGAATATTGTTGTAAATTATTTGTTTTACTATTCAATGGGTAGCTATAGGATTGTGGCAAAAATATAATATGCCTAGGACTATTACAAAGCTAGAAATAAATAACTTGAAGATCTATTTTTATCAAATCGGTGCTGTCCCTCTACATTTTTTACAAACAAATCGCTTACATACTAGAAAATATGAATAATTTAAGGGTATAATATAATATATTATTTCGTAGAATATGAGTTAATCTATTATTATATACTATATTTTATTACATAATTAACGATTATAGTTACTTAGAGGCACAAATGTACTTGTCCTGATAATATTTCCTAAAAAGTGCGTTTTTTCTCACGTCGCTGCTCTCATATCGGTGTAATCGGTGGTCATTTTAACCACCGATATGATAATTCGTCGGTCGCGGTCGCTCGCGGCAACGATCCGAAAGCCACCTTAATTTACACCGAAATTATAAGAAAAAACGAATCGGTGTCTTAAATCTAATATCGGTGTTTGGAATCATGACCAACGCACAATTTTGTCACATCGGTGGATTGCTTTATCATATCGGTTGATAATTTTACCATATCGGTGAATTGTTTTATCATATCGGTTGATCTAGTGACATTGACTCACATAAGGAATGTCAGGTTATAGATATCAATAATTTAGATTTTAAGGTATCCACAATGAAAAGAGATAAGTTCTTCTTATCTAATTTTTATAAACGACGTATAGCCAAGTTGCTATTTAACTTTTTATATATAAACCCAGCCAAGTTTTTGGCTTCCCCGACTACTGCTTTTATTGAGCAGAATATTAGTCATAGTGTTAACGATTTGGAATATGTTCCAAATATTTATTTAAATTAGATAATAAGACAATGGAGGACATCTCTTGCACAAATGAATTAAGTTCAAGTCTAAATGTTGAAAATCCTACCAATAACTTGATAGACTCAATTAAACTGAGGAAAAATAAATGTAATTTGATTAATCTGGTGCATCAGAATTTACAAGGTATGGTAGGTAAAGAACTTGAAATTGAGTTATTTTTAAAGGAATTTAACATTGATATTATGTGTATATCTGAACATTGGTTCAGATCACATGAACTCATTTTCAATTTCAATGATCACCAGATAGCAAGTTCGTTCAGTAGAGAAAATGCCATTAGAGGAGGCTCTCTAATTTTAATCAGAAACAATTTGAAGTTTAAGGAACGTAAGGATATCGTGAGTCTCTCTACTGAACGAATAATAGAGGTGGCCTGCATAGAGCTGAGCCATCTAATCATTGTGGGCGTATACAGGCCTCCATCAGGGTTATACGATTCTTTTGAAGTAACAATGGAACAAATTTTGTCAAAAATATGTGCATCTAATAAAAAGGTTATTATATGTGGTGATTTTAACATTAATTTATTAGATTTAACCTCCACTACTGTTAGATTCACATCTTTATTTCAATCGTATAACCTTTACAGTTTGTTTCAGGAACCTACAAGGGTCTGTGAGACTACAGCCACTTGTATTGACAACATATTTACTAATCTTATTCCTGATAAAAAAGAAATAATTAATAAGCTAAGTTCTGATCACTGTGGACAAATAGCTTCTTTTAATATGAAATGTGACAGTGACGCGAAGAAAAATCTTGTGTTTATTCCTGTGACCACAAAACGTATTGAGCAATTTAGAAGTAAATTAAATTCAAATATCCATTTATTGGATAGGTCACATAGCTCTGATGAAGCTTTTAATAAATTATTTAAGGTGATAAGAACTCAATTTAATTCAATATTTACTTCTAAAACAGTTAGAAACAGTAATAAAAAAACTAAATTTATTGAATGGGCAACAAAGGGGATTAAAATTAGTAGAAAAAGATTATATGAACTATATGATGAAAGGTGTAATAACAATAGTGAAGTATTTAAAGCATATGTTAAAAACTACTCAAAAACCTTTAGAAAAGTTTGCAAAGCTGCTAAAGCCCTGTACATAAAAAACAAAATTAAACACTCTCAAAATAAAATAAAAACAACATGGCAGGTTATAGCTGGTGAGACTGGAAATGTATCCTGTCGCAGCTCTGATTTTGAACTATACTTTGAAAATAAAAAGATTACTAATGATCAAGAAGTTGCGACGGTCTTTGAAAAGTTTTTTGCTGACATTCCGGTCTCAACGACTAAAAATTTAAATTCTTCACCTGAAGCTGCCGAAAAGCTACTCAGAGACAATGTAAAGGAGTGTGATGTCAATTTTAAGTTTAGAGAAATTAACCCCAGAGATATTATTGATACCTTTAAATTGTTGAATATTAAAAATACTGCAGATCTCTGGGGCATGTCTACAAAAATTATTAAATCAATAATTGATATCGTAGCTCCTCATCTAGCAATGATTTTTAATAACTGCATAAAAAATGGTGTTTTTCCTGACTTGATGAAGCATAGCAAGATTGTTCCTTTATTTAAAGCCGGGACTAAATCGGATCCCACTAATTTCAGGCCTATATCGATTCTACCGACCTTTAGTAAAATATTTGAAAAAATTATTTTAAAACAATTACTAGTGCATTTTAATTCAAATAATTTGCTGCACGATAACCAATACGGATTTACTAAGGGTCGATCCACAACGGATGCTGGTATAGGACTTCTTTGTAGTATTTTTGAAGCTTGGGAGGAGTCGCAGGATGCCTTAGGTGTGTTTTGCGATCTCTCCAAAGCCTTCGATTGTGTTGAGCATGCTACATTGATCAGGAAACTGCGCCACTACGGCATAAAGGACTCTGCTCTCAGCCTTTTGACTTCTTACCTTAAAAATAGGACTCAAAGGGTTGAGGTAAATAGTAAAAGGTCCAATGGAACCAAAATAGAATTAGGTGTCCCACAGGGATCTATCTTAGGCCCATTTCTTTTTCTCATCTATATAAATGACTTACCTTATCTAGTAAAGGATAATAATAATGAGATAGTGCTTTTTGCTGATGACACTTCACTTATTTTTAAAGTGAAGCGACAACAGTCGAACTACGACGAGGTAAACAGTGCTCTCTCAAAAATAGTACATTGGTTTAATGTTAATAACTTACTTTTAAATTCTAGTAAAACTAAATGTATAAAGTTTACTTTGCCCAATGTTAGGCAAGTCCAAACCAATGTGCTATTAAATGATGAGAAGATGAATTTGGTAGATAACACTGTATTCCTAGGTATTACACTTGATAGTAAATTACAGTGGGGTCCTCACATTGCTAATCTAGCAGGTAGGCTCAGTTCTGCAGCATATGCAGTCAGAAAAATTAGAGAAATTTCTGACGAAGACACGGCACGATTAGTATATTTTAGTTATTTTCATAGTAGGATGTCATATGGAATCCTTTTATGGGGAAACGCTGCCGACATTAATACAATATTTGTGCTGCAGAAGCGAGCCATACGTTCTATTTATAAAATGTCTGCTTTAGAATCTCTGAGAGATAAATTTAAAGAAATTGGTATTCTAACTGTTGCTTCTCAATACATTTTGGATAATGTAATATATGTTAGAAAAAATATAAATAAATTTAAAGTTAAAAGTGACATTCACTGTAGAAATACTAGAAATAAGCACAAGCTGGACATGCCAGTGATCAGACTTAGTAAAGTCAGTAAATCTTTTAAAGGTCAATGTATACGCCTTTACAATAAAATCCCAAAAAACGTTCAAAATCTTTCCATTAATAAATTTAAAAAAGTAGTCAAAGAGCGTTTGTGTGCCAAAGCTTATTATAAGGTCAATGATTTCATAGAAGATGGCACATCTTGGGAGTAGGATGGCTTCTTGCAAGGCTACTTCTACATTATTATATTATGACTTACAATTATGTATGTTGACATTGTATATAATATTAAGTTACAAAATTGTAAACTTTATTTTAAAAGAATAATTTTTCTCTCACTTTTTTGGTAAAAAGTGGAACCCGTGCGAGTTTCTTACGCCGGTTCTTCTCGCCGGGGTAGTTCCCGAACCGGTGGTAGGCATCAGGTAGACATTCTGAAAAAATTTGATTCAAATTTACTCAGAAATAAAACATTTTTTATTTTATTTATTTTATTTTTATTTCGTTAAGTATACAAAGAAATTACAAATGCGAATGATAGTAAAAATGAATGGATGTAAGGATGTATGGGCCATTTAAAGTTTTTACATTATTTTTCTTTTCACATCTAGTTCATTTTAATAAAGGCAACGATGATATATTTTATTATCTTATTTATTCTATATCCCTACAACAAACAGGACTGGATTTCCCAAACCACTTTTTTGCGCGGCAAGGCTGAAAGCTATCTTATTTTTTCAAGATATCGTTTTCATTTTTGATTTTAAAAGTAAAACATAACGCTTACAATTTGGGCCTATCTATATATATTTTTTTTAAATAATTATTATTTTCCAAGAAAATAAACATATTGTAAAACATTTTAAAAATATTTTAATTTTTTTAAGCACCCTGTTCTTGATCAAAATAAATACATACTTAAATATAATATTAAAAAATAATATTATCACATCGCTGGATTAGTATGTAAATTTGGGAACATTTTGTATCCTAAAGAATACATAAAACCTGAAAAGTATATAAAATGTGTATCAATAAAAAAGTTCACCGACATGATAAAAAAAGGTCATTTGTTGAAATTGACCCAATTATTACATTTACACGATGCAGGTCGTAAGCGCAATAGTCATGTTTATGGAACTGTTTGTCTAAAAACATATTACTATCTTATAAAAAATATTATTACTTACCCTTTCATTTTGTCGTAAATATGTCGGCAGGTCGACGTCGGAGTTGATTCTCTTGTGCGCCTGCTCGGCGTTCATCTGCGTCGTCGCCTCCAGCTGCTCGGCCACCGCCAGCGACGTGGTCAGGGTCGCCAGGATGTACTCCGGGCTTCTCCCGCTCTTGAGCAGGTCGTTCAGCTCCTCGGCCGTGAGGTAGACCGAGTCCATAGACCGCGACGAGATCGATCCCGCACTCGAGGACTTTCGGGACCTCGCCTTTTCTCGCTTCCTCTCCCTTTTCTCCTTGACGATCAACCAGTCCGGGTCCCTCATGAGCGCGCCGCAGACGCACATGTTCAGAATGGTTCCAGCTAGTAAAACGAGGGTGTTCCTCCAGTCGTACAGCTGAATGAAGTAGCTGGTCATCGGCGAGTAGACCAGCGTCCCGAAGCCGATGCCGCACGAGGCCAGCGACACGGCGAGAGTCCGCCGCTTGTCGAACCAGAACGCCACGGAAACGACGCACGTCACGTACAAGATGCCCATCGAAAGTCCGCTGATAACGCCCAGAGTCAGGCACAGGATTTCGACGGAATTGCTCAGCGATGCCAGCAGGAACCCTGCCGTAGATAGGATACTGGCCACTATCGTCATGAGTCTGCACCCGTACCTGTCGACTAGCGCGCTCATGATCGGCCCGGAGATCAGGGGAAGCGATATAAACAGGCTCCCGATAAGGGACGTTTTAGATTGCGACTCCTCGAAGTAGTTGGTGAATTCCTCGTGTAGGACGCCGAAGGAGTAGGCGAGTCCGTCCGCGCAGGCCGACGTGGTGAAGGCTGCGAACACCACCACCCAACCCCACCCCCCGTCCGGGATAGGGGGAATCTTCTCCTCGCCTTCGCTGGAGAATATGCTGTCTTGATCGTCCAAGTCAAACTTCACTCGCTCCACTGCAGAGGACGCTTCTTTTGGGCCCTCCACAGGAATGCTAGTTTCGGACTTGACAGACTTTATATCCCTGCTGCAGTCTTGGTGTGGATTGTTACCGGTTTCGATTTTCGTCTCGTTGACATCATTTATTTCGTTTCCAACCATGTTTCAGTAGCTCTTGAATTTTGTATAATCTCATAAACGTTTGATATTTGTGAGAAAACTACTTAAATAAGTATGCATACTACATTATAAAACAACGTATTAGGTATGTTGATTATTGCCTGCTTAACTATTACTTATAATCTTCAATTAATTGTAGTTTTACTTGTAATGAACCAAAACATAATAAGTATTAATTTATGAAGACATTAGACAACTATAAGGTTTACTGAGCACGTAAAAAGTTCACCAACCAACCTCACAGGTGGGTAAACAAGTGACGAGACTCACACACACGAACACGTCATGTGTGTTACTGAATGTGCTACTCAAACTTGTGCTATTTATATAATTTTGCTAAATGCTGTAAAGCCCGGTAGGGTGACCATGTTAACATTTGCTATTGGAGATAATTGTCGTAAACAAAAAGAACCACTAGATGTGTACAAATTATCTTCAATTCTGTAGCTATGTACGATCAGTTTATAAAATTTAAATTCAATTGGAAATAAGACTATAGGTATTAATCCCACTTAAGTATCTACCTATGTCAATCTAGATTCATCCAAGTATAGTGTGTCACGACTCACGTGTGCTATGCTATTATCATTTTCATCCAATTGTAGGTACGAAAAACGAGTCAGAGATATTAGCAGCTGTTAATAATGATGATTTAGATCAGAGGTTCCCAAACTCCTTTGTTTCGTAGCTACTAATCCACGAAACTTGCTATTATTTTAAGTAACAGTCGTTGTGCTTTTTAACAAATTAATTATCAGCCTATGCCAGGGATGGCGAACCAATGGCACGCGTGACGCGACATTAAATTTTGAGCACGTCAATGATCACAAAATTATTTTATAATGGCACGTCTATGACATCCCTATAGTTTTGAGTTCTAGCACGTAATTCCCGCGTTGTTAGCAAGGCTAATAGGCAGAGTTCTACAGATTTTAGAAGTAGTTTCTGAACTTCTTATAACATTGGCAGCCTATATATTCATAGGAGAAGTCAAGTCGGGTCACCAAATAATTTTTTTTTTTTCACGCAAGCGTAGACCTCTGTCGGGCTCCCGTGGACCCCTGGGGGTCCACATGGACCACTTTGGGAATCAATAATTTAGATGATGACTACTAAAAGACTTTAGTCGTAAATTAGGTCCTTGGAGCACATGCCTTTCACTAAGTAGTCGAGCATGAGATTTGAAAATTGCTCTTACTAAATTACACAGCAGCTTCAGTACAGATAACTGACAATAGTTTAACTTACAAGTAGGTATTATGTAGACTGATGATAGCATTGACGCCAGTTAAGTTTACTCAACCTTTCTATACATACATACATACATATAAATAAAATTGAAGTGTCTGTTTGTAATATTAAAAGAACCGTGTTTTACTACATCCATATGAATCTATACAGGGTGTAACAAAAACAAGTGATAATACTTTAGGGAGTGTACGTGTTCCTTGTAGAGAGTTCGCTGTGAAAGTAGCAGCGCTGAAAGACCAAAATTTTTTTTTACTTTTGTATGGGGAAACTCGTGACGCTCGGGCCCTTGCCCATACAAAAGTGAAAAAAAATGTTCGTCTTTCAGAGCTGCTACTTTCACAGTGAACTCTCTACAAGGAACATGTACACACCCTAAAGTATTATCACTAGTTTTTGTTACACACTGTATACGATACATACTTACACCAAAACAATTTTTTTTTTTTAATTTGTCGTATGTCTATCTGTTTGTTCCGGCTAATCTCTGAAAAGGCTGGAGCTATTTTGCCGGGACTTTTTTTGGTACATAGCTTGTAGTAAGGTGTAACTTAGGCTACTTTTTAACCGACTTCCAAAAAGGAGGAGGTTATTTTCATATTTGTTAGCGGACTATCCATCTTTGTTATTATACTATGTTGACGCGGATGAAGTTGCGGGCAACAGCTAGTCTCTAATAAAATAACACGAGGACGTGTTTATTCAAGCTCGTAAGAACTGTGTAAATAATATTGTTTAATTAGGTTTATTCGCTAACAATAAGCTGTAAACTTAAATATACCTACGCACAGTATAATAACGTCTACTGAAATAAAACTACCTAACTACTATACCAAACTCACTGCCATAAAGTTAATATACCTAGCGGAATAGAGAAACAAAGGCCTGAGCAAGAGAGATGTCACTATCAGTAACACTGCGTGGTAAAAAGAGACGTGTGATACATGACAGCAGCACTCTTTTTTTGACGTCCAGTCGGCGCGTGCCGCACGTTAACAATTTAATCTCATAGAATTCATGTTCAATTATGCTTGTGTAAGTGTATACGTACCACTGACCTCTATAATACACTGGACAGGCGATCGCTATCAATAAAATATTCCTATTTGAAAGTCGCCATATTGGCGCTGATTGCTACGTGAAAGCAGCAGTGAGGGTACTTGGAACTACTATTTTGCAAATGGCGGTTGTCATTTTCTATATAAATTAGTTCACAGTACGCTCACCGCGGCGCTTCAAATTAGGGTTGCTGAGGATTCCTCTTCCGCTTCCTCATAATGAGGAAGTTCCGCAATATTTTGGGTTCCTCAACCGTTACCGCATCCTCTTAAATAAAATTAAAAAAATCCTCTTCCGCTATCGCTTCCTCAAAATTTAAGAGGAATTTATGAGGAATTTCACTGCGCATGCGCGTCGCGTATCCAATCATGGAAACGCACACGCCAGAGCCAGATAATTGTATCATTCACTCATCTTTTTTTTTGTGTGCGTTGTTGTGTATGTTTAGCCTGGGAAAATTAAGGAATTCAGACCGACTAATTCGTGTAGTTTTGAAAGTTGGTACAGTCGTTCCTAATGGTGTCCAGATGAATATACTAAGTCTCCAAGGGTGGGTCAAGAGCCGGCGGTGGGGGAAGGCTCTTCCTGAAAATAATAAAAAATAAATAAAATTAGAGACTCTATTTTGAAGGAGGAATGGGACTACGTTTCGCCGATTCACTATATCTGTATCTAGGTACAGTTAATCGAGGTAACGTATTCCCGTGATTCCTCCTTCAAAGTTGCTCCTATCTAAATTTATTCTTTTTAAATATCTTCAGGAAGAATGAGTCTATACCACTACGTTTTCATTTTATCGTAAACATCTTTTAAATTTATTTTATGGTCGGTCGATTGACGGGGTACGGGGCATTCATATTTTTGCAATTTTTAAGGGTCATATTATTTTTATTTATTAGTAAATTTAGAAAAAATCTAACGTAGCTTTAACAGATCATAGTATTGTATAAAAATCATTCGTCTAAACGCATTGTCCAGGGGGTAAATTGGGGAATACGTTTGAATGGAAAAACAGTGCGAGCGTACCCTTTTAATACTCTGTATTTCCTAAAGTAATGATCGTACAGTAAAAATGTTTGAACGTAAGCTGTAGTAAATTTAATGTAGATAATTAATGTAGAAGTCACTAAAGAGATATTTTAAATAATTTTCGAGTCACAAGCAAAAACTTTGAAAAGGAGACCTTTCCCCCCTCCCCTTACCGCCGGCTCTTGTCCCACCCTCGGGGACTTTTAGTATATTTATCTGGACACCTTTAGGAACAACTGTACCAACTTTCAAAACTACACGAATTATTCAGTCTGATCGACGATTTTGAAACTTCTTTCTTAGACTAGTTACTGAACTCCTCCTTAATTGCTGGACCGATTTTGATGATTCTTTATTGTGTGTGTTTTGAGAATGGTTTAGATTCATAGTTTGGTCCACTGGAAAGTGCCCTTTTAATGAATTTTTGAGTAATGTACCTATGTACCTAGTTATGTACAGACAGGACAAAGACTTTTGGGTTAGGTCCGCTAGTATTTATAATTTCCTTTCATCCTCTTCCTCATCCGCTTCCTCATCCGCATCCTCTTCCTCAAAAAATATCCTCTTCCTCATCCGCATCCTCTAAATTTGCGCGTGAAAATTCCTCTTCCTCCTCCTCTTCCTCATAATCACTTCCTCAACAACCCTACTTCAAATCGGCATAAGAAATAGCTGTCATTTTGTACGGCATATGGGCTATGGCCTGTCCAGTGTATTATAGAGGTCAGTGATACGTACACACATTTTTCACACAGATGAAAACCAATTTTGGTTTCGTTTGACAGCTCGAGATTGTTGCTCTATTCCGCTAGGTATATTAACTTTATGCTCACTGCTTAAGAATAAAATTAAAGAACATAAACTATGTACATATTGCCATGTATTCCATAGTACTAGGGTTGCCATCCGTCCGGATTTGTCCTAGTTTGAAGGGCGTACGGCCGAGTTTTATGTAAGTGTCCGGTGGAAATCCGGACACTTTTGCTAAGAGAAATCCAACTTTTTAACCAGGCAGTAATTAACGAAAGATAAAAACTCGCTAAGCATACACATTACACACGGCTAGCACGGGCTTGAGTTACCTAGTCAGATTTTCACAAATTCTTGTTGGAAAAGTAAAAATTGGCAAGACGTTATCGTAAATACTGTTTAAGAGGTGTCCGGGGAAATAACCACATTTCACATTTTGTCGTGCCTGACCGGCGAAGGGACTTTGGGTGATGGCAACCCTACATAGTACTAGTGCAATACGAAGGTAGTTTATGTTCTTAATTTAAATTTCGACTGTATCCGTATCCTGTCTGCTCACCCTGTCCCGACTCCCGGATGCCCGGGGCAGATGCCGAAAACGATATTATCTTTTTTCGTTCCGATATTTTTTATTTTATTTCAATACTTGACAGTGGACACTGGCCGAATGTCGCAAAAAGCGATTATTTGCCGTAAATAAAAGAAGAAAAGGAGTTTTGCGCAGAATGTGAAAGAGTGATGTTGTGTTTTTAATTTTTATATTATTTCCTAAAATTGTGTTATCTGGGTTTTTAATGTGTAATATTGGTAGGATATTAACCATTAGATATTCGTTATCGTGCAAAAGTGTGGGAAAGTGATGTAAGTAATAACCAGAAATGTGCTCTTTTGTGTTCCCTCCAAAACTCCATCGAAAGTTTCAGTAAAGCGTCTACCACTTTACTGAATCGACCGACTTGACTTCTTGACTGTATTGACTTTATACTTAGACTTTGACTAGACTTTAGACCTGACTGACCTGACGGTAATATAGAAAAAATTGTAATAAAGAATATTGTTTTCCCGCCATAATAATAAACTCGACACTGGCTATGGTTATAGCCGAAGTGCCAACTGCCATTATAAGAAAAAAATAGAAGAAGAAGAAGAAATTAAATATTAAATTTGTATTTTGCATAGATCACAGAGTACTTTAATACCTAGAGACACAGAATATATATTAATAAACACACCGGCAAAATTAGAGGAACATAACAAAATTTTCAATTTTTTTTAAATTGTTCACTGATTTTTATATATTTATTTATTTATTTACTAATTAATTATTAAAAAGAAATTTTATATAAATTTAGGGCATAAAAACGTTAAAAATAGAAAAAAATCAGCAAAAATAAAAAAATTAAGAAAATCTTTGAAATTTCAGTAGTAAGTTTTTAAGATAAATTCTCCATTTTTATTAAAGAAATGCCATGTTAAAAGCGTGTAATGCCTTCTATGGATCTCAAGAGGGCCTGGATACGCCATTCCATGCTTGCATTTTAATTGTCAATCATTTCCTGTGGGATATTCTCCTACTCCTCCACTAGCGTTAACTCGAGCTCCTGGACACATTTTGGAGCTGGAGTTTTAACTCGTACCGTTCACCCATTGATGTGCCACACGTTTTCAATCGGATCCATATCCGTAGACCACGCTGGCCTCTCCACCTGGGCTACGCCAGCATCGTTTAGGTAATAATGCCCGATTTTCTTACTCTATGGACGCACATAAAATTGAAATTACTACCTAAAACTGTGTAAAAGGCACACCATGCAGTTCCAGGATGCCGGTGCTATAGCCCTGTACTGTCAAAGTACCATCATCTATAATCATCAGCTCCATGCGGGCTCCAAATCATATGCAACTCCAAACCATTACGAAGCCTGCATCATAGGCCACTGTTTCCGGTAAGTTTGATGGCCTGTAGCTTTCCTTATGATTTATCCACATTCTTTATCGCCTGTCAATACAATGTACACAGAATTTGCTCCCATCACTGTACAGCACAAGATTTCACTCGCTTGTCTAATTTTGATGTTCACGCGCAAATCTTAGCCTGGCTCTTCGGTGTCCTGTCTCAAGTTTTGGTGCCCTTGCTGGCACTTTTGAGTTTAATTTAACTTCTCTGAATCTTCTTCTTACTGTACAATCACTTACACGTTCATCTTGGACCTGTTCCGACAGGTTTCGTGTCTGCATAGCAGTTTGAGGTCGATTTCTTAAGTTTTGTTTCCTTACAAAATGGTCATCCTGAACCATTGTCGGGTGATATATCTGCCTTATTCTCGTCTCCGAACGTAAGATACAGTCTCTCTGAAGCGTTGAAAGTTACGATGAACCACGGAAGCCGACACACGTAAGGCCTGACTGACCGAACGGTAGGTGTGACCTTTCTCTATCGTGGTTACAACTCTAGTTGTCGCAGATGCTGGGAAATCACTAGTTTTGTATCTAAGCAATGTGTTCTTCCAAAAACCAAACAATCAAATGAGCTGAGCACACCTTGCACCCCGCTAAAACGCCATTCTTATCAGGAACACTTACAACGTCAATAATCGAAAAACACTTATTAGGGCATAATTGCTATAAAAACCTGTCAACTTGCCAGTTTTGTTCAATATTTTATTTCTTGAATGAGCTTAGAAGCTATAAAAAAGGCTTTCAGACAGCCCGACCCACTTGAGTTCAAGTTTTGGCCCTTTTTACCTATGTTCCGCTAATTTTGCCAGTGTGTGTATATTCTGTGTCTCTAGGTATGGGCGCCAATATACCAACTGCTTTCTCTGGATCGTATCCAACGAAGGGCCGCTCGAATTGTTGACTGCCATAGTGTTTCAAACAGCTTGGAGTTTGGACCCCTTGGAATTACGCCAAGATGTAGCTTCACTCTGCATCGGAATCATACCTCCTACAACTTTTCGCCATCGCCCCACGCGAAAAATATACTATCCTCATCACCTTGATGAGTGGCAGTCTTCCACCGTGCGTTTTTCGCCTAACTTTCTGCCGCGCACTGTAAAACTCTGGAACGAACTGTCACCAGCAGTATCTACGGACCTATACACCTGCAAACCTTCAAGAAAGAGCGTATTCCCTCTTAAAGCCCGAAATCGCACTTGTAGCTCTTCTGATTTTGCGAGTGTCCATGGGTGACGATAGTTGCTTTCCATCAGGTGACGCGTTTGCTCGTGCCCCCTTCTTAAAAAATATTGTTCTAAAGAAGGCAATGGAATGTTGTTTACGAGGATTGCGACACTGCAAAATCAAAAGTGTCAAATTAGCATGCATTGAACTTAGCCCGGGCGCGCACTAGCGGCCACACCACACTTTCCATGGCCACCGCAACCTGGCCGCTGGTGCGCGCCTGGGCTTAGAGATCAGTGATTGAACTCAAATGAATTCTACGAATAATAAAAATCGGCCAAGTGCAAGTTGGACTCGCCTACAAAAGGTTTATAGATACCACAATAGAGCAAAACCAAACCAGGGCCATTTTTTTTATAAAAATGCTCCTTGTTGTTAGTTCTTTTTCTTTATACAAGTTGATAGCCTTAGTTTAAAATGAAAAAAAAAAAGGTTTTTTTTTATCTGGCAACATTTTCTTTTAGTTTGACACATGACATTTTCTGTCAAAACTCAAATGTCAAGTTGTGACGCCCAAACCAAGCTGCACTTGTTTTATTTATAAATTTATCTAAAATATTAAATTAAACATTGAATTTGTATGTGAAAATGGCTGAAAAACCGCCTGAAGAAGGGTATATATCTGTAGTCGACGAGGAGCCAGAGTTTTTCGAACTTCTCAAATGGGATTCCGCGCAAACACAAAAAGAAGATACGACCCGCAGTTTGGAAAAGGCAAAAAGTCCTGAGAAAAGGCTGCCAAAACCCAAGGAGGACTTGGATCCGTTCGATTTGACAGATTCAATGTTTATGCAAACTTACCGACTTTCAAAAGATCTGGCGCGAAACCTTGTCGAGGAATTGACACCGGTAATGCCGGATTCTACGAAGCTTATCGACGGTACTATCGAAAGCAAGGTAAAAATTTGATTCACATAATATAATTTTTAAAATGGGTACCTTGTAAGTTATTACAGGTAATCATTGTGAAAACTAAAGCCAGGTGCAAAATTTTATTTTCTCCTATTACTTCTATAAAAATTATGTTCAGGTAATGGCAGCATTATCATTTTACGCCACCGGAAAGTATCTGAAGCCACTGGGCAAAAAGGCTGACCCTAGCATAACACAATACTTTGTTTCCACATCGGTAGCAAAAGTCACGGAGGCTCTGAATGATGTCAGTATTGTGAAGAAGTACATACACTTCCCACACTTGAAGAATGAAAGGGACATTATTAAAACTAGGTATGTAATACTGTGTGAAATGTTTACTCTGTTTCAATTCATTTTCATTTAAATGTTAACAACTATTGGCAGCTATATTGCTATTCATTATTATTAAATTTATGGTGAAACAAATACATGGCACATTAATTGGTTGTTTATTTTTTACATTCAGACTAAAATTAATTCAATTAATTCAATTCAAAGATAACAAGCAGATTAATTGTATTGTAACTCATTTTGAACACAATTGCAATAAATTATCTTGGTGATGCATTTCATAATTCCGTAATTTCTCCTCGATTATTTGTTTAAATTTTGATTCGCTCATATGTGCTCACATAATTTCTGTCACTTTAATAATACTTGTAACATATATTTACGAAAAATATCTTAATACAACCACAAAACACCGGTTAGTTGACGCCATACTGTAAACAAAACACACCTAGCGCGGCGGTGGTGAGCTCTGAACTAATTCAATCAAATGGCGGCTTTTGAATCTGCTGTAGTGTTGAATGTTTTGAGCGACTTAAATATTCAATTAAAAAGCTAGCTGTTTGATTGAATGGCTATTTAAAGCAGTTGGCTGCGACATATAGTATAGTCTATAAATATGGCTATATACATATAAAGAGAACACCATTAACCCATCGATCGTGGAATAACGAGACACAATAGCTTAACTATTGCTAGCGCGGCCAGATGCGGCCGCTTAGGGCTTCACGAATTAAGCATAAAAACAAGTGTTTGTTGGTTAATTTTAGGTTCTACATGAAGTATGGTGTACCCAACGTAGTGGGGTGTATAGACTGTATGCATGTGCCCATCGCCAAGCCTGACCAGGACCAGAAAAATCATTTCAACAAATCTTACCACTCCAAGAAAGTGCAGATTGTGAGTATGACAAATTCAGTACATAAGTACCCTCCAATCTAATTCAGCCGTGCTGTCATTGTCTGTTATGGCTCTCCAATTTAAAAGCAATGACAGCACCATGTATTAAATAAATTAAATAGGTAACATGCAAATATTTATGAAAATTTTGCTATTAAAATGTAAAAAAAATATAAAAGGGCCACTTCAAGGTTAATATTTTATTAATATTGTTTTTTTTACAAAAATTATTAATTAAAAGTAATTTGAAACAGAATTGATTTCAAAACACCAATCAGCATTCAGTGACGTCACACGTGCTATTCCCGCATTCCATTTAGCGTTAAAAATGATCAAAATGATACCATTTTGAGCAATGATATTCTATGTTACTAATTTTAGAAACTCATTGATTTTGAGTGTTTTTTACTTGACATGACAACTTTTTGAGAGGTACAGGTCAGTTAACAAAAGCTGGCACTATCAACACATTTACACATTGCGCTTGTGTAGTGTCTGTGAATAAACGCGCGGCGTGACGTCGTACAGCATAACGCATCATGAAAAGTCTTCCCGTCTCTCTCTCGCGCGCGGTCTATCTTTTCTTTTGCTACTGTTTATAAATACAGCGTGATGTTACAAGTCAGTCACGACTCACGTGTGACCGGCGCGCGGCCAGTCTTCGGGACTCTAATCTACCTACAAAATAATTTATTTTTAAACATACTGTATAGTGAAATTGCATAAGTGTGAGTACTGTGAACGTGCCAGCTTTAGTTAACTGACCTATATGATCAGGTGGGGCCATTGTCAGTATAATTTACAGTAGTGACATTTTAAGAGCTTCCGAGACGATCAAACGGTTTGATTCAAACCTTACGTGTTTGTGATGCAACCATTTGATGCCGGTTTGAATGGTTTGTCAAACGACACTGCGCAGTTTCATTCAATACGCGCTGTCGCCTGTCGACTACACGTCTTGTGATGCAGAAGATGCTTTAGAGTCTAGACTCTAGATTCTAGAACGGGGATCGCGATTTCCTTATCTTATGTTTATAACGTTAATGTCCTGCGTCAGAAGAGAAAAAGAAAAAGAAAACGACTTTGGTCCAAATTATCATAGATACGGCCTATCGACTAAGATAATATCGTTTTACCCACGAACATCTATGCAGAAAGTGCTAGAAACTACAGCTTCTTCTTTTTCTTTTTCATAATTCAGCACTAAACTAAGCGGATTTGATCAAACGCGTCGGAACACGATCAAACGCCGTGTCAAACACAACGAAAATATGAAATTTCATCAAACAAGCTTCAAACACGTAAATGTTTGACAAACCGGTCAAACTAGCTTTGTAAACGATCAAATCGGTTTGAGTCAAACCAAAATTTACGTGTTTGAGTCAAACCGTTTGATCGTCTTCGGGCCCTATACAGACTATAGATCCGTTTTCATAATCACATTAGGCTCTAGTTGTAATGTGAATTCTCTTCATTTATATTTATATTGTAATTATGTTTATTTACTCTGTGTACTTATATTTAAAGGCTAAGAAACAATATTTTGCTTTAATTTTGCTTGTTGTGGGTTTTTTCTGTTTCATTATTATATCTTGTATTTGCATGGTCGCATGAAGTCATCACTCATAACTAAACGTAAACTGATTGCCCATGCACTGGGCACGGCAGTTTACGTTTAGTTATAACTGTTCACATCTTTCGCCTTAACTCTGACGCTGGCAACTCCTAAATGGGGAGGCTTACGCCAAAAGAAGAAGAAGAAGTAGATCCGTTATGGTGCCAACATTTAAATTGACAATTATTTTAAACCGCATTTTTTGCAGTAAATTCCAGTGTTTTAATTTTTTTAATATACTTGTGGTCTATTCTACATGGAGTACTTTAAAATAAAAATAAAAATATCGCATTTTCCCTATTCTATTTCAGAGTAATTTACAGTTCATACTAATATTATAAATGCGACAGGGTGTCAGTGTCACCTGTTCACGCCTAAACCGCTAAAGTGATTTTGCTGGGTAGAAGATATTATGTAGTTTGAGTCCCAGGAAATGACACAGGATACTTTTTACCGCGGGAAAATGTACGGTTCCCCCGCACGAAACGAATTTCGGCGCAACGGAGTTAGAGCTAGTCGGCGCGTTGTGCCTGCTTAGAGTTTAGACATAATATAGTCTAGGATCCAAAACAATAATGTCAAAACCTCTTTTTACAGATCTGTGATAGTGACTCAAACATAATAAGTGTGAACGCGAATCCCGGCGGCTCACACTCCCACGACGCCATCCTCAACACTCACGCCGTCAAGATTGATCTGGAGAGCCTTAACAATGCTCGAGACCTGTGCTGGCTCATTGGTAAGAAGAATTACTAAATATTTCTTTACTCTGTTTCTATTGAAAGTCATTTCAATCTAAAGCTGTCTACCCACCAAAGCCCGGCGGCACGAACCCGACGGCTTCTGAATGTGCAATTCGCAACGGGCGTAGGCCGCCGCCGCTGGTTTGTTGCCCCGGCCTTGTCCGGCGCCGGCGGGCCCGGCGGCTTTAGAATTAGAATTTATTTAGAAAAGACACTTAAAAATAACATATACAATAATTTGATGTTCTAGTACTTAAACTAGGCCTAGCCTGTTTCTTAAGTACTAGTTACTTCCAGTGTAACAAACTACTAATATGTATAATATGTATTAATAATAACTATCGCTACCACTATTTAACTTTGGTGTGTAGACAGCTTAAGTGTTGAGAAATATTGAAAATTGACAAAATTAATGTGTGATATTTTGACACAATGAACTGGACTGGTTCAAATATGCTAAGCACTACAAAAGTATATAAAATATTATATAATATTTTATATTTTTCTCGTGTTAACCTTACCTAACTTATTTAATTCTGTTTGTTTCAGGGGGTCCACATTACTCTCAGAAGCCATACATAATGACTCCAGTTCCAAAAATAACGAAAAAATCTCCAATGTCGCCAGAAAAGTATTACACCACCATGGTGTCGCAGGCGCACGACGTGGTGTTGAACACGATCAAACAGCTGAAGTCGCGGTGGAAATGTCTGCAGGCCACCTGCAATAAGCAGTTTGACCCGTCGACCGTCGCTCAGATGAGTGTAGCCTGCTGCATCCTTCACAACATATGCAACAAGAACGGCATTCCCGAAGTCCCAATGACTCCCACCGAGGAGAGGCTCGAAGCTATGAAGCAGAAGGTGGCGAACGCGCCGATATCCAAGAAGCAGGTCGAAGATCCGAGCGGTGTCCGATCGAGGGCGCAGCTGATCGACCGACTATGGAACGAGCGGAGGGTCGCTCCAGAGAACACCCAGAAGAAGAGAGCTAGGAAGGATAAGGTGGTGGAGCCTACTCCCGTCGTCAACCACCAGCACATGCATCAGATGCAGCCGCAGCACCTGCACGAGGACCCCAAGAGGCCCCGGATACTCATGAACACTCCGTACACCCTCGGCATGAGCATGCCCGGGTGGGGACACTACCCGCAGCACTAGCAGTATTAGGTTTAGTATTAAGGAGTATGCTTAGTATACAAAACATTGTGTGAGGGTCTCACACGAAGAATGCTATTCAATTTAACTATAACACTTATTTGGTACACAAGAAGGTTTAATCTCAACAGGCTTTTTGGGTAATAAATGAGGTTCAATTTTGAATCGCCATTAAAATGCAGCGCCGCATCGCGTGGACTCGGTCTGGTCTTCAGATCTGAGTATTGATTCTGTTGTCGCATCTGAGTATTGATTCTGTTGTCGCATCTGAGTATGAAGTATGTTGTCGCATCTCGCTCTTGCACAATTCAAGTGCGTTAGGGCCAGGCCACAACACTGCGTTGCGGCGTCGTATCGCAAAAACAACATCGCACATAAATGCGATGCGTTGTTACAACGCAGTGTTGTGGCCTGGCTCTTACGCCACCAAAAAGTCAGTTTGCGTGAAAGTGAGATGGAAGATTTACGCATTGCTGTTCGATATTTGAAACAGTAGATCTGGAGCAGCTTGTTGGCTGCTCGTGGCGTCGGTATATAAAACAATCTAAGATATGTGAATATATCAAAATATGTGGATCGAATTTCTGACTGTAAAGAATCTCAATCGAATTTTGTGTATAAACATTCGATATACTTTTTTGTGTAAGCGTAAGACAGGAATAAAATGTAAATAATAATATTATTAAACAGTTTATTGTAATTTAAAATAATAAATATACATTTTTATGTGACATAGAACTTTATTTAGTTACAAATTACTTATAAATCTTTTCGATAGTCTTATGAGTGAATGTCTAAATAGTATATGAATAATCTTATCCTAAATATCTAGCAACGTGACAACAGAAATATAGTCAAACCATATGATGAATAATTGAACGTCCAATATAATATATTTAGCTTCAAATGCTGTTAGGATGCCACCTTTTGGAATAATATTTTATTTACAGTACTCCTAAATTAATCGATTCAATGCGGCGCACCTTTTTGAAGACTTTCAGTCGTGGCGGCATACAATTTTCCCGTGACACGTGAGCCGTGTCATACGCCATAGGAGTAGATGACACGGCTACCGTGTCATCCGCCACGTACAAAAAGCTTTATGTTTTTTTTTGGTTTTTACGCTTGTATTAACTTAATTTAATTAATTGAACCCAAACTATTGTTGTTGACAGAAGGCTACGTTGTTTTAAGTTGATTTCGAGTAGTTTTACTAAGTGTAAACCTGAAAATGGCAGGTAAGCGATTTTTTTATTCAGATATTGCAAACCTTTTGTAGGTTTCAAAGTTAGAAAAATGAGTACATACCTATATTAAATAGATCTGGGTTTCCAAAGTAAATTATACGTTCGTAGATAAGTTCGTAGTTAATATTTTTTATCCGACTTCCAAAAAGAGGAGGTTATACGTTTGGCTGTGGATATTTTTTTATGTGTGTTCAACGATTACTCCGCTGTTTGTGAACGGATTTTCAAAATTTTTCTTTTGTTGTATAGGGTATTTGTTCCATTGATCCGGTTCCGAGTTGGTACCATGTTCACAAAAGTGGTGATCTGATGATGGGAACCATGAAGACTCCCAATATTACTTCTTTATTTTCTTAAAAGTTTACTATTAAAAAGCCCGGCCGCACATTATCCGAATTTATTATCAGAAAAAGTCGGACGCTCATACATTTTGACGTTAGAATTTTGGTAGTGTGCGGGGTCCACAACAAAATGTATGAACAGAGTACGTTCCGGCGGGGGTCTGAATTTTAGTGATCAGAAATTTTGGATAATGTACGGTGGGCTAACAAAGGAGACAGCACCTACTTTTTTCAATTCACAGAACATTCAGAGAGGAAGCCTATAAGCTTGTTTTACGTAGAAAATTTAGATGGTTTTGTTCGGAGCAGAACCTTCTAAAGTGTAATTTGAGGGAGATACAATCGCTTTTTCAAATGACACGGCTCCCGTGTCATACGCCACACGTTAAAAACGCGCGTTTGATACGTGGGAGAGCCATGCTTCGGCACGAATGGGCCGGCTCGACCGGAAAAATACCACGTTCTCACAGAAAACCGGCGTGAAACAGCGCTTGCGCTGTGTTTCGCCGAGTGAGTGAGTTTACCGGAGGCCCAATCCCCTACCCTATTCCCTTCCCTACCCTCCCTTATTCCCTTCCCTTCCCATCCCTACCCTCCCCTATTACCCTATTCCCTCTTAAAAGGCCGGCAACGCACCTGCAGCTCTTCTGAAGCTGCGAGTGTCCATGGGCGACGGAAGTTGCTTTCCATCAGGTGACCCGTTTGCCCCCTTATTTCATAAAAAAAAAAGTATGACATGGCTCCCGTGGTAAAAAGAGACGTGTTTTACATGACAGCAGAACCAATTTTTTTCAATCGTGTGACGTCCAGTCGGCACTTATCGTTACACACAGACGTAAATCAATTTTAGTTTCGTTTGACAGCTTGAGATTGTTGCTCTATTCCGCTAGGTATATTAACTTTATGCTTCCGACGCTCGGAAAAAACGATCGTTGCCGAACAATGACAAAAAATTTATATGCGCATTATCCACTGACCTCCATTAAACAAGTACGCTGGACTTATGAAATGACAGCTATTTTTTGTGCCTATTTGAAGCGGAATCAGAAGAATTCAAATCAATCGGGGAAGAGAACTAAATCGAACGTAAAAATTACGTTTGAAAGCGCCAATATGGCGCTGATAGCAGTAGTGAGGGTACTTAGAACCAATATATTAGTGGTGACAACTGTGGTTACGTCAAATTTAGTTATCTTCCCCTGCATTGGGGGCGCTGATTCCGCTTCAAATAGGCACAAAAAGTAGTTGGGTATCATAAGTCCAGCGCACTTGTATAATGCTAAGTACTCACATACGGTTTGCTTGATTGAGCAATAACGTCAGGCAAAACCCGCGGCTCGGACTTTCGTCAAACATTCAGCATTGCTCGATAGTTTTACTCTGAATCGATACATTCAATTCCATCAAGCTGGTAATAATTATTACTCGATTTGGAGTAAAACTATCGAGCAAAACCGTATGTGAGTACTTAGCATAATGAAGGTCAGTGGCATTATCACTTTGGGAGCATGTATATTTTTTTGGAACAATATGACATTATGACGTAAGTGACCAATAAGCAACGTAGTCTAGAGTCGTGAGTGACGAATACAATCACTGTAGCGCCAGGGCTCGCGCACTTGGCAGATAGAAATGTCTCCATCACCTGCCATTTGCATTTTGATTATACACTCCAGCACAAAGTAGATTTCAATTTGCCACAATGTGTTGTGGATTTTTTTTTCTGTACAATAAAGTATGTGTAATTTTTTTAACACGCTTATATTCGCTTAGGTTGTATCATGTATGTATGTAACGGAATCTTTGAGCAAGATTTTTATCTATCTCTAGTACTCATTTAACTCGAAACTTTTAATACGTATAATTAAGACCCAATGACAATGCAATAATTTGTTAAAATTTTGGAAAAATATAAAAAGCGTATTTTTAAACTATTACTTATTGCGTATGTATGCAAGTGTATATATTTTAACTAGCTGTTGCCCGCGACTTCGTCCGCGTGGACTTCAGTTTATACTTTCGCATTTATAATATTACTATGGATAAGCAAATCGCGGGCGACGAAAACATTTCTGTCAAACGTTTTCGCATCGTAAAATCATTTTCAAGCCTGGAGGTAACCCTGAACGTGGTACTACTGCAGCGCCTGCGCCAGTTCGTTGGCGAGCAGCGCGGCGACGGCGGGGTTGGAGCAGTTGGCGCGCAGCGTGCGGCCCCCGCCCACCGCCCCCCGCACAGACACCAGCACCAGCTCCCCTGACGACAGCAGCCGGCCCGCGAACCTGGGGGATAAACATATACTGTATACCCTCGGATAATGAGTACTGCAGCAGAGTCATGAAATTTATTAAAAATACTAGATGGAGCTCGCAACTCGCTTGGCGTAACGGCCAACATTCGTTTATCGCGCGGGAATCGTACATTTTTCCGGGATAAAGTATCCTATGTCCTTTCCCAGGACTCAAGGTATGTCCATTAATATTAGTACGGATGGTTCCACGAAATGTGATCGAAAATCACACTAAAGGTGAGACCACACTGGGCGTAACTTCTCTGCAGCAGAGCGACACGGCCTACTTCCTTGTATGAAATTACAAGAGCTAAGCCGTAAGCCGCACACAAAACGTTAGTTGAATGTATGAGAATTAGAATTCTATACTGCATTCTATTTCGTCGTTGCAAACTTATTTGAAATTATAACGTAACGCTATCTTTATTATTATTATATCTTTGAAACGTTGGAAAAGCCACACGTTGAAAATTACATCAAAAATGCGTAAGCGCAGAGTGAATGCTTTTATTTATATGGAGGGGAGGACTTTTCGCTGTTAAATATTTGTGTCCTATTCCACAACATTTTTCGTTTAATTTTGAATGCAGTCTTGTTCTAAATCATCTTAAGAACATAACTGCATTCATAACTCAATATGTATTTCTGTGGGTTAGTACACGAATGCTTAACAGGGTGTACAGTTCTCCCAAATTAATAATGCGCATGGAAATCTTCGCTAATTGTCGTAATCACGAAAACACCCGAATCTATGAAACGTAAAAGAGTCCCAAACAATGCACTTGCATTTTGCACCTTTTTTAAAGGAAATAGAACCGGTGGTTGTCCGCTGTCGCCGGTCCGTCAATAAAGGTTTGAACAAATGTGTGTTTTGTATTGACGCTCCCGCTTCACAGTCGCGTGGTCGCGTAGGTTTGGCCTAAGCCTAAGTGCTATAGCTCACCGGGAAGCCATCGCGGCGTTACCATGGTAACATCCGAGCATCTTAAAGTTAAGTTTAAAACAGCGCTTGCAGCGACGTCTTCTGACGCTCGGGAAATAAGACCGTTGCCGAAAAATTACGAAAATTTCTATGCGCATTATCACTTTGGGAGCGCATTACTATGAAAGGGTTAATGTACCTGAGCGTGTCGGGATCGTCGGGGTCTACGGGCAGCGGCGCGAGGTTTGCGGCGTCCAGCACGCGCGCCTGCGCCGTCGCTGCGTCCCCACCCGGTATTGACTTCTCGCACTGAAATATTATGTATAACATATTACGATGTGTGCGCAATAGCAGAAAACCTAGCTCTAAACCACGAAATCACAAAGGCGTTGAATTTATTTATAGTAGTCCCCTAGTAGCCAAGAGTGCCATTCGTGTAGTTACTGGAGCGTCATGGAGACCTAGTAGGTTTTTTACACAGGTTTTTTTTAGGTTGAGTGCAACATAAAATATCTGAAAATACAGCTATATCGTGAAACATGACAGCTATATCGTGACACATGACAGCGTCATATCGTGACATATTATGACAGCAGTTTGGCATGATAGACCCTAAGGCTACACAAATGGTAGCAAATAGAATATATATATAATAATAATATATATAATATATATATATATATATATATATATACAAGAATTGCTCGTTTAAAGATATAAGATAGAATAAAGTGGCCGGTTTTAAAAAGTCATAAAGTGGCTAAGCATCGAATTATCTCGTTAATTCAATGAGGGGTGTTTGATATTAACGCTTATATATATAACGCTTAGACTCGAAGACCACCTAGTCGAACTGGAGGTAGAATTGGAAATCCGTTGGCACGTATTAGGGTTGTGCCAGGTCCGAAGACAAGGGGAAGACACCATGACACTTCCATCGGGTCACTTTTTCTACTTCCGACAGGGAGATCATACATCCCGGGGCGGCGTGGGATTCCTCGTCAACAAATCTCTCGTCGACAATGTTGTTGAGATCTCGAGTGTGTCGGGGAGGGTAGCGTACCTTGTTTTGAAACTCACCGATAGGTATTCTCTCAAGATAGTACAAGTGTACGCACCAACCTCGACACATTCCGATGACGAAGTGGAGACCATGTACGAAGACATCTCCAAGGTCTTAAATACCACCCCTAAGACCCACTTCAATGTTGTCATGGGAGATTTTAACTCCAAAGTAGGAGTACGAGCTAGCGGCGAATCTTGCTTGGGACAGCACGGTGTTGGGATTCGAAACCGCTATGTGCGTGATATGCTGAGGTCTACTCTCCGACCCAACTTACAACAATCCGTCGCTGATACCCAGAAATTTCAGTTACAACTGAGAAATAGGTTCGACGCTCTTAACATCTTGGAAACTACAATGGAAGTTGACAAAGCTTTAAATGCAATTGTGGAGAGCATACGGGTCGAAGGTGAAAGGTTTTGCAGGCCCAAGCATGCGGGCAGGAAATCCAAACTTTCGGATAAGACACTCAAACTTATGAGGGAGCGGAGGGAAAACACGGACTCGGGTTCGTCAGATGTAAAACTTCTCTCAAGGCGAATACGGAAACTTACACGTACTCGTAGAGATCTTCGCCGCTCGAATACGCTGGAAATCACGGAAGCGATTGAGCGGAATAGAGGGTCTAAAGTTTTCGTAAGGCGAACCCGCCTTGAGAGAGCTTCGTAAAGTCTTTAATTTTGTCCTTCAACGGGGAGTTTCCCCCGAAGAGTGGCTTAAAAGCGAGGTGGTTCTCTTTTTTTAAGAAGGGCGATAACACCCTTCTTAAAAATTATAGACCAATCTCGCTTTTGAGTCACATATATAAGTTGTTTTCTAGGATCATTACGATCGCCTATCCAATAAACTTGACGAATGCCAGCCACCGGAGCAGGCTGGGTTTCGCAGAGGCTTTAGCACCATAGACCACATCCACACCTTAAGGCAAGTTGTACTAAAGTCACATGAGTACAGGCAGCCATTGTGGCTTGCCTTTGTGGAATATGAGAAGGCTTTTGACTCTGTTGAGACCTGGGCTGTTCTGGAAGCCCTGCAACGATGTCAAGTCGATTGGCGTTACGTCGAAGTTTTGAAAGGTCTTTATAGTGCCGCGTCTTTGTCCGTCCGAGTACAGGGGGCCACAACAAGGCCAATCTATTTGCATCGAGGAGTGAGACAGGGGGATATTATTTCCCCGAAACTGTTCACAAATGCGTTAGAGGACGCCTTCAAGACCCTAAACTGGAAAGGACGTGGCATAAACGTTAATGGCAAGTACCTCTCACACCTTCGTTTCGCTGACGATATCGTCATATTGGCAGAATCGTTGGAGGACTTGCAGGAAATGTTGAACGACCTAAATGAATCTTACCGGCGGATCGGTCTCGGGATGAACGGGACAAGACGAAAGTCATGTTCAACGAACATGTTCTCCCGAGACCGGTTGCAGTTAACGGTGTCTTTCTCGAAGTCGTAACGGAATATGTGTATTTGGGGCACATACTGCAGGTAGGTAGACATAACTTCGAGAGAGAAACCGATAGGAGGATACAGTTGGGTTGGACAACATTCAGGAAGTTAAGCCACATTCTCACGTCGCATATTCCGCAGAGCTTGAAGACGAAAGTCTTCGACCAATGCGTGCTTCCCGTTATGATCTACGGGGCGGAAACCTGGCCTTTTACAGCAGGGCTAGCTCGTAAGTTTTCCGTCGCTCAGCGTGCTATGGAGCGCGCTATGCTCGGAGTTTCTTTGGCGGATAAGCTTCGAAATGAAACAATTCGTCAAAGAACTAAAGTCACCGACATAGTGCAGAGAATCAGTACGCTGAAGTGGAACTAGGCTGGTCACGTAACTCGAAGAACAGACGATCGCTGGAGTAAACTTACTACTAATGGAGACCAAGGCTGGGAGATCGGGATGTAGGTCGACCTCCAACTAGGTGGGACGACGATCTCCGCTTAGTTGCAGGCCCATGTTGGATGCGAGTAGCAGGAGATCGGTCATCTTGGCGTCCATTGAGAGAGGCCTATGTATGTATATATATATATATATATATATATATATATATATATATATATATATATATATATATATATATATATATATACACATTGGAATCTCGGAATCGGCTCCAACGATTTTCATGAAATTTAGTATATAGGGGGTTTCGGGGGCGATAAATCAATAGCTAGGAATCATTTTTAGAAAATGTCATTTTATTCGTGTTTTATCGAATACCGAGCAAAGCTCGGTCGAATTGCTAGTAAGAATAATAACAAACACATTTCACCTTACTGCGAAAATTTTGCTAGAATAATAATTTAATCTTGCCACAGGAAATTAAACTCTATCTTTAAAACTATTAAATTGAAGCTAAATAAACAAACATGCAAGTACTCACCTCCGTCATGCCCCGGAGCCGCTTCTGCTCGGTGTCGAAGCGCGCGGGCGAGGTGGTGACGGCGCGCATCAGCTCGCCCACCGCCGGCCGGAGAGTCGCGCGCGCTTCGCCTACAACACACCATATTATAGTAAGTACGTCAAGTAGAAATTTAAAAAGATTGTTCGATGAAAAGAAGGGCTTTTTGGGTGAGGCGAGAAGGGAAGGGAAGGGAGGTGTAGTGCGGACGGGGTCGCTATTTGTAGATCGCGATCAAGTTACACGTTATCGACAGCTATAATACGTTTTTGCCAGATATTGTACTAGCACTCGGCCGTCCAGTGATTCGCTAAGCGATATCTTATATCTTTGAACGAGCAATATTTGCATGTACTTACTAACATACACTAAAATCAACCACAAATCCTTGGCGACTCAGAAGTGTCCGAAGTGGCCATGGCCGAAGCCCACTGGCGTCCTTTCAGACGTTGTTTAAATGTCGCAGCCAATTAATTTAAATAGCCGTTCAATCGAAAAGCTAGCCCTTTGAGTGAACATCGCCATTCAATCACACGTCTAGCTTTTTAATTGAATACTTAAGTCGCTGAAAACGTTCAACACTACAGCTGATTCAAAAGCCGCCGTTTGATTGAATTAGTTCAGCGCTCATCACCACGGCGCTAGGTGCGTTTTGTTTACAAAATGGCGTCAATTAACCAGTCGACTGCGACATGCAGGATTGTTAGGTGAATTATGGGTACCGCCACATGTTAA
Source organism: Aricia agestis (assembly GCF_905147365.1). NCBI lineage: Eukaryota > Metazoa > Arthropoda > Insecta > Lepidoptera > Lycaenidae > Aricia > Aricia agestis. The sequence goes on from NC_056420.1 coordinate 14,851,226, forward strand.
ATGTGATCATAATTATAATTTTTATTTGCAAGAATATGGTGACAATATATTATTTCCGAGTTTTATTTTATTTGGGTACTTAGGTAATAAACAGCCATTATATTAATATACTTTATATTTTAGTCAAATTTAATGTCGATATACAGATGACTCACCCAGCGAGCTCGCGATGGTGAAGGTGACTGGTTGTATGGAGTCGGCGAAGTCGATGCCGAGCGTCACGTCGGCGGACGCGCCCGGCGCCAGCGCCACCGCCTCCCAGCCGTGCAGCGTTCGCGCGCCGGATACCGACTGGATTTTTAATTTTATTGCTATAGAATAAGGTTGTTTATCGCTTGCACAACGAGCTTAATAATTCGAGGCATTCATGCACGACTGAAGTAACTGCGAATGTAGGTAAATCGTATTACTTCACATTTAGGACTATTTTAGCTTGCTTTAGAATGATGCACGCCTGAGCGTCACGTTACGTTGTAGTTTCACGCGTGAATGATACTTGTTAATACATTTAATGTCAACCATTCAAAACTAAATTTTATATAATACACAATAAGATATACTTTCATTTGTCAGACTCGCAGTTCGCGGTATTTTGGCTTATTCCAAATTTAAATCTTTCTGTCTTCTGTCTGCTAATAAAAAAACGCATAAGGACTTGTAAGTTGTGACTTTGCAATATGAATTGACCCTAATCGTGCGTCCACATACCTTCTCCACGACCCGCACGTCCCGTATCTCGTCCCTGGTGTGGTTGTGCAGCGTGACGGCGAGCGTGCACAGCGCGGCGCCGGCGAGGTGCGGCGCGCGCGCCCAGCGGCCCGACGCCGCCAGCCCGCCCGCCGACAGCCGGCCCACCAGCTCGATGGACCGGGACGGGACGAACGACGGACCCACGGGGGTTATGTCCGCTGAAAATACACGATTTGTAATGTTGAAATGTCGAAAAGTTGATATGCGGTTATGTTGTAGCTTGTAGTTGTAGTATGTCCATATCTTATATCTTTAAACGAGCAATTCTTGTATATATATTTATATATAATTGGAATCTCGGAATCGGCTTCAACGATTTTCATCGACGTCAAATAGCTAGTTCTTATTATCTTACCTAAATCGGTTAAGCGTTTTAAGAATGCAGCATATAGCAGACAGACAGTCTCTACTCACAGCTCGGGGGCGGCGCGGCGGCGGGGGCGAGGGGGGAGAATAGGCCGCCGGCGGTGGGCGTGAGGGTGGGCAGCGCGCCCGCCGCCTCGTCCAGCTCCAGCAGCAGCTCCAGGTTGGACTTGCCGGGGGGCGCGGGAGCCGCAGGCCGCGGGGGGATTGAGGGGGGTTTGTCTTCCTCCTGTAAACAACGAGATCATCATACTTAACTTTTTTAGGTAGATCAACACATAGGCGGTAGGTCATTCTAAGTTGCTTAGAAATAAAAAAGTTTACCCCTTTAACTAATAAAAAAACATTCAGGAAGCGTATAACATTTCGATATCTGCTGTTTATGTCTGTCTAGCAAGTTGCAAGTGTCTGACAGGAGCAAAACACGTTTAAAACGTCGTATACCTACACAGTGTAGATATTATTATTTATTCAGGAAGTTAACAAGGAAAAAAAGTTGTGTGTTGTCGATTAAAATATTAAAGTAGTAGGTAATAGCGATGTAAATAAAAATAAGAGATTTCTAAGTTGTTCAGCTTTCCACGATCTATGTAACAGCTTAATTCCATTTGTGTAACGTTTAGAAAGAGTATCGAATATTATATTATTGAACTAGTTACCATCGTTAGGTACTAGTAGGGGGCGTTGTTTAGATCACATAAAAGTTTTAACTAATGCCCTCTAAATGATGTGAAACCTCGCACATCCGTCCGCACCGTACGCGCCGCATTTCGTGTACTATGCGGTGCGTTCGACGCGTACGGTGCTGACAAATGTGCGATCAGCTTAAAACGACAAGGAACAAAAACTCACACTTGGAAATCTATAATCATAACTACTAACCTCCTTTTCGGAACCTTCACTGTCACTGGTGGAGGCGGACTCGCTGCCGGAGCCGGACGAGCCGGAGCTGACCGAATCCGATTCCGACGTGCCGGACTCCGATGACCTAAAATAAGGGAAAATTATTTTATTGGCACATACATAATATTATGTAACATAAATTTGGTTCATCATACAGGTTAATATGTAATTTTCGTTAAAACGCAACTGCATTTACGCATACTGCATGCTCAAAGTAAAAAACTAGATTCTTGTGTGGGTGAGTTGCGTTTAGTGTAGGGAGTCGCCCACACTAAACGCAACTCACCCACACGAGGATCTTTTTTTCTCAAGTACAAAATATAATTTCCCGCCTTCCTGAGAATCTATGTTTACAATATTATAATATGTAGTTGATTTTACACCACTTTAATAAGAAATAAAATATTACTTACTTGTAGTTGTTGGTTTCTTTCGGTTTCTCGTTAGGTTTAGTCTCTTCGTCTTCCTCCCTGAAACATTATTTTTATTGATTTATTTATTAAAATATAAGACATATTTTTTATAACTGTTTTTTGTGTTTAAAAAGACAGTTATAGAACCGTACCGACCGACCACACAGACAATATCTACACAACATTATTGTCGGTTGCACTAAGACAATAAAAAAAAAGCATGGTAGGCGAAGTCTGACTTCTACAGACTATGAAAGATAGCGCTAAATGTTGAAAAGAGTTCAAGAAGAAGAAAACATTTTGTTTGGTATCGGTAAGTACTTAGATAGAACTGCAAAAATTGCAATTTTACCGTATTTAGATAAAAGCGTATTACTCACTCCGACGATGATTCCTCGGAGCTGGTGCCGGATGTGCCGGACGAGCCGGACCCGCTCTCCGGCTCCGAGTAGAAGCTCTTGTTCTTCTGTTGGTGAACACATTTTATTGAGCAAGTTACAAACAGTAGTTTATATATTTTATCAGCGTTTTCGGTGAAATTACATAATTTTGCAAATTGCAACCCTCTTCGTCTCTCAAGTAAGATATTATGTATCACCGCGCACTGTAAAACTCTGGAATGTAGTATTTCCGGACCAATACAACCTGCAAACCTTCAAAAAGAGAGCGTATTCCCACTTAAAAGGCCGGCAAGGCACCTGCAGCTCTTCTGATGTTGCGAGTGTTCATAGGCGACAGCAGCTGCTTTCCATCAGGTGACCCGTTTGATCGTTTGCCCCCTGATTTTATATAAAAAAAAACAGTTACCTGGTCGTTGTGCGGTCTGCGCGGTGTGTCGGTCTGTGCGGGGGGCGGGTCACGGCGGTCGGCGGCGAGCGGCACGGCGGGGTGCGGCGGCAGAGGGCGGTACCCCGCGCACGCCGACCCCAGGTACTGGGACAAGCTGCCCAGCTGCGGAAAAAAGAATTATGCAGTACTCATTTTCCAAATTTGAAAAATGTATTGTTACGTGCACTAGCGTTCGGAGAATTTGGAGAGAATGACCTGCTGACTCTCTTGAAGACTTTATTCACAAGCACTAGGTCCAACACATAGCACTAGGTCCAAATACTAAGCAGTCACGATGTCCTAGGTCGTAGCCAAGTCGTATGTTTCACTCTTGATCACTTATTTTCACTTCAAGTCGCCTTGAGGATAGCTCAAACTGAACTGATTCACTGGCCCGTCTCCCTCGGCTATTTATATGGGCCGAGGCGAGTCCCAGACTGTTCCAGAGAATTCGTTTTTGGAACGTACCTGACTCGCGTAAACATGGGTTGAACGTTTCTAGAAAATACTCGCATATAATCGTACACCTAACGCCATCAATGTAATATCGAGTAGGGGATTTATGTTGTCTGTGTTTCCCGAGTGGTTCCATTAGTTGACGCTAGATGGCACCGTGTGTCCGTGACAGTTGACATTACTCCCCTTGTACGAGGTACACCTTGAGAATTACTGCTAGATGATAAAACTATAGATATATAATAAAACTATAGTTGCTGATAAGTTGTATATTGCTATGCTATAAGATGCTAAATGCTAATGCTAGTTACAGTGGTCCGCAAGGCGCGACGGTTTTGCGGCAACTGTGCTTAAAACTAAATTATATTTAAAATGAGCGCGATGTGAAATTGACAAATTGATGATTATGTGAATTGACAAAAATGGACTTTGTACGGTTGCACCGTACACCCCTCTTAGAGATGCTTGTCCCGAGCATCGTTGTTATTGCCATGGTAACACGCCACGCTGTTCCTACGACTCCTTGTCTGTGGTCCCTTTACATCAGCGCAAGTAGTACATTTGCGGCACCACTCCTGCACATGATCTCGCCAATGCAACCAGAAGAATCGTTCTCGCACTTTTGTTAACGTCCTACATGACACCTAGATGAGCCCCTGATACGCCCTCATGTATTTCACGGAGAAGTGCACTTTAAACATACAAGCTTTTTAACAACAGGCCAAGACTGTTACTGCAGAGTAGTAAAGTTATATTTAAATTTGTAGTACTGTAACTAGTTATTCGGTTGAGTGTGGACGCGGTATACTCACAGTGAGGTCGGTGCGCGCGGCGTGGGCGAGCGCGGCGGGCTTGGGGCGGGCGAGCACGAGGTGCGCGCGGGCGGCGAGCGCGGCGCCGGGCAGTAGGCGGCGCAGCAGGCGCGCGCGGTCGCGCACGTCGTAGCTGGCGTCGTACCGCGCCAGCGCCAGCACGTGCCGCGCCACCGGCACGACGTCCGCCCGCCGCGCCGCGAGCTTCACCGCCAGCGACAACACCTGCAGCTTCACCGCCTCCTCCTAACAGACAAAAGTGATAGTACCCTCGGTCCAAAAGCAGGGTTAAATATTTCGATTGACTCAAACATTGGGTCTGTATTTAGGCGTACCTGGTCAGCGAAGCAGCCGGCCATGTGCGCGAGGACAGCAGCAGCGCGCGGGTGCTCCGCCCCGTGCTCGGCCACCAGCCACACCGCAGCAGCACGTGCGCCGCCAGCCAGCCTGCAATAAATATTTAATTTTATTTTCTTTAATAGAATTCATGATTTTATTTGTTTAACGCTGCCTAAAGCTTTGTAAATTATGTACTTTTAAAACAACAAAAATAAGATTGTTTCGATCGATAGAGATCTGATGAGTATAACAACTAACTTGACGTCATTTTAAAAAGTTTATAATAATTTAGCAAAAAGGAACACATTAAAGCTATTGTTTCCATTTTATATCTACGTGCGTATGTGTGTGCGTGAACGTGCGTACGTGTGTGCGTACCTGTCAGCACGCAGCAGCTTGGCGGCGCGGGAGACGGCGGCGCGCGCGGAGCCCCCGCCCCCACCCACCACGCGCTTGATCACCATCACCGCCTCGCACACCACTGCCTCTGTAATATACACACATGACACCTGTAGAAAACATCCTAGCTATGAGTTTTCCAGAACACATTATTTTTTTATTGCTTCAGTCGTCGATTGGTTTCTGCTATTTCGGGAGTTGTGACTTGTGGCTAATTATAGTTTTTTCTAGGGACCAATTCTAGTATCTAATCTAATTGTAGCTACGATAGGAAAAAAAAATTCTATCGTAGCTACAAAAGGTTGACTGGTAGAGATTGCTTAGTAGCAATAAGTTCGCCTTTTGTACATCAATTAGTAATATTTATTATTGTATCTTTCGTATTATGTACTGTATTTTGGTGTGCAATAAATAGTTATATTATTATTATTAATCTTCTTTCTATTTTTTCACATTTTTCACTTCAAAATCTTATTATCTTTGCCATGAGTTTTGTATTTCATACATCTGCAAAGTTATCGCATATTTCTCTCATGCCCATAATATAATTTATAGGTGCGATATTTGACATCGTGTGACAACAATAGCTTGTCGGTGACTGACCGTCGCGGCTGGACAGCAGCTTGAGCAGCTTAGCGAGGCAGGCGTCGGTGTCGTTGGGCGCAGCGAGCGCGAGGCGGCCCACGGCGCGCACGGCGGCGGGCACGAGCGCGCGGTCCGCGCCCGCCACGTACGTGTGCAGCTCGCGCAGCACCAGCGCCGCGCTGCCTGCCGTCGCCAGCGCCGTCAGCACCTCCAACTTCAGCAGCTTCACGTGCAGCGCGTCGCACGTGCGCACGAAGAACGACTTCAGGTACGGCTCGAATAGCGACTGAAAATATATTGCTCATATAATTTAAAATAATGTGGAGTCATCGAACATTTATTTGATGTACCCGGTGTCACAACCGAGACAATTCTAATGATACCTCCTGTACGGACTTCTTATTGCATAATTGGCATAACCTATGATGAACATGAACTTCATTGCTTATGGTCACAATTTTAAAAGTTCTAATGTCAATATTTGACGTTTATACTTTATAAATTGACTTTTAAAATGTTCAAATGTCGAAATTGTGACTATGTTACATAATAAGGCGGGTGTTACACTGTTGCAACACTGACCGGTCTGGCGTGCGTGAGCGCGACGATGGCGGTGAGCACGACGCTCTGCACCTCGAGCGGCGCGCGCAGCAGCCGCACCAGCGCCTTCGCCACCGGCCCCAGCTCCTGCACTGTAACAACACAACATAAACATTATCCCCTTTAGCATACAATATAATTAATAATTATATTCCCCCTTTTAAGGCATCGGCGAGGCGATCGGCGCGCGGGGCAATAGACGGCTTCCCGCATGATAAACGAATTTCTGCGCAAAAGTTGCAGGCATGTACTGGTTTAGAATAAGCCAGTCCAGTAAAATCTGACGATGAACTCACCCGGGCCGCAATGGTAGAACAGCTGCGCGACGGCCATGACGACGCCGGCGTTGCGGCTCTGCAGCAGCGGGCGAGCGGCGCGCAGCAGCAGCCGCAGGTCCGCCTCCACGGGCGACGCGCGCCGCCCCCCGCCCCCCGAGCTGTCCGACTCGTAGAACGGCTTCTCCGAGTCGCTCGAGTAGCTCTGCGAAGGAAATATTAGTCACCTAAATTGGCTTTACTTTTTATTAACCTAGATAAGTGCCGATGAGTAATAAATTTATAGACAGATGAGCTGTTTCAGTCGTGTGACACAGAATGTGTTACCTCGAGGTTGGGGTCGGGAAAGCAGCTGCGGGCGTACAGCGTGAGCACGTTGAGCAGTGCCAGCTGACCCCACTCGTCCACGTCCGCCAGCAGCGAGCACAGCTTCCTGTACACATGCAACATTTCATTTGAAACCCTTTTGTGAATTTGTATGAGAGATCACGTCAACAGACGTCAGTCGTCACATACAATAGTATTGAAGTGGCGTGATGCGATTCTCTAACGCGTAGAAATAAATTTAAAATTCATACACAGAATATATGTGTCGTAGGATGATTTGATAAATCCGTGTTTTCGCGAAATCCCTAGAATTTTCGCGAAAATTCGATTTATCAAATCATCCTACGATGTCGTAGCATGATTTGATAAATCGAATTTTCGCGAAAATTCTAGGGATTTCGCGAAAACACGGATTTATCAAATCATCCTACGACATATGTGACATATAGCGTCGCTGCCATACAGTGTAGAGTGCAGTTAAGTTATGCCGAATGCGGTCTCACCTTTACAATATATTTAACAACTACATCATTTTCTTACTAATTAATCTTAGAGCGCTTACAAACGGCACCTGTCGACGGCAGTCATAGGCTGTGTAAATAAAATCAATAAAAAAATCGAGCGACTACCGTCGACGCGTGCCGCCGACTGCGGTCGACAAGTGCCGAACGGCGTCTGTAAGAAGCCTTAAAGTAATCGAATATTTAGCGTCCTCCTACCTGTAGCTCTTGTGTATGAGGTCGATCCTGTCCCCGCAGACCTCGCTGAAGGCCATGGCGGCGGACCCCACCACCAGCGGCGCCTTGTCCGACAGCAGCTTGTCGATTATCGCCACCAACTCCTCTCGCTGCTCGGGGTCCAAGCTGGAAATGGAAATAAAAGGATTAAAAAAGCTGTAGAATTGTTCAACTTTTATATGGAGCAGAATTAATGCCCAAAGGGATATTTGCTAACTTAAATACTTGAAAGACTTTGAATTTTTTTGCTGCATTGTTTAAATAGCAAGTCTATTAGAATTAAATATTGTGTGGAAACTACGTTATAACGAGGAAAATGCCTCACTGTTCACATTTTTCGCCTCAACTCTGACAATGGCAACTCCTAAATGAGGAGGCTTACGCCAAAAGAAGAAGACGAAGACATGTAAATGATTATTTTGTAATTTCCTAAGATATATTGTATTATATAGCCCTTAAACTATATTTTAACTGCTTGTTTTCTTTATAAAATAAATAAATAAAAAAGTAAAGTAGTGTGTAAATAGTAAATATAAACAGTAAACACATTTGTGTTGCAGATGTTAGCTTTTGTTGTTTACTAAAAGGAGTGAGTGCCAGTGTTTGTAAATACTTAAATAATTTAATATATTTTTATGACATTAAAGCAACACCCTTAGTCACAAAGCTGCAAATGTAAATTGTAACATTATGTTAAACTGAGCAGTGGCAATAAGAACAGCGGGCTAAAATGGTCACATTTAGCAATTCCTCTCGATCAATTCAGCAAATAAATTGTCAAAACTATCAAACTGACAAATGTCAAACCAGTACAAAAATACAGAACTGAATTGCCCCGGTTCAACTCTTAATTCATAACAATGTTTAAAAGTCTGAAGAGCCATTTTACCTGTACAACTTAGGTATTGCATGTGCAGCGGTCTTCCTCACATATGGACTCATGTCGCTGGCGGAATCTCGTATGGCGAGCATCACTATCGGCACAATCATCGGCACTCTGATGGACGACAGCACACGGAGAGCACTCGCTCTTATTAGCTGGTTTGGGTCCTGAAAATGAAATAAGCATGGAAAATATTATATAAAAAGCTAAAGAGGTATGGATAGTCATTATTACAATCTAAAATCTTTATACATATAAATCGTGTGATATGTTACTAAACTTAAGTTTTGTGGCCAAAAGTTACTTTATTTGATTGAAGTAACTAATGACCATAAATCGTTTTCTGTTATTAATCTGTAATTTTTTCATTTATTTTTATAATTAGAAAGCCTTTGCTAAACAAGCTTGGTGATGTTGTTGCTCCTCTGTACTCCATTAATAAAAAAAAAAACCTTGAGCGCCCTCTGGAAGGTGCTGATGGAGAGCAATGCCAGGTCCTGCTGCTCCTCAGCGTATCGCACCAGGTATACATACACCAGCTTCTTTACTTCTATGTTCTTTGACACAACATTCTTCACTACTGCTGGGAACCTGCTCATAAAAAAATTGACATTGTGTATTTTATAATAATTTAGCAAATTGTATTAATTTATAAAATTGTAAGAAAAACAATTTTAACACATGATTCAAAATAATTTAAAGAAAAAAAAAAAACTCCTTAGGTTTCCTTTTGGTTATAAATAATATAATACTATCCAATTTAGCTAGTAAAAATTCTAAGATAAGAGAAATCAATCACTTAATTATTAATCACATTTTTTCACAAATATCAGTGATTTTCAGGTACCATTTTAAAGAATTAGGATATTTTGGTTTCAAATGAAAGATAATATATTCATCTCCACATCTTTACCATAAAAAAATTATAGCCGCATACAAAATTTTCACATAAATATGTTTTAACCATCACAATAATCGCGAAAGATTTAAAAAATGGGGTTTGATTAGGTACCACTACTAGGTTAGGTACTAAATACACTGAAATAAGGAAAATAAATATACAAAAAAATTGTTGCTTATTGTCCCCTATATGAATAGCTAAATATTTTATATAAAAATAAGTAACATTTCCATTTATAAGAAAAATAAGAAACACTCAAATTTCTTCATACATTTTGGCCCTATCAAGAAAGTGGCAAGCGTTGTTAATGTTATTTCGTGAATGTTATTTTAATGTCCTTAACATTGATATTTGTACTGACCTGCTAATTTTTGTCATAATTTTTGTGATAGCGTCCTTAACTCTTTATTGTACAATAAAGAGTTAAGAAAAATACATAAAGATACAATTAACACGGAAAGATGACACAAAGGAACTGCTTATTTCTAAAATAAATCTCTTGCAGCAGTCCTACGAAGAGATACAATGTAAAAGACAGCAGATAGGACGTGCACAATCAATAGTTATTAACTAAAACTAGATTAACTATAAATACAACTATATCAAACTTATAACTTTGATTGCAGATTCTAGGAAATCTATTGTTTATGCTTGGGAGTTGATAGGTTAATGTTTTGTTTTAATTCATTAAGATACTTACAAATCTGATGCATCTCTACCCTTGGCAATCATTCCTATGATTCTTTTCATGGCTTCCAGTTTTAAGGAATCTTTGGATCCATCAAGCATTAATTTCAAATCTTCATTTCTGAAATGAATAGGAATCACTTCATATAACCAATAATTTTAATTAAAAAAAAAGCCTCCGTGGTCTAGTGGTATAGAGCGCGGCTCTTGACTCAGAGGTCGTGGGTTCGATTCCTGCGTTGGAGCATGTTATTTCCAAGTTTGGTTAGGATAATGCAGGCTGATCACCTGATTGTCTGACAAGTAAGATGTACCATGCTTCGGATGGGCATGTAAAAAGTCAGTCCTGCGCCTGATCTCTCGCCAGTCGTGTCGGTCTTCCGTCCCACTGGGTTATGAGAGTAAAGGAATAGAGAGTGCTCTTGTGTACTGCGCACACACTTGGGCACTAAAAAATTACTCCTGCGTAGCCGGCCTGGTTTCAATGAAACCGGCCACTGTCAATGAAACCGGTGTGGGAGCTATTAATTTTAATAAAACTTCTATAAAAGCATATCAAAGAGGGTACAGTATGGCAATTGTAATTATCTTTTATAGAAAATTTTAGTTATATATACTATGTATTTTCTCAGTACATAATAACGCCAACTTTCTCCGATATGCAACTTCTGTCATCAGTTGTGATAAGTAGCTAACTGAGAACCAGAAACACTTGCCATACACAATTTTGTAATAATAAACTTCTTTTATCAGCTCCACTAGTCTCTTTGTTCTTAATAAGTTCTTTTGATAAAAAATTTCGACACTTACTTCTTAAAATCGGGTTGAAAGAAAGCCCCAGATGCGGGATCCGTCGCAGGGTACTCCACCTCCCCCGTCACTACCTTCTCGTTATTGTACGAAGTAGTCATTGCGGAATGTTATACAGTATTAATTTCTTAGATATTTTATGCACTTAATTAACAAGGCAGCTTAAAACCAGCATTATTTTCAAACAATTTACAATCAATCACAATTTCGGCCTTTTAGAATGACAGCTGATAAATTGACATTGACGTAGATTGTACAACGTTGACAACACTTGACAGGTACTTGTTTTAAACTTTATCCTTTGAAGTAGCAAATGACCCCACCACACATAAAATCATAGACATAATATAGCATTATATTATGTCTATGCATAAAATGGAAAAAGCAGGGGTTCCCAAAGTGTGCGCCCTGGTCAGGGCTTCATAACGTTATAAAAATACCGGTAAATATAACGATATTTTCTGGTATTAGGTACATGCGGTATGCGTCGTGCACCAAATCTCACTCACAGCCCAACTTCCGACTTCCGAGCAACAGTTTTTATGTACATGGGAGAGCCATGCTTCGGCATGAATGGGCCGGCTCGACCGGAGAAATACGGCGTTCTCACAGAAAACCGGCGTGAAACAGCGCTTGCGCTATGTTTCGCCGAGTGAGTGATTTTTGCCACCCCTATAGCTGACCTTTGAAATTCATTACGTTAGTTTAGTTCACAATTATATCTCACCAAAAACATTTTTTGAAAAATTTTGCTGAGACCACCACACAAGGTTTCACCCTGTGCGGTTGCGAAACGGCGAAGCCATACATTTACTTGTATGTAGAATTTGTTTAAGTTAGGGTCAGTAGAGTTAGGTCGTGTAGATACAGAAGCTTGGCTCTACATGAGATCTCACATCTTTTTTACAGGGTAAACCGTAAACCTAATATGTGGTCGTCTCGGCAATATTTTACAAAAAATGTTTTAGTGGAATTTTTTATTTCTGTAAGGTAAAAAAATGGGGCTAAATTTGCCGCCCCTCTAAATCTGCGGCCCTAGGCTCCAGCCTACTTAGCCTATTGGTAAATCCGCCACTGGATAGCATTTACAAAATATGTAGGTATTATGACACGGAGAATATTTTAAGGAGCGTAGCCCGTCGGATCAGAGGCGCTTTGCACACGACGCGGCGGGGCGGACCGGTCAATTTCGCCGCGAACGATAGCACAAAGGGAATCCTACAATATGTGTTACCAACGCACACCAAGGGCAAAAAGACCGCGCCGCAGGTCCCCGGCGGGCTCTGGCAGCGCGGCATGTCCGCGGCTGCCCGCCGTGGATCTCACAAACCAGTTGTAACGTATATATATCAAAGAACATATTTTTACCGTTATAAATCCTATTTACCGTTATAACATTTACCGGTATTAATTCCAATTTTTACCGTTATTTCTAGTATCGAGTAAATTTTCATACCGCTATCTATGCCCTTGAAGCAGTAACGTTATGAAAAAATACCGGTATTTGAAGCCCTGGACCTGGTGCGTCGTAGAAAGTAAAGAAGAGCGCCGTGAGTAGATCCTTCATGATTATCTGAAACCACAAATATTATCATTAAAGATACGGTCTATTTATTTACGGCCATTCCCAATATTTTATCTATCTCTGGTTTTGCCCTACTAGAGATAGCAATAGCTCACAATTGACATACAATATATGTCTCTAATGTCTAATGTGAGCTATTCCTATCTCTAGTAGGGCAAAACCAGAGATAGATCAGATATTAGGAACGGCCACTTTTAGCTTTTAGCTAGGCTAGGGTAGGGCCGTAGAAGAAAATATAAAATATTGGATAGGTAGGGCGCCGTGACATAATATAGAATTTGTTACTGCGCTGTGGGCTAAAAAAGGTTGGGAACCCCAATCCACCCCTAGAGGATTTTTACTTACTTACGGCCGTTCCCAATATTCAATCTATCTCTGGTTTGACATACAACCGATCGCAGCTAACATTGAATTGACATAAAATATATGTCTCTAATGTCTAATGTGAGCTATTCCTATCTCTAGTAGGGCAAAACCAGAGATAGATCAAATATTGGGAACGGCCGTTAATTTCTAGCTACTTATATAAATAATTAAAAGACGACAATTTTCGTATTTTTATTTTTAGTATTTTTTCAAATAACTTTAAAAGAAAGTACAAAGGGCATTGGGTAACTTTGTATGGACCTGTGGCGTCTTTTTTTTTCCAGCGGCCAGGGATTAAACCATGACTATTTTGTAGCACTACATTAGAGAAACATATATGAGTAATAAAAATTGTTCATACTACATACATAATAACATATATCTTATATATAAAAATGGATTTTTAAGAGGATACACCAGGGGCTAGAGAAATGAATAAAAAGTACGTGTAATATCTATAGCTGTCTCCCTTACCTCAAGCCTATACCGCAGAATGCGATAGAGACAACTGCAGAAAATCTAGAAAATCAACGATTCGTTGTCCCCTGATTCCTTCTCCAAAACTTAACCGATTTAAGTACTTTTTTCACTAAAGATTAAAGAAAGGCTTGAGCTGTGTTCCTATGTTTTGCTTTTTTTTGTATAATCTAGTCAAATCTGTTTTCTGGACGTTTGAACACAGCGGAAAATCTGGCCATTTTTTGGGTTTTTGAACGTCCATATCTTATTTAAGATGAAGTGGTAGGGCCAGAAGCGTATAATATCGCGATCTAGGGTATCTTTGAACCTGTTTTTAGATATCAACCGCTAAAATTCATACAATGTTATTCATACCGGCGTCAGGGTGAAGATATGCCTAATAACGTTATATTCTTCGAAACACGATTATAGTAATTTGCCTCGATAAAAAAAAATCGTGAAAATCATCATAAATTGCCATTTTATTGCAATTTTTCGATTTTACGGCGAATTTAGATACAATTCTAGTAAAAAAATTATGTTTTCATAAACCTTTTATCAAATCCCATAAGGTAGTATTTATGGTTTTCACTAAAATGATAGTTAGTCATTCAAATTAAAATAATACCTATAACGCTCGCACTGTATGAGCGCGGCGGGGATGCGGGGTGGCGATTCAGTCGGCCGCGGAGCCTCGTCGCAAGCAGACACGTACTACTCGTCGACCCGCTCTTTACGAGACTTTGATGTGAAAATGGGAAATAAAAACTGCAGAGGAAAAAAAATATCCCTTTTGCGGAAAAGAAGAATAACTCAAAATAACAGAGCACTTATCAGTATTATCTTTTTTTAGTTAGTTTTTTTCCTCATTAGATACGAATGAGTAGAAATAAGGGTCACCGTACACTTGACTGAGTATCGGTATTATCTTTTTTTTTGACGTTATTTTTTTCCTCAGTAGGCATAAGAATAAGGGTCACCGCATATTTGACCGGGTACCGGTATGGGTATTGGGTATCTTGTTTTGACTATTCTTTTCCTCTGTAGGCATGAATTAGTAGAAATAAGAATAAGCATCACCGCACACTTGATCTGGTATCGGTATCGGTATTATCTTGTTTTAGACTATTTTTTTCCTCAGTAGGTATGAATGAGTAGAAATAAGGGTCACCGTACACTTGACTGAGTATCGGTATTATCTTTTTTTTTGACGTTATTTTTTTCCTCAGTAGGCATAAGAATAAGGGTCACCGCATATTTGACCGGGTACCGGTATGGGTATTGGGTATCTTGTTTTGACTATTCTTTTCCTCTGTAGGCATGAATTAGTAGAAATAAGAATAAGCATCACCGCACACTTGATCTGGTATCGGTATCGGTATTATCTTGTTTTAGACTATTTTTTTCCTCAGTAGGTATGAATGAGTAGAAATAAGGGTCACCGTACACGTGACTGGGTATCGGTACTTATAATATTTTTTTGACACAATTGTTTCCTTAGTAGGTATGAATGAGTATTTAGGGACTCCTAACAAATAGGATGGTAATGTGTATTTTGCTTTGTCTTTTGCTTTTGAAGACCGAAGAGATAGAATGAAGAAGAATGTTATTATGTTTCTTACAGATATCGAGCTATGGTTGTGCAACAAAATATTAAAAAAAAATGTTCAGATAATTCTGTTCAAGTTTTAGAAGGGTGAGACTTACACATAATTTATTATGTATTAATATAGGTGTCGACGGCGAATAAATTCAAATAAAAATAGTGTATAAATAAATAATAATAATTATATACAAAGAAAGAAAACATTGATTACAACGTTTATAATATTGATTACAACGTTTACAACACCAATGGAACTTACTCCCGAGTATGCTAACCTAATGCCATCCACGTCTTGCGAGCGGAACAGAGCAATTACAAAAATGAGTTCAGAGGACCATGTTCAAGTTCCATCCACGTCTAGCATACATTCAACAGGGTAAGAATAACTCATTTATCAAAACATAGAATGCATGAGTATAGGTGTCGATGGTGAGATAATATTATGTTTTATTACTATATTTTACACGGATATTTACTCGTTTATTTTAACATTTTACAATTTTCCGACGTTTCGGGTACTTTGCAGAACTACCGCGACCATGGGGTCTGCAAAGAACCCGAAACGTCGGAAAATTGTACACAACAAACTACAATAAATTCATGAATCTAGGCTTCAATGGCTAAAATAAATAATGGTATTATGTATTATATTATGATGCTAACTAAAATAAATGATGACTTTATGTACTTACATTGCAGAAATCAAACATTACCTGACCAAACAACACCAATGGAACTTCATCCTGATCCTGAGTACCTACTATCATCCATTTCAAATGCCTTACGTCCAGCAACTCCTCTGGAGTGAGTGTCAAAGCCTGTTTATATTATAAATATCGGTAGTTATTCCTTGAATCCTTTGCCTAACCCGACGGGATAAAGGTGGGAGTTTATTGTATGTGTTGTACGTTCAATTTAGTCTTACTAATAATTATTAAAATAGCTAGATATAAATGCTCAAGTCAATAATATTTTATTGTTGACTTATTTAAAATATATAGGGTGAATTTACCTTTCAGGTCCACGGATAATTTTGACGATGATTTTGTCATACTTCCTGAGGAGGGACAAAAATTTGAAGTATGCAGTGGCAGGAGAATCGTGGACATCGGTTATTTTTTCAAGCAATTGAAAGAAATGGATCATGAATCATTATTTAAATGCAACAACAGTCATTTACTAGACTCGCGACAAATACGTGGAATGTTTATATTTTTATAAATAAATTGACTATTGTATACTCTGACATAATAACCTAATAAATATGACATAATATCTCATAACGTATGTCAAGTAGGCTTGTACTTGAATATCATTCATTCATTTATTTATGTTTGTTTGTTTGTAAAAAGAATCTGCCTGAAGTTAGCCAGGGATTAGTTTACTCACGTTCAATGCGCGGCCTATACATACTAGCATAGACTTTAAGTCGGGAATTAGGGATAGGTATGGGCTACGGCTACGGGTCTGGGCCCAGCACTAAAGAGCATCTGTGAGCGTACGGAAGCATTCGAGACAATTTGGAATCGGTAACTAATGAAGTAAGTATCGGTATTCTCTTGTACAATCAACCGATAAGTGTGTACATCAAACTTTATTCTCATTTTTACTCATTCATACCTACTGAGGTTAAAAAGTGTTTCAAACAAGATAATACCGATACCGATACCCGGTCAAGTGTACGGTGACCCTTATTTCTATTCATACAATACCAACTAAGGAATTTTTTTTTCAAAAACAATATAATACCAATAACAAGTAAAAGTGTTTCAAACAGCTTGGACCCCTTGGAATTACGCCGAGATGTAGCTTCACTCTGCATCCTCTATCGGTTGTATCACGGGGAGTGCTCTGAGGAATTGTTCGGAATCATACCACCTGCAACTTTTCGCCATCGTCCCACGCGAAAAACATACCATCCTCATCACCTTGATGAGTGGCAGTCTTCCACAGTGCGTTTTTCGCATAACTTTCTGCCGCGCACTGTAAAACTCTGGAATGAACTGTCACCAGCAGTATTTCCTTACCTATACGACCTGCAAACCTTCAAGAAAAGAGCGTATTCCCTCTTAAAAGGCCGGCAACGCACCTGCAGCTCTTCTGATGTTGTGAGTGTCCATGGGCGACGGTAGTTGCTTACCATCAGGTGACCCGTTTGCTCGTTTGCCCCCTTATTTAATTAAAAAAAAAAAAAAACTATACCCGGTCAAGTGTGCGACGACCCTTATTCTCATTTATGCCTACTAAGGAAAAATTTTGTCTAAAACAAGATAATAAGAGGGTAAAATATTGAACTCGCATGCCCGGTCGCCGCTGCCTCTACGCTACGCACCTACTACCAGGCGCGGATAGGACCCCATCCCCCGCAAGATGCTTAAAAGCATTTTCTCGGCGCAAAAAAAAAAAAAAAAGGCGTGCGCATAGAAAGCGCGGGGCGGAAGATGGTTGCCCCGCGCATGCTCCCGCCACGCTTCATACCTCACCCCCTCAGAAACGCGATGCGCACCCTACCACTTCATCTTAATAATTAAATTATGAAAAAAATGAAAACATAGGGACATTGTATTAGTGGCCGTAGATATTCAGGAAAAAAAATTATAACTCTACTAGCATTATCCAGGGAGGAAAAAGGGGACAACGTTTGTATGGAAAAAAGGGCGGTGTGGACTCTTAAATGTGTTAGTCGCGCTAAAACTCGAAAACGGCTGAACGGATTGGGCTGATTTTAGTCTTAAAATATTCGGAGAAGTCCAGGGAAGGTTTTAAAGTGACACGAAGTTCACCGGGACAGCTTAGTTAGTAATAAAAGTCTTCTATGTAGTATATTTGAAGCTTGGGAGGGGTCGCAGGATGCACTCGGTATCTTCTGCGACCTATCCAAAGCATTTTGTGTCGAACATGCTACATTAATCAGAAAATTGTATCATTATGGTATAAGGGACACAGTCCTAAAACTGTTAAGTTCTTACCTTGCAAATAGAACGCAAAGAGTTGAAGTTAATTCTAAAAGGTTTAATGGTAGTAAAATAAAGCTAGGTGTTCCACAAGGAACAAGATAAGCATGAGATAGTACTTTTTGCTGATGATACTTCACTAATTTTTAATGTGAAGCTGTAGTGTGTAAGCTCCTTTATATTACTGCTGACTGTATTGTGTATTAGCAATAGTAAGTAATAAATTATAATTGAGGGCATTCAATAAATGGCATTCGCACAGACAATACATTTTTGATTGGACTCCCAAGCCTCGCACATCTCATGGCGACCCTGCAACTGCGACTGAGCCTGCCTCTGCCTTCGAGCTGCTGTTCCAGCTGGTGAGCCGTATCTTTACTTTCTTTTAACAAGAAGACAATTATGGGTAAATCCCAAAGCAAAGAGGAAGTCATCATTGCCCAGACCGCCTCGGGAGGTAACAACAATGCGCAGCTTGATCAGGTCCACGAGACTCTGAAGTCGAACAACGTGGTAATGAGCATCATCTTAGGCCTCATTTTTTTGTCTTTTTTTGTTGCTGGTATATATTTGTACCGGAGGTGCCACCGTAGCTGGATGCGCGAGGAGCTAAGGAAGCAGACGGTCCGTCGGCTCGTTCAAGGAGCCCAAAACCCAGCCTTCGCAGCGGATTCATCGGTATAATATGTATACAGCATCGAAAATCAAGTGAGTGATATCATAGTGTAGTGATGATGATGAGTAATTATTAAAACTCTGTAATTAAGTGTCCATAAATGTGCGCATGACCCCGATCGGAGCGATATTTTGCCGCGTCAGTGCAATATGACTTTCGTATTCTACGGAAACGTTATTTAGGGTTCCGCATTAAATTATAATGTACTTAATATTATTTTCTTAGTTTTTTTTAGATTTTTTTTTGTTGTAAGTTATAAGAAAGTTTGGTGATAAATAATTCTTAATAAGTAATAAGTTCTAACTCTTAACTAATAAGTTAATATCAACACTAAATAAATGTATCGATGGGTTTTGTACCGATAAATTGATTAATTATAAAATAAAATTAATAAAATAATGTTTTGTCTTTGCTAAATGGAGGACAAATTATTAGAATTATACATTAAATTAGATGAAATTAAGGAATATATTTGCAAATTGGGACCAAAAAGACGTACGGGACCCACTTATGAATTAAAAATAAATGAAGCCAATTCGCTTAATAATAAGTTTGAGGAATGTGTGCAACTTTTGCCTTCGTCTGTATCTAAAGAAATTTTAGGTATTTGTATAAATATAAGAAAAGTTTATTCTAAGATTTTAAGTTATAAGATTCTCGAAAAAATGTCGGAAAATTTTTGCTTGAAAACGGCGGTAAGCCTATTACCGAAGATGAATGGTGACGAGTCCGTCACTCGAGAGCTTATTGATGCTATAGAATTATATAGTTCTATGATTTCTAATGATGGTAAGCAGTTACTCATTAATTTCATCTTAAAAACGCGTATTTCAGATAGTGCCAAAATGAGACTTAGGACGGAATATGCCGATATAAATTCTTTGCTAAAAGATATGCGTTCTAGTTTACTGACAATCAAGTCAGACACATCTCTGCAAGCCCAATTACAAAGTGCCAGGCAAGGGAACAAATCGATCAAAGAGTTTGGTAACGAAATTGAGCGACTTTTTGTTGACCTTACTATTTCTCAAGCTAACAATGACCCTGATGCGTACAAAATACTGCGGCCCGTGAACGAGAAAAATGCAATAAAACGTTTTTCGGACGGGTTGCAAAGCCAACGGTTAGGAACAATTATTGCGGCCCGAAATTTTTCTCAGTTAAAGGATGCCATTCGCGCAGCTGAAGACGAGACTAGTTCTCGCCCAGAACAGATCGCATCCTACTCGAAATCTAGGAATTATAATTCATTTAGAGGTCGAAATAATTATAATCGTTTTCAATATTATCTTCCTAGACCTATGCATAATAACAGTTATTTTAATACAAATAAAAATAATAATTTTAAGCATAATACATTAAATGGCAATAATTATAGACCACATTCGTCTTACCGGGGAAGGTACGGTCAGCAAATTCGCGGCCGTGGCTCGCAATATAATAATAGAAGGCATAATAACTCAAGGCCGATTAATTATTTTGTAGAAAATAATTCAAGTTTAGATTCCTCTTCAACTAATAAACAGAGTGAATCAAAATTTTTTCGTTAATAACCCTTCAATTTTGACATGCGATAGCATTAATTATGTTAAGTTAACTGTAGGAATAAATAGTATAGAATGTTTAGTTGATACAGGGGCCTCTTTATCTGCTATTAAGTTAGAATTTTTAAGGAAGAATAATAATAATTATACAATATATAATTGTGACGTTAGTGTCAATGGAATAGGTGGTAGTTTAAATGCTGAAGGTTTTGTTTACTTAGATTTGGAGTATAATAATTCTATTTTTAGACATAAATTTTTTATATTTCGTAATTTACCATGTAGTGCTATAGGTATTTTAGGACAGGATTTTTTGAAAAAATATTCAGGTGTTATTAATTACGGTAATAATACTGTTAGTTTAAGTTTAAGTTACAACGAAGGTGTACTTATACCTTTACAATTTTACGAGTATTCTTACTCTATGAAAATATCGCCGCGTTGCGAAATGATAAAGTATATTCCAGTTAAAGTGAATTATGATTGTGTGGTGTTACCTAAGCAATTAAAAGAGGGTATTTTTATGGCGAGTGTTGTAACTACTCCCAAAAATGGAAAAATTCCAGTTCGTATTTTGAATACAACGGATGAAGAGGTTGATTTAAATTTATCGGATATTGATATTGATAGGTTAGATAATTATAATTATTGTAATTTTGACGATTCTAATATATCTGTAGAACGTATTAAGAAATTATTTACGATGTTGAAGCTTGATTATTTAAATGAAGAAGAGCAACTTGCCATAGAACAAATATGTGCAAAGTTTGCTGATGTCTTTTATTTACCTGGCGATAAATTAACGTGCACTAATGTATATAAACAAAAAATTACCTTAAAAGAAAATGTTGCCCCAGTTTATAGGAAGCAATATCGAATACCATTCGCTCAAAAGGAAGAAGTTAATAGGCAAGTAGGAGAAATGTTACAAAATAATATTATCGAGGAGACTAGTAGCGACTGGTCTAGTCCTCTGATTCTCGTACCGAAAAAAGTTGATAGATCTGGTGAGCGTAAATGGCGTGTAGTAGTAGATTATAGGCAGTTGAATGAATGTATTACCGATGACAAGTTTCCGTTACCTAATATTAATGAAATCTTAGACTCTTTATCGGGTGCTATGTATTATAGTCACTGTGACCTTTCACAAGGTTATTATCAGTGTGAACTTGATGAAGACTCAAGAAAATATACAGCTTTCACTACTGACAAGGGACAATACCAAATGTGTCGTTTACCGATGGGATTAAAAATTAGTCCCGCAGCTTTTAGTAGATTGATGACCGTAGCGATGTCTGGTCTTAATTTCCAAAAATGTTTGATTTATCAAGACGATTTAGTTATTTGGGGTAGAAATATTCATGAACATAATGCTAATTTAATTTCAGTGTTTTCTAGGTTGAGAAGTACGAATTTAAAACTTAATCCTGAAAAGTGTGAATTTTTAAAAAGACAAATATTGTATTTAGGACATGTCATATCTTCCGATGGTATTTTACCAGACCCAAATAAAACTAGTGTAATAAAAAAATTTCCTAGACCATGTAATGTTGATGAGGTTAAGAGATTCGTAGCTTTTGCTAATTATTATCGTAAGTTTATTCGTAATTTTGCAGAAATAGCAATTCCATTAAATAAATTATGTCGAAAAGGAATTAAATTTGAATGGTCAGAAGATTGCGAAAATTCATTCAAAATTTTAAAAAACTCTTTGTCCAATCCACCTGTATTAGATTATCCAGATTTTTCACAACAAAATAAGTTTATCCTACAAACAGATAGTTCAGGATTTGCTATAGGTAGTGTATTATGCAATTCGAACGGTAAACCGGTTGCATATGCTAGCAGAAGTTTGAATAAAAGTGAATTAAATTACCCAATTATAGAAAAAGAATTATTAGCAATAGTCTGGTCAATAAAATATTTTCGTCCTTATTTATTTGGAAGAAAGTTTACAGTGAAAACGGACCATAAACCATTAATTTATTTATTCAATATGAGAGATCCATCTAGCAGATTGACTAAATTCAGACTATGTTTAGAAGAATATGATTTTGACGTTGAGTATGTAAGAGGTAAGGAGAATGTAGCTGCAGATGCATTGTCCAGAGTGAATGTGTCAATAAAAGATTTGAAAGAGATGCATGAAAAAATTGTGTGTGTTATGACGAGAGCGCAAGCGAGACGTACGAATCAGAATGAAAGTAAGCCGGAATTAGACTCAAAGAATTCAAAGAGCGTTAGGCCTGATCAACCTAAACTCGTTGAAGTTCTCAAGAAACGTGACAATGACTACGAATTCGTGATTTTTTCGGATAGAGACGTACGAAAATATTTGAAAAGATATAAAGATGAGATTATTTACTCGAGTAAGAAAATGATATTATTTTTGAGAAAGTTGAATTTGTTATTCATAAGCCAAAGCTCTTTGTCGACAATATCACGAGATGAATTGTTGAAAGAATTGGTAAAGTTATGTGAAAATTATAACATAGATGAAGTAGTAATGATAAAGAATGATTTAAATAAGGATTTAATTGAATGGCTAGCTAGTTACATGAAAAGTAATAAAGTTTATAAAGGACCAAAATTTTGTATTCTACGAGATGTATGTAGGATTGATGATAGTGATCAAAAAAAGGTGATACTGAATGAATTTCATTTATTACCTACAAGTGGTCACGCGGGTTTACGAAGAATGGTGAATAATATAAAAAAGTATTATTATTGGTCAAGTATTGAAAATGATGTTAAAAAATATGTGGAAAAATGTAAGAAATGTCAGTCACAGAAGTATACAAAGTTTATTAAAGAACCTTTAACATTAACTTCGACAGCGAAGTCATCTTTTGAAAAAGTTTATTTAGATTTAGTAGGACCTCTTGATAGGGATGATGACAATAACACTTATATTTTAACTTTACAATGTGAATTAACTAAATACGTGGAAGCGTATCCATTGAAAAATAAGTCTACCAGAGAAGTAGCCAGAGCTTTTGCAGAAAATTTTATTTTACGTTACGGAATTCCATATGAAATTGCTACAGATAGAGGTACAGAATTTATATCGAGCACAATGCAAGAACTTTTGAAAATTTTAAATATTAAACAATTAATGTCTACTGCATACCATCATGAGAGCATAGGTGCGTTAGAAAATAGTCATAAAATGTTAGGCGCATACTTGCGAATACAAACTAATAATCAGCCATCTTCATGGGGCTCTTGGGTACAGTTTTGGTGTTTTTCATACAACACTACTGTGCACACTGAGACACAGTATACACCATTTGAGTTAGTATTTGGTCAAGTATGTCGCATACCCACTAGTTTAACAAATAATGTTGATATTTTATATAATCATGATAATTACCCTTTAGAATTTAAATTTAGATTACAAAGAGCACAGAACGATGCTAGAAATAATTTAATTAACTCGAAACTTAAACGTAAAATAAAATATGATGATCATATTAGTCCAATATTGTACAAACCTGGAGATAAACTTATGTTAAAGAATGAAACTGGTACTAAATTAAGTACTTTGTATGATGGTCCATATGTTGTAGTCAGTGATAATAGACCAAATGTAACTATTTTAAAAGACGGAAAAGAAGTTACTGTTCATAAAAATAGAACTAAACCTTGTTACGAATAATAATATTTATAAAAATTGTCTTTATTGAATTTTGATGGAATATTGTGTTTAAAAAAAAAAGTATGGATTATTTTTTTTATTTTTTATATAATTATAATTACGATGAGGTAAATAGTGCTCTCTCAAAAATAGTACAATGGCTTAATGCTAATAATTTACTATTAAATTCTAATAAAAGGAAATGTTTAAAATTCAGTTTGCCAAATGTTAGGCAAGTACAAACCAATGTACTATTAAATGATGAGAAAATGAAATTAGTGGACACCACTGTTTTCCTAGGTATAACTTTAGACAGTAAATTACAGTGGAGTCCGCATATTGCAAATCTGGCGGATAGGCTCAGTTCTGCAACATATGCTGTTAAAAAATCAGAGAAGTAACTGATGTAGAAACAGCGCGACTTGTTTACTTTAGTTACTTCCACAGCATTATGTCCTATGGAATCCTTCTATGGGGAAATGCAGCGGACATTAATGCAATATTCGTGCTGCAGAAGCGAGCGATACTTTCTATTTATAAGATGTCATCGCGTGAATCCTTAAGAGAAAAGTTTAAGGAAATAAATATTCTGACCGTCGCATCTCAGTACGTCTTGGATAATGTATTGTATGTAAGAAAGAACTTAAATAATTTCAAAAAGAATAGCGACAATCATTGTTTTAACACTAGGAATAAGAACAAATTAGAAATACCAGTAATCAGACTTAGCAAAGTCAGCAAATCTTTTAAAGGCCAATGTATACGCCTGTACAATAGAATCCCAGTAAACGTTCAAAATCTCTCTATCAATAAATTTAAAAAAGTAAAAGAACGTTTGTATACTAAAGCTTATTATAAAATCAATGATTTCATCGACGACAACACACCTTGGGAATAGGGTGGTTCTTACAGGCTACTTGAATACTCTTTATAATTCCTGTTGTAAATAGATTTAAGTCATAATATTGTTACAGTTCGACAAGGCTTTAAATGAACGTGGCGAGGGGGGGAACTAGCGCTGTTTTCGTACAAAAACGTCATTTTTGACAGTTCTTCTTTACCAGCAGCGCCCATTGACATATTCATTTAAAGCCTTGGTGCATTATATATGTTCAAATTGTAATTTTCCATCTTTTTAGTAAAAGATGGCCCCGTGCGAGTTTCTTACGCCGGTTCTTCTCGCTGGGTTAGTTCCCGAACCGGTGGTAGGCACCTTAGTATCGACGTTCAGAAATATTTTTGTAAAAAAATTACTCTGAATAAAAAATATTTTGATTTGATTTGTTCTAAGTAATATCGGAGCTGAGCTACGATTATTTAGTATATATTTATTTTTGCATCTTATGTTCACAAAATCAATAGTAATTAACGTTACTTTATGGAGCTATCCTTAACAAAGAGGCGTAGAAAGGGTATATATTAATCTGTTGGATATATATTTCTCACTAACTATTGCCCACGACTTCGTCCGCGTCAAATATGAATAATTTTTCATACATATTTTCACACTGGGTTTAACTCTCGTCGGACTAAAATATAGCCAGACTTGAGACTACATTTCATTAGACAGTAGTTTTCAAAGGGCTGGATGCAATATTAGACAATTATACGTAATTATTGTTCTTGTGTATTAATGTGTTGTGGGTAAAATGACTCTAGGGTGTTGTTCCCATAATATAATGTCGATTATTTCCACTATTTAGCGAATTTTGCGGTATGCAAAGTAGTATGACGGCCGACGCCACCAGCTTTCGGCAGAATTTTCAGTCCAGCTTTTAATCTACTTCCCGGCTCATTATAGAATTGCACAGCTATAGGAATGTTTTATAAAATACTAGCTGTACCGGTGAACTTCGTGTCACTTTAAAACCTTCCCTGGACTTCTACGAATATTTTAAGACTAAGATCAGCCCAATCCATTCAGCCGTTTTCGAGTTTTAGCGCGACTAACACATTTGAAAATCCATTTTTAATTTTTACTAGCTGTCCCGGTGAACTTCGTGTCACTTTAAAACCTTCCCTGGACTTCTACGAATATTTTAAGACTAAAATTAGCCCAATCCGTTCAGCCGTTTTCGAGTTTTAGCGTTACTAACACAATTGAAAATTCATTTTTATATTTATAGATAATACAAGAAGATTATGTACTTACACAAAAAATATAAAAAAATCAGAACATCTCCCTCTTTAAGAAATTCGAGAAAAAATGGATTTGCATTTTTATATTTTTTTAATAAATTGTTAAAAAACTCATTGTATGTTAAATGATTAAGTCATTCTCCAAAATGTACGAGTAACTAAAATTAAAAATAAATTATGAAATGAATAATTAATTGTTCTTGTATATCTATGTATATCTACAGATTGTAACATACGTGACAATACTTTAGTTAGGATATATATATATATATATATATATATATATATATATATATATATATATATATATATATGTATCCCTTGTATAAGGCATAAAGATTTTCCCTATACAAAAGTGAAAATAATGTGTTCTCTTTCAGCGCTACTACTTTTACAGCAAACTCTATAAACGGGACTCAGACACAGTACACACCTTAAAGTATTGTTATACCCTGTATACTAATATTATGAAGCTGAAGTGTTTGTGTGTTTGAAAGTCCTAATCTCAGGAACTGCTTGTTCAATTTGAAATAAATCTTTTTGTGTTGGATAACCCATATATCAAGGAAGGCTTTGACCTAAAAATATAAAATAACCGGTGGCCCAATCCCCTAACCTATTCCCTTCCCTACCCTCCCCTATTCTCTTCCCTTCCCATCCCTACCCTCCCATATTACCCTATTCCCTCTTAAAAGGCCGGCAACGCACCTGCAGCTCTTCTGATGCTGCGAGTGTCCATGGGCGACGGAAGTTGCTTTCCATCAGGTGACCCGTTTGCTCGTTTGCCCCCTTATTTTATAAAAAAAAAAAAAAAAAACACCGTTTTTTTGTATTTTCCTGATTATTCATGTTATGATTGAATTTACGATTTAGTTGAAAATACGAACTTAAAATGCCTAATATCTCGGCTCCGATATAGTTTAGCTATATGTCCCCCATAATAAAGTTTACTCCCCTTGATATGTTCTTTCATAATATGCCGGTTTTGATGAGTAGCCGCGAGATTTGAAAATGACGCCAATATTACCCAAACCCCTTCACATAGCAGTTCAGTTTTAAACGTAGTGGCCTCGTGTATAAAATATGTTTTTTGGTTTCGATTAGGTACATAATGAGAGTTCACAATTAATTATTATTACAAAAAACACTAATTGATAGTTATGTATATTTTTATTACAACACTAGATGTTCCGCGCGGCTTGGCCCGCGTAATTTAGGAATGTCGCGGAAACCGTACATTTTTCCGCAAAAAAGAAACCTATGTCCTTTCACGTGGTCTATTCTGCATGTACTGCCAAATAATATAAAAAAATACCTTAAGATAATAAGCAATTTTAAATAATTTCCCCCGTTTCTCTATTTTTTCGCTCCTATAATTATTATTCCGTGATAAAATATATATCTAGCCTTAAGCCTTCCTCGATAAATGGGCTATCTAACACTGAAATAATTTTCCAAATCGGACCAGTAGTTTTTGAGATTAGCGCGTTAAAACAAACAAACAAATAAACAAACTCTTCCCAATTATAATAATAAGTATACTTATTGTAAGTATAGATTACAAAATTACAAATTACAATACAATTACAGTTAAAATTACAACATACCGACACCTGAATCAATAATATAACTATTACTATTTGCACCTTAAAAGTTAAAGTAGGTAGCCCTAGGTAGCTCGTAGCATTAGCACGTTCACTTTCTATATCCAGGGCCGGTTTCAGCACTACCAGCGCCCTGGGTGAGATTTCTTCGGCGCCCAGGGTGCTGGTAGTGCTAAAAAAGGCGGCGCCCCTATTGTTTGCGTTCTGCGCCTCTTTTTATCAGGCGCCCTGGGCGGTCGCCCAGCGTCGCTCCGCCCTACGCCGCTACTGTCTTTATATTCTATCTAATTATTTTATCATGTCATCACTTTTGGAGTTCTGATATTTTATCGTTTTTAGTTCTTTACATCCTATAATATTATTTTTATTTGTTTACTTGGTCTAAACTCAGACATATCGCGGAACAATAATTATTATTCTTCTTGGACCAATTCACTATCACACCACGCACCGAAGTTACAAGACTAAACGGCTTCCGAGAACAAAATATGTACTTCCATCCCCTTCTGTCATGTGCAGTTCTCCTCGTACTGCGCGCCGTTCCACCAGCTCCTGAAGTCTTTCCAGACGGTGGTCTCCGCCATTCTGTCATCATCGTTGAGCATCTCGCAGAGTCGACACACGTCGTCGGTGGAGGAGGTCTCGCGGTAAGTGTAGTGGTTGCGCCAGCGGAAGAACTCGTAGTATAGCGACTTGTTGGCGATGAGCTCGCTCATGGTCCGCGCCAGCGCCGCTGGGCCCAGCGCGCGCGCGTCCAGGTAGCTGCCGGGCGGCAGGAAACTGAAATGTCACAAAACATACAATTATACATCATTCGCCTTAGTTTTTTGTTTTTTTAGGGTTCCGTAGCAAAATGGCAAAAAACGGAACCCTTAGAGATTCGTCATGTCTGTCTGTCTGTCTGTCTCTCGTTTGCAAGAGCCTCTCTCGCAAACTATGCAGGTTAGAAAAAATTATTTGAGAAACATATTATTATCATTTTTTTTAACCTCAATAGTTTGCGAGAGAGACTCTTCCAAAGTGGTAAAATGTGTGTTTTCACCCCCCTCTAACTTCTAAAGTAGGGGCATGATAAAATTAAAAAAAAAATGATGTACCTTATTATAAAAACTACCAACGAAAATTGGTTTAAACGAGATCTAGCAAGTACGGTCTAGTTTTTTTTATACGTCATAAGTGGCAAACCTTAATCACAGTATAGTAATTGTCATATTGCTATACTGTGCCTTAATTAAACTTTCATTAAATCAACTGAAATATAAAAATAAATTAAAATCCTTCTAATTTCATAGAAATAAACCTTATTGCTGCTGCGGAAACCTTCATGGGCGAGTCCAACTCGCACTTGGCTGGTTTTATTTTTCCAGGGATTTATCCATTTGGTTTTGTTGCAGATTGGTCATTGGTCATTTTGACGTAAGCTAACCAAAGGTGCTAGCCTCAGAACAGGAATGTGGTGCTAGCAAATGAACTCTAGTCAGAAAACCAGAAAATATTAGAAAGAAAAGGATTTTCGAATGTTCAAAATTCTTTTTAATGAATATTTTAAGATTTTTTGCCCTCGAAGCTTAAAGATACTCTTTAGTAGCTAATAGTCTGATTCATAAGTCATGGTAGGTTACACTAGTACTACATTTCCCATTACTTGACTAACGTGAGAATATTCCATCGCAATTCTGGCTATGGAGATAGATGACAGCCGATAGCTTCCTAGCGGCTAGAGTAGCTATCCGCTATCATCTATCTCATATAACTCATGTATGAAAGGAAATTGTCACGGAACTTAAGGCGCGGCCTACGGTGATTACCTACTGATTACTCTTCAAATATCACAGTGAAGTTCATATTTTGTATAACATTGAAGTGTGTTAGGCAGGTTGACGGTTATGCGTTTTGTACTAGCGACTCACAGGCAGCTAGAGACTTCTCTTGTGATTTTTGTATTGGCAAGCGCCCCAGCGAAGCTATCGAGGAAGGCTTTAGGCTATATAATTGTAACATCACGCTGCGACCAACGAGAGCGAAGAATCATCGTAAAATGTGGGAAAACCACTGCGGTCGCGGCTCGTGATGCAATAGCTATTTATTTTTATGACGCAGATCAGTCGCACACTTGCGATAGTGACCAATACAATTTCATTGATAAATTAATGGATTATTTTACGCGTTACCTAATACATCCACAATATTTAACGTTATTTCACAACTATACAGTCATAGTTTCATTTGTTAAGGATAAAGAACGTCGTCACTCGTCGTACATTTAAAAATGAAATTATTCATTAATCCCTCGATCGCGGATTCTTGGAAATATTGACGGGTTAAACTGGATAATGCATCACCTGGTGCATAGACATAAATGGAGCACAACTCTTACACAATTAAAACTACACTGCAAATTCCCTTTAATCCGTACCGTGAGTAGTTGGCGGCGCCGTAGACGATGGGCACGGCGTAGTTGTCGAGCGCCGTCAGCAGCTTCTCCGTCACGTAGTCCTCCGCGAACGAGTTCTCGAACGACAGGTAGAAGTGGTAGGAGCGCTCCAGCAGGCGGTCGCAGGCGCGCTCGCCCCGCGGGCAGTCGAGGTCGCCGCACGCGCCGTACACGTCCACCGCCAGGCCGTACCGCGCCAGCTCCGTCTGCAGCTCCGCCACGAAGTCCTCGCGCCGCCGCCGCGTGCGGCAGTGCGACACGAACCACGCCGCCGCCAGCGTCTTCCCCGACAGCTTCCACTTCAGCTGGTCATTGACGGGGTCGAGCGGCGGCCAGTGCATGTCGATCTTCGGCCCCACGACTGCCCCGCTCCTGTCGTAGATCGTGATGTAGCCCCAGCGGAAGTCTGAGTCCAGGCGGTACGTCCACGTCCAGTTGAAGAACCCGTCGAGGGCCTCGTCGCATGCCGGGAAGTTGTCGGGCGACTCCATCGCGCCGAAGATGTATTTCTGGCGCGGCGTCCGGCCGCTCGGCATCTGGAACGGCCACAGGTGGATCACGTCGCGGCCGTTGAACGCGATCGCATCGAAGTCGCTCTGGTTCAGGAAGTAGTCGGCGTCGTCGGTGACGTAGCAGTTGGTGTGGCGGCAGCGGTTGCGGACGAAGGCGGAGTTGCCCTCGCCCATGAAGTCGAAGGGCGCGGAGAAGCGGCGCGTCCACTGCAGCACGTAGCGCAGCCGCGTGTGGTTGAGGTGGGAGATGTCGTGGCGGGTGGCGCGCAGCTGCCACAGCCGCGTGCGGTAGACGTGCAGCAGCGTCAGCAGGTACAGCGCGACCACCGCCGCGAACAGGCGCGGGAAGTACCGCCGGCACAGCGCCATGTGTCCGCCGCCGGCTCCGCGCGTAGACTGATAACGGGTGATTCACATTTATCCGGGCACGCCGTGTGGTCGGCGATAGCGCGGGCGTGTGTGCGCGATGGCCTAATCTTATCTGATTTGGACGATACTAGTAAAAATATAGGCTAGCAGCTGAAAACTGACATTAAAACTATTGGTCTTGCTAATTAACTGTTTTAGAAATTGTTTCTATCCTTGTTTTAAATAACAAAGAAAAACTATCTAGCCCCTTGTATATTCCCCGTGAGCTCCGAGGACCTCGCAAAAATGTAGAGAAGTATGTTTGTCCAAGATAACGGGAAGAGTGCCGGGTACCTATACCTAGTTGTGTCGTAGTCGCCCTTGCGTTGCGCACATTATTTTTATTAATTTTTAATGTCCTTACTCAGTGCCCGTTTCACCGGAGCTTGCACACGAAGCCGCGTACTTTAAAGTTTAAACTAAGGTCAAGGTAGATGATAGATATTCCAATTTAATTTATAACAGAATAAACGTAACATCCGAAGCCATCAACTCGGTATACCTACTTGTACTGTAGCGTGCGAGCTGCGAGGACGAGGGCCATCGAACTAAACCGCAGATAATAGCTATTCAGGCTTTTAACCAACACGTTTACTTTGTCGCTTCTATAAAGAACTAGCTATTTCACGGTATTCGGAGAAAATGACATTTTCTAAAAATAATTCCTAGCTAGATCGATTTATCGCCCCCGAAACCCCCTATATACTAAATTTCATGAAAATCGTTGGAGCTGACCGGGAGCCGGTCGGTCATCCAGCTATTTGACCGAGCTTCGCTCGGTATTCGATAAACCACGAATAAAATGACATTTTCTAAAAATTATTCCTAGCTAGATCGATTTATCGCCCCCGAAACACTAAATTTTACGAAAATCGTTGGAGCCGATTCCGAGATTTCAATTATATACATATACTAGTGACCCGCCCCGGCTTCGCACGGGTAAAAAATATATAGCCTAAGTCACTCACTGAAAAAATGATTAAAATCGATTCAGTAGTTTTTAATCTATACTAATATTATAAAGAGGTAAACTTTGTTTGTTTACTCATAGATCTTCTACTACTACTCGACTAAGAGCTGACGACCAAATCAGTCATATTATAGCTTCAGCTGTGTTAAAACTCCGTTAGCTACTTCCCTGAACAACCCTTTCTCATAATCTGCGTGCTGGCAGGCCGTGGGCGATGGGTGTGGGAGTGGTGGGGTAGGGAAAAATGAAAAAAATATGACTGTCTGTCTGACTGTATGACTCCAGGCTGTATCATTTTATTTTGTTCTAATAATTGTTTTTAACAGCTGTTGTTACTATTTCTAAACTAACAACAATTTAAAACAATAGTCCAAAAATGTATTATACAACGATAATTATTATGCCAATAACAAGTATGTAACAAGTATGTGATTTCGCTAGTGTGTAATAAGTTGAAGCATATTGTTAAACTAAATTATACACTATAAGTTATAACAGGGGTTCCCAAACCTTTTCAGCCTGCGGCGCATTTACACGTTACCGGTTACAATATTTTGTCACGCGCGGCGCCTTACTTTACCTAGCTATTAGAAAAAGATACTTACATAAATAAACAAATTATAGTTAGGTTAAGCAGGCAAATTATAATGAACAAAATATATTTAATCATCTACCTGCTTAACATAATTAATATTGTTATTTTATTTGTGGTTTTGGATAATAAAGGACGATTGACTCACGGCGCGGGCGCCCCTATTGTCTTTCCACGGCGCACACTTTGGGAACCCCTGCACTATGATATAACGCCTGTTCAATCAAGTTATACAGCTTCAAGTGAGTAAAACAACAGCGCAGTTTTCTACAATGAAACTATAATAATAATTATAATATTAAGTAATAACATTATTATATTGTAGCACTACAATGCTATCGAGTAAAGTACCACCTCTCCAAGTTTACACTGTTACAAGCGCGGTATATAGGTATTATGAGCATTTATATAACATTTTTTTCATTCTTACTTTAAAATGCGTAAAGCGCAGCGCACACTAGCGAGTGTCGAGAGAGTAGAGACAAAACTATCTTCATCGCTTACTCCTCTCTCTATTTATCCCTTTGCCTTTGTCATGCTGCATTCGATAATTTCGACAGTGAAGTTTGAAATCATTATTTTACGGCATTTGACATAATGACGGACAGCGCAAGCGCTACGCAGGCGCTATCTTCAAATTCTAGATGACTGTATGATCATGTTGTAATGATAAAGCGATAGTAGCGTTTGTGGTTACAGTACATCACCGATAGCTAGGATTATCCTTAGGAGTTACGAAAGGAAGCCTTCTGTAGTCGGCATAGCGGCGCTGTCGGCGGCAAAATGTGTGTTTTAGTGGGTGTGGGTGTAAGTGTCGTACAATTACAAAGTCACATGGCAATTACAGCCATTTGAACTAATTAGTGTACTTGACTTGACATGAATGGCTGATGTCTTGCGGTTGAATCATGTTATGTTATGGTGTCCCTACACGCTAGAGTCTACACACCTTTTAAATGTGTGGGAGAGCCATGCTTCGGCACAAATGGGCCGGCTCGAGCGGAGAAATACTCTCACAGAAAACCGACGTGAAACAGCGCTTGCGCTTTGTTTCGCCGAGTGAGTGAGTTTACCGGAGACCCGATCCCCTACCCCATTCCCTTCCCTACCCTCCCCTATTCCCTTCCCTTCCCTACCCTCTCCTACCCTATTCCCTCTTAAAAGGCCGGCAACGCACTTGCAACTCTTCTGATGCTGCGAGAGTCCATGGGCGACGGAAGTTACTTTCCATCAGGTGACCCGTTTGCTCGTTTGCCCCCTTATCATAAAAAATAAACACCTACACCACAAACTTACACCTTACAAATAGCTTGCCCAGCTGTTAGTATAGCGGCTAGACTAACAGCTGAGCAAGCTGTTTGTAAGGTTCCAACCAAAGACCTAACATTCAAGAAATAAAATGTTGATTAATGTATCATCGACGAAATTGATTTATAGGCAGTTGACGGACCTACGTCAATTGGTCGGATTATGTCAATTCAATTATAATTTATAGCTGTAATCGGTTGGGTTTGACACAACGCGACCAATTTACTTAGGCCCACTTGCGCCAAAACTTTGAGTTAAATAAATAAACGTTAATAACTCAGTGTTAACGTTTTTAATTTTTAACTCATACTACATATTGCACCAGAAGAATTTATCCCAGAGTCAACTAACCCGGGCTTATGTCATGTTCATTCATTCTTTTTACATCCAGCCAAATATGATAGAGCGAATGCTGAATAATTTAAGTGTACTGCTCTCTCTCGCTCCACAGTACTTTAAATAAGGCTATCTCCTTATGTCAGATTTGAAATGACACGTGGTTCTATGTCGCATTGTGTTGTGAATTGTGATATTTTGTGCAAATAAATTAAGCGGAAAATGATAAAAATTGGGAAGAAGCACTTGTGTCCAATGTTTATCTAGTCTACCTATTTATAAAGGAGTTCACTAAAAACGCACTAATCCAATGATATTATTATTAAACTTTGGTAGGGAATTACTTTTTATGCTCATTTGTATATTGCAATTATTTTCAATTTTATTTAATAAAAAGAGAACAGTTTCTTTTTCTAGGCGAAATCTTCGATGGAAATCTTTGTCTCTTTGTGAGTAAATACGGGACCCTAAACAGATCGGTCCGTTCTACAATCCTTCTGTAATACGAGTCCGAACTAATGTATTCGATAATTTCTTCATCATCATCAGATAACAACCACTGATCATTTATCATGGTTAAACACAAAAGAAAATCGGTACCTATTACTGAACACAACAAAGTACATAAGTCATAACCGAAAAATCTCAGTTTTGTTTGATATTACTAACCCAGAGTTAGTTGATTTAACCCTCCGACATCGGTGAGTTAAAAATTTAAAAAATTAACTCGAGGTTAACTCCTAACTCTTGGTGGTGCAAGACATGATGTGAATTTAAATTCGAAGTATAATTTAACTCAGAGTTAAGCGTGTTAACCCAGTCTGGCGCAAGTGGGCCTTAAAGTGTTGTTTTAGCCGAAGTTTAAATTAAGAACATAAACGATGTATTGCACAATGCACTACTTAGTACTATAATTTACGTGTTTCGCGGATCATCGGTTTTGTTCGGGTATTTCCGTATCCGTTCGGCCTGTCCTGCCTGCTCTGCCCCGGGGCAGTTCCAGATGCTGAAAACGCTATTATGGCGCATTTTTACTGGTCGATAGGGCCCGCATGCGGGGTGCGGGAGATCATGCCACGACCAATAGACATGCGCCATTCGTTGTCATAGACTCCCCGTATGCTGTATACCGAACGAGTTAACGACTAATGAAAATGCGCCCTGAGGTCCGTCATCTGCCTAGGAATCAACTTCTCTGAATATAGATTATAGTACAATAACTTTCGTTGTCCTGCTAATGGAACTCGCGCAAACGCTACAAAAGCAAATAAGCAAAAAGCGGCCAAGTGCGAGTTGGACACGCCCATAAAGGGTTCCGCAGCAACAATAAGGTTTATTTCTATGAAATTAAAAGGTTTTTGAGTTATTTTTATATGTCAGTTGATTTAATGAAAGTTAAATTAAGGTTTATCATTTACCATTTATGACGTATAAAAAACTACATACTAGATCTCGTTCAATCCAATTTTCGTTGGTAGTTTTTATAGTAATGTACCACATCATATATTTTTTTTAGAATTATCATGCCCTTTACTTTCGAAGTTAGGAGGGGGGGTACACATTTTACCACTTTGGAAGAGTCTCTCTCGAAAACTATTCAGATTAGAAAAAAATGAAATTAAAAACCTCAATATGATTTTTAAATACCTATACCCCACACGCATAGGTTAGACGAAAAAAAATTTTTTTTGTTTCAGTTGTACCTATTGGGACCCCTAAAATTTTTGATAATTTTTCCACTTTTGTATCAAAATCTTAATGCAGTTCACAGACTACATCTATTCACCAAGTTTCAATAGTATAGCTCTTATAGTTTCGGAGAAAAGTGGCTGTGATATTCGGACGGACAGACAAACAGACAGACATGACAAATCTATAAGGGTTCCGTTTTTTGGCTACGGAACCCTAAAAATGTAGAAACATAACAGTTGGTATTGAATAATGCCTGTGTAGTTTATAGTGTTATCTTTTTTGTGGTAAATACATACATTTATGTTCAGCTAGATGACCTGGTAAACCTTTTACCACTTTCGCCCTGATATTATACCTTCCATGGACTTCCACAAATATTTCAAGACTAAAATTACCCAAATCGGTTTAGCCGTTCTCGAGTTTTAGCGAGACTAACTTTAAAATTAATTTATATGTATACACTATACAGGGTGTCATAAACCAAAGTGACAATACTTTAGGTTTGTGTATGTGTTGGGTACCTTGTATACAGGTCACTGTGAAAGTGGCAGCGCTAAAGGAGCAAATTTTTTTGGGATTTGTATGGGCCTAGCGTGAGAAGTTTATCCATACAAAAGTACAAAAAAAGTTGCTCTTTTAGCGCTGTTACTTTCATAGTGAACTCTACTGCATGACTGGCGAGACATTTGCAACGCTTAAGGAGTGTATTCGGTACTCGATTCTCATTATAATTAATGTAATAAAATTAGGTACTTAAGTTGTTTTTACCAAATTTCCCTTTAAATAAATGAATCATCGATCCTGATTTCTGAGTAAATTACGCGGCTAGGCAAGTAGGCATACTATGCTGCCGGCGCGACGGCGTGTGCCATCAAAGAAACACCGCACCGCTACCCTTCCCGCGCGCGGTGTCCATGCGTTGAGTAAATAATTATTTAACTTTAGCTATATTTACTCAGTAATCAACTGATATTATTTTTTATATTTTTTTTTCATCTAATATAATAGCCAAATATCATGTCGTCGAGTATTGAAAATGTCTCACCAGTCATGTTGTATACATGGGACATATATGTAACACACCTTTAAACTGGCCTAAAGTATTTATTATCACTTAGTTTTGTTACACGTTGTATAGATAGACTAACATAGTATCGCCTCGCGTCGTCATATCGTGAAGGTCCTTACTCTATAAATTACCAAGACGTCTGTAACGTCATAACGTCGTAACGTCATAAGCCGCATCTGATGAAATCTCCGGCGCCAACTTCCACCGCGACCGGCAAAGTTCGACGTCAAAGGGCGAATGCAATACAATTTATTACGGCGCTCCATCTTGAGGAGTTTTTATAACTTCACAGGATTACCTCAATAACTAGTAGATTAAACCTTAGTCGGTATAACAACCTATCAAAGGTATAACAAGTCTGAATAGTCTATGTTGTAGATGATGAATTTTCCTTTGATGTTCTTGTGATTGTGTTGTTAAATGTTATGAAGTTTTACTCTAGGTACGATTTGTTTGTCAGTTTTTGAAGTGGACCACGAAATACTTCGCTTGATGGTTAGCGGCGGTTATCGCTGCCTATATAATGGTTACAACAGAATCTCACTTGTCACAAGTGTTAATACTCCTTTTTACTCCGTTTGTAAGTTAAGTACCAACCATCACAGCAGGCAGATGACCATCGTTATTTGGTCGAGCTATATGTCAAGCTCAGCGTACAGATCATGACTAACATTAACTTGACATAATATACGTGAGCATGTCATCTGTTTGTGAATCAATTTCTCTGACAGTACATCACACTCAATCATTACATTTGTACTGCGGCCGCTCCATGTTGGCCACTGACCTCCATTATACAAGTACGCTGGACTGATGATACCCTTTGAAATGACAGCTATTTTTGTGCCTATTTGAATCGGAATCAGCTCCCCCATTATTAGGGATAGGAACTAAATTTGACGTAAAAATGACGTTTGAAAGTCGCCATCATGTCGCCATATTGTCGCTGATAGCAGTAGTGGGAGTAGGTATTTTGAACTAATACTAGTGATGTACAACTGTCTTTTCTATTATCGATGAAATGTTTCCAGATTCAGATAATGTCGACCATTAGGACAAAAATATTAAATTTAATAATACAAACGCTACATATTTGTATTAAAGATTACATACTTCCTCTCCATAATTTAGATAGGCGTAATAAATTAACAATGATTTCATACGTAGATAACCTGAAGTAGCAGAACCTATCTATAATACATTTGTTTTTACCAGTTAGCACTACGAAAAACTAAAAACAAAACTGAAGATAAGCTTCTAACGAAAACTATGTTGTATTGTATTTTCTAATTTCATTTCTAATATTATCAAAGTAGTGCAACAGTGTATCGTATTAAAGCTGAACAAAGCTGAATAAGTGTTCTGTGTGATTAGACCCTAACTAATCTCATCATATAATATTATTAAGCGGAAGAGTTTGTTTGTTTGAACGCTCTAATCTCAGGAACTGCAGGTCCAATTTGAACAATTATTTCAGTGTAAGACAGCCCATTTTATATATTTTATCACGCTGAGACTAATAGGAGCTAAGAAATAGAGAAAATGTGGAAAAAGCGGGGAAATGTATAACGTGAATGATTATATAGGCTATTTTTTGTGGACCAATTTGTCTGTGTAATTAGATATTTACGTGGGAGAAGCCGCGCGGAAAGTCTAGTAATAATATAAAAGTTCCCTATTTATTTATGTATCTAGCAAGCCAATTTTTATCGATTTACTTTATCTCATTTGATTTTCGCCATTTTGGCGCTGATTGCAGAAGTGCGAGGAAAATTAACCAATTGGATAATGCGATCCATAAATAAATATGGAACGTTTGAATACATTTTTTTATTGGGGTGGAGTAGGTAAGGTATTTTTAAATAATAAAAATATATGTGCGATACTTTAACATTATATTTTATTAGTTACCGTTACACAGTTACAGTCTGTCAGGAAAGAGTAGACGCGGAAATAAATTTTCCAAACATAATCACGATTGAATGGTAGTTTTGCGCCTTGTATTTTCACAGAGAACGTTTGTACACTTCAAATAGTAACGGCAAGCGGTAGTAGCAATTTTCGGACGCCAACCAGGATTTTCAATTTTTTTCAACCATAATTCCAGTCTTCCTTCGTCAGACGGAAACCTGTCAATTATTTTAAGAGCATAATATGTATTTGATAATAGAAATCGGTTATCGGAGATTTCAATACAATTATTATAGATATCGATAAGTTTTATCGACAGAAAACTCCAGCACTATTGAATTTTATTGTTTATCAAAAATCGGTAAAACAAAGGTAAATATGTGGTGAATACGGTATAATAAGATTAGTGCCACATTTTTAAGTGCCTATATTATCAATAAAAGTTTAATATCGTAGAAATGAGCTGTTAAAATCACTTACTTGTGAAATGTAACCCCACATCCCTTTTTGTACCGTGTTTTACATAACATACACCCTTTCATAGTTTAACTATGAACTACCACCACTTATTTATATATTACTTAATCGCGTAAAACCTTTTAAAACACTTTAAAACACGAAAACAATTCAAACGATTAAGCCATAAGAGAATTAAAATACATAAGTACATGGTTACCAATGGTTACGTCAAATTTTGTTCTCTACCCTAATAATGGGGCGCTGATTCCGCTTCAAATGGCACAAAAAAAAGTGGGTATCCAGCGTACTTGTATAATACAGATCAGTGATTTTGGCTCATTGTGGGAATATACAAGCTTTTAGAAATATGTTGGCAATTTCGTCTGTAATAATATTATTTCGATTAAAGATGCTGCAATTGGTGACGCAATCGTGGTTATTAACCATAGTTCAACGTGGAAAAGGAAAAGATTCATTCGGGAGTCAGGAAAGTAACAAATCCTATTGTTCTTCAGCGTGGCTTTTTAGCTCTGGGCCGGGGGCCCGGTAGCCCCGACTCGAAGCTGAATCAAATGTAAAACACAAACCCAAAAATATTTGTGTCGGATCGAGGATTCAAAAGGATTAGTGTACAAAAGGATTCATCACTGCTTCTTATTTACAATAGCTGCAGGAACTTACTCTTTATTTAAAATAATCAAGTTTTTAATATAAGTATAATATTAGTTATGTGAAATAACTAATAAGTTAAATTTAATTTTATAAAGTGACTCCTGATTCTTTTTCAAGCAATATTATAATATGTAGGCCGCGCAAAAATTATGTTGCTCGGCAAAAACTAATACTCAGTGTGCGTATTTTATTATTGAAATTCCTGTTCGAGTAAACGGGGTTGGTGTCCGCTACAAGTAATATAATATCGTGATCAGACGGTGACACGTTGGTAATGATTATAAATTATATTGGTAGATCTGCACCGATTGTTGCCTTCAGTTTCGACGAGTGATTATTTTCCGAGTTTCTAAGTTTTTTTTTACCGAAGTTTATTATCACTAGCGCTTTTGATTGGCTGAACAACGCCGTTGAAAAGGTAAAGTCCAATCGAAACCCTCTGAAGCTGGTTATTTTTATTATTTTGTAAAGACTCGAAGAATCTAGTGACTTAGTCGTTGGGACCTACGTCCCACTAGATTCTTCTACATCATGAATCCTACGATTTGGGATGTTAATAGTTTACCGATATGATTTTTCAACAACACTATTAAAAACTTCAAAAACGGACCTTAGCGGGCCCCTAGACGATCAATTTTATTGTGAAATATCACGTATTGTGTAATTTTATTGACCGTCCAGGGTTGATATTGAACACGCCCCCCCCTTTTAATCTTATTGTTAAATAAGTTGTTCAATAAAATATAGTTCAATATTATTGTAGGTCTAGGGGCACACTTAAAATGCGCGGCCTTATGGCGGCTCTCGACATAGGCGAACGCGTTGGCCAACGCGTCTGCAGACGCGTTGGCCCAATGTGTAGAACGGGCGTTCGCGCGTTGGCCGTAGGTATTTAGACGTTGGCCAACGCGCGAACGCCCGTTCTACACATTGGGCCAACGCGTCTGCAGACGCGTTGGCCAACGCGTTCGCCTATGTCGAGAGCCGCCATTAGATACAAAATCTTTCGTCTCTCTCACGCCGTCTCTCCTCAAAAAGTAATCTTGCTTCTCCCTCTATGCTTTTGTCTCTCTCGGCAGGAGCGCAGGCGGTAGCCCCTACGCGGCGCGACGAAACAAAATTAACAAAATAAATGTAATATTTAAGGGAGGCTCCCATACAACAAACGTGAATTTTGGGCTTTTCTGCTCTTAGATATCAATAATGGCAACAGATAGGTTCTTGAATTTTTTACACAATCCTTAGTTATACTCGTATGTGTACTTTAATATTTAACTATAATATTACACTAAAATATAAAATTAAGTGGGACTGTCATAGAAAAAACACAATTTATGGCCTAATTTTGCTCTATAATGTTACGGAACCTTTCGTGCGCGAGTCCGACTCGCACTTGGCCAATTATGTGATCTTATGGTATTCAAATATTATGAAAAAGACCTCATTTAACCACAGCATAAACTTTAGCAACAAATACAAATAGAATAAATATTTTTAATTTTGATGAATTTTAGATAAAAATCGCAAATGGTGCCGTAATACAAAATATGCCAAAATGTGAGTAATAATTAGTAATATAATAGTGTGTGAGGATATAACGGCCAACCATACGATTCCAGCGATATGCTCATTTTTCCTGTCGGCTCCATACAAAAATTAAAAAAAATAATTATAACTCCTTTATTATTACACGTAGTTGAGTCTTTTTACATTTTGTTATGTAATAACAACTAGGAGAACATATTTCAGCCTAAAAAAATGACATCTGGAAACTCAAGTTCCTATGTCTATGAAACTCGATTTTCGATCCACTGTGCGATGGCGCGGCTGACGTCCAGCATCATGTCCAGCAAGGCTGGCATAACAACAGTAGACATGGGAAAGAATCGACTTACTGACAGATTTTATCGACAAAATGGCAGATTTCCATTGTCTAACTGTCACTTTGTCTATTCTTCCGTAGAAAGGAACCGTTTCTATGGTGACCATGCTACGCCTCTTGGTCGGCCAGCCCCACGGGAAACCACGATAGCTTCACCATGCACACCCTGGACATGGGACTGAATCTTGGCGAAGCGCATGCCTGGGTAGTTGGGAACATTGATTTTGGAGGAATCTCGTCTTCCAGTGCCGGACATTTTTGACAGTCTAATACTTTAAGAAAATTTAAGTGTAACTGTCAAAAATGTCCGGCAATGGAAGACGAGATTCCTCCACTTACCGCGAAGAATATAAGCTATGAAATTGAGTTTTACTCCAGCTTCTCGAAGGTCCTTCCGTTTCAAAGGTAAACCTTCAGAACTGTATACTCCATAGTTGCTGGTCGTTCTTACCTCTGTGAAGGTCACAAACAGGTAAACTTTCAGCTTTACGAAACAAAAGAAGGTCTGGCCCTCGCTGGCTCTTGGTCCAGACGAAAATAACAAGTTGTAACATTCGCTTGAATTAAAAATAAGAAGAATTTATTTACACAATGTAACTGACAGGCACGAAGTTCACGTTTAGCTCCCAGCTCACAAAAGATCAATTTTACAAGAAATAACAAAAAGTTAGGAAGTTTAAGAATACATTTTCAACTTGTTATTATAGCAGCAGCTGCTATCGTCCGTATTTCTCTTATTAACATGAAATTACTTATTTGTTTTTAGAAATTGTTTACTTAAAATTTATTCTTCGGCAAATTGTATAAGTAAATACATAAATAAAAAATATCTTTCGATAGTGAAGTTCGACAAATTGTATACACAATTGACTAAAACTAAGTATAGTCTGGCATAAAAGTGAAGAAATTTTAATTTATTCACTTTTATGCCAGACTATAAAAATAGCAATTGGCAAAAAAGGCTTTGCAGTTGTGTAGAAACAACCTTACAATAATATTATAGATGGCAAAGGTTTTCACTTTCATATTACTAGCTTTGCTTTGTGAAACGAGTAGCTGGTCACGGTTTTGATTTTATTGTTACTTCCTTATGTTCTCCTTTCGTTAAGTATGAGTTGGTAGCTCAGTGTAGCCAGTCACGTCAATTTAACATTAAAATGTATGACAGTCGTCCGCTTGCACTGAACCCAAATTATTTATACTACAGATCGCCCAATGATCGAAATTTGACCTTAAATTTAATTATCTTCTTCTTTTGGCTCCCCGTTTAAAGTATTGACTATTTCAGATTTAATAAAAAAAAACAACAATCCATAACTATAATTACTGTGCAAAATTTCATTCACCTACGTTTCCGCATTTTTCGTCAAAAGTGATCCAAAGTTTTTCGCTCGCTTAATAATATAATATAAATAAGATGTCATAAAAATTATTTATTCAGTAAGAGCTCCTCATAATCTTACAGTCATTGAATATGTGTCACTTGCAGAGTTGTTGTGATAAGCTGTATAATTAGCTATTAGCTGTAAGGCTGTGACGAGTAATAGCTATGTGTAGGGTTGCCAGGGGTCCGGATACAGCGGGACACAGTCAGGCTGTTTGATTGCGTGTCCGGCCAAAGTTAAAGAGAGTCCGACTTTTGTACAGCTTTGAATCTATAATTTTATATGAAAACTAGCTTTTTCCTGCGGCTTCGCTCGCATTAAGGTGACGCCGCGTTAAAGTAAAAAACCGTGTTCGATATGTTTTAGATTGCTGAGAAATGGAACAGCAAGAAATGGAAAGGGCGTAAGCGACAAAATGGTTTTTGTCGCGTAATTTAAAAACCATAAATATGAGCTATATAAAGCTATGGGCAAATTAAAGTGTATACTTGAACCAATCTATGTACAAATTTTGGAAGCTTAAATCACTCTCTTCTGTTGGAAAAATTGGAATCCCTTTTTTACAGAGATCTTTTTGATTGATTATTCTGTGTTATAAAAGTTGACTAATCGTGTTATGCTATGGGTAATTCAAAGAC
This sequence comes from Aricia agestis, assembly GCF_905147365.1. NCBI lineage: Eukaryota > Metazoa > Arthropoda > Insecta > Lepidoptera > Lycaenidae > Aricia > Aricia agestis. The sequence goes on from NC_056420.1 coordinate 14,895,132, forward strand.
AAAGACAATATGATGAATACTGACAATGAACTATTATACATATAGTCATTGAAAAATCGATATCGCTACAGTCAAATTATCAAGGCGTCGCCTTAAGAAGTGTTAGTAAGTATATGTACAATCTTTCATCCCCTATTTTATCCCCTTAGGGGTGAAATTTATCAAAATCCTTTCTTAGGGGATGCCCAGTGCCCACGTTAAAATAGCTTTATGCATGGAAAGTCTCAGCCCGATCGGTTTAAAATTGACAAAGTTTCATACAAACTTTCATCCCTTATTTTATCCCCTTAGGGGTAGAATTGTTCAAAATCCTTTCTTGGCGGATGCCTACGTCATAACATCTACCTGCAAGCCAAATTTCAGCCCTATCCGTCCAGTGGTTTGGGCTGTGCGTTGATAGATATTATGGTGAACACTTTTGAGTTTTATATGATATATAGATGTATGTTTTACACCGAATAAGATGTAAAATTTTATCTATCAGTTGTCGAATCTATATATATGTTACGCTCAAAGACCGAAATCGCTTAGTGAGCGAAAAAATAGCTCACAACGCGTTGTGGTCACAGCGAAACAGACACGACGCGAAATTCGCGTCGTGGCTCTGATGAAAACGGCCACGACGCGTTCTGGCAATCACAAAAAGACCATACGCGAAATTCGTGTCATGGCTGATGTGCTATTCGTTTTTCTTGATTTGTTCTTGATTGATTAATCGTCCATAGGTATGGAAGTCGTGGCTGTTTCACTGTGACCACAACGCGTTGTGAGCCATTTTTGCGCTCATTGAGCGATTTCGGTCTTTGAGCGTAACATAATATATAACACTCAAAGGTGACTGACTGACATGGTGATCTATCAACGCACAGCCCAAACCGCTGGCCCGATCGGGCTGAAATTTGGCATGCAAGTAGATATTATCACGTAGGCATCCGCTAAGAAAGTATTTTGATCAATTCCACCTCCAAGGGGTTAAAATAGGGGATGAAAGTTTGTATATAATAATACTTCTTAACGCGAGCGAATCCGCGGGCAAAAGCTCGTTGTTTTAATAAAACCAATTTTTAACGCGTTTCCGAACTTATTGATGTATTGACACTTTAGATACACTGAAAGTGTTGGCTTTTTCATACAAAATATTTCCAGCTAAGCTGACTGCTTTGTCCGACTTTTAAGTTTAGCGACCTGGCAACCCTAGCTACGTACCTCACCCCTTTAGCCCACATACCTAAACAGACTATTTTACAAAATGTTAGAATATTCTGGAAGATGATTTATCTTCTATCTACAGGGTGTAACAAAACTAAAGAGTTCGTTGTGAAAGCAGCGCTGAAAGAGCTCATAAAGGGTTAAAAATAGTTTACATACAACTCTATATTTAAAGGAACACATACGCACCTTAAAGTACGATCACTAAGTTTTGTTATTTAAAACTTTTACATTTTAAACCCCTAAACTTTCTTCGGCCCCACTCGGCTACCAATGCTTCGAGCAAAATATAATAATGGCACGTCATGTCTTATAATTAGCTGGTTTGCGTATAAACAATTCTCCAAAAATAGAAGAAAGTAGATTGCTTATTATTTCTTTATTTTAATTACTTTGAAAATGATAACCCGTCGACGCTTTATTTTATACACACTTTATTACGACACTAACAATTTTGATGTGATGTAAATAGAATTTTAATTTTCATTAATTCTTCGGATTTGTCTTCTACGACTTCGGATTTATGTGTCTTCTACGACATGTGATTTCTAAGAACGAATCTAAATTATTTTCTTGTGACAGGAATCATATTATGTAACAGGAATCAGGGCCCTTTTCCAACATTTCTTCGTTAGTTTCATCCCTTTTCATCGTTAGAAATAGCATCGCTTATGACATGTCACTTTTGTCACGGCGATTCCCACAGTATACTCGTAGCAATATTAGTCCCTATTGCTATACTGTGGCGATTCCTTAAAAAAAATATTTCTGAGTAGATTTTAAGAAAATGCTTTCAGAATGTTGATACTACAGTGCCCACCACCGGTTCGGGAACTATCCCGGCGAGAAGATCCGGCGTAAGAAACTCGCACGGGGCCCACTTTTTTTCCAAAAAAAGTGAGATAAAAAATTAATCTTTTAAAAAAAATATTAAAATAAACTTTATGATACACAATTGTAAGTCACATATATCTAATAAATGTAGAAGCAGCCTTGCAAGCAGCCATCCTACTCCCAAGCTATGCCATCGTTTAGGAAATCATTGACCGTATTGCTTTGGCACACAATCGCTCTTTAATCACTTTTTTAAATTTATTAATTGATAGATTTTGAACGTTTTTCGGGATTAAGAGCTCACCTGACTCTAAAAATCAAACATCGTCCTTCTCTCTTCACACTCACGCCCGTCTTTCATATGCCAGGTGAAAAAGGACGGCGCGGAATCATCGCCGAGTTAGTTTTACTTGAATAAAAGACGAACTATAATGATTATGAAAAAAGTGTTTTGAGCAAATTTAGGTTTTATCAATACCTTTTTAGATATTAAAAAATATTAAAGAAAAGACAGCAAACTTCGAAGATCCAAGCAAAAATGTGTCTAAAACAAGGATTTTTGTAAAAAAGAAACTATCGAGCATTTTATGAGTAATCGTGTTTTCGTCTTGAGCATTTAATCTTTATGAACTGAAGTCACTTGTGTCAAAAAATCAGTTTTCTAGACCTTACAGATTTTGAGATCTAAGTATGTAGTCAAGTTAGGGTCATATGGGCTCTTAATAATTAATACTAAATCCCATACGTACGTTTCTGACTTTCTGACTGTGAATTTTGCCACATACAAGGGAAGTAGCTAATAATGTTTAAAGACGACAACTGACAAGACATTCTGATTTTCGGACTTATTAATACAATATCCCTCGAGAACAATTATAGCAATAATTATTGTTGGTAGTCGATCTCTGGACGGACAGTAAGTTAGGCGATAGTATCGGATATTATCAGACACGGCTCGAATGTCCTCAAACATTATTACTGTTCCCAGACTGTGATATTACTTCTATAAATACATTTCTTTGCCCCTGTATCTTTTATATAAATGAACTGGACGACGCCCGCATCTCCATTGCGCCAAAAATTGTTTATCAGGCGGGAACCGCACATTTTTTCGGGACAAAAGTATCCTATGTTCTTTCCCGGCACTCAAAGTATCTCCATACGGAATTTCAGCAAAATCGGTTCAGCAGTTTGGATGTGTACAGATAACAGACAGACACACTTTCGCATTTATAATAATATTAGTATGCATATTATAGAGTATTTATTTATTTATTTATTTATTTCTTTGACACACCAACAAGGAAATACATTAGAAAAGATCTTGACAAGAAAACATGCAATTGTAGAATAAAGATTAATGTTTCCTAAATTACAGGTGTAGTTCTACATGCACAAATCTTACACACATTATCTTAAGATCTAATAACTATGATGGATCTAAAATGGCAATAAATAAGCAATAATCACATATAAACAAGCCACAATGTGAGAAAGAAAAGAACAGAGAAGGGTTAACACAAAAACAAAACAAAATTGTATGTAGCTTAAAAAGTTAAACATCATTAACAACCTAACGCGACAAACTAACAATAAATTTTTTAAACTTAGCCAATTTATTTGAGAAGATACAAGTATCCCTAGTATTTGACAAACTGTTATAAGAACTGCACATCCTTTTAATCGGCGAAAATTGACCCAAATTAGTTTTGGCTGATTTAATGTAAAAAGGTTTGTATTTATTTTTTCTTGGTAAACGATTTGGTACATTTAATTTTATTCGTTTCAGGAGTTCTTTATTATCAATAGTGCCGTTTACAAGTTTGTGCAGGAAAATTAGATCGAAATACTGTCTACGATCATGAAGCGAAACCATCCGAAAGTAATCAAGTCTGTCTTTATAATGTGGCAATTTTTTTGCTAAGCCCTGCTTAAAGGATAAATACCATAAAAAGCGTTTTTGTACTCGTTCAATGCGATTGGAATAGACAGCGTAATGGGGGTTCCATGCAGGACTGCAGTACTCTAGTTTGCTGCGAACTAATGCATAGTATAAAGTGATTATTGTGAGTGGATTATGAAAGTCAGCAGCATTACGTTTTATAAATCCTAGTGTTTTCAAGCTATGGGAGACAATGCTATTAACGTGTCTATTCATTTGCAGTTTTGAATCCAAAGTTATACCAAGGTCACGTATTTCTCGAACTTGAGAGAGAGGATAATTATTGATTTTGTAAACAGTATGTAGGAGCTTTATTTTGCGGGAAAAGCGCATGTGATAACATTTACTAGAATTTAAGCTCATTAGATTATTTTTACACCATATGGATAAGTTATCTAAATCACTTTGGAGTTCAAGCGTATCTTGAAGTGAGGTAATTGTTTTAACAATTTTAAGATCGTCTGCAAAGAGGTAAAATTTGGTATAAATAAAACACATGCATATATCGTTTATAAAAATATTGAAAAGCAGAGGTCCCAACCGAGAACCTTGTGGAACTCCGGATTGTGTTGCAAAAGGGACTGATTTATATCCATTGACAATTACAGTTGAGGTTCTACCTCGTAAGTAAGATCTAAGCCAGCGCAACATAGGGCCTCCGAATCCAAATCTGTGCAACTTAATCAAGAGCACATCGTGGGGGACTCTGTCGAATGCTTTGCTGAAATCCGTATAGATTACATCTACATAATTTTCAGCATCGACAGAGTCCATCAGACTGTCAATAAAAGATACCATATTAGTTGTTGTAGATCTGTTATTGAAAAAACCGTGCTGATTATCAGAGATGTAAGGTTTCACATGCCAGGAAAGCGCAGGGTAAACTAATTTTTCAAACCCATAGCGAAAGTCGGCAGAATAGAGATAGGCCTATAGTTTTTAATATTGCACCTGTCACCATCTTTGTGAAGTGGCAAAACGTGGGCATGCTTCCACACTTTTGGAAAGTTGCCACTTTTTAAAGAAGAGTTGAAAATGTGAAATAGTGGTGCCGAGAGATACTTAGCACAGTGTTTAATAAAAATTGGTGGAATACCGTCGGCACCCGCGCCTTTTTAGGGTTCCGTACCTCAAAAGGAAAAAACGGAACCCTTATAGGATCACTTTGTTGTCCGTCTGTCCGTCCGTCCGTCTGTCAAGACCCTTTTTCTCAGGAACGCGTGGAGGTATGAAGCTGAAATTTATATCAATTACTCAGGTCTACTGTCCCTTGAAGCTGTGAAAAAATCAAACTTCTAAGCCAACGCAATCAAAAGATACAGCCGTTTATGCCGCATTCGACACTTGCAAGGGAATCAAAACCTACAGGGTGCTTCCCGTGAACTCAGAATCTTGAAATTTGGTACGAAGCAACGTCTTATAGCATAGATAAAGGAAAAATTACGAAAACCATAAATTTTTAGTTACATCACATAATATATTTTTTTTTAATAATTTTAAACTTACTACCCATTTCCTCATAAACGCGTAGAGGTATTAAATTGAAATTCATACCAAATACTCAGGTCTATAATACCTTTAAGCTGTCGGAACCCTCGGTGCGCGAGTCCGACTCGCACTTGGCCGGTTTTTTTATATCCAATTTGATTAGAGCTTTGTGAATTTCAGAATGGGTAATAGATACTAGATTTAAACAATTTGTATTAATTTGGTCAAATTCTTTGTCTGGTTCCGAGTCACTCCGTGTGATGGTGTTATAGGAATTTGAAAAATTGTTTGCAAACAAATTACAGATGTCGTGGCCATTTGAGGCAGTGCTATCAGCCAAGAACATAGAAGAGGGGATACCAGTAATTGATTGTTTTTTCGACTTAACGTAAGCCCAGAATGTTTTAGGGTTAGATTGTATAGACGTCTCCATACTCTCCATATATCGTTTATATTGTAGTGTTTGTAGATTCTTGCATCGATCCCTCGGCAATTCAAAAGATAACCGATCTCGAGGGTTCTGGTATTTTTTAAAGCGAATTCTAAATTTGTTTTTTTCCTTGAGGAGTCGAATTAGATCGTGGCCGAACCAAATAGGATATGAATTCTTTTTGTTATTTAAAGTACGTTTCGGTACATGGTTCTCGATTAAGTCATTTAATTTAAAGTAAAAAATTTCAGTCATAGAATCTACATCAGTAACATTCTTAAAAACATTATCCCAGTCAATATCAGCTAATCTTTCATTTATGGTTATATAATTAGCTTTAAAATAATTAAATCTACGCGTATTGTTTTTATTTAGAAATTTGTTTGCTTCTACACTTATAGTAAATTCTAGTGCTGGATGAGCCGGATCAGTATTGCCAATAACGGCATTATTGCTAATTTGTACGCTTTTAACAGTAGAACTAGACAATATTAGATCCAAGATATTACCTTTATAGTTAAGAACATGATTATACTGTTTTAGTCCATTAAAATTTATGAAATCGGTTAGCTCCGATCCGTTAGTGTAGTTAGAACAATTATTGGGATCTAGATGATTAGTATCTGTGCTAGGGGACCACGTTACCTGTGGCATGTTGAAATCTCCCACTATCAAAGTTTGAGACGAATCGCACATCGCTCTATTAGCATGATTCAGAAATTCGTTAAGGGCATCTGTTTGAATTGGTGGAGGTAAGTACAAAACACATAATAGTAAGCGCGATTTCGAGTCTTTATTTGGTTCGATGCATAACCATAGATCCTCGCATTCGCTATCATATTTGTACATTCTTTCGGATGGTATGCTCTTTTTAACGGCGACAAGTACGCCACCTCCAGATCTCTTTAAGTTAAATCTAGTGCGGCTGCGATCTCTCCTATATACTACATAACGATCGTCAAAGAGCTCAGAATCGTATACATGAGAGTCCAGCCAAGTTTCTGTGATAATAATAATGTCATAATCGTTAAGGGTGACGTTATGAAAAAATTCATTTGTTTTTGTGTTCAAGCCGCGTACATTTTGATAGTATAACTTTAAATCTAAGAACATTTTAAACGACTATTTTAGTTAGCGCAAGCATTAAGTACAAATTGAGAAAAACAAAACAAAAACATTAAGTTAACTAGTTTTACCCCTTCTTAATTTTATTTAAAGATTCCATATTCTTAACAAAATTATATTAGAGTATATAGACTATGGTCGCGGCCAGCTAGTACCGTAAGTTTTTGTTATGCAAATCGAAGGGCGGGGAGCGTAGCTACCGGCGTATATGCCGTATCAATTCCACGGGCCCCCGCCCGGGCCCCAACGTGCGTGTGCAAAAATTATAAAACACTTTAAACTTCCCTTTCCTTTTCATTACACAAAGAATGAAAAATTACAAAAGGTAATCTTTCCTGAGGGCCCGAAACAACATTTTTACGGTACTTTATCTACCAAGGCACGCTTCTGTCGAAGAGCATTTGTTTTTCAAGCCCGTTAGCCAAGACGTTTTATTTATCGCTTCTTTATAGAATCGTTTATCATAATGTATGGAATTAAGTCATTACACGAGTCGAACGTCAACTTCATATTATGAATTAACGGTTGTGTCAATTCCATACATTTTGTTCGGCGATTCTATAAGAAAATACCTGCAGGCCCAGGTAATTTTTTTACAGTTAAACGTGTACTGTATAGTTATACTAGTCCGCCCAATATTGCATGTGTTTTAATACACCCGACTATACAACTTAAAGTTACCATGGTGTTTGTCAGACAGTTTGCCTGCGTGAGCCGTCACCATTTTTTTTATGAAATAAGGGGCAAACAAGAAAACGTCACCTGATCTACCGTCGTCCATGGACATTCGCAGCATCAGAACAGTTGCAAGTGCGTTGCAGGCCTTTTAAGAGAGAATGCTCTCTCTTCTTGAAGGTTTGCAGGTCGAAATTTAGAATGGGTCACAAAAGAACGACTAGGAAAGAATGTGTAGATTAATATGGATAAGCCGTCTAGTATGCCGCTTGTACGTCTAGTATTAGGCTTATTCATATTATAAATCTATACAAACAAAACGGTTGCAAATCGTATAATTTCGGGGATCAAGCCGCAAGTCTCAGCGGTCGCAGTCCGGCTACGGGTGATATATCGCACCCTGTCCTGCCACAGGACCACGGTACACATCGTGACAGGATTTATGCTCTTAATGCTTAAATATTATGCTCTAAAAGCTTTATTATTTTAATTTTGTTCTGTCACAAGAAAATAATTCTTGAACTTGAGATATTTTGCATTATTGGTAGTTTTATACGCTCAGTGCTAAATTCAAACCCACGCTTCTTAAAGTTAATTATGGATTAAATATTATTATTGCTATCTCGCTCCTAGTGTTATTGGAGGAAAGGACGTGATATTTGCAGTTTGCTCAAACACGCTAATAGTCAAGACGCGTTATTGAAATTGTCAATAGTGGAGGAGGGGAGGGTGCTATTTTTGTAGTCACTCGAGCGTCAATGAGACCTAGTAGGTTTTGTACATTAGGTAAAGCTGATAAAGAAATAATAATCCCACCACAACATTAAATGTAAAAAGGAGCCAAGCAAAATTCCAGCCAAGCCAAGCAAAGTTTTCAGATCACATTCAAGCCAAACCCTGAACTTACTTTGTAATTTAAATTAACATTAAGTGAATTTATCAATAGTTTTCTTTATTTTATAATAAATATAGTGGCTCGGCAATATATATATATATATATATATATATATATATATATATATATATATATATATATATATATATATATATATATATATATTGCCGAGGGTGTGTACGTGTTTCTTGTAGAGAGTTCACTGTGAAAGTAGCAGCGCTGAAAATTTTTCTCTTAGCTTAGCACCCATTCTCTATCTCTTCGTATTTATTCTAGGTCGTAAAATTAATTGATAATATCAGGTAGGTACTTCTACAAAGTACAAATTCTATGACGATAGCCCAACAACTTTTGAACTTTTAGGAGGTTATTCATGCACCGATGTTACTTTCGATTGAGTATTACGTACGACCTATTCCGGATTTTTTAAAGCATAATAATTATAGTCCGCAAACAATCGATACCGCGATATAAAAATAGTGTTACACCATCTATTGAGCTAGTATGGAGTGTACATCGTAATTCGCAGTTCATTTTAGTTTTTATTGTAAGTTAATTATAAGAGTATTGTATAGTTTTTCCCTCTATTTTGTGGTGAAGTCACTCATTGGCCCTGGGCCCTGGTAGAATACCAGTGCAGCGAGCTAGCTTGCTGGCTGCTGCGTATAGCTGAGCTTGGGCCAATTTTGACATCACACAATATTATGTATGTATTATGTTTTACATATTGTGTTGTGTGCTGACAAAATAAAAATGTTCTTATTCTTATTCTTATTCTTATACTTTGAAAGAAACGGACTAAACGACGTTAGTACCGATTTTTTCGGATTTTGTCATGCTATGTTAAGGCACAATATGCTTTACGTTATCTTTGTACTTCTGTAATAATTTTTGACGAGATGTATGACAATATTTTCAGTTTCAATGTTTCGTTGAAAGTTGAAACCCAAAGAAGTCCAGAACGACTCGAATAATTTTGGTTTGGTTTTAACCGAAGTCCGAACCTTAACAAAATAAATAAGGTAAGTTGGATTCTCATCTTATCTTCAGTGATCTCTCGACGGTACTCGCGTACACACAATTTTAATATTGATAATGCATAAAAAACTGTATCAAAATGAACACCCGTTGTAGTTATTTGCGCTGAATTATTTTAGATTTTTTTAGCTTGATCATCATAGCTAATATAGCAAACAATGCGATCGTTGTGTTATGTTTGTTAAACAAAGCTTTCTTTGAAGTATTTTTCTAAGTAAAATACAATAGCTACGTCTGCCCTCACTCCCACGGAGAGTGTAGACAAACATTTAAAGTAATATGAGGAGCGTTAAATTCTAATTTATTTTAATGTTATGTTACAAATTCGTAATAATTTTGGAATCAGACTTTGGCATTGGAACAAGCATAACTTTTAATTAATATAAAATGGCTTCTTCGTTTCTCTGTAACTGTTTACTGTTTGTCTACACTATTTATGATATTTTTGCTTGTAAGTACTAATTATATTTGACATTTCATATAATAAATTATTACTTTATGCTTAAGGCTGGCTTCTCACGGCGTGTGATATCACAAGCCGCGCCGCGCCGAGCCAGCTATTACGAGCGAGCACGAGCCACAGGCGAGCACGAGCCGCCCCTTCTCACGGCGTGTTATATCACAAGCCGCGCCACGCTGACAAACATTCAAGTAAAATTAAACTTTATTAACATGATTATAGATATCATTTTGCTCTAAGTCACTACGTTAAATAAGTAAATTTTAATGAAATGCAACTTTATTCACTAGGCAACTAGGTTGCATTTCAATATAATTATGCCGCTAATTTTATTATATTAAATTTAATTCCATTATTTTGATAACAGATGCCGCTGCTTGGCGGCAACATCGCGCTATAGCTAGCACGAAAATATTTGTTATAACGTATAAGGTGATTAATAGTATGAAGCTATTTCCATTCACACTCGCTCTTGGTGTTGTAGAGTTGTAGAGCGATTTTAGTCCCAGGGTAGCCGTACAGACGGATTTCGTGATGTTATGCTCGAACAGAAGCGTCATTCTTCCACTAGTACGAGTGCAGTGGAAACATAATAATTATTATTATTCTTATTGTGAATTATACATTATAAAAGTAGTATAGCATCACGGGGAACTGGGAAGGTTTTTAGCAATTACTATTGTTCGGAATCGTACATCCTGCAAGCTTTCGTCATCATTCCACGCGAAAAACATACCATCATTAATCCTCATCACCTTGGTGAGTGGCAGTCTTCCACCGTGCATTTTTTGCGTAACATCCTGTCATGCACTGTTAAACTCAGGAATGAACTGCCACCAGTATTTGAGGACCAATACACGCCATAGGAATTTAGTCCCAGCCCCCAGGGTATCCCACCCTGGGACTTAAATCCCTCTGGCGTGATAATTCTATAACACCAAGAATGAGTGTAAGTGAAAAGAGTTTCATATTAGTTAATCACCTATAGTAAAAATCTTCGTACTAGCTATAGCGCGATGTAGCCGCCGTTGGCGGCTACATATACATACTATAATTTGTGATAACAGATGTTATCAAATAAATGAATTACACTTAATTTAATAAAATTAGCGGCATAGATTGAAATGCAACCTAGTTGCCTAGTGAATAAAGTTGCATTTCATTAAAATTTAGTTATTTAACGAAGGGACTTAGAGCAAAATGATATCTATTATCGTCGTCGTCTATTATCGTTTCATTTTACTTGAATTTTTGTCGGCGTGGCGCGGCTTGTGATATCACGCGCCGTGAGAAGGGGTGGCTCGTGCTCGCCTGTTTGCTCAAGCCGCGCCTTTGAAGTTACCGACTTTAATCGGATCGGGACGCGCCTGCACGTGCCGCGCCGCGCCACCCCTTCACACGGCTCAAGCGGGCGCGGCGCGGCTCGTGGTAGCACGCGCCGTGTAAACGCAACCACGCCACCACTTCCTTAGGGCGCGTGGCTCGAGCTGGCACGTGATATTAAACGCGCCTGCTCGAGCCAGCCCGAGCTACCCCTTCACACGGCGCGTGGCTCGAGCGGGCGCGGCGCGGCTTGCGATAATACGCGCCGTGAGAAGGCACCATAATATCTTATTTAAATAAATTGACAAACATAAAATATATAACAATGCTTGATGTATTATTTACTTTTCGTGTACGTTGTGCTTTGTTTTTACTACTGACTATAACGACAAAAAGTTTTACGTTTTTTAATTTGTCGAACCTTACTCAATTGAATAAATAAATTGAAAATCCTTTAATATAAAAAAGTGTCAAAGGCCTAAAAGAACCAAAAATTATTTAAATAACATGTGAAATAAAATCGTTTGTCTAATTTTTTCCAGTCGATAAAACAGTCATTTTGTATACTGAGTTTAGTCGCTCCGGCGTACTGTGAGTCGTGACAGATCATATCTGCAGGCTCTACGTGCCTTTTAAAGGTTAGTCACGGTTCAGCAGATTGGAGTTCGAGAAACAGGAGTTACGACGGATAAAGGTGAACGCAGATCTGCGGGCCGCAGTCCAACTTGCAATAAAGTAGAGAAGCATTTTTTTTATACTTGATTCAGTGCAGCGAGCAATTACCACCTGTGACTTGAGTAATTCAGCTCATTCATGTTCTAAGTCGTATTGTATTTTGATATAACGCATATATTATGTAAACTAGGTACGCACGCTCACTAAGTAACATTAGACATTAAAAATGTATGTTAAATACCATACATTTTTGAAGTTTAACTTCGCTGCTACGCCACGGCCGTCGAATGCAATTTGACTAGTCTCTGCAGTACCCTGAGAACCCCAGACACTGCAGCGACTGAGCGGGAGTGTGTCGTGTCCAAGTCCTATATATGTACCTAATATCTACCAATTTACATTAAAAAAATAGGCTACGGTGCGTGTACTATTCTGAGGTCACCTTTAATCAATTGTTATTTATTATTGTCGCGGGTTTGTCTGCAAATGTTAAGGGTCCCGAAGACGATCAAACGGTTTGACTCAAACACGTAAATTTTGGTTTGACTCAAACCGATTTGATCGTTTACAAAGCTAGTTTGAACGGTTTGTCAAACATTTACGTGTTTGAAGCTTGTTTGATGAAATTTCATATTTTCGTTGTGTTTGACGCGCTGTTTGATCGTGTTCCGACGCGTTTAATCAAACCCGCTTAGTTTAGTGCTGGATTATGAAGAAGAAAAAAAAAGCTGTAGTTTCTAACACTTTCTGTAGATGTTCGTGGGTAAAACGATATTATCTTACGGCCGTTCCCAATATTCAATCTATCTCTAGTTTGACATACAACCGATCGCAGCTAACATTGAATTGATATAAAATATATGTCTCTAATGTCTAATGTGAGCTATTCCTATCTCTAGTAGGGCAAAACCAGAGATAGATCAAATATTGGGAACGGCCGTTAGTTGATAGGCCATACTATTAATTTGGATTAAAGTCGTTTTTTTTTTTTTTTCTCTTCTGACGCAGATGTCCTGCGTCAGAAGAGAAAAAAAAAAAAAACGACTTTAATCCAAATTAATAGTATGGCCTATCGACTAACGGCCGTTCCCAACGTTATAAACATAAGATATGAAAAACGCGATCCCCGTTCTAGAATCTAGACTCTAGGACTCTAGAGCATCTTCTGTATCATGAGACGTGTATTTGACAGCGCGTATTGAATGAAACTGCGCAGTGTCGTTTGACAAACCGTTCAAACCGACATCAAACGGTTGCATCAAACACGTAAGGTTTGAATGAAACCGTTTGATCGTCTCTCGATCGTCTGCAGGCTACGTGGGAGAGCCTGCTTCGGCACGAATGGGCCGGCTCGACGGACGAATACCACGTTCTCACAGAAAACCGGCGTGAAACAGCGCTCGCGCTGTGTTTCGCCGAGTGAGTGAGTTTACCGGAGGCCCAATCCCCTACCCTATTCCCTTCCCTACTATCCCCTATTCCCTTTCCTACCCTCCCCTATTACCCTATTCCCTCTTAAAAGGCCGGCAACGCACTTGTAGCTCTACTGATGCTGCGAGTGTCCATGGGCGACGGAAGTTGCTTTCCATCAGGTGACCCGTTTGCTCGTTTACCCCCTTATTTCATAAAAAAAAAAATGTAGATTGTGAATTATAAATGAGTAGACTGGATTTCCCAAACTGCTTTTTGCGCGGCAAGGCTGAAAACTATCTTATTTTTTCGTCCTATTTATCTTAAGATATCGTTTTCGTGATTTTGAAAGTAAAATAAAATATAAGTAAAATTAAAAATCTTATATCTTTAAACGAGCAATTCTTATATAATATATATATATATATATATATATATATATATATATATATATATATATAATTGGAATCTCGAAATCGGCTCCAACGATTTTCAAGAAATTTAGTATATAGGGGGTTTCGGGGGCGATAAATCGATCTAGCTAGGAATCATTTTTAGAAAATGTCATTTTCATCGAATACCGAGCAAAGCTCGGTCAAATAGCTAGTAATATTATAATATTACGTAATTTGGGCGTATCCTTATTTTTAAAAAATAATTATTATTTTCCAATAAATAAACATAAATCGGCGATTTCCAATTTTGGTGGCTTGTCGCCGAACTATTTTACTCAATATCTAGACCGATTAACAGAAAACTTGATACTGGATTAGATTTTTATTTTTATGTAGTCGTTTTATATAGTTGACTCTTCATAATATATGAATTTTATCGTACTAACTTCTGTAGTTGAGTTTTTATGACACAGTTTAGGTATGTCGCGGAGTATTTTTAAATTTTGGTAGGATTTACGAAACGTTGTTTCTACAAAATACCATTGATCCCTTAAGTATAAAAAATACGCCATTTACTTCATTCATCCACACGCTAACCAGTTTAGAAGGTGACTATGGGCTGGGTCGTACCAGTTTCCAGACAGAAATGAAAGAAAACCGTTTTATCACAAAACCCCCGATTTTGGGGGTTTTGTGATAAAAAAAGTACACCAAAATTTTATGCAATTTTGGTGTACTTTTTTTATGAAATAAGGGGGCAAACGAGCAAACGGGTCACCTGATGGAAAGCAACTTCCGTCGCCCATGGACACTCGTAGCATCAGAAGAGCTGCAGGTGCGTTGCCGGCCTTTTAAGAGGGAATAGGGTAATAGGGGAAGGTAGGGATGGAAAGGGAACGGAATAAGGGAGGGTAGGGGATTGGGCCTCCGGTAAACTTAATCACTGGGTGAAACACAGCGCAAGCGCTGTTTTACGCCGGTTTTCTGTGAGGACGTGGTATTTCTCCGGTCGAGCCGGCCCATTCGTGCCGAAGCATGGTTCTCCCACGTCAATATCCTTTGTACTTAAATTATCCTACTTGTGGCAATAATATCATGTTGTTATTTTGAATATCGGTAGAGTTTTGGTTTGTTTATAGTTAAGTTAATATGCTATAACTTTAGTGCGCGTAATTTTTTTTTAAGATTATTTTTTTCGCAAATTCCAATTTTGGTGGGTAAATTTTGGTGGGTAAATTTTGGTGGGTAAGAGTGTAAACGTAAAACATTATTTTTACAAAATACCATTGATACTTGAAGCATAAAAATACGCCATTCACTTAATTCTGTCACAAGCTAACTCGTCTAGGTGGTGGTTTTCGTACCAATTTCCAGTAAACACCTAATCTCCAATTTTGGTGGAAACAAAAATATCCACCAAAATTATATAAAAAATGCAAGTTGTTAAAATCCACTCAGTACATCATAAGTACTGTCTTTTAACGTACGTCTTTAATGAAACATTTCGTAGAACTTGAATATACTCGCACTCTGTTTAAACTATTACCCCCTTACTAATAAACGTTGTATAAGCTTTGAATAGATAGTCTTTTGTTCCTGTCACACAAGTGATATTTTTAATTGGATTGAAGAAGACAAAACACTGTATAACTATTCAAAGCTTATACAACGTTTATTAGTAAGCTGAGGGTGTGTGTGTAATTAGTTATTGCACTTTATACCGTCTTCAGGCAGATCTTTATGCACTGGAAGTTTATTGTATCACAAACCGTTTAGACTTTAACCCGTAACAATGTTCCTTTGTTACCTTTACGCGAAAGATAATTATATTACTTACGATTATCATGTCAAAAATCATCCGTTGCCCAGAACTACTACCATAAGAGACCTTGGAGTTATCCATGACTCGAAACTATCATTTAACTCTCATATTGATCATGTCATATTAAAGGCATCTAAAGATCTTGGCTTCTTAAAGCGAAACTCTAAAGAATTTGTTCGCGCTAAAACCATCGAGGTTCTATATTGCTCTCTAGTTAGAAGTCACCTCGAGTATGCCTCCCAAATTTGGAACCCAAGGTATAAAATTCACATTAATATAATTGAGAACATCCAAAGAAAATTTATACGTTATCTGTATTTTAAGACTAATCAACGGTTTAGTACTTCCAATAAAAACCCTAGACTATAGATTTCTAGAGGACCGTCGTGTTATTGCCGATGTGTCTTTTCTTGTAAAAATTCCTTCGAATAATCTAGACTGCCTCAACCTATTATCTAAGTTTTCTGTTAAAATTCCTACTAAGTCCTACCGCGTCATGTCCCTATCTTCTTACCCACTACCCACACCTACTACATACAGAACTCCTTCATGTATCGTGCAAGCAAGCTACTTATCTCGGTTTGGTCTAATATGGATCTAGATATTTTCAATTGTAATATTTCAGCTCTAAAAAGATCATTATGCAATCATTTTGTCGATCAAAAAAATAGTAAAAACTTCTTATTGGCTCCTTATTATATTATAAACAAATAATAAAAACAAACTTTATTAAAGCTGCAAAAAATATAATTACAAAGGTCTATACAGTGTGTAACCAAAATTAGTGATAATACTTTCGGGTGTGTACGTGTTCCTTGTAGAGAGTTCACTGTGAAAGTAGCAGCTCTGAAAGACGATTTTTTTTTCACTTTTGTATGGGCAAGGGCCCGAGCGTCACGAGTTTCCCCATACAAAAGTGAAAAAAAATTTTTGTAACTCAGCGCGGCTACTTTCACAGTAAACTCTCTATAAGGAACACGTACACACCCTAAAGTATTATCACTTATTTTTGTTACACCCTGTATATAAAAATTAATAGTCGAAATACGATACACGATAAAACCACCATATTGCTTTTAAATCCATTTATACGCTTAAATCCTGAAAACTATCTGCAAAAAAGAAAATGAGCGAAAAACAATCTCGGAGCGCTCGGCGTAGAGGGTTCGTAGAGGCCGTGTGGAGGCGGCGTAGTGGGTCTACGCGGCGGAGCGGGCTGTGTTATCACTTATCAGACGTCTCCCAGTGTGATACGACCGCGGCCGCGAGCGCACGCGTCCTCACTCCGTGCGAAGTTGCACGATTCACTCGTCGTATTTTGACTTAATTACTATCGGTCTTTAGTGACTTTCCACAAATTTAAATCATGATAATACATTTAAAAAAATAACCTGTTGTGTGAGAATGGAGTATTATATATTTTGACAAAATAATATTACATATTTTATGAATAACATTAAAACGAAACGTTATCCAAAAACTGTTTTACGACATTCTTTAGTTGAGGTTACTTTTAAATGCGAGCTAAAATATGTTTTAAAAATGTAATAATACGAAACTTCTAGCTGCACGGAATATTGTAAATTTTATGTGACTTCTCTTTTTCTGTGGCACGATAAGAGAAGTTATCCTTGAGTGTCATATGAGTCATGCGGTGTAAAGATTGAAGATGAACTCGACGAACTCGTCGTGCGACGTGACGATGGAGGAGGTGGGGTGGCGCGGACGCGGCGCCGTGCTGTCCACGTACGGCGCGCTCATGTGCGTCGGCGCCGTCGGCAACGTGGGCGTGCTGGCGGCGCTGCTGGCGCGGCGGCGGCGCTCGCGCGTCGACCTGCTCATGAAGCACCTCGCCGTGGCCGACGTGTGCGTCACGTGCGGCGTTATACCGCTGGAGGTGAGCGTGTGCGACGTGAGCGCGGCCGGCGAGGTGATCCTGAACGGAACTTTTGCATAGTAATACCGCTAGAAGATAGCAAACGCTGTCACAGTATCTGTTCACACAAGTTTACTTCAGGTAAGGCACTCTTCTCCTCGTAATATCTGGTCTTAGCGAGACCAGTCTTATGGCAGTTTAGGAAAATCCTCATCTGTTACTTCCAAAAGATGACTTCGTTCGCTAATCGCCTCGACGTAAGTAATCTTTTTTTTATGATTGATGCAACTGATATTCTGTACACGCAGTTTAAATTGTACAATATGTCATTAGGTCATTACCCTTTTTCCTGATATAGATATTGATAACTATTGTACTACACTAAACAGAAGTAATTCATCAGAAGATGAAGTTACATTTGTTCTTTAGCGTTCACGTTCATTTCTCTCATCTTGATTTTTTTTAAGTCTCAATTAAACATCAACAATACTAAACATACAGTCAAAAGCATAAACCAGTCATATAGCACAAAGGTTGATTAAAAGAAAAAGCAACGAGCAAAGTTTATTATATGCCAGTGTCCAGTACAAACGGGCCGGCCGCGCGCCGGTTAACTCGTTTAAAAGTTTCATCAGTCTAGAGCGTGCCTCGAATTCATTTAAAATTATTATTTACGTACGAAATGTTCCTACTCCTCCTATTTTCTTCTGATTAATTTCGTCGCGGGACCCAAGATAGATTTAACATGTCCCTCGGGCTCCCTGAGATCATATCAAAGGGTTTTCGTGGTTGGATACCGCTGTCGATCCTGGCGACACAGGAGATACAGTGGTGGGAATGTGTGGTGGGCCAAAGCCCGTTTTAAAAAAATGACTAAAGCTAAAAAATAAAGTTCATTTCAGTATTCATCATATTTTTATCATATTTTCATATTTGAATTAAATACCCATAGCATAACACGATTGGTCAACTTTTATAACACAGAATAATCAATCAAAAAGACATCTGTAAAAAAAGGGATTCCTATTTTGCCAACAGAGGAGAATGATTTAAGCTTCCAAAATTTGTACATAGATTGGTTCAAGCATACACTTTAATTTGCCCATAGCTATAGCCCGTATAAAAAAACACGAAATGTTAAAAGGGATACCTAAATGTATGTCACTATATTATACGAGAACATTAGGGATGTAGATATTTTTTACTAAATAAGTACTTACTGTACTTATTTAGTTAAATATAATACGACAGGTACATTTTATAAAAAAAAAATTATAACATTATGTCGAGAAGCAAATAATACATTTAATAGTTGTAGGTTCATGAGTCATGACATGAAACTACAATGTTCTCACGATAGGATATTACGAGTAGTCTACAAAGAACCAAGACGTGTTCTATTTTCAACAATATTGAAAATAGAACACTTCAATTATTGTTTTATAGTTTCACAACGAGAACTCCGTTGTTCAACCTTTATTAAAGTGTTTAATAGTGAACACAATAGATTCATAGAAGCCTATAAATAGAAATAAAAATTGGGCAACCTTTCCCATTAAGAAATATTTCATTATTTCTTGTTAGCTACGGCGATATAATAATAATAATAAATTATTTATTTGCACACACAAAAGAAAAGACAAAAACACATAAAAGAGAAAAAAAACAAAAGAAATAACAACAACAAAAAAGGTATAAAAAAATACAAAATTGTGCAAAAAGGCGGTCTTACTGCTTTAAGCAGTTTCTTCCAGACAACCGAACAGTTACAGAAAAAAGATATAGTTTTATCAAAAAATTGTTTCAGTTACGTCCGCCCGTACGCGCGGTTTTGCGGCTACACCGCGAGATCACTAGCAATTGTAAATGATGGCACGATCGCGCCGCTATTTAGATAAATCGTTACATACAATTGCTCAATCGAGCTTTACCGATATGTTTACAATTGCTTATGACGATATTGCTGAATACGGATTTATATGGTAGCGACCCGCCCCGGCTTCGCATGGGTTCAAAGTGCTACAAGGAGAACCGCGGCCTCCGACGCGCTGTATAGGAGTGAGCAAACTATGCCGGGCAGCAGCGTGTCGGGGCTCAGCGCAAAAATCCGCCTCCATACAATTTGTATGAAGGCGGATGCGCGTACTGTGCCGGGGCTCATCGAATTCGAATCGCATTTTTGCGCGGCGGATTTCTCTCAACAACAACAGAACTCAAAATCCGTCAATGAGCTGCGTGCCGACCCGCCCCGGGACGCTGCGTCAAAGTGTGCGCCTAGCTTATAAAGCACTGACCTCCACTATATAAGTACGCTGGACTTACGATAGGCACTTTGAAATTACTGCTGGTTTTTGTGCCTATTTAAAGCGAAATCAGCGCACCCAATGCGGGGGAAGAGAATTAAATTTGACGTAAAAATGACGTTTGAATGTCGCCATATTGGCGCTGATAGCAGTAGTGGGAGTACTTGGAAATAATACTAGTTTCTACAACCAATAGCGATTAAGCGGCTATTTGCAAGTTACGTCAGAGTTAGTTCTCTTCCCCCGCATTGAGGGCGCTGATTCCGCTTCAATTACGCACAAAAAGCAGGTGGGTATCGTAATTCATAAGTCTAGCGTACTTGTATAATGGAGGTCAGTATTATAAAGGCACGCTCCCGCCGCGTCCCGCCACCCCAGCCGCCCCGGCCGCCCCGTACCGACGCAAACGCTATATCCCGCAATTTTTATATCTATAATATCTCCGAAAATATTAATTAAAATGATATACTTTAAAAGGCCATATAGATCTGTATTAAATCAGAAATATATTATTTAAGGTATTTAATTTGATAAGGATTAATGGTGTATTGGTTAAAATCGCTTCGAAAATTAGCCATTATTTGTCGGAAAAAGTCAATGACAAAAAATATTATTTTTTGATATCCATAAGAGGTAGACCATAGCGGAGTTTTCTGTAGACCTTTTCATTGTGTACAATAGTAATTAGTGCAATATTTTGATAAATCACATAGGATTCAGCCTGCGTTTGCAATGTAAGAGGAAAAATGTAATTTTATCTACACCATCACTTTGGAAACCTCAAAAATTTATATTTTACAATATAAACCTTCCTCTTCAATCACTCTATCTATTAAAAAAACACATCAAAATCCGTTGCGTGGTTTTAAAGATTTAAGCATACAAAGCGATATAGGGACGAGAAAGCGACATCGTTTATTCTATGTAGTGATATCTAAATATAATTTGAAACATGTTGTATCAAAAACACATTATCAGTTATCTGGTTACGGCCCGCCCCGGGGTGAGACGCGGCGCGCGGGGGATACGGTAATCCACGGTAATCGAATGATTGGCAACACCTGACGGCTACCCCGACCCGGTTCCGCCAAATGCCATAAATATTACTTTGTTGTGAATATAAGATTTTTTCAAGAAAGAAAACCAATTGAGTTTCAGTTCCAAGTATGGGGACCCAGAATTTTTTATTATTTTTTTGCTATAATATCTTAATGTGGTGAAACGAATGCACCTTCTTACCAAGTTTCAACAGTATAGGTCTTATAATTTAGTTACCAAGTAAAGTGGCTGTGACGTACGGACGGACAGACAGACAGACATGGCGAATCTATAATTTCCGGGTTCCGATTCTTTGCCATTTGGCTACGGAACCCTAAAAAGAAAGTACCTCTATAATTTAAAGATTTGTGTTGAAATCTCTTAGCAAAAATTCTATTAATTAAAAAAGCTTTTCAAAATCTCCTTTCGTGACGAGGCAATTTGATAAAATAAAAATATTACTTTTGAATAAACCTATAATTATTAATATATGGGCCAGGGACACATAAACATGATATGTAGATTTCCACGACGCGACGTCGTGCCGTGTATCCTGGCACGTTACGATGTCGCGACGTAGTAAAAACTTAGTTCTGTATTGGGTTCCGTACCCAAAGGGTAAAAACCGGACCCTATTACTAAGACTTCGTTGTCTGTCTCCAGGCTGTATCTCAAGAACCACTATAGCTAGACTTCTGAAATTTTCACAGATTGTGTTGCTGCTATAACATCAAATATTGAAAACAAAATAAAATTAATATTTAAGGGGGCTCCCATACAACAAACGTGATTTTTTCGGCCTTTTTCGCTCTATATCAATAATGGCAAGAGGTAGGCACTTGAATTTTTCACACATTTTTTTGTTATATGTGTTCTTTAATATTTAGTAATAATATTAAAATAAATTAAACATTATGGCCATATATAATATAAATTAAACATTATGGCCAAGTGCGAGTCCGACTCGCACTTGGCCGATTTTTAACGACGCCGCATCGCGGTATGACACGACGTCATATCGTGTTTATGTGTCCCGGCCCTTACAAAGAAAAATATTCAACCGAATTACGTAAACATAATTTATTACGTCTTACAATAAATAACGGGTTTTCACATATAAAATATGTTGTCTGTATATTCCTCATAACATGTCATAATGTCATAATATATTTTGACTTGAGTCGTGCATGAGTAATGAGGGTGCTTCTTCGACGTTCATATCAGTCAGTCGAAACATTAGATGGTATTTAGGTATGTTAATGAATTCCAATAGTAATTTAAGGGGATTGCTTTGCACTTTGCGCTAGTATAATCCATCAGTAATTACCTTGTGTTATTTCCAAATGTATATAATCATGAATGGAACTCTATATTATTACGACATATCACAAAGTATAAAATAGAAGCTTCTCGCTTTCTGTTCCTTAAATCAGTTTGGATCTTTATAACTACACAATGAAATTTGATGCGTTTTTCAGTATGGCGAAACTTTGTGTCCCTGGAATTCAAATTCAAATTCTTTATTAAGCATACAATAATATACAGTAGTATAAAAGCTAGGTAGCTTACATCACGTCGTCTAATCCCATGCTGAGTAAAAACTTGTGTTATGGCAATCAGACAACGCGCAATGGATGCACGCCGAACAATTTTATCCTAATATATTATATTATTTACACATTCACACACACAATCACACTACACTTTATCACGTAAAGTCTCTTTCGGCGACGTGATGCGCGCTTCGTTCGGGAGCCCCCCCCCCCCCCCCCCCCCCCCCCCCCCCCCCCGGCGGGCCAGAACTCCCCCGCCTCGAAGATGGATAAAATTTGAGTCGGCACTCTCACCACAAAAGAACTGAAATTCACTTTGTGGCGAGAGTGCATCCGCGAGAAGACCACCTATTTGAGCACCCTCAAGGTGTAGGTGGTCTTCTCGCAGATGTAAGTAGTTTACGACGTCTTCGACCGTCATGGACCAGTGCAGGCACGACACGTAGAGCGGCGTCGCGGGCACCTCGCTCCGCAGGCGCAGCTCGGGCACGGGACGGTGGGCTTCCTCTTCTTCCTGCTCTCCACTAGAACGACGCCCTCCTCGTCACACCTCCTGCTCTCGTCCCTGTCGAGTCGAAGATGTTCAGCCTTGCGGCCCTTCTTTGCACCCCTCGCCTTTGCCCCCGGAGGCGGTGCGGGGCAAGCAGCGACGCTTGCACAATTTTTCGCTTGGATCGATGGCCTCAATTTCGTGTCGACGTCATGCGGTGACGGCGAGCTGACGGCGGCGGCTGTTGCTGACCCACTCGATTTCGCTGACGTGCAAAACGGCGAGTCACGATGAGCTCCGCGACGCATATTTATCGAGTCGATCGGATGCTCGGGTGACCTACATAATGAATTATTACTTTTTAATTGTAATAATTCACTACGTAACTCACTAATGGTGGATTCCGAGGCATCCAATCTACCTCGCATCTCGTCCAGCTCTGCCCTCATGATGTTGAACTTCTGGAGACATTGACGTGGTCTGTCGATTTCACTGGCAGTTTGTGGAGCTGCTTGGCCACAAACACTGGCAATTCCGCAGGATTAGTCTGCTTGAGCAGGGAGATGACGTCCTGCAAGCTTCGTTCGCTTCCGTCTCTCCTCCAAGATATCATCTGCGCAGTCTTGCCGAGCACTTCGTACAGCACGGGCCTGCCCTTGCAGATCTCGTCGTTGGTGTAGGTGGACCTGCATAGCTGCACGATGCCATCTTCGTCAATGATGTTGACGATGTGTTGTACGAACGCCAGCAGCTCGTTGGATACGAGCGCCATGTGTCGGTGCAGCGGCTGTGAGCCGCGCGACTCGCGAAATATTAATTAATTTTATTAATATTTGCTACGTGTGTAACGACATTTTACGTCTTTTTGTTTTTAAATCTCTCTCTCCGTCTTCTTAACAATAGCAGAAGCAGAATACGCATTGTGCGGTCCACATCTAGATAAGTAGTGAAGAATGTAGCAGTTTTACAAGGCATGGTGACGTACAATGTTGCTACATCGTGACGTGCATTTTTACCGACTTCCAAAAAGGAGGAGGTTATACGTTTAGCTGTATGTATCTTTTTTTTTTGTATGTTCAACGATAACTCTGCCATTTGAGATCCGATTTTCAAAATTATTTTTTGTTGTATAGGGTTTAACTCGAATTTGGTACCATGTTCACAAAAGTGGTGATTTGATGATGGGATCCTGGAGGAATCGAGGGGACTCCTTGAAATTTGTATGGAAACATATAGTGATTTAATTTTTTTCTGAAGTAGCATTTTTTGGTAGCATTTACCTCAAATGTAAATGCTACCAAAAAGTAAGATTTCGCACCAGGTACCACTATTCCGTGGATCCGAAGGTACCCAACAAAACTTTTGAATCCTTATAGATACAGGTTCGGGGATTTCGGCGTTTTTTAAACAACTGAAAGCATAAGCCAACACATCAATTTATTTGATCATCATCATCAAAATCATAATTATGTCGTGGGTTATCACATTATGACCCAATTATCGATGCTTTTCGTGATATTTTGCATCGAAGCAGATGTTTTTGATGATTATTTCGCTGTTTGTGGACCGATTTTCAAAATTATTGTGTTGTTGTATAGGATATAATCTTGATTTTGTATAATAATTACGAAAGTGGTGAGCTGATGATGGGATCTATTAGCAATCGAGGTAAATCCTTGAAATTTATCAAAAGACTCATAGTGGTTAAAATGTTGTTTCTAGTAACTTAAATATATGTTACGAATAAGAGAAAGTTTATACGAAGGTGTCTCTTGGTCCAGAGGCACTGAACAGAACTCCTGAACCTTTAAAGATAAAAGTTTCAAAATTGCAGCATCGCTTAGATAACTGCAAGCATTTACCACAATTTCGCTTACAGTAACATAATGTGAATAGTTAACATTCGTAGTAGTTATTTACGCATAAAGCCTTATCTTGTAGATAACTAAAAAGAGTGAAATTATTATTTTTAACAAAAAATTAAAACCGACTTCCAAGGTAAAAACAATAATAATATGAACTAAAAAGTATTAAATAACTCTTACTCTTTATTAGTGCCTTTTTCAGAATTCGTCTAAATCTCAACTATTTCTGTACATACTACATAATTAGCTGGTACCGACTTCAAAGTAATGAAGACTGTAGTATGTACAGAAATAGTTGAGATTTAGACGAATTCTGAAATAGGCACTATTAAAGAGTAATGCCCGTTTTCACCAACGATACCTAAAATTTAGGTGTCCCTTAAGCGAATATAAGGGGCACCTAACGCAAGTTTTGTTTTCACCGACGTTTAAGTGACACCTAAACCATTATAATTTAGGGGATGAATTGACAACCCCGTAAAACTTAGGTGACGTATATTTTGATTAAAACAACCTATTATGCGATTCATCCGTCAAACCATTAGGTGACCCTTATAATTTAGGGGATGGATTGACGACCCCGTAACACTTAGGTGAGGTATGTGGCAACGACGACGACGTTAGATGACGGTTGCCTTGACAATGAATCTGTTATCGAATGGCCGTCTGATATTTTACTTGTTAAATAGCGAACTCCCATAAATATCTTCATATTTATCACAAACCTTCCTCTTTAATCACTCTATCTATTAAAGAAAACCGCAATTAAAGGGAACAAAGGGACATGTGGATAGAAAAAGCGACTTCGTGTTATTCTATGTAGTGATATACGTCACCTAAGAGTTACGGGGTTGTCAATTCATCCCCTATATTATTGAAACAAAACTTACGTTAGGTTAGGTTAGCTTAATGCCCGTTTTCACCAACGACACCTAAAATTTAGGTGTCCCTTAAGCGAATATAAGGGGCACCTAACGCAAGTTTTGTTTTCACCGACGTTTAAGTGACACCTAAACCATTATAATTTAGGGGATGAGTTGACAAGCCCGTAAAACTTAGGTGACGTATATTTTGATTAAAACAACCTATTATGCGATTCATCCGTCAAACCATTAGGTGACCCTTATAATTTAGGGGATGAATTGACTACCCCGTAACACTTAGGTGACGTATGTGGCAACGACGACGACGTTAGATGACGGTTGCCTTGACAATGAATCTGTTATCGAATGGCCGTCTGATATTTTACTTGTTAAATAGCGAACTCCCATAAATATCTTCATACATTTATCACAAGCCTTCCTCTTTAATCACTCTATCTATTAAAGAAAACCGCAATTAAAGGGAACAAAGGGACATGTGGACAGAAAAAGCGACTTTATGTTATTCTATGTAGTGATATACGTCACCTAAGAGTTACGGGATTGTCAATTCATCCCCTAAATTATTGAAACAAAACTGACGTTAGGTGCCCCTTATATTGGCTTAAGGGGCACCTAAATTTTAGGTGTTGTTGGTGAAAATGGGCATAAGCCCCTTATATTGGCTTAAGGGACACCTAAATTTTAGGTGTTGTTGGTGAAAACGGGCATAAGAGTTATTTAATACTTTTTAGTTCATATTATTATTATTTTTTACCTTGGAAGTCGGAAGACGTATAGTTTCCGAAATATAGCAAAAATAGTGTTGTCACCCCTTTTTTCAAGATGGCGGCCGGGGGCTAAGGCTGGCGACCCCACAAACTTGAGGTTAAGCTTCTATAGACCTCCTCCACAGACCTCAAAAAAAATTGCGTCCTCTAATACGAGATTTATACTCGCGTCTCGTGGCTCGGCTCGCCGCGCGTCTCGCAGCTCGCGTCGAAGCGCGATTGTAAACACAAAGCTCGCGTCCCTCTCGAGCTCCTTTAGAAACCGCTCCCGACGCGAGCCCTGCGAGCCGCGAGCCGCGCCACGAGACGAGCCGCGAGCTCAAGTTTACACTCAGGGCTCGCGGCGCGTCTCGCGGCTCGCCTCGTGGCTCGCGCGCGAGTGTAAATCGAGTATAAGAAATGCAAGGCTCATGTAACATTTCAATGTACTATTTGGTGTCAGGTAACAAGAACTCTTGAGTTCAATCAAAAGAGTTCCAATAAAAGTTTGAAGTACTATTTCACCCGAGAAAAGTCAAGAGGAAAACCTGAGTACCGTATTATTGTGTAATAACCCGTCGATATGACCCCTCGCATTGACATGACCTGCTTAGGCCGCTTAGGCCGTTTGTCCACCGCCCGCGCCGACTTCACCGACTAAAATGCAAATAAAATAACATTTTGTGACCTTGACAAAGAAACGAGATTGCTTTGTAACTTTGGGCCAATAAAATGCCACTGTATGACATAGGCTTTAGGTTTCATTTTGTTCAAAGCATCGGTTGCATGGGTCGCTAGACAGTGTCGGTAGAAAATGAAGTTGCAGCAGACGACGTGTCGTCGCGACACTACTGGTTTCTATGTTTTTCTATAAACTAGCTATTTGACCGAGCTTTGCTCGGTATTCGATGAAACACGAATAAAATGACATTTTCTAAAAATGATTCCTAGCTAGATCGATTTATCGCCCCCGAAACCCCCTATATACTAAATTTCATGAATATCGTTGGAGCCGATTCCGAGATTCCAATTATATATTTATATATACAAGAATTGCTCGTTTAAAGATATAAGTGTCGCTAGCTTCGTATCGCTAGCTACGGAGGGTATTTCATATAAATATATACAAACCAGTAGTGTCGTTGCGCACTGACCTCTATAATACACTGGACAGGCGATCGCTATCAATAAAATATTCCTATTTGAAAGTCGCCATATTGCCGCTGATTGCTATGTGAAAGCATAGTGAGTGTACTTGGAACTACTATTTTGCAAATGGCGGTTGTCATTTTCTATATAAATTAGTTCACAGTACGCTCACCGCGGCGCTTCAAATTGGCATAAGAAATAGCTGTCATTCTGTACGGCATATGGCCTCCAGTGTATTATAAAGGTCAGTGGTCGTTGCGACACATCGTCTGTGGTTGCTTCATGTCGTCTATTGCCAACCAGCACCTTCAGAGTGCGGTTTCTGGAAACGACGTGTGGTCGGTGCTCAATAATGTGTGAGGTATTGAGTTCGCTGGGAGTTGGGTGCTGTTGTTGTCGTACCTGGAATATTCTGCTCACATATTGCATTGTTGTTTAATTGTTATCTTCTACACGTGTTTAGTTTATTCGATTATTATTTATGGAAGCATAGGAAGGAACGTTTATATTTATTTAAATATAAGAATAATCTCTTGGAATTAGCAAACCGAGTAAGTATCTAAACAGATTCTAAACAGTTCGTAATTAATTAATCCGTTATTCTGTATCCGATATCAAAGCTACATAAAAACGCATACTTTATAATATGTCAGATCTCAGTAACTGCATCCGGTGGGTAATAACGTAGATAATAAACTAATAACTAATAAGTCGTCTTAATGTTAGACGTAGAGAAAGATTTCTCTTTCAACTTTTCCGCAAGCGCAAGATACCAAAATACTACCCAAAATATAATAAAGGCCAATATACTTGTATGTAGACACTAGATTTGTAAACAGAATATCAACAATTAGTCAATCTCCGCACAGCGATCACAACTTAATATAATAATGTTCTACAATAATTTCGCTCCGGTTATGATATGAACGCTTTTAATCGCTAAGCTTGTAAACATGCCAGAGTGCCCATTTATGTTGTACAACATAATAATATATTGTTTCACTAACAATACCTACGTCAGTACGCGCCACTGAAATATCTTTGGTAAAGAGCGGTTAGATCGAAACCGCGTAACTGTAGTAGCATTCAGGGCTGAAGTAGCATTAAGGTTAACCTTATAATATCGTATTACTAGACGTTGTTCGAAACATCGTTGAGCTTTGACAGTCCTTATCGCGCAGGAATCGTACACTTTTCGGAAGTCAAAGCCATACAAAATTTCATCAAATTAGGTTCAGCGGTTTCTTCTTCTTTCGTCGGCAGGGACACATTCGGATAATATATTATTTATGTTTAATTAACTAATTACTGAATGTAGCTCGCAAGTCGTAACTAATTTTACGCAGAAAATAGCTTATCACATGGGAACGCGCACGGTACCTACATTTTCTGTAATGAAAACTATCTTTGTATACATTTGGATGAAATCGACAGAAGTAATAAAACAGCTGTATGTGACACTTTTCTTTCTTTAGATGTCGACAGTTCCAATTTTGACCACGCGCCAATACGTGTCGTACGTATTGGCCTTGTAGTATACAGTATTTGATTATAATAATTGATATAGGCAATATTTACAGTAATTACTTAAGATGAATTTAGTTTTGCGAATAAGATAATATAACTCATAATTATTATCATTAGAAGTTTGGCTGTTTCTAAGTCTTTCGTCGTTTTCATTTAGCCATTCGCTAAAACTTTTCCTAAAACTTGTCAACGCCTTTCAAAAATTCTAAGTTTAAAAGATTAATTAAATTGAAAATGTTCTAAAGGCCCGATGGTTTTTAATTTAGATCGAAAAAGTAAGCAAGTAAAACAATTATTATACTTATTACAAAGTACACAAAAATAGTAAGAGCCTAAAGTGGTTTTTCTAGTTATTTTTTGGCCGAAAATAATTTGGACAGTTTAATTTAAATAGAGAATAGAGTTAACTTAATTAACTATAGGGCTTTTTAACTACAGTTTAATTCATATACAGTATACGATAAAAATCTGCATAATAAGCCGGTCCTTCCAAATTAAGTAGCCCCATCGATCGTGGAATAACGAGACACAATAGCTTATCTATTGTTATCGTGGTCGGATGCGGCCGCTTAGGGCTTCATGAATTAATATTAAGGTTAACAGACGAACAAAGAAACATTGTAGTCAGGTTTGAAAAAAAATAAAGTGGTGAATTTGTACAATAAAATACTAGAAACTAATAATACAGGATTTCAATGAAATCAGCCCTAGTAGACAAGTGTCAAGCGATTATCGTAAACGCCAACAAAATGTATGGGATTTCACATTAGTATTCGCTAGCGATGAAGCAATGACTTATGTCAAATCGCTTGCCACTTGTCTAGTAGGGCTGAATTTTTATCCCCTTACGTCCAGTCGTCTACATAGTGACATACCACAGCCCGGCCCCAGACTCACTAATACAGAGTTCTGGGAAACCGCTCAGATACGACGGCCAATATATTTTGTTGTTCACAGGTATCGTGCTCCGGCCCCTTAGGGTCACAGGTAACACTGTAAACACCATTGCAAAACTGAGCTTTATTCACTATACTAGAAGATACACATTGAACTGACAGACTTGTCGCTCGCGTGTCGGACTGCCTATTCCAATTTTGAATGGCTCATTTTAATATGCATCGCGTCGCCTGATGACGTTGCGATGAGACGACACTCTCACGAGGTACTATAAGGTAGTACTCCCTAGTATTTGCTATATAAATAATAAATATACAGAACATAGTGCCTGCAGAATATTTTGTAGTCGGCGAGGCGTAGTAAACCGACACTAATAAACAACACTAATGACATTTATATGCTACAGCTAGTCAATAGTTTGAATTTCAGAATAATAATGATATTGGGTTCAATCTATAATTAATTTGTCAAAATCACTTTGATTTTGACAAATTAATTAGATTCGATATTGCTAGTAGTGAAATTAACGTTAGACGTAAATTAATAGTTCTGTACAATATTATGCCGATAGCTTAATAGCTGGAGGTATACTTATTAGCTTTACTTTTTGTGTCCATTGACATGCCACTTTCAGAGATATCGCGTCCCATAAAATGTTTTTAATTATTGAATCATCCGTCCTCTCCACGTTGGTCCTGACAGGCAAATACTGGCGAGAAAAGTGCGTCTACGTAGCTCAAAAATTAAGACGGGTATGTAATTCCGAATGTGACGCTCGTATAGGTACCGCGCTAGTAAACGTCTTCTTTTGTTTAAGAGAACGTGTAGGAAGTATAATAATATCTATGGACTATGATGTATTTGGCGCAAATTTGTCGGTACATTGATCCGCGCCGGTAACGCGCTAGGCGTTTGTGAACAGGCACTTAATGCTCATTGTGTACATGTATAGTGTATACTTTATAGTCACAGAGGCGGTAAATAGAGCTTATACAGAACAAGATCATTGTTTAATTATAGAAAGAGGGGTAAGATTTTTGGGGTATTACAATACGAAAGTAATTTTGGTGGAATCTCCCGGTCGTATCTGTTTAACACAGCACACCCACGACATCACGCTTGTTCGTAGCGGCTGATAGCGCAGCTCGCAGGCGAGTGGGTGGTATTTTCAAATTATGATAGTATTAGTTAGTATTATATTAAATAGCTTCATCGAATTAGTACATAAACATCAGGTGCGGGCGATGATTGATCGCTCGTGAACAATATCACTTTGGAGCTGCTCAATTATTTCACGATTTTCTGGAAATATTTGAGCCCGTCACGGCGGCATTACTCAAAATCTGAGTCGAGGAGGTGGGAGTAGTTTATATTATCCTTACTCATTATTAGACTATGTCAAAACTAATAATTTTATTATTACGGTGTCACTAGAGTGAACATTGTATGTGTATTGTGTACACACTACGCATACAACACACAATTTGTTAAAAGCAAATTACATACCTGCATTCTGCAAGCCATTATGTGTTTAATATTAATGCCGTTATGTGTTCATTATTAAATTATTTTTCTATTTTGACTTTTTTTTTCTCTAAAATTAATTGACCTATTATTATGAATTTACTATTGACTTTACATTGACATTTTATTTATTAATCCGGACATTATATTCTAGGCTTTATATAGTTAAAGTGACATTTTCCATATACAGGGTGTAACAAAAATAAGTGATAATACTTGTGATAAGATGTGTACGTGTTCCTTGTAGAGAGTTCACTGTGAAAGTAGCAGCGCTGAAAGACCAAAAAATTTTTTCACTTTTGTATGGGGAAACTCGTGACGCTCGGGCCCTTGCCCATACAAAAGTGAAAAAAAAAATTCGTCTTTCAGAGCTGCTACTTTCACAGTGAACTCTCTACAAGGAACACGTACACACCCTAAAGTATTATCACTCGTTTTTGTTACACACTGTATATTTGTTTTTTTTTTATTATTATTATTACTTTTATGACATTGAATTAAATTATGTACTGTGTTATGAACTACTTCTTTAATTTTTGTATATTTATAAATTTAGAATTAATTGTATACTCAACTTTAATTTAATTTGGTTATAGATGTGTTTTTATAAAATAACGTTGTGCATGTCTGTAATTGATATAAGCACTAAAATGTAGTTATTAATGTAATCAATGTATATGTGTGTGTTTATATTGTTGATATGCCTAGTAAATAAATAAATAAATAAATAAAGTAAACGCCTGCACAACTTTGTTTGTATTATGTCCACTACATTGGTTCTGCAAATAAATTTTAAGGCAAGGCTGTCCCTGAATAAGCAGGATGTCTGTCAGTACGAATATCGACGTTAAGGACATTAAAATAACATTCATATCAGCGCGCCTTGTATAGGGCGGTTACGACGCTCGCCGCGTAGTTGATAGGAGAAAATTATACATTTTATTTTATTTTTTTGATGACTGATTCATTTATTAAAAATCTATTCGGTTATTTTGCTACAACTATAAAAAAGCTATCCTTTTTGTAAAAAAAAACATATCATTGTAATTGAAAATTAATACGAGATGTCCGATTTGAAGAGTATTTTTATGCTGATATTCAAGATTTTTTTACAGAATTACCATGCCATTTTTCAATATTCTGTTCGGTTATTTCGTTACTTTGTGTCTACATGAATTTTGATGCAAGAGAATTCCACATAATTTCTTCAGATTGGAAGTTTAAAAATCAGTCTTTTCGAACTGGCCTCACCTTAACTAGTCGGGTAACATTTTTCAAGTTTTGATTGAAAAGTCGCGAGACGGCGGTCGGCCTTGTGGTGGCGAGGTGAGGGAGAACTACATTATAATATTGTAACTTCAAAATATATTCTAAACAACGTGCGTTAAACCATGGACGAATATTTCGTAACAACGGTGTCCGTCATTAAACACAATACAATAATGTAATCTAACAGGTATAAAAGCTGGAGCTCCTTGATAACTTTAAGAACATGCCCCACATTAGTATTACAAGTGAATATTAAAAAATCGGCCAAGTGCAAGTCGGACTCGCGCACGAAGGGTACCGATACAGAGCAAAAATAGGCTAAAAATTGTGTTTTTGTATGGCACAAGCGCACCTTAAATTTTTATTTTATTTTAATATTATTATTAAATATTAAAGTAAGTACACATAATATAAAAAAAGAATGTGTGAAAAATTCAGGTGCCTACCTCTTGCCATTATTTATATAGAGCATAAAGGTAATATACCTAGCGGAATTATAGAGAAACAAAGGTCTGAGCAAGAGAGATGTCACTATCAGTAACACTGCGTGGTAAAAAGAGACGTGTGATACATGACAGCAGCACTCTTTTTGTGTTTCATGTTCAATCCTGCTTATGTAAGTGTATACGTACACATATTTTTACACACAGATGAAACCAATTTCGGTTTCGTTTCGAGATTTGATTAATTTTTCGCTCGAGATTGTTGCTCTATTCCGCTAGGTATATTAACTTTATGATATAGAGCGAAAAAGGCCGAAATTACGTTTGTTATATGGGAGCCCCCCTTAAATATTTATTTTATTTTGTTTTCAGTATTTGTTGTTATAGCAGCAACAGATATACACAATCTGTGAAAATTTCAGAAGTCTAGCTATAGCAGTTCTTGAGTTACAGCCTGGAGAAACACAGACAGACAGACGGACAGACATAAATAAAATAAATAAATAAAAAATGTTTTATTTCTGAGTAGATTTTAAGAAAATACTTTCAGAATGTTAATATTAGCTACGGTGCCTACCACCGGTTCGGGAACTATCCCGGCGAGAAGAACCGGCGTAAGAAACTCGCACGGGGCCCACTTTTTTACCAAAAAAAAGTGAGGTAAAAAAATTAATCTTTTAAAATAAAATTTACAATGCTGTAACTTAAAATTATACAATGTCAACATACATACATAGTAAGTCATGTACAATAATGTAGAAGTAGCCTTGTAAGCAGCCATCCTACTCCCAAGATGTGCCATCATTTATGAAATCATTGACCTTATAATAGGCTTTGGCACACAAACGCTCTTTGACTACTTTCTTAAATTTATTAATGGAAAGATTTTTAACGTTTTCTGGGATTTTATTGAAAAGGCGTATACATTGACCTTTAAAAGATTTACTGACTTTACTAAGTCTGATCACTGGCAAATCTAGCTTGTACTTATTTCTGGTGTTTCTACAATGAATGTCACCTTTGGCTTTAAATTTACATATATTTTTTCTAACATGTATTACATTATCTAAAATGTATTGAGAAGCTACTGTCAGAATACCAATTTCTTTAAACTTTTCTCTCAAAGATTCAAATGTAGACATTTTGTAAATCGAACGTATAGCTCGCTTCTGCAGCACAAATATAGTATTAATATCGGCAGCGTTTCCCCATAAAAGGATACCATATGACATTCTACTGTGAAAATAGCTAAAGTATACTAATCGTGCAGTGTCTTCGTCAGAAATTTCCCTAATCTTTCTGACTGCATATGCTGCAGAACTGAGTCTATCTGCGAGTTTAGCAATCGAACACACGCACATCGAAGTCTTAGTACTTAATAGGGTCCTGTTTTTACCCTTTGGGTACGGAACCCTAAAAAGGAAACTGACTGTATATCTGCTAAGCAGATGTTTATCTTTGTTAGATCTGCTGTTACCTTTAAAGTTTCGTCTGTACAACACAAAATCGAGTCTTTACTGTTGATTTTATACGGTACATCCTTGTATTACAATTTTATCCTAATCTAGTAAACACCGTGTCGTAATCTGGAGACAGTTTTTTTTTATGAAATAAGGGATCAAACGAGCAAACGGAATTATCACCTGATGGAAAGCAACTTCCGTCGCCCATGGACACTCGCAACATCAGAAGAGCTGCAGGTGCGTTGCCGGCCTTTTAAGAGGGAATAGGGGAGAGTAGGGAAGGGAAGGGAATAGGGGAGGGTAGGTAAGGGAATAGGGTAGGGGATTGGGCCTCCGGTAAACTCACTCACTCGGCGGAACACAGTGCAAGCGCTGTTTCACGCCGGTTTTCTGTGAGAACGTGGTATTTCTCCGGTCGAGCCGGCCCATTCGTGCCGAAGCATGGCTCTCCCAGTTATAGCCGCAGCGCTATTTTGTAGATGGTGAGAAGAGAAATCCACAGGTATACACATAATAACATTATTGTGGTGTATAATATTAAGTTAATAATTTAATAGTATCCTACACCAAACAAGTTTCCAGCGAATCGCTCACGGTCGGTTGGGTTTCTAATATCGAGTGATATCGTTCAGCCTTCCCTCAGCCGACGTGTACTAACACCGACTAGACTAATAACTTGCAGCCGACGTGTACTAACACCGACTAGACTAATAACTTAAGCTAGACTAAGACACTATGCTCGGTGCGAACGGGCGACTTTTCTAAATCCGCATCTCTCTTAAAAACATATTCGAAATTGTTGCGCGCTGCTACTAAACAATTTTGGCAATCGAAACTTTTCTAAAAATTTGTATGCGCACAAAATATGGTCGCACGTTATATGCTCAGCATCGAAATATGATTAGGAGACTTTCGAGGTAATTTTAGGTATTTGTTTTCTTAATCACAGTATCTACCGGGCGCGCTATAACCATAGACCAAATATTGTGTAATTGCTCTATGTTCTACATAATAATAATCTATCCTATAATAAATTCCATGAATACTGATTGATTAACGTTGTGATTGCTGTTATTTTAGGACACGTGATTTAATTTACCGTTATTTTTGGAAGTGATGAACAAAAGTAATTGGAAATGCCAATTAAATTATTGTTTAGATTAATTTCTATTGAAATAAGTAATATTAATAGGTCGAATTACTGCATCAATATGACAATATGTGTTAACTTCGGGCAAATGCCTTCGAGTAAGCAACAAGGAAATGAGCAATTCCTAAAAAGGGCAAGATAAAGGACGGGTATGAAAAAGACTAAAAAAAAGAGTACTCATCTACCAATAGCATGCCTTTGATTTTACAAAGACATGCCATGGTACATAAGTTCCCATACCCGTTATTGGTAGATCGCGATTTATAACTATTGGAGGAAAGAGGATGTATATTGTATATTCAGTGAAGTTGATTCCTAGGCTGATAGCGGACCTACATAATTTGGTCGGTTACGTCAATGATAGCCGTTCGATCACGACTAGTATTGAATTGACATAACCCAACCAATTGACGTAGGTCAACTGCCTAGGCTAGGAATCAATTTCCTCGAGAGTACATTGTACAAATGCGTCGATTGTCCCGATTTCACCTTAAGATCTTAAAGTTCTGGGCTGCCTACAAATGCTGACACGACATGTGGTTGCAGATCGGGTGGAAGTGGACGAACGCGTGGCTGGTGGGCAACCTACTGTGCAAGCTGCTTCTGGTGTTGCGCGCCTTCGGCCTCTATCTCTCCTCCAACGTCCTCGTCTGCATCTCCATCGACCGGTGAGCACACACACTCACACACACTACGACATCCCTATTACCAGTCTATAATTTTTGGTGCTGTATCTGAAATTTTTAAACTTTAATAAGGAGTTCTAAAGAAAATGTATTATGTAAAAATATTCATTAAATTAAAGTTAAGCAGTTACTTTTTGAGTTTTATATATTAATGAAGGCTAAAGCAAAAGCGGATTAGCAATTTATTGAGTCTCTAAGTTTAAATTGTTTAACGCGGGTAACTTCTAAATCATCAAAAAAATAAAGAAAGGCAATAGACGTGCCCCGGATGGCAATAGAAAATAATTATATCCGGCGCTACCTCCGGCTAAGTTTATTACTGCAGCGGCGATCGCCCCCAGTCCGGCCTGGCCGGATATTCCAGTTAAAAGTTTGTTTGGACTGTATAATGAAACGCGCCTTTGCATTGCAAACATCAACAGCGAAATCATGTTACATTTTATTAAATCCTTATCCATAAAAACATTTTCCAAAATTTGCCTGTCCGTTCATTACATTTTCACGCTTAACCAATTTTAACGGGAGTAGGGATATTAAGAGATTACATAATATGTATTATATCCTATTTTGTCCCTTTTATTGAGTTGCTTAATAAAACTACATATTTATTAAAACCTTGCAATACCACGTCATAGCTTTTATGCTCCTAAATGAATATTCACAATAGTATCGTTATTGTTTTATGTCCTTTCTAGTACCGTCAGAGGCGAGGGTCTTACAACGCTGCTGGCCTCAATTCCCTCTGGCCACTATAGTCTCCGGCGACCCGAGTCAATCAAAGTATTATTTAAATATTTACTTTTGTTGCCCGCGGCTCCACCCGCTTGAGTATTGCTGCAATAAACAGTAACCTATGGTCTACTAGACCTATTTATCCCAAATTTCATCATAATCGATCTAATATAATAGTGTCTCGTTATTATAATGATTAACAATACAATATTATAATTAGCTAGATGTCATCCGCAACTCCGTTGTCTCAAAATTCGTTTATCACTAACCGTACCGTACATTTTCCAGGATAAAAAGTGTCTTATATCCTTTCTCGGGACTCTGTACCTATCTCCATGATAAATTTCAGGAAAATTGGTTCAGCGGTCGGGCGTTAAAAGTTAACAGACAGACAGATAGACATATTTTCGTTTTTATAATAATAGAAAATAGATAAATGTTATATTATAAAATAGTAATATGATGCGTCTGTGTACTTGTGAAATACCGATATTACAAAGCAAAGGTGTAAGTGGATCGATGAGGTATTCACAACAATTCATCAGGCGCTGTCGTATCGCCGACACACCGCCACCGCCGTCCTCTCGTCGCGATTGTTAATCGCTACACGAGCGATGTCATTATTGAGTCTACATCGCTCGAATACCTGTTAAATTATCCGGCAGTTAAACATTTGTTCGGCAGCCGAAGTATTTCAAAATGGCGCTAATTCGAGTACCCACGGGCCACGACGTACCGCAGGGATATTGAATTTATTATTTACTTACGTTACGTTTGCTGTTTTCTTCTGACTATAATAATATGGAATACAAATCATCGCATAGTATTTCAGTGGTATATTTTTTTTAATCCAAAATATTCTTTGTAATATAATATGTCGTTGACCATTCCAACATTGGAAATGTCTATGCCAAAAAAATCTTTGAAAGTACAGATCTTGTTATTATTTTTGAATCGGTAACATGTGATCGACAAAGCAGTTCTTAGTACTATGACTTGTATTAAAATTGATTTTTCTATTTTTGTACCGGGTTCCGAGTAATGGAAGCTTTATGTCACCATTTAAATCTCAAAAGAAATGACGTTCTATTCCCGCCAGGCGCCAACATATTTTGCTGGCTGTTGCCTGTCGTATTATTAAATGTTCTGAATGATTTCGCTCTCACTATACTCCACTCGGGCTAACTTGTCGCTAGCGGTCATTGACTCCCAGTCAAAAACTTGTCATTTTCCATATAAACCGCGATTGACAATGAAGTGTCAGATATTGTCAATCGTGATTTTATATGGAAAATGACAAGTTTTTGACAGGGAGTCAATAACCGCTAGCGAAAAGTTAGCCCGAGTGGAGTATAGTAACTTTGCAACTCTTATCTAAAACAATTAACGATACTTTTTTATTTTGAATCTAATATTTAAGTAAACATATTTTTAGTTTAAACCGGAAGAGGCAGGCTTAAGTCAAAACTTAGGGACTTTCTTTCGTGTCTCCCTATCTTCTCCTGCGCTATGATAACGATGATAGTAGTGATGATGATTTTATTTATTTATTTATTTTAAAAGATTTGTCAACAATTGCTAACACTTATAATAAAGTACAGGATACGCTTAATTAATTATCATTCAGTGTTACAACTTCTTACAGACAAACACTACATGCACCAATAAAAATTAACAACAAAATTCTATAATAAAATAATACGACTATAAAATTAACATTACATAGGAATAATCACATAATACAACAAAATATAATAGTTAAAAATTCAAGGTAAATAGACATAGCAGAAAAATATTTAAGATTTTAAATTGATGATGATGATGCTGGCGTGGTGCAGGTTCTTTGCGGTGCTGTACCCGCTGAAGCTGTCGGTGGCGCGGCGCCGCAGTCGGCAGATGCTGTGCGGGGCCTGGGCCGCCGCGCTTGCCTGCAGCCTGCCCCAGGTACCATGGAGGAAATCGATTCATAGGCAGATGACGGACCTACATCATTTAGACAAGTTTTCTATATTAGTCATAATCCAAAATACCTTGGCCCGCCATCTGTCTATGAATCAACTTCTCTGATAGTACATAATAGTAATCTGAGCTAATGTGACAACTTGCCACTAGATCCTAAGTACTGATACCACCAACCGTAAAGTTTTATTTGGCTGTGCTCATAATTTCGCAGAGAACAGTGACATACGGTGTGGTTCTCATAGTGTCGGAAAAAAACTGTTAATTGATTTTACGCAATAAGGCCAACATTTTTCATCGCCTCTATAATTAGGTATTAAAACCACATTTCACATAGGTCGAAAAGTACATCGAATCGATAAATTATTTATTTTAATAAAATAATAAGTGCTGCGACACTTGGGATCGTTTACTGTGTTATGGTGTGTGCACTGTGTATACGTGTAAGCCTGTGGAAAGATCTGGTAAACAAAGCAAATGTCACAAGCTTCGTGAGATACGTCATAGTATCAGTGGTACCATTTTACACTATTTCTTATCAGCCCTCAATGATCTATTTATAAAAATGTGCAAATATTACATTTGGATCAAAAGTTATACAGATATATAAAACACCATGGAATGTATCACAATTATACTCGTGGTATATTAAATCTAGTTTTGTATAAAGCTTCTTCCTTGTTAAATGCCAAAGACTTATGCGATATCAAACATGTATATTACATTCATAATGTTTACTCCTAATTCCCTACTGAAAGTATCTTCAAATGTTAGTTATGTGGAGAATGTTTACTAAATAATATCATCAAAGGTTCATACACGACTGTCGCGACGCGCGGTTGAGAAGAACAAGGTTTAGTTTGTCGCAGTTTGTAATAACTGCTAAGTTTAATTACCACACGTCTTTACGTACGTACGTGTATACTGCGAAAACTCCTCTCACGTTCGCTATAGAGTAACTTAGCAACGCTACGAAAATTTAACAACATTGCTGTAGATCTGCTACGTTGCACGCTGCTGTAGCACGGTTACGCTGCCGTAGCACGGCTACGCCGCTGTAGCACGGTTACGCTGCTGTAGCACGGTTACGCTGCTGTAGCACGGTTACGCTGCTGTAGCACGGTTACGTTGCTGTAGCACGGTTACGCTGCTGTAGCATGGCTACGCCGCTGTAGCACGGCTACGCTGCTGTAGCACGGTTACGCTGCTGTAGCATGGCTACGCCGCTGTAGCATGGTCACGCTGCTGTAGCACGGTTACATTGCTGTATCATGGCTACGCCGCTGTAGCACGGCTACGCTGCTGTAGCACGGTTACATTGCTGTAGCATGGCTACGCCGCTGTAGAACGGCTACGCTGCTGTAAAACGGTCACGCTGCTGTAGCATGGCTACACTGCTGTAGCACGGTTACGCTGCTGTAGCATGGCTACGCCGCTGTAGCACGGTCAC
The DNA here is from genome assembly GCF_905147365.1 of Aricia agestis. NCBI lineage: Eukaryota > Metazoa > Arthropoda > Insecta > Lepidoptera > Lycaenidae > Aricia > Aricia agestis. The sequence continues at coordinate 14,935,857 of NC_056420.1, forward strand.
GCTGCTGTAGCACGGTTACATTGCTGTATCATGGCTACGCCGCTGTAGCACGGCTACGCTGCTGTAGCACGGTTACGCCGCTGTAGCACGGCTACGCCGCTGTAGCACGGCTACGCTGCTGTAGCACGGTTACGCTGCTGTAGCATGGCTACGCCGCTGTAGCACGGCTACGCTGCTGTAGCACGGCTACGTCGCTGTAGCACGGCTACGCTGCTGTAGCACGGCTACGTCGCTGTAGCACGGCTACGCTACTGTAGCACGGCTACGTCACTGTAGCACGGCTTCGCTGCTGTAGCCTGTAGCACGGTTACGCTACTGTAGCATGGCTACGCCGCTGTAGCACGGTCACTCTGCTGTAGCATGGTTACGCTGCTGTAGCACGGCTACGCCGCGGTAGCACGGGTACGCTGCTGTAGCACGGTTACGCTGCTGTAGCACAGTTACGTTGCTGTAGCACGGCTACGCCGCTGTAGCACGGCTACGCTGCTGTAGCACGGTTACGCTGCTGTAGCATGGCTACGTCGCTGTAGCTCGGCTTCGCTACTGTAGCACGGCTACGTCGCTGTAGCCTGCAGCACGGTTACGCCGCGCCGCTGTATCACAACTACGTTGCTGTATCGCTGTTGTTGATGATTATTATCTTGACACCACTCATGAAAATTAAATTCGATTTCTGTAGCATTGCTACGTTGCTGTAGCACTTGCATACTTGCAAAGCGTTGATGTAGCATTGCACCTAGCAATGAGGCTGTTACGAGTACCTATGCCACTGCAACATCTATATAGTACCAATGAAGTTATGCCTGCCACGTGTTATGTAGTTCTCTACAGAGTGGTGTGTTTCCAGAGCGCGGTGTTCCGCGTGCTGCAGCACCCGCGCGTGGCGGGTTTCGAGCAGTGCGTGTCGTTCGGCGCGTTCCCGAGCGCGCGGCTGGAGCTCGCCTACAACGTGTTCTGCCTGGCCGCCATGTACTTCCTACCGCTGCTCGTCATCACCGCCTGCTACGTCTGCATCTTCATCGAGATACGACGCAGCAGCAACGACCTGAGCGGTGAGTGAGTGAGCTTGTATCGAGATATATCTTATCTAATATATAAAATTCTCGTGTCACAGTTTTCGTTGCCATACTCCTCCGAAACGGCTTGACCGATTCTCATTAAATTTTGTGAGCATATTGAGTAGGTCTGAGAATCGGCCAACATCTATTTTTCATACCAAAAATTATTTATATGGCAAAACAACGTTTGCCGGGACAGCTGCTACTAATATATTTTCTTTAGAGGTTATTAGTACAAGTTATCACTGGACAAAAAATTATTTTTTTTTAAATCTAAAGTAGGCAACTTTTAATATTATAATCCACATAATTTACAAGCATAATGTTCACGGTTTTAAGCAATTTGGTTCCAAACGTCGTCGTTACGATCCACGTTAAGTTTTTGTACTGAAAATCGCAATGTAAATTGAATGTAAGATTGGATGCTCTCCTAATTTTGATTTTAAAGCGTATTATAATATTAACATAGTACGTATGGGTGTATGACACCGCAAAGTGCGTATTGTCGATGTGTGAGTTGTGAGAGTGCTGGAAGCGGGCGGGGGAGCGAGCTGACTAATTACTAAAGTTTGAAAGTCGATCTTCTGGTTCGCGATGGAGGACGTGCTCGCTCTAGCAACTGTTGCTAATACGCTTCTAATATAATATCTCCCCGCTAAGTAACATAATTATTTCCTCAACGGATAACTTATATTAATCTTTGTCTATCAGTCACATAGCCGACTTAATTAAATACCAGGCAATATAAAGTAATCTGTTGTGTAAATATTTTAATAATGAAAGGAATCTATCATGATTATCTGTTTATATTCGTGTATATATTCTAACCCATAAACATTATTAATTAAAATCTTAATGATATGCGTTTATTTATATAGTATATTATTTATTTATTTATGCTTATTTGGTCGATGTATGGTATTACTTTGACTTTTGAGGGTGACACCGAGAATCGACAGACAGCTGATACAATAAATCTGCGAATATTCAGAGAAAACGGGATACCGATGGCTAGTCAAAGGCGGCTTACTGTGAAGTTGCTTACCCACTTCAGCCATTATTATTGCCGTATTGGCAGTTGCGAATTGCGGTGCAAAATACAAATAATTATTATGTTTCATCATAGAAACTTTTTTTCTTGCAGTGAGTAAGCCCGGAAACTGTTAAATTGATTTTGATTAAATGTACCACATTTTTTGTCTATATAAATGTCACATCTGTTGTAATTCAGCAGGAGTTTTGGGTGAAATACCCATTCACTGGACATTGTGCGCTTTTATAATTCCGGACGTCACGTTATCGTAGACGCCGACTTCCACAATAAAACGTTGGGCATGTTATATGCCCTTTTGATTTTACGCACCGCGGACGTTTTGTGCGGTTCAGAAGAGTGTAGACGTCGTGATGTCATGCACGTTAAAAAGTTATCGTCGACGGAAATTTTAAAGCGTCTTCATAATATATTTCCATAAATTTTACTTCCCTAATCCCTATTTTATCGTTTTACCGCGGACGTCCCGATATTGCCGTCACGTCCAAAATTATAAAAGCGCATATAAGCAACGCTAACGAGACATAACTCAATATTTTATAATTCACTTATTCGATAATTGAGGAAAATCAGTCAAACGTAAGTATTTCCCAGAAATTAAAAACAAAATGTTTTGTTTATCGTTTGACTGAATATTTTAGGCTTGATTAACATTCGGCAAATATAAAACGTAAAACAAAGTGTATATCTAACTGAAGCACCGGAGGGAGTTTAGAACAATTTGTATGGGAAACTCGCTACATCGGCATTTCAGTGCATTTGTCTCGCCGGGGAAAGGGGGGTGGAGAGGCTTGTAACGACTAACAACTATCCCCGCTCCTGTGATGTTCTGAACACCGTTCTGGTTGACCTCTCTACACGTGCTCCTTGTAGCTACGCTATTTCGAACATCACAATAAAGATAAAAGTTTCTAGGCGTATAGATATTAGATTTAAAGATTCCTCGTATAAAACTTAGAAAATAATAATTGAATATCTAATGATTAAAAAAATGTATGAGTAAAATGATTGTTCGGTGTGCATCCGTTGTCCGATTGCTATTTGCTGTAACACAAATTGAATTTAGCACGGGACTAGGCGACGTGATATACACCGCACTACCGCCTACTTTATACTTTAATTATCTTAAATATAATATGTATATTGTATATAAAAGTAGTGAATATATTTCCGTTGTCTGGTACCCGTAACACAAGTCCTTCGGGTTCTTACCACGGAGCCAGACTGACGTGGTGTGAAGCGTCCATAGATATTATTATTATTATAAAGTAAGCACTTCGTCTAATCCCATAAAGAAATTGAATATAACTCAAATAAGTCATCAGTTTTAATCGTGTGTTTTATATTTGCTGTTTCAAATCAATTAAATCTCGAAATAGGTAGCCGCGGCGCCACCGCCGCTATAATATTCACAGAGCATTCATCGTTCACCGCAGCTGTAATGTTCGATGACGTTAACCGCATCAGTGAAGCTCATATCACACGGTCCCTCTGAGTGAGGCGTCTGGGTACTCGGAAGGTATGGGGGAAGGTCCAGGACCACGTGGCACTTAGCTCAGAGACTGGCGATCAGCAAGCCGGTGAAAAGAGCTCCAGCCCCTTCACGTTGTCCGGGGGTGGTCACTGGTGTTCAGACGTCGCGCTGTGTACAGCAGCCGGTTTTCGCAGGATATTAGCTGGTAAAGCAGTCCGCGGCGATGGCCATCCGCAACCCGAGACTGAATTTATCTCCACATGATCATGAGGTTGAAGGGGTTATTAAACCCAACATCTTATATATCATAATTTTAAAAATATATAGTTTTCAGTCAGTTTTGTGTGCATAAAACATACAAATTAAAAAACGTATATACAACGTCCTCTTTCTTCTTCATTACCTGAATTCCAGTAGAAGTAAAAACAGAACATTCAAACCAGAAGAATATCGCTCACGTAAATACTCTAGCGTGTTATATGGACTGTCACTGGAACCATGATTCGAATTAACCAGTAATAACTAATATCTAAGTTAGATCCTCGAGAGCTAATCTCGTCGCAAGGGTGGGATTGGTGCAGCACTTGTGTCTAGCGGTGCCACTGGCGGATTAGTTTCAAACTTCGCAGTTTCCTATGTAATCACGGCCTCACGTCATCAATTTTCAATGGATTATAATAACAGTCAACACAGGATTTCTGCTCTGATGTCGTTTCTTACGAGTGCTTTAGCCTTTTGTTTGTTTGTTCCAACGAATATTGTACGAGCTAGCACGTACATTGCTGATCCTACATAATTTTCCCGTAGTCTCGGCAGCGTATTAACAAAGGCTATACCATTTGAGTCACGAGCCAGACTCTAATAGATGAGCTTTTGTTTATGCATATTACTCGACAATACCTATTCTATCTCAGTAAAAAAATTGACTCAAGTGGATTAGCTTTTTGCCTTGATATTTTCAAAGAAAATGCATGGACAAAACCTAGTACTGTTTTATACATATTCACTCAAATAGATAAGCTTTTGTCGATATATTTTCAAACATTACGTACGAACAAAACCTAGTCGAGTAGAGGCTCACCGGACATCGCCATATTCGTTTATCGTGCCATACTAAGTATGGTACGATCTGACTGTTACGGTTACCAACTACGTTTAAATTGTAAAAATACTAAGCTAATTGTAAATTTGATAAAAATGATGGCTAAGGTTCATAAACCTACCCCAATTTTTTGGTGCTCACATGGGTTGAGGAAGGATGTTTTGGGTTAGAAAAACCTCCTCATGCCACTTTCAGCCCCGAAAACCCCTCCCACCTCCCATTTAGGAGAAATTTACAATTAAAATTTTCGTAATCTTGTTCGATAAGGTCATCTGTTTTCTGGTGTTTATGTGTAACTTACTTACTAGGGAGTGCCTCCGTACCTACGAACCGAAAGGGAGGTTCGGGGGGCTCAGCGTCCCGCCAAAACAAAAACAAACACAATCCAGAAAGTCCAAAAGTTGGTTAGGTTAGGTTAGAACTTAGACCACAACACGAGGGAGCCGAGCGAGCGCAGCGAGCGTGCTGCGGCAGCTGCAGCCGGCGACCGTCATCAAATAAAAGGGGGGCTTGGGAGGCGCAGCCCCCCGCCAAAACTAAAACAAACACAATCCAGAAAGTCCAAAACTAGGTTAGGTTAGAAGTGTAACTGTGCTGCGGCAGCAGCCGGCGACCGCCGGCGACCGTCACAAAACACGCCTCAGAATTCCGAAAATTTCAAAGGTTAGTAGCTCCAAAACTGAGGGGTTTCTCAGTGTGGATTTAGTACGGGGGGTGTTTAGCCCTCCTCCCCACTCTCCCCTCACCTCCGCTCCCCATCAATCTTGGGGTAGGTTTCCAAACCTTTACCAAAATGATTATACAGGGTGTAACAAAAATAGGTGATAATACTTTAGGGTGTGTACGTGTTCCTTGTAGAGAGTTCACTGTGAAAGTAGCAGCGCTGAAAGACCAACATTTTTTTAAAACTTTTGTATGGGGTAACGCTCGGGATCGTCACTTATTTTTGTTGCACACTGTAGACTGCGTTTTGTATTTTACATTAGAGGTACCTAATGTAAAATACAAAACGTTTTGACGTGGGAGAGCCATGCTTCGGCACGAATGGGCCGGCTCGATCGGAGAAATACCACGTCCTCACAGAAAACCGGCGTGAAACAGCGCTTCCGCTGTGTTTCGCCGAGTGACTGAGTTTACCGGAGGCCCAATCCCCTACCCTTTTCCTTTCCCTACCCTCCCCTATTTCCTTCCGTGCCCTCTCCTCTTCCCTTCCATACCCTCCCCTATTCCCTTCCCTACCCTCCCCTATTCCCCCTTAAAAGGCCGGCAACGCACCTGCAGCTCTTCTGATGCTGCGAGTGTCCATGGGCGACGGAAGTTGCTTTCCATCAGCTGACCCGTTATATATGATATATTATCATTTTATATCAAGGACTTTTAATTCAACAATCATATTCTATCATAGCACAAAAAGGGTGTAGTCGAGTAAGCAGCTCCTACAATTACAATAACCTGGCAATCTTTATGTATGAAGATAATTGCTAGGCAGATGGGGGCCCTACTCGTACGTCGTTTGGTCGCGTTACGTCAAATGTCTTACTATTTACCTGCTCATAACCTAACTATAATCATTAAAGAAATTTATTTATGTATATTTTGCTAAAAGCTAGGTACAGTAGGGCGCCGTGACAAAATATTGTGAAATGTGACGTGTAACTGCCCCGCAGGCTGAAAAAGATTGGGAACCCCTGACTTACGTTAAATTATACCAGTAAATAAGGTTCTGCAAATATTTTAAAGTATTAATTTTTAAAATTAAAATACTTTCTCAAACAGGGTACGCTCTATAAGTACGTACTTAACTGAAATGGCTCGATCGTGAGGTTTCGTATCAAAGCTTTTACTTTCTTCGAGTGTCATAATCTTAGCGAGTTCAAAGTAAGACTCTCTGATTAAAAACTGTCCTCCTTGAAAGTAAATGCGATGATATTAATGACACCAACGCCACGTGGATCGCGATGGTTTTACCCAAACAAATATTAATGACGTGAACGTGTCGTTGAGAATTATCTGTATCCGACAGACGCTGTTTACTACGAACTGAAATAAATAAAATTCAATTAAAAGAGGAATATGCGAGAATGGCGTACTTTCAATGTTCGAGATTTTCAATGTTAACTATTTCTATTGACAAAGAGAGTTCATATATTTGCTCGTTTTTTATATATTTTATTTTTTAGAGATATAGACCCAGAACACAGTTAGACAGTGTTAGTAAATGTGCCTTGTATAAGTATAGTTCAATTTGAAAGAAATAGCGCTGAAAGAGTATTTTTTGTGATTTGTATGGGCACTGGGCAGGCAACCCAGCCCCATGATTCGCTTATACAAAAATTAAATAAGTCTATCTTTCAGCGCTGCACTTTCACAGTGAACTCTATAGGTGGGATTCATACACACCCTATTATCACTTTGCTTGTGTTATATCCTGTAAACTTTTTTTTTTTTTAATGAAATAAGGGGGCAAACGAGCAAACGGGTCACCTGATGGAAAGCAACTTCCGTCGCCCATAGACACTCGCAGCATCAGAAGAGCTGCAGGTGCGTTTCCGGCCTTCAAAGGGGTAATAGGGGAGGGTAGGGAAGGGTAGGGAAGAGAATAGGGGAGGGTACGGAAGGAAATAGGGGAGGGTAGGGAAAGGAAAAGGGTAGGGGATCGGGCCTCCGGTAAACTCACTTACTCGGCGAAACACAGCGGTAGCGCTGTTTCACGCCGGTTTTCTGTGAGGACGTGGTATCTTTCCGGTCGAGCCGGCCCATTCGTGCCGAAGCATGGCTCTCCCACGTCAAAATTAATTTCAATATAAATTTATTGCTGGAAAGTATGTTCAACCTAATTTCTTTTTTTGATGAAATTGCGGGCTACATATTTTGTTACATTAGTGTTATTGTATTGTTCCAGATCGGCGGGCGATGCAGGTGCGGCGCGTGCGTCTGCGACGGTCGGAGGGCGCGGGGGGTGCGGGCGGCGCGGGGGTGCTGCAGCGCGCGCGGCGCCGCACGCTCCGCATGACCGTCACCATTGTCGCCGTGTTCGCGCTCTGCTGGCTGCCCTACGCCACCATGGCTATGTGGTAACAGCCTCCACCGTTCGACACTAAAAAAACATTATCTACATGCACTTTGTCCATTGAATTTACTAATTATATCACCTATTTTTGTTGGTGACATTCCTATGTCTCATCATCACACCGACCGATACCGATTACACCAACCCAACCGTTGGTTACATTACTGTGTCACCACCATCACTCATCATCACTTTTTTTTTTTTAAAGAAGGCAGGTCGCTGTAGCCCTGACGTCACTGCGACCCATGAGGATCTATTGTGACTCCTTCGCACTAGAGTATCCCAACCCAATACTGCTCATAAATTGAACAATATGGTTGGGGTTGGTGCCACGAATTTCCTCTGTGGACGAGTATTCGTGGCGACCAAGGTGCCTGTTCCTGCTCTTTAGTAGAGCAGGGCAGTCGAGGAGAAGGTGAATAGGTGTTTCATCCTCCTCACAGAATCTGCAAGTCGTTATGCTATACAAATACCCATTCTGTTTAGGTGTTTGTTGAGCTTGCAGTGCCCAGTTAGGCTTCTGGTAAGGATTCTTAATTGGTTCCTACCCAAGGTGAGCACTAATTCTGATTGTTTCTTGTTGAAGTCAGGAATTAGTGCCTTGGAGTGTTCAAGGCCAGGGGTCTCAGCCCATTGCTTCCTGCATAGTCTGTGACCCCATTCCTTGAGCACTTGCTTTGTGGTACTGAGAGTTTTACCACAGACTGGTTCTGGACCATATATGAGACTCTCGGCCCCAAGCCTAGCCAGTTCGTCAGCGGTTTAATTGCCAGGGACATTGCTGTGGCCCGGGACCCATACTAGGCGGATGTTGTTGTTCCTTCCTAGCATGTTTAACGTCTCAACGCATTCCAGAACTAATTTGGACGAGACTTCTGCGGCAGTCAGTGCTTTAAGTGCAGCTTGACTATCGGAGAAGATAAAAACGTTTTTATTAACTAGGGCCATCTCCAGGCTTTCTAGTGAACAACCGAGGATAGCGAAGACTTCAGCCTGAAACACGGTCGCAAACTCCCCCAAACAGGCGTATTTGCCTTTTGGTGGCCTGCCCCCGTAGAATCCGGCTCCCGCACGGTTGTCTTTCCTTGATCCATCCGTGAACCAAACTATGTCGCTAGGGCGGACATCGATTGGGATTTTTCTTTCCCAGTCCTCCCTGGAAGGTATAAAAACCTGGTACTGCTTCGAAAAGCTATACACCTTGATCATGGCATCTGATGGCATGGCCATGATAGGTGATTCACTGAGACACTGTTCCAGCTGTCGAAATGGGGTGGAGACCCAATTCGTCCTACCCGCCGTCCTGGCCCTGAGAGCCACCTTTTTGGCCTCCATCTGAACAAGCAGAGGAAGCGGAGTTTTATTAGACATGCCAGTATCTGTACGCTGTTTAGTCTTTTATTACAGTTTACTTGTTCAGCCTTTTTATGCCACACTGCGCAGCCATATGTGGTAATCGGTCTCACTACACTCATCATCACACCATAGCTATTATAATACATTACGTTAATAAAATGCATGACAATATTATAAAGTTTGTACTTAGTCTTGATTTAAATTTTACGTCGTGTTGTAAGTTGTCTGAGGTCGCGATGTAGGTTTTAGGTTTTAAGACATTTATTCTCATAAGAATTTACATAAATTCACTTAGGTACATGAGAAAGACAATAAAGTAAAGAGATACAAACAATGTAAAGATTACAAATTACGTCAAGCGAGCTTAGAAGATAGATTACAATAAGTTAAAATCATAACAATTCGTAGACGTAAACAAAGAAAAATATATCAATATAATTGAGGGTACTTTCATAATCGATTTGGCCAGTTGTCACAGTATTAGTGGTTGCAGTAGACTATCCTCATACTAGACCGTTCCGATTCCGACGTTCGTACACTGCATTAGGATGATTTCCGGTAGCTGAAATCTAGCAGACAATTTAGTCTAACAAATTTTAAGGCAACACAGTATCACAAGCATGCAAACTCGCCTCTTCATTACGGTTAATTTTAATGTAGGATTAAGTTAAGTTTTAATTAGAATGTAGGGATGAGTTGAGTCAACATACTGTGTAATACTGTGGCTTGCAAAACAAGTTGAACAATACATCGTGTACATTGATCTAAAGTGTCTCCGACTAGATATGACACTAAAGTTTGTTGGTTTGATGAGTAATGCGTACTTGGTCTGGCCATAAATACTGTTACTAGTAAAAATAAACAAAATATTACATTTGAATTTGGATTCTGTAATGTTTATATGTTTGTTTATTGTGTTTTCTCATTTTGGTGCCAATGTATTTTACAATATTTTGCGATATTTAAATGAAGAGGGGTGATCAAAAGAACCAAATCGCTGTGATTGCATCACACAAAGTAGGTATGGTATCTAGGGAGTGGAATACGAAATGCATTTTCAGTATAAAATTTTAACTTCCATTTAAACGCTTAAAGTCTATTCGAGTTTCACTTTATTTAGTTTTTCCAGAACGGCCGGGGGCTGGAGAGGGCATAATATAATATATTACCATATGACATGTCTAGCTGTAGTTGTAGGACTACACTACAGTATAGGCTCCATCTGTGACGTAGGGGTGTGTTGCGGCAGGTACATGGTGGACCGGGGGTCGGCGTCGCGCGTGCCGGCGCAGGTGCAGGACCTGCTGTTCGCGGCGGCGGTCAGCAACTCGTGCATGAACCCGCTCGTGTACGGCTCGTACGCGCTGCGCCCGCACCGCGCCGCCCACCGCGCCGCGCGCCGCTGCCTCGCGCACGCCTGCTGCCCCCCAGCGGACAACACAGGTATCACATGTACTATCAGAGAAGTTGATTCCTAGGCAGATGGGGGACCTACGTACTATGTAGTTTGGTCGCGTTATGTCAAGCCCAGCCGACAGATTACGACTTATAAATTGAATTTAGATAACTAGACCAAATGACGTAGGTCCGTCAGGTGCATATGAATCAACGATGGTACTTGGAGTTTGTTTACAGCTGAAATTGATACTAAGCGAGGATCAGAATCTCGACCTAATCAGATTAAGTATATTCAGGAGTAATTGAGCATCGTGTGAAGGATGCGTGACCTAGTATTGCTTATGCGTTGGGCGAGCACTGTGTGGCAAGTTATGTCTCATGTCACTCGTGCTAGTGCCAAAGCAGATAACTTGTACAGAGAAACTGGATTATTATTTGCCAGTCACAATGTACATATTTATATGCATGTATTTGACAATAAAGGAGCGAACAAAGTGTTGCAATCGACCTCCTACGTAGCAATCAATTATGCATAGTGAGTACTGAGTGTAAGGTGATAATAATTGATAAAGGTTTCTGCATCAATTTGTTTCCATATATTCGGATGAAGGCACTACACGCTATATTTTTATACTCGCTCGACCGGAGAAATACCACATTCTCACAGACAACCGGCGTGAAACAACGCTTGCGCTGTGTTTCGCCGAGTGAGTGAGTTTACCGGAGGCCCAATCCCCTACCCTATTCCCTTCTCTACCCTCCCCTATTCCCTTCCCTTCTCTACCCTATTCCCTCTTAAAAGGCCGGCAACGCACTTGCAGCTCTTCTGATGCTTCGAGTGTCCATGGGCGACGGAAGTTGCTTTCTATCAGGTGACCTGTTTGCTCGTTTGCCCCCTTATTTCATAAAAAAACAAATTGTTGTGATGTGTCGTGTCATGTTTGATATCGACAGCAGTAGTGGTGATGTATCACGCCTTCGCCTCTGCGGTATTTCGAGACCGATATTCGTCACGTCGCCGCTAGGGAGTATCGAATGTCATGCTGTCTCCCAAACCGTCTGTTATCGTCTGGAATTTTAATTGGGTTTCGTAAAAAATAAAACCCATCCGATAGAGCACAACGCAAAAAGAGGAAACTCTCCTTTGTCCGGAACGACGATGGGGAAAAAGAAATTGTCGTCACTTTAATAATGCGCCTTCCTCCTTCCTTATTCGATTAGCTGGACGTTAGTGATTCCTGGAATGTTGCTCGCCGAAGCCTGCCGACCTGCATAATATATTTTATGCTTTGAAGCTTCATTACTAATTTATGAGGCATGCACTTTGACTACTATTATAATAATATTATGTTACAATCTTTCGTCAAAAAAATATTAGGGACAGAGTTTACCTAGTTGCGACGGGAAATTACTAAAGATAATATTATATGTATAGGCAGCCAAATTCAGGTGTTTACGGTAAAGTGCTTACAAACCGATTATTATCGACGCTTTCTATATATATATATATCCCGTTTTATCTATAGCATGTAATGTCTACTGCGGTAGGTACACACAACACACCCTTATACAAGTGTCTCGTATAATATTATATCGTGTGCCCTGTGCCCTGTGTTGCAACTTGCAGGTAACACGCGGTCGAGCTCGACGCGCAACAGGAACAACAACGGCGACTTGCCGCTGGTCAAGATGTACCCGGTGAGTACTACCTGTCTTCGAATAGATTGTACCTGTAATGTGTTCTTAAACATTGCAGATGTAACCATCAGACGTAGTCAACAAGGAACCCTTATAGTTTCGGTCTGTCCGTCCGTCTATCAGTCTGTCTGTCTGTCCGTCTGTCTTTCCGCGGTTTTACTCAGAGACTATAGGACTTACAAAGCTGTAATTCGGCATGAATGCATATATTAATGATGCCGACAAAATGGTATATAAAATCTTAAAAAAATATTTTTTTATGGTACCTACTACCTCCCCTACACGTCAAGCGGGGTTGATATGTTTTTTCGCGTCCACCCCACCGTATGGAGTGCCGTTGGATAGGTTTTTTTAATGTTACGAATATTCAAAAATAATTTTCCGATTTAGGGATCCATTTGTGAAAATATAATTATGAAGTTTCAAAGCGGAAAAAATCGTTCAGAGTCCAAGTCCTCTAAACGGTTGCATCTGTGAAAAAATTCACGGTAGTAGGAAATATGCTGAATTTAAAATGAAAATTATATCGTTTAAGAAGACTTCTAAAGGGCGTTCCCTACGGAGAATCCGTAATTTACCTAACTAGAGATCGCCCAATGGTCGAAATTCGACCTTACTTGCAACGACATTACGACTACTACCTATATTTTGTAAAAAATATTGACTTAATCATAGTTTTTTTCAATTCTTGTCTCTGGGACTCAGCTGATCTCAGACTGGCCGTTTAAGCATTGTCTAATAGTATCTAAAATTCAATAAAAAAAAAACAATAACCCAATTTTAATTTGTCAACTTGTTGTCAACAGACTTCAACCATAAATAAAAGAGTACAATTCGTATGTATAGGCTCGTCACTCAAAAAATCTGTAATTTTTCCTAGTAGTAGTCTCGTAGTGTGTGTAACGTTTTATTTGTTTAAAATATATATGATAAAAGCATAATTTTAAAATAATATTAGCTCGATGCACTCCTTCACCATATAAACTATAATCTCCTACTCCTCCTACATTTCTTCTGATTAATTTCGTTGCGGGTCCCAAGACAGATTTAGCTTGTCCCTCGGGCATCCCTGAGATCATATCAAAGGGTTTTCGTGGTTGGCTGCCACTGTTGATCCTGGCGACACAGGAGTTGCAGTGGTGGGAATGTGTAGTGGGCCTTTTGCCCGTTTAATAAAAAAAAAATTTAAACTATAACTGCGAAATTTCATGCACCTATGTTTCCCCATTTTTCGTAAAAAGGGTTACAAAGTTTTTCTCTCACGTATTAATATATAGATTTAGAGCCTTATAAACTCAAAATTTTTAAAGCTACAGAGTTATAACAAAAATACAGCAATAATCTTAATAATAATAATCTTCAGTATCTTAACATTCCTTTCCACGTTTTAAATTTTCTATTTTCGTTTATTATATTCATGATATCAGCTTCCAAAGTAAAGCCAATTTATTAAAATTCAAGCATACATTCAGCATCTCCTTAGTATTCACAAATTACTTTTATTTGAAACACACGCCAATAGATCGACAATATCATAAACTACATATTCCCCGTTTTAAATTTTTTTAGGTCAATTTTGAAGTAAGATAAGTAAAAAAATAGGGTTTTGGTGCGATCTCGTTAATGCGGCCAATGTATGGCCAAGGTCGTTTGCTCGGGGGACGGCCTTAAGTTATTGAGTAATAGCCATCAACTAAAAAAATATATTTGGCGAAGTATAAAGGAACTTTTCGTTCAAATTCCTTTGTTAAACGTAATTGAGATGGTGTTGTTAGTAGTGTTAAATACGTTATAAATGTACATTCATTGACCATTAAAATATGTCAAAAACTATATTGCGAAACCCTATATTGCGCGTGGCCCGAACTGCACTTGGCCGGTTTTAATTATTAGGGTTAAAACCTTAAAACTTTGTCTTCGTACATTTTTAGGGTTCCGTACCTCAAAAGGAAAAAACGGAACCCTTATAGGATCACTTTGTTGTCCGTCTGTCCGTCCGTCCGTCTGTCAAGACCCTTTTTCTCAGAAACGCGTGGAGGTATGAAGCTGAAATTTATATCAATTACTCAGGTCTACTGTCCCTTGAAGCTGTGAAAAAATCAAACTTCTAAGCCAACGCAATCAAAAGATACAGCCGTTTATGCCGCAAATTTTCGACACTTGCAAGGGAATCAAAACCTACAGGGTGCTTCCCGTGAACTCAGAATCTTGAAATTTGGTACGAAGCAACGTCTTATAGCATAGATAAAGGAAAAATTACGAAAACCAAAATTTTTAGTTACATCACATAATATATATTTTTTTAATAATTTTAAACTTACTACCCATTTCCTCATAAACGCGTAGAGGTATTAAATTGAAATTCATACCAAATACTCAGGTCTATAATACCTTTAAGCTGTAACAAAATCAAACTTCTATGTCAACGCAATCAAAAGAAACAGCAATTTAAGCTGCATATTTTGAAACTCGCAAGTACTCGCAAGGGAATCAAAACCTAAAGGGTACTTCCAGTCGACCTAGAATCTTGAAATTTGGCATGAAGCAACGTTTTATAGCACACATAAAGGAAAAATTCCGAAAACCTTAAATTTTTAGTTACATTACAAAATATATATTTTTTAATAAATATAAACTTATTACTTTTTTCCTCATGAACGCGTAGAGCTATCAAGTTGAAATTCATATCAAATACTTAGATCTAATTGCCTTTAACCCGTGAAAAAAAAAAATTCTAAGTCAACGCAAAAACGCAAAACGCAAAAGTACAACCATTGATACCGCAAGTCGCGACCGACCGCCGCCGCCGCCGATAGTCTGCTGCAAGGCTAGTATAAGTGTTTCAGTTATATTATAGATAAATGATATGTGTTAATATAAAATAAAGGATTACTTAAACGATAAAGAGATCTTTGTCTTAAATTTATGCTCCTCCATCTTTCCCCATTGTAATGTTATGAATTTCATTTTGCAATAAAAATACCATAGTTATGACTCGATTGTCGTAATGAACGAACTTTGTAAACCTTGCAGGTTTGTACGGAACCCTCGGTGCGCGAGTCCGACTCGCACTTGGCCGGTTTTTTTTTTACATATATCACAATGGATGAACGCAACTAGTAGAGAGCTGGTAGAACTACGTATCTACTTATTACTTGGTTTAACGGCACAGTTGAAGCAATTATTTCGTATGCCTTATTGAACTGCAGCAGTTTTGTTGATAGTACAATTAAGTAATAACACAAAAGCAAAACACGACCAGCGCATCGTTCGTCGCCACCAAAAAGTTAATAATGAGAGAAGTTTCCGTCTGTTTGTTCGTGAACTAGCAAACTATAACCAACTCCGCCGCGGTGAACTGCACTTCTAATTCAAATCTCAATATCGGTTTTGTGCCATTGAAGTAGATTAGGCAGCATCTTCGAGTAAACATTCTTAAACCCGGGGATTTCAACCGAGACACGCCCTGTGCTGTGTTTAGTGCTCTAACAGCCAACCACAGCTTTCTATGGTCGAAATACGATACGATCGCTTTTACGATCGATTTGCTTTATCAAAGCGTAAAAACAACGTGGGAGAGTCATGTTTCGCCACGAATGGACCGGCTCGACCGGAGAAATACCACGTTCTCACAGAAAACCGGCGTGAAACAGCGCTTGCGCTGTGTTTCGCCGAGTGAGTGAGTTTACCGGAGGCCCAATCCCCTACCCTATTCCCTTTCCTACCCTCCCCTATTCCCTTCCCTTCCCTTCCTATCCCTACCCTCCCCTATTACTCTATTCCCTCTTAAAAGGCCGGCAACGCACCTGCAGCTCTTCTGAAGCTGCGAGTGTCCATGGGCGACGGAAGTTGCTTTCCATCAGGTGATCCGTTTGCTCGTTCGCCCCCTTATTTAATAAAAAAAAAAGCTAACAAACCATCCAAGCATCCGAATTGTTTCAAAGGGAATTGTTCTCTTTACGTGCTCTATACAATTATCGAGTAGGTCTATTTAATGCAGATTACAATGAAAACTGATAATTATAATATCATAGTTCAAGATACCTGCCTGTAAAACGTTCTGTATAAAAATACCTTTGTATAAACGTAACCATGTCAATTGTTGTGTTGAAATAATAAACAATACGCGACCTTCCACGCAGCTCAAACACGTAATTCATAGTTATTAAAGTTTGTGTTAAATAATGAATATTCCTGTAATAACATACAATAATAATTATGATATTATTATGTTCATTGTACAATACGATTGTTCGTTAAGTATTGCAACTCAAATATTACTAATTGAAAATACATTGCCGGGACAAACGAAATGTTTCAGCCGTCTTTTTCATTGACAATACTTACAAAATATTTTATACTTAGTTATTAAAAAGTGTATTGAATTTTTTGTTTGACTAACTGTCGAACATTCAAAAGCTGATGATAAAGAACCGTTTTCCCATAAATATGGATGTTGTTTTGGATATTATACGAAATTGAGAACGACAGGATAAACTCACAAAATTGGGCCTTCCAGTTTCGAAAGAGTTTGGCAACAACCGGGACGTGAGAATTTTATTTCCTACAACATCGTAGGCACAAAACATTTTTTTAAGGAAAAATGTTATCTACTCAGTTCGTTAGATGGGTCTGCGAGTTTCATTACAATCGGTGTAGCCGTTTCTGAGCCTACTTACTGAATGCTTAATAAATGGATATAAAACAAACTAAATAATATAATATAATTATTTTACCTTTTTAACATTTCTAAAGGTCGTTGTATCATAGAAATTATAAGTACATACATTAACGTCTTGAACAATTTTAGGTAGATGATCTTCTTTTACTGCCATCCTCCGCTCTACGTATCGGATAACGGATTATGATAGTCAGTATCGGCAGTTATCTAGCCCCCGATTGTTATCGAGTCAGAGGGGCTAGATAAAGGGGTATAAAGCCGTGTCTGTCAAGAGCTGTGGCTAAGTTACAATAATCTGCCCAGATTTCCGTAGAACTTATGCACGGCATGCGCGCGGCCTGCTGGAACTTGGCCGCGCACTCCGTGCGCTTTGATCCAGAATTACATCCAGAATTACAGTTTATAGATGCCTGCATTAAGGGGCGACTAACCCAAAATTGTCGATTTTATAATTTATTTTTATATTTGAAAATAAGCCCCGAATTGTTTCATTTTCTAAACATAGATACTATATTATATTTCCAATAATTTGATCAGCGAAAACACGATATCCTATAATTTTCATAAAAAATAGCTATACTCCCTTCACGTGGTCTAGTCTATAGTAGTTCGTGAGATAAACCCTTTCTAATATTTCCCCCGTTTTGCCCACATTTTCCTGAGTTTCTTCGGTCGTATTAGTCTTAGCGTGATAATATATAGCCTTACTCGATAAATGAGCTATCTAACACTGAAATAAGTTTTTAAATCAGACCTGTAATTCCTGATATTAGCGCGTTCAAGCAAACATACTCTTTAGGTTTATAATATTAAGTATAGATAGATTTTTTAAATTATCGCTTGACAAACTCGAGTCTGGATCTAAAAGACTATGAAAAGTACCAATAACAGGGTCATAATAGGCTCATAGTCATGGGACGATGCATGGTTCTTGAAATAACGCCGAAACTCCCAAACTTGTATTTATAAAGAATCAGGAGTTCTCTCAGCACCTTCCGAACCACGGTATACCAGGTATACCTCGGTACAAAATCTTACTTGTTGGTAGCATATGCTTAGAATACTTCTCACGAAACCGAAGTCACCACATGTTTCCCTATAAGTTTTGAGGAGTTCCCTCGATTACTTATGGATCCTTCATCAAATCACCACTTTTGTGAATATAATACCAAATTGGGATGATACCCTATAATTATATCAAAAGAAAATTTTTGAAAATCGATTAATAAACGGCGGAGTAATCGTTAAAGATAAAAAAACGAACATAACACCTCCTCCATTTCGAAAATCGGTTAAAATAGTAGACTATGTGTTATTCTGATGTATAAGCTATATTATTGTAAAGTTTCATTAAAATCATTAAAATCAAAAGTAGTTTTTGCGTGAAAGAGTAACAAACATCCATACATCCACACATCCATACATCCAAACAAACTTTCGCCTTTATAATATTATTCGTAGGTCGTTTATCCTCGTTTCGAGGGCACATATTTAACCATCTCCCCTAGCATTGAGGTACTTGGCGTCAACATATCGAGCGAAGTCCAGTTCCGATATCATCTTGAGGGTAAGGCCAAATTAGCCTCGAAGAAGCTTGGCGTTCTTAACAGAGCGAGACAGTACTTCAGCCCGGACCAACGCCTACAACTCTACAAGGCGCAGGTTCGGCCTCATATGGAATATTGTTCTCATCTCTGGGCAGGGGCGCCAAAATACCAACTGCTCCCTCTGGATCGTATCCAACGAAGGGCTGCTCGAATTGTTGACTGCCATAGTGTTTCAAACAGCTTGGACCCCCTGGAATTACGCCGAGATGTAGCTTCACTCTGCATCCTCTATCGGTTGTATCACGGGGAATGCTCTGAGGAATTGTTCGGAATCATACCACCTGCAACTTTTCGCTATCGTCCCACACGAAAAACATACCATCCTCATCACCTTGATGAGTGGCAGTCTTCCACAGTGCGTTTTTCGCGTAACTTTCTGCCGCGCACTGTAAAACTCTGGAATGAACTGTCACCAGCAGTATTTCCGGACCGATACGACCTGCAAACCTTCAAGAAAAGAGCGTATTCCCTCTTAAAAGGCCGGCAACGCACCTGCAGCTCTTCTGATGTTGCGAGTGTCCATGGGCGACGGCAGTTGCTTACCATCAGGTGACCCGTTTGCTCGTTTGCCCCCTTATTTAATAATTTAAAAAAAATAGTAGGATTAGTATGAAGTAGGATTGTATAAAATTCTATCACTGCCTGAAAATTCTGACACTGCTCTATAGGATTCTTAAAATGTTGTATATTTATCGAGTTATTAAGAAAAAACTAACTTGGCAAAGAATCCGCGTCGTCCTTTTTTACCTGGCATATGAAAGACGGGCGTGAGTGTGAAGAGAGAAGGACGGTGTTTAATCTTTTGGGTTAGTCGCCCTCTTAATTACTTTTCTACAACAATTAAAAACTATCACAATATGTCAGGGACAATGGGCATGATGACTATTTTCGTTCTTATTGGTGAAAAACCTTTAAAAAATAGAAACATCGCTGAAAGAATGACTATGATAGCTTTAAAATTCACCAAGATATGACAATTCAAACCTCTCATAAAATAGACCTGCCCGAAACGCTACAAAGTGCTACGAAAGTATGACGTCACTCTTTCGTAGTTTGTACGCATCGGGAGAGAACTTTGTTCGACAGGTATATCAAATATTGCGTTTATGAAAGTGGTTTAATAACAAAAGTTGCTTTTATTTGCATAAGTTATCGAATGACATGCAAACATACGTGGGAGAGCCATTCTATACGTGGGAGAGCCATGCTTCGGCACGGATGGGCCGGCTCGACCGGAGGAATACCACGTTCTCACAGAAAACCGGCGTGAAACAGCGCTTACACTGTGTTTCGCCGAGTGAGTGAGTTTACCGGAGGCCCAATCACCTACCCTATTCCCTTCCCTACCCTCCCCTATTACCTTCCCTTCCCATCCCTACCCTCCCCTATTACCCTATTCCCTCTTAAAAGGCCGGCAACGCACCTGCAGCTCTTCTGTAGCTGCGAGTGTCCATGGGCGACGGAAGTTGGTTTCCATCAAGTGACCCGTTTGCTCGTTTGCCCCCTTATTTCATTTAAAAAAAAATAGAAAAAAATTCGACTTGAATATCCAACTTTGAAGGCGCATGACAAAAAAAAATACCTACAAATGCTATTGTGGCGTCTCTGTCGCACCTGTTAATTTAATTTTAATTAATATTAATGCTCGTTATTTTAATCATCATTTAGTTTGTAGTCTATGACAATAGTGTATATAATATTATATTCTCATTTAAGGCTGGAGAGTAAAAAACACTGACCTCCATTATACAAGTGTATAATGGAGATCACTGGTAAAAAAGGATTTGAATGACAATTGGGTCAGACCGCTGAAAATGGTAAGAATATGATCGGAAAAAATATTCAGCTAGATTTAGATTGGATTTAGATTTTGTGAACACGCATTATTGAAATATTATATTCTACTGGACTTGAAGATGTGGTAGTTTTATTTCCAAATATCTGGCTACCATATCATCGGACTCCAAACTATCAAGCTGAAATTTTTGGAACACTTATTTTTTACCGTGATTTCTTTATTTTATTAACAAAATTCGCTAATATTTGATCTTGTCATCATCCCTATCAGCTATTTGTTTTCCGTGCGCTGAAGGCGATTATTATTATAGTTTACGGAATGCAAATGCCCGGGCGTGCCCCGACCACACAAATGTGATAAATTACAAATACGAACCCCGCCCACATCCAGGTGTGATCCGCAAATGGCGCCGCTGATTGTACTCCCACTGCGGATATTGTCAGCATTTACCCCGAAATTGACTCTTTGTCCCCGTTACAGCTAATCAATACCCAGATTATTAAGCTGCCGTAAATTCGTAGAATCCTACGAAATTTTACACGTAAACTCTGGCCTACCGACAGAAAACATGATCGGTTTTACTCGATTTTCTTGTATTCAATAGGCAAAATAGAAATAGAGCGCGCTCGCTGCGACAGCGATTTTAAATAAAGCCCCCTTTCGAGCGCATGTAGAGTGTTTGGTGAAGATTGCCAGCATCCTATTAATATACAATTTTATGCCAATGATTTTAGTCACCTAAACAGCTGGGGGGAATATTTGATAGTTGCGTGCTATCGTATATATGTCGCAGGGAAAAGAAGATATCAGGGATATCCCGAAATCCCTAGGGATATCACGAAATCGCGGTAGATACCGAATATTCTTGTTTCTTTCGTCTTCTTACTAAACAAATCTAGTGATATGTCATTTCACTAAACTAAATCTAGTGAAATGTCAGAAAAGCGGATACCGCCGAATAAAAATCGAGCTACGCATTTCTCTCGCTCGCTCTAATACCCTATCACTATCTTATGGGGGCGACTAACCCTAAATTGACGATTTTATAATTCATTTTGATACTTGAAAATAAGCCCCGAATTGTTTCATTTTGTAGACATAGATTACATTATATTTCCGAGAATCAGACCTAGCAAAAACACGATATCTTAAAATTTTCTCGATCACAAAGATGCATCTAATTTTCACGAATTTTTCATACATTGCCATAACCGTGCATTAAACTAAGTTAATATTTTAACACATTGTATAAAATTCTATCATTGAGGAACTGACCTAGCGGATTTTTTAAATGTTACATATTTATCGAGTGATTAGGAAAAAAATAATTTTCATTTTAATTAAATGAATCCGCGTCGTCCTTTTTCACCTGGCATATGAAAGACGGGCGTGAGTGTGAAGAGAGGAAGATTTTTTGCGTTAGTCGCCCTCTTAACGCGAATGGGGCATTATCAGCGTGAAGGGATCTTATTATCGGTATTGAGTTATTAATATCCCCATAATATACATTTAACAGGCTATCGAACCATGCAAGTAACATACGCGTAAGTCTGGAAAATATTAAAAAATGTTGAAACTCGAGAGTCGTAAAAGGTGATATTTAGAAAATCGCATTCAAACTTAACGTACACGTAATAATTTAACGACTAAAATCACACGAGCCGCGCCAGCTCGAGCGACGCATTTGTTTCACTCCCACTAGTGCCCGTGTGGGTATTAGAGCGAGCGAGAGAAATGCGTAGCTCGATTTTTATTCGGCGGTATCCGCTTTTCTGACATTTTACTAGATTTAGTTTAGTGAAATGACATATCACTAGATTTGTTTAGTAAAATGACGTAAGAAACAAGAATATTCGGTATCTACCGCGATTTCGTGATATCCCTAGGGATTTCGGGATATCCCTGATATCTTCTTTTCCCTGCGACATATATATGTCGTAGGATGATTTGATAAATCCGTGTTTTCGCGAAATCCCTAGAATTTTCGCGAAAATTCGATTTATCAAATCATCCTACGATGTCGTAGGATGATTTGATAAATCCGTGTTTTCGCGAAATCCCTAGAATTTTCGCGAAAACACGAATTTATCAAATCATCCTACGACATATACACGTGGGATAGCCATGCTTCGGCATTAATGGGCCGGCTCGACCGGAGAAATACCACGTTCTCACAGAAAACTGGCGTGAAACAGCGCTTGCGCTGTGTTTCACCGAGTGAGTGAGTTTACCGGAGGCCCAATCCCCTACCCTATTCCCTTTCCTACCCTCCCCTATTCCCTTGCCTTCCCTAAACTCCCCTATTACCCTATTCCCTCTAAAAAGGCCGGCAACACACCTGCAGCTCTTCTGATGCTGCGAGTGTCCATGGGCGCCGAAAGTTGCTTTCATCAGGTTATTCATTACGTCATTACGCATTTAAGGAATGCTTTAACTCACTTCTCAGAATCATAATCATAATAAATCAGACTTAGGGCCTGTTTCACAATTTTCTGATAAGTGCCGGATAGGCTATGCACAGCTTTAAATCTGACAGATTCTCTATACTCTATCTGTTAAGTTAAGTTGTGGATAACCAATCCGGCACTTATCAGGAAGTAGTGAAACAGCCCCTTAGAATCATAATATAAAAGTGGCTTATACTATCGAACAGGACGGTCGCACGCGGCCGAGGCTGGTGCGGTTCGCGGAGACGGTCACGGCGACGGCGACGACGGCGGCGGAGCCGGTGCGGCGCGCGCCGGCGTGACGGCCGCCCGCGCGCCTGCTGTGCGCGCGACACGAGCGCCGCCGCGTGCTACACCATGTGCGTCGCGCGCAGCTCGACGCCTCCTCCGTGTGAGCCGGTGTGACCCAATATGAACCGATGTCAAACCGGTGTGATCCGGCGTAAACTTGTGTGAACCAGCGAAAACCGGATAGATCTAGACCATTTACCGCCTCTTAAGGTACAAGTTGGAAGCCGACTACATGAAGTTGCAGCAGACGACGTGTCGTCGCGACACGTCGTTTCTATGTTCATATTTCTATGAATGTGTCGCTAGCTTCGTGTCGCTAGCTGCGCAGGGTATTTCATAGAAATACATAGATACCAGTAGTGTCGCGACGTCGTCTGCGGTTGCTTCATGTCGTCCGCTGCCAACCGAAAAATGCTGCCGCTGCGGCGCCGTGTGTAAACACGAGCATAAAGCAACTGAAATCACTGCATACCATGCATATTTTATTACCTGTATTAATTGTAAATAACAAAGTTTGACATTCCTTAAAGTCTTTACTCGTTTTTCCTCATTCGCCTTTGTTCGTCTTTGAATGTCGTTAGCTTATACTTTATAGTCACACTGTGGCCATCCACCATACTGCCACAGTATAGCAATATGACATAACTAATATTGCTATACTGTGATACTGCATACAAAACGATGTCATGGAATTCATTATATTCTATCCTATACATTATTAATACTTTATTTAGCTGTTTTATTGGTCCTTTCATAATAATACACAATTACACACGTAATACAGGATATCCTGGAAACCGCGTCGGTGTTGCCGGTGGGATATAATCCGATAGTAATAAGTAGACATCGGAGTATATGCATTTGCATACTTGCATATATGCATGGCAATTTTTCGTTGATAGTGCATATTTCGGTAGTTTTATCCCCTCGTAGTCTATCCGTCTCGTAAACTAGCTATCATGATTCATGACACACACCGAGGCCACAAAACAGAGGTACGATAGATCAAAACACTTAAAATATGTGGCTCCATCCCCATTTAAAGAATGCAATACACCCAATAGGTACAATATCTTTCTAGAAACAAAATTTTTCTTTGTAGTAGGCAATATTAGTAAAAAATTTGAATAGTTACCAATTTATAAAACTTCCATGGGCATTAAGATTGCAATCGGAAAACGTTGGTAGAAAATTATTATTGGTTTATTTGGTGCTGTATAAAAAAATAAAAATCCTGGATTTGACGAAATTATAAAAATTGACGCTTTTATTAACGGCACCACCGCGAAGCTCTTTAAATAAATTATAAATTTGAATAATAAGTGACTTTTGACTGTGCATATTTCGTGCATATTTCGACCATTTATCGTTCATACTTACATGCATATTTTGGCATATTGATCGTGCATATAATCCGATGTCTAGTAATGAGTAATAACATTATTATCGTTGTGTTTCGGACTTCGGTATTCACACGGCGCGCGTTGTCGTCCATACTCGTAATATGATATTGTGTAATTGTGGACAATCAGTTATCAGTGCAGCGCTATTCTTTTATGAAACTCGCTTCGTTAGCGCCAAATTCAATTACGTGCTTTTATTGAGTTTGCTATTAAAGTACCTTCCTTTAGTTTTGCAGAGATCTATTAACTTTAGTCTTTTCATAAAGATTTAAGATACTTAATTTAAACTTTGTAAGTGTTTAAAATAAACTAATTTTTTAAAGTATTTTATCTCCAATCTATCTCTAATCTATAACGTCAATTCCATTAAAAATCAAAATGGGCGCATATTGGACCTGGTTTTAACTAATTGTAACAAGTTCACCAAACGTTCATCATCCGGCATTAAATATACACCTTAAACTACATACCCATAAAACACCGAAAATAAAGAAGTCTTCATCATTAAACTTTTCTAAGGATTATGGAAAAATAAAGGAAGAGCTAGAAGTGATAAATTGGGACGAACATTTTATCGCAGATCAAACTGTCGACGAAACCGTCGATATATTCTAGATGCCTTACTGGATGAAATTATAACACAAAATACCCCCAGATCCCTTAGTGATAGATGTAAATATCCCTTTTGGTTTAGCAGAACCTTAATTTAAAAACACTAAATGAAAAAAATAGGATGCATAAAAAGTTTAAAAAACATATTTGAATGTTTTTTAAGAGATTTTCTGGTCTACGACAAATTTCTTCTTCACAAATCTAAAACCTTGTTACAAGAATGCATTAATAAGTTTAAGTCTGAATCTAAATTAATAATTAAAAAACACAATATTTTTGGTCATTTGTTAAATCAGTAAGGTCAAATAGTTCTGAGATTCCAGACGAAATGTAGTACAATAATAAATCAGCTCAAGGAACCCAAAATACCTCTAACCTCTTCTTGCGCAGAAATTGAAAATCTTTTTGCGCAGAGTATTTTCAAACGGTTTTGCCTACAAATAAACAGTTATCAAATCATAATATAATAACAGATAAAGTTAATGGCAACTCACAATCTCTTGGATTATGTTTCATTCCAAAATCGGATATTCTCACTTCCCTTAAAACAATTAATACCAATATAGGACCAGGTCCAGATTCTATCCCGCCAATATTTCTGCAGCGTTGCTCGGATCAGATTTCAGAACCACTCTACCGCATTTACAATAAGTCGTTATTGGCCGGAAGTTTTCCTTGAAGGTGGAAACTAGCTTATGTCACTCCAATACACAAAAAAGGGGATCAGAGTGACGTCACTAACTACAGGGCCAGTTTCAATTTTATCAGCCATGGGGAAGATCTTTGAGAAATTAATCTACAACAGGATTTTTTATCACTTTAAGTCCTTTTTTGACATCAATCAGCACGGATTCTTACCAGGAAGGTCAACAACTTCAAACCTTTTATTTATTTATTCATTTATTTATATAACATGGAAAACTTACAGCTAAGTAATGTCGGTGGCAATTTTATGTATGATTATCAGAGAGCCAATTACAAGTTTTCACCTCTAAGTAACAGATAAAATTATACATGATATTGTGAACGGTCTTAATTACATAATATAGAAATGTTTCTTAAATAGGATACAATGCAAAAACAAGTACTTATAGCAAAAGGTTTAAACGATAGTATGACCAAAAAACCAAAAAAGAACAACATGCTACTTACAATAAAATAAGTAATATGGTTTGAACTGATAAAAATTTTAGGGAATCAAATTATCAAAAATTTACAGCTCAACCTTTTTCTAATCGACGTTGCCTTTGTAGTGAATACATCTAGATCATGATCCCGGTATAGCTTGTTGAAGTTGCGACTCACTCTCACAACATACGAATTTTGTCTGTAGTTAGTAGATGCAATTGGTACAGCTATTGGTGGGTTGAACCTAGTGAATTTAGTGGGGACATTAATCGAGAATTTAGAAAGTAGTTGCGGACAGTCTAACTCATTTGACGTCGTCTTTAATAGTAAAGTACAATCAGCTATCATGCGCCGAGTTTTTAATGGTAGGATATGAAATTTCTTACAAAGGCTTAGATAGTTTTAATAATAATGTACTTTATTCAGCTCGATAACATAAAAACCTTAATCTAGACAATTACAACATGCAAATTATTTTATTTTCAATGGTTTTTTATATTATAATGTTAAGATCGCAACCGGCAGCTTAGCTAGGTTATAGTATAACCTGTGTTAAAGCCACCGGACCCTTTCCCAACTACTGATCGCATATCGCTGATTTTACATTTCAGGCAATTAAAATTAGATTACAAATCAAATCAATGTTTAGATAGTTGTCCGAATGGTATGCTATTTTTTGATGATAGCACATATATTTAATAAAACGTTTTTGAATCGCCTCTATACGGTCTATATATTTATGATAATAAGGGCTCCACACCTGCGACGCATACTCAAGGTGACTTCTGACATATGTGCAATACAATTTTTTTAAAGTTTTCGCTTCGTTAAAACAGTTTGACATACGCATCACAAACCCCAAGGCCTTGGAAGCTTTGTTAATAATTGCCTCAATCTGAGTATCAAAAATTAGCTTGCAATCGTGATGTACGCCTAGATCACGAACACAGCTCGACCTAGATAAGATTTGGCCTCCTAACGAGTAATTTGCATTTATGGCAAAACGCTTCCGAGTATACGTTATTATTGAACATTTGCTAGGATTGAGATCTAGTTTATTAATTTTGCAATAATTTTCAAGGTTGGAAAGGTCTGATTGAAAGTTAAGAACATCTACAGATGATGTTATAATAGCGTAAATTTTCATATCATCTGCAAAACATAATAGTTTTGCAAACTTTAAGCAGGAATCAATGTCATTTACGTATATTATAAATAGTAAAGGCCCAAGTAGCGAGCCTTGAGGTACACCACTCGGTATAGGAACCCAGCTAGATATATAGTTATTGAGTACTATGGCCTGAGAGCGATTCTTGATGTAAGGGAAGAACCACCTAAGAAGATCTCCATGTATACCTATATTTTTTAGCTTGAAAATTAGTAGTTCATGGTCAATGCGGTCAAACGCTTTGCTATAGTCTGTGTATACACAGTCAACTTGACTACCATTGTCCATGGTGTCTGTGATAAAATCATTAAATAGTATAAGATTCGTGACGGTCGACCGACCTCTTAAGAATCCATGCTGAAAAGGACTAAAAGAATTTTTGAGGGCATCATAAACCTGTTTAAAGATTATCCTTTCAAAAACTTTGGCGATGATACACAATTTTGAGATCGGTCGATAGTTGGTTAGATTAGTTTTTAAGCCCTTTTGGGTGATAAAAGCTTGTTTCCAAATTTTGGGAACAATACAAGAGTCTAGGGATTTCTTAAATAGAATTGAGATTGGTCTGGATAAAGAGGACGCACAGCGCACTAAATACTTTGCTGGAATGTTATCAGGGCCCGCTGCCTTAGTAGTATCAAGTTTGCGAAGCAAGCTAGCAATTTCTTCTTCATTAATATTAACACTTGCGTTATCAGAGATATAATTATTACTGGCACATCTAGAGGGAGCTGAGGTTGGTGAAAAGTTGAGAAATCTTTATATATTTATATTATTTAAATCTCTATATCTTTCGTACACACACAACCTATGTCGTGAACTAACATCATATTATGATAGTAGGCTCGAGTATTTAAAACTATTTTCACTCGAAAGTAGACGCAACAGTGCTGACATTGTGTACCTGTCGAAATTAATGAATGGAGTCTTAGATACTCCTGGACTGGTACAAAAATTGTATGTGGCTGTGCCACGGCCAGGTAGCCGCATACATAACAGGAAAACTTTCAACTTACCTTGCTCTCGAAACTATAGTCAACATGCACCGTTGTACCGTATGTGTACCGTACCTATAATAAAATCTGTAGCGAAATAGATATATTTAATGTAACCATTCACTCTTTGAAATCATCATTACTTCAAAAATATGTAACTAAGTAATATTATTGTTAGCTAGCATTAAAATTTTTGTAAATGACTGTTAATGTTAATTTTTTGATGCATGCAGTATTCACATCGAGAGGGCCAAACACTAATGTTATGTATTAAATTCATTCCCTTTTTATGTTATCTGTAAAGTGTCTGGCAGGTTTTGTGAACCTTAATTAAAAAATAACAATAATAATAATGTTTATTATACCTTCAGTTTGTCAGGGTGAACACCGTTACCGTTTTAAGGATAACGGTGTTCACCTTAACTTATTCTGATTACTCGTGCACAAAACAGTAGAATTGTTAATTGTTTGTAAATATTAGCTCTATGTTGCGTAAAAAATAAAAATGTACATAAAATTACTTTTGATATTCGTCGTGAATAAACAAAATACAGCATGTTTACATTCATTTTCCTGTTTGACTTCAAAACATTCCGTATAGTGGCTAGCTCTCCGGTGCTCGGATTGCCGACCGTTCACAGTTATATTGCCTCTGGCATGACTTTATACCAACGACATAGAGATCACTCTCTCAAAACTCAAAAATAACATAGCCCTTGACTAGTACCGCATTCAGCTAGCGCGAGCCATGGTCTAAGAGTCCTTGGGTTTTTTATTTTAAGAGGATCCACCAGGGGCTAGAGAAATGAAAAAAAAAGTACGTAGTATCTATAGCAATCTGTCTCCCTTACCTCAAGCCTATACCGCAGAACGCGATAGAGAGAACTGCAGAAAATCAACGATTCGTTGTCCCCTGATTCCTTCTCCAAAACTTAACCGATTTAAGTACTTTTTTCATTAAAGATTAAAGAAAGGCTTGAGCTGTGTTCATATGTTTTTTTTGTATAATCTAGCCAAATCTGTTTTCTGGATGTTTGAACACAGCGGAAAATCTGGCCATTTCTTTGGGTTTTTGAACGTTCATATCTTATTTAATAATTAAATTATGAAAAAAAAGAAAACACAGGGACATTGTATTAGTGGCCGTAGATATTTAGGAAAAAAATTATAAATAATAATAATAATAATAGTTTATTCAAGCGTTAAGACAATACACATTAAAGATAAAGACTAACAATTTTACAAAATTTTGACACCATTACATATAAAAAATATAATATAAGTATATATAAAGATAATGTAGTAACTAATAACTAAAACAATTATAACATTAAAATTTACATTTCTACAACGATTACCTAACAATTATACAATAAAAGCACGGATATAAAAAAAAAAAAACAAGGACGGCATCAGTAGGCAGTGTACTGTGTATTGCTTAACACAGAAATAGAATACCACTCAGGTGTATCACCGCAGCGCAGAAACACCACGGTACCTGGGCCTGTAGACAAGTGGCAAAGCGCTAACGCTAACGCTAACGCTAGCGCTACAAAATGTATGCGATTTGACATAAGTCATCGCTTCGCTAGCGAATACTAATGTCAAATCCATACATTTTGTAGCGCTAGCGCTAGCGTTAGCATTAGCGTTTTGCCACTTGTCTACAGGGGCTGGTCTTCCGACGTATGACGTACGACAAACTCAACAACAACTTAATAATAATAACAATACACTAATAATATATAATATGATATATACATGAAACTATAGATAGTGTACATGCAAAATATTAAAAAGTAGCTGCTATACCTATGTGTGTGCTAACTGCTAAATAATGAAGTCGAACGGGCGCGCACGGCACAATGCGTGCCCGTGACAGAACCGCATTCCAGCTTCACTAGATAGTGAGATATGTACCTAATCATGAACTTCAGTGCCTGAAGCGACATTGTAATAATAATAATAATAAGTTTATTTCTCCCAAAAAATTACATATTATGCAATTTGTGGGAGACATGGAGCCCAAACTAAGCCAAGGCCTGTATATTGGTACCCCAGGCCCCCCC
Source organism: Aricia agestis (assembly GCF_905147365.1). NCBI lineage: Eukaryota > Metazoa > Arthropoda > Insecta > Lepidoptera > Lycaenidae > Aricia > Aricia agestis. The sequence goes on from NC_056420.1 coordinate 14,966,263, forward strand.
TCACAAACAATGGAGTAACAAAGTAACAACTAATAATATTATAATATTCTATAGCAATTTATTCTTACTGTGCGGGGAGCTCGCGCAGGTGAATCTACTAGCATTATCCAGGGAGGAAACAGGGGACAGCGTTTGTATAGAAAAAAGGGCGGTGTGGACTTCTCTTAAGTGCCACAATTATTATAACATAGAACAAATAGAATACGCCGTTTTTATTGAATAAACAAAATTAGTTCCTAGCTATGGTTCCTAGGCAGTAGCGGAGTCAGATAGATCATAGACGTTGGAGCGCGGGCCCCGCAATCGCGGTGTCGCACCGGCATGCAGCGCTTCCTATAAACTATACATGCCACAGTGTCACATGGAAGTATATAGGAAAAATGTGTACAATAATGCCATTAATATTTATAATAAATTACCAGATAATTTTAAATCATTAAATGCAAGTACTTTAAAAGACAAATTACTAAATGGCTATTAAACAATTGTTTTTAAACATTAAACGAATATATGACATTTAAAGAAAAATAATGCAATGTATATGTAATAAAATTAATTTAATTTGACATTTAATGTAAAATAATGCAATATACATGTAATAAAATTATCATAATATGACATAAATCAATAATTTTAAAATTTATTTAAAATTAATATTTTATTTTATAAAGCTTAATTATATTTCTTTAATTGACAAACTATGAAAAAGCCTTCGATTCAATTTCACACCAGAGCATATGGCAATCACTCTCAAATCAAAACGTTCCAGGTACATATATTAACATAATTAAAGATATATACGAAAACAGTACAGGTAGAGTAAAGATGGAGAGACTCGGACAAAAGTTCTATATAAGAAGGGGGGCAAAACAAGGCGACCCATTATCGCCAAAAATATTTATAGCTGTGCTACAAGATGTCATAAAAAATCTAGAATGGAGTGGAAAAGCAATAAAAGTGGACACAGAATATATAAACAATCTAAGATTTGCAGATGACATCATCCTTTTTGCTAAAACATCAAGAGAACTACATTCTATGATGAGCGACCTAAATAGCGAGAGTAGAAAAGTAGGATTACGATTGAACACCTCAAAAACAAAAGTAGCAACAAACAGCGTAAAAAAGACATATTTGTAAACAATACACAAATTCAGTACGTGGACAGCTATGTATACCTCGGGAAACAAATATCCCTTGAGAAGACGCGCCACGAACAAGAACTAGAACGCCGCATAAATATGACTTGGAAAAAATACTGGAGCTTTAAAGAAATTCTGAAAGGCAAGTTCCTTTAAGACTAAAAAAGAAGATAATAGACTCATGTCTATTGCCATGCTTACTATTATATTGGTGCACAAACCTGGTTGCTACAAGAAAGAACAAGAATAAAAATCCGGACATGCCAGCGCGCAATAGAAAGAGGCATACTAAGTATAAAACTCACTGACAAACAAAAGAGCGAAGATATCCGTAAAAAGACAAAAGTCATAGATGCCCTAAAATACGCACAACAACTTAAATGGAGATGGGCGGGACACGTTGCACGCATGACAGACAGATGGACAAAGAGAATAACTAAATGGAAAGGCCCAGTCGGGAAAAGAAAAGTTGGAAGACCTAGAGATAGCTGGGTCGACGAAATTAAAGATATAGCTGGCAAGGATTGGATGGGAGTGGCATCAGACAGAAAAACATGGGAAAAGGTAGAGGAGGCCTCTATCCGTAGAGGAGCCATGCCAATAAACTAAATGAAAAATAAAAAGGATAAAAAGGGGTATACTTACTTAATAAAAATATTGTGTTTCTTTTAGTTTTTGTATATAAAATATATTCTATTTAAGTTAAAAAGTGTGTAAAGCATGGAAATAAATAGCTTTATTATTATTATTGACAAACTATATACATAATACTTTTTTTGTAAGATAATGATGTAAGTAATAATATAAACTTAATAATTTAATTGCACGCCATTGTTATGGCAGAATGTTAGAACTATAAGTAGTTAATTTAAGACCTGTTTGTGTACAACATTCTGGCAATAAAGACATTTGATTTGATTTGATTTGATTTGATTTGATTTGATTTGATTTGATTTGATTTGATTTGATTTGATTTGATTTGATTTGATTTGATTTAATTTGAACGAAACAAGAGTTTCTACACCATAATGTAGAAAATAGAGTATGTTAAAGAATGTTCTAACTTCTAAATTCTAGAAGTATGTGAAATGGTTTCTACGTCCTAGTAACCAGGAAATAGGAAGTAGGATCCCAGTACAAACACTAAAGACATACTTCAGCTAACATATTTGGAACGAATTATGACTTCCTTTAACAATATTTTACTTGATTATTAGTTGTTGCAAAATGCGAGTTTCTTTATTACGATCGCACTGCTGGGCAAGAGCCTATTTCTCTCAATTTTCGTCCGCATATTATAATTAAATTCCAATGGAGGCCTCAATTTTCAATACAAATCTTAACAAACAATTCATGATGCTATTGTTCAGATTCAACATAAGAACCCGATGGGGCAGATATTATGTTTCAATTATTCTGCAAAATATCCCATGCCAGTGGAATAACTGATGAGGCGAAAATACAAGCCATGGAGGCCGCAGCTGTGGGACAGAGTATCAGACGCCACCCCACGCCACCCCACGCCACCCCGCTCTACACACCCCGTCACACGCTCTACGTGATGTGAGACCTCTCGTTCTTGATACCGGAGGTCGGGGATTTCTGCATTAAAATAACTAAAACAATGTTTTGTTTCAAGTCTTGTTAAGACAATGTGAGGTGATCACCTGATTGTCCAACAAGAAGTATCATTGACGTTTCGGATAGGCATGTGAAAAGACACCAGTCGTTTCTGTCATTTATCTTACTCACATACGGTTTTGCTCGATAGTTTTACTCGAAATCGAGCAAAAACCACCGTGTGGACCGCAAAACTCACAGCTCGAAGGCTCGCATCGAGGCAGTTTGAAGGTTCGAATCGAGCCGGTTTGACAATTTTTTTGACACAGTCTCTTCCTTAGTTTTTATTATTCGCAGCTAATTTCCTTCGAACTGGAGTAAAACTATCAAGCAATGCTGAATGTGTGGACGAGACAACGGCCGTGGTTTTTACTCTACGTGATTGCTCGACCGAGCAAAACCGTATGTGAGTACTTACACTAACAGAATTATACAGGGTGTAACAAAAATAAGTGATAATACTTTAGGGTGTGTACGTATTCTTTGTAGAGAGTTCACTGTGAAAGTAGCAGCGCTGAAAGACCAAATTTTTTTTTCACTTTTGTATGGGGAAACTCGTGACGCTCGGGCCCTTGCCCGTAAGTAAAGTAAAAAATGTTGTATATTTATTTCATATTTGTATACCTGTTAATTTTACCGAAAACAAAAAATATAGATTTAACAATCAACAAAAAGCATTGACTTCGAAAACTAAAAGAAAACATAAAGTAACTTCTTATTTTTTAGATATTAATCTCTTTTCCCGTATAAGTAATGAGGTATTCTTAAAAAAAATTTGAATCAACTATATGTTAACTAGTCATAATTACATTTTTTTTAGTCTTGAACATTGTGCTTCTATACAGGGTGTAACAAAAATAAGTGATAATACTTTAGGGTGTGTACGTGTTCCTTGTAGAGAGTTCACTGTGAGAGTAGCAGCGCTGAAAGATAAAAAAAAAATCAGTTTTGTATGGGGAAACTCGTGACGCTCGGGCCCTTGCTCATACAAAAGTGAAAAAAAATGTTGGTCTTTCAGCGCTGCTACTTTCACAGTGAACTCTCTACAAGGAACATGTACACACCCTAAAGTATTATCACTTATTTTTGTTACACACTGTATAGCCAAAAATATTGAGTGTTTCATACAATATGGCTTTTTACAGTGCTTACAACCATATTTTAGTCTTTTAATATTTCTTATAGGGACAGTCACGACATCTGACAGTCCTTCGAATATTTTTTGATGCTGAAGTTGAGGGTTCAGACCCAACTTTAGTCAGACTCGTCGAAAAATCGTTTAAAACTTATTTTATCATAAATTCAATGCGTTCATCACTTATTTTGAAAAAACAAAGTGAAATTAATACTTTAAAGCCATATAAATTACACAAAATAAAATTAAAAATACATACACCAGCTACTGGCAGGGTAAAATTTACCCGAAGTAGATTAGGAAGCCTGTAACTCCCGAGCAGGTACGCGCAACACTAGGATATCGCCACTAATACCCTCCGCACTCTCTTCTCTGCAGCTCAGGAGGGGCAGCGCTCTATTAAAATATTTTGGTCGTAGCAGCTTTAAATCTCGTTTAACTACTAGACCACGGAGGCGATACTATGTATTACAATAATGAAGATAAAGTTTAAAATCATGTGACACTGAAAGTGCTCGCCTCGCCGCTGCCATTCCGGTGTGGCGCGGCCCTTACAGCTCGAGCTTCACTTGCCTGTCGTGTAGCAAGCTGTGTCTCTCCACGGTCTTTAGATGGTGATACGGACCACTCATAACCGTAAGCTTCGATTGACTCCAACCCATCCCCAAACCCACGCGCACGGTCCAAGAAAAACACGTCATAATATCCTTGAATTAAAACACGCAATGTGTTTTTATCGCCATTCACGATGTCTTGAATTATTTGTGTGTCAGTTTTCGTGTCAGCAAGTGTATTTCTTAAGTTTAGAATATATTTTTCTTAAGCGATAAAAAGTCTCATTACTCCAAATGGACAGTTGTTACAGCAAGGTGGTCATAGTGATTGTTGTTCCTATTGAGGGGACCTGTCCAGTGATATGTACCTTTTTGCTATTGGGGGGTAGTCCCAATCTACCCAATGTCTTATTTATTATTAATCGAAAGATTTTGAACCTTTTTATGGGATTTTATTGTACAGGCGTATACATTGACCTTTAAACGATTTACTTACTTTACTAAGTCTGATCATCGGCAAATCCAGCTTGTGCTTATTTCTGGTGTTCCTACAGTGAATGTCACTTTTAGCTTTAAATTTACTTATATTTTTTCTAACATATATTACATTATCCAAAACGTATTGAGAAGCAACAGTTAGAATACCAATTTTTTTAAATTTATCTGTCAGAAATTCAAAAGAAGACATTTTATAAATAGAGCGTATGGCTCGCTTCTGCAGCACAAATATTGTATTAATGTCGGCAGCGTTTCCCCATAAAAGGATTCCATATTATGACATTCTACTATGAAAATAACTGAAATATACTAATCGTGCCGTGTCTTCATCAGAAATTTCTCTGATTTTTCTGACCGCATATGCCGCAGAACTGAGCCTACCTGCAAGATTAACAATGTGAGGACCCCACTGTAATTTACTATCAAGTGTTATACCTAAGAATACAGTGGTGTCTACCAAATTCATCATTTAAAACATAGTACTTATAGGATTACGAATCGGACTCCGCCCACAAATAATCCCTATTGTATAAAATAGCATAGATATGTAGGTGTATTTCCCAAAATAAGTTAGACTTCGTAACTAAAACAATACCGTCCCCACGTAGTATCGCATCGCATAGACGTATTAGGATATTACGTAATTTATTTGAGTACAGAGTATTAAATTCGTGAATAAGAGCACATAACGCATCAAAAAGCCTTTTTTTTTCGTGAACATGCTTTCACGAAAAACTTAATTAATAAAAATGACAGAAAGAGAGGGTGAGGTTATGACTTTTTGTTTTTGTTGCATGAAGCAATAAAGAAAAGTCTAGACTAAATCAGTATCTAGCTGCATGTGTGATGTGTCGCTCGACCTCCCAAACGATTAAATCCAGTATCGAATTAAATCACGTATAGAGTCGCCTGTATAGTTGTGCGTTGTTATAAATACATTAATAAGTTTGGTCAAGTATTATAGTGACTTTCCAGCGGCAAACTCTGCCCCCGGCGCCGATACATGACTAACTAATTATAAGAGAGTGCTGCTCGAAGCTCACTATGAATACGCTTGTTGTCCTCAGCTTGCGAGTCTTTGTCGTTACTAGCCATGAACGAGTTAACTACAATTTGTATGGCATCGAATTAGTTTCGTAACGATGTTACTGGGACACTATTTCGATACCACACTAGGAGCTTTTCCGAGGGCTATAAAACTCGCCCCCACCGATGCATCTCTGTTTCTAACTTTATACGTGTTGAATTGTGTACTAGAATTATTATTTTACGATTTTTAGATTACCCAAAATATTTTTCGAGTGCCTAGATTCGATTTGTTAAAGTGGATTTTTACAACATATCAATGTATTATATGTATGTGTATGATGGTGATAGTGATGATACTTGTACGTGTGAAAAGCATAAAAGAGAAAGTAAGCATATGTGTTGTATGTGTGTGAAAGAGAGGATAGATAAATTAGGAAGATGGCGAAAAGTAATAGAAGACGAGTAAGACGTGTTTATTTGGAGGAAGTTAAATAAAAGTGAAATCTAAGTAAATCACATCTTTTCTTGCACCCCAATTCCCACAAAATTTGGGGGCTCGTCCGGGATAAAAGGTGCAAGTGAAAACGGTGAAAACAGTGAAATTTGGACATTGGCGTGCAGGTGGTGGCGTAAATCGTGTTCGCGTGGAGTGTAAAGGACTAAAGGTGGACGTGCAACGACGAAGAATTACTAATTTTCACTATCTAGTGTGACGAGGAACGACGAGAAAATGCCAAAAGACGCGACGGAACGGCGGAAAAGCCGACAGAAAGATTTTGAGGACGCCCGTACGGATCGCGGGAATAATGGCGGCCTGTTACAAATGGCTTCGGATTTAATGCCTACTTTTACCGGCACAGATCCAACATATCCTGCTGCACGATGGATTCAGGAGCTCGAAGACAATGCAGAAATATTTGGGTGGTCACCGCTGCAACAATTATTGGTAGCTAGAAGATTATTAGCGGGAACTGAGTCGCTGTGGTTGCGAGCAGAACGGCCATTTAAAAATTGGGACGATTTGAAAGCGGCTATAAGTAAGGAATTTCCGGACAGCGTAGATGTGAAGGCAATTCACGAGACAATGAGTCGCAGAAAAAGAAAATATAACGAAAGTTGCATAGATTACATGTTGGTAATGAAGGAGTTAGGCAAGAGAGGGAAAATGCCGGATTATGTAGCTATAAAGTACATTATTGAACACAAGACATCGGATCAAACAAAAGCATGTTATATGGCGTTACGTCGTATAGTGATCTAAAAGAAAAAATAAAAATATACGAAACTATCAATCGCAAGATGGCCACGCAGCGAAATTATTCCGAATCACCTAAGCAGTTACAGAAGAAAAAGCCAATACGATGCTACAATTGCGGAGAACTAAATCACGCGTCATACAATAATTGTCCAAACAAAAATCGTGGTTTAAAGTGCTTTAAGTGCAACGAGTTCGGCCATGTTGGAGCATCACGTAACTCGAGCGCATATTCGAAGAGGCCGATACTGTACGAAGAAAAGGATGGACAAAGCCGAAGGTACGTTCGGAACACATCGGAGCGCTTTGGGCAGACGCATAAACCTTACGACAGTATATATTATGTCTATGGGCAGACGTCACGATTCAATCCTGAAGTTCGTCAAAGTCAAGTTGACAGCCAACAACATGGCGGCGAAAAGCAAAATATTATGATTGGAGAAGTTGGTAGCACTGAACACATAAGCAACTTCACTCCTGTCAAGTACGAAAAAGAAGGAGAAGAATTCCTACAAAACATAAACAATAATAGCCGAAGTTTGAGAACATGGATATTTCCTACCAAGAGTATTACAAGCAAAGAAACATTAGATAAATTAAGAATACTTCAGCAGTGTTTTGGTAACCCAAACCGTATAATTACTGATAAAGGATCTGCTTTTACGAGCAAAGACTTTAAGGATTATTGTGAGGAGGAGGAAATCCAGCATATTACTATAACCACTGGAGTACCAAGAGGAAATGGACAAGTTGAGCGGGTACATCGTACTATCATTTCAGTTCTTACAAAACTTTGTATAGAAGAACCTAGTTCGTGGTATAGGCATGTAAGTCGCCTGCAAAGAGTATTGAATAGTACTTACCAGCGAAGTATAAACACTACTCCCTGTGAATGGTTGATTGATACAAAATTAAAGCTGAAAGAAGATTTTAATATTTTGGAACTTTTACAGGAGGAAAATATAGAACAATTTAATGAAAGTAGGGAAAAGCTAAGACGAAATGCTAAAGAACAAATCCTAAAGATTCAAGAAAAATAAAAGGAAAATAAAAAATCATTTAATAAAAATAGAAAACCGAGTAAAAAGTATGTTTTAGGGGATATAGTTGCTATAAAGAGAACCCAATACGGATCTGGACTGAAATTAAAACCAAAATATCTTGGACCTTATAAAATAATCAAAATTAAGAGGAATGACCGTTATGATGTGGAGAAAATTTATAAAAATCAGGAGGGTCCTATCGTTACATCTAGTTCGTCAGATCAAATGAAAAGTTGGCCTGATTTTCATGATGATGATTTTGAAAATGAGGATGAATGAAAGGTAAATTTTAAAAGTATTAGGTTCTTACTTTATTTTGTTTTTTGTGTTCATTTAAGTAAGTTTTTACTTTTGTTGAGTACTATAAAATGTTATGAAGGCTTGTAAAAAAAAAAGAAGTTTGTTATTTAAGAATAAGACTTACTATTTAAGACTGTTCAAGAATGTTTGTTTTTTTTATTTAAAAGCTGATTAAGCTGTTTGTATTTGTTGAATACAAAGTTAAGATTATGTAAGATTTGTTTGTTTACTTAAGACTACTCTTTGTAAGATTACTAAGATTACGATTTGTAAGATTATACTTCTGTAAATTTAAATATGTAAAAGATGTACTGTAGTTATTGGTGTGAATGATGCATGACTGGGGACAGTCATGAGTGTAGGATGGCCGAATGTAGGATGGTGATAGTGATTATACTTGTACGTGTGAAAAGCATGAAAGAGAAAGTAAGCATGTGTGTTGTATGTGTGTGAAAGAGAGGATAGATAAATTAGGAAGATGGCGAAAAGTAATAGAAGACGAGTAAGACGTGTTTATTTGGAGGAAGTTAAATAAAAGTGAAATCTAAGTAAATCACATCTTTTCTTGCACCCCAATTCCCACATATATATCGAAAAATACTCGTGGAGACTCGGTTCAAAAGAAATCGGAATTCGATTAAGACTCGACACACAATTTTAAACTTACCTTTAACACACGATGTGTTTTAGTGGCTACATTCTAACAATAGTTAATTGATTTTCACTAGTAATGAAAATTACTATCGTGACTTAGTTTAATGTTATGAATATTAATTTCGTACGTTTATCGGTCACGACGGGTAACGGGCGTCGGGCGAGGGGCTTTATCGACGCACAGTTTACATCACATTATGATATTGTATTACCGCCAGAGGCTGCACTCCAATATTCTATTCAATTATACTCAGTAAATACAATACCGAGTCGGTTTAATCGCAAAGGTGAGTCGGTTTTGTTTTTGCAAAGAGAATTTTTACTTTTCATTCATATTAAATCGTATTGATATGAATGCCTTCGATTTGTCCGGGCGGCCACATAATATTTGCGTTTGATCGGTTTGAAAATGAACTGGTTTCATGGCGGTTTCTTGTTACATTTTTTCTGAGTTCATTTACCACGGATCGAAACGATCCATCGCCAGGGGCCGCCCGAATCCATCACTATAATCTATATACAGGGTGCAATTTAACCTTCCTGCCAAATTTGGATATATTGATCCTTGTTAAAAATAAAAATACACGTATTTCTTCTTTTATAATCACTCAGTACTAAAATTTTGAGAAATAGCCTCCGAAAGTTATCCTACCAAACACCACAAAACATGGACACATGCGCGACCCGGCCCCGCCCCGCCCTTCCATTGACATTTTTGCAGTGACGGATTAAGACTACTTGATGCCCTAAGCAATCCATGCCTGTGGGCCCCGCTATCCGTATCTCAACTAGAATCAGTCTTTGAACCTTTACTCTTCTGGTGCTACCTCAGACGTGATGCCCTAGGCAATTGCTTAATTTGATTAAGAGCTAATCCGTCACTGCATTCTTGTTATTATCATAAGTTGCGAATTTTCCCTTCATACCACAGAATAGATAATAGTACAAGTATGTACTTCATACTTTGACGAACTTAGGACCGTCAAACAACGACGTAGACAGGTATGTTTAGAATAAAATTAATTGATACACATCAAAAGAATCGAAAATTACAACTTTTTAATTACGAAAAATAAGCACTTTAGAAATTTATAATAAATCTAAACCACATCCTTTGCATTTAGGCGTATTTAAAAATTGAATTAACTTATGTACACAGTAAACTAATTAAAAAATAAAAATCAAAACAACCCACCTCTAAATCTTATTTACTTCCATCTTGTCTACACTTAGCATAGTTCGAACTGCGATCCGTTTTGCTGTAAGCAGAGTCTAGCGCGTTTTGCACATTGTCTTTAAGACTTTAAAAGTTTGTTAAGCACAACTTTGTCACTTTTAACCTCGTCAGAGGCATGTCTTCGAGGCTGGCTAGGCGTGTGCAGGTGTTGCGAAGTGCGAACTGTCCATAATCCGAGTCTTTGATTGTCTCGCGATTCAGATTCAGGGTACAGCTGCTGCATTCGAGAATCATCAATCGGCTGTTACGAAGACGAGAAACGCTTTCTTGCTCGTACAGTCTATGGGTTCCGCGTTAACTTTCGCCACTCAAAATGTAGCACCTCCACCTATGCCTCCACATTTCATAACACTCGATCGTGGTTAGGGTACATTGTAACAACACTAATTAAAGCATGGGGGCCGGGGGGGGCGTGACAAACAAAATAATTACGTGTTAGCTATACAACTACGCGCGTGGTACTAAACGGTCGCCGGTGACCGGCGCGCGGCGGGCGCGGCGGCGGGCCTCCCGCCTCCCACTCCGCGCGTACCCCTACGCATAACCGGTCTCGACTGTCGAGCTCGTAATATTATAAATGCGACAGTGTGCTTGTCTGTCTGTCTGTCCGTCTGTCTGTCTGTCTTCCTGTCTATCTGTTACCTCTTCACGCCCAAAGCGCTGAACCTGTTTTGCTGAAATTTGGTATGGAGATACTTTGAGTCCCGGGAAAGGCCATAGGATACTTTTATCCCGGAAAAGTCTACGGTTCCCGCGCGATAAATTAATTTTGACGCAACGGAGTTGTATCTAGTACCTGATAAACGATAAAATTGATCACGGACTAGGCTACACAAATTGAGATAATGTGACTCGCCTCGTGATCAAAACTACAACTGTAAAGATTATATTATTGCTCATCTGTGGCATCAGCAGACCGTATAGGCCCCGGGCGCGGCATGGTGTGGGTGGCGGTGCTGCTGGGCGTGGCGCTGGTGGCGTGGCTGAGCCGCCGCGAGCTGTACCGCGACCTGCCCGGCCCCACCCGCCTCCCACTCCTCGGCAGCGCCTTCGCCTTCCTCGGAACTACTCACGGTATGCACTATTGGAGAAATAGGATACAGTACATGATGAGTCTTGCCTAGTTGTAACTGATGCCAATACGGCTAGTTGTTATCGTAAACTAAGTCGGGCCGGGGCAACGAAACTCGTCGAACTAACCCGAGTACGACAAACAGCTATGAGCATATTTCTATGAAATTTTCTGGAAGCATTCCTTTGATTCATTGAAAGCTTTTCTTTACGCTTAAACTGCTTAACTTCTTGAGACCTTTGAGAAGAAAGCATTTAATATGACACTTTTTATTCAGGAACAAAAATTCAGTTCATTTTGACTTGTGTTGACGTGGTGTTGACGATACAGTTTCAGCTCAGATCAGTTTAAGCTTCGTATAACCTAAATAGAGGCACGTGCAGCTGCTATTCTAAACGTAAATTGACTGGATGTTCCGTAAATTATGAAATAATAAATAATTATTTATTATTCGACAATTTACGGAACATCCAGCAATTGAATCGAGAATATTGAAATATATCTTATTCCCGAGGGTGTAAGATTATCCTCTCAACATAATATTTATACACAAACATAGATAATCAAAATGTTTCTCTAAGTAAACGACGACTTATTTGGAGAATTGTATGTATTCTATCCCCAGGGGCAGGGATTACTCTCGAATGTTTCTTAAATTAATTACTTACTAGCGACTTAAATATTTTTAGAACTCAAAAAAAATATCTTTATTTTTTAATATCATAATACTATAGAACGAAACTCGTTTGGCTTCTTAAAATTAAATGCGATTGGTAAATACATATTTGAACTAATAAATTGAAAACTTATAATATGGATAGTTATAAACTGCTCTATAAATAGAATAGGAAGTCAGCAGTCCCTAATGTTAGCTTAAAATACAGTTTTAGTTCAGATTAGTTAAAGCTTTGTTTCGCCTAAACAGAGGCACGTGCAGCTGCTTTTATAAACGTGAGTTAAATTTATCGACGAGTTGTACGACACGACTGAAAGTCATTAAAACACCTGCAAGCTGCCAATTGTTGTATAATTTATAATTTTACAGCGACGCTGTTGTAATAGTTTTATAGAAATAGAATATATCGATGTAGAAAACTCCTCTAATGTAGGAACCCGCTTCATCTGACAATATGTAAACTTACTGTTCTTAGTGCTTTGGCTTGTTTACGATGGACAAAAAAAATTTCAGAAAAAATATTTCTTAGCTCACAAAACGTTCCTCTGAATTTCTAAGTTTGAACTTTGATCCATATGTCGTCGGCACACGGGTCCCGCTAGATGTAAAACACTTCTAAACGATCTGTCATCTGAGTTCTCTACGATCCAGAGCAGCTGTGGGAGCTGCCGGCGGGCATGTTCGCGCGGTACGGCGGGCGGTTCGCGGTGAAGGTGTGCCACCAGTACGTGCTGCACGTGCGAGAGAGAAGGGACGTGGCCGCCGTGCTGTCTCACTCGCGCAACATCACCAAGAACATCGCATATGACTTCGTGCGCCCACTCCTCGGCGACGGTCTACTCACAAACACAGGTCACATATTCCATACTATATATAACTATCGACCGTATTTTTTAACCAGAAAATTGTAGAGAACAATATTACTCAAAATGTAATTTTAGTTTCAAAACTATTGCTCGAAAGCGAGTCCACTGTCTGGGTCTCGAATGTAAATGATTCAGTGGATTAGATTAGAATATATTACTGATATAGATCAGTAATATATTTAGAATATCTTTCTGTTAAGGTGCCGGTTGGCAGCGGAAGACATGAAGTAACCGCAGACGACGTGTCGTCGCGACACTACTGGTTTTTATGTATTTCTATGAAACACCCTTCGCAGCTAGCGACACGAAGCTAGCGACACTTAATCACCGCTGCCAACCGGCATCTTTATGCGTCAATGTTGCTACTATTCAGGTAAAACGTGGTTCACCCATCGGAGAATTCTGACACCCGCCTTCCACTCCTCGGCGCTGGAGCAGTACCTGAGGGCGTTTCGAATCGCTGGGGCCGAGCTGGCAGACGAGCTACTCCTCCAGCAGCAGTCGCAGCCTGAGGGCGTCGACCTGCTGCCCATCGTTAGTAAACATATGCTCCACACCTTGTGCAGTGAGTATGCGTCATATTAAACTTCGACACGTACTATTCGTACAAGTGGGGACCAATTGACCGCGGCAACAATAGATTTCCAAGAATCCGCGATCGAAGGATTAAGGTCCAGCTTCGCATAATAAATACACTAGCTATTTGACCGAGCTTTGCTCGGTATTCGATAAAACACAATTAAATGACATTTTCTAAAAATGATTTTTTTTTTATTTCTAAGTAAATTTGAATCAATTTTTTTCAGAATGTCTACCTGATGCCTACCACCGGTTCGGGAACTACCCGGCGGAACCGGCGTAAGAAACTCGCACGGGTCCCACTTTTTACCAAAAAAGTGAGAGATAAATTGTTCTTTTTAAAATAAAGTTTACAATTTTGTAACTTAATATTATATACAATGTCAACATACATAATTGTAAGTCATAATATAATAATGTAGAAGTAGCCTTGCAAGAAGCCATCCTACTCCCAAGATGTGCCATCTTCTATGAAATCATTGACCTTATAATAAGCTTTGGCACACAAACGCTCTTTGACTACTTTTTTAAATTTATTGATGGAAAGATTTTGAACGTTTTCTGGGATTTTTTTGTAAAGGCGTATACATTGACCTTTAAAAGATTTACTGACTTTACTAAGTCTGATCACTGGCATATCCAGCTTGTGCTTATTTCTAGTATTTCTACAGTGAATGTCACTTTTAACTTTAAATTTATTTATATTTTTTCTAACATATATTACATTGTCCAAAATGTATTGAGAAGCAACAGTTACAATACCAATTTCTTTAAATTTATCTCTCAGAGATTCTAAAGCAAACATTTTATAAATAGAACGTATGGCTCGCTTCTGCAGCACAAATATTGTATTAATGTCGGCAGCGTTTCCCCATAAAAGGATTCCATATGACATCCTACTATGAAAATAACTAAAATATACTAATCGTGCCGTGTCTTCGTCAGAAATTTCTCTAATTTTTCTGACTGCATATGCTGCAGAACTGAGCCTACCTGCTAGATTAGCAATGTGAGGACCCCACTGTAATTTACTATCAAGTGTATCAAGTGTAAGTAAACTTTATATATTTAGTTTTAAAGTGAAGCGACAACAGTCGAACTACGACGAGTGAACAGTGCTCTCACAAAAATAGTACATTGGTTTGTTTGATTCATGTTAATAACTTACTTTATAATGCCATGGTGTCTATCCTTTACTATATATAGTAAAGGATAGACACCATTGCGCTCGTATCCAACGAGCTGCTGGCGTTCGTACAACACGTCGTCAACGCCATGGACGAAGATAGCATCGTGCAGCTGTGCAGGTCCACCTACACCAACGAGGAGATCTGTAAGGGCAGGCTCGTGCTGTACGAAGCGCTCGGCAAGACAGCGCAGATGACGTCCCGGAGGAGAGACGGAAGCGAACGAAGCTTGCAGGACATCATCTCCCTGCTCAAGCAGACTAATCCTGCAGAATTGCCGGTGTTTGTGGCCAAGCAGCTCCACAAACTGCCGGCGGTATCGACGGACCACGTCAACGTCTCCAGCCTGCTCCAGAAGTTCAACATCATGAGGGCAGAGCTGGACGAGATGCGAGGTAGGTTGGATGCCTCGGAATCCACCATCAGTGAGTTACGTAGTGAATTATTACAATTAAAAAGTAATAATTCATTATGTAGGTCACCCGAGCATCCGATCGACTCGATAAATTTGCGTCGCGGAGCTCAGCGCGACTCGCCGTTTTGCACGTCAGCGAAATCGAGTGGGTCAGCAACAGCCGCCGCCGTCAGCTCGCCGTCCGCGTCACCGCATGACGTCGACACGAAATTGAGGCCATCGAGTCAAGCAAAAAATTATGCAAGCGTCGCTGCTTGCCCCGCACCGCCCCCGCGGGCAAAGGCGAGGGGTGCAAAGGAGGGCCGCAAGGCTGAAAATCTTCGACTCGACAGGGACGAGAGCAGGAGGTGCGACGAGGAGGGCTTCGTTCTGGTGGAGAGGAGGAAGAAGAGGAAGCCCACCGTCCGCAACCACCACGGCACCGCACCTTATGTGCCCGAGCTGCGCCTGCGGAGCGACGTGCCCGTGACGCCGCTCTACGTGTCGCGCCTGCACTGGTCCATGACGGTCGAAGACGTCGTAAACTACATCCGCGAGAAGACCACCTACACCTTGAGCACCCTCAAGGTGTAGGTGGTCTTCTCGCGGATGCACTCTCGCCACAAAGTGAATTTCAGTTCCTTTGTGGTGAGAGTGCCGACTCGAATTTTATCCATCTTTGAGGCGGGGGAGTTCTGGCCCGCCGGTGTAATTTATCGGAGATTCCGGGGGGGGCTCCCGAACGAAGCGCGCATCACGTCGCCGAAAGAGACCTTACGTGATAAAGTGTAGTGTGATTGTGTGTGTGAATGTGTAAATAATATAATATATTAGGATAAAATTGTTCGGTGTGCATCCGTTGTCTGATTGCCATAACACAAGTTTTTACTTAGCATGGGATTAGACGACGTGATGTACGCTACCTAGCTTTTATACTATTGTATATTATTGTATGCTTAATAAAGAATTTGAATAGCACGAAGTCGTAAATTAACCCGTTGCTACTTGTCTCTTACAATCTAGCTCGAATAATTAACAGCATTTCAATATGATTATAGCATTCGTGAGAGTTGTAAGTAATGTTTCGTTCTTTTAAATAACTTTTCAATTTGCGCCGCGACCGCTTTTGTAATATATTGTAAAGCTGTATAAGGACAAGTATAAAATTAATGTACTTATAAATAACAATACATATCAAAGCCCCTCTCATCGTGTGCAGGCACCGTGATGGGACTGGATGGGGGCTGCTCGCTGAAGGGTGTGGAGGAGTACGAGGAGGCGGTGCGGGACATCGGCGCGGCGGCGGCGACGCGCCTCGCCAACGCCTGGATGCACAGCGACCTGGTGTTCCACCTGCTGCCCGCCGGGAGACGCTTCCGCCGGGCCGTGGAGGTTATTTGTAATATTTTTATTTTATCAACGAATAAAAGTTTATAACAGCGCTACAGCAACGTAGCAGCGCTACAGCAACGTAGCAGTGCTACAGTAAAGTCTCCTCTACATATCGGCGGACGCGTCGGCAGATTGTATCTGCGGATGCGTCCGCCGATGTGTAGACGGCGGTTTTTGCTTGTCTGTGGAAAGTATTTGACGTCGGCCGATGCATCTGCCACACATCCGTTTGGTGTCGGTTTTTCGACACGGATCAAAGGGACCGAGTGCGAATGCAAGGCGCCTGTCTACACGTCTGCCGATGTATCAGTATTCGACGGAAATTTAGTGGGAGTGGACGTGTGTGTTTGTCGTCGAAATGGCTAACATGACCAATGAGGAAACATTTCAGTTCGCCCTAATCAAAATTAAATAAATATTATTATTATGTATATAAGTTAATATTGCCAAAATATTTATTTCAAATATATTTTCAATTACTTTGTTCTGTTTTTGTGTATAGACAGCATCCACCACCTTCTTTTGCTCCATGTTTTTATTACTCTACTGCAGTGCACTCTTAGGTTATAATTATAGGTGCTAATTAAGTATATAGAAGCAGCCGCTACTGTCTCTATATCCATTTTTTGCGGCACGAGTTACGTCTTTCACGATTGAGCACAGACTGATTAACTCACAGATGTGTGGACGGATCGCAATTTATCCGCAGATATGGTTGCGAATGAATTAATGTAGAGGAGGCATAAGCGGCGGCGCAGTAGTATTACAGCGCCATAGCACTTAGCCCTACAGAATTTAGCAACGCTACGTTGCTGTAGCACTGTTGTGCTTTAACAAGTGTATTTTCGTCGTTAGTAAACTTAAGTTTAGTTACCAAGAAAATACCTTATGAATTACATAGTAAACTTAGGTGGCGCGCCGCTTCGCCGACCGCCTCGTAGAGAGGAAGTCGGTCGCGGGGAAGGGACGGGGTGTAGAGGAAAGGGCGGGGGAGGACCGGACGGTTCTGGATCTGCTGCTGGCGGCGCGGCGGCGCGGGGAGCTCGACACACAGGCGGTGCGGGATGAGGTCAACACCTTCCTCTTTGCGGTATGAAGGGGCTACCCCATAGTTAGTAGTCGTTTTAGACACCTAATAGGTTTTCATTTCAAACTATTATGAATTTATCACAATCGGCCCAGTTTAACTGGGAACATTTTTGATGCAAGCAAATCTAATTTTTTATAAGAGCAGCTTACAACATATAGTTCATGTTGTACGTGGGAGAGCCATGCTTCAGCACGAATGGGCCGGCTCGACCGGAGAAATACCACGTTCTCACAGAAAACCGGCGTGAAACAGCACTTGCGCTGTTTCGCCGAGTGAGTGAGTTTACCGGAGGCCCAATTCCCTTCCCTATCCTCTACTATTCCCTTCCCTTCTTCTATTCCCTCTTAAGAGGCCGGCAACGCACCTGCAGGTCTTCTGATGTTGCGAGTGTCCATGGGCGACGGAAGTTGCTTTCCATCTGGTGACCCGTTTGCTCGTTTGCCCCCTTCTTTCATAAAAAAATCAAATTCATTTGGATACAGGATAGATTACTATTTACCGCCCATACAAATGTTAACCTACTAGATGTGTCTTCGGGCGATGTATCGCTCTTGGATTTTAGTTGCGTCTTACCCTGAGCTTCCTAAACACAGAAGCTCGGCTTAAGAAGAAGTGAACGAAACTTAATTAACTATTTCGGATCGGGAAACTTCCAAGTTTGTTTTGGATTATCTCAGTGGACGGTCTCAGGTACTCATTATGATTTCTTTTTATGAAATAATACATTAATCTATGCAGTATAATATATAATTTTATGACATTATAAAAAAGGATGTTATTAATATCGAGTCACATTTTAGAGTCAGCTCACACCGACGGCAACGAACGCTGCATTTTTATTAATAACTAGCTGTTGTCCGCGACTTCGTCCGCGTCAGCAAAATGTGATAACAAAGATAATAAAAAAGAGAAAAAAATCCCCTTTTTAAGGTTCCTTTATAAAAAAAGTGAAAGATATCCTCCTCCTTTTCGGAAGTCGGATAAAAAGTAGCCTAAGTTATTCCTTACTACATCAGCTACGTGCCTAAAAAGTTCCCGTCAAAATCGCCCCAGCCATTTCAGAGATTAGCCGGAACAAACAGACAGACAGACATACAGACAAAAATTGTAAAAAATGTTGTTTAGGTGTCTGTACCCTATATACATTCATATGCATTTAGTAAAAGACGGTTCTTTCAATATTACAAACAGACACTCCAATTTTATTTATATGTATGTATGTATGTATGTATGTATGTATGTATGTATGTATGTATGTATGTATGTATGTATGTATGTATGTATGTATGTATGTATGTATGTATGTATGTATGTATGTATGTATGTATGTATGTATGTATGTATGTATGTATGTATGTATGTATGTATGTATGTATGTATGTATGTATGTATGTATGTATGTATGTATGTATGTATGTATGAATGTATGTATGTATGTATGTATGTATGTATGTATGTATGTATGTATGTATGTATGTATAGATGTATAGATGTATAGATATTATGTTGATATGTTTTTTTTTTTTATTGTTTTGTTTTATGTGTCAGGGGCACGAGACCACGGCCGCCGCCGTCACGTTCGGTCTCATGCTGCTCGCGGAGCGGGAGGACATTCAGGTACATCACCTCTTAAATATTTCGGAATAATTAAGTTTAAATCAATGCACTATTCTTTTCAAAAGCAAAGGTACAGACGCGTTGTCACTGTAAAAAAAGTTAATGCAAAAGGAAAAGCGTATTACAGGAGCAGTTGTACTCGGAGTACGCCACTGCGGTGGGCGCGGAGCCGCCCTCGGCCGCCACACTGGCCGCCTTGCCGCTGCTGGACGCCGTGGTGCGCGAGGTGCTGCGCCTCTACCCCAGCGCGCCCGTCATCTCACGACTCGTCGACGAGGACTTCGATATGAGTGAGTTTATACGGATATCGCGATAATAATATAAGCCTGTCCTTGTCTGATGAAATTAGCAGCACTGCAGTGCAGCGCTACAACAAAACAGCAACGTAGCAGTGCTACAGCAACGTAGCAGCGCTACAGCAACGTAGCAGCGCTACAGCAACGTAGCAGCGCTACAGCATCGTAGCAGCGCTACAGCATCGTAGCAGCGCTACAGCAACAAGTATCAACAAGTTTCAAATCAAAGGAATTCTTGTGGTTAGTTAAGATGCTCAATGCTCAGCAAATTTGTCTCGACATTTAGCAAATCTTATCAACTTTAAAACGTTCACTGTGTCTGCACCACATGTGGGTCATTTTGAGTTTGAGTTCATACGTGTGTGCACCACATATGGGTCTTGCCTCCATAGAAATTTAAAACATTTTTAAAGGATACACGTGTCAGTTTCTTATCGTTTTTTTTGCATACACGTATGAACTATAAACTAGAAAAACTAACTGAACAATGTCCCGGGGACATTTTGATGGGGTTCCCAAGGTATGAGCATGTAAAGTTACTAGATTTTTTCAGTAGTATTACAGTAAAATAAAACAAACTAATTTATCGATTACAATGAAAATGACAATTATAATGTATGAAAATAATAAAAAGATCTCTAAAAATCTCCTCTTCCGTCAAGGGTCTTGAACGGCGGTTCATTAAATGAACAAAGCTGAAGAAAACACCAAACCAAAAGTAGATATTGTGCTGTGTGCACGAGTTGATTGATAGGTATTAAAGGAAACGAAAAAAATAAAATAATAAACGTGGAATTTAATAAATTCACTAAGTGCACCACATGTGGGTAGATGAAAATATAGTTCATTCGTGTGTGCCCCATATGTGGGTCTTTAAATTTTTTTTAAATAAAAGCAATTTTAGGGGCTAAATATGATTCTATGTTAAATAATATGTCATAATATACACTTTTCTTAACTTTATTATAAAAACGTGTTTGCACGTGAGGTGACTACCTAGCAATCTGTAGCGACACTGTTAACGTGTCGCACACGATGTAGCTGTACTGCTCATTCTGCTCAGCTCAATGAACAAACAGAGCAACCTGACTCTAAATGTCACGCGTTGCTCTTATCAACAATTGAATGAGTCATGCTTAGTGAGAATTGAATATATTATATTGTTCGACTGAACTGAAATAAACCTATTCAGATTTTCACCTCAAATAGTATTAACCATTATTTCTTAGGTCTTTACATAATATGCCGGCTTCAAACAATATATTCTAAATATTTACTATCTATTGGCTCCAACTCCAATTCTCTCGGAAAAGTACATTTTCGGAAAAAAAATGTATAAATTATGTTTCGAGTTTTAATAAAGTTGCTTCAAAATCAGTTCAGAAGTTAACTGTTTAAAAATAACAATACCCATACATATTACAAATTATTCGAACGCTTTTATTTGTATCTAATTATATAAAAATGGAATTCCAATTGTGTTAGTAATGCTATAACTCGATAACGGCTTTTTTACGTGGGAGAGCCATGCTTCGGCACGAATGGACCGGCTCGACCGGAGAAATACCACGTTCTCACAGAAAACCGGCGTAAAACAGCGCTTACGCTGTGTTTCGCCGAGTGAGTGAGTTTACCGGAGGCCCAATCCCCTACCCTATTCCCTTCCCTACCCTCCCTTATTCCCTTCCCTTCCCTATTACCCTATTCCCTCTTAAAAGGCCGGCAACGCACCTGCAGCTCTTCTGATGCTGCGAGTGTCCATGGGCGACGGAAGTTGCTTTCCATCAGGTGACCCCGTATGCTTGTTTGCCCCCTTATCTCATAAAAAAAAAACGGCTTAACCGATTCTGCTAATTTTAGTTTTAAAATAATTCTTGAAGTCCAGGGAAGGTTTTTAAGTGACACGAAGTTTACCGGGACAGCTAGTAATTGATAATAATGAAATACTTTTTTTACTAACTTAGATATGAATATGACAAAAAAATTATAAATAATAAAACGGAATAGAATAAAGTTCACAAAACAAATAATCTCTCTTTTGAGCGGCTGTCAAACGCAATTAAAGTTTGCGAGTTCCATTCCAACTCACATCACACATCACACATATTGTGACATGATACCCGGATATTGGAGTGAAACTGCAAAGGCTGTTGAAAACGTTTTGTTTTACCGTTGCGCTCTTTAACCTGACCATGTTTTCAATGCCGGCGCTACGTGCCAGACGCACACGTATTTTAATATAACTTCGAACGTGAGCCGTTCGTTCAGTTTACTCGAGTGAGTGAGTAAATGTTTGGTGTCTGCTAGCAACAGACTACTGCTATTTATAGCAGGGGTCACCAAATGGCGGACCGCGGTCCGCATCCGGACCGCCGCCGACCCATTGTGTGCGGACCGAGCATGTTTGAAGATGATCTTCGTTCATCTTATATGTCAATATCTATAGCTTGCACCAATATTTCACTCTAAACTTCAGAGAGATTCATTCTTATCTCTTCTCATTGATATCTAAATAAATACCTTAGTAATTTCCGTAATTAACTTTGTTTAATTTTTTCTTTTAATGTGTGGACCGCGAAGTTCATTTCATGTCTTAAAACGGACCCCGAGCAAAACTAATTGGTGATCTATAGCATTTACTCCGAAATATGACTGTACAAGTAATGTGTACAGTGTGAATACCTTGAAAATGGCATCCTATATTTTTCGCAAATGGCATCCTATATTTTTCGCAAATGGCAACCTATATTGTTCGCAAATGGCATCCTATATTTTTCGCAAAAGGCATCCTATATTTTTCGCAAATGGCATCCTATATTGTTCGCAAATGGCATCCTATATTGTTCGCAAATGGCATCCTATATTTTTCGCAAAAGGCATCCTATATTTTTCGCAAATGGCATCCTATATTTTTCGCAAATGGCATCCTATGTTTTTCGCAAATGGCATCCTATATTTTTCGCAATGTTTAGCAAATGTTTAATATTTATTAATGAAAATTTGCTCCTTCCTTGTTGAACCTATACCTTAGTACAATATTTTATTTGATGCCGGCAGCGAGAATCCCTTTTGTAATAATACAAGTAATAACGAGTCCCCTGACAACCCTCGCGCGATTGTGGAAATGGCGGCCAACAACTAACTCCATTAGCGGGAATATTCGGAAATAACACATTACGCTCCTTTTGTACTTTTGATTGTCATTAACTAAAATAAATCACACCATGATTGAGCTCTACCCTGAAGATTTTGTAAAGCAAAATATTAATTACTGTTTAAAGTTCATGTTGCCATTATTGGTTGCGGAGTTATTTTCGCACCCACTAAAATAAAAGGAAGCGTTCTTTTTCTGGAGCGAAAGGAGGATTTCATGAGTTAATACAGAGCTCGAGCTGGGTACCGTAGCCAACCTTACATCCATTGATATCTTATGAAATAATTATACAAAATATATCAAAACACTCCAGTCATACTAATTTTTGAGCTTAAATAATTGGAAGGATTATCCCTGATAGTACGGGAGCCCTAGAACAATTTTGTTACTATCAAGCTAATTTTTGTGAGTAGCTTCATTTTGATAGGACGAACAACATTTTTATCTGCGAAAATAAATTATATAACTATCAACCTATCAATATACAAAAAATCAGCTCGTTAGGGTTCCGTTTTAGGGTTCAGTAGTCAACCAAGTTTTGTTGATTACGGAACCCTATAACGGAACCCTAAGGAGCTGATTTTTGTACCATATATTGATAGATTAATAGTCATATAATTTAAGACTAACATTGTCCTACAAATAAAACAGTCCACATTTTAGGACCATCAATTCAAATTATGAAACCCTTTCTATCTCTGTTAGCTACCACTTTCGAGATTTTTCGCCAATAAAAATGTTGTTCGTTTTATCAAAATAAAGCTACTCACAAAAAATTAGCTTGATAGTAATAAAAAAAATTGTTCTAGGGCTCCCGTACTATGTTACTTATCAGGATATTACCCGATTCCCAAATCAGCTTTAGTCAACGAAGATGATGATGATGATGACGGTGGTTTCCAGACGGCGTGGTGGTGCGGCGCGGCACTCACGTGGCGGTGCATCTGTACCAGCTGCAGCGCCAGGCGCGCCAGTTCCCCGCCCCGGACACCTTCCGCCCCGAGCGCTTCCTACGTCCCGCCCCGCCGCCGCCGCCCTTCGCCGTAGCGCCCTTCAGTGCCGGCCCCCGCAACTGCATCGGTATCCGACTCTGATTTCAATTGTCTAATTTGGAGCTACAATTTCACAATTAACAGTAGATGCTCCTACGGGACGAGTAGGTGTCGATTACGCGTGAGTGTCGTAGAGAGCAAGGCCAACAGTGTCTGCGCAATATAAAATACACCCTAATGTGTGCGAGTAGGGCTTCACACGAGACGAGAGTAAGCGAGAGTAACAAAAATCCTGTATGTGGTCTCGGTATTGCCCATAATATTTTCCAAAACGTCTCGTCTCGCGAGAAATCTCGCTCTCGCGTGAAGCCCTATGCGCAAGTCGGGGCGCAGGCGAATACTGAACGCGTTGATGTCTCATAGTCTATAGCTATATTAAATGCTCTCTACGTGCTTACTACGCTGCGTGGTTCAACTTGACCTTTACGAAAGCGCTACGCCACGCAGCGCTGCATTTTACGAAACTACTTTTTAGGGTTCCGTAGCCAAATGGCAAAAAACGGAACCCTTAATAGATTCGTCATGTCTGTCTGTCTGTCCGTATGTCACAGCAACTTTTCTCCGAAACCATAAGAGCTATACTATTGAAAATTGGTAAGTATATGTAGTCTGTGAACCGCATTAAGATTTTGATACAAAAATGGAAAAATTATTAAAAATTTTAGGGGTCCCCATAGGCACAACTGAAACAAAAAAAAAAATTTTTTATCTAACCTACATGTGTGGGGTATCTATGGATAAGTCTTCCAAAATCATAATAAGGTTTCTAATATAATTTTTTTCTAACCTTAATAGTTTGCGAGAGAAACTCTTCCAAAGTGGTAAAATGTGCCCCCCCCCCTCTAACTTCTAAAGTAGGGACATGATAAGTCTAAAAAAAATATAATATGATATACAAAATCTATCAAGTATTATACGTGGGAGAGCCATGCTTCGGCACGAATGGGCCGGCTCGACCGGAGAAATACCACGTTCTCACAGAAAACCGGCGTGAAACAGCGTTTGCGCTGTGTTTCGCCGAGTGAGTGAGTTTGCCGGTGGCCCAATCCCCTACCCTATTCCCTTCCCAGCCCATCCTTACCCTCCCCTATTACTCTATTCCCTCTTAAAAGGCCTGCACGCACCTGCAGCTCTTCTGATGCTGCGAGTGTCCATGGGCGATGGAAGTTGCTTTCCATCAGGTGACCCGTTTGCTCGTTTGCCCCCTTATTTCATAAAAAAAGTTTTTTTTATACGTCATAAATGGTAAACCTTAAATAAACTTTCATTAAATCAACTGAAACATAAAAATAAATCAAAACCCTTTTAATTTCATAAAAATAAACCTTATTGCTGCTGCGGAACCCTTCATGGGCGAGTCCAACTCGCACTTGGCCGGTTTTTTATTGTTTTCTTTCCGTTCTTTGGTCGTTAGCTGATAACGATATTATGTTTCTCACGTTTGCTCGATTTATCAGTGAGTCCTTGTACGTGCAGGTCAGAAGTTCGCGCGGCTGGAGCTGAAGGTGGTGCTGGGCGAGGTGGTGCGGCGGCTGCGGATGTCACCCCTCCCCGCCGCGCGCCCCGCCCTGCGCGCCGACCTCGTGCTGCGCCCCGCCCACCCCGTGCGCGTGCGCCTGCGCCCCCGCCCCCCGGTGACGGCGCCCCGCATAACCCGCGCGACCTCCGTCTTGGACCAAGAATAAACGACACTTTTTGTGGCTATCCCGTGACATTATTTTGAATTACCTAAACATCATGATAATATTATATTTTTAATAGGATGCAAGTAGCCCATAAACGATTAATATAGTTGAAGAAAAATTTCAACGTTAGCTTTAGCGTGAAGGCTTCATAGCAAGCCTTTTACAAGAATAATTGTATTATATTATCGATACTAATATCAGACACTAGTAAACAGTGGTTTTGGTGCTGAGAAGCTGTAATATTTTTTACATTTATTACCCTACTAATTTCATTTACAAATCCATAAAAACTTTTTTACGAAATTTTCGAGAATCTGGTGTAGCAGAACAATCGTGTTGCACTCCCCAGCAGTAGTTATTCATCATGATATTATGCGGGCCCCATCGGCCTCCCCTCCATAGTTTTTAGGTCCTGTTACGATAGCTCCTTTAGTTATAGAAGCCAAGATACTTTGGAAACTGGTCAAGGTGACCGTGGAGATAAAACAAGTTGAGGGAAATGTATGTAATTTTCCCTCAACTTGTTTACTAAGATTCTCCAGCACGTTGTTAACAAATTCAGAGTAACAACTGGAGTTTTAGTATCTAAGTAATAACGAATTCCACGCAAGATGGACGGAGGCTTTGAGAAATTTTAATCTTTTATTAATATTCTTATTTGCGTGGCTTCAAAAATACTCGCTTTTATCTTTTCTATCCTTTGAAAAAGGAAAGTTTTTTTATCTAACGCCACTACAATTTGTTTCATTAAACGTAACTTGTAATGTGCATATAGGACTTGATATAATTTTATTTCTTGTCTCTATTCTAAAATACTTATCTCTTTCTACAACGAATGGCAAATAAGAACTGTTTAAAAAATAAATTTTAACTAATCGTAATCCTTTACCGATCACAAAATCCTTTCTTTATTTTTGCAGAGAGAGGGCACTATTAAACAATACCACCATTCAAATTTAATAATATGCGATAGCTCATAGCTGTCTGTAATCGTTTACAGTCTTACGACGCAATAATTCTGTGACAACGTGGCCTTAAAAACTAAGTTAAGAAAACTGATAAGCTCGTCAAGTTGTGCCGAGAGTCGAGACCCCCAAATCTAATAAATAAAGGTAAGTATATTTAAGAAAAAAACATTGCCTTCTAAAAATATTTATTACGGTAAGTTCAATAAAATTTGGGGTCGTAATTATACCACGACAATAATATGGAAGTTGGACCCGAGCATTAAGATGCTCAGTAGTCACATATTACTAATATGTTATTATTGTAATTGGTCTACTAACACCAAGTTTTATTTTATCACCCTGAATGAAACAAAATAGGCATATACTAGCATTGCTCTGGGTACCTATAATACCTAATTTAAAAAAACTAGGGCGCAGTTATGAAGCTCGCACAGGGCGCAAAAAAAGGCTATTTACGGCACTGCATATTAGCAATGATTGCGTCTATAGTCCAGTATATTGAGGCATCACTACATGTCGATTTTTCTTGTACACCGCTGTACTACACAATACACTTTACTTCTTACATTTTTACGGGTAAGTGCGTAACATGAGCGTTATAGTAATCTTGTAGTAGGTATGTGTCATCGGTCTAATAATTGTGTGTGCTCCGCGGCCGGACTCTATAGATATCGCGGCGCGTACGCCAGGCCGAGAGCGTTGAGCTCGCAGTTTTCACACAAAAACTCCTTCATCAGGAGTTTCCTTAGTTTCTTGCGCCGGGTCTGCAAGAACATTTTATCCAAATAAATATTATAGGTACGGTACATATAAAGTTATATCACTTTGTTTTGTTACACCCTTTGACCCTGCATATTATTTTACATATTATAAAAAAAATATATTTTTTTAATATTCTATGCTACGAATATTAAAAACTAAGGAAGAGTAACTCCGTCAAAAAAAGTGCACCAAAAGGCTACAAAATGTGACCCCAATACATATGCATATTTATGCATGTGTTCGGTACACATTTTTCGTGTATATACACTCGAGTGACATTCAACCAGGTCGACATGGCAATAATTGTCAAACTCATTTTACAATAAGTACAAAATTTACGTAAGTTTTTTATTTCAATTCTGCAATAATTTAGCACATAGATTTTTGTAATCTTAAAACGTCTTCTCTAGGTGCTCAGACAGTTTTTGATTCGCCCGAGTCGTACAAGGTTTGTTCATAATTATTACATGTATATTATTATTATTATCGATGTCAATCTGATGAAGGATCAGAGGAAAATGTTTGATTTTAAAATAATAATTATAATATGTGCTCGTTTCTTCGTGATAGTAGATGTGCTTGGTGTACCTATACTGCATAATACTATCCACTTTTGACAATTATTATTGTTTCATAACTATGACAATGACAATAACCGCGCAGTCTCAAGTCTGTCGTCCAACGCGCAATATTATGATACGTTACCTGGGACAGTGGGATACGACCTTGGCGAAAATCTGAATTGTCATATTTTAGTGTTCGAAAAGGAGCCAAATTTAAAACGGTTGAAGTATGGGAGTTACGTTTCCTTAGTTTTTATTATTCGTAGATTCTATGTATCTAATTACATCAGTGAGTGACGAGACAGGAGAAGTCTATTTAGGAACGAGTCAACGTCTTTTTGTAAGATACCTATTGACTATTGTAAAGTATTTAGGTAATTCATAATTCATAATTCTTTATTCACATTGTAACAGTCTACACTGTGGTCTACACTTTACAAATTATTACATCCTAGTAAATTAGAGTTAGATGATTCAGTATTTAAAGCTGAAAAGTGAAAACATTTCGACTGCATTAGCATAAAGCCGTCTCCATTGTCGCGGCGCGAAAGCCCGCGAAGGCCGCGAACCGCGAGTGTGGAGGGTTTCGCGGCTTCGCGCTCGCAATTCGCGGCTTTCCCCGTCCGGTGTCGGTTTTTTGGCCCGCGACAAAGGGCTCGCGAAGCGCGAACGCGATCATCATCTACACTCGCTTTTATTCGCTGTCGCACCCAATATCAGAGCAGCAGCAACCAGCAACAGTGACTTCAACGTCCATTTTACTCAAATGCGCGAACGTAAATGCGAAGATTGCGAGTGTAGAGGGCCGCATTTGTTCGCACGGCGCGATACATCCGTGAATCGCGGCCACAATTCGCGCCGCGAGTGTAGAGCCCGCATACTCCAGACTTCTTACATTATTATGTAGAGTGTAAGACAAAATGTTGAATATTTTAAGGATTTTGCGGAATCACCGTTACAAGTTGAATCCTTAAAATATACAATATACAATATACATTAGCAATCTTACTCAATGGTCATATCCCTCTTCCTACTAATATTATAAAGGCGAAAGTTTGTTTGGATGTATGGTTGTATAGGTGTATGGATGTGTGGATGTGTGGATGTATGGATGTTTGTTACTCTTTCACGCAAAAACTACTGAACGGATTTTAATGAAACTTTACAATACTATAGCTTATACATCAGAATAACACATAGGCTACAATTTTAACCGACTTTCAAAATGGGGGAGGTGTTATGTTCGTTTTCTTATGTTCAACGATTACTCCGCCGTTTGTTAACCGATTTTCAAAATTTTTCTTTTGGTATGTAGGGTATCATCCCAGTTTGGATGATCAGATCACCACTTTTGTGAATATAATATAATATATTCACAAAAGTGGTGATCTGATGAAGGATCCATAAGTAATCGAGGGAACTCCTCAAAATTTATGGGGAATCATGTGGTGACTTCGGTTTCGTGAGAAGTATTCTAAGCATATGCTACAAATAAGTAAGATTTTGCACCGAGATATACCTGGTATACCGTGGTTCGGAAGGTGCTGAGAGAACTCCTGATTCTTTATAGCTACAAGTTTGGGAGTTTCGGCGTTGTTTTAAGAACGGTAAGCATATGCTACTATGCAAATTACATTCATCATCATCATCATCACCATCACTACCATAATATTATACCATGCATCGTCCCATGATTACGAGCCTTTTCATAGTCTTTTAGATCGAGGCTTGAGTTTGTCAAGCGATAATTTAAAAAAAACTATACATAATATTATAAACCTGAAGAGTATGTTTGCTTGAATGCGCTAATCTCAGGAACTACAGGTCCGATATAAAAACTTATTTCAGTGTTAGATAGCTCATTTATCGAGTAAGGCTATAGGCTATATTATATTATCACGCTAAGACTAATACGACCGAAGAAACTCAGGAAAATGTGGTAAAAACGGGGAAAATATTAGAAAGGGTTTATCTCACGAACTACTGGAGCAATTTTTATAGCAATATTTGGCACTTATATAGAGTATACCACGTGAAAGGAGTATTTATAGCTATTTTTATTCGAAAATGTACAGTTTCTGTGAAATTCCTAACTTACGCGGGCGAAGCCGCGCGGGGCATCTAGTTATGTATACTCTGAGGTTGAAACGATGTACCGTGGACATAAGAGCGCTTTTTCCATACCTAAATTGTGTGCGATATCGCGCTTGATAAGATAAAGACAGGGCTACGTCTCATATTATCCAGGCGTCTCAAACTTAATGTTATTTTCCCCTTACATCAAATCGACCTAACAATATTATACTTACGGCCGCACTCAACAGATATTATGTAATGGATACTTAACTTTAAATATATAAATAAAATGTACTGCACGATGATACTCACAGCCATAGTGCGTATCTCAGCGTCTCTCAGCGCCTCCCGCCCCAGCCTCGTCTCCGGCGTCTGCACGTCCATCACCAGTCACCGCTCACCGCTCACCACCTGCCGACCACGGCTGCCGACAGTGCAAACACACCCTGCTGTTGTAAGCATTTATGATTTACTTACAGCGAGTTTGTATTTAACATGATATTATTATTATAGCCCTTGGCTAAGCTTTTAAAAGGGGCTAAGGAATGAATGTTATAAAGTGGTCTGGGGATCTCTCTAACGTGTACAAATGGAGTTAGACAGCGTGGATTAACTTCTCCTCGTCTGTTCAACCTTTACATAAATAAGCTGATCGAGGAGCTGAGCAACACTAATGTCGGTTGTTCCATGGGTGGAGTGATGCTAAACAACATTACTTATGCTGGTGACATGGTGCTGCTCAGTCCCTCGTTCAGTGGCCTCAGAAAACTGCTAGGTAAGTGTCAAGCGTATGCAGAGGCCCAAGGACTCAGGTATAACTCTAAGAAAAGTGAACTACTTGTTTTCCAACCCCGTGAACATAAAGTTAGCACAATACCACCAGTGTTTATAAATGAAGTTCCTTTTGCTAGAGTTCACAAAGTTGATTTCCAAGCGATTAAAACTATGCCATATTCGCTGGACGTGTTCCTCTTTGGTCGTATTGTTGTTTGTGTTTTGGCAGATGCGATTAAAATTGTCAGAATCCAATTTTGAAATCTTTATTTTAAATATTTAAAAATAAATTATATCAGCCAGCGCGAGGCACATTCCGTTCATAATCCTAGTGAAACCCGACGAATTTGACAGATATTGAAACCTGTCCGTTTCTTTGCAGTCGAACTACTGGTAGTTATGTCTATTGTGGCTTTAACGCCATAAGAAAAAGATTGGCGTCATTAATGCAGCGTGTCAGAAGTAGTAGGTAATAACATCATTCTTGTATTAACTCATCATCTTAACTGATAATCTTGATGGTTTGGTAAGGCATTGGATAGATGTTCACGTTAAATAGGTATAGGCTCATAAAAAGTTCCAATGCCTCACCATTCCTAATACACAAATTGTTACTATTGTTATTTGCTAATATTGTGATTGATGTACTAACATAGTTTTGTACTAACACTATGGATTCTTGTTGTGATCCGAAATAAAAAGTTATTATTATTATTAATAAGGAGGTAATATGTAATCAAACCGTGAACGGTTTGTTCACCGAATAATAATTTGTACGAGTTGATTCATTATCTATTCTTATTTGCTCGACTTGTGAGACACAATATTAATGTTGCTCGATCGGCAATTAGGCCGCCTCCCCATATAGGCGAACGCGTTGGCCAACGCGTTGGCAGACGCGTTGGCAGTGCGGTTGCAACGGCGTTTGTGAGTAATCGCGTTTGTGAGTAATAAAAACGCGTCTGCCAACGCATTGGCCAACGCGTTCGCCTATGTCAAGTGCCGCCATTAGATGCATGCAGCCCACTAGGACTTTATCAGTGGCCTAAACATAGACCCCCTTACTAATAAACGTTGTATAAGCTTTGAATAGTTATACAGTGTTTTGTTCCTGTCACACAAGTGACATTTTTAATTGGATTGAAAAAGACAAAACACTGTATAACAATTCAAAGTTTTAAATACAGTAAGGGGGAGATTGTTTTATAAGATGTGGGAAAATTTTGTGGGAAAATTCATTAGTACGGGGGCCTGCTACACAGATTAGGGGTTCGCACACAAACAACAGTTTTGTGTTCGTACACATTACCCTTAATCGTGTTTGTGACCCGTATAAAAAAGGTCGAGTACCGTTGCGTAATGCATCATAACTATATACCAGCGATAGGCAACAGGCGGACAACGGTCTGTTTGCGGACCGCTTGCGGACCGCGAAATGTCGAATCTCGGACCGTGAAATATTATAATGTATTTTATAGCAAGTATCAATAAGTTAGTAAGAGTTCATCATAACTTTGATAAGGTCAAGGAAAACCCGGATGAAACCTAAATTAGGGTAATGGGTGGCACTATGAGCTATTGAAATCAATTTGTTAGTGTTTTTTACAAGAAAGATGTCATTAATTGCCTACTGAAATGTTATGCTAAACTGACCGGTTTTTATTTTAAGGCTGTAGAATTAGTAAACAATTTACAATTACAATAACTATAGCAATAATTAAATCCTTATTGTACTACCTTTAAAACGATTCCAACATTTATTTAATACTTATTATATTTCTTGAGTTATTACCGTTTGAATCATAAGGAGAGAGGTGGGTCGATTTTTTTGCACGCAAGTTTAATTTACTAAACACGCAACGCAACACTGCAAATGCAATGACAGCCGAATTCACCCGATTTGACAACGAAACGACACGACAACGATCGTACGAAATCGCGCGCGATCGGCAGCGCGGGCGGGCCGCGCTAGGTCAGTGACCGCGCGGTACGTTATAACGTAGCGTCCTATGCATAGATTTATAGCGCGCGCTATTCGTTGCGAAGAACTAGCGCGCTATTTTTATCAGCTATACGTTATATAATTAACCACCACTAGAAAGAACTACAGAATTTGTTTCTACCATTCTTTCTTTCGGTGCCAACTACCAAAGCTATTTAATAGAATGTTAATACCTAATAATAAGTAGGTACCGCAATAACGATAGTAATATTATGGTTTTTTTTTATAAAAGTACCTACCTATAAATTAGAACAAATTTATAATCCCGTGTGAAATCGATGACAAGCGAATTTTTTTTCGATACCATAGACAAAATTTGACAATGGAGAATGTTACCTAATTTTGATTATTAGCAGTCCATATTCTCTGTCAAAAATAATAAATACTAGTGAAAGAATTACTTGGATACGTTAATTAGTTTCGGATTTATTTATGCGAAACAAGTTGTAACTATACGACGCGGGCGCCCGGTTACGGTGTGACGTCATATCACAATTGTACCGTGCGGGCTCCATACATTTTTTGGCTTTTTTTTCTCTTTATCAATAACGGCAACAGGTAGGCATAGGTAATCGAGGGAATTCCTCGCTATTTATATCAAAACCGCATATCTATCTGGATGATATTGTGATTTCGATACATAATCTGAAGTATTTCATATGGAAACTCATAGTGATTTTGGATAAATAATGAAGTCTTCCAAGTGAATCTTACTAAAAAGTAAGATTTTGCACCAAGATAATATTATAATTTATACCATGGTTGGATGGTAGTGAACAGAACTCAAACCTCCTTGAAGATACATGTTTGGGGGTTTCGGTGTTCTTTTAGGAACTAAAAGCATATGCTACTAAGCATATTAGATTAGTTGTCATCATCATCACTTCACTTACACCATGCATCCTAAACTTAATATATTAAGTCTATGCCATGCATTATCGTATTTTGAACCTATTTAGTACTTTTCATAGTCTTTTGGGTTAAGACAGATGCCTTTGATCATTTACACTGTCGTTTGATGAGTGATTTTGTGAAAATCCTTTTATTATTTTAAAATATTCTATAATTGGTTCATACGTGGGAGAGCCATGCTTCGGCACGAATGGGCTGGCTTGACCGGAGAAATACCACGTTCTCACAGAAAACCGGTGTGAAACAGCGCTTGCGCTGTGTTTCGCCGAGTGAGTGAGTTTACCGGAGGCCCCCTTTCCTATCCTCCCCTATCCCCTTCCCTTCCCATCCCTACCCGCCCTTATTACCCTATTCCCTCTTAAAAGGCCGGCAACGCACCTGCAGCTCTTCTGATGCTGCGAGTGTCCATGGGCGAAGGAAGTTGCTTTCCATCAGTCAGAAAAATTGGATTAAAGAATATTGTTTTCCCGCCATAAACTTATAAGTATATTTTAAGTTTATGTTTCCCGCCATAATATTATACTCGACACTGGCCATGGTTATAGCCGAAGTGCCATTATAAGAAGAAAAAGAAGAGAAACTCTATGGTCGTAATTTTATCTATGTCGGGAGGGTGAGTGAACTGCCTCATTGTTATTTATTACATTTGACTATTATTACAATAATTAGTCATTTTAGGAGTTCTGTGCGTACAATACTAAAACATAACGAGTGGTGAGTGTGATGCCGATGTGAGTAGCACAACAGGTGTGGCGGAGCGCTCCGGGGCGACGTTTCTAGTTACGGTGACGTTCCTCGTTACGAAAAATATTTTGCCTATCGAGTCGCCTCAATCCCAGGATGACCGAGTACAAGCTAGTCGTCGTGGGGGCAGGCGGCGTAGGCAAATCGGCTCTGACCATACAACTCATTCAAAACCATTTCGTGGACGAGTACGACCCGACGATAGAGGACTCGTATAGGAAGCAAGTGGTGATAGACGGGGAGACGTGCCTGCTGGACATCCTGGACACGGCGGGGCAGGAGGAGTATTCGGCGATGCGCGACCAGTACATGCGCACGGGCGAGGGCTTCCTGCTCGTGTTCGCCGTCAACAGCGCCAAGAGCTTCGAGGACATCGGCTCCTACCGCGAGCAGATCAAGCGGGTCAAAGACGCGGAGGAGGTGCCCATGGTGCTAGTGGGCAACAAGTGCGACCTGCAGGCCTGGGCCGTCGACATGACGCAGGCGCGCGAGGTCTGTACTATACCACAGTCTGTTAACTGTAATACGACTAGGGTTGCCAGGTGTCCAGATAAAGCCAGACACTGTCAGGCTTTTTGATTGAGTGTCCGGCCAAAGTTAAGAGGAGTCCGGCTTTTGTAGAGCTTTGAA
Organism: Aricia agestis; assembly: GCF_905147365.1. NCBI lineage: Eukaryota > Metazoa > Arthropoda > Insecta > Lepidoptera > Lycaenidae > Aricia > Aricia agestis. The sequence continues at coordinate 15,001,221 of NC_056420.1, forward strand.
TCAATGATTTCATATGAAAATCTACTAATTTTAGAAGGTTTTACACATCATAAAATGTAAAATTGTATGTCGAATGTTTAACGTTGTTAGTGGCGGCCGAAAAGGAAGATCTTCTGACCGAACGAGATAGCATACTCGATCAAGCCGAAGCCCACTGACGTCATTTCATATCTTGCCGTTCTCCGAAACTTCGATAGTGCGATGCAGGAATGTTAGGCGCATTGTGGGTACCGCCACAAATGTATACCTACACTAATAGTTCAGATTCTAAGTATTTGATAGCAGGACTTTTTTGTACAAATGTCCGGCCAAGCTGGCTGCTTTGTCCGGCTTTTCGGTTTAGCGACCTGGCAACCCTAAATACAACTCTATCGAGTCAGCTCTGTACTATGAAGTATGCAGTTTAATTTATCGAGTCAAAGTAATAATTATAGAAACTGTTTTATTTAACAAATCAACAAGAAAGTATAACTTGTGCAGTGTCTGCAAGGCTAGTGAGCTGCTCTCTTTCATTGATGTTTTCCTAGTCATAACTTAAAAAACATAACTTTTGTTGAACCTATTAGCTAAAGGTATAGGTACAGTTCTCGGAATCTGAAGTTTAAAATTATAAAGTTAAATATTTGTTGATAAGTTAATATGCCCTTGGCTAAATCATTTAAAGTTCCAAAGAAGTTCCAAAGATATTGTATTTTTATTACCTACTTTAAAATATACACAACATATTTCAAACTCTAAATAACCTCGAGTCTATTAAAAACCATAATATTGTTATTATCCCGTGCTTTTAATTAAGAGACATTATTTTGTGTTATTGTAAATGATTAATAGATTATAATTTTATAAATAATAATGTTATTTGAAACCCGAAAGTTTGATGAATTATTTTGAATAATATTGATGAAAAATTTGGCCAATTGCAGGTGGCACGAAGCTACGGAGTGCCGTTCGTGGAGACCTCAGCCAAGACCCGCATGGGAGTGGATGACGCCTTTTATACCCTCGTGCGAGAAATCCGTAAGGACAAGGAGAGTCGCGGAAAAAAGTACAGGAAAGGTAACAAGATAGGCTCACATCGCTCTTTCAAGTGTACACTTCTCTAAATATGATTTTTAACTATTGTATTGTATTATCTCTTAACGACTATATGTGGGAGTGTTTTATTTGTGGCTCCCATCTCTATGACAATTGTTGTAGTACCAGCTCATGGGGAGATTTTTGCTGTACTAAACTCAAAGTATAGCCTGTAGGCTGTAGCTGTACTAATTCCCGGGAAAGCCTGCTCCGTATCAGTGTGTATGAGGTTTTCAACAAATAAAGAGTAGTTTTTGACACAACATTTCTCTCTGCGTGTGATATAAGTGCCATTGTAGAAGTAAAATATGAAAATTATGATCTGTTTGTGTAACTCAACACTCAACAGTACCTGCTGTCTGAACAAAAGTTTAAAAACATTTTTAGAACCTTTTTAGGGTTCTTTAAGATGCATACTTACAATCTTATAGATCTACTTACCTTTGTTGTAAGTACTTGTGGTACTGTAGTCTGAAGCTATAATAAATTATAATATAATATGGTTACCATGACCGCCTGCGATGCATGTCCTCGTTGTGCTGTGGGACTCCTAACTTTATTAAAACTACTCTTTATTTTAAATTATTTGACAAGATTTCATATCTATATATTTAAAAATATATTTTGTATTATGAATTAGATAAGTATTAAATAATAATTCTAGAAGCGGTTCGATTGAAATGATTTTACGTTGTATTGCTGAAGTCCATGCATGTATATAGACTTGTGAGCTTAGATAGAAGTTAATTAATGTAACAAAACCTTTATATATTTTAATATCGATTAGCATATTGAATTTTAGAAGTAAATAAAAACTATATAAAAAGGAAATGTCCATACTAAAATTTGTACTTCAGTAGTGGACATAATATTATTAGCGCTTATTTTTTGAAGCCAGTTTGGCTTTCGACTCTAAACTGGCTATGGCAGCCTAACTTGTTAAACATTAGCTAGATAGAGAAATGTAAAAATGTTCAGGTGCTAAAATATTGTTGTTTGTCATTTTCCATTATGTTGAGGAGCTATTACACATGGGGTCTATAATGTAAACATCTTTCCTATATTATATTATGATGATGAGACCGTAGCACATTATTATATAATATTCTATATTTAGCAACCATGTGTGATGAGCTTTAAAACTAACTACAAGGTATACTTAACATGTTTTGTATAATATTTTGACTACTTTGTTACAAAATGAATCATGATTGCAATTTCAGCACTCATTACGAATTCTCCTATGACTCTGAGCATGGCATGCTAATATTTTATGGTTTATAAAGTACCGTGTTGCCATTGTAACTTCTTAGGACACTAGTTAAGAGAAAATCAATAATAATTATTATATCTGGAACCAAAATATGCCATAAAATATATATTTGCAATAATTATTTTAAAACAGGAAATATTATGGTTCCTAAAAATTATTTGCTTAGAAGTTTTATGAGTAACTTCAATATTTTTCTGTTAAATTTCCTTTAAACCCATCGAGCCCCAAGCGGCGGCCGCGTAACAATTCAATATTTGTTGTGTCTCGATTTCCCACGATTGAGATATGATTGCATTTTCAAAGTTTGCCAAATTCTGGTCCTCGACAGACGTAAATGTACATAATATAATGTGTGTAATATGAATGTCCTAATATTGATTTCAGTGATGATTTTAATGCTGCACTCCTATTTTGACTAGGATGTTAGGAAGAGTGCATGATCATGTGATGAAATGTACTGACTCGTCTGTATGATAATTATTATTATTTAAAACTATCTCTCGCACACTAGTATCCTTTATTAATATTGTGGTTTAGGGCGGATTCGACCAAACTGGAGTAGTGTCATAAATAAATTATTGTTTAAGCGCAAAATGTGTATCAACACGACACTACTATAACTGTTCTCCGGTCAAGTCTAGGCAGGATCCCTGAATATACTGTCGAGCTATGTTGTGGTAGGGAATCATATTATTATAATCATAATTACCATTTCCACTTCATAGCTACTTTCTTCCAATGTTACCGCCCAATGATCATAAGTTCAAAGTATATATTTTATACTACTAGATCCCTAGACAGAATTTGAGCTAAAGTAGTTTTTTGGACAACAATTATTATACAACCTCTATGTTTCAATAATCATTATAGACAAAGTAGGCACACTAATATGAACTACGTTCACATACGATGGACGATTATATTTTTATCGTTATTTTTTAGGATTTATATGTAAGTTAAATTAAAATTTATTATTTTACTATATTGTAATAGATAGATAAAACTTGCTATTCAAACTTATCTTTGCCTTTTGCTTAATTATGTTCATTTCATGAATTAATAATTTTTAATAGTGTATCATAAATGTACACAAATGAAGTTTTACGCTAAAGCACAATCCATAATATTAAAAGTAATTTTACTATACATTATAATTATAAATAATCTGTAAACTTGCACAAACTGTGCGATTTTAAATGAATAAAATTTGCCCTACCAATTTGGTATTTTATTAATAGTTAATTACTTAAGTAAACTGACCACCCGTTAGACAATCGCCGATGTATGTGACGAAATAAGACACGAGTTTTGTCTTTGTCACTATGTAGTATGTACTCACTACTCAGTACTAAAGTCAGCAGCAAGTAGCAACTAAGCTTCTGCTATATTTTGTTACTATGATGTCTGTTAAAACGATTGTGACACAGGTAATCCTACTAATATTATAAAGGTGAAAGTTTGTTTGGATGTATAATAATAATATCTATGGACGCTTCACACCACGTCAGTCTGACCCCGTGCTATGTACCTAAAGGACTTGTGTTACAGGTACCAGACAACAGAAATATATTTAATACTTTTATACTATACATAATATATTTAAGATTTTTATTATATCATACACATATTTAATACACATCCAGACCCGGGAACATTGAAAACTTTTTGTTCCGTCGGCGGGATTCGAACCCGCGACCCCCGGGTATGGATGTTTGTTACTCTTTCACCCAAAAACAACTGAACGGATTTTAATGAAACTTTACAATAATATAGCTTATACATCAGAATAACACAGGCTACAATTTTAACCGACTTTCAAAATGGGGGAGGTGTTATGTTCGTTTTCTTATATTCAACGATTACTCCGCCGTTTGTTAACCTTTTTTCAAAATTTTTCTTTTGCTGTATAGAGTATCATCCCAATTTGGTATTATATTCACAAAAGTGGTGATCTGATGAAGGATCCATAAGTAATCGAGGGAACTCCTCAAAATTTATAGGGAAACATGCGGTGACTTTGGTTTCGTGAGAAGTATTTTAAGCATACCTATGCAACCAACGGAAGGTTCGGAAGGTGCTGAGAGAACTCCTCCGATTTAAAAATTTTCTAAAAATATTAGAAATTTTTGTCACAGATATAATGGAGTAGGGACATAAGCTATTTTTTTATGGGAAAATGTACGGTTCCCGAAAAAACATTGTCCAAAAAAAATCACCCCGGCTGAGTACATAATTCATAGTACATAATTCATAGTCATACATAATTACATAATTCCATATAAAAACCAGTAGTCGGCCGGCTAACTAGATACAGTCGAACCACGGCTGAGTACTGGTGAGGTATACCCAGTATTCAGCCATCAGTAACTTACGCTGCTTAATTTATTCATTTATTTATGAAGCACCTACCTAACAAGTAATTTCTAAGTTTTTTGGCATTGTCAGAGACCAGACATGCATTGTTTATTTGTTTCAGTTCCATAGGTCTCTTTCGAGGCCTATCTAAGGAGAGGCTGACTACTGGTAGCTATTTGGCCGAGAACTGGGTTGTGACGGCTGAGTACTGGGGAAATGTGCCTTATTTTGAAAAATACTTTATTTTCAATAAGTACTTATTAAGAAAAATTATCTTATAGGCTAATTTCATAACAATGTTTAATAATGAGTACAAAAGGTTTTTGATTACTATTTTAAATAATTTTCTATCCACATTTAAACTTGCACTTTCCACTAAAAGGCTGACTACTGGTGCCCGTACCCTATATTTGCCACACAATTAATACTTGGGGACATCTAACCGTCTGTATTAGGTTTATAAAAGACTAGCTGTTGCCCGCGACTTCGTCCGCGTGGACTTTAGTTTATAGCGCGCGGTGTCAACAAAATTTGTGTCAATTTTAAAAACTTTTAAAAACCCGCTGAAAGTGCTCGCCTTGCCGCTGCCATTCCGGTGTAGCGCGGCCCTTTATTAATCAAAATACCCAAAAACAGCTGTGCAGTGTGCACATAATCTATATTAATATTATAAATGCGAAAGTATCTCTGTCTGTCTGTCTGTCTGTCAGTCTCGCTTTCACGCCAAACGCCAAAACTACCGAACCGATTGTAATGAAATTTTGTATACAGATAGTCTAAAGCCTGAGAAAGGACATAGGCTACTTTTTTACTGGAAAAAAGGGTTGTCAGGGGGTGAAAATGCGTAAATTTGTTCAAATTAAGTTAGTTCCAAAAATTCATAATAGATGGCGCCGTGCGTCTTCTACATCGCTGACGCTTGCTCAAAAGTCTTTCTATAAGAGGTGGTATCATCTTACACTTAAGTTTCGATTTTTTTCGATTGTTATATCTATTCTACGGTATTAAATAACTCAGTACTTTATCTGTGCAGTGACGTAACCTTAAACCTATCAATGATAAATAGTTTATGGGTAAAGTTGTGTAACTGGGGGGCTAAATAAGCTTTAAAATATGGCATAAAATATAAAGTTTAATATAAAAAAATGAAATACTTATTGTGTGCACACTGCACAGCTGTATTGATTTAAGGGGTACCAGGGTTTTTTTATAAAAGCTTTTGACACCAATTTTGTTAACATCGCGCCATAAACTGAAGTCCACGCGGACGAAGTCGCGGGCAACAGCTAGTAACTAATAAGTATGATTAGTTCTATGTTACAATGAAGTAAAAAATAAAACGCCATCTGTTGAATCGTATTAGAACTAAAGTGTTCATTGCATCGATATATTTCTGGATTTTTTATAATATTATACATAAAATATATTTAAGTAAAACATAAAGCGCCATCTGTTTTCATATATTAGAATTAAAATGTTGATTCCATTGATATATTTTCTGGATGGAATGTAGGCCAACACGGTACACTTGAACTCCTTTATTTTAGAGCGCCTTCTGTTGTCAACTTGTCACATATATTAGAAATGCAGTAGGAGTTCTCTAAGATAAGATAGATTGATTATTATTATTATACCAAGTGATAATATTATTAAACATAATATTCTAACGTATTAAAAACTATAAACAAAAACATAATAACTAATAAGTATGATTAGTTCTATGTTACAATGAAGTAAAAAATAAAACGCCATCTGTTGAATCGTATTAGAACTAAACTGTTCATTGCATCGATATATTTCTGGATTTTTTATAATATTATACATAAAATATATTTAAGATTTTTGAAATATTATTTTAATACACATCCAAGACCCAGGAACATTGAAAACTTTTTGTTCCGCCTGCGGGACTCGAACCCAGGACCCCCGGGATGAGCGCTGGCCACGCGCAATGCGAATTCATTTTCATCGATATTTTCATGGAAATAAGATATTTTTCCACATCAAAATGTAGCCTATGTCCTTTCTCAGACTATAGAATAATTGTGTACAAAATTTCATTGCAATCGGTTCAGTAGTTTTGGCGTGAAAGCGAGACAGACAGACAGACAGAGATACTTTCGCATTTATAATATTACTAGCTGTTGCCCGCGACTTCGTCCGCGTGGACTTTAGTTTATAGCGCGCGGTGTCAACAAAATGTGTGTCAAATTTAAAAACTTTTTAAAACCCTGGTAAGTGGTACCCCTCTTAGGGCCGCGCTACACCGGAATGGCAGCGCTGAAAGTGCTCGCCTCGCCGCTGCCATTCCGGTGTAGCGCGGCCCTTAATTAATCAAAATACCCAAAAACAGCTGTGCAGTGTGCACATAATCTATACTAATATTATAAATGCGAAAGTATCTCTGTCTGTCTGTCTGTCTGTTAGTCTCGCTTTCACGCCAAACGCCAAAAGTATCTCTGTCTGTCTGTCTGTCTGTCAGTCTCGCTTTCACGCCAAACGCCAAAACTACCGAACCGATTGTAATGAAATTTTGTTTACAGATAGTCTAAAGCCTGAGAAAGGACATAGGCTACTTTTTTACTGAAAAAAAGGGTTGTAAGGGGGTGAAAATGCGTAAATTTGTTCAAATTAAGTTAGTTCCAACAATTCATAATAGATGGCGCCGTGCGTCTTCTACATCGCGCTGATGCTTGCTCAAAAGTCTTCCTATAAGACGTGGTATCATCTTACATCTAAGTTTCGATTTTTTTCGATTGTTATATCTATTCTACGGTATTAAATAACTCAGTACTTTATCTGTGCAGTGACGTAACCTTAAACCTACCAATGATAAATAGTTTATGGGTAAAGTTGTGTAATTGGGGGGCTAAATAAGCTTTAAAATTTGGCATAAAATATAAAGTTTAATATAAAAAAATGAAATACTTATTGTGTGCACACTGCACAGCTGTATTGATTTAAGGGGTACCAGGGTTTTTTTTTATGAAATAAGGGGGCAAACGAGCAAACGGGTCACCTGATGGAAAGCAACTTCCGTCGCCCATGGACACTCGCAGCATCAGAAGAGCTGCAGGTGCGTTGCCGGCCTTTTAAGAGGGAATAAGGGTAATAGGGGAGGGTAGGGAAGGGAATAGGGTAGGGGATTGGGCCTCCGGTAAACTCACTCACTCGGCGAAACACAGCGTAAGCGCTGTTTCACGGCGGTTTTCTGTGAGAACGTGGTATTTCTCCGGTCGAGCCGGCCCATTCGTGCCGAAGCATGGCTCTCCCACGTTTTTTTATAAAAGCTTTTGACACCAATTTTGTTGACATCGCGCGCTATAAACTGAAGTCCACGCAGACGAAGTCGCGGGCAACAGCTAGTGTTAATATATGTGTAAAATAAGAGATCGATAACCAATAAAATTATATTGCATTACATAAATATAAACTTCGTTCTTATAATAACAGTTTTGTTACTTAAATAATAGCTCTGTGCTCAGAATGGTAGATCTGTCACCAAATAAATCGATTATCGATCCCTGACTGCGACTCCTTTTTATTTGATATTTTGTCACCAATACAGTAGTAACATTTTATTTCGTTCAGATATTAAATTAATAGTATTCGTTACCAATTTAATACATCAATTTATAATTTTAATGAAAAAATGATCAAAGGGGCGGAGACAAATTGGCGCGCTTTAAAAATTGACCAATCCGGCCTCAACGATGGGTAGTAGGCATAGACATAATATATACTGTAGTAGGTATAAGGTAACTAGGTTCGATTTTTTTTTATTATTTTAACTTTAACTAGCTGTTGCCCGCGACTTCGTCCGCGTGGACTTCAGTTTATAGCGCGCGGTGTCAATAAAATTGGTGTCAAAAGCTTTTTAAAACCCTGGTACCCCTTAAATCAAAATACCCAAAACAGCCGTGTAGTGTGCACATAATGTTTTTTTTTTTTTTTAATTAAACTTTTTTATACCTAAAGCTTATTTAGCGCTACACAACTTAGCTGCATAATGCATTACACAACTTTAGCTTTGCCCAATAGTCAATACCCATAAACTATTTAGTATTTATTATTGGTAGACTGTTGTTTCTCATATCTATGTTGGTACGTGAGTTAATTAATAACATGTATAACAATCGAAATATTAATTCAACATGGTACCACCTCTTATAGAAATACATATGAGCAAGCGATAGCGCAATCTAGGCGACTCTTGGCGCCATCTGTTCCAGTTTTTGGAACTAACTTAATTTGAACAAATTTACGCATAAACACCCCCCTTACAACCCCTTTTTCCAGTAAGCAGTAGACTATGTCCTTTCTCAGGCTTTAGACTATCTGTGTACAAAATTTCATTACAATCGGTTCAGTAGTTTTGGCGCTGTTGTTTTTGAATTTGATATCTAAGTTGGTAGGTGAGTTATTAGTTAATATTAACGTGTATAACAATCGAAAGAATCGTAAAACCTACCTCAACATGGTACCACCTCTTATAGAAATACGCATGAGCAAGCAATAGCGCGATCTAGGGGACTCTTGGCGCCATCTGTTTTGAGTTTTTTGGAACTAAGTTAATTTAACCAAATTTACGCATTTTCACCCCCTTACAACCCCTTTTTCCAGTTAAAAAGTAGCCTATGTCCTTTCTCAAACTGACTGTGTACAAAATTTCATTACAATCGGTTCAGTAGTTTTAGCGCTGTTGTTTTTGAATTTGATGTCTAAGTTGGTAGGTGAGTTATTAGTTAATAACGTGTATAACAATCGAAAGAATCGAAAAATCTAGCTCAATATGGTACCACCTCTTATAGAAATACGCATGAGCAAGCAATAGCGCGATCTAGGGGACGCTTGGCGCCATCTGTTTTAAGTTTTTGGAACTAAGTTAATTTGACCAAATTTACGCTATTTCACCCCCTTACAACCCCTTTTTCCAGTTAAAAAGTAGCCTATGTCCTTTTTCAGGCTTTAGACTATCTGTGTACAAAATTTCATTACTATCGGTTCAGTAGTTTTGGCGTGAAAGCGAGACAGACAGACAGACAGACAGACAGAGATACTTTCGCATTTATAATATTAGTATAGATAATATTCTAACGTATTAAAAACTATAAACAAAATCATACTAACTAATAAGTATGATTAGTTCTATGTTACAATAAAGTAAAAAATAAAACGCCATCTGTTGAATCGTATTAGAACTAAAATGTTCATTGCATCGATATATTTCTGGATTTTTTATAATATTATTATACATAAAATATGTTTAAGATTTTTGAAATTTTATTTTAATACACATCCAAGACCCAGGAACATTGAAAACTTTTTGTTCCGCCTGCGGGACTCGAACCCAGGACCCCCGGGATGAGCGCTGGCCACGCGCAATGCGAATTCATTTTCATCGATATTTTCATGGAAATAAGATATTTTCCCACATCAAAATGTAGCCTATGTCCTTTCTCAGACTCTAGAATAACTGTGTACAAAATTTCATTGCAATCGGTTCAGTAGTTTTGGCGTGAAAGCAAGACAGACAGACAGACAGAGATACTTTCGAATTTATAATATTAGTATGGATAGTATTATGGATTATATACTTTATCTGTTATCATCTATAACTGGACGTAGTTGTACAAAAATGTTCTAATCCACAACTAGTTGAAACCAATATAAATACATTTTTGTGTTTTGACTCGGCATTTTTTTGTTTGAACTAAGATAATTCAATACTGTAGGTTTTATTAAAGTATTTCAATAATACTGTTCTATCGTAATAGTATTATTTCGAAATTGCTTTTTGAAATGTAGGTATTTTGGAAAAATCGTTTTGGAACGTTTTTGAAAAAATATTTTTTGTATGAAGTAGCACCTCAGTATATTTTGTAAAAACGTTCCACATTTTTTAATTTTAAATAAATACGACTTGTTACGAAATAAGAAAGTTTATTGTGAAAAACTTAAGACTAACAAAAAATCGGTCAAAATAAAAAATCTAAATCATCAACTTTCGCAATGAATGAAGCTTTAACAATGAAATGAAACAAAAATATTTTAGAAAATAACTTGAGCACACAATAAGTTTTCAACAAATATAAAAAACTTAGTCAAAAAAAGCTGATGATTTATTCATCAATAGTCTACTTGACCTATACTTATTCCATTTCATTGAACAAATGCATATTTCTAGTAGAACTTGGCCTAGGAAACCGTATTTCCCCATTTCATTAAATAAAAGCTTATGATTGATAAATAAAGTCTAATTTGAAAATATGATTTTATGAAAATATGATTTTTCTCCAAAAGTTTTCAACATTACAAATTATTTCTAATTTCTTATTTAATTATTTTATAATTTTGGGCACTTTTAGACTCGTACATTTAGCACATAAAAAAAATTCAATAAAGAAAGTATAAAATACAAAAAATATGACGTCACACTATGGCGGACAGTGTTGTGGACAGTGTTTTCGGCACCTTTTAAAAGGCATATTTTTCAATCAAGATTTTTATGGGTTTCTACTGTTTCAAATATTATTATTTTTTTTTTTTTGGTGAAAATGGATGATTAAGAACAAGAAGCGATTAGCATGAAGAAAAGAAATAGCGGAAATAGTAAATACACTTTGATTATTAGACAAATTGAGTACTTACTCAAATGCATCCTCATAATTGATTTGTTTGAATCATCTATACAGAGTGTAACAAAAATAAGTGATAATACTTTAGGATGTGTATGTGTTCCTTGTAGAGAGTTTACTGTGAAAGTAGCAGCGCTGAAAGACCAACATTTTTTTTCACTTTTGTATGGGGAAACTCGTGACGCTCGGACCCTTGCCCATACAAAAGTGAAAAAAATTTTTCGTCTTTCAGCGCTGCTACTTTCACAGTGAACTCTCTACAAGGAACACGTACACATCCTAAAGTATTATTACTTATTTTTGTTACACCCTGTATACATATTATTATAAAACAAAGTCGTTTTTTTCCCCTCATGTCCCTTTGTTCCCTTTAATCTTTAAAACTACGCATCGGATTTTGATGATTCTTTCAGTGTTAGATAGCCCATTTATCGAGGAAGACTTTAAGCTATATTTATCACGCTAAGGCTAACAGGAGCGAAGAAATAGAGTAAAATGTGAAAAAAAACGGGGAAAATGATTTGAAAGGGCTAACTTGAGCGCGCTTTAAATCTCAGGAACTACTGGTCCGATTTGAAAAATTCTTTCAGTGTTAGATAGCCCATTTATTGAGGAAGGCTATGCTTTTTTACGCAGAATAATAGGAGAATGTGGAAAAAACGGGGGAATTTATTTGAAAGAGCTTATCTCGCGAACTACTGGAGCAATTTTTATGGTATTTGGCACAGATAAGAAGTAGACCACGGGAAGGATCAAAGGCTATCGATTTTAATCATTTTTTCATATATTTATATATATTTTATACTACGCCGGGGCGGGTGGCTAGTTTAGAATAATTTTAGATTATAATATTATTTTTATAAAATAATACTAAGGGCCTGTTTCACCGCTCCCTGATAAGGCTATCCGCCACTTAATTTGACAGATGGAGTATGGAAAATCTGTCAAATAACCCTATCGGGCACCTTATCAGGGAGCGGTGAAACAGGCCATAAGTATTAGTAATATACATACATACAGTTCGACAAGGCTTTAATTGAATGTGTTAATGTCAGTCAATGTGCGCTGCTGGTAAAGGAGAACTGTCAAAAATGACGTTTTTGTAGTAAATATTTTATATTTTTTTTTATAATGTTCCCAAAGTATTGGAACAGTATTTTCAAGAAAAAGCATTACATATTTCACAATATTGTGTAAACGTTCCAAAGGAATTGGAACATTATTTTCGAGAAAAATTAATATTTTGTAATTTTGATAAAATGTTCCAAACGTATTGAAACATTATTTTTAAGAAAAGAGACCATTTTATAGTTTTGTCAAAACATTCCAAAAGTATTGAAACATTGTTTTCCCGGTGAAATAAAATAATATTGTTTATTAAAATATTTCTTGCGGATTAATACATTTTTTATGACTTGCATATTGCATTAATCTGACAAAGTGTGGGTTGGAACATAATGTCAAAATAAAATACCTAAAACTGTCACTTGCGGACTGAAACAGATTAATGAAACAAGTAGTAAATATAAAAATACGCAGATCTGTATATTTAACTCATTTTAGCATGACATGTGGATTGGAACATTTTTGTATAACTACGTCCAACTGTGAACACCGTCTTTCTAGAGTAATTACAAAAGAAACAGGGGCAGTTTAAAGCCAACTTCAAATAAAGTATGCCGGTCTTGCCCAGGTTGACCTTGATAATAATAATAATAAATTCTATCTATTAAGAGGATTCCACACCGCCGTTTTTCCATACAAACGTTGTCCCCTGTTTCCTCCCTGGATAATGCAAGTAGAGTTATGATTTTTTTCCTGAATATCTATGGCTACTATTAGCATGTTCCTATGTTTTCCTTTTTTTCATAATTTTATTATTAGAAAAGATAAGAACGTCCAAAAACCCAAAAAAATGGCCAGATTTTCCTCTGTGTTCAAACACCCAGAAAACAAAACTGGCTAAAATATACAAAAAAAAATAAAACATAGGAACACAGCTCAAGCCTTTCTTTAATTCCTAATGAAAAAAGTACTTAAATCGGTTAAGTTTTGGAGAAGGAATCAGCGGACAACGAATCGAAGATTTTTTGTTCTTTTATTAGAACTTTTGTCGTGTTGTCTCTATCGCGCTCTGCGGTGGGAGACTTGAGATTGGTGAGAAAGCAATACATTTTCAAATACCTATTTTCAATTTCTCTCGCCCCTGGTGTATCCTCTTAAGTACAGACTTGTGCCAGAAATCTCCGCTCTTCCTTAGCAAAAACAATTAAACAGCATAAATAAATCAATATTCTTTATAGTTTGTGATCAGTATGTGTGTGTGTGTGTGTGCATCCTATTTAGTTATGTAAAGAAGGCATTCAATTTCTTCATAAGGTAAGGACGCAATTCCGTGATACGGTTCTTAGACTCTATGTGGCTGTATGTATGTTAAGTAGTTTATTTATACGGTTCACTGTATGAAAAAATTTTTTTAACAAAAGTTTTGTATTCTACATTATGGTAATAAATACAAATAGCAAAAAACCCATAGGAAATGAAATATTTACAAAAAAGTGCAAAAAACCGATTTTTGTGACCTTTTGACCTTGAAATTTAATAGTTGCGCTCTCAAAACCTACATATTAAATAGGTTTTGAGACAACATTTAGGGTGCCAATATACAAATAGGGAGTGCCTCCGCTGCCGGCGCCGGCTCCCAAAAATATCAGTAATGGGAACCGGCGGTAAGTATACTGCCGGCAGCCGAGATTTAAAACAACGGCTGCCGGCGCTGGCACTCAAAATGGGAACCGGTGATAATGCGTAAAACGCTAGGTTCCAGTGCCGATACACAAATTTTAAAAAGAAATAATAATTATACAAATATTCGACTTCTTACCGACTTCTAAAGGTGAAGGTTATATTATGTTCGGCTATGGATATTTTAGTTTTTTGTGGTGCATTTCATCTATCTTAGCTACCTTTTTTCAGCTACCAAAAAGTAAGATTTTGCACCACAGTTATAAACTTCCGAAGGTACTGAACAGAACTTCAGACTCCTTAATCCTTAAACATGTTAGAGAGTTTCAGCGTTGTTTAAAGAAGCAAAGGTACTTATATTATGCGACTATGCAGATCACATTTATCAACATCATCATCACCACCATTAAAATATACATCCTTACATTATGATTTATGACCTTATTATTTGTACTTTTCATAGTCCTTTAGCTCAAGACTGATGTTTTTGATCATTATTCTGTAATTTGACAAGCGATGTTTGCCGAATAGTCGCGAGCAGCCTATTCGGCAAACAGCGTGACTTCGGCAAACTTCGGAAAACGGTGCCGGCCACCGGCAGCCATTTCGGCAACCAGCGCCAGCAGCAGAGGCACTCCCTATACAAAATATATTTACAGACTTACAGCTGGGTATCTCGAATTCAGAGGTTCTTACCTAATTTAAGCCTAAGTTGACTGGACCAGTTACTGGTCCTACCGACTACTGTAGTGTCTGTAGTCGGTAGTCGGTACACCGCATGGGGTACACCGTACACGGTATATATACTAGCTGTTTGATTGAACGGCTATTTAAACCAGGTGGCTGCGACATTTCATGTAACACGGTACACCGTACACCCCCAGCATCAATGGCAAAAACAAAAAAAAATAGAAGGAGAAGAAGACATGTCGCCATTTTCTTTTGACATACCTATTTCATATTTGACTGGCGTGTGAAACGCAGAAACCGGAAACGTCATACAGTCATCAGTCATAACATTCCTGATTCCAAAAATCGAAAATCCAAAATATTATTCATTATTTTATTTTATACCACTTTTTGAAGATAATTATTTAATAGTATTGCACAAATAAATACTAATGAAATTAATGTAAGTAAAGTTATTAGTATGGATGCAAAAGATGTATGTGTAGAAATTGAAAATGATGACTTTTACAGTAAGTTTCTTGTCGATACAGTAAAACCTCTCGTCGGGGAAAACATTTCAGTCACCGAGCAAGTGACAAAACTTACCCAAGGTATCGAAAAGCTAACGAAATCGCTTGAAAGTCAAGTACTCGCCAAACACAATGATCTACTCACTCAGGCCAGCAACATCACCGACCTGGAGGTGATGCTGGAGTCGGTGCGCTCCCAGGTCCAGCAGCTGCTCAAAGGCGCTGAAAAGGTCCAGGAGCGGGTGAACACACCCTACCACACGCTCGAAAACCAAACTTTAATGCTCGAGCGGGTCCAGACTACCTGCAATCTACTTCGCCACATCGCGAAGATCCTTTCCCTTTGGAATAAACTCAGCTCAGTCAAGGATAACCCTCCCAAAGTGGCCATGATTTTATTTGAACTTAAAGAATTGATCGGGGACTATGATTTTGAAGGTATAGCTCTACTCGATGATGTACTCAATCAGGTGGAGCATCAGAGACAGGATCTATTGTCCAGCTCCACCGAGCTGCTGCAGAGCAGCTTGCTGAGTGGTGACAAGGCTAAACTATTGCAATGTTTCAAAGTTTTTCACAACCTCCAATGTACAGATGAGCAGATCAAGGCTACTGTACAAAAAATTCTTTTTGATTTAAAATCACTCATCACCACGGCTCTCAATGTACAAATGGTATCAATCGAAGTGAAGAGAACGAGTTCGGGTAGAGTAGCTCCCGGCAAGGCTAACATTATGAATGCGCACGACTTCAAAATAAAACTGTGGGACAACATGGACAAGTTGTTCAGGATGGACATCTACAACAGCTGCACGAAAGTCATCATGCTGCAGAATGTTGTCAATGAACTTCACGCCATTGGTAATTTCAGAAATATTTCCAAAAATTTTTGGTCGGAACTGTGCATCATCTTCGGGAATGAATTGGAGAAGAGTCCATCGGCCGTCAGTCAGTCCGTGGAAATTGATTACCCGAGGTTGTTAAAATGCTTCAACGATCTGCTGGCCAGATTGAAACACAAGAATTTAGAAATGAATAAATCTTGTCTCACCAAATGGGAGAACGCTTATCTCTCCAAGTCTTTGGGCAAGCTCCTGGAGCCGGTGAGAAGCATGTGGCACCTCAACCAGGTGCCCACACTCGACCAAGTGGACAACGCGGTTAGAGTCATATCAGAAGCCCTCAGTGTATCAATGTGTGATAAAAATTTAAGCATAAGCTTGGCTCAGAGCGTAGCTAAGTGTATTAAGCAAATGAACATGGAAGCAGAACAGAGACTGTCGATGGACAGCGACGTCGCACAGATCATCGAGGCGCCGACGAGCTCCCAGCAGAAGAACGCCGATCTGTGCAACGCCTTGTACTACTTTTCGTCACAGATTAAAAGAGTCTTAGCCAACATGAGCTCCCTGCTCCCCTCTGAGAGCGTCCAAATCGTTCAGAACAGTTTGAAGGAGTCCACCAGCTTGCCGGTGCTGATGTCGTTCGCCGAGTCAATAAAAAACTCCTTGTATATAATACTGCTGACCATGCACGACGAACCCGACCTGCGTCGAGCGGAGGAGCCGGGAACCAGGAGCCTGAGCTGCTCCCCGTACATGCGCGAGCTGCAGCAGTTCCTGTCACGCTGCTGCGACATCTACCTGTCCATGTTTAACGAGAAACCCGCCCTCGACGAGTGCTGCGTCGACATCGCCAAGTCCTGCATCGACAGATTCGTCTACCACGCGTGCAACGTTCGCCCTCTGAGCGCCTACGGCCGAGCAAAGCTTCAGGTGGACTGTCAGCAGCTGGAGACCTGTCTCGCGCCGCTGGTGAACGACATCACGGAGCTGGGCGACCACTACCGTCGGCTGAAGGCCCTGGGCCTGCTGCTGGAGAAGACTCCCCGGGAGATCGCTCGGGGCCAGTACGAGGGCGCCGCTTTGCCGTACTCTCTCGTCATGATGTACCTGTTCTCGCACGGCGGGGCGGAGCTGGTGGCGCCGCACGCGTGTGCCGGCTGGACCGCCGCCCGGCTGATGCAGTGGCTGGACGCCCACCGCGACGAGCGAGACCGGCTCGAGTTCGTCGCCGGCGCGCTGCAGCGGTACCAGAACCACGTCCGCCAGAACCAGATCGCCCATTACGACGAGGTGTACCCCGTGCTGCTGCAGCTGCTCGAAGATGGAAAGAGAGCGATACGCAAGTAGGAGCAACGTTATTTAAAATATTGTAAATATCATTGAAGTTAATCTAATAAAGATGTATATTGTATAATTACTGTAAACAATAATTTTACCTGTCTTCAGTCTTGCATATCTCATAATTAAAGGGCAGCTCATTGTAATGAAAAAAATATACATTATCCTAATTAACAATTTAATGAAACAGGTATTTTTTTTTATTATTTGAGTAGAAACAGTCCCGTTTGGCATCTGGATTATTACTGAGCAATTTTAACCCTTAATCGGGCCTAACGAAAAAAAACAGTTTTGCATGGCTTATATAATTATTGTAGATGTTCTTAAGTCAATTATTCTTAAATCTGTGTATATAAAATCAAATATAAATTACTGAAACTGAAAATAATTATGTTTTTACGGGTGAGAAATTATTTCCCTTTGCCTGTTCATGACCAACCAAGGTGGGAAATTATCAAATATTATTATAACACATGCCCTTGATGAACAAAAAAAGGCAGTGTTGACCATGGGAGTACCGAGCTGCCCCCCCCCCCCGGATCATGTTGACGTCCCTACTAAGTGTATTATCTACTACTTTTGGGGTCTTATTAACGCGGCGACACCTTAATAGCGTAGGAGCCTTTCACCATAAGTCTTTTCACAGGACTCGATAGTATCTAAATATACGTACCAAAATATTTTTAAAAAATCTGTTCATACTTTAGCGGTTAATGTCGCACAGGTAATTGGTACCTACAGTCTACACACAGACAGACACCCACATTCTTTAAATTTGTGTATATTTTAAGTGTCTAAACACACTATGCCGAAGTTCTGCGGCGGAAATTCCGCATGATTACGTCAGCAAACAATTTAACGAGTTATGAGACGGAATTTCGGCATGATG
Organism: Aricia agestis; assembly: GCF_905147365.1. Classification (NCBI taxonomy): domain Eukaryota; kingdom Metazoa; phylum Arthropoda; class Insecta; order Lepidoptera; family Lycaenidae; genus Aricia; species Aricia agestis. The sequence continues at coordinate 15,019,577 of NC_056420.1, forward strand.
TGTCATCGGTAATTTAAAATACATTGTAGGCGGAATCCAAGCGGAATCAAGCCGAACTTCCACCGCGAAAATTCGGCATAGTGTGTTTAGACACTAATGACATCACGGAATAGGTAATAATACGAAACAATCAGTAACAATCATATCCTATTTTATTAAAATATAAATGTTATAAGTCGCGAGTGTCGTCCCGGGTCGTGGTGAAGGTGCGCATCGCGCGCGCGACGGCCGCGCTCACTCGCCCCGCGCGCCGCTCCCCCTGCGAGCGCTGCCGCACCCAAATATCTGTTATAGCACTTCTTGCACTTCCCACTACAATAAATGGCTATTTAAAATGAGTCTCAGACGAAAAGGTTCCTATAAAATGTTTACAAAACTACAATTAATTGCATGTTAAATAGAAAATAATTATGATTTAATTGCGGTTTTGTGATTGTTTGTGTAATCTTAAAAAGTCACAAACGAGTAGTACAGGCACTGACTACTGATACTTACATATTTTCTACTTTCTAATCTACGTCAGTTCTATAAGACAATAAAAATATATGATTACGACATGCGAATAAAAAGAAAAAAAGGAAATAAAACAAAACGATCGTAATTATTAAAATATGTAATATCAATAACATACGAATCGTACACTTACAAAAGTATTTACATACAAACTAACATAATTAAGTCTTTTATAAAATGCCATACAAACAACTCATTCTTTACAACGATAATATTATGATATGGACAAAGCTTAACGAGTTAATGCCCACTGCCCAGCTATATGCAGCGTAACTTGTGCAGCAATATTAACTCATAACAAAAAAAATACAAGCTAAGCTTGATCTATTTTTAACTTTTGCTCGTAACAACCATGATTTGTAGGATATTCTATGTTGAAATTTAACCTTTGGTTTTTGGCCATCGCATGGCAAATAAATTTCATTGAGCAGTGTTCGTTGTTCAATAAATTGATACCTCGACCGTGGAAAACCAGACACAAAAGCTTATCTATTGTTGTCGCGGCCGCACGTGGCCGCTTGGGAGTTGAAGCATTAAATATAGCAACACCGCGACCTACAAGCTGCCAGTGCTGCTATATAAAACAATATTGCCGAGACTCGAGGAATCATACACAGTGCCACCTTTACCTCCATTACTACGTGGGTTCTACCTCTATATACATCTAAACTAAACGCCTTCGCACCTGCAGGCTAGCGGGAACATTCGACACCTATGACCTGTGTACTCGTAAGCGACATATTCTAAGCTCCGTCGTAATCATCATATTATAACATACTCACGGTAAAGTTACGAATACTCGGCTTTATTATCGACTGTTCCCACTTGTCCCATACCTACCGGCGGTGCCGCGGTGTCCGAGTGGCGAAGCTACGGTATATAATACGATCTACACTTCATTATAATTCTACCTCGGACTCTCTACGCGAGTGACGCCTTACATAGTTTACACATTATGCGATATCATAAACACCCTCTTGTCCGGACATAACGACACTTTTTCTATCAAAATTTTGTCCGCAATCGCTCGGATAATGATAAAGACAGAATTGTATGAGCTACGCGACACGGCACTCTGTTCTTTGGGACTTGTGACGCTTCGCTTTGCGACAGCATAGCCACGCTTACCTAGGTACCGTTCCGATCGACACGACAAGCGATCGCGGCCAATAAAAAATCAAATAAAATGTCACTTTGTGACATAGACTATAGGTTTCATTTTGCTCTAGAACTCACTACAAAGAAGCGGCGGCATAGGTCACTACACCATTGTCGGTAGAATTGCCGGTGTCGTAAAGTGGCATTTTGTTTTATTATTTTTTTGGTCGCCGTCGCTAGAGGCTAAGATCGGAAAGTCACAATAAGTGTCACTCGCGGAGGTGGGGTCGGAGGTGAGATGTCAGCAGTCAGGGAGTCGGAGTCGGCTAGACCTGGGCGTCATCGAATGCGATGTCGAAGAGCTGCGTGAAGTGCGAGACGTAGTGCACGGCGACGCCGGCACGCACGAACTCCGGCAGCTCCGACACGTCGCGCCGGTTCTCCTCCGGCAGGATCACTGTGTCCACGCCCGCGCGCTTCGCCTGCAACACCATTACACCACACAATATTGTTACGAACACACAAACAAACCGGCGCCATCTACCGTCAACCAGTCGAACCACTCGGGGAACTACTGTGAACTGATACATGCGCGAACTTTTCAGAATCATCACATAAATACATAAACAAAAATCTAGTAAATGTGTAGCAATCAGATTTTAGAAAGTAATTTAATGATCAAATCACTGCAAGTGATCGAATCGATTGAAACCCGAATGGGGAAGATGTAGTTTATCAACTTATCTTAGTAAAGGTTATATATTCTTACTAGATGTCCCGCGCGGCTTCGCCCGCGTAAATTAGAAATTTTACAGAATCCGTAGGTACATTTTCCCATAAAAAATATTTCCCCCGTTTTTCCCACATTTTCCTGAGTTTCTTCTGTCGTATTAGTCTTAGAGTAATAATATAATATAACCTTCTCGATAAATTATGAGTCTTACTCGATAAATGATCTATCTAACACTGAGATAAGTTTTTAAATCGGACCTGTAGTTTCTGAGATTGACGCGTTCAAGCAAACATACTCTTCAGGTTTATAATATTAGGTAGATATAGATTTTTTTTAATTATCGCTTGACAAACTCGAGTCTCGATCTAAAAGACTATGAAATGGTATAATATGGTAGTGATGATGATGATGATGATGATGAAGAATGTAATTTGCATAGTAGCATATGCTTTCTGTTCTTAAAACAACGCCGAAACTCCCAAACTTGTATCTATAAAGAATCAGGAATTCTCTCAGCACCTTCCGAACCACGGTATACCAGGTATATCTCGGTGCAAAATCTTACTTGTTGGTAGCATATGCTTAGAATACTTCTCACGAAACCGAAGTCACCATATGTTTCCCTATAAGTTTTGAGGAGTTCCCTCGATTACTTATGGATCCTTCATCAGATCACCACTTTTCTGAATATAATACCAAATTGGGATGATACCCAATATACCAAAAGAAAAATTTTGAAAATCGGTTAACAAACGGCGGAGTAATCGTTGAATATAAGAAAACGAACATAACACCTCCCCCATTTTGAAAGTCGGTTAAAATTGTAACCTATGTGTTATTTATTTAATATTTTAATCAGCACATGAATTGAATAACAAAATTTTTTTCAAATTAATCGTAGCACCATCTGTCAGGACAAACTAAAATTGAAATAGAATAATATTGAATGCGATGATAGCGCCGTCCGCCGGATCTAATGTAAAACATTCCAAAATCAACAACTCCTTATAAATAAGAAATTAATTGAAAAAACATTTTCCAGTAGACCAAACTGTAAATCTAAACCATTCTCGAATCTCCACGAACACACACAAAAAATTTCATCAAAATTGGTCCAGTCGTTTAGGAGGAGTTCAGTCACATACACACGCACACAAGAAATATATATATTAAGATTTTAAATTATTTTTCGTGTAGGAAAAAATGACTGATAAGTTAAAAAAAAACATTAAAATTTTGCAAAATTTTATGGTTTTAAAATAATTGTGTAAGTTTTAAATGCTGGCTTTTCACGGCGCGTAATATCACGAGCCGTGCCGCGCCAGCTCGAGCCACGCGCCGTGTAAAGGGGGTAGCTCGAGGTGGCCCATGGCGGGGCTGGCTCGAGCAGGCGCGTCTGATCCAATTGAAGTCGGTAACTTCAAAGGCGCGGCTCGAGCGGCTCGTGATATTACTCGCCGTGAGAACGGGTAGCGCGAACTCGCCTATTGGCTCGTGCTCGCTCGTACAAATGGACTCGGCGCGGCGCGGCTCGTGATATTACGCGCCGTGAGAAGCCAGCGAAAGAAGAAATGACAAGTGACGTCACTCTTGTATTTTTTATTGAAAAATTCGAAAAAATAATGCAGCAATGTAAATACTACCAAAACTATTGTGAAGTCACGTTGTGCTTTACGAAACGTTCCGATCCACGTTTTTTCAAATTCGTATTTTATTAATAATAATAATAAATAATAATCAATGTTGTTGTGTTGAAAACATCACGATACGCATTCTTATAGGTATATGACTTTTACATTGTAGTCGATATACTTTATAATATTATGCATCTTCCCTGTAACAAAAGTCTGCCATCGGCCAATGAATCGATCTCTCTGATCAAAATCATGTCGGCTAGTTTCGGATTTTAAGGCTCAAAGACAAAATGAAAATAAAATACATAAACACACAATGAATAGCAAAACAATGCAGACAGTAGTGTAGTCAAATTCAAACAGTGACACGTGCGGCCCTTTAAAAATTAAAAGTACAGAAAAGCCGGTAACGCATCTGCAGCTCTTGTAATGTTGCGAGTGTCCATGGGCGACGGTAGTTGCTTTCCATCAGTTCACCCGTTTGCTCGTTTGCCCTTATTTTATAAAAAAAAATTGTTGATACCGCAATGATCTTCTCCTTGATGCCGCCGACGGGCAGCACGCGGCCGGTGAGCGTGAGCTCGCCCGTCATGGCGAGCCGCGGCCGCACCGCGCGCCGCATCGACAGCGACACCAGCGCGCTGCACATCGTCACGCCCGCCGACGGACCGTCCTGACACAACACATATAATGTTCAGACGGATACCTTGTCCCATCTCGATTATAAACTATAAATTGTCAAAAGCGGTAAGGTTACGTCGTCAGAAATTAAACTGTCGAGGCGGAGCTACTAGCTCCCCGCATGAAAAGACGTGATCCTGAATCGCTCGGTACTTCGAGTTGTCTGAAATCACACCGTGTGCGGCCTATTCGGTCGAATGAGAGCGTACTATGTATCATGTACGAGTATGTAGTGAGTGTACCTTGGGCGTGGCGCCCTCGGGCACGTGCACGTGCAGGTGCTCGGTCTCGAGCAGGGTGTTGCTGGGGTCGCGCTCCGCCACGAAGTTGCGCGCCACCGTGAGCGCGATGCGCACCGACTCCTTCATCACGTCGCCGAGGTGGCCCGTCAGCTCCAGCGACCCCGCCCCCGCACCCGCCCCCGCCCCGCTCTCCACCGCCCCGCCCCCCGCGCCGCTAGTACGTCGCCGCACCACAGACTCGATGTACAGCGAGCTGCCGCCTGCGAACAGTTTAGAATTTAGATCGACTCGATTACAATTTAAAATACCAGAAAGTAAATTAAACAATTTATACCTATTTTTTACAGCAAACGACAATGTTCTGGGGACCTTAGTAGACAAACCACCGAAACGTCCTCGGTTCGCAGACGCCAACCTCAATAAAAGAGATTTAACTCTCTGCTTCCGCCTCCGTTCAAACTACATTACATTGAATAATTTTATATATCTCATGGGGAAAACGGACAACCCCAACTGCTGTACCGCTTGTGACCGATACGAGGACCTCTATCATATGCTCATGGAAAGAGGAACGAAGGCATCAGTAACAATTTGTTCTTTTTTGTTCATAACATTATGCCATCTAATTTTAAGGCTGAATGCAGTGATATGTTTTTAGGTTATGTAATCCACTCATTGTATTTAAGGGATTTAGATCTAATTTTTTGGAATTGTTACTGTTTTAAGGCCGACTTAATCTTACGATGTGAGGCCTTTAAATAAAAACAAAAAAATGTTTTCAAATTAAAACATAATATTTCGAGAGTTGTGAATTTAAAGAAGACATTGTTTCTCAATTATATACTTAAGAGGATACACCAGGGGCGAGAGAAATTGAAAATAGGTATTTGAAAATGTATTGCTGTCTCACCAATCTCAAGTCTCCCACCGCAGAGCGCGATAAAGACAACACGACAAAAGTTCTAATAAAAGAACAGAAAATCTTCGATTCGTTGTCCGCTGATTCCTTCTCCAAAACTTAACCGATTTAAGTACTTTTTTCATTAAGAATTAAAGCAAGGCTTGAGCTGTGTTCCTATGTTTTATTTTTTTTGTATATTTTAGCCAGTTTTGTTTTCTGGGTGTTTGAACACAGAGGAAAATCTGGCCATTTTTTTGGGTTTTTGGACGTCCTTATCTTTTTTATTAATAAATTTATGAAAAAAAAGAAAACATAGGGACATGCTAATAGTGGCCATAGATATTCAGGAAAAAAATCATAACTCTACCGGCATTATCCAGGGAGGAAACAGGGGAGAGCGTTTGTATGAAAAAACGGCGGTGTGGAATCCTCTTAACTAGCTGTTGCCCGCGACTTCGTCCGCGTGGACTTCAGTTTATAGCGCGATGTCAACAAAATTGGTGTCAAAAGCTTTTATAAAAAAACCCTGGTACCCCTTAAATCAATACAGCTGTGCAGTGTGCACACAATAAGTATTTCATTTTTTTATATTAAACTTTATATTTTATGCCAAATTTTAAAGCTTATTTAGCCCTCCAATTACAACTTTCCCCATAAACTATTTATCATTGATAGATTTAAGGTTACGTCACTGCACAGATAAAGTACTGAGTTATTTAATACCGTAGAATAGATATAACAATCGAAAAAAATCAAAACTTAAATGTAAGATGATACCACGTCTTATAGAAAGACTTTTGAGCAAGCGTCAGCGCGATGTAGAAGACGCACGGCGCCATCTATTATGAATTGTTGGAACTAACTTAATTTGAACAAATTTACGCATTTTCACCCCGTTACAACCCTTTTTTCCAGTAAAAAAGTAGCCTATGTCCTTTCTCAGGCTTTAGACTATCTGTATACAAAATTTCATTACAATCGGTTCGGAAGTTTTGGCGTTTGGCGTGAAAGCGAGACTGACAGACAGACAGACAGACAGAGATACTTTTGGCGTTTGGCGTGAAAGCGAGACTGACAGACAGACAGAGATACTTTCGCATTTATAATATTAGTATAGATTATGTGCACACTGCATAGCTGTTTTTGGGTATTTTGATTAATTAACGGCGCTACACCGGAATGGAGCTGCCATGCGAGGCGAGCACTTTCAGCGCTGCCATTCCGGTGTAGCGCGGCCCTAAGAGGGGTACCACTTACCAGGGTTTTAAAAAGTTTTTAAATTTGACACAAATTTTGTTGACACCGCGCGCTATAAACTAAAGTCCACGCAGACGATGTCGCGGGCAACAGCTAGTTATGAATACAAACAATATTATATAGTAAAGTAGGTATGATTAGTTCTGTTACAATAATAAAGTAAAAAATAAAACGCCATCTGTTTTCATATATTAGAATTAAAATGTTGATTGCATTGATATATTTTCTGGATGGAATATAGGCCAACACGGTACACTCGAACTCCTTTATTTTAGAGCGCCTTCTGTTGTCAACTTGTCACATATATTAGAAATGCAGTAGGAGTTCTATAAGATAAGATAGATTGATTATTATCATACCAAGTGATTATATTATTAAACATAATATTCTAACGTATTAAAAACTATAAACAAAAACATACTAACTAATAAGTATGATTAGTTCTATGTTACAATAAAGTAAAAAATAAAACGCCATCTGTTGAATCGTATTAGAACTAAAATGTTCATTGCATCGATATATTTCTGGATTTTTTATAATATTATACATAAAATATGTTTAAGATTTTTGAAATTTTATTTTAATACACATCCAAGACCCAGGAACATTGAAAACTTTTTGTTCCGCCTGCGGGACTCGAACCCAGGACCCCCGGGATGAGCGCTGGCCTCGCGCAATGCGAATTCATTTTCATTGATATTTTCATGGAAATAAGATATTTTCCCACATCAAAATGTAGCCTATGTCCTTTCTCAGACTCTAGAATAACTGTATACAAAATTTCATTGCAATCGGTTCAGTAGTTTTGGCGTGAAAGCAAGACAGACAGACAGACAGACAGACAGAGATACTTTCGCATTTATAATATTAGTATGGATAATTGTTAAGGTAACAGTAGCAACACTCGGCGGTGGTCTCACCCATGGCGGTCCAGGCGAGGCCCATGACGACGCCGGGCGGGGTGTGGTCGTACATGCGGTCGTGCTTGAAGGCGGGCTGTCCCACCAGCTCTACTAGCGACTCCGCCCCCACCTCCACCCCCTCCACCCCCTCCGCCGCCTCCGCCGCTCCGCTCACTATCTTGTACGCCACCTTCCGCGCGATCTGCCCACACACCACCAGGCTTAGATAACAACATTCACGTCCGTCTATTCATCACGCTCGAACGGCCGAACCGATGTTAATGTATTTTCGGCTGAGCTTTGAATCTGTCGATCCGAATTTACATTAGGAAACTAGTTTCATACATTTTGTAATAAGTTTCGTGAAAGTAGTTGCAGCACGTTTGAAACTACTTTCATGAAATAAATAGTGTCGTGATATCAACAGTATATTACCAACGAAATGACACGACAGTCCGCATATATTATAATATGTGCGAGCTGCGGATGCTTTCGCGACACTAGTATCGTGTCACGTTTTTATCAGTGACTATAGTTTGGGTACGCGAATTCGGCTCAGTATGCTTACTACGAAACCGTTTTGAGACTCAAACAATCGAGTGAGAATGCCGCGTCCTGCTCTAACAACGTCGTTTCAAGTTTGTTAGAGTAGGACGCGGCATTCTCGTTCGAGTTTTTGAGTCTCAAAACGGTTTCGTAGTACGGGCTCAGGGTTATTTTACCTTCTCGATGTGTTTCTGGAGGTTGCGCACGCCGCTCTCACGGCAGTAGGAGCGGATGAGCGCGTCGAGCGCGTCGTCGCGCAGCTGCAGCTGGGCCTCGGTGAGGCCGGAGGCGGCGCGCGCGGCCGGCACCAGGTACTGGTCGGCGATGGCGCGCTTCTCCTCCGCCACGTAGCCCGACATGTTGATGAGCTCCATGCGGTCCCGCAGCGGCTCCGGCACGGCGTCCAGCACGTTGGCGGTGCACACGAACAGCACGCGCGACAGGTCCAGCGGCACGTCGAGGTAGTGGTCGAGGTAGTTGGCGTTCTGCTCCGGGTCCAGCAGCTCGAGCAGCGCCGACGCCGGGTCGCCCGCCGCGCCGCGACCGATCTTGTCCACCTGCGAGAAACATACCTCTCAACGACGACCCGACGCGACGCTAGTATGCATGATGTAGAGGAAACGCTATCTCGATCACAGCAATTTTTTTTCTTTAAAAACAGTAAGAACTTTTTATTAAAAATTGTTTTATTTTTAGAACTTTTAAAACGTTCAAACGTTAAAATTTTCCCCATAAGCAATGAAGTTATTTTTAAGTTGTATATTAGGGGGGGGGGGGGGGGGGGGGGGCAAGTACGACATACCTCATCGATGAGCACGAGGGGGTTCTCTGTGCCGGTCTTCTTGAGGCACTGCACGAGCTTGCCGGGCATGGCGCCGACGTAGGTGCGGCGGTGGCCCTTCACCTCGGCCACGTCCGACATGCCGCCCACCGAGAACCGGAAGTACTGGCGGTTGAGCGCGCGCGCGATCGACCGCGCTATCGACGTCTTGCCCACGCCCGGCGGACCGTGGAAGCACAGGATCTTACCCTGAAGTAACGATAGCATTGTACTACTATCAGAGTGAAGTTGATTCATAGCCGGATGGGAGACCTACGTATTTTGATTGCGTTAGCGGTTAGAGCCTGTCCACACGGGCACTGCGTCATCGCAGTTATTACGAAGCAGTCTTAACGTCAACACCCCCTCCCGCTTCGTCTCGTGGGCTGCTGTCCGTCATGAGCGCGTTGCGACGACGCAGCGCACCGTGTGAACACCTTGGTTATTTGTATGTAAAACAACGCAAAGGCAACTGCGCGCCGTGTGGACAGGCTCTTATGTCAAGCCCAGCCGATAGATCACGACTTATTTTGATTTGACATTACTCGACCATAAGGCTGTTTACACACACGCCCTTACACACGGCGCCGCCACGGTGGCGGCGATACCGTGCCGCTGCGGCGTGTGTGTAAACAGCATTATATAAGTTGTAGGTCCGTCAGCTGCCTATGGATCAATTTGTTCGATGGTACCTGCGTGGATCCGCGCAGCTTGGAGACGGCGATGAACTCGAGTATGCGCGTCTTGATGTCGTCCATGCCGTAGTGGTCGGCGTCGAGTATGGCGCGCGCGCTCGCCAGGTCCAACGACTCCGGCGACGTGACGCCCCACGGCAGCGACGTCAGCCAGTCCAGGTAGCACCGCGTCACGCTGACACCACACACTCACAAGTTACAGCTTGTCTAATTTGAAATGACGCGCCCACCACACCACACAGTTGATATATTATTAAATGAAAAATTTTGTACTGTGAATACGAGGGAGATGCGCATCATTTTAAGTTTAGTTAGACAAGCCCTACACACTTCTATTCAGCTCCGGATTTATAAATAGGACGTATAGGCCCCGGCCTAGAGGCGGCGGCGTCCTAGGGGGGGCGGCCGATTTCGTTTATAGAGCGTTTATATACACTCATAAAAATATAACTCCGGCCTGCTGCTATTGCCCCGTGCCCGCAACACACTTGCACCGGGAACCGTCGTTTATTGCGCATGAACCGTACGCTTTCCGAGATTAAAAAGTGTCCTGGGTCCTTTCCCGTGACTCACACAATATTTTGAAAAAGCCACATAAAGACAACACATGGACTAGCATAAGTGTGGCAAATAAAATCCAAATTTTTTTTCAAAAGCACATTTTGTGTGCGTTACAAGTTACAACATGCTGCACACACTTCATTTGCGAGCACTTGTGCTGTCCTGCGTGTGTACTGTGTATATAGTTATATATGTTACATGTGTGTATAGACGTGTGCGTATAGGCGTATGTGTAGTGTGTACAAGCGTGTGTGCTGGCGTGCGTGTATGCACGTAAGTGTATACTGTATAGTGGTGTGTGTAGGCTTGCCGCGTGTAACAACAGCGGGCGCGTCGCACCGGGCGTACTCACTTGAACTCGGAGCTGTGTCCCTCGAGGAAGTTGAGTTTGTTGAGTTCCTCGTCGATGACGGCCTGCACCGCGGGCGGCACGGTCTTGTCCGCGAGCCGCTCCCGGAACTTGTCCCCGATCGCGTCCTTGTCGTCCTTCTCCAGGCCCAGCTCCTTCTTGATCACCTGAAATTTGACATGGACACTTTGAGTCCCGGGAAAGGACATAGGTTCCCGCGCGATAAACGCATTTAGGCGCAACGTGACGGAGTTGCGGCCGTCATCTAGGATAAAATATATCTCATTATTTTTCGACTCCAATATAAAATGAACATAAAAGAAGGCATATTAATATCATTTTTTTTTTATGAAATAAGGGGGCAAACGAGCAAACGGGTCACCTGATGGAAAGCAACTTCCGTCGCCCATGGACACTCGCAGCATCAGAAGAGCTGCATGTGCGTTGCCGGCCTTTTAAGAGGGAATAGGGCAATAGGGGAGGGTAGGGAAGGGAATAGGGGAGGGTAGGAAAGGGAATAGGGTAGGGGATTGGGCCTCCGGTAAACTCACTCACTCGGCGAAACACAGCGCAAGCGCTGTTTAACGCCGGTTTTCTGTGAGAACGTGGTATTTATCCCGTCGAGCCGGCCCATTCGTGCCGAAGCATGGCTCTCCCACGTATAAACGATGTTTTCACCTCAATCAACATTGAATTTTTAAAAAACGTGTTTTAAGCACAGGGTGACGTCCCACTTCTTTTGGTAAACCTAAATTGCTGCATTATTTTTTCAAACAAAAATACAAGAGTGTTGACACGTTTTTACTTCGAAAGTTAAAATGTCCGTTAGAAACCATTAACCGTTATTAACCGTACATCTACGTTGTCAGTGCTTAATTATATTTTTTTACTTTAAAAAAAGGTATACTCGATGTACGGTATGCGTCGTATATGTGAATACCTTCAGCTGCTCGTGCAGGATGTACTTGCGGTGCTGCTGCTTGACCTTCTCCTCCACCTCCTTGCCGATCTTCTGCTGCAGCTTCGACAGCTCGTACTCCTTCTTCAGCAGCGCCAGCGACAGCATCAGCCGCTTCGGGATCTGAGCCAGACGAGTTAATAGCATGTTTACAATAATAAACAGTTTTATGTCATCCATAATTAAATAATAGATTTATAAGTAGTCTTTTTTAGTTGTGTTGAAGTTGCTTTCGGTATATAAATTTAAAACTCTGTAAAGAGCAATTAACATAGAAACGACTTAAATGTGTGTTTAATAATGATGTTTTTATTTATTTCAAACTAGCTGTTGCCCGCGACTTCGTCCGCGTGGACTTCAGTTTATAGCGCGAGATGTCAACAAAATTGGTGTCAAAAGCTTTTATAAAAAAACCCTGGTACCCCTTAAATCAATACAGCTGTGCAGTGTGCACACAATAAGTACTTAATTTTTTTATATTAAACTTTATATTTTATGCCATATTTTAAAGCTTATTTAGCCCCCCAATTACACAACTTTACCCATAAACTATTTATCGTTGATAGGTTTAGCCCCAATTTCACCAACGTCTGTTAGTGTTAATAGCTTGTTAAAATGTCCTGTCTTCTCTTTCATTCATATGAAAAACAAAACAGCTAACGTGATACTAATTCGAGCATTAACTTTAACAGTCGTTGGTGAAATTTGGTCTTAAGGTTACGTCACTGCACAGATAAAGTACTGAGTTATTTAATACCGTAGAATAGATATAATAATCGAAAAAATCGAGACTTAAATGTAAGATGATACCTCCTCTTAGAGAAAGACTTTTGAGCAAGCGTCAGCGCGATCTAGAAGACGCACGGCGCCATCTATTATAAATTTTTTGAACAAATTTACGACCCGTACAACCCTTTTTTCCAGTAAAAAAAGTAGCCTATGTCCTTTCTCAGGCTTTAGACTATATATATATGCATACAAAATTTCATTACAATCGGTTCGGTAGTTTTGGCGTTTGGCGTGAAAGCGAGACTGACAGACAGACAGAGATACTTTCGCATTTATAATATTAATATAGGCCAACACGGTACACTCGAACTCCTTAGAAATGCAGTAGGAGTTCTATAAGATAAGATGGATTGATTATTATTATACCAAGTGATAATATAAAACATAATATTCTAACGTATTAAAAACTATAAACAAAAACATAATAACTAATAAGTATGATTAGTTCTATGTCACAATGAAGTAAAAAATAAAACGCCATCTGTTGAATCGTATTAGAACTAAAATATTCATTGCATCGATATATTTCTGGATTTTTTATAATATTATACATAAAATATATTTAAGATTTTTGAAATATTATTTTAATACACATCCAAGACCCAGGAACATTGAAAACTTTTTGTTCCGCCTGCGGGTCTCGAACGCAGGACCCCCGGGATGAGCGCTGGCCATGCGCAATGCGAATTAATTTTCATCGATATTTTCATGGAAATAAGATATTTTCCCACATCAAAATGTAGCCTATGTCCTTTCTCAGACTCTAGAATAACTGTGTACAAAATTTCATTGCAATCGGTTCAGTAGTTTTGGCGTGAAAGCGAGACAGACAGACAGACAGACAGAGATACTTTCGCATTTATAATATTAGTATAGATTGAATTTTTCAAAAGATACTACTAGCGAGTACACACCACACATAGACATGATCGTCAACATGATTCCACAAATCCGCAGTCATGTTGACGATCATGTCTATCCAGCGTAGCCCAACGTCAATCACGAAAATCCCCTCACAATGAACGTAGATCGAAGGTACGAGAATTTAATTCTGAATAGTCTTGAATAGAATATACGGTAACGGGTTACAGCCTTACAGGACGCTTTGTATGTAGTAGAATGTATGTGGTATGTACTATCAGAGAAGTTGATTCCTATGCAAATCGGGGACCTAAGTAGTTTGGTTGCTTTACGTCAAACCCAGCTGACAGATCACAATTAACATTGAATTGACATATTCGACCAAATAACGTTGGTCTGTCAATTGCATAGGAATCAACTTCCTCGATGGTACGATCAGAGAAGTTGATTCATAGGCAGATAGCGGACCAACTTAAATTGGTCGCGTTGTGTCAAACCCAGCCGACAGATCACAACTTATATTGAATTTAATTTTTTTACGAGCCTGTACTATCCCACTGCTGGGCAAAGGCCTCCCCCAAAGGCCGTCCACGGCGGCGTCATCCGTCCTCTGGAACCCACTCGGTGGTGACCTTTGCCCAACGGTCAGGATGCATACGGCTGGTATTACTCGCCCAGTCCCACTTTAATTTTGCAGCTTTCATGCCGACGTCTTTAACACCTGTTTTGGAGCGCAAGGTACTATTTTTTATTCGGTCAGCTAGCTAGTTAGCTAACCTAACATGCTGCACTCCATTGCTCTTTGGCAAACCCCAGTCAAGTCGCAAAGGTCTCAACCTTTGCGAGGGCTTGAAATATTGCTGCGTGTTTAATATTGTCAAAAGCTTTTGTGTTATCGACGAAGGCCAAGTAAAGGGGTTTGCTGTATTTCGAGTATTTCTCAATGAGTTGGTTTATTGTCTGAAGGTGGTCTGTTGTTGAAAAATTGTGGCGAAATTCGGCTTGTTCCGCTGGTCAATGATGATGGTGAATGTAATTAGCAAAGTAGCATATTATGCTTTTCATTCTTAAAACAACGTCGACACTCCCAAACTTGTATCTATAAAGAGTCATGCTCGATTTACACGGGTGACTAAAGCCGCAAGATTTACGCCGCACGGCGAAAATCGACCGTCTAAATGGCAATTCGACTACGCCGTATGCGGCTAGTCGCAAGCCCCAAAGTCGTGCAACCATGCGGCCAATGGCCGCATGCGGCTGGTGACTAAAATCGACCGTGCAAACGCTCAGTCGCAAGCGATCGCTTGCTACGAATACTACAGCTATCGACTGGTGACTTGCCGGGTGACTAAAATCGACCCGTTAGTCACCCGTGTAAATGGGGTGGAGATTCGACTTAGACAGGCGATTCGACTGGTGACTTGCCGGGTGACTAAAATCGACCCGTTAGTTACCCGTGTAAATCGACCATCAGGAGTTCTCCCAGCACCTTCCGAACCATGGTATACACTGGTGCAAAATCTTACTCGTTAGTAGCAAATGCTTAGAATACTGCTCACAAAACCGAAGTCACCACATGTTTCCATATAAATTTCGAGGAGTTCCCTCGATTACTTATGGATCCCTTCATCAGGTCACCACTTCTATGAATATGGTACCAACTACCAAATTCGGATGATAACCTATACTTACACCAAAAAAATTTGAAAATTGGTTCACAAATGGCGGAGTAATTGTTGAACATAAAAAAACGAACATAACATCTCCTCATTTTGTCGGTTAAAATTGTAGCCTATGTGTTATTCTGATGTATAAGCTATATTATTGTAAAGTTTCATTAAAATCCGTTCAGTAGTTTTTACGTTAAAGAGTAACAATCATCTATACATACATACATACATCCAAACTTTCGCCTTTATAATATTATTATAGTAGGATTCCTTCTTCAAATCTTTTCAAATAGTAAGACACGTTTGCATGTTTATTAAAATATAAGATTTATTACATAAAATGTTTAAAATAAGACATAATTATTTCCACGCCAATGAGGCAGAAAATATGATACTATACCTAATTATAAGATACATTGTTACAAATTTCCTGGAAATAAATATACTTACTATTCTATATTCTTTTTTTCACCTCTTTTTGTGCAAGAGTATGATGTTGGAATGGCATAACTTGTTAGGGAACTTGTCGGATTTGAGGATAGTATTTTAGAGATTGGTGTTATGCGGAAGTAGAGCAGGAAAACTGATTTTTAAGAACTTCGGAGCCCAATTGACATCATCCGACCAATTACCAAACGTATATAACGTACCATAGCTCATAGTCACATAGACGAATCAATTTCTTCGTCTATGTGACTATGAGCTATGACAAACACCGACGTATTGTACAGTCCAGTCTGCGTTTCCCTGAGTGTGTGTAACTCACGTCCATCTCCTCGAGCACGGCCTGCAGGTCGGCGGGGTCGGCGCCGGTGAGCGCCGCGCCTAGGTCGCTCAGGTACACCGGGTTGTCCACCACGCGCTGACCCTGCGCCAGCATGTGGTGCAGCGACTCCCTGCGTACCGCGCGTCAGTCATCACATACAATAAACCCGTTACTAACGATTAACACGCAGCGCGTAAGGCTTGACTCCTCCTGGCGCACAGTCGAAGCGACGACACGCGTCAAACTTTTTTTTGCCTACCTCATATTTATCTCTTCAAATAAAAAATAATAATGACGCGGCGCCTCACTTTGACTCTGCGCTAGTCCGAGTTGAGCCCAAAGAGAATACATTAACTACGTATTAGTTGAGTGTATGTCAAGATTAGCTGTACCTACTCGTGTCAGAAGAAGGCTGGCAAACCTTGCTGGTGATTCACCATGTGAATATACATATATTTTGTATGTCTGTGGTAAAGATTGCATTTATATGAGCGTGGATTCTAGCTGTGGCATTGGATTTATTATTTTTATTTAACAATTTAAAGGTTTAGGATATTTTTAGTTTGCTTTTGACCAATTTGATAAAAATTGGTGCATAGTGCATACATTAAGTTGACCACAATTTTGATTTTAGAACATTACTCAATACCACAGGGAAATGTACAAGTCAAAAATCTCTGCATAATTGATATATCCCTGCAGATTCACCTGTACAGCGGGTTCATGTTGATGATATCCCTGATGGTCTTGATGACCTCCTGCGTGAGCGCCTTCACCTCTTCGGTCTGTTGGAACTGCTCGTGCATCACATTCTCCACCTTCACCATCATCACATGCTCGGGTAGGGGCTTCTCCCGGCTCTCCTCCTTACTCCTGTCTGCTTCCTTCCGCTTCGTGTTCCGGTATTTCCGCCGCCGCCTCTCGGCGTCCGTCTCTTCGCGGGTAACATTAAACTCAACATTAAATACCGGAAATTTGAGCTTCATTTCTGAAATCAATTCAGAGATGAAGCTCACGTATGTTGTCAAAATGAGTTGCAGCACAGAGAGCGGCTCATCGTGTTCTAGTTTCATTCTACGTTATTTGTATATTGAAATAGTATTTACTAGAAACTTGGAATAAAAAATGCATATAAAAAAGGGGTTTTAAGCTATACTTGGAAAACAATCATACCTGCAGGTCCCGTCTCTATTTCATCTTCAATAAACTGTCCTGTTATTTTGATCCTGCGGTGGGCCATTACAACTAAGCGTAGTTTGTGGTCCATGTCTTGCATCTCGTGTATTTGTGCAAACACACCCACTTGGTGCAGATCATCCAGATTTGAGACCACATCAGACATTTCATCCTCCTTTTTCCTCAGGAATATACCGACATATGGCTGATTTAATTTTACTTTACGTCTTATTAGATCAATTAATGCTGGATTTGATACCTGTAAAGATCTTTTATTAAAAACTTGAAACAGAAAAAAATGAACCCTTTGAATACAACAAAAACTGTTATTGTATCTGGCCAGTCATAATATGACTAACACAGCATTCAATATGTGACAATATCTATAGTGTGCAAGCTGGTATTTATTTTTATAAATTTTTCGTTATTTAAAATGTTAGACTGATATTTAATGCTAACTTGAAATTTGTATTTAGTTGCTTAGTTACAATATTATAAACGCAATTTTAAATCTCACCTCTATTAACTTAATAAACCTGGGGAAGACGGGGTTCCTGTTGATGGCGATGACGGGCACTTGCGGCCACACTTCCGGCACGGCCACTGTGGCCGGTAGCTGGCTGGAGAACATTGGTGTCTCATCCTTCACGTCTATCCCTTCGTCCTCGTCTTCATTTTTCTTGTTCGTCGAATATTTCTTGCTATTTACTATCTAAAATTTAATATAGCTCGTAAATATATATAACTTAGGAAGAACAAGTCAAAAATAAGTATATATATTAACTAACCTCTGCAGTTGGCACAAACACATTGTTGTGACCGCATATTCGTATTTCACGGTTGCCGCATCTCGAGAAAGCACTAAATAATCTTCTTTCCCCTGGTTTACTATGCAAATATGATGCAATTTTTGTAACTTTGCTCGATACTGAACTTGACGGCCTAAGGCCGGAATTATTCAAAACGGCACTCCTAATTAAAGCACTAGCCATGTGCATTTTTTCTACTAATATTTATTTCAATATAATACATAAAGTAATATTTATTTTTTTCCAAAAATATCAAATGTATAGGTTATTTTTTCAGAATCAAAGTTCAACACCCAACACCTGTCAATGACCTGTCAACACCTGTCAAAGCCCAACTGACAATCGTCATCAACGTCAATTTTTTTTTTTTGGGATTTGGCACTGACACTGGGGTGTACTTTGCCATAAACAAAGGTAGGGAATAGGCGGTGGAAAAACAAAGTAAGTACGGAATTTAGGATTTTGGATCTAGTTAGAAAGTTTCATAATATAATATTATATTATATTATTAAAGATTGCAGAGCATCTCGTAAAAAACCGCTTGGAGTGGCATATTAAAAAATATAACCACAGAGTACTTTATTATATATAGAAAAAGTCCACGCGGACGAAGTCGCGGGCAACAGCTAGCTGTTGCCCGTGACTTCGTCCGCGTGGACTTCAGTTTATAGCGCGCGATGTCAACAAAATTGGTGTCAAAAGCTTTTATAAAAAAACCCTGGTACCCCTTAAATCAATACAGCTGTGCAGTGTGCACACAATAAGTACTTCATTTTTTTATATTAAACTTTATATTTTATGCCAAATTTTAAAGCTTATTTAGCCCCCCAATTACACAACTTTACCCATAAACTATTTATCATTGATAGGTTTAGCCCCAATTTCACCAACGTCTGTTAGTGTTAACAGCTTGTTAAAATGTCTTCTCTTTCATTCATATGAAAAACGAAACAGCTAACGTGATACTAATTCGAGCATTAACTTTAACAGTCGTTGGTGAAATTTGGTCTTAAGGTTACGTCACTGCCTGCACAGATAAAGTACTGAGTTATTTAATACCGTAGAATAGATATAACAATCGAAAAAAAACGAGACTTAAATGTAAGATGATACCACCTCTTATAGAAAGACTTTTGAGCAAGCGTCAGCGCGATGTAGAAGACGCACGGCGCCATCTATTTTCCAGTAAAAAAGTAGCCTATGTCCTTTCTCAGGCTTTAGACTATCTGTATACAAAATTTCATTACAATCGGTTCGGTAGTTTTGGCATTTGGCGTGAAAGCGAGACTGACAGACAGACAGAGATACTTTCGCATTTATAATATTAGTATAGATATAACCTCCTTGCCCAAAGTCAATATGGCAGTGTTGCCAACTTTTTTTTTACTAACCCACCAAATTCAGCAGCGTAAACCACGAGAAACCGCTAAAACCTAAATGGCCTCTCAAACCACCAGAATTCTACTAAATAACGTAAAGACAACAACAACCTATCTGAATATAATTTGAAAATAATACAACAACAACGTCATTATTATTATGAAATAATTATTTTTGTTACTACAAAAAGGAAAACTTTAGTTACCTATGTAGGTACCTATGTATAAGATAGGTACTTAACTAAAGAGTAAAGATGAACGTCTTTAGAGGAATCATTGTCATTTACTTGTTCAGTTTGTGAAGTATAAATTTCTTTAGTTCTAATTTTTGTTATACGGTATTTGGTATTAAGTAGGGTTGTTGAGGAAGTGATTATGAGGAAGAGGAGGAGGAAGAGGAATTGTCACGCGCAAATTTAGAGGATGCGGATGAGGAAGAGGATATTTTTTGAGGAAGAGGATGCGGATGAGGAATGGGATGATAGGAAATTATAAATACCAGCAGACCCAAACCAAAAGCCTTTGTCCAGTCTGTACATAACCAGGTACATACATTACACAAAAAAAATTTAAAAGGCATTTTCCAGCCGACCAAACTATGAATCTAAACCATTCTCAAAACACACACAATAAAGAATCATCAAAATCGGTCCAGCAGCTAAGGAGGAGCTCAGTAACATACACACAAAACACACACACACACACACACACACACACACACACACACACACACACACACACACATAAATAATCGGCCAAGTGCGAGTCGGACTCGCGCACGAAGGGTTCCGTACCGTTAAAGAGGAAAAATAGTATTTTAATATTATTATTAATCATTAAAGTACACATAAAATTAAGGACTTTGAGAAAATTTCAAGCGCGTACCTGTTGCCATTATTAATTACGAGCAAAAAAGGCCAAAAAAAATTAAGTTTGTTGTATGGGAACCCCCCTTAAATATTAATTTAATTTTGTTTTTAGTATTTATTGTTATAGCGGCAACAGTAAGATACAGCCTGGAGACAGACAGACATACAGACAGACGGACAGACATCGAAGTCTCAGTAATAGGGTCCTGTTTTTACCCTTTGGGTACGGAACCCTAAAAAGATGAGTACTTAAATGATACAATTCTCGCGCTCTGGCGTGTGCGTTGCCATGAATGGATACACGACGCGCTTGCGCAGTATAATTCCTCATAAATTCCTCTTAAATTTTGAGGAAGCGATAGCGGAATAGGATTTTTTTTTTAATTTATGAGGATGCGGTAACGGTTGAGGAACCTAAAATATCGCGGAACTTCCTCATTATGAGGAAGCGGAAGAGGAATCCTCAGCAACCCTAGTATTAAGTTGTTATTACAGCATTTGCCTTCGCGTGCTAACCTTGCACGAAAGAAAGGCGATCAAACTTCATCCGGTTTCTCTGTTAAGTCTTGACAACATTCATCATGCTAAATAATCGCTCTATATCAGCGTTGGAATGCAGCAAAACGAATAAAGATAATAATAATAGAGCTAAGTTTCCAGCGTGCGTCTTCAAGGATTAGAAACATAATAAAAAAACTAGTGGTTTAACGTCAAAGATACCACTAACTTAAATAATCTAATCCACTAAGAAATGCACTAGCCACTAAAACCAAATTTTTCCCACCGAAAGGTACGTCTAAACCACCAGATCTAGTGGAAATTCCACTAAGTTGGCAACACTGCAATATGGATCCCGAAAAGGAAAAGCTACTATAGATAATTTAGCTCTTTTTATCACTGACGTTCGTATTGCTTTTACAGAAAATAAATCAGTTTTAGCAGCTTTTTTGGACATAAACGCAGCATATGATAATGTAAGGATAGATATTCTCAAACGAAAGTTAGATTTATTAGGTGTTCCGGAAATTATAAGTAATTTTATTATAAACGTTTTATTGGAAAGATTTATTGCTCTGCCTTTACAAGATACAACGTCGACGGAGGTGCGGGTTGTTGATATAGGGCTGCCCAAAGGCTCAGTGATAAGTCCTCCTTTGTATAATATTTATTCGTCAGATATAGAGGATGTAGTGACTAGCGTGACTTCAGATTTGGAATCATATATGTTAACAGATATAGATGGTGAATTGTATCTTCTGCAATACGCCGATGATTTAACAATTTATGTAATAGATCAATCTATTGAAAGAGCCTCCATTAGACTGTCGCGGGCCCTAGCACGTCTAAAGGTATGGTTAGATGAGAATGGATTAGATCTTTCAGCTAAGAAGAGTTCCACTGTACTTTTTACCTGTATGCGCTTTCCTCCTCCAGTGGTGGTAAAATATAATGGATTACAAATTCCAGTTGACAAGGAGGCCAAATTTTTAGGCGTAATTTTAGATTCGAAACTTAATGGTAATGCCCATAATGAGTATATTGCGTCGAAGTGTGAACGTTCGTTAAACACAATTAGATGTTTATCTGGAGTGTGGTGGGGATCTCACCTGTTTAATCTAAAATTGCTGTATAACGCTTTAATAAGAAGTGTTTTAGACTATGGTACATTCCTTTTAGAACCTTGTAACGTAGCTGGTTTAAACAGTTGGATAAGATACAGGCAAAATCTATGAGGATAATTTGTGGAGCCATGGCATCATCGCCAATAAATGCATTGCAGGTAGAATGCGGTGAACCACCGCTCTATCTAAGGCGGCAATATCTGGCTGACAAGTTTTTTATTCGCTGTTTGTAATTTTCAAACCATCCCCTTATTCAGAAATTAAAAAAACTGTTAGATTTAGTATATAATAATCAATTTTGGTTGCACAAATCTTGCCCTTGCTTAGTTAATAGCTATATCCGATATTTGTCGCTTGATGCCCCTACACATAGATTACCTGTTTTCCTGCTTTTTAACTCATCCTTTGAATCCCTTGTTTTAAATCCTGATATCCGCTATGACATAGGAATTAAAAAATCTGATAAATATTATGCAAAGCCTTTTTTTAATTATTTAACAACGAATAATTGGCAAGGTTGGCATCACATTTACACGGATGCCTCTAAAATGTCAGTAGATAATAATAATTGTGTTGGAGTAGGTATTTACCATCTCCAATACAATATAGTTCAAAAAGTTAAATTTCCTCCACAAACTTCAGTATTTACTGGTGAATGCTTTGGTCTTTTTAAAGCAGTTGACTACATATTACAAGCAAAGCTTAAAAACACTGTAATTTTTACTGACTCTTTGAGTGCCCTGCACGCATTGAGTAGATTTACGTTTAGATCAAAACGTTTTCCCATAATCATACAAATCAGAAACCAATGCACAGGTGTATTGTCTGTTACATTTGTTTGGATTCCAAGTCATTGCGGCATTCTTGGAAACGAGGAGACAGATAGACTGGCCAAAGATGCGGTTTCTTGTGGAGATGTGTTTCCGTATGTGAATTATTGTCACGACTTGCCGTCTCTTGCCAAGAACTTTCTCCAACAGGATTGGAGTAAGGACTGGGCAGTAAGTAGTCAAAGAAAAGGTGTTCATTATAAGTATATACAACCTGAGATTCAGTTTAAGCCTTGGTTCTTCAAAATAAAGCTATCAAAAAGTACAACTTCATCTATAATTATTAGAATGAGGTTGGGACATGTCATCACACCGGCGCACTTAAAAAGAATTCGTATCCGCAACGATGATGCATGCGATTGCGGTTTGGAAGTGGGTGATTTAAATCATATTATTCTTTCCTGTCCTCTGTATGATCACTCCTGTCTATATATGATAACCTCTCCTCTATATCTATACCCTTTCCTACTTCTGTTCCAATATTATTAAATTCATGTAATAAATTAGTTTATTCTTTTTATCTCAATATTTACGTCACAATTTAATTAATCTTTAAATCTATATAACACTGATGATATGACTATGGGGCGATAGGAAGAAGCTGAAGACGGAGGTATTTCTAGGTTTTAAAATGGGAATAACCTTCTGTGTTTTCCATGAATTTGGAATATTACCCGTTAATAATATTAAATTAACCAAATCCAAATAATAATTTAAAATTACATCTGAAGCGTGTTTAAAAATAAGAGTATGGGATACCATCGATGCCCGGAGCCGAGTCTTTTAAATTTGCAACAACACCTTTTAACTCTTGAAGAGTAAAAAGCGAGTTATGATCTTTAGGGCTAACTTCACCTAAAGGTGATGGACGGAGAAGTGATACAGAAGGTGCTAGACTATTTAAAAAATCGATGGCTAAAGAGTCTGGCATAGGATGAAAAGGAGTTTTATATGCTGACCTGTACCTTTTAATATAATTCCAAACTATAGAAGCATGTGTGTCCGGACCATAGACATAATATATACCTAAAGACCAACAAAGAGTGCGAGAGAGAAGAAAATCCTTTATGGAATTATAACAAGATGAAAAGAGAGAGGCAGTCTAATGAAAATTGTAACAACTTTTATTTGACAGGTCGTCAAAAGTCGTCAATCGTTTTTATGCCCTTTCGGTATTTGCAATTTATTATTTAAATCGTATGTTATTTTCAACAAATACTATTATATATAACAATAATAACTTGTGCTGTGAGTGATTGCAGTGTAAATCATAGGAATAATCCTGAAAAATATACATTTCACCCGTAATTAATCTTCATGTCCTAATTGCTACGATGTGTTTATTTTTGCTATATTCTGGTCTTTAGTTCTCTATTTCAAATAAAATATTGTGAATCCTCCCTTTTACTTTCATATTTTGCGTAACTAAAGGTACTATTGTTCCTATATTACACAAATTTTGAAGAAAAATTTTTCATCAAAATTTCTTACATATACGCTAGTGCTTGAATCAAATTTATCGATATGCTTATCGATATTTTACAATAACATAAATCTAAAATAAAAATCATTTACCTTTATATTTATCACCTTAAGCCCGGCCGCACATTATACGAAATTTCTGATCAGAAAAATTCGGACGCCCGGCGGAACGCACTCTGTTCATACATTTTGTTGTAGACCCATCATACTAAAAGAATTTCTGACGTGTCAAAATGTATGAGCGGGGCGGGGCGTCCGAATTTTAGTGATCACAAATTCGGATAATGTGCGGCCGGACTAAAAGGACATATTATCTTATTTTAACTAATAGTATATTATAATATAGCTAATATAATATAACTACTATAATATAGAGTGACTCTAAAACTAGAGGAAGGTTTATATTTATATATCATAATCATTTGTTTCACAGATTCCCTCAAGATCCTCTAATAAGAGGAAAATGGCTGAAATTAATTGGGCGTGTTGGTTGGAATCCCAAGAAAAATTCAACAATATGTAGCAAACATTTCATTGAAATTTTTTAAAGAAAAATTAGAATAAATACTATTTTGGTTAAAGGAGCTATCCCAACTTTATGTGTGCCAGTAAGTTTGACATACTGTTGCACTTGTTACTGAAGCAATTATTAAAAATAAGCAATTATAAGCAATTAATGCTTTTTAGTTCATTTAAGATTATACTTATATGAACTAAAAAGTATTAAATAATCCTTCTTCTGTACTCAATCTTCATAATTTTGAAGTCGGTACCAGTCCTAAGTATATAAGTTGCTGTTATACCTATTCTGTCAGAGAACTGGCGATTAGGTTAGCTGGTACCGATTGCAAAATAATGAAGATTGAGAACAGAATTATACTGAGTACAGAATAAGAATTATTTAATACTTTTTAGTTCATTTAAGTATAATATTACTATTGTCATTGCCTTGGAAGTTGGTTTTAATTTTTTGTTTAAAAATAATAATTTTACTCATTTTAGCTGTCCTTAACGTTTTCTATACTTACAGTTGGTGTTTTAAAAAATCAAAATCAAAATTGCTTTATTTCTGAACAAATCTAAAATAAAATATATTTTCAGAATACATGGTGCCTACCACCGGTTCGGTAACTAAGCCGTCGAGAAGAACCGGCGTAAGAAACTCGCACGCCCACTTTTTACCAAAAAAAGTGAGAAAAAAAAATTATCTTTTAAAACAAAATTTACAATGCTGTAACTAAAAATTATACAATGTAAACATAGATAGATACATAATAATTGTAAGTCATGTAGAAGTAGCCTTGCAAGCAGTCATTCAGCATTCTACTCCCAAGATGTGCCATCAATTATGAAATCATTTTGGCTTTGGCACAAAACGTTCTTTGACTACTTTTTTAAATTTATTAATCGAAAGATTTTGAACGTTTTCTGGGACCATATGTTCCCATTTGAATATCAAGGAGTCACTTCGATTTCTCATTGTTTCCATCACCAGACCACCACTTTTGTGAACATGATACCTACTCGGAACAATACAATGTACAGCAAAAGAAAAAATTTGAAAATCGGTTCATAAACGGCGGAGTAATCGTTGAACATACATAAAAATTTATCCACAGGCGAACGTCTAGACTCCTCCTGTTTGGAAGTCGGTTCAAAATAATTGTAATAAAATATTATGATATTTTATAATATGTATTTAATTTAAGAATAAAATATAATATACTATGTGTGTTGTTTACTTTCAACGTTTACTTTCAATGTAAGGACTGATTTACCAGATAGATTTTACCTGAGTAATAAATAAGTAACTTTATAATGTGTTAAGTGTAAATTATTTACCCCTATAAGAACCTCATGTCATAACATATCCGACGATTGAAAAATCATTCCAAAAGAAAATGTGTATCTACTTTTCAATCGTCACCTTTTTTTGCCAATTAAAATTTATGATACCTAATTTGAAATACAAATCTATCAAAGTTGCATATTATTTATTTCTTATAGAAACTCAGGTAAAATAACTCGAACGGACTAAACTATCGATAGCAAAATACTATACTATCGATAGTAAAATATACATCACTAGCACACGCACACATTGACAGATCAAAAATGGTCACGCATTTTCGAGTTGTCAGGTGGTCTTTACGACAGTATATATTATGTCTATGGTCCGGACAGATAGATTCACAAAACTTTTTCCAGCTTGCAGACTTCTTTTTCTTAAATATTTTTTTTACATCGTTAATAGACTTACAATAAATATCATAGTTTTCAAAGGTAGAATTATTATTATATTCTCTTTCAGCCTGTTTTCTTTTATGTATAGCGACTGAACAGTCATTATCCCACCAAGGAGGTGATGGAATGTAACATTTAGGTGTTTTCTTAATAGGAAGAGTTTCATCAGCTGATTCGATCAAAGCAGATGCTAGAGCATCAGCGCAAACAGATTCATTACCTGGTGATATACTAGGAAGATGGGGTAGTTTATTTTTTAGTGTATGATAAAACTTTTCCCATTCTGCATTTTTTAAGTTATATTTTAATGATGATGAATTAGTAGGCTGATTTTGCTTTTTATTTTTACAGGGGAGAGACAGAAGAATAGGGAAGTGATCACTACTGTGACTAGATGATAGAACTGACCAGTGTAAAAGAGAAGATAAATTTGAAGTACAAATAGACAAATCAGGGGCACTATAACCCTCGTTAGGTGCAGTTTGCCGTGTTGGGAACCCTGTGTTGAGAATACATAACTTATGGAAATCTAATAAATTTAGTCCTTCAAAACCCCACTGATTGTTATTACTACTACCCCAAGACAAATGTTGGGCATTAAAATCCCCAAGTATTACAAAAGGTTTTGGCAAAAGGCTAATTGTGTTCTTAATTTCTAAAAATATTGAATAGGATGGATGTGGAATATACAATGAGACAAAACAGATGTTATTTACAGATGCTGCTATTATAGAAATATTTGGATTATGTGATGGAAGTGAAATATGTACAAATGAATGACGATGATTGATGAGTAAGGCTGCACCGCCATACCCATCAGATCTGTCCTCTCTTAAACAAGCATAGCCAGGAATCTTAAAAAGAGATTCTGGCTTAAGCCATGTTTCTTGGAGAGCAAATATAAGAGGGTGATATTTGTTTATTAAATAAATTGTGGGATATGCGTGTGGTGGCCAAAGGAAGATCTTCCGACCGAGCGAGGTGTTATGCTCGGTCAGGCCGAAGCCCACGTGATACATCTCAGCTGTCGTATATATACCGACGCGCTCAGAAAACTTCGATAGCGCGATGCAGGAATGTTAGGCGAATTGTGGGTACCGCCACATCACTCCCCCCCCGAAGACCGAAGATCGAATCTTGAAGTCTTGTCGCTTGAGTCGCCAATGCCAGTGAGTTCCAGTGAGTCGGAACTGTTGCAGTGAGTCCCAGTGAGTCGGAACTGTAAGCTGCTGCACGGGATCCAGTGAG
Source organism: Aricia agestis (assembly GCF_905147365.1). Lineage (NCBI taxonomy): Eukaryota > Metazoa > Arthropoda > Insecta > Lepidoptera > Lycaenidae > Aricia > Aricia agestis. Next base: position 15,047,212 of record NC_056420.1, read on the forward strand.
TCGGATAGCTGCCGTGCGGGGCCGATGCTACGTGCTGATCAGGAGAGATGTGCTCTGCTTGCCGACCGGTCGGTGTAGTGAGAAAGCCCGATGATGCCGATGCGGAGTCGCCCAGGCCACGGTACATTGCGGCTAGTGGACGATGTACCCGATGAGGCGATGCTGGCTGGCGCGGTGCGGAGGGACGGGAAGTGAAGATGATGAAGGAGGCGTGTTCTGTCGAGGGTCACCAATGTGGGATATGCGTGTGGTGGCCAAAGGAAGATCTTCCGACCGAGCGAGGTGTTATGCTCGGTCAGGCCGAAGCCCACATGATACATCTCAGCTGTCGTATATATACCGACGCGCTCAGAAAACTTCGATAGCGCGATGCAGGAATGTTAGGCGAATTGTGGGTACCGCCACAAAATGATTTCATTTTTTTTGCTGACTGCATGGGAGTTAATTTCAGGTGAGTTACTTACAGAGGCTACGTTGGACGGTGAAACTGATGACGGTAAAATATTTGACTGAGTAAGATAATTATAGCTGTAATTAATTCGGGCACTGAAGTATTATTATTATCGCCATTTGTAGGCAAAGCAGTGCCATTTGAACCCGATGGGGGACTGTAATCTGACTTTGGTGGTGTTCTAGGTTGTCGGAAGACTGTTTTTTTATATGACTCTGTGGTTGTCCTCTTTGCAGAGTTTTTGGTGACCGATGAGAAATTTTGTTTCTGAGAGTCTATAAATGAAGGGGATGGACTAGAAGAGGTTAAAACTGTTGAGTATAATTTAGAAATAGGAGGGTGGAGTTTTGATGCTTCGGCATAGGATAAGTTTTTGTGAGCCATGGACTCTTTAATTAATTTTTGTCGTTGGAACTCAGGGCAATTCTTACTTGTGGCTATATGGGAAGCTTGGCAAAGACAACAGAAAACAGAATCTTCATCTACAGAACATTTCTCACCAGAATGACTGACCACAACGGAAACATCTGGGGGTTGATCTGCACTGTGACTTAACATGCCCATACCTGCAGCAATTGTAACACTGTATGGTGGGATAGATGTACAAGTCGACAGGCAAGGAGTTATAACACATAAAAAATATTTTTGGTAATACTTGGCCATCAAATGTAAAAACAACTGACTCGGTATATTTACAAACTGTACAGTATTATTTACAATGTTTTTTTTCTTTAAGCGTCTTACTTTCAAAATGTCCCCACAACCATACGGTAAAGTAATATTGGCCAAAATGTCATCATCAGACCAATCGGCTGGAATACCTCTAACCAAGCCAACACGACTAACTTGAAAAGATGGAAGAAAAACTTTGCAGTTGTTCTGTTTTAGATTCTCATTAGTAATAAAATTATTTGCATCAGAAAATACAGAGAAAGATAATGGGCGTGTTCGTCGGCGTAATTTTTAGCGCATTCGCTGCAAAACCTAGTTATTGCGCATGTCCAAATCATGTCATGCCATGGCAACGACAACTGTTTACGACTTGACATTTAACTCAATTGCAATTTGTTGGTGGCGTTGCAATGAACAAACCAGTGGGAGCCATGCTTCGGCACGAATGGGCCGGCTCGACCGGAGAAATACCACGCTCTCACAGAAAACCGGCGTGAAACAGCGCTTGCGCCTTTCCCTTTTTCCCTTCCCTACCTTCCCCTATTCCCTTCCCTTCCCATCCCTACCCTCCCCTGTTACCCTATTCCCTCTTAAAAGGCCGGCAACGCACCTGCATCTCTTCTGATGCTACAAGTGTCCATGGGTGACGGAAGTTGCTTTCCATCAGGTGACCCGTTTGCTCGTTTGCCCTCTTATTTCATTTAAAAAAAAATTAATGAAATAAGAGGCCGACGAACACGGCCAATGACAATGGCCGTGTTCGTCGGCGTATTTTTGGACAAACCTTTTATTGCGCATGTCCAAAAGATGTCATGGCAACGCCATAACAAGTTGCTGGTCAAGTCGTAAACAACGTCTTAATTGTTTATACAGGATTAAAATAATAAAAGCTAAACATAAATACATAAGCCTAAATTGTCTAACAGCCGCACAAATAATTTATTTAACACTATGATAGTGTTTGATTATTTTATTTTGAAAAATATGGATATGGATCACTAGGAAAAATTTAAAAATTTAATTTTTTTTTATGAAATAAGACGGCAAACGAGCAAGCGGGTCACCTGATGGAAAGCAACTTCCGTTATTATACCGGTATATGAAGCCCTGGCTTCAAATACCGGTATTTTTTCATAACGTTATTGCTTCAAGGGCGTAGATAACAGTATGAAAATTTACCCGATACTAGAAATAACGGTAAAAATTGAAATTAATACCGGTAAATGTTATAACAGTAAATAGGATTTATAACGGTAAATATATTATGTTCTTTGATAACGTTACCGTTTGTAAAATAAGTACTTAATTTAATCAGTCAGTTCAGTATGCAGTATGCACAAAATTAAACTAGACATGTCTGGTGACCAGTAGGTATATATTATAGGAAAAATGACGTCTAATGAGAATGACATGGTCAGTACTCAGTAGTTCAGTGCTCAGTTTCTTTGTTCAAAATTTATTACTAATTTATGGTTTGTATAGTAAATTATTGTATTGTCAGCACGTGCGCCGTGCGCTGACTGCCGGGCGGGCTCTGTTGTTTTGCAGACGACGTGGCGAGGCGGGCTTTTTGTCCTCGAAGGAATAAAGACCGCGTCTGCCTGTCGATGTCTGCAGCTGCCCTCGCCGCGTAGGTACACAAAAGCCAAAGCACACGACGAGTGGAGGCAGTCAGTTCAGGACGTTCGTTCTAGTGGAGATAGAGAGAATAGAGCTAGCTGCCGCCTCGCGCCGCCGCGCCGTCTGCGTTACTGCATGTAAACTGGTTTGTGTGATCCACGGCGGGCAGCCGCGGACATGCTGCGCTGCCAGAATCCACCGGGGACCTGCGGAGCGGTCTTTTTGCCCTTGGTGTGCGTTGGTACCCTAATACATATTGTAGGATTCCCTTTGTGCTATCGTTCGCGGCGAAATTGACTGGTCCGCCCCGCCCCGTCGTATGCAAAGCGCCTCTGATCCGACGGGCTACGCTCCTTAAAATATTCTCCGTGTTATAATACCTACATATTTTGTAAATGCTATCATATAATTTTGTGCTTCCTTTTTTAAATGTGTTGATATTTTTTAACTACAGTCTACAAAATAAATATGTATTAAACTTAGATACTAAGACATACAAATAATTATCCATATTTTGCCCATCCCCCGGATTCACCACAATTAAAACAAGTAAATAAATACGGACATACGTACCTTGCATAATTTTCTGCATTCATTGACTAAACAAATTGCAGCACCATCTTGATTTGTTAATTCGAAGTTTTTTTTATGAAAATAAGGGGGCGAACGAGCAAACGGGTCACCTGATGGAAAGCAACTTCCGTCGCCCATGGACACTCGCAGCATCAGAAGAGCTGCAGGTGCGTTGCCGGCTTTTTAAGAGGAAATAGGGTAATAGGGGAGGGTAGGGAAGAGAAGGGAAGGGAATAGGGGAGGGGATTGGGCCTCCAGTAAACGCACTCACTCGGCGAAACACATCGCAAGCGCTGTTTCACGCCGGTTTTCTGTGAGAACGTGGTATTCGTGCCGAAGCATGGCTTTCCCACGTATATAAAAACTGGTGCTCGGAAGTCGGTAGTTAGGCTGCGAGTGAGATTTGGTGCACGACGCATACCGCATACCTGATATCAGAAAGTATCGTTATATTTACCGGTATTTTTATAACGATATTTTTTGGTTATGTTACTAGATATCGATAAAAAAAATACCGTTATCTGGCTACCATTATGAAAATACCGGTACGTAACGATATTTTTTCGGGTATTCGATAACGTTATGAAGCCCTGTTTGAAGCCCTGCTTCAGAGTCAGAGGTACAAAAAACATAGACAACTGTTTTATCCTTTTTGTGGAATGTGGCTATTTGGCTAAATGACAGCAGTCAGTTGTCAGTTGTCAAGTCAACTGTTAACCTAAAAAATAAAATAAAAATATCACCATTCACCATTCACCTTACACATAGGTGAACATTTTACCTATTTTATTAAACTTACGTATACTTGGTTTGCAAATAAAGTATTTGAATTTGAAAGTACCTACATAAAAGTTTCCAAATATATGTTTATGAAAAACGTGCGAATATTTTACAGATTCAAAAAGGTCTGTTCAGTTATATGCTTTTCAGTTATTTATATTATTAGATCACAGTCATTTACGAACTATACCTATACTCTTTGATCAAATATTCTGCCTATACTTAATACATTTTTTGGCTTGTAAATAGCTTATAATGAAAATGGAAGTAACGAAAGCAGAACATTCAACTAAATCTATAATAGAAGGACAAGCGGAAATTCGCCTCTCGTCAGAGAAAGTTTTTTACAACCCTGTACAAGAATTTAACAGAGATCTAAGTATAGCAGTACTAAGTGTTTTTATTCAGGATTTTAAAGAAGAAAGATTAAAAAAGAAAGAAAAGAGAGACTCTAAGGGCGAAGATACTTCACCAATTGTTGAGGTGATTTTTTAATTATTGTATTACAAATCAACAACTAATATATTTTGTTTAATGATTTCTTAAGTTTATGCGAGTATGACTCATGATATTATAAGGTTTAAACACTTACGGATTTTGTCGCGGGGCACTTTTGTTAATCCCGACGTTTCCCTCTTTCGATGTCCATAAGTGTTTAAACATATTATGTTATAATGCAGTTAATTCAAATAAGTTATAAGTTACTTATTTTTGGATGTTTATAAATTATAGGCACCAATAACAATTCTAGAAGCACTATCAGCAACAGGCTTGAGAAGCATTAGATATGCAAAGGAAGTACAACAAGTTGACAAAATCATTGCCAATGACTTATCAGAACAAGCTGTGCAAACTATCAAGGAAAATATTGAATATAATGGGATAGAGCATCTTGTGGAAACCAGTCATGATGATGCCTGGTAAGTGGAACTTTTCAAGAGAGAAAATAATCGTGACTAATTTTAAGATGTCATGATGTTAGTTTTTTTTTTTTATGAAATAAGGGAGCAAACAGGTCACCTGATGGAAAACAACTTCCGTCGCCCATGGACACTCGCAGCATCAGAAGAGCTGCAAGTGCGTTGCCGGCCTTTTAAGAGGGAATAGGGCAATAGGGGAGGGTAGGGAAGGGAAGGGAAGGGAATAGTTGGGGGTAGGGAAGGGAATAGGGTAGGGGGTTAGGGGATTGGGCCTCCGGTAAACTCACTCACTCGGCGAAACACAGCGCAAGCGCTGTTTCACACCGGTTTTCTGTGAGAACGTGATATTTATCCGGTCGAGCCGGCCCATTCGTGCTGAAACATGGCTCTCCCGTGTATAAATTTTAAAGTTAAATTTTGTACTATCAGAGAAGTTGATTCCCAGATGGGGGATCTACGTAGTTTGGTCATGTTATATCAAACCCAGCCGACAGATCACAATGGAGAATGTTACCTAATTTTGATTATTAGCAGTCCACATTCACTGTCAAAAATTTTTATTTTTGACAGAGAATGTGGACTGCTTAATATAAATTAATATTAGTGAAAAAATTACTTGGATACGTTAATTAGTTCCCGATTTATAAGCAAAACAAGTTGTAACTATACGACGCAGGCGCCCGGTAACTAACTGGGTTGCACCAGAGGCGTGGTAAAGTTAAATTTAAAGTTATAGTTATAGTTAAGGTAAATTTAACTTTAACTTTAACTTTACCATTAACTTTGCCCGGAGAAATTGACAGATGACAGCTGATCCAACAAGGTTATACATGCGCGTGGGTGGGGGCGCTGCTGGTAAAGGAGAACTGTCAATAATTGCGGTTTTTGTATGATGACAGCGTTAGTTCCTTTTTATGCCACATGCATTTAAAACCTTGTCGAGCTCTTTGGTTATAGTTAAATATGGCGTCTTGATGGCGTCCATTTTTAACTTTACCCAAAGATTTGACATTTTGCACTGTAGTCAAAGTTAAAGATACAGTTAAAGTTAAAGTTGTTGCAATCCAGTCTTAAAACGTAAAAACGCACAAACTATAACATTGAAATGACAATAGTGTTACGGTACATGGTATACGGACACGTAGTGCTATCTAGCGACAAACCAGCAAAACTTACCGAGGGAACACAGGCAACATAAATCCCCTACTCAATACTAGATGGCGTTCGGCGCGCTAGTACATACTCGAATAGACTGTGCTCGAACTTTCTAGAAGTGTCTTGTTTACGTGTTTACCGGTTTATTTTGTTTATGTGTTTACGTGTTTAATTGTTTATGTTTATTGTGGTAAATGCTCGTGCCTCCTGGAAAGTTCCCACAGTTGTTTACTTGTTTACATGAATCGGGAACTTTCTGGAATTCGTCTCGCCATATAAAAAGCCGCAGGTAGACGGCCCGGCATTCAGTTCGTTTCGAGCTATCATCAAGGTGACTTCGGAGTGAACACAAGTGATCAATAGTGAGCGAACCAGTGTAACCTGCGACTTGGCTACGACCTAGGACAGTGATAGTGCTTAGTGTTTTGGACTTAGTGCTAAGTGTTGTGACCTAGTGTGTGCTTGTGTGACCTGGACTTAGTGAATAAAGTCTTTAAGAGAGTCAGCAGGTATTTCTCTCCAAATCCTCGAACCCTAGCATGTAACAATATGATCCGACTAAATGATGCTAGTCTGTCAACTGCCTAGGAATCAGTTTCCTCAATGGTACATTGAGTAATGAGTATAGTTAAAAAGTAGTAAAACTATTTTTGTATAAGTACAGAATGTAACTTAAGTCATGTTTTTTTTTTCAAATTTGCTGGTGTTTGCCTCTCCTGAAAATTTCCTTCAAATGACTTGCATGGAAATAGAACTGCAACAATGATGAGGCATGAAAGTTTATTCTCGAATTTTATAAACATGATGTAGGATGTTACAGCATGGTGATGTACAAACACAAGCACCACCAGAAGCGTTTCACAGCAATAGACCTGGATCCATACGGATGTCCGGCAATATTCCTCGACTCTGCTGTACAGAGTGTCCAAGACGGTGGTCTCCTGCTCGTCACGGCCACCGACATGGCCATCTTGGCAGGAAATACACCTGAAACATGTTATTACAAGTATGGTGCTGTCAGTCTTAAAGCCAAATTTTGCCATGAAATGGTATGCGTAGTGACATTTTTATTAAATAATAAGTTAGCTAAATTTGTTTTGTTTTGCTTATTATGTAATATTCAGTATCTATGTAGAAGGAAGTCAATATGATATTGTTGAATGTTTCAGGCACTTAGAATACTACTGCAGAGTATAGAGCACCACGCCAACCGCTACAGTCGGTACATTGAGCCCGTACTCAGTGTATCTGTAGATTTCTACATAAGGGTGTTTGTGAGGGTACGGACAGGTGCTATACACTGCAAGAAAACTACCAGGTATTCAGGAGAACCACTCAAACTCAGTCAGAACATTTGCAGCTAATTGTAATTTTTGCATGTTCCAACCACTTACAAATATGTAGTTGCATTATTTTCTGTTTTTAGTAAGTTATCTATGGTGTATCACTGCACTGGCTGCGACAATTTTGTCCTGCATCCACTGGGCGGGTTTAAACCGAACCCCACTGAGAAAAACCCCGCGCAGACCAAGTCCTTCCTGCCCACCGTGTCTGTCGGAGACCACTGCAGCAACTGCAACCAGAAATATCACGTAAGGTTGATTTAGCATTTCGACTTCATTACATATTATATCATTTATGTTGCGAAATATGTATTGTGTAAATAATATTTATTCGTTTTTAAGAATTTTGATTATTTCACTAAAGTAAAGGATACACAATACGAGTATCAACACCAGACATAAGAATAGACTACACCTCCCATACTCCAGAATAAAAATGTTAAACGAAAGCCAAAACATATTACATGGCAGTTACCAATATATGAATAACCGTTTACCAGAAGAAATAAAAAATGAAACTAAATTAATTTCATTTACGTGAAAATTAAAAACTTACCTTATTAAGAATTGTTTTTACTCCCTGGAAGAATTCTTCTCTAAAGATAATAAATAATAATTATATAGTTGTTGAAATATAACAAAGCTCATAAAATATAATATATAGGTATTATATACTAATCCATACTAATATTATAAATGCGAAAGTATCTCTGTCTGTCTGTCTCGCTTTCACGCCAAAACTACTGAACCGATTGCAATGAAATTTTGTACACAGTTATTCTAGAGTCTGAGAAAGGACATAGGCTACATTTTGATGTGGGAAAATATTATATTACATTTTCATCGATATATTCATATTTCTATGAAAATATCGATGAAAATGAATTCGCATTGCGCGTGGCCAGCGCTCATCCCGGGGGTCCTGGGTTCGAGTCCCGCAGGCGGAACAAAAAGTTTTCAATGTTCCTGGGTCTTGGATGTATATTAAAATAAAATTTCAAAAATCTTAAACATATTTTATGTATAATATTATAAAAAATCCAGAAATATATCGATGCAATGAACATTTTAGTTCTGATACGATTCAACAGATGGCGTTTTATTTTTTACTTCATTGTAACATAGAACTAATCATACTTATTAGTTATTATGTTTTTGTTTATAGTTTTTAATACGTTAGAATATTATGTTTAATAATATTATCACTTGGTATAATAATAATCAATCTATCTTATCTTATAGAACTCCTTCTGCATTTCTAATATATGTGACAAGTTGACAACAGAAGGCACTCTAAAATAAAGGAGTTCAAGTGTACCGGCGTGTTGGCCTATATTCCATCCAGAAAATATGTCAATGCAATCAACATTTCAATTCTAATATATGAAAGCAGATGGCGTTTTATTTTTTACTTAAATATATTTTATATATAATATTAATATTATAAAAAATCCAGAAATATATCGATGCAATGAACATTTTAGTTCTAATACGATTCAACAGATGGCGTTTTATTTTTTACTTCATTGTAACATAGAACTAATCATACTTATTAGTTACTAGCTGTTGCCCGCGACTTAGTCCGCGTGGACTTCAGTTTATAAAGCGCGATGTCAACAAAATTGGTGTCAAAAGCTTTCATAAAAAACCCTGGTACCCCTGAAATCAATGTACTTAAATGTAAGATGATCACCTCTAAAAGACTTTTGAGCAAGCGTCAGCGCGATGTAGAAGACGGTGCCATCTATTATGAATTTTTGGAACTAACTTAATTTGAACAAATTTACGCATTTTCACCCCCTGACAACCCTTTTTTCCAGTAAAAAAGTAGCCTATGTCCTTTCTCAGGCTTTAGACTATCTGTATACAAAATTTCATTACAATCGGTTCGGTAGTTTTGGCGTTTGGCTAGAAAGCGAGACTGACAGACAGACAGAGATACTTTCGCATTATAATATTAGTATAGATAATGTGCACACTGCACAGCTGTTTTTGGGTATTTTGATTAATTAAGGGCCGCGCTACACCGGAATGGCAGCGGCGAGGCGAACACTTTCAGCGCTGCCAATCCGGTGTAGCGCGGCCCTAAGAGGGGTACCACTTACCAAGGTTTTAAAAAGTTTTTAAATTTGACACAAATTTTGTTGACACCGCGCGCTATAAACTAAAGTCCACGCGGACGAAGTCGCGGGCAACAGCTAGTATAGTTATATAATAAGAAATATTGTTAATAAAATATATTATACTAGCTGTCCCGGCAAGCGTTGCTTTGCCATAATATAAAGTCAAGCCCAATCCACTACCCTTTTCCCTTCCCTACCCTCCCCTATTAACTTCCCTACCCTCCCCAATTCCCTCCCCTACCTTTCCCAATTTCCTTCCCTACCCTACCCTATTACGCACCTGCATCTCTTCTGATGCTGCTAGTGTCCATGGGCGACGGAAGTTGCTTTCCATCACGTGACCCGATTGCTCGTGTGCCCCCTTATTTATAAAAAAAAAGTATATTAACGTAAGTGACTAAATAAGTATGTTACCATAGCAACGTCCAACGGTCCATCGCTATCCCGTCGGCCGTCGCACAAACAATCGTCGCCGTCAGTCTCGAGTTGTAATAATTTACTATTTATTCAATAAATGCACTTATCAATATAAAAAGTACCCAGTAGCCGATTCTCAGACCCAAGGGCGTCGCCAAGGGGGGGCAAAGAGGGGCAGCTAGCCCCCCCCCCCCCTAGAGATTCTAAAAAAGTTGCCAAATATAATGCAAACAACGACCACTATAAATTAAAAAAAAATACAATGTTAGTATAACTTATTTACAAGTTTTTTATTGCATAGTCAAGCGCTCGTGCTCGTGTAGCTTTACACATTGGACTCTGTACTGTCACAGAATATTATAATATGTATATAGTATTAAGATACTGTTTTTACAATCGCTGTAGATGTAAGGCTCGTAGTACAAGTGAAAAGCTTCATGTGCTTTCGACTACCTACAATTCATACCTTTTTTTTTATTAAATAAGGGGGCAAACGAGCAAACGGGTCACCTACCCCCGGTAACGGGTAAGCAACTACCGTCGCCCATAGACACTCGCAACATCAGAAGAGCTGCAGGTGCGTTGACGGCCTTTCAAGAGGGAATACGCTCTTTTCTTGAAGGTTTGCAGGTCGTAAAGGTCTGGAAATACTGCTGGTGACAGTTCGTTCCAGAGTTTTACACCTACTTTTCTTATTCATAGAGAATTAGAAAAGTATGAATTGTAGTAGGTAAAGTCAACTTGCCACCCCCCCCCCCCCCGCGCCTTCGGCTGGCGACGCCCTTGCTCAGACCCACTGAATATGCATATAAAATTTAGTTAAAATCAGTAAAGCCGTTTCAGAGGAGTATGGGGCCTAACATTGTGACACGAGAATTTTATATGTAAGAAAGATTAATAAGATATAACATTTTGCATTGTCATCATAATATATAATGTTGTAATTGTTCACAACTTTTAAGCAAACACCTGCACAAGGTACTAAGTCTTTACTTACAATGTTTGTAAATTACTTAGTTTACAAATAAAATCTTTGAATCTTAAAATCTATAATAGTTCAAAAACTAAAATATATGCTTTAGCCAATCCGCCATCTTGGATGTCCACCATGTTAGATTTAAGTCACGACATAATATTATGGGGATGTATTTCAAATAGCCTGTCCGCTATCTTGGGGAGGCCGCCATATTGGATTTGTAATGACGTTTCTTAGCTAGTCAATAGTCATATTGTGTTGTCATCAGAACTCAGAGCGTGTGCAAAATTTCATCCTAATCGAAGACTGGGAAGTGGGTCAAATTAAGATTCCAAGATTTTCTTACATACATACAAGTGAAGCTAATAAAAGCGTGTTAAAAACATGCATATTATTATATGAAAATTCTGCATCAATTGTACCTATTCTGACTAATCAGCTGCTGACATACACATATTCAACAACCTTAACAGGTGATTTTGTATAGCGTCTGTTATATTTGCAGCTGGGCGGTCCGATCTGGTCAGCGCCGATCCACAACGCCGACTTCGTGTCGCGACTGTCGGCACACGTCGAGACGCACGCGGCTCGCTTCGGCACGGCTCGGCGACTACTCGGCGTCTTGTCTATGGTCTGCCTTTATACTTTCACTAAACCCTGTTTTATTAATTAACATCCGCTAAAATTAATTGTAGTCTGGAAAGATATTACACAATACATACTACTTACGTATACTTTTAACTGAACATTTGCATCTCCACTCTGACACTGGCAACCTCTATACGGGGAGGCGCGCGAGAATAATATTGCTTACATGGTCCAGTCAAATTAGGCTTAAATTAGGTAGGAACCTCGGAATTCGAGATACCCAGCTGTAAGTCTGTAAATATTTGTATAGTGGCACCCTAAATGTTGTCTCAAAACCTACATATGGTAGGGTGTGCGCAACTATTAAATTTCAAGGCGAAAAGGTCACAAATATCGGTTTTTGCACTTTTTTTGTAAATATTTCATTTCCTATGGGTTTTTTGTTATTTGTATTTATTACCATAATGTAGTATAAAAAATTCTCTACAACTTCTGTTCAAAAAATGTTTGTATACGGTGAACCGTTTCCGATAAAGAGGGTGGAGAGCGCGCGGTCAAAGTATCACTTCAGGTTAACCGGTGCTTCCGGTCGGAAACGCGCCATATTCAATGTGTCGCGACACTAGTGTCCGATCCTTTAACGTCGTGATGTATGGCATATTTCATCAATAAATTGGCTCTCAAAAAACCATAGGAAATGAAATATTTACAAAAAAAGTGCAAAAACCTATTTTTGTGACATTTTGACCTTGAAATTTAATAGTTGCGCACACCCTACCATATGTAAGTTTTGAGACATTTAGGGTGCCAATATACAAATATTTACAGACTTACAGCTGGGTATCTCGAATTCCGAGGTTCCTACCTAATTTAAGCCTAATTTGACTGGACCATGTAAGCAATATTATTCTAAACATTTCTTGCGGCTCCGCACGCGAAAAAACATTTCCGCGGTTATCGAACATTTTCCAGATATAAATATGTGTGGTCTTTTTCGGTCTATCTATGACAAAATTCATCCAAATTTAACCGGTAACTTTAAGCAGCCTATTCGATGCAAAATAATTCAAAAAAAATATATTTAAAAAATTTGTTTTTATAATTACTAAGTATTTTTCATTATAACGAATTTTTAAATCAGGTGGGAGAGGAGCTGGAGGACGTGCCGCTGTACCACGTGCTGGACAAGCTGTGCGGCCGCGTGCACGTCCAGCCCATGCCTATGATGATCATGAGGTGAGCTACGATGCTAAGACCCAATTTCACCAATCTCTGTTTGTTAAATCCTAACAAGGCATTACTTAACGGACCTTGGAAAATTAAACAGACTGTTAAAATACTTATGTTCCACAGTAAAAATTTAACAGCGGATTAGTAAATGCAATGTTAAGTGAACAACTATCAATTCGTTCATTCTTGTTATAAGGCGACGAAATTGCAATGAACAAGATTAATCGACATGTTTGCTGCAATGTGTCACTTTCTTCCATAGTAGTATAATAGTAGATAATGCGACCAAATTAAAATATCACTGATCGCATACATTTGTTACGCTATAATAGTTCTTCTTAATTTAACAGGTTAATAATTATTATCTGTCAAAGCTATTTTGACTCATATAACAGCCTGTTAAATATTTAACGGACCTCCATAGCAGGAATTAAATTTAGCACCGTGTTAGGTGATTTAACATGACATTAGGGCATGGTGGAACGCTCGATAGCTCTAACAGGCCATTAACTGATTTAACAAGCCATTATTTATTTAACATTGCTTGATGAAACTGGGTCTAAAGCACTGTAATAGACAAGTCGGTTAAATAGTATATTCCGAAGTAAAAACGTTTTTACTGTGTAATGACGTTCGTCTACTCGGTCAAGATTCATTTTATTATTATTAAAAGCTTCTATTTAACTTGCTCTGTAAGTATGTATGTTACGGTGGAATTTTGGAACTCAATTTTAAAGTAGATATATTTAACCAATTGAGCTGAAATTTTGCATACGCGTTTAGTTTGGATGACCATGCACGATATAGTATGTGACATCACTCTAAATCCAATATGGCCGACCATCCAAGATGGCGAAATAATTATTTTCTATGCAGTCCTACAATATGGATATTAAATGAAAGGGCTTTTTGAGAGTAACTCGAAAACGAATGTTATTTCATTCTACATCCAACATGGCGGCTCATCCAAGATAGGGGAATAGTTATTTTAATGCACTTCTGCAATATGGGTATTACATGAAAGGACTTACTGAGAGTAACTCTGAAACGAATGTAATGGCATTCTATATCCAATATAGCAGCTTAGCCGAGATAGGGGAATAGTACAGAATATTTTAAAGCACTTCTGCAATATGTATAACGTTACGTACAGTGTCGTGACGTCACGTGACGTGACGTTACGTGTCGTGACTTTACAGAACTTGACTACTAACTACGGACGTGACTGACAGCGGGGTTTCATAAAATGCCCGGTTGAATCCGGCCACTTTTGTTAAATGAAATTTAACTTTTTAGTCATGCAAAAATCTAGCCAGAGATAACTAAAAAACAAAAAATAAATTATAAACAAAAAACTTTTTGAAAAAAAGCTTTTATTTAAATAGTCTAAAATGAAAGAAAATAAATTTCTCCTTAAAAAAATTAACTATAATTCTCAATATATTATACAATTTGCATGATAATAAAAGCTTGTCGCGAGACTTAATAATCTATCAATACTTGATAAAATTAAAATAATTTTTAATTTTATCAAGTAATTAAGTAATTAAAATAATTGGTACTAATTTATTTACAAATGGCGTGACAAACTTTTATTATCATGCAAATTGTATAATATATTGAGGATTATAACTTAATAGTTAATTTTTTTAAAGATAAATTTATTTTCTTCTTTTTAGACTATTTAAACAAAAGCTTTTTGTTTCAAAAAGTTTTTTGTTTATAATTTACTAGCTGTTGCCCGCGACTTCGTCCGCGTGGACTTCAGCGCGCGATGTCAACAAAATTGGTGTCAAAAGCTTTTTAAAACCCTGGTACCCACTACCTCCATTATAATACAAGTACGCGTTCTTGTATAAATGGAGATCAGTGCTGGTACCCCTTAAATCAAAATACCCAAAATAGCCATGTAGTGTGCATATAATATTATTATTTTTTAAATTTAAACTTTTTTATACCAAATTTTAAAGGCGCTTATTTAGCTTTACACAACTTAGCAGCATTACAAAACTTTAGCTTTACCCATAAACTATTTAGTATTTATTATTGGTATTTGGTATGCTGTTGTTTCTGATATCTATGTTGGTAGGTGAGTTATTACTTATTTGATAACGTGTATAACAATCGAAATAAAGAAATAAATCGAAATAGCGCGATCTAGGCGACTCTTGGTGCCATCTGTTATGAGTTTTGGGACTAACTTAATTTGAACAAATTTACGCATAAACACCCCCTTACAACCCCTTTTTCCAGTAAAAAAAGTAGCCTATGTCCTGTCTCAGGCTTTAGACTATCTGTGTACAAAATTTCATTACAATCGGTTCAGTAGTTTTGGCGCTGTTGTTTCTGATATCTAAGTTGGTAGGTGAGTTATTAATTAATGACGTGTATATATCAATCGAAAGAATCGAAAAACTTACCTCAACATGGCACCACCTCTTATAGAAATATATATGAGCAAGCGATAGCGCCATCTGTTATGAGTTTTTGGAACTAATTTAATTTGAACAAATTTACTCATTTTCACCCACTTACAACCCCTTTTTCCAGTTAAAAAGTAGCCTATGTTCATTCTCAGGCTTTACACTATCTGTGTACAAAATTTCATTACAATCGGTTCAGTAGTTTTGGCGTGAAAGCGAGACAGACAGACAGACAGAGATACTTTCGCATTTATAATATTAGTATAGATTGATTTTAATGATGCTATAATTGAAACTCCGCCAAATAAATGTGCTATTTTATTAAGTGACATCTATACATACATACATACATATAAATAGAATTGGAGTGTCTGTTTATAATATTGAAAGAACCGTTTTTTACTAGATGCATATGAATGTATATCTATATAGGGTACATACACCAAAACAACATTTTTTACAATTTTTGTCTGTATGTCTGTCTGTCTGTCTGTTTGTTCCGGCTAATCTTTGAAATGGCTGGAGCGATTTTGACGGAACTTTTTGGCACATAGCTGATGTAGTAAGGCATAACTTAGGCTACTTTTTAACCGACTTCCAAAAAGGAGGAGGATATATTTTACTTTTTTATATTGGTTCGCGGACAACTCCGTCGTTTGTAGACCATTTCCAAAATTCTTTTGTTGTTGTATGAGATGTAGCCCGAATTTGGTAACATGATCACAAAAGTGGTGATCTGATGATGCAATCCATAAGAAATCGACGGGACTCCTTGAAATTTATATGGAAACATACAGTGATTTTACATTTTTCTGAAGGATTTTAAGCATAAACTACCAAAAAATAAGAATTTGCGCCGAAGTACACCCTGGTTCCAAAGGTGCTGTACAGAACTCTTGAATCCTTATAGATAAATGTTCGGCAATTTTGGCGTTGTTTCAGCAACTAAAATCATATTATTATGTCAATGTGTCAATAGTACTAATCATCATCATCACTGTAGCGACACTGTCTATCGACATTGTCCTACTGTATGTTACCTTATATTGTCTATATATTATTATGCTATGTTATATTTTACATGTTATATTTTGTACTGTTGGCTGTTCAGTCATGTACTAACAATTGATTGCAATAAACGTCTCATGCACTCCACCATACTTTAATTCCAGTCACCCCGCTCAGTATTTACATCACTATAATTATGCCATGAATCATCACATCATTATCAAAAATCATGCCTTTGATTATAATATTATTGTTCCACCGTTTGTTGACTGATTTTCAAAACTCTTTGGTTGCTACTTAGTGTTTATAGAGGTACTAGCTGTTGCCCGCGACTTCGTCCGCGTGGACTTCAGTTTATAGCGCGCGGTGTCAACAAAATGTGTGTCAAATTTAAAAACTTTTTAAAACCCTGGTAAGTGGTACCCCTCTTAGGGCCGCGCTACACCGGAATGGCAGCGCTGAAAGTGCTCGCCTCGCCGCTGCCATTCCGGTGTAGCGCGGCCCTTAATTAATCAAAATACCCAAAAACAGCTGTGCAGTGTGCACATAACGAACGGACGAAGTCGCGGGCAACAGCTAGTGTTACAATAAAGTAAAAAATAAAACGCCATCTGTTGAATCGTATTAGAACTAAAATGTTCATTGCATCGATATATTTCTGGATTTTTTATAATATTATACATAAAATATGTTTAAGATTTTGTTTTAATACACATCCAAGACCCAGGAACATTGAAAACTTTTTGTTCCGCCTGCGGGACTCGAACCCAGGACCCCCGGGATGAGCGCTGGCCACGCGCAATGCGAATTCATTTTCATCGATATTTTCATGGAAATAAGATATTTTCCCACATCAAAATGTAGCCTATGTCCTTTCTCAGACTCTAGAATAACTGTATACAAAATTTCATTGCAATCGGTTCAGTAGTTTTGGCGTGAAAGCAAGACAGACAGACAGAGATACTTTCGCATTTATAATATTAGTATGGATAACAATAACCCGAATTTGGTACAATTCTTACAAAAGTGGTGATCTGATACTGAAATTCGTGAGATATACAGAGAACTCCTGGATATTTTACACACATACGCGTCAACTATTGCTGTAATATATATAATGTAATCTTCATAATTTTTTACTCGGTAGCAGCTAACTTTAGCGCAATTTCTATGTGCAATTTACAGCTTTTTTTGTAGATCTAGATTAAATGAACTAAAAAGTATTAAAATATAATTCATATTCTGTACTCAGTAGTTCTCTTCTTAGTCTTCATTATTATGAAGTCGGTACCAACTAAGTATCAGCTAACCTAATCGCCAGTTCTATGCCAAAATATAACTGCAACTTATATGACTGGTACCAACTTCAAATTATGAAGATTGAGAACAGGATACTGAGTACAGAATATGAATTATTAATTAATACTCTTTAGTTAATTTAAGAAAATTACTGTTGTCTTTACCTTGGAAGTCGGTTTCAATTTTTGTTTAAAAATAATAATTTTACTCTTATTCGTTATCCTTAAGATTTTCTATACAGTACTGGCGTTTTTATCTACAAGTTTAGGTTCATGAAAAGTGATCAGCATAGCTAGCACAAGCACGTAGACAAACGAAAGAAACTAAATTTTGACAGTTTTACCGGAAAAACATTGGGGTAAAAGTTTCTTTCCTATCTCGATATCTTTCGCTTTTGAAAATCTATAAGTCAAGCATGACGTTATTGACGATCCGCTTTTGACATTTAGTTTCTTGATTCTGTTTTTATTTTTATTATGGCACTTGGCTATAAAACCATGGCCAGTGTCGAGTAAATGGCGGCAAATTCAAAAAATCGATTTATAGCAACCCTGTCTATAGCCGGAATTATAGTTTTGATCTACAAACTACGAATAATAAAGTTCCATAGTTTTTATTATTCGTATTTCGTAGATCAAACTATAATTCTGGCTATAGACAAGGTTGCTACCATAGACATAATATATACCTAAAGACCAACAAAGAGTGCGAGAGAGAAGAAAATCCTTTATGGAATTATAACATGATGAAAAGAGAGAGGCAGTCTAATGAAAATTGTAACAACTTTTATTTGACAGGTCGTCAAAAGTCGTCAATCGTTTTTATGCCCTTTCGGTATTTGCAATTTATTATTTAAATCGTATGTTATTTTCAACAAATACTATTATATATAACAATAATAACTTGTGCTGTGAGTGATTGCAGTGTAAATCATAGGAATAATCCTGGAAAATATACATTTCACCCGTAATTAATCTTCATGTCCTAATTGCTACGATGTGTTTATTTTTGCTACATTCTGGTCTTTAGTTCTCTATTTCAAATAAAATATTGTGAATCCTCTCTTTTACTTTCATATTTTGCGTAACTAAAGGTACTATTGTTCCTATATTACACAAATTTTGAAGAAAAATTTTTCATCAAAATTTTTTACATATACGCTAGTGCTTGAATCAAATTTATCGATATGCTTATCGATATTTTACAATAACATAAATCTAAAATAAAAATCATTTACCTTTATATTTATCACCTTAAGCCCGGCCGCACATTATCCGAAATTTCTGATCAGAAAAATTCTGACGCCCGGCGCAACGCACTCTGTTCATACATTTTGTTGTAGACCCATCATACTAAAATAATTTCTGACGTGTCAAAATGTATGAGCGGGGCGGGGCGTCCGAATTTTAGTGATCACAAATTCGGATAATGTGCGGCCGGACTAAAAGGACATATTATCTTATTTTAACTAATAGTATATTATAATATAGCTAATATAATATAACTACTATAATATAGAGTGACTCTAAAACTAGAGGAAGGTTTATATTTATATATCATAATCATTTGTTTTACAGATTCCCTCAAGATCCTCTAATAAGAGGAAAATGGCTGAAATTAATTGGGCGTGTTGGTTGGAATCCCAAAAAAAATTCAACAATATGTAGCAAACATTTCATTGAAAATTTTTAAAGAAAAATTAGAATAAATACTATTTTGTTTAAAGGAGCTATCCCAACTTTATTTGTGCCAGTAAGTTTGACATACTGTTGCACTTGTTACTGAAGCAATTATTAAAAATAAGCAATTATAAGCAATTAATGCTTTTTAGTTCATTTAAGATTATACTTATATGAACTAAAAAGTATTAAATAATCCTTATTCTGTACTCAATCTTCATTTCGTGAACGTTCTTGAACATTTTCTGGGACCATATGTTCCCATTTGAATATCAAGGAGTCACTTCGATTTCTCATTGTTTCCATCACCAGACCACCACTTTTGTGAACATGATACCTACTCGGAACAATACAATGTACAGCAAAAGAAAAAATTTGAAAATCGGTTCATAAACGGCGGAGTAATCGTTGAACATACATAAAAATATATCCACAGGCGAACGTCTAGACTCCTCCTGTTTGGAAGTCGGTTCCAAATAATTGTAATAAAATATTATGATATTTTATAATATGTATTTAATTTAAGAATAAAATATAATATACTATGTGTGTTGTTTACTTTCAACGTTTACTTTCAATGTAAGGGCTGATTTACCAGATAGATTTTACCTGAGTAATAAATAAGTAACTTTATAATTTGTTAAGTGTAAATTATTTACCCCTATAAGAACCTCATGTCATAACATATCCGACGATTGAAAAATCATTCCAAAAGAAAATGTGTATCTACTTTTCAATCGTCACCTTTTTTTGCCAATTAAAATTTATGATACCTAATTTGAAATACAAATCTATCAAAGTTGCATATTATTTATTTCTTATAGAAACTCAGGTAAAATAACTCGAACGGACTAAACTATCGATAGCAAAATACTATACTATCGATAGTAAAATATACATCACTAGCACACGCACACATTGACAGATCAAAAATGGTCACGCATTTTCGAGTTGTCAGGTGGTCTTTACGACAGTATATATTATGTCTATGGTTGCTACACGTCGATTTTTTTAATTTGCCGCCATTTACTCGACACTGGCCATGGTTTTATAGCCGAGGTGCCATAATTAAAAAAAAGAACCAAGAAACTAAATGTCAAAAAAAAATAATTGCCGTTGCTTTAATGGTTGCTATGGAAAGAGTTTCTTGTCTTTGTCCACTGAAACTCAAGTCGATGGGTGGTGCCATGCTCGGGAATAAGATATGTAGACATGGGAAAGAAACTGCCATTACTTTCTTCCGAAGAATCGACTGGGAAACCCCGTGCTAGCTACGCAGATCAACTACTTAACAAAATCCCATTTTTACTATTTGGGTAAGGAAGGGGAAAAATTATCTCTTTTTCATTTCCTTTTTTATCACATTTTGGTGACGCGGACGAAGTCGCGGGCAACAGCTAGTATTATATATAATTTAAAACTAACTTAGAGTGATCGTCGACGACGTTTCCAGGTCGGCCTTGCTGCACGGCGGCTACCGGGTGTCGTACTCGCACGCGTCCCGCCAGTCGTTGAAGACGGACGCGCCGGCGCAGTTCGTGTGGGACGCGGTGCGGGCGTGGGCGCGCGCGCACCCAGTCAAGCCCGACCACCTGCAGCGGGACCCGGTCGCGGCGCACATCCTGACCCGGGCGACGGCGCACGCGGTGCGGCTGGAGGCGCGCGCGGACGCCGACCCGGCGTCACGGCGGGCCGGCGCGCTGCGCTTCCAGTTCAACCCCGCGCCGCACTGGGGGCCCGGCTCCAGGGCCAATGTCAAGTATGCGCCAAAATTCGATTATCGCGCGGGAACCGAGCATTTTACCGTAATAAAAGTATCCTATCACTCATGTATCTCCATTTGTTTTCAGTATCGGAGAAAACAATTGTAAGGCAATTAAAAATCAAAATAAGAATCAGAGTAAACGCAAACGCCAAGACACGCCATCCAGTCAAGAGGATAACGCAGCAAAGAAAAGTAGTAATTGAAATAAATGAATAAAATACAAAATAATATTTTTCATTCCTATATTTTTAATTTGATTATAGATTACTTAAAGCCTAGATTACTTAAATAAAGAGTAAATTGTAAACATTTATGAATTTGGATTTTGGAAGTTGGATCTAAAAAATGTCCATATGCTGCGGCCGCACATGCGTAGTGCTTCGTGCTTACTGCTTGAGACGATACCATTGGACGATCTGCGTGTATAGTCCAATGACCAAATAAATAAACGTTTATTCCCCTTTTTTGACCATTACACCACAAGAATAATACAATTAAAAGACAAAAATAAATAAATTTAACGTACAAGTACAAGATTGCAGATATAGAATACAAAACAATCCACATTCCACAGTAAGTGAACCACAGTGTATAGTGTATAAGACAATACAAAAATATTATACATATTTATTAATGGCATAACAAGATTTCAAAGTCCAACGAAGCAAGGCAGGGAGTGTAATGATCAAAAACTGAATTGGCATCCACTCAGGTAGTGACTGCGGTTCGCAGTCCCTGATTTTATTTATTTATTTATTGATTCACCAACAGAATCACATTTAACAAAATACAAAATACAGCACAGTTTTTTGTGGATGAAATGTGTTCCAATGAAAGGTGAAATACAACATGCTTTGCGATAATCTACTTTTCAGTGGATACAGACTGTCAGGTGAATGACAGACGAAGCACGAAGCTTCGTGCTCCTTGTGAGTATAGTATTCGTTGGCTTCGTGACGATAGACGCATATTATGTGCGGACGCGGCGATACAAAATTGTTGCCGTTATTAGCATTTTACGTGTGAAAACTGCGAAAAAAAACTCGCCCTCATTTCTTTTTTTGAGTAACTAGAGTCCACAACTCGTGAACCCTATTCTCTAGCTACTCGTGGACCACGAGTAATCTATTTTACATTGATTTTTCACACTAATTTAAAAAAATTAATTATACACTGGCAAACTTTTGGCTATCACGTATTTTGAAAAATATACTGTCAGATGCCTTAGTCTATGATCAGATAAAATTTGACATTGATTTGACACTGACATTTAAATTTTAATTGGCCATTGTTTTTGTTCTTTTATCAAAATTTAAATCACTCCTGTAAATATGTAATTTTGTTTTGTAACCGTACACGTCTTGTTACTTCACCAGACCTTCGCTACATAGAGCAAAGTCCTTTAAGCCACTCTGACATTGGCAACTCACCGAGGCGGCCATTTTTAAAAGAAGAAGAAGAAGAATTTGTCAAACCTGAAACTAGTAATCTGCGTGTCAAACCAATCATCAATTCATCAACAAAAGCAAGTGAATCTACAAATATATACTAGTAATCTGTGCAAGTGAATTTGCAAAATACAAAAGCCTGTTCCCTCTGTTGACTGTGGTACACATACACATTTATGTAACGATTAAATCTCTCAGCTCGATATGCTAGTCCATATCTACCTTCGTCCTTAACACTTCCCGAGGCCGCGCGTGCTACTGTGCTGATTACAAACACCCTTATCATGCTTGACTTCTGACCCCAAATTAATTAAACAATAAACAAAGGAATAATAAAATAAAAACGTCAATTACGATTTAAATAATGTGCAAGATATTCGGAATAGTGTTTATGCTAATATGCCTCGCATATGGTCAGGATCGAAAGGTACCGTAACAAATTTTGTTATATTTTATACTACCGACTTTTGTATTGTTCCGCTTTCTACTTTCTACCCACTTTATTAATTATAATATCTAAGGTGCTATATATTTTAGTCGACTGTTTGTATGTAGGTAACATCAGGATTGAACCCTGGCTGTGCGGCATGCAACGCGGACACTATCGTGGCATATGTGAGGTGCGAGGGTCCCGCTGACACCATCCACCAGATCTGGGACTTCAGCAACCACGCGCCCACATTCATCCTGGCCCTCACCTCTGTAAACTCCACACTGAATATAACCTGGGATGGAAGTAGTATCAGGAGCTTCAACTTTACAGAAAACCCCAAATACAGTTTTGCAGCTTCCATGGATAAGGTAAACCTGGGGCTGATAATGTAATTATGTTGCTTAATATTATAAAATTATTAATATATTAATAATAGTAAGATGTCCTATTTGATGTAGAGGTTAATAGTATTTTATTTGTGTACTATAATTATTGCATAGTAAGCAAAATATGTATAAGATTTTATTGTAATTTTGCTTAGCGACAATATATTAATCACATTGAATTTGATACCATGATTATTGTAACATATGCTAGTTAGAAACGAGAGCTTTGTTGTTTAGTCAGTGTTAACTGTATGAGTCATAATCCACCCATATGTGGTGCTCAAGTCAACAAATGTGAATGTTATTTATAACAATACTATCCTACTTTCATTGTATACAGCTTCATTTTGATTGAACAATGATAAATCAAAGATATTAATTTTGCTACTATGAATCTTGGATATAATAATTTAAGGAATCTATAAAAATATTATGTTTTATATTGAATGTAATTCAATATGCATATTGAATGCAAGTGAAAGTTTGCCCCACATTGACAGTGGCACCGACTTACAAGTTACAGCTCTACCATTTCTTCATTTTGTTATCGAAACAAATTTACTTAGTATAAAAAGTATTTTTTTACAGTTCATTGAATATAATGACACAGACAGCAATTGCAAGGTCAACACGAGCTATCCTTGGAAGGAGTACAGTTTTGACATGGTCTCGTGGACTCTGAATGACAGCAAATTTGACTCAAAGGAGGCAATGATTGTTGTTAGTGGCAAGATACATGATAGACGTTTCCGCAATGCCACAATACACCTCAAGGTGACTACTTTTCTGTATTACGAAAATTGCTTGTTTACAATCACCAAACTTTTATTTATTCCTAAATTATGAAATAAACTGAAACTAATGAACCAGGGCCGTCTCTAGCCCATGTGGCGCCCGTGTGCAAACATTACCCTAGCGCCCCCTAACAAGCGCGCGCGCGGTCAAAATGAAATGGGTACAAAGTAAAAGTATTTCGAATTGACACGCGGGTGTTCTACTCTCGCATTCATTATACTAATGCCTAATCAAAGTTGAAGAAAATAGAAAATTTCCGATTTTTCCTCTCCTTCGTACACTGTGCAATGTGATGTTTAATAAGTATAATATGTCATCAGTATATGTATATAATGTCATTATCACAACATCGGTATTAATTCGATTTCCCACTACCTATTTTGAAAAAACGAGCGATAGGACACTCACTATTACACCAAATAATATAATCTTCATTTATGTGTTTTAAGGTTCATTTCACGTTGAAAAATAAAGATTATAATATTTAAGTATATTGCAAAAGCCGAGCCGCTCCTGGCGCGCCCTGCTTTGCTGTATTTCTACAAATATAAGAAGAGCTTCGGATATTACACAAAAATGTTTGCAAACTGGAGTTCTTTTTACGTTGGTCAATTAAGCGTGGGCCGTGGCGGCCGGCCAGCGCGGGCGCGCGCCGAGTGCGAGCGGCGCTCGGCGACCCTACATTGCACCTAAGGGAAAGACGCTTTTTACATATCTATACTAATATTATAATTCTGCAGAGTTTGTTTGTTTGTTTGTTTGAACGCGCTAATTTCAGGAACTACTGGTCCGATTTGAAAAATTCTTTTACTGTTGGATTGCCCATTGATTAAGGAAGGCTATAGGCTACATTTTATCACGCTAAGACTAATAGGAGCGAAGAAATAGATGAAAATGTGAAAAAAACGGGGGAAATTGTATGAAAGAGCTTATTTGAACGCGCTAATCTCAGGAACTACTGGTCCGATTTGAAAAATTCTTTCAGTGTTAGATAGCCCATTTATAGAGAAAGGCTCTAGGCTATATTTTATCACGCTAAGACTAATAGGAGCCAAGAAATAGAGGAAAATGTGAAAAAACGGAGAAAAATTATTAGAAAATGGCTTATTATCTTAGGAACTACTGGAGCAGTTTTTATGTTATTTGGCAAACATAAAGAATAGACCACGTGAAGGAACAAAGGCTATTTTTTGCGGAAAAATGTACGGTTGCGTGAAAGTCCTAAATTACGCAAGCAAAGCCACGCTGAACATCTATATATAATAAAATCGTAGGAAAGTCAATTCTGTACATTGAATATTTTTGTGCAATAAATAATACTTGGGATGTGATCTACAGCTATGCTAACTTAATTAAAATAAGTACTTTCATAAAATTCAAATTGGTTATTGGATAAATCAAGTGTTTGCTACAAAAAGACTGGTAGACGCCCCTAACACTTTTGTAGGGAACATCTGATTTTATAACAAGCAGG
The DNA here is from genome assembly GCF_905147365.1 of Aricia agestis. Taxonomy (NCBI): domain Eukaryota; kingdom Metazoa; phylum Arthropoda; class Insecta; order Lepidoptera; family Lycaenidae; genus Aricia; species Aricia agestis. The sequence goes on from NC_056420.1 coordinate 15,072,770, forward strand.
TAAACATCATGCACAATTAAGGCTCAACTCACACTGGGGCAGAGTAGAAGAAGTATTCTACTATTTACTATTTTTTTATTGTTCTATTATTGCGTACAAATTGCTGAAAAGTAAATTAATAGTCGCGCTAGTGCGCTCGCGTATTTTCATAGCAGAAATTTGTACTAAAATAATAAAACAATAGAGGTGATTAAGCTGTAGTCGAAAAAATGACACGTAGCCACGCTTCAACTCTGCCCCCGTGTAAGTTTAGCCTAATGTTTCCTTACTCAAGTTTTGTATCCTACCTTATAATAAGTTTATTTTATTTGTAATAAACAATCGCTGCAAATTTATTCATTCATTCACGAAATTGCACCCTTTCGTTTGCTACTACTGCTAAAAAAATGTGTATGAACGTATCTCCAGACTCAATACCTGCCGTGGACGGATGCTGCTGAGGAGCTGCCTCGTCTGGTGCACACGGCCAACTCGTCACTGGTCGACATCCGCCTGGCGCGGCTGCCTACCTCCTACCCCGCCGCCCGCTACGCGCTCCGTCTGGCGCTGGTCAGCACCGACGACGTCGCCGACACCATGCGCCTCGAGCGCCGCAAGAGCTTGGATGACGAGCACACCCCCGGCGTCTTTGAGGTATTGGATAATAATAGTGTCCGACCGAAGGTCTATTTTTAGCCGAAGCCGAAGCCGATTAATCGTCAATCGCCACAACCTTCGGCCGAAGTCGAGGCCGAAGGTTTATAATCTTAACCCGACTCTTAGTAATTATGTTCAATATTGTCTACAAGCTATAATTAATATTAAAATTATTTCAAAACTTCAATAATGAATGGCAAGCATGTCGCACCAAGTTTAACATTAATTCACAAATCATAAAATATGCCTCCGAGTTCCGACTGCATTTTGTAGTCCACTTTCTTCTTCTACATTTTTTTTAATGAAATAAAACGAGCAAACGGGTCACCTGATGGAAAGCAACTTCCGTCGCCCATGGACACTCGCAGCATCAGAAGAGCTTCAGGTGCGTTGCCGGCCTTTTAAGAGGGAATAGGGTAATAGGGGAGGGTAGGGATGGGAAGTGAAGGGAATAGGGGAGGATAGGAAAGGGAATTGGGCCTCCGCTAAACTCACTCACTCGGCGAAACACAGCGCAAGCGCTGTTTCACGCCGGTTTTCGTGTATGTTTCTATGTAGCCTTCTATTCATCCTGGCATGAAACTCGTACAAGCAAGAGTCCTATCAATTAAAAAGTGAATTCAATGCCTCCGCGCCGGCAGAATTAGGTCTTGTTTCGTTCTTTTTAGTTTACATTTTTTTGCAGTCGGGTTTTTTTTATTTGTGAATTAATTATTTTTACTTTTTCTGAGCGTGTAGTTCGAAAACGGATGAGAGTTCGGAAAAAGGTTCGCCGAAGGTGGTATTTTTGGCCGAAGCCGAAGCCGAAGCGTCGGTCGGACACTAGATAATAATAACCACGCCTCGAACAACGTCAGTCTGACCCCGTGCTGAGTACCGAGAATATTGAAAAGCTTTTGTTATCTTCCCGGGATTCGAGTCTGCGACCCCCGGCTTATTTTTATTTATTTTCTTTATTGGAACAAAAAACAGTTACATGCTATAATCTTAAAGTAAGTACAATTACATAAATAAAAGTGATAAACACATAACCCACACCATTGTTCGCGGCATAACAAAAAAAAATACAAAATATTCCTAACAAAGAGAAAGAATTTTAAATGCATTAGTGCATAGCGTTAAGTGGTTTGTAACAGATGAAAAACATTTATATTTTCTAATATTATCCTTAAATATGCAAATAATTAAAATACAAAAGAAGAAAAACAATATAACAGCTACGGACGATTTTCTAATTATTACAATTTTTTAAATAGTCATGGACATGTTTTTTGAATTGATTATAGGATAGTGCAAAAATATCAATATCAATAAAGTAATTGTTGTATGTATCCACTAGGCGACGAAGGGGAATGCGAAGACCAGCGTTAGTCTTGCAGGATGTAGTGTGAAATAAATTATATTGGCGAACTCTACGTCGATTGATTGTTCTAGGAACGGTGTAGCATATTTTATTAGTTAGGGATGAGCAGTCAAATTTATGATTGCACAGACCGTGCAGCATCATGGCATCCAGGAGCCGACGTCGGGATTCCAAGCTCAATAGTTTAAAGTGATTAAGCAAATCAGTGTATGGTAGAGTAGATCGCTTATATTTAAAATAAGTAGTGCGTAAGAATTTTTTCTGTACCAGTTCCAAACTATTTGAATATTTGTTATAGAGAGGGTTCCATACAGGTATGGCATATTCTAACTGGGACCTTATTAGCGTTTTGTTAAGTAACAAAAGTGTGGAGGGTCGAACAAAATCTCTGGTAGACCTAATTACAAACCCATACATGCGATAAACTTTATTAATAATGTTATCAATATGCTGATTGAGATGTAGAGATGTATCCAATAGGACCCCCAGATCACGAACTAAACTGACCTTATTTAAAGGTGTGTTGTTAATAGTGTACGTGAAATTTAGTTTATTTATTTTTTTTGTGAATGAAATAGTGTGACACTTAGGAAGACTTAGGAATAACTTATTACGAATACAATAGTTATGTAATCTACACAAATCTTGCTGTAAAAGTAAACAGTCTGCAATATTTCTTACCGATTTGAATATTTTAATATCGTCAGCATACATTAGAAATTGCGAATTTTTGAAACATTGTTGTATGTCGTTTATGAAAATGACAAAAAGAAGTGGACCGAGTATAGATCCCTGGGGAACACCTGAACTAGCAAATATGGACTCAGAACGATGGCCGTTTATCACTACCCTTTGCGATCTATTAAAAATGTAGGACATAAACCAGCGAAGCAAATTTCCTCGTATCCCGTTGAAGGCTATTTTATCTAACAACAGAGAATGATCAACCTTGTCAAACGCTTTTTGGAAATCTGTATAAACCGCATCAACTTGCCCTTGTTTATCCATATTAGAGAATAGGTACTCGACAAAACACATGAGGTTTGTGCATGTAGAGCGCTGCTTGACAAAACCGTGCTGTTCAGGTAAAATCAGTCGATGGATATGAGGATACACTGCGTCATGAACAAGCCTCTCAAAAACTTTAGACAGTGTGGATAATATTGAGATAGGACGATAATTTTCCACGTTGCTCCGGTCACCATTCTTATAAATCGGAGTTATATGTGCCTGTTTCCATACCGACGGAAACACAGATTCTTTAAGGCATTTATTATACAGTATATGTAAGGCGCCAGATAAAGAAACAGCAGTTTTTATGAAAAAGAATGGTGGAATTCCGTCAGGGCCAGCGCCTTTCGAAGAATCTAATGATTTAAGGGGATTTTTGATTGAATCTTCAGAAAATTCAATATCAGAAATACACTCTGCGTACTCTGAAATATCATCAGAGGCTTGCCAACGAAGTGGATCAAGAGTGGATTGTTCATAGACTGAACTGAAGAAACAGGAGAATAAATTGCAAACTTCAGAGGGAGTGTTCGCTGAGACATTGTTATAGTGCATTTTATTGGGAAAATTAACCGATTTTTTCTTATTTGAAATATAAGACCAAAAGTATTTAATATTTTTAGGTATACTGTCTTCAATTGATTTTATGTAATTACGGAAACACTTGGCCATTTCAGTCTGAAACAATTTACGATAGCTTGAGAAGTGTTCGTAGTCCATGCGATTTCTATATATTTTCCACTTGACCCAGGCGCGCTCTTTGTTTTTGAAGATTCTAATTAGGTTAGATGTAAACCAAACAGGGAAATCTGAGCTCTTAGACAAAGACTGGGGAATATGTATCTTAATTACGCCATATAAAATCTCGTAAAATTCCGATACGGCCTCTTCAAAAGTTAGGTGAGTTAATGATGATCTCCAGTCTATGCTTTCTAGTGCATTATTAATAGTATCATAATTGGCTCTGTAATATTTATAGGTAAGTAATCTCTGACGTTGCATAGGCACTAAATTAGTGTTTATACTAGTTATAATGGAAAATGGAGGGTGATGTGGAACAGAATTCGACAAGGCGTTACAAAAAACTGCTTCACAGTCTACATTAGAAATAAACATGTCCAGTATTCTGTCTAGGTTATTTCTAAAGGCGTTGTACTGCATACCATTCACCATCGACAGAAAATTCAATACTAATTGACTGGGTGACCTAACAGCCAACGAGACTAATTTAGGGATAACATAATTATTTTGTTCTATCCAGTCAACGTCTGGGCAATTAAAATCTCCAGTGACGAAGAAAGATTCAACATGGGAGTTATTAATAATGTTTTGTAACAGGTCTAAATAATTTGAGTAGACTGAATAACTTGAGCGGGGCGGTATGTACACAGCACTGATGATGTGACGTGACCCATCTTTTTCAGCGGGAATCTCTACTACAATCTGCTCGATCGCAGAGTTATCAAACAGTGTAATTAATTTTGTAGGTCTAAGTTCACGACGAACGGCAATTAAGACACCACCGCCATCAGCTTTTGAAGTTAGAAATCTGTCGCGATCACACCTGAAAACGACGTAGCGATCATCAATAAAATTATTATCATTAATGTCGGGCGCTAGCCAGGTTTCGATTAGGACCACTACGTCGTATGAGTTAGCCATGATGTTCATGTATAGAGTATGTAACTTCGTGCGAATACCTCCACAGTTTTGATAGTAAACAACGATACCATTAGAAGTCATTTGAACTCTGATAGCTATAAATAAATATTACTGATAATAATTTAATAAAATAGAAAAATGAAATATTAAGCCTATTACGTGATGAGACCTGAGTGAATACAAAATATATGAAAGGACATAAAATATTATAAGATATTATGATATGAGATTTATGCACTTCTTGGTAGCAAAAGTAAATACAATATTTTGAAATATTAAGATCAAAAATTAATACACTAATCGTAAAATATAAAAACATCAATTTAAACGTGTACCTGTGAAGATAGAAGCGACACAGAAACATTTTAACCATGATAATATGATGCTTTTTATATACATCCATACCATATCTTAGCAACTTATTAACTATGTAGAGAATTATTTTAAGCTTATTGAAAAAATTATATACTAAAAAGATGATTACAAAATATAAAATAGTTTTACAGGTTCCAGATGTTTTACGGATGGAGTTTTTTGTTTTGTGCAAACTTTTTAAGGTCCTCTTCGGATCGAATAGCAAATGCCGTTGAGCCATCTCGTTCACGAGCCAGTATGGTCGCATTTTTGATCCATACGTACTTGTATCCACTTTTGTTAGCGGCTTCTCTGGTTTTGCGAAATAAAATTTTGTTTTTAAGAGTGAGGTGCTCATTGAGGTAGACTTTGACTGCAGCTCAACTCCAACTCCAACCAATCAGATCAACTCGGAATCCCCGGGATTCCGAGTTGATCTGATTGGATATTGTTCTTATTAGTTCTAAATGCGCTAAGAAAGTTGTCCCGTATTATCTTTGATTTCAGTTTAACAATTACATTTTTAGGCTTATTAACAAGCTGCGTAGCATGGGGTACTCTATGTACTGCAAGAATATCATGTTGAAGTAACTGAAAATTCAGGACCTTCGCAATTGATTCCACTAAGGTTATTAGGTTTTCGTTCCTTTTCTCGGGTAAATTGCATATTTCAATATTACATTGTCGAGCTTGTTGTTCTAGAGAATCAATTTTTGCTTCAAGCTCCGTCACTTTTGAAGAATGGCTACTCTCAGATAATTCGCAGAGCCGTTTCTCTTGCTCTTTCTGGTTCTTTTTTATACTATCTATGTCGCCTATAATTTGGTCGTATTTATTTGATAAAAATTGTATGCTTTCTTTCACCTCTAAATTTTGTTTTTCCAAAGTATCTTTCATCTCCTTAAATTGTTTTTCTTGACGCTCTGTTTGCATTTTGAATAACATGCGCATCTCCGCCATAAAACTTGTCATATTTTCAGTGTTGGCTGAGGTGCGCGGAGAGGAATCAACTGTCTGCGGACTTCCAATAGCGCGTCGCTTGCCGGTTCTTCTGGTCTTGTTAATAAAGTCGGATTCAGCCGATATATCTCGCTCAGTAAGATCTGGTTCCGAGTCGTATTGGACTGTTATAGGTGTGTGAAACGTCGATGCCATACTTGGATTTTCGATATTATCAGCTGTAGTCGAGTTTTTAGTTGGAGGCGTTCGTTTTAGGGGCATACTAATTAGATGAAGAGCAGTATTATAATATTTGATTACAAATTTAACACAAAAAGTTCTCAGTGGTATAGTTGGAATCGAACTCAGGATCTTGCGTTAGAGCCCGGGTCGCTTAGCGTTGAGCTGGTGACTGTGTGACGTGTTGCTCTAATAAGTGATATAGAGCGTACGTGGTTCTGTCCTGTATTCGTTTTGTCGGTGGTATGATATTTTTTTCCAAATATTAATTTGGACACTACCGACGTTATTTGCACTTTAGTCGTTAATTATCACTTTTTTAAGAATAGTTCTGATAGTTTGTTATACACTTTGCACTGCACTAAGACTTGTCTTGGATTTGTGAAAGGAGTTTTTGTGAAACGTTAGTTTATTCAGCGATAAAATAATTTTAAGTACCTACGGAGCACTACAAAACACGTCTATTCGCTGTCAAACTGACAGGTTAACTGGCTTGGTCATTCCGTGGATTTTATTTTATTTATTTTATTTTATTTTAAAGGAAAACTTACAGCTAGTACAAAGGTAGAATTCAAATGTAACAATACAAATGCCAATTAAAAGTTTTCGCGACTAGGTATTTGTTTAGATTGTACATACATTTGGTTGACGTCAAATTGACGCACTGTGGTGAATATATCTAATATCATATATATAAAAGAATAAAAAAGAAAGACAACAATAAAAATAATAGCTATACTTGGATCATCATGTATCAGTAATGTGCAAATTATTATCATAAACTAAATTTGCTTTTGTCAGTAGTATTAAAGAAATGGTCTGTTAACACTTTTCTGTGACTTCTAATATTAGTATTAAATAGATCTACGTCGGTACTTTGAGACGCTGTATTGTACGCTTTGCTAGCGCCTAGCTCGCACGATGTACGCATTTTGCCGGTAGGTGGTAGGGGCATATGGAACGTGTAGGAGTTGACGTCTTCTGAGAGAGCCGGAGGGTATTTTGAGCTCAAATTTACTGACTAGTTCCGGGCAATCAATTGAACCACTGAATATTTTGAAGAGCAACGACAAGTCGGCAATGATTCTTCGTTCGGCGAGAGGCAAGATGTGAAATTTTTTGCATCTTTCGATATAGTTAGGTAGGTGGGTATTTGACTTAAACTGTATGAATTTTAAAAACTTTTTGAATATTCTCAATTCTATCAATGTAGGTAGCGTAGTTGGGGTTCCATACGGGCGAGCAGTATTCCAAATGACTACGAACGAATGCACAATAAAGTATTTTAATTGTTTTAATGCGCGTAAAATCAGAGGAGAGTCTAAATATGAATCCTAAGGCTTTGCGAGCTTTTTTAATTATGTGGTCGATGTGCGAGTCGAATAGAAGATGAATGGAATCAAAGATGACACCTAGGTCCCTGACAGTGTTTACTCTCGCTATGGTAGTATCGCGTAGTTTGTAGGGATATTCTATAATATTAGATTTACGGGTGAAGGAACATACGTAACATTTCGACACATTCAAATCTAATTTGTTGATGACACAATAGCGGTAAAAATTATCAAGATCTTTTTGAATTTTTTCGGCATCATCTATATTTCTCACTAGACATAGTATCTTCATATCGTCGGCGAATAGAAGCACTGTGCAGAAAGAGAAGGCAGAAGACACATCGTTTATAAAAATATTAAACAATAAGGGTCCCAAGAGAGATCCTTGAGGTATTCCCGAAGGAATATAAGAGCATCTGGATGAGTAACCATTAAGTACTACCGTCTGGCATCTGTTGTGTACGTAGGAGGTGAACCATCTGTACAGATCCCCCCTTATGCCGATAGCTGACAACTTGTGGAGTAGGACAGTGTGATCGAGGCGGTCGAAACACTTGCTGTAATCGGTGTATATGACGTCTACCTGTGCAGGCTGCGACATACAGCTCGACAGGTAGTCCGCGCAGATCGTCAGATTTGTTGTAGTCGACCGACCAGACAGAAAGCCGTGTTGTTGTTCACCGAAACTGTGTTTTAATGCGCTATACACTTGTCTATAAATATTTTTTTCAAGTATTTTACTAAATATACATAGCTTCGAGATGGGCCTATAGTTCTCGATCACGTCTTTGGGACCTTTTTTGTGGACCGGGGTAATGAATGCCGCCTTCCACACTGGAGGGACGATGCCATCTTTGAGCGAGCGCCTGAACAATATCGTAAGCGGCAGCGTCAGGCCGTCGGCGCATTGGCATACTAGGAGGGGCGGTATTTTTCGGGGCCTGCGGTTATGTTTAAGTCAACCGACTTGAGGAGTTGGTTGACTTCTCGCTCCCGTATTTCCGATGTCCGAGCGTGATCCGATAGACGACGAAACTGAAACCGAGTCCACGTTCGAGGTGCTGGCAGAGAGGAAGTTCGACTGGAAGTAATCGCTGAACATGTTGCAGATCTCCTCCCCATCAGTCGCCTTTGTATTTTGGAATTTAAACGTCGACGGATACGAGTTGTTTTGTTTTTTTAAGTTTAACGTACGACCAGAACGCTTTGGGTGACTTTAATATATCGTTTTCGATTTTAGACATATAGTCAAGGTACATGTCGCACTCAATCTCCTTGGCACGCCGTCGGAGTAAAACAAAGGACTCGTAATCGGAGCGGTTGCCGTACCTCTTATATTTGGAATGAAATTTATTTTTTTCCTTTAGAATTTTAATTAGTGGCCGCTTGTACCAGGGAGGATAACTGCCGCACGGCTTAGCCAATTTCGTCGGTACATAAGTGCTTATTAACATGTCGAGCGTGTCGTAAAAGTATATAACGGCGTTATCGAACGATCTAGTACCCAGCTCGTTTTGCCAGTCGATTTCACAAAGATGGCGATTAATGGATACGAAATCGGCCTGTCGGTATAGGTATACGGGTAGCGGGCGGTGGGGAAGGTCGTCCGACTCGTTAAAGTTAGCAACAACGGATAGTGCTTTATGGTGGGGATCCTCCGGCACTATCGGGTCCGTACAGAGGTTCACCTCGATAGGATTATTTGAAAAGATGAGATCGAGAATTCTGCTGTTTATATTTAAAAATGAGTTGTATGTATTTAACCTCTTGCAAGGTTGTAGGTATCAAGATCATCGAATAGGTTTATCTGCACGGACCCGAGCAGGTTCGAGGACCTCAGGATGATCTTATCAAAACGAAGTTTTTTTTCTATTCGCGCTTCTCTCGACTGCCCCTCGACTACTACACTTCCTGTCCCGTTGCAGATCGACGAGATATTGTCGCCGGCGCTGCACGGTCGCGGCGCGGGCGGCTACGTGCAGTTCCGGCCGGTCGGCTACACGCAGCCGCGCCGCACCGTCGCCTCCTCCACCCTCGTACACGTCGCAGACTTCGACAGGTAAATACACTCTCCCTGTACTGTTTACCCAGCCGCGGCTGCAGATAGAGTCGGTGTGTGTAATGTGTATGAACAGATACAGACTACAGGTGTTGTGTATTGAACACGTCATATACAATGGAACATACATACAGTTGTATGTATGTTCCATTGTTAGCGCGTAAACTCCTGACTGGCTTTTATCAAATTGAATATAATATAGCCTTTTTGTTACCGAAAAGCGTTACATTTTGTTTCGTCAAACTCACAAAATCAATCGACAAAAATAACAAAGATAATGCACAGCGCAACCGTGCTAGAACTTTAATGCGACGCTGTCTAGATTAGTACGGTGTTTCGGGCAGGATAAGTATCCCGCGGCACAGCACGCTGCGGCTGTTCTACGGCGCGGCGTTCGACGCGGTGCTGGCGCAGACGGCGCTCGTGACGTTCGGCGACAGCGGCGACGGCTTCTACGCCAAGTCCAACTACACGGACTGGTCGTGGTCGCTGGGCTGCGGCGCGGTGCCGGCGGAGTCGCTGTCGCTGGCGGCGGTGGTGGTGCTGGCGGCGGGCGCGGGCGGCGCGGCGCTGCTCGCAGTCGGCGGCGGCGCGGCGCTGCTGCTGCGACGCCGCACGCACACGCGCCTGCACTAGCGCCGAACCTCATACGCAACAAACACCGCTCAATGCATTCTATTTGATTATGGTAAATGTTTTGAATGAGTAGCCCAAGATTAAACTCTTAAGCACGTCCTCCAATTAAAATATTGCAACTGAATTCGTTTTACGACGAACTATTAGTCTAGAAACGCGGTAACGTGTCAAGTTCATATATAATATAGAGCAGTCTTTCCCAAAGTGGGCGATAACGCCCCCTTGTGAGAGCTGGAGGTCTAAAGGGGGGCTGTGTGGGACCCAGAAAAAAATAGGGGCGTTGTGTAGAGACTTGGGGGGGTGATTTATTTCATCTGGATGCATTTTAAATTGCAACAATGGGGGCACTAAAACATACATTTTCACAAGAAGACTATTGACATAATATTATTATGCTAATTCATGAAATAGAATATATTTGTATTATAATAATTAATAACTAATATTTTCTGCTCTGCTAGTAAACAAAGTAAACTTATATAAACATAATATAAACTTGCATTATAAAATGTTACATAGCAGACCAATACAAAGTTCACATGTAACTGTTGCATTGTTTCAAGAAGTTTTTGATATCTGCATGATTGAATCCTTGTGTGTGAAATTATTAATAATAATTAACATATTTTATTACTATTCATTTGCATAGTATAGTAGTTTAGACATTATGAATATTAGAAAAATACCTTTAATTATTATGATTTACGACTATGATGCAAAATATGATTCTTAGGGCCTGTTTCACCACTTCCTGATAAGGCTATCCACCAATTAACTTGACAGATCAAGTATGGAGAATCTGTCAAAAAAGTTGTGAATAGCCTATTAGGCACTTTATCAGAAAGTGGTGAAACAGGCCCTTATTGTGATATACCTATTTTAATTTGGTATTCAAAATAGATAAGGATAAAAGTTATTGTAAACTAAATAAATATTTCATATAAAAATGTGTTTGTTAAATTTTGTTAAACAAATTAAACACCTTCATAACCTCTGTCGCGTTTAATATACGCCATAGAAAACAATGGTGAGATGAACTCTCACAAGTGACATAATAAATCAGAGAATGTGATGCTCCTGCTAGAGATCTATATATCTAAATAGATAAGTATTTCAAGTCAAACAGTCCAAAATGGCTCGCCTGTCGAATTTGAAATTAGCCCAAGATGGTGCTACAAAATTGACAGTGACATTCTCATCTACCTCCTTGACGGGAGTTTTCAGTTTCTGTACTGGAGAGAAGTTGTTGGTGTGAGTGTTCTGCGGCGTGAATAGCTGCCGCTTCGCCATCTTCCCTTTCTTGTTGCTTGCGTTCATATTACTGCTTGTTTTTGAACCGCTTTGAGGTTGGTAGTTTGTGTGAGACTTGTATTTGTGTGCGGAAGACTGCTGATACTCATGTATTTCGTTTTGCAACCCCTGCGAGATAGGTTTGTTCTTACTGCGACACGACTCCAGGTCGCCCATTGATTTGTGTCTGGTGCGTCTGAACACTTTGGGGTTGTGCTCGGCCACCCAGCGCCGCAGCCTCTTCACGAACGGTAGTACCATAAAAAATGCATTCGGACTGACCCCCATTTTCAGCTTAGGAGTCATATCTTTTCTGTTTGCTGGCAGATCGGCTATAGAAAACCACTCACAGGCTTTTATTTCATTTCTAGTTCGAGGCTGGAACTTTGTATCCCTCGGAATGTTTGCAATTATATACAATCGAACATGTTGCTCGTGAATTGTGGCATCGATGTAATCCTGTTTGTTGATATAATTGCTAATGTCGAAACCGGTCTCCTCGAGGACCTGAAATATACAAACATAGCGATGTTAGCGAGGGTGTAGTTAGCTTTATCAGATATTTTAAAATGTAAGAATGTTCAGTTTACCTCTCTAATAGCACACTTCCATGGTTCCTCATTTTCATTGACCTTCCCTTTAGGAAAGCCCCAGGAAGCCTTGGTCCAGTAGGACTGTACCAGCAGCACATGAGTCAGATCTGTGTCCAGGATAATCGCCCCATATGTGGGCACCGACTGTTTGTACTCTCTCCAGTTGTCCAGCACTGAGTCTAGACTTTTTACATGCTCACGGAGAGTTGGAACATGCTGCAAAATATCACAATACATATTTTCGCCATGACAATACATAAAATGAATTCTGTATGTTTTGACTTTCTCAAACTCAAATATGAAGGATGCAAAAAATCTAATAATAACTAACCTGAAAGATGTGCGCTGCGAACTCTCTTATTCCACATGGGTTTAATTTATTTGATTCATCTGTGCAGTAGTAGTCTAAATAGAACCAATGTGCTAACTCAATTTGAAAACAGATTCGAACCAAATTGCTTCGATCTTCTTGTGGCAAATTGATGATAAAGCGACTGAAATTATAAGGTTATATGTATATATGTTAAGAAACAATTTACTTTGTTCAATAATTATTATACATAGAACTTTCTAATTCTCAGTAGCTACAACATAGAAGAAATATTGAATAAACAAAAAAGTGCAGTATATCTTTCGCAGGTGGATTGTATAATCCGCCGTTTTACATTACAGCTAGCTGTTTTAAAAAAACAGTGCTGCTTTGTAATGCGGTGATTTATCGATTAGCCGGATTGAATGCGGCTGAATGAAAAATCGCCGGAATGTATTCGGCGCCATACATTATTCAAAACGGCTAGCTATAATTTAATAAAGCGAAAGATAAGTCGCCTCTTTGATGCTTTTAGTTCCGATTCTTAATACTCTATTGGCACTACCTGTGAGTCCTGTGACGTAACAACAATAATGTTGCTGGACATTGAAAGTGTGTTGCTAAATTGCAAAATGTTGAGTTAAACAAAGAAAACAGTTAATTTCAGAACTATTTTCAGGTGCAATTAAAGATTTTCTATTATTCTTGATGTAAAACAGTAAAGAAAGTACTGGTACGTGGAAAGTATGATGCGGCTAAACGTGGGCCGCCTTATTGAAGAACGTATCACAATAACAATCCAGCCAATCGTTAAACCACCGCATTACAAAACGGCCCTGTTTTTTAAAACAGCTAGCTGTAATGTAAAATGGTGGATTAGACAATCTGCCTGCGACATATCCAAGAGTAAACTTTAACTTTTAAGTGAACACCATTCACAAGTATTTATTTTTACCACTGACATAGTATGTACTACGTACTAGACTCGACAACGCAATGCAATGCTTGGTCACATTCGACGTAATCTATATAGCAGCAGTGCACTTAGTCGCCCGCGAGCTCTTCTGCGCGCCAGACATACCACAATCAAAAAAGAAACCAAAAAAAGTCGCAAAAATGCGTAGTTGTGGGTTAAGATACTGCAAAAATGATTCCAGTAACACTTCCAAATGCAACGGAATAACATTTCATCGGTATTAGCATTCTTATTTAATTATTTTCAATTAAAATACGAACATTCAATTACTAGGCGAAGACGCGCGCCATTTTGCATTGTCATAGAGTGTAGATTCAGAGTGTAATGTAGACAGAATACAGATCTATGATAAGACGATGATGAATGAAGTACTTACGTAGACGAGTTTGTATTTTGGTAATATGTATTTAAAATATTACGTACATTATACATGCGTACATTATAATAATTTTATTATGGTACATATTTGAAAATATATAAGTAATTTAAATAAGGTAATTAGCTATAGTGGACTATGGATACATATAAATTATAAATTTTATAAAAAAGTGAATTTTTATTTTTATTTTATCCACTTACTGAAATGGATTCTGCATTCAATCGAGTGTAGGCACTAAACTGTGTCACTTCTGCGGTACTGATCTATAGCAATCACCGCCCCGCCTCCCTCCCCGCTCATGCCTCAAGTGCGACATGTTTTTTGTTCGCAATAGCTGCTCTAGTACGTAGTACTTACTACCTCAGTGATTTTTACCTACCTGCACAAATCGTCTAATATGTCCATTGGAATTGAATGTTTGTAATGCTGTGGGTGGCTAGTTCCAGCCATTATGATTGGATTACTTGGTACTGCAGTTAGCAAATACAGTTATTTGATTGTTCTAAAGACGTTTTCGTTTCTTATTCTGATACACAAAGTTTATTTGTATTGAAAAAGCCTCTTTGGAAAAAGCAATGAAAAACAAAAAGAACAAAACATTTCACACAACTGTGACAACTGACATACAAACTTTTTTTTTCTTATATGGCACTTCGGCTATAACCATGGCCAGTATAATATTATGGCGGGGAAAGTGGAAACAAGTAACAACTACGAATAATAAAAACTAAGGAAAAGTAACTCCGAGAAAAAACATGCTTCACAATACTTATCAAAAAAGTGTACACATTTCAATACATTTGCAATATATCTATAACCTCTCAGGCGTCGGACTGTCAAAATTTCAAACACCGTTCGGTGTCGCCGCATCTGGGAACTTCGCTGAAGGTGTTCGCGCGGTTCGTCCGCGCTTGGGTTTCTCAAGATTAAAATAATACAAGGAGGTCATCACTCTTTCACATTCCCGGCAAAAAAAACCGACAATACAAACTTGACAGTTGGCACCATTGAGATACTATATGAAGGATAGAGCCTTAAATCGGTGTATAAGCGTCAAAAGCGTGTAATGTTATGTCCTACCTACTAGGACATAACAAAGGACTTACAGGACAGTACTTCACATGTAAATATCCTATGAAGATAAAAAAGGTCTCATTTGATAGCTGAATTTATGGACTACGCTTACATGGGCAATATGTTATAAATTTCGAGGAATTAAACATAGAAAAACCCAAGTTTACCACGCTCTCGCAGAAAACCGGCGTGAAACAGCGCTTGCGCTGTGTTTCACCGAGTGAGTGACTTTATCGGAGGCCCAATCCCCTACCCTATTCCCTTCCCTACCTTCCCCTATTCCCTTCCCTTCCCATCCCTACCCTTCCCTGTTACCCTATTCCCTCTTAAAAGGCCGGCAACGCACCTTCATCTCTTCTCTTCATCAGGTGACCCGTTTGCTCGTTTGCCCTCTTATTTCATAAAAAAAAACAATTAAATTTTTAAATTCCAAGTGATCCATATCCATATTTTCCAAAATAAAATAATCAAACACTATCATAGTGTTAAATACATTATTTGTGCGGCTGTTAGACAATTTAGGCTTATGTATTTATGTTTAGCTTTTATTATTTTAATCATCTATAAACAATTAAGACGTTGTTTACGACTTGACCAGCAATTTGTTATGGCGTTGCCATGACATCTTTTGGACATGCGCAATTAAAGGTTTGTCCAAAAATACGCCGACGAACACGACCATTGGCAGGTGTTTATACTATACATAAATAATATTTTATTATGAGTTATGACTACGTTTTATAATAAGCTTAACTATCAGCTTAGGACCCCAACAATAGATGACATATTTTTAAGAAGTAATGGCTGGTTTACACGTATACATTGCTTATCGAGGTAACAGCTTTTTAACTTAATTTTAAGTTATTAATTGCA
The DNA here is from genome assembly GCF_905147365.1 of Aricia agestis. NCBI lineage: Eukaryota > Metazoa > Arthropoda > Insecta > Lepidoptera > Lycaenidae > Aricia > Aricia agestis. The sequence continues at coordinate 15,088,499 of NC_056420.1, forward strand.
TGTAAACACAAAATTTTGTAGCAAGTAGCATGTTCAAATTTAGTTAAGTAAGTATAAAGTCATTTAAGTTATAATCTTGTTGACTACTTATCTACTTAATACGTGTAAACTAGCCATAAGTGAATACGGTGTCGTCGCAGAAATCGTCGCTCGTGTGAAAACGTTCAAACGACAGACTGTATGACGTCTGTCGTGCAATTTATATTTGTCTATGAATCGCATAGACATAATGTATATATTATGTCTATGATGAATCGTGTCGTGTCGTGTCTCGTGTGAAAACGCCGTATCTATGGTTGGCACATCATTTTTTAAATTTTTTGTTGACCATAGACAGTACAACTTTTTAGATGGTCAAAACCATAGAGTATACATTATAGCAAGCTATAGAGTGCTTCTAACAAGGTATGAACTGTAAGCACGAGTGTGAACATATTTTCCTATAAGCGTCTTACGATGGCGCATGGAACATCACTAGACTTGCGTTATACGTTTGACAAGTATCTATAGAACTTCTGCTTACGATCGGCACAACGGGGAACAAGCGATGCGCGCGCTCTATAGCTTGCTAATGTATACTCTACGGTCAAAACCAAATATATACTGTAATTTGTGGTCAAAACCACGTCAAAACCATGGTTAAAACCATAGACATTTTTTTTTTTTTGTTAATTCGTCCCGGTCGGGACAGGCAAAGGGAGCGTTGCCCATACAGCCATTTCTATGTTTTCTCTATTTAATGAATGATAGTGAAGGCCGAAGCAATAGAGTTTTCATCAGGCCGAAGCCAATTCTTTGATATAAATAATATGAATAATAAGTTTTTTCATCAGGCCGAAGCCATTTCTCATGTTTTGATAGTATTGTTTTGTTTAATTAATACTGTCCCTTCTTCAATTTGACATATTGTCGTCATTGGTTTGTATTGACGTGGTCTTGACTCTTGACAGATGCCTAAAAAGGCTAAAAAGTCTGCTAATAAACAGTTCAAAGTTATGTACATTAAATAATATTTTATTACTAAAACTAAGAAAAACGAGATGAAAAGCAAATATAAAAGAGAATTATTTACAACCACAAAGTACTTATATATAATTAGGTAATTTACAACACATAACCGTTACAGAGAACTATCTCTGATAGACATAATATATACTGATGGTTAAAACCATAGACTTAATATATACCATTATAGGTTTATGATATATACTGTCGTAGTTGAAACCACAGATTAGTTATATGTACCTAGTAGTTGAAACCATTGACTTTTAGACTGGATTGCACCAAGTAACTTTAACTTTAACCCATGGAATTAATATGTACGTAGTACATATTAATTCCATGCTTTAACCTTAAGACTGGGTTGCACCAGAGGCGTGGGTAAAGTTAAAGTTAAATATGGCGTCCAAACACCCCTTAATCCATATTCTCATACGACATCTGTCAATTTTTCCGGTTATAGTGGTACTGAACTTTTTTCATACGGCCACTAATAAGTAATACATTTAAAGTCTGTCAAGAAAGTGAAGAAATTAAAAAGTTTCAACATCATAGTGTCATCCCTTTCAAATCAATCTTAGAAAAAAGGGATGACACTACGATGTTGTCACTTTTTAATTTCTTCACTTTCTTGACAGACTATTTAACAATGATATTCTATGTTACTAACGTAACTAGATTGGAAGTTTACGGTAGCAACGCGTTGCCACTTCGAAGATGCCTACAGGCACATAATGACATACCTAACGAATATATGACTTGACATTGTCTTTTGAACAAAAAAGTGGTTACTGGTTACGCATTTCTGAGAATCTTTTATAAGACATTGCTACTCTAGTATTTTAGAAACTCATTGCTATTTAAAGTCTTGGTATCGCTGAAAACATTATTTTAGGGGTAAAATAGTAGTCTTTCAAAATTAGTGGTTTATTATTATTATCCTTATCTTTGCACGGGCCATTAATTTAATAAATCTCAACAGGCTGCTTATTGAGTATAGCTCAATGATATTCTATGTTACTAACGTAACTAGATTGGAAGTTCTTCTTCTTCTTTTAAAAATGGCCGCCTCGGTGAGTTGCCAATGTCAGAACGGTAGCAACGCGTTGCCACTTCGAAGCCTGCAGGCATATCTCACATACTTATTGACATAACGAATATATGACTTGACATTGTCTTTTGAACAAAAAAGTGGTTACGCATTTCTGAGAATCTTTTGTAAGACATTGCTACTCTAGTATTTTAGAAACTCATTGGTATAGCTGCTCTATACACGAAAACACCTCGAAGGATCGTTTACATTTCACTAAATCTTCGGAATGAAAAAGCTAAATAATAGTTTTATATTTAACTAGCTGTCCCGGTGAACTTCGTGTCACTTTAAAACCTTCCCTGGACTTCTACGAATATTTTAAGACTAAAATTAGCCCAACCCGTTCAGCCGTTCTCGAATTTCAGCGTTACTAACATAATTGAAAATCCATTTTTATATATTTGACTTCTAAGTATTATCACAAATCTTAGAAAAGTGTTGTTTTTAGACTTTTTCAGGAAATTAAAATTTTTTTTTAGAATTTTTCTCTCCGTAAGAACCATCCTTGTACTTCAAGGAATATTTAAAAAAAAGAATTAGCGAAATCGCTCCAACCGTTCTCGAGTTTTGCGCTTAGCAACACATTCAGCGACTCATTTTTATATTATAGATTAACAGTGCATCACTTCAATCTCTGAAGTAAATCATTTTAGTTTAAAGACTTACCTTACAGACTACAGAGCTTTGTATTATAAAATCAAATGGAAACAACCAAATAACAACTAAAAATATATTATTTTCGATTTATTCATTATACCAATCCAAAAATAATAAAGAGAACGACATAACTAGCAAGAAAAATAAAATGTAAACTCTAAGACCAGCATTTCTCTGTATTGCTTGCTTAATTTGTTCATTAGCATCCTTCATTGTTTCTGTTGTTCCTACAACAGTGTTAGCTATTCTGTCTATGTCTTGCTCTTGCTGTAACACCTGCAAAGCAAAAATAGTTTCTATGCTCAATGATTGCTGCATGCTTATCATATTAATATAAACATTTGGTAGGGAGACATTCTGTATCCTGAATCATGATTTCTGGTACAAGACTAGGACATAATATTACAAAACACATGATAAATAAACTGTTTAGGGCGTTTGCTGCGTTAAGCGTGCGCCCGGCGCGGCCACCCGCTAGGCGTGATTGTTTCATGTCATCCCATAGAGCAGCACTACGTGAGGCGTTTCACCCATCGGTGCCCGCCCCGCGGGCAATGGGTCAACAATCTAGACCTGACAAATGGGCTGATTGACTGACGCCGTTGTACACATTGGCGTCGTCATCTGTTGGCTAGGTAATATATCAATAAAAATCCATAACTGGCCGCTGGGAGAGATGGGTGACCGTCGCGGGCGGCACGGCGCGGGCGCACGCTCATCGCAGCGAATGCCCTTAAAGCTATAAGAATTGTTACTGTTGCATAAAAATGTAAAAGGAATGTAAATAATTATTAGTTATTACATAAGCTCCTAGAACAATGTATTAAATTACCAGTTAAAAAAAAGTTTAGATACCTTTTCAGTAAATATTTCTTGCAGTTCCGCAATGTGCAGGACTTTGCTCTCTATCTGTCGTACCTCCTCTGTCATGCTATTGAGCTCGTTCAGTAGCTGAACATTCTCTGATTCAAACATTTGAAGCTCCTCGGCACTCAACTCTCCCTCATCCGACATTACTGCGATTTCATTTTCTGATAGATCTATTTTTGATTTGGAGGTGTCAATTTCGTCCGGTTTTTCAATCTCATTGAATTTTTTTGTCATATTTTCTATAGAGTAAGATTTGGTAAGACAAGGTTTGGATAGTGGCGTCTCGAGCCGCGATAATTTTCGTATGTCCAGGGCCCGCTTTACTCTCAATGCCTTCAGTTCGCTGTGTATCTTACACACGGCCTTCAAGTACGAGTCTACGAGGTCTACGACAGCGTCCATGTACTCGCGCGTCTGCGGGGACACTGCCAGCTTGCGGTTGTCGTTGCGAAACTCTTTCAAGAGATGCGAGCAAGTGTTGATGTACCGCTGCGCGCCGGTGTCGATCTGATCCCTCTCCGTGTCAGACATTTCGTCGCCGGTTATATTGTTAAAGAAACTCAGATACCTCTCTCTGTGCTCGAGAAGAAAGTCCCGTAGCTTTGTTATTTGGACGGTGATGTCTTTGGCCGCTGTCATGAAAGCAGACTTAGGTTTGCTTCGTAGAATACGCTGTTTATCATCGCTAGTTGGACTCTGTATGCCGAAAGCTTTATTTCTTGTTTTTACAGTTTTAATACACGCCTTAAATAATGGAGTTATATCCATTGTGATAAAACGTAGCCTGACTCTCAAACAAAAAGGTAATATTCTCAATTTATAAATAAAAAATAATTGATCTATTTTGAATTTCTATTTTCTGTACACGTATGACGTATGATAACCACAGATTAATATAAGATGATAACAAAGAGAATATAATCCAAAATCATAAATCATAGACTTAAGAGGTAACACCAGGGGCTAGAGAAATGAATAAAAAATACGTGTAATATCTATAGCTGTCTACCTTACCTCAAGCCTATACCGCAGAACGCGATAGAGACAACTGCAGAAAATCCAGAAAATCAACGATTCGTTGTCCCCTGATTCTTTCTCCAAAACTTAACCGATTTAAGTACTATTTTCACTAAGGATTAAAGAAAGGCTTGAGCTGTTTTCCTATGTTTTGCTTTTTTTTGTATAATCTAGCCAAATCTGTTTTCTGGACGTTTAAACACAGCGGGAAATCTGGCCATTTTTTTGGGTTTTGGAACGTTCATATCTTATTTTATAATTAAATTATGAAAAAAACGAAAACATAGGGACATTGTATTAGTGGCCGTAGATATTCAGGAAAAAAATTATAACTTTACGAGCATTATCCAGGGAGAAAACAGGGGACAACGTTTGTATGGAAAAAAGGGCGGTGTGGACTCCTCTTAATATATTATAGGTTTATGTCATAAATAGTGTATGATAATTGACAACACAGTTTTTTTTTCATTTGTGCATTCCAACGCATCTCATGAGAATTGGCGTACGACGTGATAATTTATGCGAATGTGGTGAAATTGGTGATTTAAACCATATAATTTTATCCTGTCCCCTCCATGATCATTCCCATTTATACCACAGTTTATCATCTATACCTATCCCATTTCCTACTTCTGTAAATATATTGCTAAGTTATAATAATAAACATGTATATATTTGTTTAAGTAAATACTTATCTTTAAATAATATTAATATTTAATTTTTAAAGTTGTATTATATTACTTACTCTTTTATTTTTTAAATTTATGTTGTATTTTAAAAACTATAATAATTAACTTTTCCAAATTCCGTTCCTGTTATTCCTTCCGCTAGTTCCTTTTACTCGTCTGTGGCACAACATACGCAAAATTGTGTCAAGTTGCCAAGAAAAAAAAAAAAAAAAAAAAAACACCGTTTTTTTTAATATGGCACTTCGGCTATATAACAATGGCCAGTGTCAAGTATTAATGGCGGGAAAACAATATTCATTTAAATTATGTACAATTTTCGGCATCTTTTCTCTTGGTACTACTACTAATATATATTTTGTAGCCAGGTTGAGCATTCTGCTTCACATCTCGCGAGATATTCATGACAACTGAGAATCTTCAGATAACTTTCTAGAGCTCTACACTGAACCCTCTCGGGGGAATAAAAGAAAGTAGAAACTATGAGAATCTCAAGAGATTTTAACGAATATCTCGCGAGAGTGTGGAGTGGGCATTAGACTCGACGATATGCCCGCGAAGAGACGAATATGTTCGAGAATCGGCTCCTATTTTGGCTCCACATTTTCATGTGTGGAGTGGGCAATAATTAGTTTTCCCGCCATTAGAAAGCTAGGATCCTAGTTAAATTAGGATCCTAGCTTTCTAAATGTTATCCCACTTGACTAAATTTTTTAGGATCCTAGCTAGGGCCTAGGCAAGGGCGTCGCCAGCCGATGGCGCAGGGGGGGGCAAGTTGACTTTACCTACTACAATTCATACTTTTCTCATTCTCTATGAATGAGAAAAGAATGTATGAATTGTTGGTAAATTCGACAGCACATAAAGCTTTTCACTTCTACTACGAGCCTTACATCTATTACCAGATTTTAATATTATGGTCGTTGTTTGCATTATATTTGGCAACTTTTTAGAATCTCTAGGGGGGGGCAGCTGCCCCTCCCTGCCCCCCCTTGGCGACGCCCTTGGGCCTAGGACTTCCTAGCTAGGATAAGTGGAATAAGCACTATTTAGTTGACACTGGGTCTGGCCATGGTTAATTAAAAAATAAGTTAAAAAGCCGAGCGCCATTAGCAATAACAAATATATACCAGGGCTTCAAATACCGGTATTTTTTCATAACGTTATTGCTTCAAGGGCATAGATAACGGTATGAAAATTTATCCGATACTAGAAATAACGGTAAAAATTGGAATTAATACAAGTAAATGTTATAACGGTAAATAGGATTTATAACGGTAAATATATGTTCTTTGATAACGTTACCTTTTGTAAAATAAGTACTTAATTTAATCGGTCAATTCAGTATGCAGTATGCACAAAATTAAACTAGACGTGTCTGGTGACCAGTAGGTATATATTATAGGAAAAATGACGTCTAATGAGAATGACATGGTCAGTACTCAGTAATTCAGTGCTCAGTATCTTTGTTCAAATATTACTAATTAATGGTTTGTATAGTAAATTATTGTATTGTCAGCACGTGTGCCGTGCGCTGGCTGCCGGACGGACTCTGTTGTTTTGCAGACGACGTGTATACGTGGGAGAGCCATGCTTCGGCACGAATGGACCGGCTCGACCGGATAAATACCACGTTCTCACAGAAAACCGGCGTCAAACAGTGCTTGCGCTGTGTTTCGCCGAGTGAGTGAGTTTACCGGAGGCCCAATCCCCTAACCCCTACCCTATTCCCTACCCTATTCTCTTCCCTACCCTCAACTATTCCCTTCGCTTCCCTTCCCTACCCTCCCCTATTACCATATTCCCTCTTAAAAGGCCGGCAACGCACTTGCAGCTCTTCTGATGCTGCGAGTGTCCATGGGCGACGGAAGTTGCTTTCCATCAGGTGACCCGTTTGCTCGTTTGCCCCCTTATTTCATTTAAAAAAAAACGACAGGGTGAGGTGGTACACAAAGCACACGACGAGTGGAGGCAGTCAGTTCAGGACGTTCGTTCTAGTGGAGATAGAGAGAATAGAGCTAGCTGCCGCCTCGCGCCGCCGCGCTGTCTGCGTTACTGCATGTAAACTGGTTTGTGTGATCCACGGCGGGCAGCCGCGGACATGCCGCGCCACCAGAGCCCGCCTGGGACCTGTGGAGCGGTCTTTTTTCCTTTGGCGTGCGTTGGTAATACATATTGTAGGATTCCCTTTGTGCTATCGTTCGCGGCGAAATTGACCGGTCCGCCCCACCCCGTCGTGTGCAAAGCGTCTCTGATCCGACGGGCTACGCTCCTTAAAATATTCTCCGTGTTATAATACCTACATATTTTGTAAATGCTATCATAAATTTTTGTGCTTCCTTTTTTAAAATTGTTGATATTTTTAACTACAGTCTACAAAATATATATTTTTTTTATTAAATAAGGGGGCAAACGAGCAAACGGGTCACCTGATGGTAAGCAACTACCGTCGCCCATGGACACTCGCAACATCAGAAGAGCTGCAGATGCGTTGCCGGCCTTTTAAGAGGGAATACGCTCTTTTCTTGAAGGTTTGCAGGTCGTATCGGTCCGGAAATACTGCTGGTGACAGTTCATTCCAGAGTTTTACAGTGCGCGGCAGAAAGTTACGCGAAAAACGCACTGTGGAAGACTGCCACTCATCAAGGTGATGAGGATGGTATGTTTTTCGCGTAGGACGATAGCGAAAAAATGCAGGTGGTATGATTCCGAACAATTCCTCAGAGCACTCCCTGTGATACAACCGATAGAGGATGCAGAGTGAAGCTACATCTCGGCGTAATTCCAGGGGGCCCAAGCTGTTTGAAACACTATGGCAGTCAACAATTCGAGCAGCCCTTCGTTGGATACGATCCAGAGGGAGCAGTTGGTATTTTGGCGCCCCTGCCCAGAGATGAGAACAATATTCCTTAAGAGGCCGAACCTGCGCCTTGTAGAGTTGTAGGCGTTGGTCCGGACTGAAGTACTGTCTCGCTCTTGTGTCTTGATGGGGTTGAATTGGACTAAGTTACGTCTACCCCATTCAGAGACCTTCTCCAATGAATTCTCCACCTTAGACACAAGTTCGTTTCGACTCTCAGTGACATTTTACCGAGAAATATTAGGGGAGCCGGTATATACAGCATCACCTGGGCCTCTATCATTAACTTTGTCAAAACCTGAGCTAATCCGCGCAGGTCAGTAGACAGTTGTAAAGTGAGTGGTTCTGTTTCGGTATCATGTCCACTTTTACTTCTGAATGGTTTTAACCTGTAATATTTGTCTCTGAACTGGATTAAGAAATGTCAAACACGAACGTCAAATTTGACTAACGGAATTGTTTTTTTTTAGGAATTGAAATGGCTTAGCCATAACGACTAACGGAAAAATTGTAAATCAAGATGAAAATATAGTTTAAAAAAATAATGATATTTTTTATTATAAAATATACTATTTTATAATATATAACGTGGTCAATGTAGGAATAGTTACTTTTGCACCGATTTATTGTATTTAAAGGTAATTATTATAAATGTGTAAATGGTTTTATTTATATTTTTTTGGTATTTAAGCGCTTTATGCCAAACCCGATCAAAGGCCTTCGCAATGTCCAAACTAACAGCCAATGCCTCTCCCTTCGACTCAATTGCCTGAGCCCAACGATGAGTCAGGTCTGCCAAGAGATCACCAGCCGAGCGACCCTTACGGAACCCGTATTGTTTGTCGCTAAGCAATCCCTGGCAATAGATAGGATGCAAAAAACGACCGCATCCCATCCCAGTCTGCTGACTTGTAGTGCCACACACGACGGTATTTAAGAGCGCGCTGTCTTAACACCGTCGTAAGTGGCACAGAACTCCTAACAAGGCAATGATCCGATGAACCAAGTGGTGCGGTTACGGATATTTGGTAGCCGTCAGGATTTGAAGTCAGTAGGAGGTCCAACAAGGAAGGATTCTGACCATCCACATCTGGAATTCGCGTAGGCGTAGTAACCAGTTGTGTCAAGTCATTCGCAAGGGCAAAGTTGCAGACAGATCTCCCCGCATGATCAGTTTTACTCGAATTGAGATTTTTTTTTCTTACTTCCTCCCCTAACATTATCAGGGCTTGTTAATTCACTTAATACATTTTTTCCCAAATACATTTCCTGTTTACGACCTACTTATGAATAATTAAAAATTGCCAATTTATTATAATGTTCAAATTAATACATCATTACAAATAAAATTTCTAAAATTAATACAATATCAATAGTAAAAACTCAATAAAACAGTGGCACGATCCAAAAACTATCCTAATATCACAGCTGTTAACCTATCAATGGAACCTAATTATTAGTATCACAGATTATAATATTGCAGGTGCTCCAAGAGTCGGTCCGTCTCGGGGTCACCACTATGGGACCTATATAGGCACGCATAGACGCGAGGGTGGTCGTCGCAATCTATGCGGAGCCATAAGTTTGATAGGTCCATGACCTCAAGATTGCTGAGGCGGCGAGAGCTGATATTATCTCAGATATACACACACACTCCAGCTTTGGGTAGAAAGGAGTGCCCGAGGCAATACCCTGGGTGGGAAAGGTATGATGTGTCACTCGGAGATGATATCTGCGTCTCGGTTAAAAAGAGCAAAGCCGGCTTTGCCGTTTCAAGGTGCTAATGGACAGCATTAAGGTTGGAGTGTAATCCCCTGATATTACAAAAGTCCATGTTTAATATCGAGGGGGGTGCCTTTGTGTGTTTGCTCTTGCCCCGAGCAGATTGGAGCGCAGTTTTGCCCTCCTCAGAATACGAGGGGCAGCCTGGACGTCCACGTTCAGTTCCAGGAGTTCCTGAGCCTGGACATCCAGAGAGGGATTCTCCAACGCAGTTGGTACCCTCCTGGGGTAACAAATTGTTTTTCAACTGCGGCATTTCTAGGGGGGTAGGGGATTGGGCCTCCGGTAAACTCACTCACTCGGCGAAACACAGCGCAAGCGCTGTTTCACGCCGGTTTTCTGTGAGGCCGTGGTATTTCTCCGGTCGAGCCGGCCCATTCGTGCCGAAGCATGGCTCTCCCACGGACAAAATATATGAATTCTAGTAATAAATACTAAGACATACAAATAATTATCCATATTTTGCCAAACCCCCGCATTCGCCACAATTAAAACAAGCAAATAAATACGGACATAGGTACCTTGCATAATTTTCTGCATTCATTGACTAAACAAATTGCAGCACCATCTTATAAAAATAAAAAAATAAAAAATGTTTTATTTCTGAGTAAATTTGAATCAAATTTTTTCAGAATGTCTACCTGATGCCTACCACCGGTTCGGGAACTACCCCGGCGAGAAGAACCGGCGTAAGAAACTCGCACGGGTTCCACTTTTTACCAAAAAAGTGAGAGAAAAATTATTCTTTTAAAATAAAGTTTACAATTTTGTAACTTAATATTATATACAATGTCAACATACATAATTGTAAGTCATAATATAATAATGTAGAAGTAGCCTTGCAAGAAGCCATCCTACTCCCAAGATGTGCCATCTTCTATGAAATCATTGACCTTATAATAAGCTTTGGCACACAAACGCTCTTTGACTACTTTTTTAAATTTATTAATGGAAAGATTTTGAACGTTTTCTGGGATTTTATTGTAAAGGCGTATACATTGACCTTTAAAAGATTTACTGACTTTACTAAGTCTGATCACTGGCATGTCCAGCTTGTGCTTATTTCTAGTATTTCTACAGTGAATGTCACTTTTAACTTTAAATTTATTTATATTTTTTCTAACATATATTACATTATCCAAAATGTATTGAGAAGCAACAGTTAGAATACCAATTTCTTTAAATTTATCTCTCAGAGATTCTAAAGCAGACATTTTATAAATAGAACGTATGGCTCGCTTCTGCAGCACAAATATTGTATTAATGTCGGCAGCGTTTCCCCATAAAAGGATTCCATATGACATCCTACTATGAAAATAACTAAAATATACTAATCGTGCCGTGTCTTCGTCAGAAATTTCTCTAATTTTTCTGACTGCATATGCTGCAGAACTGAGCCTACCTGCTAGATTAGCAATGTGAGGACCCCACTGTAATTTACTATCAAGTGTAATACCTAGGAATACAGTGTTATCTACCAAATTCATCTTCTCATCATTTAATAGCACATTGGTTTGGACTTGCCTAACATTGGGCAAAGTAAACTTTATACATTTTGTTTTACTAGAATTTAAAAGTAAGTTATTAACATTAAACCAATGTACTATTTTTGAGAGAGCACTGTTTACCTCGTCGTAGTTCGACTGTTGTCGCTTCACTTTAAAAATAAGTGAAGTGTCATCAGCAAAAAGCACTATCTCATTATTATTATCCTTTACTAGATAAGGTAAGTCATTTATATAGATGAGAAAAAGAAATGGGCCTAAGATAGATCCCTGTGGGACACCTAATTCTATTTTGGTTCCATTGGACCTTTTACTATTTACCTCAACCCTTTGAGTCCTATTTTTAAGGTAAGAAGTCAAAAGGCTGAGAGCAGAGTCCTTTATGCCGTAGTGGCGCAGTTTCCTGATCAATGTAGCATGCTCAACACAATCGAAGGCTTTGGAGAGATCGCAAAACACACCTAAGGCATCCTGCGACTCCTCCCAAGCTTCAAAAATACTACAAAGAAGTCCTATACCAGCATCCGTTGTGGATCGACCCTTAGTAAATCCGTATTGGTTATCGTGCAACAAATTATTTGAATTAAAATGCACTAGTAATTGTTTTAAAATAATTTTTTCAAATATTTTACTAAAGGTCGGTAGAATCGATATAGGCCTGAAATTAGTGGGATCCGATTTAGTCCCGGCTTTAAATAAAGGAACAATCTTGCTATGCTTCATCAAGTCAGGAAAAACACCATTTTTTATGCAGTTATTAAAAATCATTGCTAGATGAGGAGCTACGATATCAATTATTGATTTAATAATTTTTGTAGATATGCCCCAGAGATCTGCAGTATTTTTAATATTCAACAATTTAAAGGTATCAATAATATCTCTGGGGTTAATTTCTCTAAACTTAAAATTGACATCACACTCCTTTACATTGTCTCTGAGTAGCTTTTCGGCAGCTTCAGGTGAAGAATTTAAATTTTTAGTCGTTGAGACCGGAATGTCAGCAAAAAACTTTTCAAAGACCGTCGCAACTTCTTGATCATTAGTAATCTTTTTATTTTCAAAGTATAGTTCAAAATCAGAGCTGCGACAGGATACATTTCCAGTCTCACCAGCTATAACCTGCCATGTTGTTTTTATTTTATTTTTAGAGCGTTTAATTTTGTTTTATAAGTACAGGACCCCTATCATTAACTTTGTCAAAACCTGAGCTAATCCGTGCAGGTATGTAAACAGTTGTAAAGTGAGTGGTTCTGTTTCGGTATCATTTGCACTTTTACTTCTCAATGGTTTTATCCTGTAATATTTGTCTCTGAACTGGATTAAGAAATGTCAAACACGAACGTCAAATTTGACTAACGGAATTGTTTTTTTTTTAGGAATTGAAATGGCTTAGCCATAACGACTAACGGAAAAATTGTAAATCAAGATGAAAATATAGTTTAAAAAAAGATTGATATTTTTTATTATAAAATATACTATTTTCTAATATATAACGTGGTCAATGTAGGAATAGTTACTTTTGCACCGATTTATTGTATTTAAAGGTAATTATTATAAATGTGTAAATGGTTTTATTTATATTTTTTGGTATTTTATAAGCCCTTTATGAAAACACTGAGAAAATAACACTCCTTCATGTTTATATTATCACAAGCATGGCGATCTAGAGGAGAAAGAATTCTCTGACATTGGCAACTAACTGAGTCGGCAATTAAAAAAGAGAAGAAGAAGGAGACAAAAAAAAAGATAATTAGATATTGTTATTAAGTTTATAGAGAATATGTTTTAAGCAAGAAATTGATAAGTTTATTATATCCTATACCTATTTGATACCTACGCTAAATAATCTACCATGAAAAAGTCTTAGAAATGCATCAAACTTGTGGATTACAATTACATGCATTACAACAGAGTTGATGTCATGAGTTGAACATAGTTTGTTGAACTTGAACTCATTCTTGAACACCTACGTTTTTTTGAGCTTTCAAATAGGTATTATTGTAACATAAACAGGCAATTTATAAGTTTAATAATCCCCTTTTCGTGCCTTGTAAGGCATTTTACATTATTAGTACTGTGTACGCTGAACCAAATATTTTTCAGGATAAAGGATGATTGCTAACACTGAGATACTATAAGTACTACATTTTATAATAAAGAATTGCAAGTGTAATGATGACGAAGTCCTAGGAAGATAATATATATTCACTCAAAAGCTTTAATTAAAAGAAATTTAATAAATACTCGTTTTTAAATGTTTTTTTATTTATTTTCTCACTTAAATATACCTACCTTAGATACATATTCATACACAGCTTTCATCAATAGGTACTACATTTGTCTTAAACCTTATTATCAACCTAGTATCAGATAGACAAGTGTTAAATCTCTTTTTTATTATACTTATAAAAATATTTATACAGCGGAAATCTTAAACAAGGTCTTGTCACTTAAAATCAAAGAAGATGAATCAAATATCCCTTGTGTAAATATTAATTTATTATTATTAAAGGAGTTCAAATACCAACTTTTGATGAAAGATAAAAACAATATTATAATTTCAGACTTTTATTTGGCAAACCAATAACAATTAGAAACTGCATTGCAAGTTGCAACTATGGGAAATTGCCTGGGATATCTCAGACAGAGAGCGGTCAAGGGTTTTGTGTTCTTTGTGTTGTATTATGTTGTAGAATGCCTCCCGTGTGAGTATCTCTATATACTCACACAGGAGGAGTTCTGAATGTGTCAGAATTGCTCCTCAGTCACACACTGACTGCTCCAACGCAAATGCTTCAACGCGTGACCACTCTGTCTGATAGGTCCCTAAAACGACCACATCTTTTTAAAATGTATAATACATGAGGACTTACTAAAGTCCTTATTACATTAAAATTTAAAATGTATTTTAAATTTTAATGTAAAAATATAAAACTAATATTATTATTATTGAGCTACAAAAGAATTTTTGGTAATAATAATATAAGTTCCAATGAAAATATTATGTTTTATGAACAATAAGTATGTTTGTTATGCAATTTTTGTCTGTGTCTTTTTGGAAAAAGTACTATAAGTAATGTAGGATTATATTTTTGAGTTTTAGTGACTATTCCCATTATATATTATATCATATTGTAGTCAAGAGAAGTTATAAATGAAAAAGTGCATATGAGAATTTAGCTAATTTGGATTTTATATTATCAATGATTTAACTTTTCTAGTAGTTTAGGTGTATGTGTGTGTGTCAATATTTATTCGTGAATATACATGAATCTAAAGTTTCAAAGGTTGTGTTCTCAAAATTCTTGTTATTGAGAAAGTAATACCTTTGAATTTACCTCTTTGGTGCAGCGTTTATCATGCATGGTTTACAAGGAAATAGTTTGTGAAATAACACAAAGACCTACTGCAATCAAAAGATTGTACGAAATGCTCCTAAGATAGGTTCCTAAGAAGTACATAGTAAGTCCTCATGTATTTTAAGTTTTAATTTAATATAAAACTAATACTTATTATTATTATTGAGGTAAGTACAAAAGTATTTTTGGTAATACATAATAATATATGTTCCTATGATAATATTATGTTTTATGAACAATAAGTTCCATATGTTTGTTATGCAATTCTTATTAAGTAAGTCTTTTTTGGAAAAGTACTATAATGTAGGTTTTTGTTTTTGAGTAAAATTTAGTGATTTACACTATTCCCATCATATAATACCATATTGTAGTCAAGAGAAGAAGTTATACTTAAATAAAAAAGTGCTCATATGAGAATTTAGCTAATTGGGATTCTATGATATTATCAATTATTTAACTTTTCTAGAAGTTTAGGTGTGTCAATGTTTATCCGGAGCATGTTATACATACATCTAAAGTTTAAAAGGTTGTGTTCTGAAAATTCTTGTTAAAAGTAAGTAATATTGAATTTACCTCTTTGGTGCAGTGTTTATCATGCATATACCAATAATACTTCAGATTTACAAGGAAATAGTTTGTGAAATAACACAAAAACCTACAATGCAACTATAAGATTGTACCTGTAGGTTTTTGGTGAAAATTCATACTTGTTTTACAGTAAGTAATTATACACAACACTTGTGTTCCTTATACCTTGTAAGTATGTGTTTCTTGTGTACTAAATCAATGCAGTCTTAGCTCATCGCACAAATGCAAACCTTATTGTTGACTAGACATATAGGTATACTACACCTCACTTATGTTATTATTCTGAAACCTCACTAACACTAAATGGATTACTAAGGTCTCTACGTTTCTTATGTATCACTTCGTGATTAACTTGAGAATACCTACTTAATCGTTTTCCAAAAATTTGGACACTTCTAATGTTTAGTTTTTTGGTTTTAATAACGAATTATTTTCACTAAAATATATGCTATAGACTAAAATATAACTTATTAAGTAACTAACCAACTAAATAGCAATATAATTTAAGACTAAAAAGTATGTAATATTAATAAATAAAATTACTAAAATGTAAACTATTCAGTAAAAGCTACTCGTTGGTTGGTGTTTATTGAATTGCTGTATTTGACGTAAAAGCAAGCGAGCTTATGTCAGAAGTGTTGTCATGATTCGAAATTATTACTCAGTTAACAATGGAGAAGTGAGTTTTGTGTCACGTGACCACTGACTGGCTGGAAAATAGAGGTCATGGTACCAAAATGCGAGCCAGTCAGTATTCTGGCTGGCTTTAAGAGCTCATGATAGAGGGGCAGGGCTTTAGCAGCTTTGCAAACTTTTCTAAAGGTTTTTGAGTAGTTTTTAATATATGTTTTAAATACTTCACTATTGTTAATACACCTTTCATCATATAGTTCATATAATCTTTTTCTACTAATTTTAATCCCCTTTGTTGCCCATTCAATAAATTTAGTTTTTTTATTACTGTTTCTAACTGTTTTAGAAGTAAATATTGAATTAAATTGAGTTCTTATCACCTTAAATAATTTATTAAACGCTTCATCAGAGCTGTGTGACCTATCCAATAAATGGATATTTGAATTTAATTTACTTCTAAATTGCTCAATACGTTTTGTGGTCACAGGAATAAACACAGATTTTTCTTCGCGTCACTGTCACATTTCAAATTAAAAGAAGCTATTTGTCCACAGTGATCAGAACTTAGCTTATTAATTATTTCTTTTTTATCAGGAATAAGATTAGTAAATATGTTGTCAATACAAGTGGCTGTAGTCTCACAGACCCTTGTAGGTTCCTGAAACAAACTGTAAAGGTTATACGATTGAAATAAAGATGTGAATCTAACAGTAGTGGAGGTTAAATCTAATAAATTAATGTTAAAATCACCACATATAATAACCTTTTTATTAGATGCACATATTTTTGACAAAATTTGTTCCATTGTTACTTCAAAAGAATCGTATAACCCTGATGGAGGCCTGTATACGCCCACAATGATTAGATGGCTCAGCTCTATGCAGGCCACCTCTATTATTCGTTCAGTAGAGAGACTCACGATATCCTTACGTTCCTTAAACTTCAAATTGTTTCTGATTAAAATTAGAGAGCCTCCTCTAATGGCATTTTCTCTACTGAACGAACTTGCTATCTGGTGATCATTGAAATTGAAAATGAGTTCATGTGATCTGAACCAATGTTCAGATATACACATAATATCAATGTTAAATTCCTTTAAAAATAACTCAATTTCAAGTTCTTTACCTACCATACCTTGTAAATTCTGATGCACCAGATTAATCAAATTACATTTATTTTTCCTCAGTTTAATTGAGTCTATCAAGTTATTGGTAGGATTTTCAACATTTAGACTTGAACTTAATTCATTTGTGCAAGAGATGTCCTCCATTGTCTTATTATCTAATTTAAATAAATATTTGGAACATATTCCAAATCGTTAACACTATGACTAATATTCTGCTCAATAAAAGCAGTAGTCGGGGAAGCCAAAAACTTGGCTGGGTTTATATATAAAAAGTTAAATAGCAACTTGGCTATACGTCGTTTATAAAAATTAGATAAGAAGAACTTATCTCTTTTCATTGTGGATACCTTAAAATCTAAATTATTGATATCTATAACCTGACATTCCTTATGTGAGTCATTCAAAATTATACAATTATTATTTACAGCAGTATACATAAGGCTGTTCAGCTGATATCTAGCAAAATTTTCTTTATTATCACTCTTTGGCAACATTTGTATATAAGGAAAAGTAAACAAGATAACTTTTTTAAGATTTTCAATACTAAATAACTGGTCCAAAAATTCAGTCATCTGTTTCCTATTTACCTTTCCTTTCCTCCCAACTAAAATTATTAATGTAGTATTCGGACAATAATTCATAGTTAAGGCCCTTTTTAAAATTTCACTGTATGTAGCTCCGGGCATACAAAAATTAGAGATAGATTGTCCGATACACATTCTATTCAAATATACACCCAAATCTTTACCTAACTCGTCACTGAACAAAGTAATGTGTGTTGGGCATTCAGTATGCACCTTCTGACTGGAACATATATCTGCTACTTTATTTAAGACAGAGGGATCTGTTTTATTTGAGAAGCCGTTGACCCTCAATAGAGAGTAAACAAGCTCCTCATTGTAATGAGTCACTTCCAGCAGATCATTCATAGCTGATATATGCCCCTGCATTTCTTGCTGTGACAATTCATATTTCTTTTTCAAATTATCCAAGGAGTCGAGGAGTATTGAAATTTCGGCCTGAAGGTTGCATACATCGGCCTCATAGCTACATTTAATTTGCTGTAAGTCAATTTTACAATTTAGCAAATTATTATTCAATTTTTGGTTTTCTTTAGCAAGTTTTGATAAGTTATTTATACATTTTTTATTTTTCAGTGACAGTTTACAGTATTGTTTGATGCACTTTCTGATTTTAATGTATTTCTTTAATTTTTTCTTACTATTCATTTTACACAGTGGTAATGTATCGTCACCCGTCAAATCAATAGTAGAAATCTTGACTTGTTAAGTCAAAGTTTTTTTTAAATTAAAATAAGGGGGCGAACGAGCAAACGGGTCACCTGATGGAAAGCAACTTCCGTCACCCATGGACACTCGCAGCATCAGAAGAGCTGCAGGTGCGTTGCCGGCCTTTTAAAAGAGAAAAGGGTAATAGGGGAGGGTAAGGAAGAGAAGGGAAGGAAATAGGGGAGGGGATTATGCCTCCGGTAAACTCACTCACTCGGTGAAACACAGCACAAGCGCTGTTTCACGCCGGTTTTCTATGAGAACGTGGTATTTCTCCGGTCGAGCCGGCTCATTCGTGCCGAAGCATGGCTCTCCCACGTATATAAAAACTGGTGTTCGGAAGTCGGAAGTTGGGCTGCGAGTGAGATTTGGTGCACGACGCATACCGCATACCTGATACCAGAAAATATCGTTATATTTACCGGTATTTTCATAACGATATTTTTTGCTAAAAATATTATAGACTATAGTAAATGATGAGAAACACCAAGGACCATAAAAATAAGCTTATTAAAAAATATGTAGTACCATACCTATCACGCGCACCTCTAAGTCGAGCTATAAACGAATCATTGTATGGGATGGAATAGCTCAATGATTTTATATTAATTATCGTTTTCATGCCCAAAAATATTTTCAAATGTTGTTTATTATGATTTCATGAACACTATTTACGCATCCACATCCGCTGACATTATTTTTCTTTTTTCTTCGTCTTTACCTTTGTCATGTCGTTTGTTCTTTATATTTATAATTTTGACATATTATTAAGTAAGATGGAAATTATTAGGCATGCATTTATTAATAATTATTATGACAAATTATATTTAAGAATGTATACTAAATTAACATTTGCACGTCGAGAAAATTGACGTGCAAATATGTGAAGCACTGTTAGAATTATAGTAACACCTTATTGTACCATATTTATGCAAATAAAGAATATTATTATTATTATTGGTTATGTTCATAAACCTATAATGCTACGACAGTATATATTATGTCTATGGTTATGTTACTAGATAGAGTCTGGCTAGCGAAAGATGAGACTGGCTTTTTATTCCAAAACTGATTATGGTAACACTGTCATTAACGTCAGTGTCACCTATATCATCTGTTGTTTAAGTGTCAAAGTGAAAAATATTTCTGTGGTTTACGTGATTTTCTAATTTAAACGTGACGAAATCTTTGAAAAGAGATTTACGAAAACTGATTTTAGCTATGATTAGTATATACGAACAAAAAAGAAGTGAAAAGGATGCAATTTTTAAACAAAAACAAGATTGTTTACATGAATTATCCCAGTGCAGCGGGGCTAAAATGGTCGCATGGTTGTAGTTGAATCATACAATGAATCATTTACGATTCATTTTTAAACTTCTCCTAACGTGCAATTCATTTAATGATTCGTACTAAGCAATTCGTTTGACATTTTTCTATGAAAAGTCGTAAAAATCAGAATCATCAAATGTTACTATAAACGTCATCTTTGATCTTAGAACTTTTCATAAGTCGTAAATAATACATTATAGAAATTGTTTAACTAAAGAAATTTAAAATTACAAAGTCGGTTTCAAAACTTTGAAGTTTGTATGCAAACATAACTAAAGTAAAAAATGTTGCCAGCATATAGCATGGCTTCATAACGTTATCGATTACTAGAAAAATTACCGTTGCGTACCGTTATTTTTATAAGGGTAGCTTAACGATATTTTTAACGATATCTAGTAGGTAACATAACATTTAAATATAGTTTATAGCAAATCATGTTAATACAAATAACCGCGTTTTGCCCAAGAGGGCCTCCCGACGACGCATGCCAGCTAGATATGCTGCGAGTGTGAGTGTGGTGCCAGGGTAATGCGCTGTAAACGCGGCACCTCCCCTTTCGCCTCCCGCGCCCCTTTTTGAAAACGGACGGCACGCGCCGCCCGCCATTTTGTTTTCAGTGGATTTCGAGCCGTGAGACTGCGCGTACGTACCTTTCAGTCTCCCGCGCAATACACACGACGTTCGCACCGCAAGCAACATCGTCTTTCCGTTGTGTTAATAATTTATCGTAGTAACTATATACTGTAAAGTGTAAAGACTGTAACAAACTGTACCACTGATCCACAACTTTGCTTAGTTAGTAAAGTCCTGAAACCACACCCTGAGTTCTCATTTTCTGCCTACTGGCAGTGGCGCATCCCTTTTGGTAGTTCCCAGTACTAAATCTGGCACCCACGCCTATATCTGGCGTCCCAACAGTGTGGATTAGTGGTAAAACTAAAAGTGATCAAACAATTCGTGTTGTAACTTGTGAGTGTGATTTTTGTGAACCCCGTGTGTCGAATTCCGCGACGCGACTCCGTACCTACCTACATTTGTGCGTACGCGATACACATTACGTACGAATTATCCGCGTAATAATAGTAATGACGCGTACAAGAAGTAAAGTGAACGCGGAACAACCGCAAGACATCTACAGCGACGAGGAGCTAGAAACCGCGACTCCCGCGCAAAAGATGGCGGCCGCGCCCGCGCCATTATTTTCACATGGCAACAGAGACGATGCATCAAGCATTCCCCATTCCTCTGTGCCACCTCCGCATCAGCATGAACACCAGGAGTTCCAGCATAATGACGCCGAGGGTGATGATGCAACACGCATTCCCCACCGCCCCTCCGCCCCTCACATTGCTGACGCAACATTCTCACAGCAGAGTGTTTCTATGCTCCTCGAAGGCCTACAAAGAACGCAAACGAACGCTATAAAGGAAATTCTAGACAGCGTTCTCGGCCACCGCGCGATGACTTCGACTCCCGCGCCGGTGCCTACTGAAAGTGGGAATTTTGCGCGTTGTAAGGCTGTGTTTAGCGGCGCACCTACCGAGTCCATAGAAGGATTTATAGACGCAGTAGAAAGCTATAAAGAGTGTGCCAACGTGACTGATAGTAATGCAATAAAAGGTATGTCAATGTTGCTAACGCAAGACGCGGCCACCTGGTGGCAGGGCATTAAAAATCAAGTGACTACATGGGACGAGGTCGTAATTAACCTACGGAGCGCCTACGGCGACCGACGGCCGCCCCATAGAATTTACCGCGACTTATTCGCAACCGAACAACAGATCGAGAATACCGACGTGTTTGTTGCTAAAGCGCGCGCCCTGTTATCACGGCTACCACAGAATGATTTGACTGAAAAAGTTAAATTAGACATGATTTACGGCCTTTTAAACGTGCGAATAAGAAAACGACTCCGCAGAGAGGAATTTACTACATTCGCCGAGTTATTACAACATGCTAGAAACATCGAAGACTCAATGGGAGAAGAGGAGCGACGAGCATCAACAGCGAGGCCATCGCCGGCCGGCGCGAGTACTTTCCGCACCGCCCCGGCCCCCTCCGCTGCCGGCGCGCAGACACGAGGCGTGCCCGCGGTGCGCGCGCAGCCCGCGGCCTCCGCCGCGCTGCCGCTGCCGCCGCCGCCCCGCGCTGCCGCAGCCCTGCACGCGCCCGCGCAGCCGCAGCCGCAACAGCGCGGCGTGCCAGACGTGAACGCGCCTTTTCGGGCTTCCCCGACGACCTCGGCCTCCGCCTCGGGTCCCGCCCGACCCTACTGTACCTACTGCAAGCGCTACGGTCACCGCCGTGAACAGTGCCGTAAGTTGGAGAACAGAGGTGAGTCTTTCAGAGACACTAATAACGCGAGTGAAAATGCCGTAAATAAGTTCTATAGTGTTAACGACAAGTATACCAGTTATATTGAAAACGTACCTACGCCTTGTAAAGGTACTGTACCGAAATGTAAAAAGTCCGGTACCGATTTTGTACAAAATTCTTATAAATTTCGTAGTCACAAAATTAATGACGTAATAATTTCGCACATGTGTCCCGAGGGAAAGTGCAGTAACTCAGATTTATCACATAACGTTCCGTGTACTTGTTGTAACGGTGTAATGCTAAAGTGCAACAAGTCCGATTTGGCATGCAAATGTAGTACATTTTTTGTTGACAATTTCAATGACGCTACGATGACCTGCCCGCAGGTAAAGTGTGATAAGTCTGATTTTTCACAAATTCATGTTGACACCGACAATAATGTTTTTTCTCAAAATAACGCTAAGGGTAAGCGTACATGTAACGGTAGATTGCAAAAGTGTAATAAGTCTGATTTTTCACAAAATCATGTCGACACCGACAATAATGTTTTTTCTCAAAATAACGCTAAGGGTGCTTGTACATGTAACGGTACATTGCAAAAGTGTAATAAGTCTGATTTTTTACAAAATTTTGTTGACACCGACAATAATGTTTTTTCTCAAAATAACGCTAAGGGTAAGCGTACATGTAACGGTACATTGCAAAGGTGTAATAAGTCAGATTTTTCAGAAAAATCGACTCAATATGTCAAAAATTTTAATTTTACTGATGATGTTAATTTACTATATTGTTATGATGATAATTATGTACGTATTAAGGACGATGACGACTTGTTGGCATGTAGCGTCGGTGATAGTCCCGTCAAACGTCGCGACTTACGTCCCATTTTCAAAATCGAGATTTTGGGAGTAAATGGTACAGCTTTAATTGATACTGCCGCGAAACATTGTATTGCCGGTCACACGCTATATGCTCTCCTTCTACGTAAAGGCCACCCGCTCACGCCTTCGACGAGGCAGATTAAACTCGCCGATGGCCACGCACGTGAGATGAACGTTCTCACTACCACGTTGCAGGTCCGGTTGGAACACGTTATCATCACAATACCATTTCTTATTTTCCCCGAGTCCGGCGACAACGAGACGTTGCTCGGTATAGATTTCCTTAGGGCTATGGGTGTCGTTATTAATCTCTCCAAAGAAATATGGTATTTTGACAAGAATCCTCGTGTTAAACATACGCTACTTTTTGAACCAACTTCGCGTGGCACTACTTGTGCCTCCACAGACGTTCTCCGGGATGACGAGGGTACTCAGCTGGAGTCAGCAGAGCGAGAGGAACTCGCCCAGATCCTCGTTAGGCACGCGCACATTTTTCGTCCAGGGGGAGCGCCTACACCTTTCGCGGAACACCGTATAGATACGGGTGAGCACCCACCGATAGCAGTGCCCCCATACCGTCTGAATCCTGCGAAGAAAGAGGTTATGAAAAAAGAAATCGAGAAAATGTTGCAGGAAGATATAATTGAAGAATGCGAGTCTGCATGGTGCGCTCCGGCGTTGATGATCCCAAAGGCTCGTGGCGGCGTCAGGTTCTGTGTAGATTACAGGCGCCTGAATGCTGTTACCAGGTCGGACACGTACCCCATGCCGCTGATTGATGAGCTGCTTCAATCAACAAAAAGGAACTGCTTCATGAGCACGCTTGACCTTAAATCGGGTTACTGGCAAGTTAGCGTCCGAGAAGAAGACAGGGATAAGACGGCCTTCATATCTCCTCTCGGCATATATCGCTTCAAGCGCATGCCCTTCGGCCTCAAGAACGCGCCTGCCACATTCCAGCGGCTCATCGACCGCCTCCGCTCCTGCTCATCTTTAAAGGATGTGGTTCTATTGGCCTACTTAGATGACCTTCTCATAATCTCAGAGGGGTTTCAACAGCATCTCAAAGACCTCGAGGCAGTTTTCGAACGCCTGACTGAATACAACCTCTGTGTCAATAGGGAGAAGTGTGTCTTTGCAAGGGAGAAAGTAAAGTACCTTGGACACATAATCACACAGGAAGGCGTCTCCATCGACAATGATAAAGTCAGTTCTGTACTCGAGATGAAGGAACCGACCAATCTCAAGCACATGAGAACTTTCCTTCAAACGTGCTCGTGGTTTAGGAAATTTATTCCTAACTTTTCCCAAGTGGCTGAACCACTAACACGTTTGACACGAAAAAACCAAGCATGGACTTGGGGCGCAGCTCAATCACAAGCGTTCAATGAACTCAAGCGGTTGCTGACTTCAGCGCCCATTTTGATTCAAGCTGATTTTAGTCGACCTTTTATTTTACGAACGGATGCCAGTAATTACGCATTAGGAGCTGTCTTACTTCAGGGGGAGGAAAAAGAGGAAAGACCAATTGAGTACGCGAGTCGACTCCTTACCTCAGCGGAACAAAACTACTCTACCACCGAGCGTGAAGCTCTGGCGGTGGTATGGGCAGTCGAACGTTTCAGATCCTACCTCGATGGGCAACCCGTTATAATAGGAAGTGATCACCAACCACTCCGCTGGCTGCTGACTTTAAAATCGCCAACCGGTCGGCTAGTGCGATGGGCTCTCAAACTCCAGTCATTTGATATACAATACCAGTATACTCCAGGTAAAGCAAATGTTGTGGCCGACACCTTAAGTAGGCCGATCTGCTCGGGAGAAACCCGCGATCAATGCGGCATTTGCTCTGTAATAATAGACGTACCTGTGAAGAAACCGGATCTGTTGAGGCAGGAGCAGCTGGCAGATCCAGAACTGGAGAAGATTGTCAAAGAACTTGAAGCCAATGACGAAGTCGCAGCCCAGCGTTGGACGGAGCGGGGATATATGATGGATCAAGGAGTGTTGTACCGGTATAACCCCGACTCAGACAGTGAATCACCACAACTCGTAGTTCCAGCTGACCAACAGGAAGACATCTTGAAGCAATGTCATGACTCTGCGGTAGCAGGGCATCCTGGAATTGACAATACTTACCGAAAAGTATCGCAGCTGTATTACTTCACTGGAATGCGCAGGATAATAACTGACTACGTGAAAGCTTGCGTTCAATGCCAAAGATATAAGGCCAGCAATAACAAGCCTCCAGGCCTCCTCCAGACGCCCGTCATGAACCAACGTAACGAGGTGTTGGCCATAGATCTATTCGGCCCATTACCAGAAGGAGAGGAAGGAGAACGGTGGATATTGCTCGTTGAAGACACGGCCACAAGATGGGTAGAGCTGTATGCGATAAAGGATGCTACAGCTGAAGCCTGCGCACGTGTCCTCATCGAAGAGTTCTTCATGCGGTATGGGTTGCCTCGCAGGATCATATCTGACAATGGAGTCCAGTTCATCTCGGCAGTCATGCGCCAATGTATGTCAGTCCTGGGCGTGACACAGAACTTGGTGCCACTGTATCACCCAGAAGCCAACCCAGCAGAAAGAAAAAACCGCGACCTTAAGGCACAGTTAGCACGATTGGTTGAAGGAGACCATAGGACCTGGCCCAAGAACTTGCCGGTAATCAGATTTGCCCTGAATAGTGCCGTGTGTCGTACAACAGGAACAACACCAGCTTACTTGACATTCGGAAGGGAGTTGCGGTCACCTTCGGAAGCAACACATGACCAACGTGCCATACTTGACAAAGATAACTTTGTCCCACAAATTACACCCTACTTACGACGATTCCTAAACTCTTTATCGGCGATTAGAGAAAGAGTCGAAAAGCAGCAGGATAAGGCGAAAGAATACGCCGATCAGTCGCGTCGTCAGGTGGACTTTCAAGTGGGTGATAAGGTCCTCCTAAAATCACACCTTTTGAGCAAAGGTTCAAAGGCACTCACTGCAAAGTTCATGCCGAGACGTGATGGTCCTTACGTCATCGCCAAGAAGATAAGCCCTACGACGTACAACATTGCGCGTATGGAGCTGCCTCATGAGATTATAGGGAAGTACCATGTTCAAGATTTGACTCGGTTCATTGGTAACGATGATACTCCGCCTGAACCAGTTAACCCCGTCAAGAAACGCGGACGACCGAAGAAGGTTGATGAGCAGCTAGTCCAGGAACGAGGGCGTACACCTGAACTAGAGGGGGAGTATATAGCAAATCATGTTAATACAAATAACCGCGTTTTGCCCAAGAGGGCCTCCCGACGACGCATGCCAGCTAGATATGCTGCGAGTGTGAGTGTGGTGCCAGGGTAATGCGCTGTAAACGCGGCACCTCCCCTTTCGCCTCCCGCGCCCCTTTTTGAAAACGGACGGCACGCGCCGCCCGCCATTTTGTTTTCAGTGGATTTCGAGCCGTGAGACTGCGCGTACGTACCTTTCAGTCTCCCGCGCAATACACACGACGTTCGCACCGCAAGCAACATCGTCTTTCCGTTGTGTTAATAATTTATCGTAGTAACTATATACTGTAAAGTGTAAAGACTGTAACAAACTGTACCACTGATCCACAACTTTGCTTAGTTAGTAAAGTCCTGAAACCACACCCTGAGTTCTCATTTTCTGCCTACCGGCAGTGGCGCATCCCTTTTGGTAGTTCCCAGTACTAAATCTGGCACCCACGCCTATAAGTTTAAAAAATGCCGTTATTATTACCGGTAAAAATATCGTTATTTTCTGGTATGCGACGTTGCCAGTTCGACGCGACACATTTCGTTTATATTCATATAAGTCTGTGGGTAACATTTTTAGATACCTATAGGTATAAAAATAACGTTATTAATACTGATATTTTTAACGGTAATTTTTGATATCCAACGATGCCAGTTGGACGCGACACATTCCGTTCATGTTAGTAGTCGCACGAAATCTCACTCAAAGCCCAACTTCGAGCACCAAAGTTTTTTCGCAAGATTTGTGCTTACCTATTTTTTAGGGTTCCGTAGTCAACAAGAAACCCTTATAGTTTCGGTCTGTCAGGCCGTCTGTCTGTCTGTATTAAATTTTACTGTGCTAGATGCGGACATCTATACTTACCGTCTTGTACCGCGTTTGAAATTACGCGCCATTCCACGCGAACACGGACATGTCATACTTGTTCTTATTTACAGCGAACACTGCACAGTGCACGCGGGTGTGCTCGTACTATTTATTTACGCGCAAGATTGTTGATTAATTTAATTATTCAGTGATCTGTGAGCCGTGACCCGTTTGCTCGTTTGCCCCCTTATTTCATAAAAAAAAATCGACATGACGCATATTTTAGGGTTCCGTAGTCAACAAGGAACCCTTAGGGTGAGGCCAAACGAGCGTAATTTTGTGAGTCGTGAGTCACCTGATGGAAAGCAACTACCGTCGCCCATGGACACTCGCAACATCAGAAGAGCTGCAGGTGCGTTGCCGGCCTTTTAAGAGGGAATACGCTCTCTTCTTGAAGGTTTGCAGGTCGTATAGGTCCGGAAATACTGCTGGTGACAGTTCGTTCCAGAGTTTTACAGTGCGCGGCAGAAAGTTACGCGAAAAATGCACGGTGAAAGACTGCCACTCATCAAGGCGATGAGGATGGTAAGTTTATTTTTCGCATGAGGCGATGGCGAAAAGTTGCAGGAGGTATGATTCCGAACAATTCTGATAGAGGATGCAGAGTGAAGCTACATATAGCCTGCCTTAAATATTTAATTTATTTTGTTTTTAGTATTTAGTATTATAGCGGCAATAGAAATACATAATGTCAGAAAAACAGATGGATGAGCGCATTGGTAACTCAAGCCGGGAGTCGCGGGTTTGAATCCCGCCGACGGATTAAAAAAAATCATTTTTTTAGTATCTATACTTATGAAAAAAAAAAATATATATATTTTTTAAAAGAGCCAAAAACTAAAAGAGTTAAGAAACCTTTAATAAATGTCATTTCCGATTAAAATTAAACAGCGACATCTTTGGGAGAATTTTGCATTTTGTGAACGTGTTTTAAGAGTAGTCTACTAGATGGTGCATTTATTTATTGTATTTTTATCTACAATAAATAAATGCACCATCTCAACGCCATCTATCGTTCAGATGAAAACTAAAACTGCAGACACGCTGTTTTTTATGGGGTTCAAGAGTCTTTTATATAATTGGTCTGTGGTGTGATGGTAGTGATGATGATGATGATGAATGTAATTTACATAGTAGCATAATAATATGCTTTCTTCGTAAAACAATGCCGGAACCCCCAAACTTTTATCTATAAGGAATCCGGAGTTCTCTTAGTATCTTCGGAACCATAGCATACCTTGGTGCAAAATCTTACTTTTTGGTAGCATAATATGCTAAGGATACTTCAAGTATCGGTTAAATTTTTATATTGTTATATGGGCATAGATGCCCTTGCGGCAGTAACGTTACGAAAATATAACGATATTTGAAAATTATGGTGAAATTATTAAACAACATTTTGTTTTTAGTTATAAAATGATTTAAATGAACAAAAATACAATAAATGTATAGTATAATACATAAAATATAACAATTATATCAAATATTTCGTGGATCATTGAGTAAATCATAAATAAATGTAGAAAAAAACCGGTCATGTTCGTTTTTATGTTTTTTAGAATGGCAATACAGTTTCAATTATGAATCTGCTAATGAATTGAATTGCCGTTGACGTAGGACGTTATTTTACAAAATTAGATAAATCACCGACGATATTGCTCGTAATATCGTCGCTGAATTGATTGAGAGGAATTGCTAAAAGTTAGCATTTTAGCCCTGCAGGTAAAAGATTTTGATACTTTCAATTACAATTAATTAAAATCAATATTATTTATCATGTAATTGAATTTATTGTATTGCAGGTAACATGAATGATGCAAAGGATTCAGTTTTGCAAGTTAAAATATCAAGCATAAATAAAATATGAGATATTATGTTCCAAGAAGAGTGTTTAAAGACAAAATCAGTTCCCTGATGAGATTTCTTCTTAGACCGGTAAGACCCTAACGTTACAAAAAAAAAATACCTGAAAGCAACCTTGTTATTGAATGCTAACTTTATTTTTGAACATATTTTCAGATGTCAGTGTTTGTACCCTAAAGGATTAAAAAAGAAGGCCACATAAATAAAGGCGTGTGGTTACGGGAGTTTGGCTGGGAGGTGTTAATGTATCCGCCGTATAGTCCTGACCTTGCTCCCTCAGATTTCCACCTGTTTCAATCGCGGCAGGATTCCTTAGGCAGTGTCAGGTTGACATCACAAGAGGACTGCCAAAACCACTTGTCGCAGTTTTTTCATCAGAAGCCCCAAAATTTTTATAGCAATGGGATCGTGTCACTACCAACAAGATGCCAAAAAGTTGTCAAACAAAATGACACCTATATATTTTAGTCAACTGTAAATAAACTTTATAAAAAAAAAACCTTTCGAATGTTTATATAAAATGCGAAAAAAATAATTCCGCAACCTTTTATTTTCTGTGTTGTTTTTTGATCTCCCCTTAATCCTTGGTTTTTAATCAACTTGCAAGGGAGGGTTATTAGTTTCAGGCATGTACAAGTATGACTGTATTAAATAAACATATTTGAGTATAATTAATACAATCTATGATGCTTGCGAGTATTAATATAATACTTATAGGAAATTATTTAACATTTAAATTAAATTATATTTAAACTTAGAAACAGTAGTGACAATTTAGTTTAAGAAAATGAAGATAATTGTTTGGTTAAATTATATTTTGTAATATATTTTATGATGTACGCTAAGTATTAAAGAAGAAGTTTTAATACTCTGACAAAAACATGCAAGAGTTTTCGTCAAAAACAAAACAAAATGAAATTTATTGCAAAATAAAATTTTAAGTAAACAACAACAATAAACTTATTCTTGAAATGAGTTATCCAAACTAAAATATAATATTATTTTCATAAATAATCAAGTATCAAAACTATAATTCCGACTATAGACAGGGTTGCCATACGTAGATTTTTTGAATTTGCCGCCTTTTTCCAGTCTCATCTTTCGCTAGCCAGACTATCGATATAAAAAATACCGTTATCTGGCTACCATTATGAAAATACCGGTACGTAACGGTATTTTTTCGGGTATTCGATAACGTTATGAAGCCCTGATATATACTAGTAATCTGTGAGCAATAATATGAAAAAAAAAAAAGAAGTCTCAAGTTTGTTTTGAAAATTGGATGTCGGTATTGTTTTTGTCAAAAGGCCAGAAAATAGAAATGTTTTACTGAAAAACAAAGCTAATTAATGAAGGTCTTCCGCAGAATAAAAGCGTACATTACTCCGCAACACCTAAAGAATCAATATTGTGTTTCTAAAATTTATTGTGAGAAAATGGCGGCGACAAAAACTCTAGCAGACCTAGGATACGCATTCAACTCAGGTTCTTTCCATGCTTTTCTAAAATTAAATACAGAACATAGTAAATCTGCAAATAACATTTTGAATCAAACTTTATCAACATATTTTTTTACAGAATAGACAGAACTGTTTGTATTTTCTATAAGTCACTTTACACTATTACAGAATTCATTCACTGATATGAATAATAATTATTATACATTGTTGTATTTCAGAAGGTCAATTGAGAAAAATTTGTGCCGATGGAAAGATTACAGATGAGCCATTTCAGTTCAACATCAGCAAGGACCACCAGCAGTGTCAATCCCACTATGAGACATTGGGAGAAGCTGTAACAGAATATATTTACCAGCTGTTGGAGACCCAGGAGAACCTAGTGAGGCTACCGGTTCCCAAAGATTCTACTGAAGATTTTGGTACATTCATATTCACTTCCAAGGATTATGACAAGAAACCTGTTGTCATGGTGCTAATTCATGGGTCTGGAGCGGTGCGGGCCGGTCAGTGGGCGAGATCGTGAGTGAACATATTTAGTTTCAAAAAAATTTGGTTTTTCTGGCCTGTTTAAAACTTAATTATACCAGAGTAAATAGAACTGAGGAGTAGCTGACTCAAGAGATTTCAAAATTTCTATGTTTGACATAGTATGTCATATCGGCCGGCGTGCACCATATTACTGCGTTACCTATTACATAGCATTGTGAAACATGTTCGCAAGTGACACTCGCGCCCAACTCGCATATAATTATTATTCGCCCATTTGTTTGAAGTCGTTAGTTACCGCTTCTTAGTTACTGACTACTCTGATTACATTTTAACATGTGTGTATTATTTAAACATTATTATTTGGCGCAATAAACAACTCATAATTTCAGTCTAATAATAAACGAAAATTTGGACATGGGCACTCAGATACCTTACATAAAAGAAGCTACTGCCAGGGATTACGGCATAATTGTTCTGAACCCCAATGACAATACAAGGAATGATAAAATCATAATGAACAGCTCAAACTCAGAGGAGCATAGCAAGTATGTTTGGGAGCACTACATAAGGCCATGTTCTGCGACCAGTATTGTCATCGTCGCCCATAGCTTCGGCGGCTACTTGACATTGATGCTCTCGGACATGTTCAGAACTGACTTTGAACAGAGAGTCAAAGCAGTTGCCCTCACAGACTCTGTTCATCGCTACTCGAGGGTTAAAATGAATGTTTATTTAAAAACGGTATGAATGCATATTATTATGTTTTAAGTTTAGTTGACTTGCAAACTGGACAATTTCTAAGTTCAATTTTCAATAACACAAGATATTATGTAATGAAGCAATCAAAAGCTTCAACTTTATTTTATAATTATTCCAGATAGCAAAGAATTGGATTTCCAGTTCCTCTCCCCTGGACACACCAATTAACACCCCAGAGTATGATGTACTGAGACTTTCTGCAGGTACGTACACACATTGAATAATAAAAACTATGTGTACTTACAACTTATGTACACACATTGAATAATAAAAACTATGTGTACAAATTACAAGTTGACTTACCTCAAGCTATTAATTATTTATTGCAGGTCATCCTAAACATGAGATGACTTCATACTGCTGCATGTCATCTGTTTTTAACTTCATAGAAGAGAAACTTGGACAGAAATAAACATTTGACATTATATAATATTTAGTAAACCCAGCAACAAGGTACCCAAATTATAAAAACTACTTTTTGGTAAAATAAAAAAAAAACATTGCATTATAGACTGCTCAAAAAGAATGAAATTCCAGATCAAGCTTTAAAATAAATGCTTCTTTATTGTATTTACGGTACTTTAAAGTAATTTTTCAATTTAAATGCTTTAAAAATTGTTGAAAGAATCATATTATGATATCCAAAGTGACATAACACATAAATTCACTTTAGCAAAAACTATTTTGATAGGATTAATATTAATAATTTATTATTATAACCCTACTATAAGTTTTTTATTGCCTACCCAAACTATTCTTTACACTTCTTTCCATTGAGGATTTTTCATGTTCCGGATGCTTATCGAGTAATTAATTAGCAGGTGCTGTATTTTCTTTTTTATACTGTTGTTATTATTATTATTGTTGTTTAAGGAAATGTTCCTTTTTTGTTTTATGAAATGTTTTGCTTTGGCAAGTTTTATACCACTTACTTTATCGGATATAAAAATATAATTATAATAATATGATAAGCTAGAAATATGTTTATATCATTTAATATACAAGTACTATGAAATATAATATACTGAGTTTTATTTCTTCTTGCCTTTTGAGTAGTGTTTCATCCAATATTTGATATCTTGTTTATCTGCTCTGACACCGAGCACAGCCGATTTAGAGTTTACATCTTTCATGGCAAATGGGGAGAATCCAGCAGTATAGTCAGGGTCTAGGGCATTTGTTTTGCTGCGGCCAATTTTGGTAGCGAAGTTTTTGTGTATGTGCTGGTCTTCAGTGAGGATAGGATATTGGAAGTGTTGGCCGCCCCTGGGAGTGGGGAGACTGAATTTCTTTCCTCTTGCTGTTAATGGTTTCCGGCCGTTTATGTGGATATGCTGGTTGCCTTCATCGTCAATGCTAACGGACACTTTTTTTAAAGTGGAGTGACCACATTTCGGGCAAAATAGTTTTGTCATTACACTCGTTGTCTGAAAACAAGTGGTGCAGCGAAATATAAACGTCCGGAGATGCCTTATGATTCTGCCATCAACTGAGGTTACATTGAGGCCAATCTGTTTCAAAACATTTTGCATGGCAAAGTCAGATGTGATACACGCTACCTCCACAGATTCAACTTCATCATCAAAATCCCCTAACTCCATTTCCTTTTTCTTTTCACTTAAATTATTAGGTGTGATCCAGTCGCCCTCATCACTGTCTGAGTTGTCTTCGTCAGTAGATCTATCACTGTTGTTTACATCATCCGTGACCTTGACCATTACACTGTCAATTTCCTTGCACTCCTTAAAATCAACATTTTTTAATTGCTCAGTGATTTCCTCAGTTAACTCGTTATCATCAGCTTCATTTTTACCACTGTGGCATGTTTCAGTTTGTGAGCTTGGCATACTTTTAGTTTCTGCATTGTTGTCCATCTGTTCTTGTGGAAAATTGGGCAAGCCGGTAACTTTAACGGTTTTCTGCATCGTCGGTTCTGTTTTAAGGTGATCTGTGCCAAGTTTTTCCTTTTCCAACTGATAAGTGAGAGCTACGACTTTTATGTCCGTGGCGGACAGACTAGTGTAATCACCAGTTCTTTTAGAAAATTCTGTAACGAATTTTATATTCTCAGTGAACACGTCCTTTACCTTTAGGTCATATGGTAGCACCACGAGCTTTTTCCGTTGCCTATCATTGGTAATTTCGTCGATAACTTCTTGAATGGTGTATACATTGTCAGCTATATCTGACAAGTTAGCTGCTTTTATAAATGCAGTAGTGTCTACCACTAAATTCTTTATTTTCTTAAACATATTTAAACATTAATTAAAATAGTGTTCAAATATAAAAAAGAGGAAATATAAGTTTTAAATTTAATTAAACAACACACAATACCACGTGCATAAATTCAACCTTCTTCTTCACAGATTACCAAAGTCTGGCTATTTTTTTTTTTTTTTTTTTTTTTTTTTTTTTTTAATTTATTGGGAGCTGGAAACGAGTCCTTTGCTCCAAAAAAAATACAATAATAATACAAAATACAACAGATTAAAATTAAAAAAAAGGAATGTCTTTCTTCTATGTTGGTTCTCACCACAGGCTCTCACCAATGTTCACACTAAGCACTATTTACAAAAAAAAAAAACAAAACACTACGGTACCTATTTACAATTATTTTTAAACTTTTTCCATCGTTGAGCATATATAACGGTATAAACATTTGAAGAAATTGTAATTAGACAGTAAATCTTCTGGGCGGCGGGGTACACTTATATCTTCATCTTTACAAATTTTATCTATTTCAGAGCAGAGTAAAATTCTGTCCAGACCTAGTGCTTTGCAATCAAAGATTATATGTTTGAGGTCAGCATCATTTTCTAAGCATTTGGGGCATTTTGCATCATCTAAAATTCTTAATTTATGGAGGTGGGAGGGGACCAAGCAATGTCCAAATCTCATCCTTGTTATTACTGATGTGAATTTTCTTGATTCAAACTGTACAGTGTAATACCATGGGACTGAAAAATCTTTCTTTATGTCACTGTACCATTTACCCTTATTACCCTTTACTATATTCCAGATTCTTTTCCATAGCTCAAACATTTCATCTTTGACAGTCAAAAAGAGGTCTGTAAATGGCACTTTTATGATGTCCTTATGATCCTCATCTGGTGGTCCTCTAGAGGCTGTATCCGCCCTCTCATTTCCAGCAATTCCTCTGTGGGAGGGAACCCATAGAAATTCAATATTAATGTTATTACTGACTAATTCATGTAGAATGTTTTTGATCTTAAAAATTAAATAATTACTTTTGAAACTTAAATTACTATTATCTAGAGCTACTAACACACTTTTACTATCTGATATTACAAGAAAATTATTTACATATGACAAAGTTTTTATATATTGTAATGCCATATAAACAGCATAACATTCGGCTGTGTAGATAGAACACATATTACTGATTATAAAACATTTGGTAACATCCAGAAATTCATCATAATAAGCCGATTTAACCTCATCTATAGTTTTCGACCCATCTGTATAGATTTTGTAAAAGTCTGTTTTCTTTTCTATAAAACTGAGAAAGTCGGTCTTACCATAGATGTCTCCAGTTGTTACCAAATATTTTTTCTCTAGAGAACCTTCAAAGTTGTCATAAATTGGCCATAGATCACTAGAATAAATGTCATTTGTCATATTTAAAACCAACTGTAACAAAGTCGGCATCTGTGGCAAAATCCTTGTAGAAATAATTTGTGATGTTATTACAGAAGAATCTAATAAACTAGTTATTTCCTCAGATACTTTAAGTTTTCTTACAGGAAGTGAGGACTTAATTGCAATCATCTTAACAAAGTATTTCTTAGCTAACATGAGTCGTCTCAAGAATAAAGGAGGAATATAAGTTTCAACTTCCATTGAGTTTATAGGGGTGGATTTCATCGCACCAGTTATAATGCGCAGTGCTTGATTTTGAATGATATCTAACTTTTTTAGAAGACTAGCGCTAGCATTAATATATGCTAAGCAACTATAGTCAAAGTGGCTCCTAACTAAACTTTTATACAACATTGAGAGAATTTTTGGATCAGCACCCCAAAAAACTCCTGCTAAACATCTCAATATATTGAGTCGCTTGTAAGCTTTATTACATATATAATCTATATGTACATTAAATTTAAGTTTGTTATCTAAAACTATACCTAGAAATTTATGTTCATTTACTAGTGAGATGATTTCATTATTACATTTAACTTGAACATTACATTGACTTTTACCAAAAGTCATAACTGAGCTTTTTGAAGAATTAATATTTAGTTTTAGTTTGTTATTATAATAATTTAACAGTTGCTTAAGAGCTAAATTAATATTACAATTGGCCGAGCGTAGTAGACGATTAATACAATAGATAACTATATCATCAGCATATTGTAGAACATTAACACCTAATACTTTTACATATTTACAAATTTGTGATGTATATAAATTATACAGGATTGGAGACAATATCGCTCCTTGCATTAAGCCTTTATGTGCAAATTTTGGACCATGTAGTATATCATTAAATTTCACATAGACAAGACGGTGATTTAAGAATCTATATATCCATTTTAAAAACCTACCAGGAATCCCCAATTCACTTAAAACCTTAATAAGTACAGACAAATTTACATTATCATATGCACCTTGCACATCTAAAAATACACAAATTGCATTTGAATGAGCCATTATAGAATTCTTAATATCATTTATAAATGAAACAAAGCCATCAACTGTACTTTTTCCTTTACGGAAACCTAACTGAAAATCTGGTAATATTGAATTAGTTTCTGTAAAATAGTCTAACCTAACTTTTATCATATTTTCAAAAACTTTTCCAATGCATGAAGTGAGTGATATTGGACGGTAAGAATTATGATCATGGATTGGCTTATCTTTTTTCAGAATGGGCAAAACACACTGAGTTTTCCACTCGTCGGGAATAACTTGTTTGGACCATAGGTGATTGTAGATATTAAGAAGAACTGCTTGTGCATTTTTGTGTAAGTTTTTAATCATTAAATATGGAAAATTATCCAGTCCAGGAGTAGAATCTCTTCTTGACATTAAGGAACTATAAAATTCATCCCAGCTAAAATCTTTCCTATAGAAGTTGAAATATTCACTATCATTATTACTTTTAAATATATCTTCTAATGAACTTTCACATTCTTCATCATTTGTAAATTTGTCTAAAAATTCTGGTACAAAACTATCACATTTACTATGTATGCTAGAACCTACACGCTTATATTTTTTGATAAAATTCCAAATATTCGTGACTGGGGTGTATCTATTAAATGTAGAGCATAAATTTTGCCAACTTTTTCTCTTTTCCTCTTTTATAATCCTTTTTTTGAGTGCATCTAATCTCTTATAATTTATATAATTTTCCATACTTAAATTACTTCTATATTTTTCCAAAGCTTCTCTACAATCCTTTACAGCCCTATCACAAATATCATTCCACCACGGAGCAGGTACCTTTTTTTTAAATTTTTTAGATGAATTAGTTATTATAATTTTTGGAACACATTCATCTCTTAAAGTGTTTAGTAGATCACAGAAATGATTATAACTTTCTAAAGGATTTTGTAAATTATATTCAAAATCTTGAAATAGATCTTTTGACATATTAAAGAACTTATCCCAGTTAGCTTTTTTGAATAAATACTTATTTACATTTTTATTTATGTCATATTGCATAGGAGAAGTATTAAGTTTTGTAAAAGTTGGAAAGTGATAACTTCCCAACGGATCGTCACCGACATGCCATTCACAATAGGGAGCCAACTCTGGACTCACTAGTGTAACATCAATTGCAGAAGTGTTATTGTTTGGTCTGCCTACTGTAGTAGCACAACCTGTATTTAAAATACATAAATTATATTCATCTATAACTTCATACAAGTCTCGTCCTCTTGTATTATTTATTGTACAACCAAAAGCTATGTGATGGGCGTTACAATCACCCGATATGATAATAGGTTTAGGAAGATTATTAATTATTCTTTTTAATTTTGTTTTATTAATTTTGTTTCTAGGTGGACTGTAAATGCAAAGGATTGTAATGGAACCTATACCTGTTTCTATGGTTATGGCAATAGTCTGTATATCTTGATAATTTGGAGTCGGATGCTGCACATACTTTATAGAATTCCTAATAATTATTGCCACTCCTCCGTGTTCATTTGTAGCATTTTTATAAATGAAATTATACCCAGGGAAATGAACCCGAGGACTTGAAGTTTTAAGCCATGTTTCATTTAATAAAGCTATATCTATTTCTTTATCTATTAAGAGTGATTGAAGTAAAGGTTTTTTATTATTTAAACTCTGGATGTTATGCTGTACAATATTAATACTATCCATTACTTATTAAAGTTTTTAATGAATGTTTCTTTAATATGTGTTGTAGTCTTAATCTCATTAGAATTTCCTATACTTACAATAGTGCTTATTATGGCTTCTAAAATTTTTTGATTATTAATAATGTCCTGGGCTGATATCTTTTCTGGAACAATTTTAACATTTTGAGGATTAGCTTTTGTAAGAGGTGGGAAAGATGTTAAATTATTTGTTATGTCTGCATAAGTAGAATTATTAACTCTCAAAGATATGTTTTTCTTAATTTTAGAAGCCTTAATTGGGCACTCCTTAGAAATAGCTAGGTGATTACCTCCACAGTTTTTACATTTTAAAACTTCTGATGTGCATTCTTTATAAGAATGATTCTCTGCACATTTAGAACATGCTTGTTCATTAAAACAATATTTTGCAGAGTGATTGAAAAGTAAGCATTTAAAACATTGTAAAACTGGAGGTATATAATTATGAACCTTATATCTCCATCCATCTAAGAAAATGCATTGTGGTAATACAGTGCCAGAAAAAGTAACAGTAATAGTATTTAACGGAACAAATGTATTATTTTCTTTTTTCATAAATCTACGTATACCAATTATGTCAATATCGCTACTTATTTTTTCAAACAAATCCCTATTACTAATTTCCTTAGGAATGTACCTAACTACCCCAACCCTTTCCACAGAGGCTGCTGGGATATATGCTCTTAGATTGTTTTCTTGAATAAATGATGCATTGAGGAAATCATTAGCTAATGCCGCTTGTTTGAAAGTTATTTTTATTTTGCGGGCGCTTATTCTAGCTCTTTCATAAACTCCTTTTGCGTTTTTGAAAATTTTCGAAAGGCTAAGGGGGTTCATGTTTCCTATTTTTGTATCCTTATTAAATGTTCGACAAATACAATAAAATCTCCGTTGTAATTATTGTCAGGATATTTTCTTGAATATGAAGGTTTAAGAAAGGGTTTGTACTTATCGCCTGAGTTTTCAATTATTTTCCTTTTCTTCGATGACGAAGATTTATAGTTAGGATCATCTCCGTCGCTCTCGTCCTGCATATTATCTACTTTTAACTTACTTTTAATGTATAAAAACTATAAATATAATTTTTTGCAAATTGTTATTCAAAAAAGGCGCCTTCCTCTTCCCGCCAAAAAGAGCAAGTCCAAAAGTCTGGCTAGCGAAAGCAGTGTTGCCAGAGCTGTATGTTCGAAAGTTACTTATTGTCATGCGAAAAGTAACATTTTGAGGGAAAAGTAACATTTCGTATTACTTAAATAATATTTTAAATGCCGGGGGGGGGGGGGGGGGGTATTGGCCTATTTTTGCTCTATCACGGTACGGAACCCTTTATGAGCGAGTCAGACTCGTGGGCGGGGGCGCTGCTGATAAAGGAGAACTGTCAAAAATCTGTTTTTGTATGATGGCAGCGTTAGTTGCTTTTTTCGCCACGTTCATTCAAAGCATTGTCAGCTGTAACGACAAAACTCAATAAAACTAAGTGTGTTTCGTTTTCGCATTTTTGGTTTCAAACATCTTTTTTTTTTCAATTACCAAAAGTAACGTAAAAGTAACATCTGTAGTCATGTCACATGAATGTAACATGCAAGGGTCAAAAGTAACGTAAAATGTTACAAAAGTAACATTCTGGCAACGCTGGGCGAAAGTTGAGACTGGAAAAAGGCGGCAAATTCAAAAAATCTACGTATGGCAACCTTGTCTATAGTCGGAATTATAGTTTTGATACTTGATTATTTATGACAATATTATTATATTTTAGTTTGGATAACTCATTTCAAGAATAAGTTTATTGTTGTTGTTTACTTAAATTTTATTTTACTAACTTTAACTCTTGCATGTTTTTGTCGGAGTATTAAAACTTCTTCTTTAATACTTACCGTACATCATGAAATATATTACAAAATATAATTTAACCCAAACAATTATTTTCATTTTCTTAAACTAAATTGTCACTACTGTTTCTAAGTTTAAATATAATTTAATTTAAATGTTAAATAATTTCCTATATTATATTATTACTCGTAAGCATCGTAGATTGTATTAATTATACTCAAATATGTTTATCTAATACATACATGTACATGCCTGAAACTAATAACCCCCCCTTGCAAGTTGATTAAAAACCAAGGATTAAGGGGAGATGAAAAAACAACACAGAAAATCAGTTGCGGATTTTTTTTTTCGCATTTTATATAAAGATTCGGAATGTTTTTTTAATAAAGTTTATTTACAATTGACTAAAATATATAGGTGTCATTTTGTTTGACAACTTTTTGCCATCTTGTTGGTAGGGACACGATCCCATTGCTATAAAAATTTTGGGGCTTCTGATGAAAAAACTGCGACAAGTGGTTTTGGCAGTCCTCTTGTGATGTCTACCTGACACTGCCTAAGGAATCCTGCAGCGATTGAAACAGGTGGAAATCTGAAGGTGCAAGGTCAGGACTATACGGCGGATGCATTAACACCTCCCAGCCAAACTCCCGTATTCACACGCCTTTGTTATTGTGGCATTCTTTTTTAATCCTTTTTAGGGTACAAACACTGACATCTGAAAATATGTTCATAAATAAAGTTAGCATTCAATAAATAGGCCCATTCACGGCAGGACTGCCGTGCAGTCCTTTAACAAGGTTGCTTTCAGGTATTTTTTTTGTAACGTTAGGGTCTTACCGGTCTAAGAAGAAATCTCATCAGGGAACTGATTTTGTCTTTAAACACTCTTTTTGGAAAATAATATCTCATAATTTATTTATACCTGATATTTTAACTTGCATAACTGAATCCTTTGCATCATTCATGTTACCTGCAAAACAATAAATTCAATTACATGTTAAATAATAATGATTTTAATTAATTGTAATTGAAAGTATCAAAATCTTTTACCTGTACTTACCATTGCACTGGGATATTTCATGTAAACAATCTTGTTTTTGTTTAAAAATTGCATCCTTTTCACTTCTTTTTTGTTCGTATTTACTAATCATAGCTAAAATCAGTTTTCGCAAATCTCTTTTCAAAGTTTTCGTCACGTTTAAATTAGAAAATCACGTAAACCACAGAAATATTTTTCACTTTGACACATAAACAACAGATGCTATAGGATAGGTGACACTGACGTTAATGACAGTGTTACCTTAATCAGTTTTGGAATTAAAAGCCAGTCTCATCTTTCGCTAGCCAGACTCTATGACGAAAATTTGATTTTTTCCAGATTGTTCAAAAAAATAATTGAAAATGTAAATAATCGAGGTATTTACTGCAATCAAGACATGTGGTAAGAGATTCCATGTGTTTTGTTTACTTTCGATGCATAATTGGTACATTTTCGAAACACGCACGACGTAATTTTCAATTTATTTAGGTAAGACAAGACGCGGCACGTTCGTGACTGCGCTCGATGCAGACTAAATAACAGACGGTCCAATTGGGCCGTATTTGAATCTTCACAACGCGCGCGGTAGTAACATATCTGCTTTGAGTTTTTCATAATTGCGTACAGCTATGTAACAAAAATAAAAGAAAAGTAACCTGCATGGAGTCACCCTATTCCCAGTGCTGTCCTCGAAGAAATCATTGTCTTTATAATACGCTTTAGCACACAAACGTTCTTTAACTGTTCATTTAAATTTGGAG
This sequence comes from Aricia agestis, assembly GCF_905147365.1. Taxonomy (NCBI): domain Eukaryota; kingdom Metazoa; phylum Arthropoda; class Insecta; order Lepidoptera; family Lycaenidae; genus Aricia; species Aricia agestis. Next base: position 15,130,207 of record NC_056420.1, read on the forward strand.
CCGATTCCGAGATTCCAATCGATTCCAATCATACATGTATATATATATATATATATATATATATATATATATATATATATATATATATATATATATATATATATATATATATATATATATATATATATACAATATAATAGAATATAATAGAATAGAAGTGACAAAACTCCTCGTTCTCCGACATACTCGTCCGGTAAACGTTTGTTGTCGGAATTATCCCCTTCCTCCTTGTCACCCGTGGAGAAGCGTCACCAACCCACTAGGGACGAGCCGCAGCTGTCCCCCGTTACGTCATTGTCGCGCATCCGACGATGCTTGCAATTATTACGAGCTTGTCCGCGAAGCCAGCTCATACTTAGCAAAGATTAATGAGTTCGCAAACGATACCGTATCTCGTCGCAATAATTTTGCCAATAAGTCAGAAATTATGAGTATGACACAAAAAATAACTACAATCGTTTCACTCCTCGCTATTAAGAACTCGTCCTTGGAAACCGAGGTAGCCAATATGGAACGCGAATTACTGGCCGCTAAAACTAATCCCGTAATACAACCAGTCTCCGCCGCGCCTTCTGCCTCCTACTCGGACGCGCTTAAATTAAGACTTGCTAAGTCAGTGCCGCCAGTCGAGACGCGAAAACCACTTCCTTGCGTTATTGCCTATCCGACACAAGAAAAATCGGCGGAATTAAAATCGTCATCGGAGACTAAACAAGCTCTGATGAAAGTCATCAACCCGGCCGACGGCTTCCAATTTCACGGCGTCAAAAAAACCGCCAATTCGGGTGTGATCTTGCGACTAACTAGCGAGTCGCAAGTCAATAAATTAAAATCGGTGGAAGCACTCAAATCGGCCGGTCTGCGACTTGAGTCGCCGAAAGGACGTAACCCGCGTATTCTAGTAAAAGATGTACCGCAACATATGACGGACGATAATTTCTTACTCGCACTTTACAACCAAAATATAAACGGCGAAATTAATAGGTATGTCACAAGAACAATTTTTGCGCACAACAAAAATAGTAAGGCGTCGTATTTTAAATAAAGATTATAACAACAGGAAATGGATAGGCATTGAAGTAGACCCTGTAGTGCGTAAACACCTGATCGATTCAAAAGAAAAACTTTTCATCGATTGGGCGATGTGTCGCTTCGTGGACGACGTCGAGCTCGTCCGCTGCGGCAACTGCCAACAGTATGGACACGTCGCTAAATTCTGTCGCGATCCTAATCCGTGCTGCTATCACTGCGCAGGAAAACATAGTTCGCTATCGTGCCCCAACAAAGATAAAGACAATTTTAAAACGGTTTGTGGTAGCTGCCTTCGTTATAAAAAACCCTCCGACCACTCCACGGGCTCCCCTGACTGTCCAACGTATAAGACTAAAATGGAGCAACTCATTTTAACAACTAGGTATGGATAGTTTAAATATAGGACAGTTAAACCTCCATAATAACAAGCACGCGACTTTAGAGCTAGAAAAGTTAGTTTCTGATTACAATTTGGACTTAGTACTTGTTCAAGAACAATATCAACTCGCGTCGTCTCGGTCGAAAATGATACAAATGAATAACCTAGCTCGCACGGGTATATACACACCTCAGTCCAGATTTTCAATCACGGCCTTAACTAACCTTTCGACGTCGCACTGTGCGGTAGCCGAGGTATCGGGTCCTCAGTTTAGAGTTTACACTGTAAGCTGCTACTTTCAGTACTCGGATTCCGTAAGCCCCCATTTACATCAACTTCGATGCGTATTACAATCTCTTGCGGGTAATAAAATCATTATAGGCGCCGACGTTAATGCATCCTCACCCTTATGGCACGGCCAGCTTAGGTACACTGACCGCGACCGACGTACCGCTGTAGAAGACTTTATTGCGGAGTTTAACCTCCATATTCATAACACCCCCGATGCACCACCTACCTTTAGTAGCCCTACGGGCGAATCGTCGATTGACGTCACGCTATCTAGCGCGTACGTCCAGATTAGGAATTGGCGTGTCCTTCCCGATGCGTCATGTAGTGATCACCGCTTACTGGTGTACGAGTTTTCTCGTGCGGTCCCGAGTGATACCGTAGTCAATTCTAATGACTATAAATACAATGTTAAGAACGGCGATTGGAAATTATTCCGCTCCCTCATTACCGCTCATGCCGGAGACTTCACTCGGCCGGATTTAAACGTCAATGAGTGCGCGGAAATTATGACAAACACATTTGTTTACTGTGCCGATGTAGCCTTGGGTCGTAGATCTCGTAAAAAAGATCACAACTGTAAATGGTGGAACAGTAAACTTCTTAATCTTCGTCGAGAATTTAGAAGGGCCAGGCGCAAAATTAATAATCTTCGTAAATCTGGCCTCGACCGTTCGGATGATAATTATATAATTAGTTTAAATAACCTACGCATTTCAAGGTCACGCTATCGTGCCGCCGTTACGTTAGCGAAAAATAATGTGCTGAAGAATGCCGCGAATAGACTGGATAAAGAGGGTCCCTGGTCCTCTTTATACCACGAGCTTAAACCCAGTAGCAGTAATGAGCCAAGCTTTTTCTCAAATATTAAAATTAACAACTCTTACACTTGTAGTTTAGAGGAAACGGCGAAGGCATATCTAAACGTTCTCATCCCAGACGACGAGCCCTCCTTGGATGATGAACACCAACGCGACATTAGGAGTAGAATGTTAGACCCCATTCATACACCGGTCTCAGATTTACCAACTTCGGAGGAGTTTATTAAAATAGTAAACCTTTTACCTATAAAAAAATCTGCGGGTGAGGATAAAATATCGAATATTATGATAAAGCAAGCATGTTTAGCGGCCAATTCATCGATTCAATATGTTTACAACAGATGTATCGCAGAAGGTATATTTCCAAAAATTTGGCGTTCCGGTTGCATAAAATTAATACCTAAAGCGGGAAACAACGACCTGACGACCCAAAATCTTACCGTCCGATAACGTTACTGCCTTGCTTAGGTAAATTACTAGAACGTCTCATCGTACCTCGCCTGCTTCCTGGTGGCCCTAAATTTCATAGCCATCAGTTCGGTTTCACCGCCGGGAAATCGACTGTTGACGCGGCGTTAGAAGTAAGAAAAATAGTTAACTTGTCGGAAACTAAATATGTGGTCGCCATTTCATTAGATATTTCCGGGGCCTTCGACCATGCTTGGTGGCCGATGGTGCTATTAAAACTAAAAAATCGAGGGTGTTACTGTAATATTTATTCCATAATACATTCTTACTTTTCTAACGGTCAAACTAAGCTTCGTCTAGGACATTGTACACACGCCAAAGATTTAACTTGCGGCTGCCCTCAAGGATCGGTAATTTCGCCTAAATTATGGAACATCGGATTCGACGATTTGTTAAGTCTTCCACTTCCACCGCTTTGTATACTAGTTGGTTACGCCGATGACGGGTTTCTTATCGTTCAAGCAAACTCGCGTTCCGAAATTGAGTCTAAAGCCAACAGTAGTCTTAATTTAATATCTGACTGGGGTAAGCGTAATCGTCTGAAATTCGCCGCGCAAAAAACTTACCAAATTCTTTTAAAAGGATCCCTTATATCTTCCCCTAGCATCAAACTTGACAATATTAACGTTAAACGCAAACAGTCACTCTGTTATCTTGGTTTTTACTTAGAAAATAAATTTACATTTTTAGAACATATAATTCAAACCGGTGAGAAAGCGAAACGCAACTTTTACTCCTTTACCAAAATATCTACGTCGACATGGGGCCTCTCATTCAAAACCTTAAAATTAATTTACACTGCTACTTACCTTGGCAGCATTTGCTACGGGGCCCCCGTGTGGGCCGACAGAGCAACTATCGGCGCGGCTCGTCGCAAGTTGCTACAAAGCCAACGTCTTGCTCTTATATTCTTGTGCAAAGCTTACAGAACCACAAGCACCGAAGCCTTGCCCGTGCTAGCCGGAGTTTTACCCGTTGACCTTGAGATTCAGCGTCGTGCGACAATGTACTATCATAATAAAAACATTGACAACCCGTTTTTTTTAAGCGCTCGGGATAAAATTAAAATAGCAAGATTGTTTGAACCTTTAGAAAACTCTTTGCAAAGCCTAATCTCCGAATGGCAGACGCGATGGGACTGTTCCACCAAAGGGCGACATCTTTATAATTTTTTCCCTAATATTCGTGAACGGCTATCCAAACATTGGATGGATATTGATCACTGCGTTTCTCAATTCCTGACCGGTCATGGAAATTTTAAGGCCAAACTCTACGGATTTAATCTAGTAGCATCACCCATGTGCGAGTGCTCGACCGAAGGCAACATGTTTGAACAAACAGCTCATCATGTTCTCTGGGAGTGCAGTCTCTGGCAGGACGAAAGAACTACAATGCTAAACAACCTACTCTGTACATCTGGTGTCGCATACTACGGTGATCTCGTGGACAGCGCTAGGAACTTCCGTGCCTTCAAGCGTTTTTGTCACAATTACTACTGGCAACAGTCTAACACAATAAATTAATTTAGCTCTAGCGTAGTAGTCACTATTATTATTAACGTTTATTCCCGTGGTGCTTCCCCCTTCCAGTTCTTTGACTTTCGGTCACTGCAACCTTGTGCTGTCTCCCGCTTTATATGGGGAGGGAATCTGGAATTCTTCCTACTCCTCCTATTTTCTTCTGATTAATTTCGTTGCGGGTCCCAAGACAGCTTTAGCATGTCCCTCGGGCTCCCTGAGATCATATCAAAGGGTTTTCGTGGTTGGATACCGCTGTCAATCCTGGCGACACAGGAGATACAGTGGTGGGAATGTGTGGTGGGCCAAAGCCCGTAAAAAAAAAAAAATATATACAATATATATATATATATATATATATATATATATATATATATATATATATATATATATATATATATATATATATATATATATATATATATATATATATATATATCGCTCGCACATGGGTGATGCTACTAGATTAAATCCGTAGAGTTTGGCCTTAAAATTTCCATGACCGGTCAGGAATTGAGAAACGCAGTGATCAATATCCATCCAATGTTTGGATAGCCGTTCACGAATATTAGGGAAAAAATTATAAAGATGTCGCCCTTTGGTGGAACAGTCCCATCGCGTCTGCCATTCGGAGATTAGGCTTTGCAAAGAGTTTTCTAAAGGTTCAAACAATCTTGCTATTTTAATTTTATCCCGAGCGCTTAAAAAAAACGGGTTGTCAATGTTTTTATTATGATAGTACATTGTCGCACGACGCTGAATCTCAAGGTCAACGGGTAAAACTCCGGCTAGCACGGGCAAGGCTTCGGTGCTTGTGGTTCTGTAAGCTTTGCACAAGAATATAAGAGCAAGACGTTGGCTTTGTAGCAACTTGCGACGAGCCGCGCCGATAGTTGCTCTGTCGGCCCACACGGGGGCCCCGTAGCAAATGCTGCCAAGGTAAGTAGCAGTGTAAATTAATTTTAAGGTTTTGAATGAGAGGCCCCATGTCGACGTAGATATTTTGGTAAAGGAGTAAAAGTTGCGTTTCGCTTTCTCACCGGTTTGAATTATATGTTCTAAAAATGTAAATTTATTTTCTAAGTAAAAACCAAGATAACAGAGTGACTGTTTGCGTTTAACGTTAATATTGTCAAGTTTGATGCTAGGGGAAGATATAAGGGATCCTTTTAAAAGAATTTGGTAAGTTTTTTGCGCGGCGAATTTCAGACGATTACGCTTACCCCAGTCAGATATTAAATTAAGACTACTGTTGGCTTTAGACTCAATTTTGGAACGCGAGTTTGCTTGAACGATAAGAAACCCGTCATCGGCGTAACCAACTAGTATACAAAGCGGTGGAAGTGGAAGACTTAACAAATCGTCGAATCCGATGTTCCATAATTTAGGCGAAATTACCGATCCTTGAGGGCAGCCGCAAGTTAAATCTTTGGCGTGTGTACAATGTCCTAGACGAAGCTTAGTTTGACCGTTAGAAAAGTAAGAATGTATTATGGAATAAATATTACAGTAACACCCTCGATTTTTTAGTTTTAATAGCACCATCGGCCACCAAGCATGGTCGAAGGCCCCGGAAATATCTAATGAAATGGCGACCACATATTTAGTTTCCGACAAGTTAACTATTTTTCTTACTTCTAACGCCGCGTCAACAGTCGATTTCCCGGCGGTGAAACCGAACTGATGGCTATGAAATTTAGGGCCACCAGGAAGCAGGCGAGGTACGATGAGACGTTCTAGTAATTTACCTAAGCAAGGCAGTAACGTTATCGGACGGTAAGATTTTGGGTCGTCAGGAGGTTTGTTTCCCGCTTTAGGTATTAATTTTATGCAACCGGAACGCCAAATTTTTGGAAATATACCTTCTGCGATACATCTGTTGTAAACATATTGAATCGATGAATTGGCCGCTAAACATGCTTGCTTTATCATAATATTCGATATTTTATCCTCACCCGCAGATTTTTTTATAGGTAAAAGGTTTACTATTTTAATAAACTCCTCCGAAGTTGGTAAATCTGAGACCGGTGTATGAATGGGGTCTAACATTCTACTCCTAATGTCGCGTTGGTGTTCATCATCCAAGGAGGGCTCGTCGTCTGGGATGAGAACGTTTAGATATGCCTTCGCCGTTTCCTCTAAACTACAAGTGTAAGAGTTGTTAATTTTAATATTTGAGAAAAAGCTTGGCTCATTACTGCTACTGGGTTTAAGCTCGTGGTATAAAGAGGACCAGGGACCCTCTTTATCCAGTCTATTCGCGGCATTCTTCAGCACATTATTTTTCGCTAACGTAACGGCGGCACGATAGCGTGACCTTGAAATGCGTAGGTTATTTAAACTAATTATATAATTATCATCCGAACGGTCGAGGCCAGATTTACGATTACTGTTCCACCATTTACAGTTGTGATCTTTTTTACGAGGTCTACGACCCAAGGCTACATCGGCACAGTAAACAAATGTGTTTGTCATAATTTCCGCGCACTCATTGACGTTTAAATCCAATGTAAAAAATATACAATATATATATATATATATATATATATATATATATATATATATATATATATATATATATATATATATATATATATATATATATATATATATATATATAAGAGGATGCCGTAAGACATTATGCTATGAAAGTAGCTAAAGTAAACTAATCGCGCGGTCTCTACAACAGTGATTTCACGATTTTTTTTTTAACAGCGCTGCTAAAAAAAATTATATATATATATATATATATATATATATATATATATATATATATATATATATATATATATATATATATATATATATATATATATATATATATATATATATATATATATATATATATGTATATATATATATATATATATATATAATACAATTCGCATGATTTTAAAAGCTTGTCGCGAGACTTAACAATCTATCAGTACTTGATAAATTTATTAAAATAAAAATATAATATCTAAGTAGTCTAAGCATATTCAATCAACAAGTAAGATTTTGCACCAAGGTGTACCATGATTAGATTGGGAAGGTGCTGAGAGAACTCCTTTGCATTGCTTTAAGAACGGAAAGCATATGCTACTATGCAAATTATATTCATCATAACTACCATATTATACCTTATAAAGTTATATGCATCCCATGATTATGAGCCTATTATGACCCATTGGTACTTTTCATAGTCATTTAGATCAAGATTCGATTTTGTCAAGCGATTTAAAAAATATTTATTTGTTTGATTGAACACGTTAATCACAGGAACTATTGGTCCTATAAAAAAATATTTTAGTGTTAGATAGCTCATTTATCAAAGAAGGCTATAGGCTATTTTATCACGCAAACTAATAGGACCGAAGAAACAGAGGAAATGTGGTTAAAAGGGAAAATTATTAGCAAGGGTTTATCTCACGAACTACTAAAGCAATTTTGTATGTTATTTGGCACAGATATAGAGTAGACTACGTGAAGAGAGATAAGCTATTTTGTTGCGAAAAAATGTACGATTTCCGTAAAATTCCTAATAATTTACGCGCGGGACATCTAGTTTATAATATAAAGTAAGATAAATACGGCTCAAGAGCGCAAACAATAGTGCGTCAAGAAGTGAAGAAATCAAAAAGTGACAACATTGCGAACATGTCGCGAACTTTGCGAGTGTGGATCAGTAAATTTGGCAGAATGCGCGATACGCAGCGCGCTTTCGCGCGCGATATATATATATATATATATATATATATATATATATATATATATATATATATATATATATATGTATATATATATATATATATAATACAATTCGCATGATTTTAAAAGCTTGTCGCGAGACTTAACAATCTATCAGTACTTGATAAATTTATTAAAATAAAAATATAATATCAATTTACTCAGTTAACGTTTACGCCGAGTGAACCATGGTTTATTTACAAATCGCGCGACAAGCTTTTATTATCATGCAAATTGTATAATATATTGAGGATTATAATTAATAGCTAAAATTTTTAAGGAGTTCATTTTCTTCTTTTTAGACTATATAATAAAAGCTTTTTTATTAAGTTTTTTGTATATTATTTATTACAAAATATAGGTAGTAGTCCTAAGGTCGTTGCAAGTAAGGTCGAATTTCGACCATTGGGCGATCTCTAGTTTATATAGATGAGAAAAAGAAAAGGGCCTAAAATGTGGCACACCTACTTTTATTTTGGTTCCATTAGACCTTATGGAGTTTACATTGGGATAGTAAGGGCGAAGCCAAACGAGCGTAATTAGTGCCCGTGAGCCGCAGAATTTCTGCCGGGCAGAATTTTTTTCATACTAATCACGACTCACAAAATTACGCTCGTGTGAATCGAACAGGACCTTTTATGAAACTGAATGCAGCAAAATTCTGCCCGGTAGAAATTCTGCGACTCACAAGTCACACAAGTACACAACTCACAAATTACGCTCGTTTGGCTTCGCCCTAACCTATACTTAATTGAAATAATCTCTAATTTGGCGTAAAATTTAAATCAATAAATTTACTTATTAATAGGCAGGGATTAATAGGCAGTTTAATTGGTAACGCTTAGCCTACCTGTAACTGCCGATCCACACTCGCGCGCGAAAGCGCGCTGCGTATCGCGCATTCTGCCAAATTTACTGATCCACACTCGCAAAGTTCGCGACATGTTCGCAATGTTGTCACTTTTTGATTTCTTGACTTCTTGACGCACTATTGTTTGCGCTCTTGAGCCGTATTTATCTTACTTTATATTATAAACTAGATGTCCCGCGCGTAAATTATTAGGAATTTTACGGAAATCGTACATTTTTTCGCAACAAAATAGCTTATCTCTCTTCACGTAGTCTACTCTATATCTGTGCCAAATAACATACAAAATTGCTTTAGTAGTTCGTGAGATAAACCCTTGCTAATAATTTTCCCTTTTAACCACATTTCCTCTGTTTCTTCGGTCCTATTAGTTTGCGTGATAAAATAGCCTATAGCCTTCTTTGATAAATGAGCTATCTAACACTAAAATATTTTTTTATAGGACCAATAGTTCCTGTGATTAACGTGTTCAATCAAACAAATAAATATTTTTTAAATCGCTTGACAAAATCGAATCTTGATCTAAATGACTATGAAAAGTACCAATGGGTCATAATAGGCTCATAATCATGGGATGCATATAACTTTATAAGGTATAATATGGTAGTTATGATGAATATAATTTGCATAGTAGCATATGCTTTCCGTTCTTAAAGCAATGCAAAGGAGTTCTCTCAGCACCTTCCCAATCTAATCATGGTACACCTTGGTGCAAAATCTTACTTGTTGATTGAATATGCTTAGACTACTTCCCACGAAACCGAAGTCACCACATGTTTCCATATAAATTTTAAGGATTTCCCTCGATTAGTAATGGCTCCCAGCATCAGATCACCACTTTTGTGAGTATAGTACCAAATTGGGATGACACTCTGTACGCCAAAAGAAACATTTTGAAAATCGGTTCACAAACGGCGGAGTAATCGTTGAATATAAAAAAACAAACATAACACCTCCCCCATTTTGAAAGTTAGTTATAATCGTAGCCTATGTGTTATTCTGATGTATAAGCTATATTATTGTAAAGTTTCATTAAGATACATTCAGTAGTTTTTGCGTGAAAGAGTAACAAACATCCATACATCCATACATCCAAACAAACTTTCGCCTTTATAATAATATATATTATTTTAAAGTAAATAATGTATATAAAGTATAAAGAAATAAAGTATAAAGTAGGATTAATTATATTCTGTTCACTAAACAATGCTGGCATGTCTTGTATGGCAAAAGCCCTTATTAAAAACAAGATTAAAAAAAATCTCTTTGTCGCGGTACAGAAAACCGACAACAATCGGGGAACGGGCCGCGAAGTGCGAAACATATGCGAATCGGATCTCTCACTCATGCTTCGCAGGAATTTCGGTTCGCGCGCGAGTGGGGATGGGGCCTTAGATTTGACGGTACCTACGAGTGAATCGTCAAAAAGTCAAAACTCAATTTTATACACAGTGAAGTTAGGTACGGACCTATATACCTTTACCGCGTGTCTCCTGCTGCGTACCAAATGGCATATCCGCTCGTGTGTAGATGCTAAATAAAGAAAAGTAGGTGTCATAGACAAACGCCTGTAGCGTCAAATGATAGACTCATAGCTTCGTATTCTTTCGCCTTTTACAAACAAACATCTCATAGTTCTGACAACTGTGTTTGTCATAATTGATAATTTGTCAGTCAGGTTACAGGTACCATATATACTAGTAATCTGTGCAGGTACTTACCTAAGTCCTAAACATTTGGCCGCTTTTTCATTAAAAATCGAAAACAAATGGTTTTTTAGAACACGATAAATGAGTAACATATTATCATGAGTTCCAAAAAGAATAAAAAGAGTTTTGGTAATAAGCGTTTCCCGATTGCGGAGTCAGTGAGTATAGCGCTGAAAATACAACTGGATAAATTTTTGAGTGACGAAAATGAAACAGAATTAAAATTCCCGACGTTTTTGTCGGCTCAAGAGCGAGGCTTCATCCATGAAACCGTTGCTAAGCTCGGATTAAAGTCAAAATCTAGAGGAAAAGGTAAGATTTTTTTATCTCTCTTCTGTATTTGGTTATCCCATAAATCATAATAGTTGATATTGTGTGTGTGTTTTATTTAGTCACTATCCTAAAGACCTGCATTTTAAACAGCTAGGACTAGTTGCGGGGCTACTCTTAATATGATTATGTCTGGATGTTTTTCATGTTTTTGTAGGTGTTAATAGATACCTAACAATATACAAGCGTTTGGGTTCAACTATTATTCAAAATGACGCTAAGCTGATCTTGGACTCTAACATGAGATGTAGTATAGCAGAACTATACAATGCATTTCCAATCACCAGTAAAGAGAAAGACGATCTCAGCTGCTGTCCTGAAAAGGAGAGAAGTCCTCAGCTCGCTCATAAAGCTCTGGGACAGTTGAACAATGGGGTAGCTCAGGTTGGTGACAACCATTATTTCATACATTATGTCCTTACACTGAATGCATACTGTTTTCCATGTGCTTTGTGAATACCACATTGATTTTGCAGATTCCGAACACGACTTACAATCCAGATCTCATCAAGTTCCGGGAGAAACTGCCAGTTTATGAGCAGAGAGCGGAGCTTATAAATGCCATATGGCAGAACCAGGTATACAATGATTTTGATATTATATTTAAAGCAACATAATACTTAATAGCCATACAGAGCTTAACTTGCCATTTTAAGCATTTTGTTTGTTTAAACTTTAAGGATGCGCAAAAAGCTGACTGCCACCACCGCTTCCCTCAGACGTCTTAGTCTTTCTATCCCAACTAAAATTACACTAGTTCAAACTTTATTATTTCCTATCTTAGACTATGCTGATGTGTGTTACTGTGATCTCAGTGAACAGCTCGTATCTTCTATCCAATGCTTACAAAACCTGTGTATCCGCTTCATATTTGGTCTTCAAAAATACGATCATGTGTCGGAACACCGTGTCAAATTGAAGTGGATCCCGGTCAAGATGCGTCGTAATACTCACATTCTACATCTCCTATACAATATTCTCTTCAATGCAAATTCTCCACACTATTTAAACGATAAATTCACCTTCCTTGGACATAAAAACCCTATTCTTTGCTCATCCAACAAACTCACTCTTGCTTTTCCCTCCCATAATACTGCTTACTATGACTGTTCTTTTACCATATCTGCAATACATTTATGGAACACTCTTCCCGAAACCATCCAAAGATCACCAACAATTAATATTTTTTAAAAACGAGTAAAAGAGTATTATCTAAAACTGTCATGTTGAGTAGCATTCTACTTCTTTCATTTTTAATATATTTATGTAAAGTTTGTGTAGTTTATTATTTTTTATGTATCTTTAATATGAATATTATATTATATATTATAGTAACACGTATTATATGTAGTATTTTTTGCCATAAGTCTTTGTTTTATATTATTTTAAGGTTGTCTGGAAGAAACTGCGGTAAGACGGCCTGTTTGTACAGGTTCTTATGTTACTTTATTTTAAATTGTCCAAAATCAAGAGTACAAACCACAAAGATGAAGATCAATAACCAAAATCTAATTATGGTTGTTAATCTTCATATCAATAAAATCATTTCTAATCTTTTATCTTTAAACAAGCAATTCTTGTATATATATATGTCGTAGGATGATTGTTTTCGCGAAATCCCTAGAATTTTCGCGAAAATTCGATTTATCAAATCATTTTACGATGTCGTAGGATGATTTGATAAATCGAATTTTCGCGAAAATTCTAGGGATTTCGCGAAAACACGGATTTATCAAATCATCGTACGACATATATATATATATATATATATATATATATATATATATATATATATATATATATATATATATATATATATATGAAGATCAATAACCAAAATCTAATTATGGTTGTTCTTCATATCAATAAAATCATCTCTAATCTTTTACCAAGTTTATACCAAGTGATAATATTATTAAACATATTATTCTAACGTATTAAAAACTATAAACAAAAACATAATAACTAATTATAAGTATGATTAGTTCTATGTTACAATGAAGTAAAAAATAAAACGCCATCTGTTGAGTCGTATTAGAACTAAAATGTTCATTGCATCGATATATTTCTGGATTTTTTATAATATTATACATAAAATAATATATTTAAGATTTTTGAAATATTATTTTAATACACATCCAAGACCCAGGAACATTGAAAACTTTTTGTTCCGCCTGCGGGACTCGAACCCAGGACCCCCGGGATGAACGCTGGCTACGCGCAATGCGAATTAATTTTCATCGATATTTTCATGGAAATAAGATATTTTCCCACATCAAAATGTAGCCTATGTCCTTTCTCAGACTCTAGAATAACTGTGTACAAAATTTCATTGCAAACGGTGCAGTAGTTTTGGCGTGAAAGCGAGACAGACAGACAGAGATACTTTCGCATTTATAATATTAGTATGGATATATTTTTTTTTATAATTGGAATCTCGAAATCGGCTCCAACGATTTTCATGAAATTTAGTATATAGGGGGTTTCGGGGGCGATAAATCGATCTAGCTAGGTATCATTTTTTAGAAAATGTCTTTTTATTAGTGTTTTTTCGATAATCGATAAACTGAAAAATATGACTCTTCCTGACATCTATTGGCGAATAAAAATACTATTTTGTGAGCAACTAATTGCTTTAACGACACAACAACAGTTAAAGCTATTCCAGCAGATGGCGTTGTTGAGTAACACGAAGTCAATGATTGTTTGCTATACCGAGCAAAGCTTGGTCATCCAGGTACTATTTATTTATTTATCATCATCATCTCACTTAAATAAAGTTTATCTAACTTTACAAGATATTGTTAGAGAAAATGTTCGGTTCCCTTTAACATTTTGCTCTTAAACCGCTGAAATCGATAAGGATAAATTTAATATAGAAATAGTTTGTGTCCCGAGTAAGTACATATAAAAGATTTTATTACGGAAAAATGAACGGTTCGAGTTAAAGGAATTGTGGTGCAAGGGAGTTGCGAGCATCCTCTAGTAAGGAATTAACGATGTACAATTATATGTATAGATGTAACGCTAATGTAGATTTGTTAATCGTAATCATACAAGTGTTAAAGTTGTGGTGAGTCAGGTTGTGATAGTGGCGGGCGCGACGGGGTGCGGCAAGACGACGCAGCTGCCGCAGCTGGTGCTGGATCAGTGCGCGGCGCGCGGGCAGCCGGCGCGCGTGTACGTCACGCAGCCGCGCCGCATCTCCGCCGTCGCCGTCGCCGAGCGGGTCGCGCACGAGCGCCAGGAGAAGATCGGACAGTCGGTCGGATACCAGGTATACATCTATTCTTGTGTAACGTTGTATGTACATGTACCATGTTGGTCGATTACTGACGTTTTGTGGCATTATTGTTCTGCTATCATATTTTGAATTGAATTAAATTATAAAAAAATCTATATAAATAAATAATCCATACTACTACACTATTACAAGTGTGAATGAGTGATTTTGATGAAATTCGGTATGTATATACAATTATACATACTTTTAGTCCTGGGAAAGGACATAGGATACTTTAACGGTGTTGCGGTCGTCGTCTAGTTCTCAGTAAAACTTAATAATTATTAATTTTTTGACGTGGGAGAGCCATGCTTCGGCACAAATGGGCCGGCTCGACCGGAGAAATATCACGTCCTCACAGAAAACCGGCGTGAAACAGCGCTTGCGCTGTGTTTCGCCGAGTGAGTGAGTTTACCGGAGGCCTAATCCCCTACCCTATTCCTTTCCCTACCCTCCCTTATTCCGTTCCCTTTCCATCCCTACCTTCCCCTATTACCCTATTCCCTCTTAAAAGGCCGGCAATGCACCTGCAGCTCTTCTGATGCTGCGAGTGTCCATGGGCGACGGAAGTTGCTTTCCATCAGGTGACCCGTTTGCTCGTTTGCCCCCTTATTTCATATAAAATAAGTAGTGTCCGATCGAAGGTCTATTTTTGGCCGAAGCCGAAGATTTATAATTCCACCGTGAGTTTCTCGCGTAACTTTCTGCCGCGCACTGTAAAACTCTGGAACAAACTGTCACCGGCAGTATTTCCGGACCTATACGACCCTCAAACCTTCAAGAAAAGAGCGTATCCCCTCTTAAAAGGCCGGCAACGCACCTGCAGCTCTTCTGATGTTGCGAGTGTCCATGGGCGACGGTAGTTGCTTTCCATCAGGCGACCTGTTTGCTCGTTTGCCCCCTTATTTCATTAAAAAAATATTTAATCGCTCGACTCTCAGTAATTAATTTTATAACCGACTTAAAAAAAGGAGGTTATCAATTCGACGCGTATGTATGTAATATTTCCAGAACTGCCCAATTTTCGTATATGTATGTCTGTAATCTGTATCAGCGTCTGAACAAATGTGCCAAATTACAAGTGTATGTATGTATGTATGTTTTTATGTTTGTGTTCGTATATCTCTGGAACTACCATTCCGATTTCAGTAATTCAACAGAAAAATGTGTAAAATACCTTGGACTTCACTTAGATAGAAGGCTAACATGGGCGAAACATATCAGAAACATATGACAAACAAAAAGAAGAGAAGCAGACTTTCAATGTAAAAGACTATACTGGTGGAAGACAATCACCATTAAGTTTAAATAACAAAATTCTTGTTTACAAATGCATAATAAAACCCATATGGACATTTGGGATTCAGCTCTGGGGATCAGCTAGTAATTCCAACCTAGAAATTCTGCAAAGACTGCAAAATAAAATCCTAAGATCAATTTCCAACTCACCATGGTTTGCCAGAACCAGTGAAATACACGAATACTACTAAAATATGAAGAAGTAAGCAGGTACTGTGCTAAATACAAGGAAAGACTAAGTAATCACACAAACAAACTGGTCAGAGACCTTATACAACCTGAAAAGGAAACAAGAAGACTAAAAAGATGGCAAATCCTAGAACTTGACCAACGCCACTAGACTCTACTAGGAGGCAAATGCTGAAATACCCCTATAAAAAATCCTAACAGCCAAAATATCTGATTATGACGACGTCGATAGCAGATTACAAGATTGAAAAGAAAAGAAAGTAATTCTTATTTTGTTGTACTTATAGGTATTGTTCAACTTAGGGAATAGTGCAAGTTTCATCAAAATCGGTTTAGTAGTTTTGGAGATACGGAGTTTTAATTCTCAATTACGTATAATTTCGAAGTCGGTTTTATCTATTTAAAATACAGTTATGTTCAATATGTGTACAAGCTACAATTAATTATTTCAAAACTTCAATATTGAAGGTCCGGTCCGTCGCTCTCTCACGGTCTCTCTCAGTCTTTCGTTCAATTTCGACGGTTGCTCAGACCTTCGGCAACGGGCAAAGCTTCGGCTTTGCCGAAGGTGTTTTTTTTGGCCGAAGGCGGCCGAAGCAGAAGCCGAAGCTTCGGTCGGACACTTAAAATAGGATATATTATTCAATTATGAAATAATGTAGATCCGGCTGGAGTCCCGCGTAAGCCCGCGCACGGTGCTGACGTACTGCACGAACGGCGTGCTGCTGCGCACGCTGATGGCGGGCGAGGGCGCGCTGGCGAGCGTGACGCACGTGTTCGTGGACGAGGTGCACGAGCGCGACAAGTTCAGCGACTTCCTGCTCATCGCGCTGCGAGACGCGCTGCCCCGGCACAAAGACCTCAAGGTGAAGCGTTCATCCTCTTTGACTCCTTACACAGTCTAGCAATTAATGGTAATGTAGGTTTATTTGTATTCATGACTGCCAACATTAAAAAAAACTTATTTCACCATAATACATAAAATATAAATTTGTGTATGCTCTGCTCGCGAGGTCTTAGTGGTAGAAGCAATGGCCCCGCAAGTCACAAATCATAATTGCTCACCTAATATTTGCATTGTATCATATTATAATACAATGCACTCTTATGTATTTATTTATTTATATAGCTATAATTCCACTTAGCAGTGCTGTACGATCCATGTCGTACATCAAGCAGTTTTAGGGTTTTTAAAGTCAGCGTTTAGGACGCGCTCGCGTAATTACTTAATATTTTATTAAAATCAGTTCGCATCGATCAATCAAGGCGATCGCGCGTACTCGCACACCCGGCTCATATTTTCAGTTAATCGTTTTATTAATTATCAAGTAAAAGGAGTAGTAATCAATCAAGGACGCTACATCCTTTATCTAGATAGTTCTAGAAATTTTGCGTAATAATATAAACCATGTCCGCGGTTTGAACAAAAATAACAAGCTGTTTTTACCGGATATGCAGGTTTATTGACTCGGTTACTTGATACTTTCGATTGCGAAAAATATGTTGGTTTCTTGTAATTATTATTTTTAACAAAAAATTAAAACCGACTTCTAAGGTAAAAACAATAATAACATCCTTATTTAATATGAACTAAAAAGTATTAAATAATTTTTCCTATCTAATAGTGCCTTTTTCCGAATTCGGCTAAACCTCAACTATTTCTGTACTCAATCTTAATTATTTTCTAAGGATTTCTCCGTACTAACGAGGGTCACATTTCGGCCTGTCTTTCGACAGGGGTTGATTTTTGAGAAAAGTTTATCTGAGCTTTTTTGTATCCCTTGGCGCCCCCTATCGATTGGTATATTCAAAAAGGGTGGTTATAAGAGGTTAAAATTTTTACGAAAAAATTTTCTAAGTCTTTTTTCCATAGTGCCCCGTTTCCTTCAGTCCAACCCAAATGTGTGCCTTACGCTCTGGAGTAAAGGTTGAATTTGTTACTTATGTTCATTTTGTGGTACTTGAACTTGTTTTTTTTTGTATTAAAATCGCTTTGAAATGTACCAAATAAATAAGGACATAACGTGATGACTGATGATATTTTATGGTGTTGTGTGTATATTGAATCCATATTATACAACCATGTGAGTTGTGACATTGGTGACCCTGACATGGTAGTGATGATGATGATGATGAATGTAATTTGCATAGTAGCATATGCTTTCAGTTCTTAAAACAACGCCTAAACCCCCAAACTTGTATCTATAAGGAATCTAGAGTTCTTTTAGTATCTTCGGAACCATAGCATACCTTGGTGCAAAATCTTGCGTTTTGGTAGCATATGCTTAGGATGCTTCTCATTAAACTAAAATCACCATATGTTTCCATATAAATTTTGAGGAGTTCCCTCGATTACTCATGGATCCCATCATCAGATCACCACTTTTGTGAAAATGGGACCAAATTGGAGTGAAACCTAATATAACAAAACAAAAAATTTGAAAATCGGTTCACAAACGGCGGAGTAGTGGTCAAACATACAAAAAAAAAAAATATTCACAGTCGAATATTATATAACCTCGTTTTTTGGAAGTCGGTTAAAAACGATTGTCTTGAGTTAAATTATGATTAAAATTATATGACTGTATATTTTGCACTAGGCTTCGCCGTCGGATTTTCTTGCTTTTTCCGTGAAGTCTCTAGTGCCGTAAATTTTGTTTCAAGAAAATCAAGAAATTCCTTTAGACTAGGTAATTCCCTCGGTTGCTTTAATAATGATACGTACTCGTTGTATGTGTCGGCGTCAAGTTTTTGGCTCATAATATGTACAAGTAGAGAATCCCATGTACTTATATCTACACCTAAATTTTTGATAGCGTTTAATGATTCCAGTGACGTATCGTGGATTCTCTTGATATGTCCTAACCATAAACCTATAATGCTAAAGACCAACAAAGAGTGCGAGAGAGAAGAAAATCCTTTATGGAATTATAACAAGATGAAAAGAGAGAGGCAGTCTAATGAAAATTGTAACCACTTTTATTTGACAGGTCGTCAAAAGTCGTCAGTCGTTTTTATGCCCTTCGGTATTTCCAATATATTGTTCAATTTGTTTGTATTTTTAATAAATATTATTATATTTAAAAATGGTGACTTGTGCTGTAAGTGTTTACAGTGTAAATCATAAGAATAATCCTGAAAAGTATACATTTCACAGGTAATTAATCTTCATGTCCTAATTGCTACGATTTGTTTATTTTTGCTATATTCTGTCTTTAGTTCTCTATTTCAAATAAAATATTGTGAATCCTCCCTTTTACTTTCATATTTTGCGTAACTAAAGGTACTATTGTTCTTATATTACACAAATTTTGAAGAAAAATTTTTCATCAAAATTTTTTACATATACGCTAGTGCTTGAATCAAATTTATCGATATGCTTATCGATATTTTACAATAACATAAAACTAAAATTAAAAATCATTTACCTTTATATTTATCACCTTAAGCCCGGCCGCACATTATCCGAAATTTCTGATCAGAAAAATTCGGACGCCCGGCGAAACGCACTCTGTTGATACATTTTGTTGTAGACCCATCATACTAAAAGAATTTCTGACGTGTCAAAATGTATGAGCGGGGCGGGGCGTCCGAATTTTTGTGATCAGAAATTCGGAAAATGTGCGGCCGGACTAAAAAGGACATATTATCTTATTTTAACTAATATAATATAGTATAGTATAATATAGCTAATATAATATAACTACTATAATATAGAGTGACTCTAAAACTAGAGGAAGGTTTATATTTATATATCATAATCATTTGTTTTACAGATTCCCTCAAGATCCTCTAATAAGAGGAAAATGGCTGAAATTAATTGGGCGTGTTGGTTGGAATCCCAAGAAAAATTCAACAATATGTAGCAAACATTTCATTGAAAATTTTTAAAGAAAAATTAGAATAAATACTATTTTGGTTAAAGGAGCTATCCCAACTTTATTTGTGCCAGTAAGTTTGACATACTGTTGCACTTGTTACTGAAGCAATTATTAAAAATAAGCAATTATAAGCAATTAATGCTTTTTAGTTCATTTAAGATTATACTTATATGAACTAAAAAGTATTGTTACGGTACATGGTATACGGACACGTGGTGCGCAAGTACATACTCGAACCTTCTAAAAAGGTCCAATGTTTGTTTACGTGTTTACCCTTTATTTGTTAGCGTGTTTGAATTTAGACCTTATGACTGAGTCCATAAGGTCTAAATTAAATTCAACTTACTGCACTTATCGCAAGGACGGCAGTTTTATTGTGGTACATGCCCGAGCCGCCTAGAAATTTCCCACGGTTGTTTACTTGTTTACGTGAATCGGGAAATTTCTGGAATTCGTCTCGCCATATAAAAAGAGCCGCAGGCAGGCCCGGCCAGTCAGTTCCTTTCGAGCGATCTTCGAGGCGATTTCGGAGTGATCAATAGTGAGTGAACCAGTGAAACCTGCGACTTGGCTACGACCTAGGACAGTGATAGTGCTTAGTGATTGGACCTAGTGATTTGTGTTTGGACTTAGTGCTAAGTGTTGTGACCTAGTGTTTAGTGCAGTGTTAATAAAGTCTTCAAGAGAGTCACCAGGTCTTTCTCTCCAAATCCTCGAACCCTAGCACGTAACAACTGGTGTCAGAAGTGCGATTTGGAGATGCCATTGACTCCGAGAGAGGACTTCAAGGGGAGTGTCAGGACAAGGGCACAGCGAGCTGCTGCCATTGACTCCGAGAGAGGAGTTGCGGAGGCCACACCCACTGGGGACCAAGCTCCGCCCACTGAGGGACAGGCCCCACCCACTGGCCCCGCCCACATGGCTCCGCCCACTGGCCACGCCCACCAGGCTCCGCCCACTTTGGCTGAAGCCACGCCCGCTGGCTCCGCCCACCGGGACACGCCCACTGGCCACGCCCCTCAGGATCCGCCCACTTAGGGCATGGCCACGCCCACTGGCTCCGCCCACCGGGACACGCCCACTGGCCACGCCCCTCAGGCTCCGCCCACTTTGGGCATGGCCACGCCCACTGGCTCCGCCCACCAGGCCACGCCCACTCAGGCCACGCCCACTAGCTCCGCCCACCGAGCTCCGTCTGCTCAACCCCTGCCTACTGGCTCCAGCCACCATGCATCGCCCGTAGCTTCTGCGGCCCCTCAGGTGGCTCCCCAATTACAAAGCCTAATTGAGTTAATTCAGGCTCTGCAAGAATCACAAGACCGCAAGTTCGGCGCTTTACAAGAGTCACAAGACCGCAAGCTCGGCGCTTTACAAGAGTCACAAGACCGCAAGCTCGGCGCTTTACAAGAGGCACAAGACCGCAAGCTCGGTGCTTTGCAAGAGGCACAAGACCGTAAGCTCAGCGCGTTGCAAGAGTCACAAGAGTCACATGATCGCAAGCTCGGCGCTTTGCAAGAGTTACAAGAACGCAAGCTCGGCGCTTTGCAGGAGTCACAAGAGCAACAAAAGGACCTCCAAGAAAAAGCCCTTTTGGCTATAAAGGATGTTAGTGACACGGTGAATAAGCTTCGTAAAGACGTCGACGTAATGGACGAACGCGTTACCGGGTTGGGAGTGGATGTGGAAAATGTGAAAACCGGCCTCACTGAACTACAGAAAAAAGTAGTGCGCCTGGAAACCACAGGAGTCGCGACGTGTAGTGGAAATTCTGGAGTGGCACATGGGCCAAGAGTAAAAGTGCCACCATACGACGGCACTACTTCTTGGAATGCTTATCGTCAGCAATTCCAGACTGTTGCTTCTGCCAATGGATGGAATGATGAACAACGCCTGACCGCTCTCACTGTTGCGCTCAGAGGGCAAGCTTTGTCGGTCCTAGAAGCGCATACAGGAAATGGGTTTCAAGACCTAATGGAGGCACTTGAATCCAGATACGGGGAGCGACACCTGGAGCACGTGTTCCGTGCCCAACTGCGTGACAGAGTCCAACGCCCAGGAGAAGGACTACAACAATGGGCGTTGGAAATTGAAAAACTCGTCAAGAAGGCACACCCAGGAGCTGACGCCAAGATGGTCGACACGAATATTGTGCAAGCATTTGTCGACGGAATCAGGGACCTGGAGGTCAGAGCTGCAGTGAGGCTACGTCACCACACCTCGCTTAAGGAAGCATTGGCGCATGCTTTAGAGGTCGAGGCTGTTCGGCGTGACATACGGCAGACATATAAGATCCGCGAGGTCTCTGAGGAAGTCAAGGAGGTTAAGGCTCCTACGAAGAGAAGTTCTGGAGCCATGTGCTACAAGTGCGGCGAGAGGGGCCATCTTCAGCTTAACTGCCCGCAGAAAGAGACCCAAATGGCAAGGATGAAAATGCTCGAGGAACGTCTGGAACAAATGGAGGAGCTGCAAAAAGCAAGGGGCCTCGTTCCCTGCCCGGGATCAGGGAAACGAATAAAAGCCAGGACTAAGGGGCGAGTGCAGGCTGACACGGAGGAAGCCCCGATAACTGTTATCTCCCAAGCATGCAGCGGGAACAGTCTTGTGATTCAGGGGACTATTAACAGGACGGATTGCAAAATGACTCTAGATACAGGAGCCTCTAGAACGATAGTGAACCCAAATCTGGTAAAAGCCGCAAGAAGACACAAGAGGAGAATTAACTGTCGGCTCCTTACTGCCTCCGGTCAGCCGATACCCGTCCTGGGAGAAATGTCAGTTACGATTAATGTAGGGGGATCCTCATACCCTCATGACGTTATCGTGGCTGAGATTATGGATGATTGCATCTTGGGTTTGGATTTCATGAAGAAGCACAACTGCAGAATTAATGTCGCCGACGGAGTGTTCAAGTGTGGCGAAGAAGAAATTTTCATCCTTGGAGGCGCCTGCGGGAAAGTTGAATGTGTAAAGAAAGTCATAATACCTGGACGTGCGGAAGCTCGGGTGCTGGTGAAACTACCGCCAGCTGGAAAGAAGAAGTCAAACAGATGCGTGTTAATCGAAGACACACCTACCAAGACATCAGCGCATAAATTGATGACGGCAAGAACCCTTGTTAGTGGAAGCAGTAACGCTGTGGTCAGAGTTTTGAATCTTGGTGATCGCGAGTTCTGCTTGAACAAAGGTGATGTCATTGGAAAGTGCGAGGAAGTTGTCTGGATGAGAAAGTGTAATTCGATCACAGGCTCAGACTCAGCAAACCCCAGCAACTATGGAATAGTGACTGAGCTACTCGATGACTGCAAGAGTAATCTGACTTATTCGCAGAGCATGAAAGCTAAGAAGTTTTTACAACGCCACGCGAATATCTTCTCCAGTCAGGAAGGCGACCTTGGAAGAACGTCGATGGTTCAGCACAGGATAGATACCGGAAGCGAGAACCCAATTCGTCAACGAGCAAGACGGATACCCATTGCAAAGGAAAAAGAAGTTGAAGGCCTTTTGGAGGATATGAGAAGGAATAAGATAATTGAACCGTCTGCAAGTCCGTGGTGCTCACCAGTTGTATTAGTGAAGAAGAAAGATGGCAGCACAAGATTTTGTGTGGACTACAGACGTCTCAATGATGTCACTAAGAAGGACAGCTATCCATTACCTCGAATCGACGACACTCTGGATACCTTGAGTGGCATGAAATGGTTCTCGACCCTGGATCTGAAATCTGGATACTGGCAGGTGGAAATTCATCCAAAAGACAAAGAGAAGACAGCGTTCTCCACCGGTAAAGGTCTATGGCAGTTTAACGTCATGCCCTTTGGATTGTGCAACGCACCTGCCACATTTGAGCGACTCATGGAGTGTGTACTGGCAGGCTTAGTTGGAGAGGCTTGCTTAGTCTACTTGGATGACGTCATCATTGTTGGCCGCGACTTCGAGGACCATTTGCGAAACTTAGAACGAGTTTTCGCCAAAATAGAGGGGGCCAAGTTAAAGTTGAATCCGAAAAAGTGTCGTTTATTCAGGAGTAAGGTGAACTATCTCGGCCATGTTATCTCCAGTGATGGAATTCAGACGGACCCGGAGAAACTAGAAGCAGTCCAAAATTGGCCAACCCCTAAGAACAAAACCGAAGTGCGGGCATTTCTTGGCCTATGCTCCTACTACAGGCGTTTTGTTAAGGGATTCTCAGAGATAGCCAAGCCATTACATCGGCTGACAGAAGATAAACGACAGTTTATTTGGGACGAGACTTCCGAAGATTCTTTTCAGAAACTAAAGAAACATCTGTGTGAAACACCAATCCTGGGGTATCCACAACCTGAAGGTCAGTTTATAGTCGACACGGACGCAAGCAACACGGCCATTGGAGGGGTGTTATCTCAAAAACAGGGTGAAAGAGAAGTTGTAATTGCATATTTCAGCAAATCTTTATCTAAGCCAGAGAGAAACTACTGTGTGACAAGAAGAGAACTCTTGGCTGTCGTAAAGACGCTACAACATTTCAGCAAGTATCTCATCGGCAGACAGTTTTTACTGCGAACTGATCACGCAGCCTTGAAGTGGCTACTACAATTCAAGAACCCAGAAGGCCAAGTAGCTCGATGGATTGAACAACTCCAGGAGTATGACTTCAAGACGGAACACCGCAGCGGAAAGGCACATGGGAATGCCGACGCACTTTCGCGAAGGCCGTGTCCGGAAGACTGCAAACATTGTGTTAAGCAGGAATCTAATGAAGTAACATTAAAGTTAACGAAAACAAGTCCTTTGGGCCCATGGGAGAATGATGCTATGAGGCAGGCTCAAGAAACAGATGACGACCTTCGGCACATCATCACATGGAAGAAACGGGGTGATGAAAAACCAATCTGGAGTGAGGTTGCACCCACTGGCGCTGTCACTAAGGCGTACTGGGCGCAATGGGACAGCCTGATACTTCAAAACGGAATACTCTACCGGAAATGGGAGAAGACCAACGGCAGAGAGTTCCATCTTCAGATAGTTGTCCCAAGAACGAGAGTACCGGATGTTCTCCGTGAAATGCATGATGGCGTATCAGGAGGTCATCTAGGAGTAAAGAGGACGTTAACAAAAGTGCGAGAACGATTCTACTGGTTACATTGTCGAGACGATGTACAGGATTGGTGCCGCGAATGCACTACTTGCGCTGCAGTGAAGGGACCACAGACAAGGAGCCGTGGGAGCCTACGCTTGTATAACGTTGGCGCACCGTGGGAACGAATCGCAGTTGACGTAGCTGGGCCATTTCCCGTGACGGAATCGGGAAACAAGTATTTCATGGTCGTCATGGATTACTTCACCAAATGGCCCGAAGTGTTCGCCATACCAAACCAAGAAGCTACAACAGTCGCTTCTAAATTAGTCGAAGAAGTAATATCTCGCTTTGGTGTGCCTCTAGAAATCCATTCCGATCAGGGCAGGAATTTCGAATCGCAGGTCTTCCAGGAAGTGTGCAGAATTTTGGGAATGCATAAAACGAGGACCACCACGTACCATCCACAGTCTGATGGAATGGTTGAGAGATTTAACCAGACCCTTGAGAGGCATTTGGCGAAATTGGTAGATGACAAACAAAAGGACTGGGACAAGTATATACCGCTCTTCCTTCTGTCGTACCGTACCGCCGAGCATGAGAGCATAAAAGCTACCCCGGCGTATGTCAATTACGGTAGAGAACTGCGAGTACCAGTAGACCTCTTGACAGGAGGATCACCGGAAGGACCAAAGACCGTACCAGATTATGTCTGCGATTTAAGGGAAAAGATGCGCTATATACGCGCCATGGTTCGGGAAAATGGGTTACAGTCAAGTGAGAACATGAAGACCAGATACGACCGGAAATCGAATACAAGCGGCTTCGAAGAAGGGTCACTGGTGTGGCTGCATAACCCAACTCGCCGAAAAGGCAAATCTCCAAAGTTGCAGACCAAGTGGGACGGCCCATACAAAGTGGTTACCCGATTGAACGACGTGACTTACAGGATTCAAAAGCAACCAAGAGGGACATTCAAAGTGGTACACATAGACCGTCTGGCGCGATACCATGGCAGTAACAATGATGCTCGGGACGAGCATCTCTAAGAGGGGAGTAGTGTTACGGTACATGGTATACGGACACGTGGTGCGCAAGTACATACTCGAACCTTCTAAAAAGGTCCAATGTTTGTTTACGTGTTTACCCTTTATTTGTTAGCGTGTTTGAATTTAGACCTTATGACTGAGTCCATAAGGTCTAAATTAAATTCAACTTACTGCACTTATCGCAAGGACGGCAGTTTTATTGTGGTACATGCCCGAGCCGCCTAGAAATTTCCCACGGTTGTTTACTTGTTTACGTGAATCGGGAAATTTCTGGAATTCGTCTCGCCATATAAAAAGAGCCGCAGGCAGGCCCGGCAAGTCAGTTCCTTTCGAGCGATCTTCGAGGCGATTTCGGAGTGATCAATAGTGAGTGAACCAGTGAAACCTGCGACTTGGCTACGACCTAGGACAGTGATAGTGCTTAGTGATTGGACCTAGTGATTTGTGTTTGGACTTAGTGCTAAGTGTTGTGACCTAGTGTTTAGTGCAGTGTTAATAAAGTCTTCAAGAGAGTCACCAGGTCTTTCTCTCCAAATCCTCGAACCCTAGCACGTAACAGTATTAAATAATCCTTATTCTGTACTCAATCTTCATAATTTTGAAGTCGGTATCAGTCCTAAGTATATAAGTTGCTGTTATACCTATTCTGTCAGAGAACTGGCGATTAGGTTAGCTGGTACCGATTGCAAAATAATGAAGATTGAGAACAGAATTAATACTGAGTACAGAATAAGAATTATTTAATACTTTTTAGTTCATTTAAGTATAATATTACTATTGTCATTACCTTGCAAGTCGGTTTTAATTTTTTGTTTAAAAAATGATAATTTTACTCTTTTTAGCTGTCCTTAAGGTTTTCTATACTTACAGTTGGTGTTTTAAAAAATCAAAATCAAAATTGCTTTATTTCTGAACAAATCTAAAATAAAATATATTTTCAGAATACATGGTGCCTACCACCGGTTTGAGAACTAAGCCGACGAGAAGAACCGGCGTAAGAAACTCGCACGGGGCCCACTTTTTACCAAAAAAAGTGAGAAAAAAAATAATCTTTTAAAATAAAATTTACAATGCTGTAACTAAAAATTATACAATGTAAACATAGATAGATACATAATAATTTTAAGTAATGTAGAAGTAGCCTTGCAAGCAGTCATTCAGCATTCTACTCCCAAGATGTGCCATCGTTTATGAAATCATTGACCTTATAATAGGCTTTGGCACAAAACGTTCTTTGACTACTTTTTTAAATTTATTAATCGAAAGATTTTGAACGTTTTCTGGGACCATAATATGTTTTATTTGCATTTGAATATCAAGGAGTCACCTCGATTTCTCATGGTGTCCATCACCAGACCACCACTTTTGTGAACATGATACCTACTCGGAACAATACAATGTACAACAAAAGAAAAATTTTGAAAATCGGTTCATAAACGGCGGAGTAATCGTTGAACATACATAAAAAATATATCCACAGCCGAACGTCTAGACTCCTCCTGTTTGGAAGTCGGTTAAAAATAATTGTAATAAAAAATATTATGATATTTTATGATATGTATTTAATTTAAGAATAAAATATAATATACTATGTGTGTTATTTATTTTCAACGTTTACTTTCAATGTAAGGGCTGATTTACCAGATAGATTAAGTAACTTTATAATGTGTTATGTGTATATTATTTACCCCTATAAGAACCTCATGTCATAACATATCCGACGATTGAAAAATCATTCCAAAAGAAAATGTGTATCTACTTTTCAATCGTCACCTTTTTTTTGCCAATTAAAATTTATGATACCTAATTTGAAATACAAATCTGTCAAAGTTGCATATTATTTATTTCTTATAGAAACTCAGGTAAAATAACTCGAACGGACTATACTATCAATAGCAAAATACTATACTATCGATAGTAAAATATACATCACTAGCACACGCACACATTGACAGATCGAAAATGGTCACGCATTTTCGGCTTGTCAGGTGGTCTATACGACAGTATATATTATGCCTATGCTCCTAACCATGTCCTAACGATGCTTGCTGTGACACTGGGATATTCATTAAAGTATTGATATGCGACGTAAAAATTAGTTTCCTATTATTATACCTATTATTTAATCTCTCCCTCCCTCCCTCTAATGTTGAACTAAACACTCAGCTTCACCTCGGAGCTTGCCCTTTAAAAATTGCATCTTCTGCGCGCCTGATAAAGATGCGTTGGTGTGGATAGCTTCCGTAAACAAGTCCTTGAATGACGTCCACTGCAGGAAACTTCCGCTAAAAGTAGGCAACTCCATCTGCGGAGTCGACTTCTTCCAATGATACATTGACCTGATTTTCCTATTGATAGACCTCTTGATGTCTTCGTACAATTGCTCATAATGATAAAATATTGAATCATATTCTTTATTTTTACACTCTAGCTCACTATCTATCTCAAGATGTATTTATAATCAACTAGCTGTTGCCCGCGACTTCGTCCGCGTGGACTTCAGTTTATAAAGCGTGATATCAACAAAATTGGTGTCAAAAGCTTTTATAAAAAAACCCTGGTACCCCTTAAATCAATACAGCTGTGCAGTGTGCACACAATAAGTATTTCATTTTTTTATATTAAACTTTATATTTTATGCCAAATTTTAAAGCTTATTTAGCCCCCCAATTACACAACTTTACCCATAAACTATTTATCATTGATAGGTTTAAGGTTACGTCACTGCACAGATAAAGTACTGAGTTATTTAATTCCGTAGAAAAGATATAACAATCGAAAGAAATCGAAACTTAAATGTAAGATGATACCACCTCTTATAGAAAGACTTTTGAGCAAGCGTCAGCGCGACGTAGAAGACGCACGGCGCCATCTATTATGAATTTTTGGAACTAACTTAATTTGAACAAATTTACGCATTTTCACCCCCTTACAACCCTTTTTTCCAGTAAAAAAGTAGCCTATGTCCTTTCTCAGGCTTTAGACTATCTGTATACAAAATTTCATTACAATCGGTTCGGTAGTTTTGGCGTTTGGCGTGAAGACTGACAAACAGACAGACAAACAGAGATACTTTCGCATTTATAATATTAGTATGGATTACCGACCAACGAGATTGTAAAGTTTTCAGTATGTCATCTAGCTCCCATTTATCTAACTACGTATATAAGTTAACACTAGTTACCTTTCTCTGTGGAGCCCTGAAGTTGCTCGCTTGCTTCTTGAGCTACTCGTCAGTCCTGCTGTTGACGCCCTGAGCCCTGAAAGTTACCTGATATTCTCCCTCGTGCCCGGCGTCTGGCCTTGCTGCTGGAGACGAGGTGCGCGTCGACGCGCCGCCCAACGGAGTCGCTGGCCGGAGCAGATGTACTCGGCTTGGCGTCCCGTGCTTGATAGTTGACGATGACCGACCGGATGTGCCCGTAGCGCTCTTTGGTTGACTCGAACTGGTCGGTCACGAAATAATCGTGAGGCTTGTCGCTATAACCACATAGCTTGACGTGGCTATTTTGAAACTCCTGCCAGTATTGATCCAGGGTTTCCAGTCTCTTCCTGATGTAGTCACCGGTCTTGCGCTCCGGGCTCCGGCCCATCTTTTTTAGGGTTCCCTAGCCAAATGGCAAAAAACGGAACCCTTATAGATTCGTCATGTCTGTCTGTCTGTCCGTCCGTCCGTATGTCACAGCCACTTTTCTCTGAAAATATAAGAGATATAATATTGAAAATTAGTACGTAGATGTAGTCTGTGAACCGCATTAAGATTTTGATATAAAAATGGAAAAATTATTAAAAATTTTAGGGGTCCCCATAGGTACAACTGAAACAAAAAAAAAATTTTTTTCATTTAACCTATACGTGTGGGGTATGGGATAGGTCTTCAAAAATCATATTGAGGTTTCTATCATTTTTTTCTAACTTGAATAGTTTGCGAGAGAGACTCTTCCAAAGTGGTAAAATGTGGGACCCCCCCTCTAACTTCTAAAGTAGGGGCATGATAATTCAAAAAAAAATATATGATATACTATCAGAGAAATTGATTCCTATGCAAATTGGGGACCTAAGTAGTTTTTTTTATGAAATTTATTTTTAGTATTTTTTGTTACAGCGGCAAAAGATATACATAATCTGTGAAAATTTCAACTCTCTAGCTATTACCGTTCTTGAGTTATAGCTAGAGACTGACAGACGGATAGACGGAAAGACAACGAAGTCTTAGTAATAGGGTCCCGTTTTTACCCTTTGGGTACGTAAGTTGAAATAATTGTCGTAGTGCTAGCATTTCTTTGCAAGTATTTAATTAATAAGAATATTTCATTAATTATAATAATAATAATTAGTTACTTAACTATCAATATATTTCAAGTTTACTTAAACTTGAAACAGATTGATTAGGAATTTTAGGATAATTATTAGTATAGTAGGTCTTAAAATATATTTTTAATGCAAACATCGGTTTACGGTTAATTGAAAAAAAAAAGTTGCTTTGAAAGTTAAACGTAAAACGGCTATACCAAACATCTTCGCGTCATCAATAGTGCGATGTAGGTGCCCAACAGCGACATCTTGGTGCGAAAAATCTAAATAATAAAATAACAAAAAAAGGATATGGACGAACAGCCTATAGACGGCCCCAATTTTATAAATAAAAAAAAAAAAAAAAAAAAAAAAACAGCGACATCTTTTGTCGATTAGAGTGTTCGTGCAAGCTATATCGCGATGTAGACGACCAGCAGCGACATCTATTATTATCAAAAGGAAAAAATAGCACAAAATCACGTTTGTTGTATGAGTATATTAAATTAGTTTTGTTTTTAGTATTTATTGCTATAGCGGCAACAGAAATAAATAATCGATGAAAATTTCAACACTCTAGTTCTACCGTTCTTGAGATGCATCCTAGAGACAGATAGACATACAGACAGACGGACAGACAGACAGCGGACAGACATCGAAGTCTCAGTAATAGGGTCCCGTTTTTACCCTCTGGGTACGGCAACCTAAAAGAAATACACCAAAAAATACACAATCTGTGAAAATTTCAGAAGTCTAGCTATAGCGGTTCTTGAGATACAGCCTGGAGACACAAACGGACAGACATCGAAGTCTCAGTAATAGGCTGCCGTTTTTACCCTATGGGTACGGAACCCTAAAAAATGAACTAAAAGAAAAAACAACGTAAACCAGCTCACAACAA
This sequence comes from Aricia agestis, assembly GCF_905147365.1. Classification (NCBI taxonomy): domain Eukaryota; kingdom Metazoa; phylum Arthropoda; class Insecta; order Lepidoptera; family Lycaenidae; genus Aricia; species Aricia agestis. The sequence goes on from NC_056420.1 coordinate 15,161,296, forward strand.
GAAATGAAATCCCACCAAAAACATTTTCATGTAAAAATGTTGCCAAGATGAGAACATAATAATATTATAGTTCGTCGTGTCAAAAACTCTGCCACCGATTTTGAGTAATGTGTAGAGTTTTTAGATTCTTCTCGTGCGGCTGACACATTATAATATTACTATCAAATATTTTGCCGTGCTTTAGAGTAAAATTAAGGTTTTTAGATTTAGGGTTGAGTATGTAAGGTTAGAAACTTGGCTCTACATATTATGAGATCTCACTACTTTTTGACACGACGAACTATAATATTATTATGTTCTCATCTTGGAAACATTTTTACATGAAAATGTTTTTGGTGGGATTAAGTAATTACGCGAGCGCGTCCTAAACGCTGACTCCTTAAAAACCCTAAAACTGTTAATTGATGTACGATATGGATGATGGATCGTACAAGTGCAGACTGTTATTAATTATATTTTTCTTGATAGTTTATTTGTTCCATTGCTACGTGGGTGCCATTCTGGGTAAAAGCCTACTCCATTTCTTTCCACCTGTCTCTGTCTTTAGCAGTTTGCATCCAGCTTTTCCCTGCTATTTTTGTGATGTCATCTGTCCATCTTTTGTATAAGAGATTAAAAAAGTATAAAGTTATAAAGAATATATGAGTCATAAATAGTATTATTATTTATTTGTATGTAACATAATATTATTTACAGTGCTAAAGGCGAATCAATATTCTTGGTGAAGGATGTGCGAATTTTTCTTTGCCAGATAATACATTCTTCGGATAATATAGTCTATGAGCCATAAAGTTGATCGCACATTTGTCAGCCCCGTACGCGCCGTATACGGTATAGCACACGAAATGTGGCGCGTTTGGCGCGTGCTTGCTGATAAATATGCGATCACTTTAAGCAGCCACTGCACCCCAATATTAGAGAAGTGGTAAAAAGCAAAGAAGTAACTTATAAAATGGTATTAGAAGTAAAATGAGTAGTTTCGTGTTTGTTGTTGTCAGCTGATCCTGATGTCGGCGACGATGGACACGGCGATATTCTCGCGGTACTTCAACGACTGCCCCGTCCTCAACGTCCCCGGCCGGCTGTTCGACGTGCAGGTGCTCAGTGCTCACTATGACATACTTTTTCAATTATCAGTGTATTGTGTATAACATACGTTAGGTTCCCGTACTAACGAACAGTTGGCGTGTAATGTATCATAATATCAGACCTAACCTTTAATATGTAATTAATTATATAACGCATTAGTCTAAATCAGGGATTCCCAAACTTGTTTTGTCTACTGCCCACTTTGTAAACAAATTATGTTTTAGCGCCTTTTGTTTCAATTTTAAATGCATCCAGATGAAATAGATCACCCCCAAGCCTCTACACAACGCCCCCATTTTTTTCTGGGTCCCACACCTAGACCTCCAGCGTCCACAAGGGGGCATTATCGCCCACTTTGGGAAAGACTGGTCTTAATGATGTCTATGTTCTTATGAGTTTCGCTCTCGACTCGGAGAGACTCGGAAATTGTATTGATTGAAGTAAAGAAAAGACGATCAGTACATTGGACGGACATCTGGGTCGGTCTCTCTGTCTTTAGGGGTACATCTTATAATTCATTGTAACAAATAACAATTAGTTACTGTAATAAATCTATTATTATAGAAAAAACTAACATAAAACCTAATTTAGTTTATTTTGGAACAGTTTCGATTTTTAGGTATCAAACTATTTCCTAATTCTTAGTGATCAATTGATTAATTATTGTTTATTTGTATGTCCCTGTTCTTAGGATCCAATCTATTAAGTCTGTTTCGTCCGATCGGTTTTGCGCAATTTGTGAATATGTAGTAACTGTATGTGTATGTGTGCGTAGCGCTACTACCTGGAGGACGTGCTGCGGCTGACGGGGTACCGCAGCGCCGCCATGCGCCGCGCCGAGCGCGACCTGCGCGCCGCCGCCGCCGCCCCGGACTCCTCCTACTACGGACATCTCGAAGGTACCTCACGTCCACTCCCCTTGTATAATAATAATACTTTTATTTTGTCACCACACAACACATGCAAAACAGAAAAAAATATAAAATACAATAAAAAATATAATACGGTAAATGAATGAATTAGTTACTTGGTTTATAATGACATCCATGTCGTCACCGAATATGGCTCTTGTGGCAGACCGGCGCTGAATATGCCCCTGGGTGTACCAGCACATGCCGAGCATGAGCCAATTTGCGGCTGCTAATTTTAATTATATATCTTACTAGCTGTTGCCCGCGACTTCGTCCGCGTGGACTTCAGTTTATAGCGCGCGATGTCAACAAAATTGGTGTCAAAAGCTTTTATAAAAAAACCCTGGTACCCCATAAATCAATACAGCTGTGCAGTGTGCACACAATAAGTACTTAATTTTTTATATTAAACTTTATATTTTATGCCAAATTTTAAAGCTTATTTAGCCCCCCAATAACACAACTTTACCCATAAACATAGCATTTTAACAAGCTGTTAGTGTTAATAGCTTGTTAAAATGTCCTGTCTTCTCTAATTCGAGCATTAACTTTAACAGTCGTTGGTGAAATTTGGTCTTAAGGTTACGTCACTGCCTGCACAGATAAAGTACTGAGTTATTTAATACCGTAGAATAGATATAACAATCGAAAAAAATCGAGACTTAAATGTAAGATGATACCACCTCTTATAGAAAGACTTTTGAGCAAGCGTCAGCGCGATGTAGAAGACGCACGGCGCCATCTATTATGAATTTTTTGAACAAATTTACGACCCTTACAACCCTTTTTTCCAGTAAAAAAGTAGCCTATGTCCTTTCTCAGGCTTTAGACTATCTGTATACAAAATTTCATTATAATCGGTTCGGTAGTTTTGGCGTTTGGCGTGAAAGCGAGACTGACAGACAGACAGAGATACTTTCGCATTTATAATATTAGTATAGATTATGTGCACACTGCACAGCTGTTTTTGGGTATTTTGATTAATTAAGGGCCGCGCTACACCGGAATGGCAGCGGCGAGGCGAACACTTTCAGCGCTGCCATTAAGGTGTAGCGCGGCCCTAAGAGGGGTACCACTTACCAGGGTTTTAAAAAGTTTTTAAATTTGACACAAATTTTGTTGACACCGCGCGCTATAAACTAAAGTCCACGCGGACGAAGTCGCGGATAACAGCTAGTTATGAATAAAAACAATATTATATAGTAAAGTAGGTATGATTAGTTCTGTTACAATAATAAAGTAAAAAATAAAACGCCATCTGTTTTCATATATTAGAATTAAAATGTTGATTGCATTGATATATTTTCTGGATGGAATATAGGCCAACACGGTACACTCGAACTCCTTAGAAATGCAGTAGGAGTTCTATGAGATAAGATAGATTGATTATTATTATACCAAGTGATAATATTATTAAACATAATATTCTAACGTATTAAAAACTATAAACAAAAACATAATAACTAATAAGTATGATTAGTTCTATGTTAAAATGAAGTAAAAAATAAAACGGCATCTGTTGAATCGTATTAGAACTAAAATGTTCATTGCATCGATATATTTCTGGATTTTTTATAATATTATACATAAAATATATTTAAGATTTTTGAAATATTATTTTAATACACATCCAAGACCTAGGAACATTGAAAACTTTTTGTTCCGCCTGCGGGACTCGAACCCAGGACCCCCGGGATGAGCGCTGGCCACGCGCAATGCGACTTAATTTTCATCGATATTTTCATGGAAATAAGATATTTTCCCACATCAAAATGTAGCCTGTCCTTTCTCAGACTCTAGAATAACTGTGTACAAAATTTCATTGCAATCGGTTCAGTAGTTTTGGCGTGAAAGCGAGACAGACAGACAGATAGACAGAGATACTTTCGCATTTATAATATTAAGTAAAGATATCTTTAAACGAGCAATTCTTGTATATATATAATTGGAATCTCGGAATAGGCTCCAACGATTTTCATGAAATTTAATATATAGGGGGTTTCTTAATAATTAATTTATTAATTTCTTAATAAATAATTTTTAGAAAATGACATTTTATTCGTGTTTTATCGAATACCGAGCGAAGCTCGGTCAAATAACTAGTTATTATGTTAATCTGCACCATGTATGTATGTAGTTGCAAATCTATATATATATATATATATAAAACTCAAAGGTGACTGACTGACTGATTGACATAGTGATCTATCAACGCACAGCCCAAACCACTGGACGGATCGGGCTGAAATTTGGCATGCAGGTAGATGTTATGACGTAGGCATCCGCTAAGAAAGGATTTTGATAAATTCCAACCCCAAGGGTTTCAAATAGTATATTATATAATAGTAGTTCAAATAATAATACTTCTTAACGCGAGCGAAGCCGCGGGCAAAGTTCGTATATAATATTATCTATCTATGCTAATATTATAATTCTGAGAGTTTGTTAGTTAGTTTGTTTGTTTGTTTGTTTGAACGCGCTAATCTCAGGAACTACTGGTCCGATTAGAAAAATTCTTTCAGTGTTAGATAGCCCATTTATCGAGGAAGGCTATAGGCTATATTTTATCGCGCTAAGGCTAATAAGAGCGAAGAAATAGAGGAAAGTGTGGAAATACGGGAGAAATTATTTGAAATGGCTTATTTGAACGCGCTAATCTCAGAAACTACTGGTCCGATTAAAAGAAATCTTTTGGTGTTAGATAGCCTACTTATTGAGAAAGGCTATTGGCTATATTTTATCACGCTAAAACTAATAGGAGCGAAGAAATAGAGGAAAGTGTGAAAAAATGGGGGAAATTATTTGAAAGGGCTTATTTGTACTGGAGCAATTTTTGTTATTTGGCACACATGAAAGAATAGACCACGTGAAAGGACAATGGTCTCTTTTTTGCGGAAAAATGTACGGTTTCCGTGACATTCCTAAATTACGCGGGCGAAGCCGCGCGGAACATCTAGTAATATTATAATATCTATCTATACTTCTATACTATAATATTATAAAGAGGTAAACTTTGTTTGTTTGTTTGTTTGTTTGTTTAATTGTAATGAATAGGCTCAAAAACTACTGGACCGATTTTAAAAATTCTTTCACCATTCGAAAGCTACATTACTTACAAGTAACATAGGCTACTTTTTATTTTGTAAAATATAGGGTTCCGTAAAATATTTCAGTTTTTCGGAAACAACCAGAAAATTTACTTATTTTGCGTACGCTGCCTAACCTATAAAAGATAGAACCATACAATGTTCTAAATAAATGTAGATCTTATAAATATCTACAAAAATCTCGGCGACACACTATACCTATCTATGTCAAGTGAGGCACAACAACCATTTTTTTTATTTAAAAATCTTAATTTTTTTGGACTACATTTAAACGCATTTATTTTACTCATGCTAATAATCCTTATCAAAATAAATTATTTCATCTCTAAGTACAGTTTATGTAGACAATATTTAGTCTTTGATTGATTAAAATTGGACGTTTGGTTTAGAAGTTATGGCGAAATTAATATATTGCGATTTACGCCCGTTTTGAAGTGGGCGCTGCTACCAAGGCGGGGTCGGGGGTGCGCTCGCGGCAGAGGAGTTTAGATCTATTCAGAGTATTGACTATTGAGTAGTAATGTAGATCTATCAGTAGTATCGACGGAGAGTTGACGACCAAATCAGCTTCAGCTGTGTTAAAACTTCGTTAGCTACTTCCCTGAAGAACCTTTTCTGATAATCTGCATAAATGCTGACAGGCCGTACTGCGGTGGGTGTGGGGAAAAAAAGAAAAAAAAATTAGGTTCAGCTGTATTAAAACTCCGTTTGCTACTTCCCTGAACAACCCTTTCTGATAATTTGCGTGCTGGCAGGCCGTGGGCGGTGGGTGTGGGTGTAGTAGGGTTGGGAAAAAATTGGAAAAAATGTAGTTTCAGCGACTTAATAGTGTTTATTTTTTTTATTTATTTATTTTAATGCACAAAACACATTACAATCGAAATGAAATAGCATGATAAATACAGTTTATGACCTGGATTGTAAAGTAACATATGTGCACACTATTAAAAAAAAAATACTTTTAAACTATAACATTAGCTCATTAACTAATACTTATAATTTATGTATTTAAAAAGAAAAAGAAAAAAAAAAGGTGAACAATAAAAATAGGTTATTTGGAACCTTCTAAGGTGATATGGAGGATGTCTTTAACAATCTTTATAAACGATTGAAGCTTATCAAAAATGTCTAAATTTTTATTTTGTTTTGAATAATTATTGTATTGACGAGCCATGCGTGTTAAGGGGTTAAAATAGGATATATTATTTTTGTATATTTGCAAGGCAAACAGGTTAATGTTATTTGCTCTACGAGCACTAAATTTAATATTGAAGCTAATATGCGAGAGCAAGTTAGGTGAGTCTAATAAATTATTTATGATTTTATAGAAGTAAAGAAGATCAAAGAAGATGCGCCTATTCTCAAGAGTCTGTATTTTGAGATTAATAAGCCTATCGTGATAGTTTAAATTAGATCGTCCTGGGTTATAACGGTAAAAAAGAACCTTGACAAATTTCCTTTGTACGCGCTCAATGTCCTCTACGTGGACTTTATAATTAGGAGACCATACGGGGCTCCCATACTCTAAGATAGTCCTCACGAGAGTTAAGAATAGATATAGAGAACTGTTAGGTTTTTTGAAATCTTTAGTTGTCCTTAAAACAAATTCTTGAATTTGATTGGCTTTGCAAATAATGTGTTCATAATGAGCACGAAAGGAAAGTTTCTCGTCAAAAAGTACACCCAAATCTTTAACAACTTGAACGCGGGTAAGTGCTTGACCATCAATGCTATATATCCAGTTAATTTTATTACGTTTTTGAGTGAATGAAATAACAGAGAACTTACCAACGTTCAAGTACATACGATTTGCTTTACACCAATCTGATATTTTGTCAATGTCTCGCTGAAGGGCCAAGTAGTCTTCATTTTTAGATACCAATCTGAAAATCTTAAGGTCATCTGCGTACAATAGACAATTACAAGACAGTTCAAGTATTAAATCGTTTATGAAAATCACGAATAATAGAGGCCCTAGGTGGGAACCTTGAGGTACTCCCGATGTAACATTGGCTGGTGAGGAAATGAAACCCTTCAACGCTACTAGTTGATTCCTGTTCATTAGATAGGAGCATATCCATCTATACAAGTTTCCATGAATACCATAGGACGCTAATTTACGACAAAGTAGGCGATGATTTACTTTGTCAAAGGCCTTCGTAAAATCTGTATATACGGCGTCTACTTGGCCACCAATGGAAAAAGCTTGGCAGAGATAATTTTTATACTCCAATAAATTTGTGACAGTTGATCGACCCTTTATAAAAGCGTGTTGCTTGTGTGAAAGAAGTGGTTTCATGTGACTATAAAGATGATCATAGACTAAAGACTCAAATATTTTAGCGAAACAGGAAAGAATACTTATAGGTCGATAATTTCTGCAATCTGTCTTATCGCCACTTTTAAATATTGGGATAATATGTGCTGTCTTCCAACGGTCAGGGAAAGCTCCACTGGCTACAGATTTATTATAAATGATAGTTAGAGGTATTGATAACTCCGTAACAAGCAGCTTTATAAAATAAGGGGGTAACAAATCTGGTCCAGCACCTTTATTAGTATCTAGTTTTTTTATTTTTAATATTATATCACTTTGTTTAATTAATATACTAGCTGTTGCCCGCGACTTCGTCCGCGTGGACTTTAGTTTATAGCGCGCGGTATCAACAAAATGTGTGTCAAATTTAAAAACTTTTTAAAACCCTGGTAAGTGGTACCCCTCTTAGGGCCGCGCTACACCGGAATGGCAGCGCTGAAAGTGCTCGCCTCGCCGCTGCCATTCCGGTGTAGCGCGGCCCTTAATTAATCAAAATACCCAAAAACAGCTGTGCAGTGTGCACATAATCTATACTAACATTGTAAATGCGAAAGTATCTCTGTCTGTCTGTCTGTCTGTCAGTCTCGCTTTCACGCCAAACGCCAAAAGTATCTCTGTATGTCTGTCTGTCTGTCTGTCAGTCAGTCTCGCTTTCACGCCAAACGCCAAAACCACCAAACCGATTGTAATGAAATTTTGTATACAGATAGTCTAAAGCCTGAGAAAGGACATAGGCTACGTTTTTACTGGAAAAAAGGGTTGTAAGGGGGTGAAAATGCGTAAATTTGTTCAAATTAAGTTATATAATAAAATAATAGATGGCGCCGTGCGTCTTCTACATCGCGCTGACGTTTGCTCAAAAGTCTTTCTATAAGACGTGGTATCATCTTACATTTAAGTTTCGATTTTTTTCGATTGTTATATCCAATGAGTAGAGTAGCAATGTCTTACAAAAGATTCTCAGAAATGCGTAACCACTTTTTTGTTCAAAAGACAATGTCAAGTCATATATTCGTTATGTCATTATATATGTGAGATATGCCTGCAGGCATCTTCGAAGTGGCAACGCGTTGCTACCGTAAACTTCCAATCTAGTTACGTTAGTAACATAGAATATCATTGGTTATATCTATTCTACGGTATTAAATAAGTCAGTACTTTATCTGTGCAGTGACGTAACCTTAAATCTATCAATGATAAATAGTTTATGGGTAAAGTTGTGTAATTGGAGGGCTAAATAAGCTTTAAAATTTGGCATAAAATATAAAGTTTAATATAAAAAAAATTAAATACTTATTGTGTGCACACACATTGGTACGTGGGAGAGCCATGCTTCGGCACGAATGGGCCGGCTCGACCGGAGAAATACCACGTCCTCACAGAAAACCGGCGTGAAACAGCGCTAGCGCTGTGTTTCGCCGAGTGAGTGAGTTTACCGGAGGCCCAATCCCCTACCCTATTCCCTTCCATACCCTCCCCTATTCCCTTCCCTTCCCTACCCTCCCCTATTCCCTTCCCTTCCCTACCCTCCCCTATTACCCTATTCCCTATTAAAAGGCCGGCAACGCACCTGCAGCTCTCTGATGCTGCGAGTGTCCATGGGCGACGGAAGTTGCTTTCCATCAGGTGACCCGTTTGCTCGTTTGCCCCCTTATATCATAAAAAAAAAAAACTGCACAGCTGTATTGATTTAAGGGGTACCAGGGTTTTTTTATAAAAGCTTTTGACACCAATTTTGTTGACATCGCGCGCTATAAACTGAAGTCCACGCGGACGAAGTCGCGGGCAACAGCTAGTATTATACATAAAATATGTTTTTAGATTTTTGTAATTTTATTTTAATACACATCCAAGACCCAGGAAAATTGAAAACTTTTTGTTCCGCCTGCGGGACTCGAACCCAGGACCCCCGGGATGAGCGCTGGCCACGCGCAATGCGAATTCATTTTCATCGAAATTTTCATGGAAATAAGATATTTTCCCACATCAAAATGTAGCCTATGTCCTTTCTCAGACTCTATAATAACTGTATACAAAATTTCATTTCAATCGGTTCAGTAGTTTTGGCGTGAAAGCCAGACAGACAGACAGACAGACAGAGATACTTTCGCATTTATAATATTAGTATGGATTAAACATCATATTCTTACGTATTAAAAACTATAAACAAAAACATACTAACTAATAAGTATGATTAGTTCTATGTTACAATAAAGTAAAAAATAAAACGCCATCTGTTGAATGGTATTAGAACTAAAATGTTCATTCCATCGATATATTTCTGGATTTTTTATAATATTATACATAAAATATGTTTAAGATTTTTGAAATTTTATTTTAATACACATCCAAGACCCAGGAAAATTGAAAACTTTTTGTTCCGCCTGCGGGACTCGAACCCAGGACCCCCGGGATGAGCGCTGGCCACGCGCAATGCGAATTCATTTTCATCGAAATTTTCATGGAAATAAGATATTTTCCCACATCAAAATGTAGCCTATGTCCTTTCTCAGACTCTAGAATAACTGTATACAAAATTTCATTGCAATCGGTTCAGTAGTTTTGGCGTGAAAGCAAGACAGACAGACAGACAGACAGACAGACAGACAGACAGAGATACTTTCGCATTTATAATATTAGTATGGATTAGTATGGATTAAACATCATATTCTAACGTATTAAAAACTATAAACAAAAACATACTAACTAATAAGTATGATTAGTTCTATGTTACAATAAAGTAAAAAATAAAACGCCATCTGTTGAATCGTATTAGAACTAAAATGTTCATTCCATCGATATATTTCTGGATTTTTTATAATATTATACATAAAATATGTTTAAGATTTTTGAAATTTTATTTTAATACACATCCAAGACCCAGGAAAATTGAAAACTTTTTGTTCCGCCTGCGGGACTCGAACCCAGGACCCCCGGGATGAGCGCTGGCCACGCGCAATGCGAATTCATTTTAATCAAAATTTTCATGGAAATAAGATATTTTCCCACATCAAAATGTAGCCTATGTCCTTTCTCAGACTCTAGAATAACTGTATACAAAATTTCATTGCAATCGGTTCAGTAGTTTTGGCGTGAAAGCAAGACAGACAGACAGACAGACAGAGATACTTTCGCATTTATAATATTAGTATGGATACATAAAATATGTTTAAGATTTTTGAAATTTTATTTTAATACACATCCAAGACCCAGGAAAATTGAAAACTTTTTGTTCCGCCTGCGGGACTCGAACCCAGGACCCCCGGGATGAGCGCTGGCCACGCGCAATGCGAATTCATTTTCATCGAAATTTTCATGGAAATAAGATATTTTCCCACATCAAAATGTAGCCTATGTCCTTTCTCAGACTCTAGAATAACTGTATACAAAATTTCATTGCAATCGGTTCAGTAGTTTTGGCGTGAAAGCAAGACAGACAGACAGACAGACAGACAGACAGACAGACAGAGATACTTTCGCATTTATAATATTAGTATGGATTGGACAACGTGTCAGGTATGTAATTGCTGTTAGAGCTAGTGCAATAGTGATAATCACATTGGAGGTCATCATTGCTGTCAAAAACCGAAACAAAGTAACTGGAAAAAAGATTACAAACCTCCTGACCGTTTGATGACGATTTACCATCAAATTTGACAGTGTTCGGTATTGAAACGCTATTTACATACCGCCAAAAATTTTTTGTAAAGTTTATGATATTTATTTTTTTCTTGGTTGCATTTTATTAAAGCTCTACTATACCAAATAGGGTATGATAAAGTTTTGTTAGATACGGTAGGAGTATGGTTTTTTATTATTTTAAACAGTGTGTCATAAAAGGCATCTGTACACGAGTTAATATCATTAGATCGCAAAATATCCTGCCAATTAACACGATTTAACTCAGATTTTAAGTTTTTTAAAATTTAGCCGTTCAGTGAGACATTGGCGAAGCTCTTTAGACATTTTAGGTAAAGATACACTAATAAGAATTGAGGGATGGTGCTTATCCACTTGGATTAATGCGAGCTCTTCGTTAACACTTACCTGCTCCATGTTTGACAAAACTAAATCAAGAAAACGATTATTGCAGTTTTTGACATTATTGTACTGTTTTAAGTTACAAAAAGACAAAAATTCGCTTAGAAGGTAAAGCTTTTTATTGTGTGTATGAGGTATCGCTGTATTAAGAGTATTATTACACCAAGCAGTGTAGTAGTCGGGGGTGTTGAAATCGCCCACAAGCATGAAGTTGTCAGCAGGGCAGCAATTAATAAGCAAATTTTGACAGTGGTTATAGAAACTTTCTAGAAGATTATGGCTTAGGTCAGGTGGCAGATAACAAACACATAAATGGAAGCGTGATTCAGTGTGTGAGTTAGGCAAAAGAGTTATCCAGATATCCTCCATATCACTATCCCAAGATGCCTGACGGATTACATGGTACTTTTTGTGGATAGCCAGTAAGACTCCTCCACCTTCGATTTTTTTCGATAGAGTATCTATACGATCGCGTCTAAAGACATTGTAGCGAGAATCAACTACTTCACTATCGAATACACTTTTGTTAAGATTTGTTTCCGTCAGGCAAATGACATCATAATTACTATTTAATACATTTAGATGAAATTGTGTAAGCTTACTTCTTATTCGGTTTACATTTTGGTAATATATTTTAATCACTGCAAAAAATTAAAAGAAACTATACATAGAAACCACAAAAAGTGAAAATATTAAACTAGTTTATTTAGCATCTCGGCATTTTTAACTAATATGGCTGGACTCGTTTCATTTTTTCGAATATAAATATTGCCAAAACGGATCCATACAAATTTATGACTATTGTCCTTACAAAATTTACGGGCCAGGTTATGTATTTCTTTGACTTCGGGAGACAGGTGTTCAGACAAATAAATTCTGCAATTAGCGCCAGACAAACCGATATGAGTAGAAGACAGCCTATCGTTAGGGTGGGACTTGTTAAAACGTGTAGCTGCCGATATCAGTGCATCCCGCAGGCGTTGCGACGAGAGAGTGACCAAGATATTACGAGGTCTCTTAGAGCTGGGGTCCATCTTCGCCACGCGACGACATGCCTTAAGATCGTTTTCGGAGATAACAACATCTAAACACTTACAAAGCCCCTTAAATAATGCTATCAAGTTCTCGGATTTACTTTCAGGGACCTCATGTATTTCGAGATTTACATCCCGCGAGATTTTTTCCATAGTGGACAACCGTTTTTGTAATTTTGTCAGTGTAGTTTGGGATTTAGACAGCTCAGACTCAAGGTGTTTTATGCGAGAATTTTTCTCAGCGATATCCTTTTTGATGTCGTTCTGTTCCATTGTGATAAAGTCGGTAGTAGCTGTAAAGTCCGCTTTTACCGCTTGAATAGCCTGCCCCACCTCCGCGGCTACCATGTCCTTCATATCCTTTAGAAGTACAGATCTTAAGTTGGTCATAAAAGACGAGTCAAGAGAAAGTTTTTGATCCATGAGCTTCCCTATATTTTCCAAAGTAACAGGTTAGCTACCTTTTTCGGCGCCTGACGGAATATTAAGAGCAATATTTGTATTTGACCCAGTAGTTATTTGACTGAAGGATACATTCAAGGATTCATCACACAAGTCGTATTTGCGATTGCGACGCACAGGGGTATCGTCATCATTATATTTTCGTCTTGTAACATTTTCGCAGAATGGACAACGCAGAGAAGCAAGTTGAGCGGCATTTAATTGCTTATTTGCCTCTACTGTAACATTGAGGCATTCGTAGCAATATTTTGAGTGACACCCATTACATTTCAAGAAGTTGCTCTTACTTAGAGTATTTTTACAACCGTGGCAATTCATATCTGCTGACATATTAGAGATTGCAATACGAAAGCGAATGAAAATTTCGCAGCGGCGGCTCACGATCCAGTGGTCGAATGGCTCGGAACACAGCACACCGCACGAGGGGCCGGGGTTCGATCCCCGCCTACTCTTCAACTTTTCACAACTTTCAAAAACCGCAAACTCGTACCGAGGCCGCCACACTCACAGTCCGAAGTCCCAATCCTGAAGGGGCGAAGGCTCCAAGGAGACAGCACCCTGCGGGGGCTCCAATGTTCAGAGAGTACACAGCACAAAAAAATACACTACTCAAACAGACAACACGAAACACGTCCGTTCACCTCGAGAGTCGACGAACGAATTGTTTGCGATGGTAAATGTTAATTTATAATTTTTTCACATAGATAATAAAGAATAACCGGCCAAGTGCGAGACGGACTCACGCACGAAGGGTTCCGTATTTCAGAAGTAGATAGCTATAGATATAAATTTCAGAAGTCTATCTATAGCGGTCCTTGTGATACAGCCTGGATTCATACAGTCAGACAGAGAGTCATATTTTTTTCATGTTTCTCCACCCCACCACTCCCACACCCACCGCCCACGGCCTGCCAGCACGCAGATTATCAGAAAGGGTTGTTCAGGGAAGTAGCTAACGGAGTTTTAACACAGCTGAAGCTATATGACTGATTTGGTCGTCAGCTCTTAGTCGAGTAGTAGTAGAAGATCTATGAGTAAACAAACAAAGTTTATCTCTTTATAATATTAGTATAGATTAAAAACTACTGAATCGATTTTAATCATTTTTTCAGTGAGTGACATAGGCTATATATTTTTTACCCGTGCGAAGCCGGGGCGGGTCGCTAGTACTTTAATATTGTAAAGCGGAAGAGTTTGTTAGTTTGTTTGTTTGAACGCGCTAATCTCAGGAACTACTGGTCCGATTTGAAAAATTCTTTCACTGTTAGATAGTCCATTTATCAAGGAAGGCTATAGGCTATATTTTATCACGCTAATACTAATAGCAGCGAAGAAATAGAGGAAAATGTGAAAAAAACGGGTGGAAATTATTTGAAAGGGCTTATTTGAACGCGCTAATCTCAGGAACTACTGGTCCGATTTGAAAAAATCTTTCAGTATTAGATAGTCCAGTTATCGAGGAAGGCTATAGGCTATATTTAATTACGCTAAAACTAGTAGGGGCGCAGAAATAAAGGAAAATGTGGGAAAACGGGAAAAATTATTTGAAAGGGCATATTTGAACTAGCTAATCTCAGGAATTACTGGTCCGATTTGAAAAAATATTTCAGTGTTAGATAGCCCAGTTATCCAGAAAAGCTATAGGCTATATTTTATTACGCTAAGACTAATGGGAGCTAAGAAATAGATGAATATGTGGAAAAACGGGGGAAATTATTTGAAAGGTCTTATTTGCACGCGCTAATCACAGGAAATTCTTTCAGTGTTATCGAGGAAGCCCAGTTATCGAGGAAGGCTATAGGCTATATTTTATCACGCTAAGACTAATAGGAGCGGAGAAATAGAGGAAAAGTGGAAAAAATGGAGGAAATTATTTGAAAGGGCTTATCTCACGAACTACTGGAGCAATTTTTCTGTTATTTGGCACAGCTAAGAAGTAGACCACGTGAAGTATCATAAGCTATTTTTTGTGGACTAATATGTCTGTGAAATATCTAATTTACGCGGGCGAAGCTGCGCGGAACGTTATATTTCGCGTGGTCACGACATGACGCGTAAACGGCTGGACCCATTTTGCTGAAATTTGGTATAAAGATACTTTTGAGTCCCGAAAAAGAACATAGGATACTTTTTGTCCAGGAAAAATGTACGGTTACTGCACAAAATACTTTTATGATTTGCGTGTAAACTATTCAATCTAATTTTGATAGAATTTGGTATGGAGATATTTTCAGTCTCGGGAAAGGACAAGAGATACTTTTTATCCCGGAAAATATACGGTTCCCGCACAATAAGCTTTTATGATTCTCGCCTAAATTATTTAATCTATTTTGATGAAATTTGGCATGGAGATTGGAAATACTAATTTGAATCTGGGACACACAATATACTTTTCTGATTTGCGCGTAAACGACTCCATCGATGTACGGGAACAACTACAAAGTCCACGCGGACGAAGTCGCGGGCAACAGACCTTAGTTTATAGTTGTTTCCGTACATCGATTGAGTCGTTTACGCGCAAATCAGAAAAGTATAATATTGTGTGGGACCCGCACATTTTTCCGGGACAAAAACATTCCTTGTCCCAGATTCAAATTAGTATCTCCAATCTCCATGCCAAATTTCATCAAAATATATTAAATAGTTTAGGCCAGGGCGTGCCTAGCTGTGCGTCGCGACGCCCCGGGGCGTCACAACATTGTCCTAAGGGCGTTGCATATCAACACAACCAAATCGAGTAAACGCCTCGTCCATTATGTTTCTCATACATCCTGGGCAGTCTATATCCCCGGTTTAAGAAGCTATGCTCAGAAAAGCAAGCGCATCCTTCACTTTAGCCAGCCTTGCTGGCTTATGTTTGTGTTTTGATTTGGTCATTATTTCCTAATAAAAATATAAATGTCCAAATAGTGTTTTATGAAAACCTATGTTGGGTAGGCTAGTTCTAATATTAGAAAGTATTCTTGGGGGCTGGGTTGAGGGGCGTCATAAAGAAATGACAAAGTCCCAAGGGCGTCACAGTACAAACCAAATAAGTTTGGGAAGCCTGGTTTAGGCGATAATCATAAAAGTTTATTGTGCGGGAACCGTACATCTTCCGGGACAAAATTAGTACTTATTCCTTGTCCTTTTCTGAGACTCAAAGTATCTCCATACCAAATTCCATCAAAATAGATTGAATAGTTTACGCGCAAATCATAAAAGTATATTGTGCAGTAACCGTACATTTTTCCGGGACAAAATGTATCCTATGTTCTTTTTCGGGACTCAAAGCATCTTTATAAATATAAGTATCAAATTTCAGCAAAATGGGTCCAGCTGTTTACGCGTGATGTCGTGATCACGTGAAATATAATTTCGGGCTTCGCCCGCGTAAATTAGAAGTTTCACAGACAAATTACTCTACAAAAAATAGCCTATGATCCTTCACGTGGTCTACACTCTACTTCTTATTTGTGCCAAATAACAGAAACATTGCTCCAGTAGTTCGTTAGATAAGCCCTTTCAAATAATTTCCGTTTTTTTTCACACTTTCCTCTATTTCTTAGCTTTTATTAGTCTTAGCGTGATAAAATATAGCCTATAGCGTTCCTCGATAAATGGGCTATTTAACACTGAAATAATTTTTCAAATCGGACCAGTAGTTCCTGAGATTAGCGCGTTCAAATAAGCCCTTTCAAATAAATTCCCCCGTTTTTCCACACTTTCCTCTATTCCTTCACTTCTATTAGTCTTAGCGTAATAAAATATAGCTTAAAGCCTTCGTCGATAAATGGGCTATCTAACACTGAAAGATTTTTTTTAATTGGACCAGTAGTTCCTGAGATTAGCGCGTTCAAATAATTTACCCCGGTTCTTCCACACTTTCCTCTAGTTATTCGCTCCTATTAGACTTAGCGTGATAAAATATAGCCTAAAACCTTTCTCAATAAATGGGCTATCTAACATTGAAAGAATTTTTCAAATCGGACCAGTACTTCCTGAGATTAGCGTGTTCAAATAAGCCCTTTCAAACAATTTCACCCCGTTTTTTCCACACTTTCCTCTATTTTTTCGCTCCTATTAGTCTTAGCATGATAAAATATAGCCTATAGCCTTCCTCGATAAATGGGCTATCTAACACTGAAAGAATTTTTCAAATCGGACCAGTAGTTCCTGAGATCAGCGCGTTCAAACAAACAAACAAACTAACAAACTCTTCCGCTTTATAATATTAGTATAGATGGCTTATTAAAGACTATAGGCTATATTTTATCACGCTAAGACTAATAGGAGCGAAGAAATAGAGGGAAATGTGGAAAAAAACAGGGGAAATTATTTGAATGGGCTTATCTCACGAACTACTGGAGCAATTTTTCTATTATTTGGCCCAGATAAGAAGTAGACCACATGAAGGATCATAGGCTATTTTTGTGGACTAATTCACGCGGACGAAGTCGCGGGCAACAGCTAGTAAACTATATTATTATTATTACTTATTAATAGGGATGATGACAAGGTCAAAGATTAGCTAATTTTGTTAATAAAATAAAGAAATCACGGTAAAAAATAAGTGTTCCCAAAATTTCAGCTTGATAGCATTTGTATTTTTTTTGTTATACGCCTTTAAAGTTGGAAATTCAAGTCGATTTTTTTTCAATTAAATTTCTTAATATTTGTATACAATTCGATTACTTATGCAATTTAAAGCAACTTTTGTTATGAAACCACTTTCATAAACGCAATATTTAATATACCTGTCCAACAAAGTTGTCTCCCGATGCGTACAAACTACGAAAGACTGACGTCAGTCTTTCGTAGCACTTTGTATGGAGCGTTCCGGGCAGGTCTTTTTTATGGGATATTTGAATTGTCATATCTTGGTGAATTTTTAAGCTATCAGAGTCATTCTTTCAACGATGTTTCTATTTTTTAAGTGTCCTTCAATTACCGATAAGAAGAAAAAAAATAGTCATCATGCCTATTATGATGATTTTATGGTCAATGTATGAAAAGACTTTCGGCCTTGTACACGACGCTTACGACGCTCGCCGCGTCCATGATAGGGCGAAATAGGAGAAAAAACCTTTTTACTTAGATAAAAAATAGTATAACTAAACATGTATCCGTACATTTCCCTGTAAAATTTTAATAGTAATCGAACTATCCAAATCATTTTTTGATTGAGTCCCTGTAAGTGCTATAAAACTCAAAATGTTTTTAAAATCGAGGTTGTTTCGGTTTTTTTTTTATCGAGTAAAATTATTTGTATTGTGTTTCTAACCATAAAAGTCACTAGTTAAAAGATGTATCTATACATGTATATATTTTTCAGTTTTTTTTAATGACGCTTTCTTTAAAAATTACTCATTCTAGAAACATGAATTTGGAATAACCTAGCCTTAAACATTATTTTCTTGTCTCTGTGTCCAGAACAAAAAACGGCGGCGACGGAGACGTGCGGGGGCAAGGCGGGCGGAGGGGGAGAGCCGCTCGACGCCGAGATGCAGGCCGACATGGACGAGTTCCTCGACGAGTGTTTTAACGAGGGCAGCGCGGTCAGTACACAACGAGGATTATCTAGTAGTTTGTCGGCTAAACAGCAGAACATTATAATATTAGACGACCTCTGTTTCTCAGTTGGTGGGCTGTTGCCGCTGTTGGTAGCTCCAGCCGGGGGTCGCGGGTTCGAATCCCACCGACGGAACAAAAAGTTTTAATTTCCTGGGTCATGGACGTGTACTAAATATGTGTATTAAGCATATAATAAAAACTTAAATATATGTATAGTATAAAAGTATTAATTATTTTTCCGTTGTCTGGTACCCGTAACACAAGTCCTTCAGGTACTTAGCACGGGGCCAGACTGACGTGCTGTGAAGTGTCCATAGATATTATTATTATTATTATTTTGATCCTTGTTCCTTCCTAGATGACGACCCGAGCCGGTGACTTCGTATCATTTTCCTCCTAATATAATATATTACGGACTTCCATAAATATTTCAAGAATAATATTACCCAAATCTGTTCAGCCGTTCTTGAGTTTTAGCGAGATAAACAAAATTAAAATTTGTATTAATATATTGTGATGCACAGGACGCGTTCAGCCAGGTGGTGTACATGTTCATGTCGGAGGGCGTCCCGCTGCACGCGGCGCACTCCCGCTGCGGCCGCACCGCGCTCATGGCCGCCGCCGCGCGCGGACTCACCGCCGCCGCCGCGCAGCTCCTCGCCATAGGTACATATATACCGTCGTGTCGCGCAGGACGCGTTCAGCCAGGTGGTGTACATGTTCATGTCGGAGGGCGTCCCGCTGCACGCGGCGCACTCCCGCTGCGGCCGCACCGCGCTCATGGCCGCCGCCGCGCGCGGACTCACCGCCGCCGCCGCGCAGCTCCTCGCCATAGGTATGTCTGTGGCTCAGTTAGTGGGCTGTTGGCCCCCCTTACTTTGTCTGTGGCTCAGTTAATGGGCTGTTGGCAGGTCAAGCCGGTGGTCGCGGGTTCGAATTCCGCCGACGGAAAAAAAGGTTTTAAAGTTCCTGGGTCATGGATGTGTATTAAATATTATGTGTATCATATAACAAAAATCTTAAATATATTTCCGTTGTCTGGTCCCCGTAACACAAGTCCTTCAGCACGGGGCCAGACTGACATGATTGTCGCTTTTCTTTTTGAAATTATTTAAGTTCTTTCTTACATATGGTACATTATCCAAGATGTATTGAGATGAGACCGTCAGAATATTTATTTCCTTGAACTTTTCTTTTAAGGATTCACATGATGACATCTTATAAATAGAACGTATCGCTCGCTTCTGTAGCACGATATTGCATTAATGTCCGCTGCTTTTTCCCGTAGGAGGATACCATGTTGAGGTCAGGCCACAACAGTGCGTTGCGGCGTCGCATCGTAAAAATCTACGACGTCGCAGAACGCATCGTGGAAATTTGCGACGCGACAGCGAGATTTTCGATGACATTTTTGCGCTGTGAGAACATATCGTATTTTTGTGCGATGTTGTTTTTGCGACACCGCAACGCAGTGTTGTGGCTTGGCCCATAATGCTGTGGAAGTAACTAAAGTAAACAAGTCGCGCTGTTTCTACATCACTTATTTAAATTAAATGATTTTTGTAAAAGACAAAATATAATTACTCTTGACGCTACGTCACTTATAGAAACCATCGTTGTTGCGGAGTTGTAAAAGGAAATGTGAAAAAACTCCTTTGATCGTTCAAAGGAGTCAGTTTAATATTTCCAAATAAACAAAATGGAAATTGAATCGTCGTGTCGTGTTGCAGGCGCGGACCCGCTCGCCAAAGACAAGGCCGGCAAGACGGCGCACGACCACGCGGCGGAGAACGGGCACGCCGAGTGCGCCGCGCTGCTGGCGGCGTCGCGGCCCGCCGCCCCGCCCGCGACCGACGCCGCCGCCGACGACTTCCTGCTGGACGTGTACACCCACGCCACGCCGCCCGACCTCGTCGACCACGACCTGCTGCTCGCGCTCGTGCGCCACCTGCACCTCAACATGCCGCGCGGCAGCATCCTCGTCTTCCTGCCCGGCTACGACGACATCGTGGCGCTGCGCGACGCCGTGCAGGCCTGCGCCGACATGAGCGCCGTCAAGTACCAGACGTTCACGCTGCACAGCAACATGCAGACGCTCGACCAGAAGAAGGTGTTCGGGCCGCTGCCGGGCGCGCGCAAGATCATCATCAGCACCAACATCGCGGAGACGTCCATCACCATCGACGACGTGGTGTACGTGGTGGACTCGTGCCGGGTGAAGGAGAAGTACTACGAGTCCGCCGGCGGCGTGTGCTCGCTGCAGTGCGTGTGGGCGTCGCGGGCGTGCGCAGCGCAGCGGGCGGGGCGCGCGGGCCGCACGCAGCCCGGCCGCTGCTGGCACCTGTGCTCGCGCCGCCGCTTCGCCGCGCTGCCGCTCACCTCCGTGCCCGAGATCCTGCGCGTGCCGCTGCAGGAGTTGTGCCTGCACACTAAGCTGCTGGCGCCCGGCAACACGCCCATCGCCGACTTCCTGTCGCGCGCGCTCGAGCCGCCCTCCTTCCTCGCCGTGCGCAACGCAGTCGCGCTGCTCAAGACCATCGGCGCGCTCACGCCCACCGAGGACCTCACCGAGATCGGCCGCCATCTGCTCGACCTCACCGTCGAGCCCAAGGTATATTTTTTTTTTTTTTTTTTTTTTTTCTTTATTTATAGGCCTTACATCGTAAGATTAAGTCGGCCTTAAAACATTAATAATTACAAAAAACTTAGATCTAAATCCCTTAAATACAATGAGTGGATTACATAACTTAAAAATATATCACTGCATTCAGCCTTAAAATTAGATGACATAATGTTATGAACAAAAAAGAACAAATTGTTACATTTAGCGTGTTGTATAAGTTCAAGCCTGATACCTTCGTTCCTCCTACATTCCATGAGCATGTGATAGAGGTCCTCGTATCGGTCGCAAGCGGTACAGTTGGGATTGTCTGTTTTCCCCATAAGGTAAATAAAATTATTCAATGGAATGTGGTTTGAACGGAGGCGGAAGGAGAGAGTTAAATCTCTTTTATTGAGATTGGCGTCTGCGAACCAAGGACGTTTCGGTGGTTTTTCTACTAAGGTCCTATACCAAATACCCGAATTTACAGATTTTTGTTGAAAATATTGGTTCCACATATCAAAACAATTTTTCTTAATAGTTCCTAAATAATCATAGCAAAAAGGTGTCACAACAGTAGACGTACCGACGGATCGTGCCGCACTCGCCAAAGCGTCGACAATCTCGTTTCCGGAAATACCTACATGAGAGGGCACCCACTGCAGGCGAACATTAACCCCATTACGTATTAGATTGTAAATACATTTAATAACGAGGAAAGCTTCGGGCCTACCCGTGCTACCCTTACTACAAGACATCAAATGTAAAAGTCCGCTCTTAGAATCAGTAACGATGACGACACGTCGATAGATAGTAGTTTCTATATATTGCAATGCTTTAAGTATGCCTATTATTTCTACACTCATGATCGGAATGATATTATTGTCAATTAAAAATTGACCTTTGGTCTTAGATTTAGAGTCGTAAAATGCACAACCTGCGAGGTCAGAAGATTTCGAACCGTCCGTGTAAATATGTACGTAGTTACAGTATTTAGTGGACAGTAGCTCAACACTGGCCGCTTTAAGTTCTATCGGGGACATTAACTTTTTAGCCCTATGTACGAGCGGAACTTCGGTAAAACATACGTCCTGAAATGGAATATCGTAACTATGCATATCGAGCTCGTATGGAGGCCAAATGTCGTATCTCGAGATTGGTAAGTGATTAAGATTCTTGTAACTTTCGACGATCACAGGAAGACCGTTCCTGTTCCAATAATGAGTTCCGGAATCAATCTCACTTATAAAATCAACCACAAGTTTTATCAAATAATCGTCGCGGCGCGAAAAAGTTTTAATAAAAAATTTCTCAGATAAAAATTGTCTTCGAATTTTTAAAGGAGGTATGCAAAGTTCGTTTTCTAATACATGAACAGGCGTAGTCTTGATAAAACCACCGCATTGCCTCAGTGACTGGTTCTGGATAAGATCCAATTTGCTAAGAACGTTCCGATTGGCGTTGGCGAATACGACACTTCCATATTCTAGTCGACTCCTGATAAGACTTATATACAATTTTCTTAGATGAATGGGATGAACTCCCCATTTGAAGCCACTGACACAGCTTAAAATATTATTGTATTTTAGACATTTTTGGTGCGTCTCGTTAACGTGTTTTTTCCAATTCAATCTATGGTCGAACCAAATACCTAAAAATTTTACAAACTTAACAATCTCTAAGGTAACATTATACAATTTAATTTCGACAGAGGGAACGCGATATTTTCGGGTGAATATGCATATTTTAGTTTTACTGAGTGACAACTGTAAACCGATTTCGTTTAAGAGTTTTTCAAAACTATTTAGAGTCTCCTGCATTAGTGAAGCACATTCGGTGATTTCTTTACTACTGCAATATAAAACAAAATCGTCCGCATACTGCCCAATTCTTAATTTTGGGGAAGCCAATACTTTAATTTTAAGTGATCCAATATTAAATAAAGTCGGGGACATGGGGTCCCCCTGTGCCAAACCGTCGCGACAAATTCTCACGATCACCTCACCGTTCGTCAATTTATAGACAATAAACCTACAACTGAGAAATTCTCGTACATAATTGCAAATATGGACATCGACACCGAATTCGACGAGACGCTCGATGAGCACCTCGACCGATACACAGTTGTAGGCATCCGCGATGTCCGTAAATGCACACAAAAGGAATTCTTTTTTATTAAAACTGAGTTCCACATCCATGGCGAACCGCGCGAGCCCGTCCAAACAGGATCGTCCTCGACGAAAGCCTATCATATAATCGGGAAAAAAATTATTTCCTTCGAAAAACTGTTCCAGTCTTTTGGTAATAATTTTATTAAAGATTTTGCAAAGACAATTAATCAGCGATATCGGACGATGCTTTAAATCGGCACCGGTGCGTTTAGGTATAGCGATGACTTTAATATTTCGCCATTGATGAGGAATCGTAGAAGTTGTGTAAATCGAGTTATAAATTTTTAACAGAATATGTTTAGCGTTACCTGGGAGGTGATATATCATAGAATACAGCACACCGTCTAAACCGGCAGAAGTATCTTTTCGTTTGATTACAGAAACTAGCTCGGCCATTGTGATATGATAAAACGTTTGATCCCGGGAATTATTAAAAAACTGATTACGCGGAGGGGGAGCCGCGCCATCGGGAGTTAGATTCCTCACGAACTGTTGCGCCTCCTCCTCCGTTAACGTGTTCATTCTACTCGGATAACCCTTGATCCATCGAAGTTTACGCCACATATCGGTGCAATTCGTTTTATAATCGATACTTTCACAGAATTTCTGCCACGAATCTAGTTTGGCCTGCCGTATTAGTTTTCGGGCTACGACCACCTTCTCTTTGAAAGCTAAATAATTTTCTGTCGTACGGTTTTTGCGAAGTGTTTTAAGAGCGAGCCTCCTTTCCGCTATCGCTCTCGACAAATTTTGATTCCACCACGGCTTCGGTTTGAATTTAGAAAGAGGACCTGCGCTAATTCGTGTCGAAGGTATGAAAGCATCTGCTGCGCTACTAATGATACCGAAAAGGTTATCGTAATTTTCCTGAACACTATCACTAAAAATAAACGAGCTACATTTCGATTCAATATCCGATTCGTACCCTTCCCAATTTGCTCGTTTGACGTTTCGTTTTGAAAAATTTTCACATAGCGAATGGTTTTTAATTTTGATCATAATAAGTAGATGATCGCTACCAAAATTTTCGTTAGTGACTGCCCACGAACACTCCAGCACCAAATCGGAGCTGGCGAAGGAAATGTCCGGAGAAGAACAGATTATTCTGTCGTGTAATTTTGAAATACGAGTTGGGCTCCCATCGTTTAAAAAGGAAAAGTTATGGTCCGAGCAAGATTCTGCAATCATACGACCTCTGCCGTCAGTAGTGTAGGACCAGGAAACATGGTGAGCATTGAAGTCACCTGCTATTAGGGTTTTCCGGCTAAAGAGAGAGAACAATTCGTCAAAATCTCTCTTCCTTATCCTAACATTACTCGGTGAATACACACCTAATACGTATTGAAGTGAACTTTGATTAATTAATTCTACACACAACATATCGAGTTTATTCGATGGTAAATTTAATTCTTTTACTCTAGCTGGAAGTGAGACATGCACTAAAATAATCAAACCACCGAACCCGTCATTTCGATCCTGTCTGAAACAGCAGTAGCCCGATACATTGAAATTTCTATCGCTAGAAAGCCACGTCTCGGAACAAATACATATGTGAACACTTTCCCTGCTCAGAAACGTCTCCAATTCAGCTTTCTTCGGTAAAATACTACGGCTGTTCCATTGTACAATTTTAAGATTCATGATGTTAATATGTGCTAAGTTTTTTAATCATACGAGTAATCCGATTTTTAACTTTTCTTGCCGAAATTTCTTTTATAACTTCTTTTAAAATTTTAACTAACTGTCCAATATCATCCGTGTACGTTAAGCTTATCTGTAGAATATTTTCTTTACCGTACGATTCATCTAAGAAACTCATAAATTCTTTAATCGACATGGGGTAATCGCCGCTTTCCAAAATCTTTTCAATTTCTGTAATCTCCGAGGGTTGTATGTCGATCGTCCTTTTTGGTTTTTTAACAACTTTCTTAGCCGGGTCAGTGTCGTCGATGGAAATTTCGCTCGAGTCAGACTCACTCATAGCCTCGCTATCTGACAACAATATTTCTGTAGGAGCGGGCGCGCTTTGCGACGATTCGGTCGTAGTAGGCGGGTGCGGTCTTTTGAAAGTTACGGGCGGACGGAAATTAGGGACATTCAAAATATCACTAGCGTTGTTAGCAGGATTCGAATTCTCATTCGACTGTGTATTGTTTGGACACTTATTAGCGACGTGACCTTCTTTTTTGCATAAAAAGCACGTCATCGAGTCTGAGGACACGTAAATCCAGTAGGATGTACCATCATAGTCCACCTGAATACGTTCAGGCAAAGTATTAATGATTTCCGGTGGAACGTAAGCCTGCCGACGAAAACTGAGTATATGATTAAACCCGGGCTCGGTGATACCGGCCCGGATAAAAGATACCGGTGAGGCCAATTCTATCTTCATCTCGGTTAACTTTGCTTCAATTACAGAGTGCGGTATTATTGGACATACGTTGGACAGTATAATGCGTTTATTCCTCGTTATCAGAGGACGAATCGGTACTTTCATATTGTTCAATGTGATACACTGATGGACGTCTGTTAACTCTTCGGCGACTTCCTTAGAAGAAACGAATAGGCAAACACGGTTATTAGACATCCTACTGAGGAATCTAATTTTTGCGGGATCGATAATTTTGCCGAAGGCGTAGGCATAGTCTTTTATTTGCATATCGTCTATCGCGTCTACGATCACTGCTTGTTCTTTTGTCGGGAAAACGAACGATTGGGTAACGGACGAATAACTTTTGGGTTCCATCGTTCCCGTAGTCAGAAACGATGCGTGACTAGCGAGTAAACACTCGGACCGATAGGCGCGGGCACCGGGCGCGGTGCGGCGCGCTCGTAGGTAACACGCGAAAATGTAATAATTGCTAACAATAAGCGCACGTGTAGTCTCAGCGACGTATCGAAAGCAACTGAGCCCAAGGTATATAAAATGTTCGGATATACTTATAAAGTCCATTACACCTTTATTTAAAAAAGGTGACACAAACAGACACAATGACATTAACCGATATCCTTAACACCGGTTCTTTCTAAAATATTTGAAAAGGTTATGATAAAAATACTGTGATTTCGTCATAAATAACGGAGCACTAAAAGCGGAAAATTTTTGGTACAAAAAAGTATATATATATATATATATATACATATATATATATATATATATATATATATATATATATATATATATATATATATATATATATATATATATATATATATATATATATATATGAATATAGTGACTTTGAAAAGTTGATTTTATTACATCGATTGTCATAATTGAGATTCCTCTTCCTCGTAAGCTTTTCCGTGATCGACAAGGTGGTCTTTGGCTGAGTTTCCACCAGAGATATGTTGCGAGGAATGAGAGTTGAGAACCAATAGAATCGCTTCATTGACGTGAGATTGCCATGACATCGTTGAAAAGTTAATTTTATTACATTGATTGTCATAATTGAGATTCCTCTTCCTCGTAAGCTTTTCCGTGATCGACAAGGTGGTCTTTGGCTGAGTTTCCACCAGAGATATGTTGCGAGGAATGAGAGTTGAGAACCAATAGAATCGCTTCATTGACGTGAGATTGCCATGACATCGTTGAAAAGTTAATTTTATTACATTGATTGTCATAATTGAGATTCCTCTTCCTCGTAAGCTTTTCCGTGATCGACAAGGTGGTCTTACGTTGAGTTTCCACCAGAGATATGTTGCGAGGAATGTGAGTTGAGAACCAATAGAATCGCTTCATTGACGTGAGATTGCCTGGCAATCCTGGCAATCATTGCCATGACGTCGCTCAGCGCGGCGATGCTATTGGATCTGAAAAAACACATTCCTCGCAACAAATCTCTGGTGGAAAACGCAGCCTTAACACCTCGGTCATGTCTTAGAAGATTGCTGCTACCTATCTTTCGGTTGATTGCGTCTGTGGTATTTTATTTTTAAAATATAACACTACATTCTTGCAATAAAGATTTTCTATTGTATTGTAGCTCGGCAAGATGCTGCTGTACGCCTGCGTCGTCAAGTGCCTCGACCCCGTGCTCACTATCGTGTGCAGCCTCGCCAACAAGGAGCCCTTCCAGATCGGCGGCGGGGGCAGCGCCGGCGCCGGACACGTCGCGAGACGCGAGTTCGCTGCCGACAGCCACTCCGACCACATGGCGCTGCTGCGGGCCTTTCAGGCGTGGCAGAGCGCGCGCGCCGCCGGCACCGAGCGGGCCTTCTGCGCGCGCAACCTCATCTGCGGCGCGACCATGGAGACCGTGGTCGGCCACCGCGCCCAGCTGCTGGCGCAGCTCCGCGCCATAGGCCTGGTGAAGGCGCGCGGCCCGGGCGACATCAAGGACGTCAACCTCAACTCCGAGAAGTGGCCCGTCGTGAAGGCGGTGCTCGTAAGTGGCCTCTACCCCTCCGTCGCGAGGGTCGACCGCGACTCCGGCACCCTGCGGACGTCTAAGGAGGTCCGCGTGCGCTTCCACCCCAAGTCGATCCTGCAGACGGCGCGCGGCGCGGGGCCCCAGACGCTGCCCACCGACTGGGTGGTGTTCGAGGAGATCTCGCGCGTGGGGCGCTTCTGCTTCATCCGCACGTGCACGCTGGTGACGCCGCTGACGGTGGCGCTGTTCGGCGGCCCGCTGCGGCTCGGGCCGGGCGCGCTCACTCAGCGCGCCAACCCGCCCGGCCTGTCCTCGGACTCGGACAGCGAGGCGGAGGCGCCCGCCGCGCCCGACGCCGCGGTGCTTGCGCTCGACGACTGGACCGCCTTCGCCGCGGACGCGAGCGACGCGCTCAGCGTGTACTACCTGCGCCAGAAGCTGTGCGCGCTGGTCGTTCGGCGCATGGCCAATCCCGCCAAGCCTCCCACGCCGCTGGACGAGCAGATCCTCGGCACGGTAGTGGCGGTGCTCGGTGCTGAGGAGCGCAACGCCGGCCTGCAGCAGCCCGCCGGTATCGGCCAGCGCCCCCGTCCGCTCACGGTCGACGCGGCGGGCTGGCGCGCGCGACCCGACGACCACCCCGACGACTTCGGCGGCCCCCCCCACCCCGGCCCGTACGGTGCGCCACGGCCCTCCTGGCGCGCGGAGGCGCCCCCACGGGGCTACTCGCCGCAGCCGTACGGCGGACCCGGGAGCCCCGGCTCGCCCAACGGCCGGACCCTCCTGGCTAACATCGAGAAGTACGCGAGGAACGGCGACGTCGGCGTGCGATACTTCGTCGCCCGCGCGGACGACGCGCCCGGCGCGGAGGCGGCGCCTACCGGCACCGGACCGGCGCTCCCCTTCTCGCAGGCCTTCGCCAGAAAGCTGCAGAAGCTCAAGCAGGAGGGGCAGCGCGCGATCGTGTTCGTGTCGAGCGCGGGCGCCGGCAAGTTCGTGGGCGCGGCGGCGGCAGGCGACGGCGGCGTGGAGTGGCTGAGCACGGCGCACGTGCCCTTCGGCGCCGTGCGGCACGTCACCAACGCGCTGGCGGGCGGCGCGCGCGCGGTGGACGCTCGCGACGGCGCCGAGCTGTGCGCGCACTCCGGCCGCGCGCTGCTGCGGGCCTTCCACAAGCCCGGCCTCGCGCCGTCCGCGCCGCGTCGCCGCCCGCCGCGCCCGCACTAGCGCCGGGGGGCGAATTCGCCGTCTGGCGCTCGTCCGCCCGCCGACCGTGCCTTCCTGTCGCCGAACTGAACGTACTGTGTGATGCGATTGTATATACTATATTTTTAAGTCAGTAAATATTACTAATACTTATGACTTACGACTGAGCCACATTTGCGTATGAGAGGATTGTATATAAAGTAATTTATATTATGTACCATAATAATTATTGAGAACGTGCAAATATGTGTGTATTAAAGTAGTGAGCAGCTTTTTAAGAGATTGTACTCGCCATAACATAAGGGGGCGCCCACAAATTACGTGAGGTGTTTAAGGGGGAGGGGGTCGAGTCAAATCTCATCTAATCTTACGTTGGAGAGAGGGGGGGGGGGGGTCTCAGCAAATCTCACGTAATTTTTTTTTCTCACTCTTACAAAAAAAAAATACTATTTTAGTCCACATCATCCAGATTGTATGCTTAAGATTTAATCGTAAGCGTTATCGTAATACGATTAGGACCTTTCACTAATTCGTTCGAAAGAAAATAATTTCATTCATACTTTGACGCTACCTTTGACGTTATACATCTATTAACTGTCAGACTATCCAACGCGTTTACGTAAGAAACCCACATTTTGAAAAATTTCACGTAAGATTGGGGGGTGGCTTTCCCCCACCCCCCACCACGTTGAATAAAATCTCACGAAATCTTACTAAAGGGTAAGAAAATAAAAAAAAAACACCTCACGTAATTTTAAACGCCCCCTAAAATTTCATGTTGCCGAGTATGAACTGATTCTATTTCAATACTATTGTTTCTTCTTATTATGGCTGAAGTTATTCATAACATTAAGAGGATTCCAAACCGCCCTTTTTTCCATACAAACGTTGTCCCCTGTTTCCTCCCTGGATAATGCTAGTAGAGTTATAATTTTTTTCCTGAATACATACGGCCACTAATACAATGTCCCTATGTTTTCTTTTTTTTCATAATTTAATTATTAAATAAGATATGAACGTTCAAAAACCCAAAAAAATGGCCAGATTTTCCGCTGTGTTCAAACGTCCAGAAAACAGATTTGGCTAGATTATACAAAAAAAGCAAAACATAGGAACACAGCTCAAGCCTTTTTTTAATCTTTAATGAAAAAAGTACTTAAATCGGTTAAGTTTTGGAGAAGGAATCAGGGGACAACGAATCGTTAATTTTCTGGATTTTCTGCAGTTGTCTCTATCGCGTTCTGCGGTATAGGCTTGAGGTAAGGGAGACAGCTATAGATATTACACGTACTTTTTTTTCATTTCTCTAGCCCCTGTTGTATCCTCTTAAGGCATCACTGCTTTTTAACATTAATTTAATCATTTTACAAATAAATAAAGTACAGGTAATAACATAAGTTGTAACTGATAAGTTGTAACCATAAAGTTCATATACCTAGCGGAATAAAACAACAATCTCGTGTACGTATACACTTACACAAGCATGATTGAACATGATTTCTATGAGATTAAATTGTCAACGTGCGGCACGTGCCGACTGGACGTCAAAAAAAGAGTGCTGCTGTTATGTATCACACATCTCATTTTACTATGCAGTGTTACTGATAGTGACATCTCTCTTGCTCAGGCCTTGCTTGTTTCTCTATTCCGCTAGGTATATTAACTTTATGGTTGTAACACTAATACTGAGTTAGTGACCAAAAGTTAGTTTTAAAACTTGTCGGGTTGTCAAACTGGCCAAATATTTAGGGACATGAAATTAATTTTTGTTTTAAGTATATAAATATTCAACAAATAAAATATATTATAATACTTTAGCTGTGCTAACGTTGAAAATTAATGCTCTATTGCATGGTAGCCTCATTACAATTTTAACTTTGGGTAGGAAAAATACAAAAGTTTTAGAAGCAGTAAGAAATTGCAAGAAATTTTGTAAATTTTTGGATAAAACTTTGTTGTTTAGAATACCAATATTTTGAAGATTCAAAATATTCGTCATCAACTCCTCATATTTTATGATGAATTTGATTTGGTGGCTAACAATAGTTGTAGATCTGACAAGAAAATCATTATCCAAGTCGATACATAAGTTGCACCAAGAGATACCTATGCAAATTATAGTTTGTGCGTTTTATGATGATATGCGTGACACATTATAATTGACAATAGTAGGGAAGTTACCTAACAAAAATTAATCGATAATTTAAAAATATCGAATCACTTCGTAAAGGAATTGCAATCGAAATTATCGATTTCCTACTGACATTTCAGTGGTGCCGGCGATTTAAGATGGCCGCCTTTTTTATCGATTTGATTTCGATTCAACAGAGTCAATCTCTATTGACATAAGTTCCGTTTCATGCATATGACATTTTTCAAATATTTTCGTAACAATAATTTTTCACAGTTAATTTTGTAATTTTATATTAAGAAGTTAGCATTTAGCTACTTTTCGTTTTTATACATTTACAATTATAGGAAACATTTGTTTTTGTGTGTAGATGGAATATAATTTATTACATTTTGATTTTTTGTAAAAAACACCCATAGCAAAGAATATGAAAACTGTCACCCATATCATCTTAAAACGCACAAACTGTAGTGAAGCAACTTTATATAATTTGACCTGACACAGTATTTTACTTAGACATTTTTTACTAGCATATAAAGCCATAGTTCAACGTGTGCTCACCTACTAGATATTTTATTTTTTAAGATTGTTTTAATACGTTCTATAGGCAAAAGAACAAGTGATGTTTTAAATGCATAGGCAATTTTATATTTAATATATTTATCGCCTGTTGTAGACCGACGCTGCGAACTGCGCTCTTTCTTGCGGTTCGTGGCGTCGGCGTGCAAAAAGCGTAAAAACAGAATTTGTTTTACCTTATTGATAAATAAAATTTATTACAAAATTTGAAATCTTTTTATTTACCTTGTTTATTACAAGCTTTATAGCGCGGCGAGACACTAATCTTTTCGATCGTTCGTTTTGTGTCCCGTCTCGTGGTTCTGTCTTCACTTTGGCCGCTAGCATCGCGATCGGTCCGCGTGGCAGAGTGTTCCCGGTAGTGTGTGGCGGCCCGCCGGCGGCTACTTCTGCACGACGCGCTCGATGCGCTGCTGCTGCTCGGGCGCCTGCAGCTGCTGCAGCGTGAGCAGCGACACGCCCAGCTGCTGCTCGCGCGTGAAGGGCTGCGCCATCTGCCGCAGCCAGCGCCGGCAGATCTGCACTGCCTCCTCCGTGGACAGGTTGGTGAGCGAGTCGCGCAGGTGCTCCTGGATCCAGCGCGGCAGCTTGCTGCGCTTGTCCGCGCGGCTGAACCGCTTGTCCGCGAATATCATGATGCCGTAGTCCGTCTTGCCCCTGGGGGAACACGTGCAACTTACGCCCGACTCGGCTACGAATGCCCTCAGGCGGCGGATTAATGCTCAGCGTTAGGCCTGGCCGGGCGCGCACTTGCGGCCAGGTCGCGGCGGCCATCTAAAGTATGCGGCCAGGTGCGCGTGGTCTATGGCTGTTTCATACTAAGGTGATTATCTCGATGGCCGTCGCGACCTGGCCGCTAATGCGCGCCCAGGCTAAGCCGGGGGTTCCCAACGTTTATAGTCTGTCAAAAAAGTGAAGAAATTAAAAAGTGG
This sequence comes from Aricia agestis, assembly GCF_905147365.1. Taxonomy (NCBI): domain Eukaryota; kingdom Metazoa; phylum Arthropoda; class Insecta; order Lepidoptera; family Lycaenidae; genus Aricia; species Aricia agestis. The sequence continues at coordinate 15,193,804 of NC_056420.1, forward strand.
CAACATCGTAGTGTCATCCCTTTTTTCTTAGATTGATTTGAAAGGGATGACACTACGATGTTGCCACTTTTTAATTTCTTCACTTTTTTGTCAGACTATACTAAACGAATGAAATGCTGAAACCCCCCCTTCTCCTCTCCCCTCTATTTTAATAAAATTACACATTTGGAAAATAGGTGGATAGTTTTGGTGGAAAGTACATGCATTGCTATTTGCTGCAATCTTTTTTTTGAATTTTTCATACAATAATACAAATGTGACGTCATCGGTTTCGTTTCGGAATTTAAAAAGTTTGAAACCGTAAATTTTGCATTCTTAAAACTTCTCTTACGTTAAATTATAAAATTTATGCCATGATAAAAAACAGCATCTTCCCCAATATTATATAAGTAGCGACTAGCGAGAGCGAGTTACCGGAGCGCGCGGCCGACGCACTGCGCCGCGTGCCGCATCGCGTCGAACGTCAGGAAGTCGTTCTCACGGATCTGCAAACGGGAAAACCACGTCGCGGCTTACTCTGTTGTTTTCATACTGTTGTATTTTTTACATTAATGTAATTTTTAGTAAAAATATTGAGCACGCGGAGGTTATACAGCATGACCCCACTGCACTGGCTGTACTGGCGATTGTATCGATAATCGAGCTTCATTCAAAGCTACTTTTATAATAAATAAAACGAAGGCGAACGAACGAGTCGAATCACCTGGTACTGGTCCCGGAGGTACTCGAGGCGCGCCTTGAGGATGCGGCTCTGCGTGAAGACATAGGGCACGCCGAACATGAGCACGGCGCGGCCGAGGTGGTGGTCGAAGTCCACGCCCTCCGACACCTTGCCGCGCGCCACCGACAGCAGCACCGCGCCGCGCCCGCTCTCGCACGCGCGCACGTAGTTGAGCAGCGCGAAGCTCGTCTCGGCCGCGTCCTGCGTCTCGATGAACAGCAGCTTGTGCCGCTGCAGCGCCGCCACCACGCCCTGGTCGTACCACGCGCCCACCACGCTCTCCAGGTACATGTAGGACGTGAAGAAGCACACCACGCCGTCCGGCACCGCCGCCGCCACCTCCACCAGCAGCTGCCCGTAGTTGCGCACCACCGCCACGTCTTCGCGCGACTCGAACCGCGACGAGATCGCCACCTGCACACCGCACACCGCTATCTTATATCTCCCCTCATCTTTTAAAATAAGCGGGAGTGAATAGAGTTAAAACTCACTCGAGGAAAATCGTTTAAGGCCACACAGGCGCGTTATTATTGGTCGATAATATCGCATGCGTTATTGCGATATCGTTACTATTAATATCGTTATTATAATGGAAGTAGGACGTTGCGTTTCTCCGTTCTGCGATATTCCGAAATGAGTTCTAGAATGTTTTGTATCAGGACGCAAACGATCGTACACACACCGAAATAAATAAATAAATAACGCGCCTGTGTGGGAGAGCCTTTATGCATTCTCGATTGACAGTTTTATTAAATTCTTCCTTTATATTGTCATAATCGAGTTAAATCTGTGAAATGACGAGATTTTAGAAGAGTCGGGCGGCGGGCGCACCTGGTCGCTGCCCTTGGAGACGACGAGCGGCAGGATGCAGGGCCGCGCCAGCGTCATCGTGAACGAGCTCATCACCGCCGGCGTGAAGTCCAGGATCTTCGGGTACATGTCCAGCGGCGACAGCGTCCCTGCGCACACACACACCATCGGTCATGGACGTCACCGGGAGTCGGCACCCGCCGTCGTTCGACCTTTACGACTTACAAGTTTCGACCCTCGTGTTGTATGTACGTGAACTCTCGTCAGTACAGTAGCTATATGACTCAGTGTCTTATGCATATTATTCGACCGGTTCGTCCCTCACTGTGGAACTGCAAGCGATTTGTACCAGAACAGTTTCCCGCGACAAGAAGCTCCGCCAACAGTATAGAGTGAGACGTACCGGACGTGATGATGACGCTCTGGAAGCGCGAGAACACCGGCCGCATCGCGATCGACGAGTCCATGCACCTGCACACAAAACGTGTTTTACGTTTATGTAAAACATAAAGGTACATTACGCTTGCTCAAAAACACCATGCTTATATTAGCATTCTGTTTGAACTCGATACGTTTGCTTCTATTGAGCATGCTTACTATAGTACTCCTGCAGCGACAAACTGATGGACACTACTAGCCCGGAGCTAGTAAACCACGCCCCCCGCCACCCCCGCCACCCGCGCCGCAGGTAGCATTATTTCGAGCAACGGTTGGACACACGAGCACGAGAGCAGCGCCTGCTCGGTTGAAGCGCTTTTGTGCTCGAAATGAGCATGTGTAACTGTAGTCTGTACATTTACGATATTTAACTGTCGCTTTAAATGTACTCACGAGAAATGCAGTATGGGGTTGGAGACGGTGGGCGTCTTGTCGTCGAAGGGCTCGATGATGATGACGAAGCCCTTCGTGTAGGTCGCCACCAGCGTCGCAAGGTGCGCCACCAGCGTCAGCGCGCCGAACTGCGACGGGTCCGCGATCTGCGACACCGACATATTATTAGGGTTACTCGGGGAATCGAGACAGTAGCGGTCATTCCGTCATTGAATCCCTGTCAAAAAACTTGTCATTTTCTATATAAACCGCGATTGACAATGAAGTGTCAGATGTTCCTAGTCTGGGCGACAATGGGGCGACATTATGTGAACTGAATATGAAGCAAATCACTTCGAAACGGGAATTTAGACAGCACGCCACTTCTAAATAAGATCAATTTATCAGTTCCTCGACCGTACTCGGCCGTACTCTAAATAGAAAAACCTTTGACATACCTGTACACCACACAAATTATGGACAAAACTCCCCATTATACCGAATGTGTGCCTTATACAATAAGACCTGCGGTGAAATCGATATTTTTGGTACTTCTGTCTCTTTATTCAAAGATAAGTTACATAAAATTGTAAGCAAAGATTAGGTAACAAGAATTTAGCACCATTTTTGTAACTTAGATTTATTTTGCATGTAGTATTCACTTCAAGAGGATGTACGTTATGATACTTACTAACTTGTATTTAGAAATAAGATGTAAATGTATATTATCTAGTTTAGTGAATCGATAAAAATAAAAAAATAAAACTCATAAAAAGTTGAAGATTATCATTCTAAGAGTTACGGTCTCTGGAGTTACCAAGAGGTTTTCCGATGAATCTGTAATAATCTGTGTCTTTATAAGAGGTCAATTTTATTATTAAATATTCTAAATACATAGTACGACCATTTTTCATTTGGCGCCTAGGCTAAAAAGGTCAATGACCGCTACCGCCTCGTTTCACCGAGTACAGTATAGTATAGTAATTGAATTAACGTCCTCGGAATTGTGAAGTGATCTCTATACCACTGCACCACTAGCGACAATATCGCAACAATAACATGGCTCAACAGCGCCGTCCAAATGTGCTATCACACACAGTAGGTGTAGTGGTGTAGCTAGATAGATCGACCGCATTTAGGGTCGGCTGAGCCCCCTCATTATGTAACTATGAACAGGACCTACATAATATTGTAATATTATGTATAGTTCCTGAAATGTATAATTGCTCGATCACAATTTTGACGTTTAAACTTTTAAAATTGACTTAAAAAAGTTCGAACGTCAAAGTTGTATACCATGTTCAATCAAAGTTACAAAGGGGCTGGTTGCCGTGGTCGGTCGTCGGCGATACCTGCAGGGTGCGCAGCAGCGTCTGCAGGCGCGTGGCGGCGAAGCGCAGCGGCTTGCGCTCGATGCAGACGCGCGCCGCCACGTCCTTGAGGAAGCCGGCGGGGGACTGCTGCTCCACGTGCTGCGTGCGCAGCCGCGTCTTCAGGTACTCCACGAACCGCCGCATGAACCCCACGAAGTGCTCGGCGCTGCGGATGTTGCCCGGCACCGCCTCGCGCAGCACCTCGTCGGGCAGCGCGGGGTTGGCGAGGATGAGGTCGGTCTCGCGCGCCGCCGCCGCCTCGCGGAGCCCCTCCACCATCTGCTCGTACTCCAGCGCCAGTCGCGTCGCGTCCTCCTGCTTGAGGCGGGCGACCTCGGCGTCGAGCGTGTTGAGGGCGGCGGCGCTGCGGTCGACGTGGCGGCGCGTGAGGGCCACGCTGAGCGAGTCCACGCACACGTTGTCGATGTTGTGCGCCTCGTCGAACACCACGCAAGTGTCGCGCGCCAGCTCGCGGGACACCACCTCCGCGATCTTCGGGTCCAGCAGGTAGTGGTACGAGTACACCACCACCTCCGCGTGCATTATCTGTAACACGCCGCCCGGCAGAGCTGCATTAATGTGCATCTGCGACTGAGGTGTGTTGTATCGACGTAATGTACTATCAGAGAAGTTGATTCCCAGGCAGATGGGGAACCTACGTAGTTTGGTCGCGTAACGTCAAACCTAGCCGACATATCACAATAATTAACATTCAATTGACACGATCCAACCGAATGACGTTGGTTCCGTTGGTACGTTGGAGTCCGTCAACTGCCTAGGAATCAATTTCCTCGATGGCGCCTCACTCAATCTGACAAACGGAAACGAAGGGGCTCACCGCAAACCTGGATAAGAAGTAGGGGCACCAGTTCCGGTCGGCGCCGTACTGCTTGAGGTCGTCCATCGTGTACACGCCGTAGGGCAGCATCGACTCCCGCCCCTCGCGGTTGAAGCCCTCGTAGAACTGACCTGCCAGTGGGAACAGTTGACTTCAGTCTTCAGATAATGTTAATACATCACATTTATTAGAATAGAATAGAAATCGTTAATTTGCTAAAAGTACAATATTATGATGTTAGTCGGGTAAAACAGTTCTCATATTTTGCCTTTGGATGGCGTGCAAATTTTACAAGTCACTTATAACTAAATAATTAAGAGTTATAATTATTCACTACAGTTCATAATTCATATATTGTATAGTCAATAGTGTATAATATAAAATAGTAGGAAAAACTTGGACAAGGACAGCGCTAAAGAATAGAAAGAAATGGGGGAGGATGCCAAAAAAAGGCAAACAGAAATAAATTAATTAAAAAAAATCAAAAACCCGACTGCAAAACAATTTTAACTAAAAAGACCGAAACAAGACCTAATTCTGTCGGAGGCGTTTGCATTGTCGAGGTTCAATGCCGAGGGCAAAGTCCCACATATTAATGAAATGACACTCGAAAACTTTGTTTAGTTAAGGTTGGAATAAATTCACTTTTAATAACTTTTTCCTACTAGGGAAGGGAATCTTTTTCCTACAAGGGAAAATTAAAACTTAGCAATAACGACGCGATACCACTTTGATGTAAGCAACAATCACAGGGGGGGTTCGGGGGGGGGGGGGGGGCGCAGCCCCCTCAAATATGGCCGAGGGCAAATACCCCTGCAAAGTAACCTGGGCGCGCGTTTAAGATAGAAACTTATAGCAAGAGGCAAAGATTGGAGATTGATACAAAGTGTGAAAGACAATTTTGTATGTAAATGTAAATTTTATGTTGAAGATACTTTTTCGATACGAAATGAGCAAAAAACGAATAAAAATTGAACTTGCCCTGCCCTAGGTGATAGCGTTTTAATAATATGGAGCCTATGTGCTGACCCGACCCCTTAGTAATATTCAAAATTTGACGTAAATCTTGAGTTTATCTCGGACATAATTTATACAGACAAAAAGACGAAAATTATGAAAACTACATTTTTGGCTTCCATTATATCGATTGTAGATGAGGTCCCAAGTATTTTTTTTTATATTCTATTAAAGCACACACACTCCACATATTAATCAAATGACAGCCGAAAAGTGTTGGGGGGGGGGGGGGTATGGGGGGGGCAAATTTTATGGGCTTTCATTATGTTGAAGACACTTTTTCGATACGAAATGAGCAAAAAAACTAATAAAAATTAAATTTGCCCTGCCCTAGGTGATAGCGTTTTAATAATATGGAGCCTATGTGCTGACCTGACCCCTTAGTAATATTCAAAATTTGACGTAAATCTTGAGTTTATCTCGGACATAATTTATACAGACAAAAAGACGAAAATTATGAAAACTACATTTTTGGCTTCCATTATATCGATTGTAGATGAGGTCCCAAGTATTTTTTTTTATATTCTATTAAAGCACACACACTCCACATATTAATCAAATGACAGCCGAAAAGTGTTAGGGGGGGGGGGGGGGGGGTATGGGGGGCGCAAATTTTATGGGCTTTCATTATGTTGAAGACACTTTTTCGATACGAAATGAGCAAAAAAACTAATAAAAATTAAATTTGCCCTGCCCTAGGTGATAGCGTTTTAATAATATGGAGCCTATGTGCTGACCTGACCCCTTAGTAATATTCAAAATTTGACGTAAATCTTGAGTTTATCTCGGACATAATTTATACAGACAAAAAGACGAAAATTATGAAAACTACATTTTTGGCTTCCATTATATCGATTGTAGATGAGGTCCCAAGTATTTTTTTTTATATTCTATTAAAGCACACACACTCCACATATTAATCAAATGACAGCCGAAAAGTGTTAGGGGGGGGGGGGGGGGGGTATGGGGGGCGCAAATTTTATGGGCTTTCATTATGTTGAAGACACTTTTTCGATACGAAATGAGCAAAAAAACTAATAAAAATTAAATTTGCCCTGCCTAGGTGATAGCGTTTTAATAATATGGAGCCTATGTGCTGACCTGACCCCTTAGTAGTATTTGAAGTAAATCTTTTTGAGTTTATCTCGGACATAATTTATACAGACAAAAAGACGAAAATTATGAAAACTACATTTTTGGCTTCCATTATATCGATTGTAGATGAGGTCCCAAGTATTTTTTTTAATATTCTATTTGCAGAATTGACTCTCGTATGTTTTTATAATTATGTCACGTATAGATGAAATTTGGTATGGAGATACCTACGATACTTTGAATACCTTAAGACTTATGGTTTGCGCGAAAACTATACAATCAATTGTAATATAAAATCTTACAATCGAATAGAATCGATTGTATAGTTTTAGCGCAAACCATAAGTCTTAAGGTACTCAAAGTGTCTCCATACCAAATTTCATCAAAATCGATTGAATAGTTTACGCGCTAATCATAAAAGTTTATTGTGCGGGAACCGTATCATTTTTCCGGGGCAAAAAGTATCCCTTGACCTTTCTTATGTCCAAAGTATCTCCATACCAAATTTCATCAAAATCGATTGAATAGTTTACGTGAAAATCATAAAAGTTTATTGTGCGGAAACCGTACATTTTTCTGGGACAAAAAGTATTTTATGTCTTTTCTCGGGACTCAAAGTATCTCCATACCAAATTTCAACAAAATCAGTTTAGCGGTTTGAGCGCAAATCATAAAAGTTTATTGAGCGGAAACCGTATATTTTTTCGGGATGAAAAGTGTCCTTTGTCCTTTCTCAGTACTCAAAGTATCTCCATACCAAATTTCATTAAAATCGATTGAATAGTTTACGCGCAAATCATAAATGTTTATTGTGCGAAAACCGTACATTTTTGCGGGACAAAAAGTATCCTATGTCCTTTCTCGATACTCAAAGTGTCTCCATACTAAATTTCATCCAAATCGATTGAATAGTTTACCTGCAAATCATAAAAGTTTTTTGTGCGGGAACCGTACATTTTTCCGGGACAAAAAGTATCCCTTGTCCTTTCTTATGTCTTAAAATATCTCCATATCAAATTTCATCAAAATCGATCGAATAGTTTACGCGCAAATCATAAAAGTTAACTGTGCGGAAACCGTACATTTTTCCGGGACAAAAAGTATCCTATGTCCTTTCTCGGGACTCAAAGTATCTCCATACCAAATTTCAGCGAAATCGGTTCAGCGCTTTGGACGTGAAGAGGTAACAGACAGACAGACAGACAGACACACTTTCGCATTTATAATATTAGTATGGATATAATAGTGTATAAATGTTTTTTTAATTTAGAAATGTATGGCATTCCCAGGGAATACAAAATACATGGGTGGTGGGAAAAATTTGAGTAGACATATTATTTTTTAATTTCGATGCAGGAAGAATTTCATAATAATATAATAATTAATACTCTGACTAACCCATGAGGCTTGTGATGAAGTACATACAATTATAAGAAATAGTCAGTCCTTGACATAAACTTGCGTGCAAAAAAATCGACCCACCTCTCTCCTTATGATTCAAACGGTAATAACTCAAGAAATAATTAGTATTAAATAAATGTTGGAATCGTTTTAAATGTAGTACAATAAGGATTTAATTATATTGCTATAGTTATTGTAATTGTAAATTGTTTACTAATTCTACAGCCTTAAAACAAAAACCGGTCAGTTTGGCATAACATTTCAGTAGGCGATTAATGACATCTTTCTTGTAAAAAACACTAACAAATTGATTTCAATAGCTCATAGTGCCACCCATTACCCTAATTTAGGTTTCTATTCGGGTTTTCCTTGACCTTATCAAAGTTATGATGAACTCCTGAGCGATACCATGCCGATCTTCTTGTACAGCCACCTGGAGGTCCTGAAGGGTATCTGCGGCAAGAGTCCGGGCCCTGACCCTCCTTTTGAGTTCTCCCCATAGGTATCTCCCCATAGGAGTTCTCTCCATAGGATTAAGGTTAGGACTCCTTGCTGGCCAGTCCAAACCTTAAAACGGTCATCACGTTCAAATGTAGCCCAATGTCTTCCTGAACATGGTCGCATGGTAAAGTTTAGAGTCTCTAGAATACTTCGGTATACTCTTGTATCCGAAGTTCGACTTAAATTAACACTTCTAGCCACAACTCGTTGTCTAAATTCAGCTCTTAGCAAAGCCCTTGCTTGAGAGGCTTTATTTGGAGTAATATCCATTTCGCCACAAAGAAATTACGTTTAAAATGGAGTTAAATGAACAATAAATCAATAAAAATCGAGACAAAACAAAAACAATAACATTTGACCGATTTTTCATACAGAACAAAACCGTTCAATTAACGATTAAAAAAACTGAGTGATGGGGGTGCTTACTGATTTGTGTCGTTTGTAGTCAAGCATGTTGGAAATGAAAATGTAGAGTAAACGTACACATTCCCTATCATATTAACTCGCATTATTAATAAAAATAAATAATAAATAACTATAACTTTTTAAGATATAGCGACTTGAATAGAAATGCGCGGGGTGGGTCGATTTTTTTGCACGCAAGTGTAGTATGTAACGGAGTGCAATAAATGTTGACTCACAGATGGGCACTGAGCTGTCCTGCTCGTGTCTCTCGCGGATGTAGCTGGCTGTGAGAGAGTGACACTTGCCGTCCACCAGCTTGCCCTCACGCTCCCGAGACACCTGACACAACCACACACTAATTATTAATTACCGACTGAAATTACATTCACTGTAAAAAACTATACCAAGGTATTTGCAAGCTTTTGATATAAGTTATAACTATCTATATATTAATACGTGAGCCAAAAACTTTGTATCCCTTTTGACGAAAAATGGGGAAACGTAGGCGAATGAAATTTTGCACAGTTATAGTTTATATGCTGAAGGAGTGCATCGAGCTAATTTTGTTTTAAAATTATGCTTTTATCATACAATTTTTTAACAAATAAAACATTACACACACTACAACACACACACATGAGAAATGACAGATTTTTGAGTGACAAGCCTATACATACGAATTATACTCTTTTATTTATGGTTGAAGTCTGTTGACAACAAATTGACAAATTGAAAATGGATTACAGTTTCTTTTATTGAATCTTAGATACTATTAGACAATGCTTACACGGCCAGTCTGAGATCAGCTGAGTTCCAGAGACGAGAGTTGAAAAAAATATATGATAAAGTAGTATAAAATATATGTATATATAAAGTAGTATAAAAAATATATGATAAATATTTTTTTACAAATTAAACGTAGTAGTCCTAATGTCGTTGAAACTAAGGTCGAATTTCGACCATTGGGCGATCTCTAGTTAACTAGTAATACTTATGAGTTACTTAACCCTTTTAACCGCCAAGGTCGGAATAATCCGACAAATATTACCGTGTCCATTTTGCCAAGGTCAGTTATTTACATTTTACGACCAAGTACCACTACTCAATATTTTTTTTATGAAATAAGGGGGCAAACGAGCAAACGGGTCACCTGATGGAAAGCAACTTCCGTCGCCCATGGACACTCGCAGCATCAGAAGAGCTGTAGCTGCGTTGCCGGCCTTTTAAGAGGGAATAGGGTAATAGGGGAGGGTAGGTAAGGGAATTGGTCCTCCGTTAAACTCACTCACACGGCGAAACACAGCGCAAGCGTTGTTTCACGCCGGTTTTCTGTGAGAACGTGGTATTTCTCCGGTCAAGCGGGCCCATTCGTGCCGAAGCATGGCTCTCCCACGTTAGATGCCTTTTTTGTTTGATAGCACTGTATTATATTAATGCTTCAACTCCCAAGCAACATTCGGCTGCAATGACAATAGATTTCCACGAATCCACGTTTGAGGGATTAAAATAATGTTTATATTTGGTAAATAGTTAATCCCATCAAAAACATTTTCATGTAAAAATGTTGCCAAGATGAGAACATATAGTTCGTGGTGTCAAAAAGTAGTGAGATCTCATGTAGAGCCAATGTTTTTAACCTTACATACTCAGCCCTAAATCTAAAAACTTTAATTTTACACTAAAGTCGCGGCAAAATACTTCATAAAATAATGTGTCAGCTGCACGAAGAGCATTTAAAATCTCTACACATAAGTTAAAATGGGTGGCTTGGCCATTTTGTTACAGTAAATATAAAAGTTATTAAGTACAACAGAAAAGTAATATGTTTAATTCAAAGCCCATAGCATACCGAATAACAAAATGGCCAAGCCACTCATTTTAACTTATGTGTAGAGTTTTAAATGCTCCTCGTGCAGCTGACACATTATTTTATGAAGTATTTTGCCGCGGCTTTAGTGTAAAATTAAGGTTTTTAGATTTAGGGCTGAGTATGTAAGGTTAAAAACTTGGCTCTACATGAGATCTCACTACTTTTTGACACCACGAACTATATGTTCTCATCTTGGCAACATTTTTACATAAAAATGTTTTTGATGGGATTTCATTTCTTTTTGTAAGTTGGTGATATTTTTTTCTTTTAGTTCATTTTTTTTCTTGTCCAATTCACTGGACCGCCGATGTGCGAAAAGGTTCCTCTTAGAACATTGTTTTGGTAAACCTCAAAAGTAAAGGCATAAATTGTTGCACCGTAAGTATTTGTGTTCAACATATCCCGTGAATAAGTATCGGAATCGAGATAGATCTCCCCGTCCTCAACACAAGTATAAAGTTGCAGTTCAGTCCAGTGATCTACAACATATTGCACAATATTACTCCTCACTTGCAGCGCTACGTCAGAGTCAACTTTTTCGTACATCAAATACGACGGCCGGCCGTAGCACAATAGACATAACTTAGCGACTATCTTAATCCATACTAATATTATAAATGCGAAAGTATCTCTGTCTGTCTTGCTTTCACGCCAAAACTACTGAACCGATTGCAATGAAATTTTGTATACAGTTATTCTAGAGTCTGAGAAGGGACATAGGCTACATTTTGATGTGGGAAAATATCTTATTTCCATGAAAATATCGATGAAAATGAATTCGCATTGCGCGTGGCCAGCGCTCATGCCGGGGGTCCTGGGTTCGAGTCCCGCAGGCGGAACAAAAAGTTTTCAATGTTCCTGGGTCTTGGATGTGTATTAAAATAAAATTTCAAAAATCTTAAACATATTTTATGTATAATATTATAAAAAATCCAGAAATATATCGATGGAATTAACATTTTAGTTCTAATACGATTCAACAGATGGCGTTTTATACATAGATTAAAACGGGACCCTATTACTAGACTTCGATGTCTGTCCGCTGTCCGTCTATCTGTCTGTCTGTCTGTCTGTCTGTCTGTCTGTCTGTCTATCTGTCTGTCTATCTGTCTCTTGGATGTACTTATCTCAAGAACGGTAGAAGCTAGAGAGTTGAAATTTTCATCGATTATGTATTTCTGTTGCCACTATAGCAACGAATACTAAAAACAAAATAAATTGAATATTTTGGGGGGCTTTCATACAACAAACGTGATTTTTTTGCTATTATAATAATATAATATAATATTATTTATAAAGAGTTACAGAATGATTCTGTACTTAATAAAAATTACCACATGCGTTTTTATGAAATTAAGGTGCAAACGAGGATGTACACTCGCAATATTATAAAAGTTGCAAGTGTCTTGTCAGGATCGGTAAAATATAAAATTAGGGGACAAACGAGCAACAGGTCACCTGATGGAAAGTAACTATCGTCGCCGAGTTGCTGGCTTTTTAGAGAGAAAAGTTCTCTTTCCCTTTTTAGAGTTCCGTACCCAAAGGGTAAAAACGGGACCCTATTACTAAAACTTAATCAATGTCTGTCCGTCTTTCTGTCTGTGTGTCTCCAAGCTGTAACTCAAGAACCGCATAGCTAGATTTCTGAAATTTTCACAGATTGTGTATATCTGTTGCCGCTATAACAACAAATACTAAAACCAAAATAAAATTAATATTTAACGGGGGCTCCCATACAAGAAACGTGATTTTTTTGCTATTTTTTGCTCGATATCAATAACTGCAACACAAAGGCACTCGTAATATTGACGAAATACTCAGTTATATTTGTACTTTAATAATCAATAATAAAATTTAAATAAATTAAATAATTAAGTATGGGAAAAATACAATTTTTTAGCCTATTTTTGCTCGATTGAGGTACTGAACCATTTGTGCGCGAGTTTAACTCACACTTGGCCGATTTTTTATGAAATTGGGGGACAAACAAGCAGACGGGCCACCTGACGGAAAGCAACTGCCGTCGTCCATGCGATCCATGGACACTGTCACATTAGAAGAGTTGCAAGTACATTTTCGCCCTTTTAATGAAGGAATAGGCTAAGGGAATAAGCAGAAGAGAACAGGGATAGGGATTAGGGAATAAGGTATAGTTCAGTTGGGCTTCCGGTCTCCGCTTAACTCGCTAGAAGAAACACAGCGCAAGCGCTGTTTTACACTGGTTTTCTGTGAGAGCGGTGTTTGACGCCGGTTTTCTGTGAGTCTGTGGTCTCACATGGCTAACACGTATTTTTTGGCACAAGGTACTCCTTGTGCCAAAAAATATTTTAAAATACGTAAATATTTTATACTCTATTTTTAATTTTGTATCCAGAACAAGAAACGGGGGTATCCCATACTAACATCCCCCCTCTATATCAAGGGGACGGGATAGGTTAGGTTGGGTTTGATAATTTTTTTGTTGTTTCTGTACTAATAGTAGGTTACATACCAAATTTCAGCTTTCTCAGACTTCAGGAAGTACCCTAACAATTTTGATGATCGGTGAGTCAGTGCCAGAAATGTTTTTTGGACACCTATAAAATCTAAAATATAATAGTAACAATATTCAAACTTTGCGCATTTAATTATTATACTCATGCCATTATATCCGCAAAATTTCAACTATCTGGCATTATCCGAACCAAAGTTACGAGGGTGCAAAAATACGACGAAACATTTCGAGAAAAGGTAGGTAGTGCCCGTGCGCGCTTCGCTTGGCTCATCTTGGCGGGGGCACTCCCGTGCACCCAGATGCAGTAATCATTAACAATTTTCTTAATTAGAAGACCTATTTTCTTACAATATCTTTACTTTATCTTATACTAGATGTCCCGCGCGGCTTCGCCCGCGTAAATTAGGAATTTTACCGAAACCGTACATTTTCCCATAAAAAATAGCTCTTATGTCCCTACTCCCTTCACTAGGTCTACTCTATATCTATGCCAAATATTGCCATAAAAATTGCTCCAGTAGTTCTTAATTTCTAATATTTCCCCCGTTTTTTCCACATTTTCCTGAGTTTCTTCGGTCTTAGCCTATAGTCTTGCTCGATAAATGAGCTATCTAACACTGAAATAAGTTTTTAAATCGGACCTGTAGTTCCTGAGATTAACGCATTCAAGCAAACATACTCTTCAGGTTTATAATATTAGGTAGGTATAGATTTTTTTTGATTATCGCTTGACAAACTCGAGTCTCGATCTAAAAGACTATGAAAAGTACCTATAACATGGTATAATATGGTAGTGATGATGATGATGATGTTGATGATGAATGTAATTTGCATCGTAGCATATGCTTTCCGTTTTTAAAACAACGCCGAAACTCTCAAACTTGTATCTATAAAGAATCAGGAGTTCTCTCAGCACCTTCCGAACCACGGTATACCAGGTATACCTCGGTGCGAAATCTTACTTGTTGGTAGCATATGCTTAGAATAGTTCTCACGAAACCGAAGTCACCACATGTTTCCCTATAAATTTTGAGGAGTTTCCTCGATTACTTATGGATCCTTCATCAGATCCCCTATATACCAAAAGAAAAATTTTTAAAATCGGTTAACAAACGGCGGAGTAATCGTTGAACATAAGAAAACGAACATAACACCTCCCCCATATTAAAAGTCGGTTAAAATTGTAGCCTATGTGTTATTCTGATGTATAAGCTATATTATTGTAAAGTTTCATATCGATAAATCGATCGAGCTAGGAATCATTTCTAGAAAATGTAATTTTCATCGGATACCGAGCAAAGCTTGGTCAAACAGCTAGTAATATTAGTAGGATAGTAGGAAGTAGGATCTTTAAACGTGAAATTTAGAATATAAATCGATCTAGCTAGGAATCATTTTTAGAAAATGTCATTTTATCGAATACCGAGCAAAGCTCAATCAAATAGCTAGTTTTCTTTATGTGGGGGCCAGTCCAAACTGGCCGATAAGCTCAATTCCGCAGCATATGCAGTCAGAAAATTGTGATGAAGACGCGGCGAAATTAGTTTATTATAGTTATTTTCATAGTAGAATGTCTTACGGCATTCAATTAGTTGGAAGTGCTGCTGATATTAACACAATATATATTTTGTGCTGCAGAAACGAGCTATACAATGTCATCCTTTGAGTCTCTCAGAGAAAAGTTAAAAGAAATAAGAATTTTAACAGTAATCTCTCAATACATTTTGGACAATGTGTTATACGTGAGAAAAAATGTAAATAATTTTAAAACGAAAAGTGACATTCACTGCAGAAACACTAGGAATAAGCACACGCTAGATATACCAATAACCAGGCTGAGCAAAGTAAATAAATCTTTCAAAGGTCAATGTATACGCCTATACAATAAAATCCCAGAAACGTCCAAAATCTTTCAATTAATAAATTTAAAAAAGTTGTCAAAGAATGTTTGTGTGCTAAGGCTTATTATAAGGTAACTGATTTCCTCAATGATACGAGTAGCACACCAGGGATAAATAAGCTGACAAACCATAGACCGCTTTTATAATATAAATGTACCACAGTTTTACATAGTGTAATTTAGATTAAGCTACTATTGTTATTTTCCACCTTTTTGGCCCTGTGCAAGTCTCTTACGCCGGTTCTTCTCGCCGGGTTAGGTTAGGTTAGTGGTAGGCCTCATATAGACGCGACATTCCAAAAGTGTTAACTTTGTTAACCTATTTAGAAATAAATATTTTCATTTCATTTCATAATTAGAAGACTTATTTTCTTACATCTGGATGAATGCACAAGTTCTTTCTAGAACTGAGCACGACTCCTGTGATATTTGGCTTCTCTCCTTGACATTTTTCGTAATAGTTGATCAAGTTTTTCAGCTCCTCTAAAACTTTTTCAATTTCGGGTACAGTTCGAGAACAATAGATCAGTTTCCTTAAAGTGAAGATAAACATGGTTAATAAACAACCTACTGTATTGTATGTTCAATAAAAATGAAACACTATTCTGTCTGTCGGTTACTTGCCCAACATAGTATGGTTATTTTAGAAAATAAATAATATTTATTTAGTTTCAAACAGTGTTTTTAATTTTCTACCCTGTGTTCCATTTGATGTTAAAAACGATCAAAACACTCAAAATGCCTCCTATTTTGATCTTTTTTGAGAGATTTGATCGTTTTTAACATCAAATGGAATGCAGGGCTAATAATACATCATATACTATTATTTAAGTACCTAGCTTCTGCTTACCTCACATGGCTTGGGTTATGAATCATATAAGCAACAATCAATGACAACAATGAAATGGTCTTTCCCGTACCTGAAGGCATCTCCAGTAGTCCATGGCCCTGTAAAAAACATGTGGTATCAACGCATATGGGCACAAATATCACTGATGTGAATGAAATAACACTATGATGTTATTTCAGGTTTGCGTGGTGTGTATTAATCTAATATAAAATTAAATTCATTATGCAACATTATTAGTAATTATTATATAAAAGCGACTCACTTTTGCATCGAGGGCTCGTTTGAGTTCCAGCATGTACGCATATTGTTCCGGGTATATATAGTCGTAGGGAAAATATACAAGTAAACCGTCTACAGTTAACCTAAAAAATTTAAAAAAGTTTATCAACTATATCCAGAAGCGTAATACAATATAAGTAAATACAATACTTACTTCATATTAAAGACGGTATACTTATTATATAAAATATTATATAAGACAAATTAAATATCAAGTAAGATAAAGGTAGGTAGGTAGTTTGTATTTATCACAAAACACTTTGTTGTTGTTTCTTTTTTTTTTTTAATTTATTGGGAGCTGGAAACGAGTCCTTTGCTCCAAAAAAAATACAATTAATTTCCAGTGTTGCCAACACGACTTATACAAAATTTGCTAAACTGCTGTTAAAATTTTGCCAAAATTATGCCAATTGTTATAAAATTATGCTAAAAAATATGCTTAAACTTTTCAAAGTCTAATAAAACGTTATTTAATTGTAAATCTTTAATAATCAACAAAATCTCAATTCATTTTATGTTTTAATCAATTACGTTATCGAACAAAATACCTTGTTCTCCTGAATATGCTGCTGATGTACATGTAAATGTATAATAATAGAAAATTCATTGTCCAAACTATAACTCTCCTTGGCAGTTGGTACCTACCTAATACCTATAGAGCGCAATACGTTATCCGGAACTTAGTAAGAATGACAGCATTTATTTGTCCTCTCTAGGCCGAATTTGATGTGTGGCGGTACCCACAATTCACCTAACGACAGCTGAGATGTATCAAGTGGGCTTCGGCCTGACCGAGCATACCACCTCGCTCGGTCGGAAGATCTTCCTTTGTGGCCACCACGCATACTCCACAGATGTATAAAATAGCATTTAAAATTTTGACTGACAAATGGTTGCGAAGTCTTTACTAAATTCATTTAGCTGAAAACGCGTTCAATTTCGGCGTTAGAATGTGGTAGTGATAATAATGAGTGATAAATACTCTTTTCAGAGTAATTATTACTCTATTTTAGAACTCACGCTTATAAATTAAATCGGATCGTTTGATTCATGGTTAAATTTTTATTTAATAATTATATGCTAAAAAATATGCTATATGCTAAACAACAAATAAATATGCTAAACAACGTAAAAATATGCCAAATTTAGCATAAAATTCGATCTGGTAAACTATACTTTACTATGGCGAAAGCTGCTGAAGTCAAATGTTCCATCAAAAACTGTAAGTCTTTTGGGATACAGGTACGAAAACCAAACTAACTTTGTAAAACGGGCGACGCAACCTCTAATGACTTTATATTAGAGCGTGGGGTGCGCCAAGGGGGACTAACCAGTAACCACTCCGGACTTATTTAGCGACCTGATTGAGGAGCTCAGTTGAGCATAATTTTATAACAATTGGCATAATTTTGGCAAAATTTTAACAGCAGTTTAGCAAATTTTGTATAAGTCGTGTTGGCAACACTGGAAATTAATTGTATTTTTTTTGGAGCAAAGGACTCGTTTCCAGCTCCCAATAAATTAAAAAAAAAAAAGAAACAACAACAAAGTGTTTTGTGATAAATACAAACTACCTACCTACCTTTATCTTACTTGATATTTAATTTGTCTTATATAATATTTTATATAATAAGTATACCGTCTTTAATATGAAGTAAGTATTGTATTTACTTATATTGTATTACGCTTCTGGATATAGTTGATAAACTTTTTTAAATTTTTTTAGGTTAACTGTAGACGGTTTACTTGTATATTTTCCCTACGACTATATATACCCGGAACAATATGCGTACATGCTGGAACTCAAACGAGCCCTCGATGCAAAAGTGAGTCGCTTTTATATACTAATTACTAATAATGTTGCATAATGAATTTAATTTTATTGTAAATTAATTCAGTGCTTGTGTCTGTTCACGGGTGGCAGGACAAATTTAAACACACTCGCGTAAAGTCAATTTTATATATTGAGTAAAACACATGAAAAGAAACACTAAATTAAAACAATGAAATAAAATGTAAATACTGAACTAATAAAATTAAATATAAAATATGCGAAAACAAGTTAGCGCGCGGAGCTCGGAAAATTTTCTCTCATCTAACATCTTATACTATTTTTCTTCAAATTTTAAAATTCCGCGGCAAACTCCTTCTTCCTCTTTTTTTTAAATTATACAACAAAATCGTGCAAGTGTTGTGGCATTACGGCTTTACGTCGTTGCCGTTCCACCCGTGACCCTGTACTATTATTATTTTCTATATTCTCCCCCTCTAGTTCAGGAGAACTCTAGTCCCGTTCCTGGACTAGTCTAGGTTTAGGTAGCTTGGCTGGTCGTCCGCGATGCCGTTTTGGCACCACTGGCTCAGGTACAGGTCCTATTTCCCACTGAAATTTTCTATAAAAGGAGTTAGGTCCCGGGCATGGTATTTACCTAAAGAGTCAGCAGGGTTTTCAACTGGGGAGATGAAATATGTAGTTGGACTACATATCTTTGTAATTAAATAAGGCCCATCCCTTTTGGGAACAAATTTGGCCGTTCGACCTTGGCTGCCTTTGCTAAGTACATGGGAGCGCACTAAAACTTTGTCTCCTACCTGATAATTTGGGCTAGGTTGGCGTGCTTCATCAGCCACACGCTTAGCCTGGTCCTGTTGGGATTCTACCCGCTCTCTGACGGATGTCAACGAGCTTATAAAAGACCGTAGGTAAGGTGTTATTTGAGGAACAAAGTTTTCTTTATCTAGGATGGCCCGTAAGTCATGAGTCATGACGAGCTTCAGTAGGAGACCTCATTTCTCGGGCCAACATCAAATAAGACGGTGTAGCTCCTGTGGTTCTACATAAAGCACTATTTAAGGCAAAACGAATTACTGGAAGCTTCTCCGGCCACGAGGTATGCTCGTTTTCAACTAGCTGTGCCAGTTGGACCTTGAGATCCCGATTTTTCCTTTTAGCAGGATTGGCTTCGGGATGATATAAAGGAACAAAATTTTGCTTAATACCTAAAATAAACATGCATTGTTGCATGACTGCTCCGACAAACTGAACGCCGTTATCAGATATAACCCTGCGTGGGAAACCGTATCTGAGAAAGTATTCCTCAGTAAGAAGACGGGCGCAGGCTTCTGCAGTCGCTTCTCGAAGTGAAAACAGCTCAACCCATCTGGTGGCAGTGTCTTCCACCAGTAGGATCCATCGCTCACCATTTTCACCTTCAGGCAATGGTCCGAAAAGGTCTATAGCAAGAACCTCATTGCGCTGCTGCAAAACTGGCGTTTGTAAAAGACCAGGTGGTTTGTCATTAGTAGCTTTGTACCGCTGACAATCCACACATGACTTCACGTAATCTATGATAATCTTTCGCATTCCAGGAAAATAATAAGATTGCGCTATTTTGAAGTAAGTACGATCAATTCCAGGATGTCCTGCAAGAGCTGAATCATGACATTCCTTAAGAATTTCCTGATGCATGGACTTGGGTATAACCAATTGCGGATTTTCGCTTTCAGAATCGGGGTTATACCTGTAAAGTACTCCTTGTGACAGCAGGTAACCTCGCTCTGACCACCTTCGGGCTGACACTTCATCTGGACTTTCCATGTCTTTTATAATTTTCTCGACCTCGGGATCGGTAAGTTGTTCCTGTCTCAATCGAGAGGACCTTTAGTGGGTAAGTCAACTATGACTGCACAAACTCCACAGCTATCTGCTGTGTCTTCGGAACACATGGGTCTACTCAGAGTATCATCCACTACATTGGCCTTTCCAGGCGTGTACTGATACTGAATGTCATATGATTGAAGCTTGAGTGCCCACCTCACTAAACGTCCCGTTGGAGACTTGAGAGTCATCAGCCATCGAAGTGGCTGATGATCGCTGCCTATAATTACTGGATGTCCGTCCAAGTAACATCTGAATCGCTCCACTGCCCACACTACTGCTAGAGCTTCTCGCTCTGTGGTTGAATAGTTGCGTTCAGCGGCATTCAGGACACGGCTTGCGTATTCAATAGGCCTTTCAGATTTATCCTCCCCCTGGAGAAGAACTGCTCCAACGGCATAGTTGCTGGCATCGGTTCGCAGTATGAATGGCTGATTGAAGTCTGCCTGGATCAAGATAGGTGCTGAGCTGAGAAGATGTTTCAGCTCTTTAAAGGCATTAGATTGAGCTAAACCCCAGGTCCAGGTCTGCTGTTTTCTCGTTAACTTAGTTAACGGTTCTGCTATGGACGAGAAGTTGGGGATAAACTTCCTAAACCAAGAACAGGTTTGTAAAAATGTCCGCAGATGTTTCAAGTTATTAGGTTCTTTCATTCCTAAAACGGCTTGAACCTTGTCAGGGTCAGGAGACACACCCTGTTGAGTTATAACGTGGCCAAGATATTTTACTCGTTCTCTGGCAAAAACGCACTTCTCGCGATTGACGCGTAACTTAAACTCTCGCAAACGATTAAATACTGCTTGGAGATCTTGGAGGTGCTGCTGAAAACCCTCAGATATTATCAAAAGGTCATCTAAGTATGCTAAGAGGGTAACATTTGCCAAGGATGAACAAGAACGCAACCGATCTATTAAACGTTGGAACGTGGCTGGCGCGTTCTTTAAGCCAAACGGCATACGTTTGAATCGGTAAGTTCCTAGAGGACTTGTGAATGCAGTTTTATCTCTATCCTGCTCATTAACCCTTACCTGCCAATATCCTGATCGCAAATCGAGTGTGCTCATGTAACAACCTCTTTTCGTTGATTGTAATAATTCATCAATCGGCAAGGGGTAATGGTCGGATTTGGTGACAGCGTTTAAACGTCTGTAATCGACACAGAATCGAATAGTGCCATTGGGTTTGGGAATAAGCAGAGCTGGCGAACACCATGCCGACTCGCACTCCTCTATGATATCCTCCTTTAACATTTTATCGATTTCCTGCCGCATTAGTTCCTTTTTGGCGGGAATCATTCGATAAGAAGGTACAAAAATAGGCAAATGATCCCCTGTATCAATGTGGTGCTCAGCGAAGGGTGTTGGTTCTCCCCCTGGCTGGAAAATATCCGCATTGACCACCAAAGTCTGCGCAAGCAGATCCCGGTCAGGTGGATCTAATTTTGTCCCTTCATCTTCCCGAAGCACGTCAGTGTAGGAACACCCCACTGCTGGAGACAACAGAGGCTCATAAGCCATGGGATACTGGTTAGCGCTATTATTTGAAAAAGACCAGCATTCCTGTTGAAAATCCAAAACGACACCACTATGGAAGAGGCCCCGGTGGGGTGGCGCGACAGTGGCCACCGTCTCCATGACGACCACCTATGCCTGCGCTTTGCAAGCGCACCATATTCAAATGTGGAACATTTTGTTGTTCGTTTGTATTTATGAATAAAATCTTCTTAGTAGTACTATGTTGTTTTACAGACTCTTTCAATGAATCCTCTACTAAGCGAAATTTGTGAAGCAAATCTGTGAAGCTTGTTATGTCTTCCCGGCGTAATCGCTTTCTTATTTTATGATTTAAGAGTCCGTAAACCATATCAATCTGAACTTTGATCGTCAGATCGTTTGGCGGTAATCTAGATAGGAGCGCTCTACATTTTGAGACAAATAAATCAGTACACTCCTTTTCGCTTTGTTCGAACTGGAAGAGCTCCCAGTAAATTTTGTACTCGGGGCGACGGTCTCCATAGGCATCTCTTAAATATTCAATGACTTGTGTCCATGAGGTGACTTCGGCACGAATGCTTTGCCACCAAGTCGCCGCTTCATTTGTAAGGAGCATTGACATACGTTTTATTGCAATCAATTCATTCATGTTCGTGCACTCCTTATAAGTTTCGACTGCATCGATGAACGTTTCTACATTCTCCGTGCCGGAAAACCTTGCAGTGCAGTGTAGAAAGTTTCCTGTGGACTCAGCTGCGCTCGACGTTGGCGTCGGTGAATGAGCAGCTTGAGGAGCTGGAGCAGCGAATCGCTCCAAAACACGTTCGCACATCTCCGAGCTAGATTTTTGAATAGTCTCTAACAGCGCGGCAAAATTTTCACTGGACATGGTGATATGGGAATCACCCATAGAGGAATCAAACGATCGTCTTCCACGTGTTTTTGGCATATTTACAATTATACATCGGCTAGGATTCGGGCCTAAAGTTGGGACGCCATTTATTGTAAATTAATTCAGTGCTTGTGTCTGTTCACGGGTGGCAGGACAAATTTAAGCACACTCGCGTAAAGTCAATTTTATATATTGAGTAAAACACATGAAAAGAAACACTAAATTAAAACAATGAAATAAAATGTAAATACTGAACTAATAAAATTAAATATAAAATATGCGAAAACAAGATAGCGCGCGGAGCTCGGAAAATTCTCTCTCATCTTATTCTATTTTTCTTCAAATTTTAAAATGCCGCGGCAAACTCCTTCTTCCTCTTTTTTTTAAATTATACAACAAAATCGTGCAAGTGTTGTGGCATTACGGCTTTACGTCGTTGCCGTTCCACCCGTGACCCTGTACTATTATTATTTTTTATAATTTTATATTAGATTAATACACACCACGCAAACCTGAAATAACATCATAGTGTTATTTTATTCACATCAGTGATATTTGTGCCCATATGCGTTGATACCACATGTTTTTTGCAAGGCCATGGAACCGATTCCGTGACTCCAATTTTTCTTGCAATTCTTGTATATATATATATATATATATATATATATATATATATATATATATATATATATATATATATATATATATATATATATACAAGAATAGGTCGACCTTCAAATAGGTGGGACGACGATCTCCGCTTAGTTGCAGGCCCATGTTGGATGCGAGTAGCAGGAGATCGGTCATCTTGGCGTTCATTGAGAGAGGCCTATGTCCAGCAGTGGACGACTATAGGCTGATATGATGATGATGATACAAGAATTGCAAGAAAAGATATAAGATTTTATCACTTTTTAACTTTTAATTTACTTGCTATTTTTTTCTTAAATTATGTTATTTCATGGGTCTATTGCCTGAATTCTTGGAATTAATCGATTATTCATTTATTTACTAGCTGTTGCCCACAACTTCGTCCGCGTGGACTTCAGTTTATAGCGCGCAGTGTCAACAAAAATGTTGTCAAAAAATATTTTTAAAATAAATCAAAATACCCAAAAATAGCTGTGCTGTGTGCACATAATATTTCATTATTTTAATAAACTTTATTTAAGTATGCCAAATTTTAAAGCTTATATTTTAGCCACCCATTACACAACTTTACCCATAAACTATAATTTCGACCTATGCGTAGAACAGAGTTCTATGTGATGATAGGACAAAAATGATTTTATTGTATAAATGAAATAGGAAATCAAAGCTCTACAGTCTCTCATTTTCAGAATTTTTATGTCTTAATTATTTTCCGAGATACAGAATCGTAAGACGTCCTTTTTGAACCAAACTCCGTCTTAAAATGCACCAAGCGTACATTGGACGAGGAGAGGGGAGCACTCGCGGCGTGCTATTATCACTTCGAGCGTTGTTGTGCGGAGACAACGTTGTTGTTGCATCATGTGCGTAGAAATTTTCGCTTGGATAAAAGTTGTATCATGTATGATTGTAATAGTAAATATCGGCTACTAAAAGTGTTTTTAATTTATGGCAAATCTATATTGACATCAGACGTTGTTTTATAAATACGTTTTTAAGTGTAAAAAGTAAGACTTGTTTAATATTTATATGTTAGGTAAATATTCGCCGTGTTATCATCAAAAATAATGTCGTTAAAAGTTGACGTTATAATTGATGATAGGACGATGTTCAACAAATACTTTTATGGGTTACATGTAACTATAGGACGCTTTTTTACGGAATGACTGATGCATTTTGTAAGTCCGTTGTGCAGATGGGACGTTATCACCTGAATCATATCATAAGATAGGATGTTGTACATTTAAAAATATTGTCAAACTAGCTGTTGCCCGCAACTTCGTCCGCGTGAATGTATGTTATTAAAATCGAGATTTAGAAAATTTAACACCCATCTACGATTATTTTAGTTGGATCTATATTACACACGAAATTGTTAATTTACATGTCACCGTTTTTAGGGTTCCGTACCCAAAGGGTAAAAGCGGGACCCTATTACTAAGACTCCGCTGTCTATCTCCTATCTCAAGAACTGTTATAGCTAGAGTTCTGAAATGTTTACAGATTGTGTATATCTATTGCCGCTATCACAGAAAATACTGAAAATAAAATAAAGTAAATATTTAAGGGGGGCTCCCATACAACAAACATAATTTTTTTGGCCTTTTTTTGCTCGATATCAATAATGACAACAGGCAGGCAGTTAAAATTTTTTCAGAATTCTTTGTGTACTTTAATAATTAATAATAAAATTAGAATAGGATTAAAATTTAAGGGGGGCTCCCATACAAAAACACAACTTTTGGCCTTTTTTTTCTCTATAACGGTACGGAACCATTCGTGCGCGAGCCCGACTCGCACTTGGCCGATTTTATTGTAAACATGGTATCAAATTCGGGCAATCTATACAACAAAAAAATAATTTTGAAAATCTGACCACAAACAGCGCAGTAAACATTAACTTCCCCTTTTTTGAAAGTCGGTTAAAAAAGTATTTAAGATGTTGACTAGGGATGTAAGGTATCATCATGCCGAATTTAATTGAAATCGGTCCAACGGATTCAGAGATTAGCCTGTACAAACAGACAAAGAAACAAAAATTTCAAAAACAGTTAAAATGTGTTCTACTACTCTTCTTACATGCCCCTGACTCGATTTTTCAAGTTTATTTTCAATGTACAAAAATTTTACCTCTACGATTTTATTATAGATCACGTCCCAAGTATTATTTTTTGTACAAAAATATTAAATGTACAGCATTGACTTTCCTACGATTTTATTATATATAGATGTTCCGCGCGGCTTGACAAATCAAAATCATAACCTTTGTGTGCATATTTACCTATAGCAACATAATAATATTACCTTTATTTTTAAATATATTTAAATAAAATGAAGTATTCTAAAATACAATACTATAATATACAGGGTGCAATTTAACCTTCCTGCCAAATTTGGATATATTGATCCTTGTTAAAAATAAAAATACACGTATTTCTTCTTTTATAATCACTCTGTACTAAAATTTTGAGGAATAGCTTCCGAAAGTTATCCTACCAAACACCACAAAATATGGACACATGCGCGGCCCGGCCCCGTCCCGCCCTTCCATTGACATTCTTGCAGTGACGGATTAAGACTTCTTGACGCCCTAAGCAATCCATGCCTGTGGGCAGGTGGCAGGCAGGGCAGGCAGGTGTGGACAAAATACAATAATATGCTTTTTCGCCAACAATAGGCATGATGACTATTTTTTTTTCTGATCGGTAATTCAAAGACAATTAAAAAATAGAAACATTGTTGAAAGAATGACTCTGATAGCTTAAAAATTCACCAAGATATGACAATTCAAATATCTCATAAAAAGACCTGCCCGAAACGCTCCATACAAAGTGCTACGAAAGTATGACGTCAGTCTTTCGTAGTTTGTACGCATCGGGAGACAACTTTGTTCGACAGGTATATTAAATATTGCGTTTATGAAAGTGGTTTCATAACAAAAGTTCCTTTTAATTGCATGAGTTATCGCATTGTATACAAATATTAAGAAATTTAATTGAAAAAAAATTTGACTTGAATATCCAAATTTGAAGGCGCATAACAAAAAAAATACAAATGCTATCAAGCTGAAACTTTGGGAACACTTATATTTTACCGTGATTTCTTTATTTTATTAACAAAATTCGCTAATCTTTGACCTTGTCATCATCCCTATTAAAACGAAATACAGAATAAAGCTGGATTACAAGAATAAAGGAATCAAAAGACACAGACAGCCAGACAGCCAGACAGCCAGACAGCCAGACAGCCAGACAGCCAGACAGCCAGACAGCCAGACAGCCAGACAGCCAGACAGCCAGACAGCCAGACAGCCAGACAGCCAGACAGCCAGACAGCCAGACAGCCAGACAGCCAGACAGCCAGACAGCCAGACAGCCAGACAGCCAGACAGCCAGACAGCCAGACAGCCAGACAGCCAGACAGCCAGACAGCCAGACAGCCAGACAGCCAGACAGCCAGACAGCCAGACAGCCAGACAGCCAGACAGCCAGACAGCCAGACAGCCAGACAGCCAGACAGCCAGACAGCCAGACAGCCAGACAGCCAGACAGCCAGACAGCCAGACAGCCAGACAGCCAGACAGCCAGACAGCCAGACAGCCAGACAGCCAGACAGCCAGACAGCCAGACAGCCAGACAGCCAGACAGCCAGACAGCCAGACAGCCAGACAGCCAGACAGCCAGACAGCCAGACAGCCAGACAGCCAGACAGCCAGACAGCCAGACAGCCAGACAGCCAGACAGCCAGACAGCCAGACAGCCAGACAGCCAGACAGCCAGACAGCCAGACAGCCAGACAGCCAGACAGCCAGACAGCCAGACAGCCAGACAGCCAGACAGCCAGACAGCCAGACAGCCAGACAGCCAGACAGCCAGACAGCCAGACAGCCAGACAGCCAGACAGCCAGACAGCCAGACAGCCAGACAGCCAGACAGCCAGACAGCCAGACAGCCAGACAGCCAGACAGCCAGACAGCCAGACAGCCAGACAGCCAGACAGCCAGACAGCCAGACAGCCAGACAGCCAGACAGCCAGACAGCCAGACAGCCAGACAGCCAGACAGCCAGACAGCCAGACAGCCAGACAGCCAGACAGCCAGACAGCCAGACAGCCAGACAGCCAGACAGCCAGACAGCCAGACAGCCAGACAGCCAGACAGCCAGACAGCCAGACAGCCAGACAGCCAGACAGCCAGACAGCCAGACAGCCAGACAGCCAGACAGCCAGACAGCCAGACAGCCAGACAGCCAGACAGCCAGACAGCCAGACAGCCAGACAGCCAGACAGCCAGACAGCCAGACAGCCAGACAGCCAGACAGCCAGACAGCCAGACAGACAGCCAGACAGCCAGACAGCCAGACAGCCAGACAGCCAGACAGCCAGACAGCCAGACAGCCAGACAGCCAGACAGCCAGACAGCCAGACAGCCAGACAGCCAGACAGCCAGACAGCCAGACAGCCAGACAGCCAGACAGCCAGACAGCCAGACAGCCAGACAGCCAGACAGCCAGACAGCCAGACAGCCAGACAGCCAGACAGCCAGACAGCCAGACAGCCAGACAGCCAGACAGCCAGACAGCCAGACAGCCAGACAGCCAGACAGCCAGACAGCCAGACAGCCAGACAGCCAGACAGCCAGACAGCCAGACAGCCAGACAGCCAGACAGCCAGACAGCCAGACAGCCAGACAGCCAGACAGACAGACAGACAGACAGACAGACAGACAGACAGACAGACAGACAGACAGACAGACAGACAGACAGACAGACAGACAGACAGACAGACAGACAGACAGACAGACAGACAGACAGACAGACAGACAGACAGACAGACAGACAGACAGACAGACAGACAGACAGACAGACAGACAGACAGACAGACAGACAGACAGACAGACAGACAGAC
Source organism: Aricia agestis (assembly GCF_905147365.1). Lineage (NCBI taxonomy): Eukaryota > Metazoa > Arthropoda > Insecta > Lepidoptera > Lycaenidae > Aricia > Aricia agestis. The sequence continues at coordinate 15,221,767 of NC_056420.1, forward strand.
AGACAGACAGACAGACAGACAGACAGACAGACAGACAGACAGACAGACAGACAGACAGACAGACAGACAGACAGACAGACAGACAGACAGACAGACAGACAGACAGACAGACAGACAGACAGACAGACAGACAGACAGACAGACAGACAGACAGACAGACAGACAGACAGACAGACAGACAGACAGACAGACAGACAGACAGACAGACAGACAGACAGACAGACAGACAGACAGACAGACAGACAGACAGACAGACAGACAGACAGACAGACAGACAGACAGACAGACAGACAGACAGGGTAGGTTTTTTTTTTTTTTTTTTTTTTTTTTTTTTTTTTTTTTTTTTTTTTTTTTTTTTTTTTAATCCTCCCCCTAACATAATTAGGTCTGTTTGTTTTCTTTCTTTTTTATTTCTTTTCTCTTTTTGTTTCTTTGTTTTTTCTCTTACTTTTATTACATCATGTCTTATTGCTATGTACATTTCCAGTTTTTATTTCGGTTTTACAATTTTCCATGATACACTCATTTCGTCAGATTTATACATGTTTTAATAATACTAATTTACATTTTCATCATTACAAGTGATTCCTTTGTTTTAAATTTCCATATGGTAATATCAGCAATATAGATTTCCAATTAAAATGTTCCATTTTTATATATTCTAAATTAAAATTCCAAAAACAATTTATAGTAAGATGTCAAAATATATAGGACAATAAAGTACAATTACAGCACAAGTTGATTAGATTTCAATAACAATTTCAATGATGACAATTTCACAAAATAAAATGTCAAGTTTAAAATAGTATAACAGCACAACGTTCAATTTCTAATCTAGTTAGGTTAGGTTAGGTTAGGTTAGGTTAGGTTAGGTTAGGTTAGGTTAGGTTAGGTTAGGTTAGGTTAGGTTAGGTTAGGTTAGGTTAGGTTAGGTTAGGTTAGGTTAGGTTAGGTTAGGTTTTTTTTTTTTTTTTTTTTTTTTTTTTTTTTTTTTTTAATGGTCCCTATATGGGACCTCTTGTTCCCCCTTCAGGAAAAAGGGACAATTATTTGCCTATGTCGATTTTTACATTTTCATTATTTTTGAAATTTGTGTGCTGACAATTTTTTACTTACAGTATTTTTACTTTTTCATTTACATTCTACTTATTTCGGTATTAATGTCTATTTTCTTTACATTTATCTTATCATATTTATCTTATCAATTATTATTTTTTACAATTTTCTATATTCTCCTTACATTTATCTTTCTTATATTGTATTATATATATATTGTGTATAATATTTCTTTCCGGTATATATTCTACATTTGTGTTGACATAGCATATAATTGTATCTTAATTTTAAAAACATGTTTATTCCATTACAATTTTTCGCCTTCTTATTAATAGTTTCTTAATATATGATCATTTTAACAATCTTGTACTTACTTAATTGTTATATAAATTTTACAATACTTACAAATATAGTTTTTAATTTGCCTGCACTGTTAGTGTTAAATGTTCTGTCAGCGCGGAATTACCGGCGGCATTGTTGCTACCATAATTATAATAATATAATTGTAGGTGCAAGTTAAGTTGGTGTTATAGCGCGTGCAATTGGTGTTAAATATATATGTAATGTTTGTTATTGAGGCAGTTTTCGGAAGTTTTGTGTTGTGTCTTTAATGTCTTATGCCTTACATGCTCACTTATTTCACAATAATACCATGTAGGTGCAAAGTTTTTTTTTTTTTTTTTTTTTTTTTTTTTTTTTTTTTTTTTTTTTTTTTTTTTGACACAACACATTTACAATTGTTACATTGTTGTATTCAATAACAATATTAATTACCTACAATGCATTATTTGCCTAGCTTACATCACTCACTTATTTGTCGCTGGGGTCGTAAGCGACTGTTGCACGTGCTATAACGTCCCACTTTTGCCGCACCGGGCATTCCGCACTGAAAGCATGATGTTCCAGCTGTTTTGAACCTTCTTTTTTACAATTAGTGCAACACGGCTTAACGCCCTCCTTCAGATCATCACACTCAGACTGGTGATGTGCTCCGGAGCAGTGGGCGCATTTATCTTCGGCTGCGCTACAGAATCGCCGCCCATGTCCGTACCCTAAGCAGCGGGAGCACTGAATTAGGGGGGACTGGTCGGCGACTCTGACGCGCTGGACGTCTATATAAAGATGTCCTGCCTCAGTGAAACGCGCCCACAGCGACGGCGACACAGTGAGCACCACATGCTGAGTGTGATCATCCTTCCCTCTTTTCCTATATTTCACGCTCACTCTGTCCTCCCTCCCTCCCAGGATGTCCTCTACGAGGTGTTTGTTTTGCAACCTGATGGCCTCTATTATGTCGTCATCAGTGTTGCTTTTCAGCACCCCGTACAGTACAACCTGGGGATCCTTGTTTTCTATTTCCTGTGCCTCTAATAATATCCCCGCTTTTTCTATTTTATCCCTGACTCTGTCTCTATCTTTCCTATCTCTAAACCCTATAATGACTTTCCTGTCTTTTCCCTTCCTTATTCGGTCTACCTGTATTCCTTCCTTCTTTGCCTCAATAATTTTCCCTACCTGCTGTACTATTTCGGTAGTAGGCATGAAATTCTCCCTGTCCGTCACGACCAGGGAGTGGAGGGTCCTGTACTTGGGTTCCCTAGATGGAGTTTGGGTTTTCCCCTTTCCCCGGGCAACACTTGCATAAGTTGGAGGTGTCTCTGTCTCCGGTTCATTCAGTACTGTGACCCCCCTCCCCTCGATCGCGCCAGTCAGGGCACCTACCGTTGACTCTATCCGTTCTGATACCCGCTCTACTACTTTCCCATTTTCCTCCTTTATCTTAACGTGGATGTTGTCCACGTTAAGACCTGCAGCCTCCGTTAATTGGTTCCTAATCTCTATTAATTCACTCTTATATTCCTTCCTAAAACTACTTATCTCCTCCTTTACTTCTTCCATACAATTACATTCTCTGCCTAGTCCTTCACACTCCCTATCCTTTTCACGCTGCGTTCCTGAGTCCTTACTCTGTACCATATCTTTGTATTTTCCTATTCCTTTTTCTTTATCATGCCTGTCTAAACTTTCCTTAATTAAGTCGCTGATAGCGTGTAGTTCATCTACCATCCCAGACTTAAGATCCCCTTTCATATTTCTAGTCATGTTGAGGAGATGGAGAGTACGTTTTACCTTAGACATCATGCTCGCCAGCAGCTGGGCCGAGTTTAAATGGCTGAAGCTGCTGTCGTGCGCGTCGTAGGTTTTGTTAGGGTTGAAGGTGTTAGGGGTTCGGGCCATTGCCATCTTTAATTTATAGATAAATGCAATTTATAATTGAAAAGAGGAGGTTATCGCGTTAATTTAAATACAAGTTGTAAATATTTAAAATAATATAATAATTTAACTTAAAATTGAAGGGAGAATGCGTCTGTTTATAAAATTATAAATAATTGTAAAAGTGTAAACGTAAAATATTAAGTAAAATAAAATTTTAGTAAATAAGAATCGACTAGTGTTAAGATTTTTTAAAAGTATTAATTTGTTTGTAACAACTGACTAGAATTATTGCGCTATGCTTATATTTTATAGAATATTATCCCTGCTGACTTATCTTTAATTATTTTAATGATTAGTTATGACCGACGATTTACTTTCGCGACTTTAAAGCAAGATACTACTACGCAATTTTATATTGCTTTTTATTTTATGCAGGGAATTTATTATATGGGATAATGAGTCCCTGTCCAATTTTTATAGCAATATCACACGAGATGTCGTATTAAGTCGATATAAAATCCCTGTTGTTTTGCAATAGCAATGTCACTTTTGTTTTAAAATAAGAATAGATAAACATGTATTAATTCTAATTCCAGTCAATAGTTTGTCGATTTTAAAAACTTAATCCTAACGATTGCACCAAAAATGATGCACTCGGTCTATAGCTATACAATTTGTCAAAGTAAAACCTTATCCTAACGAATACACCAAAAATGATGTACTCGGTCGACACCCTAATATGCTATTGTGTTATAATAACTAATCCTAACTCTATTTGTAAATATGTATATTATATTTCGTCTAAAAATTGTATATACTTGTGTAAAATTAAGTAAATAAATAGAATAATTACTAGTCACAATACCTATCCTAAGTTATCACAGTGATTGTCCTAATTCCTTATAGATGTGTTAATAATGTAATATAGCCTATTTTTATCACTATATATATTTATGTTTGTCAGTTATTTAACTTTTAATCTTTAGGATAAGTTAGTATAAGATTAAGATTTTTATAAGCAAAACACAAGTCAACCTTATCTTGTTGCTAATTATTTTTCACAGGAACACTATTATTTTATATTAAATTTTTAGAGTGTCATTTTCTTAATTCTAAACTATCGAATACCCCAAATATGGTAGTGTTCGGTCTCTTACGTTTAGGACTAACTCTGATAGTGCTTGTAAATTAAGAATTTTCTTACTTATATCGGATTTTTTAAGAGTTTTATATATTATCTATGTCACTAAGTCATTTATCGTTTTTACGTTACTCAATCATAAAAACCTTATTTATAGCATTAAGTCCTTACGTCCTATATACTAACAGTTGTTCCAAAAGGAGACAAACTGGTCCTATTCTAATTTCGGTTTTTTAAACCTCGTTCCGTCAATCTTTGTTTCGAGTTTTCGGACGCTTTTCGTCGGCCGAATCGAAAAAACTCTATGTCAGTCGCAAGATTATTCACGTTTATATAGTTTTTGAATATAATCTGAGCCCAAATCTGGTTTGTTTAAAAGAACAAACTACTTCAAATTGAAAATCAAACCGCCTGTCAGAGTTAAATAGCAATGTTATTTTCGTCCTTCCTTTACCCTCTAATTCGCCTCGACCGCACACGAAGTGTTACGTATTTAGGGCGTAACGTGGGCGTGTCAGGGCTGCCACACGGAAAATTTTTTATTCATAAGTTTCAATGAGCGGGAATAACCTGATGGGAATTTTGAGATTTATTAACTTTCTATTGTGCTGTAATTACTTTAATATTGTTATTTGTGTTCTTATACTGTATATTTTAATTTGTTTTTACAATATGTGTGTTTAGTTGTGTTATTTGCGTTTTTTGTTAAAAGTATATTAAACTAATTTATAGTGTAATATTGCTTTAATTTAATTAGTTTTATTATTAAATGGAATATTATTATTAGTTGGTTTGCTGTTTTACCTAGTATTTTATGTTTTTATAACTATTTACTCAATTTAGTTTATTATTTATGCTACAAAATGATTTTTATTGTTTTTCTAATTTTATTATTTTAAATTTTTTATTTACTAGGGTTGCCGAGATTTTTGATCCGCAGCCCTGAGCGCTTCGGTGGGCGGGGCAGTGAACGAGACGGGTATCGCGCGCGTCAGCCCTACTTGTCTCGCTCGCACTTATAGTATTATCGTTGCGTTGTCGGTTATGATCTATGGAATGTAGTCCGAGTGTTGAAGGGTGTAATTTTAGTATTTTTAATTTGTTTTAATGTTAAATTTGTAAGCTAATTTATATTATGAAAGAAATATTATATTTATTATTAACGTTTTTTAATTAGTTTAATGTTTTATTTTCTGGTTATTTAATTATAAACTAGGCATATATTATGCTATTTTAATTTATTTTAATCTTTTATTATGTTATTTTATTTATTATATATCAACTTGAATTAAGATTTGGTATTTCTAGATTGTTTTATTGTTTATTAATATGTTTTAGTAATTTACTTTTTAAGAGAAACAATGTTCCCTGTCACACCTCGGTCTATGGTGGGCGGGGCGGTGAGCAAGACGGGTATTGCGCGCGTCAACACTACTTGTCTCGCTTGCACTTATGGTGTTGTTAACTATGTCCTATTGAATATAGTCCGTGCGTTAAGTTTACTTTAAAGGTGGTTTTAAAAATTGTTTTTTGATCGTTAAATTGACCGTTTTATTCTATTTCCAGTTACTAAATAGATAAATATTGTATATAGTTTTTATTTTTATGTTTTATTTACGTTTTATAATTTTTATTATTTAATTATTTTCTAATATTTAGAGATTTACACGTTTTTTATTTGGTATGAATTACTAATAACTCTTAATTATATAGATCTCCTTAATTTAATAGGTAGATAACAAGTTTAGGGGATTTTTATTAAGTAAAACTTTTTTAGTAATTTAAACCACCTGCAGGTCCCGGACTATACGACCACACAAGTTGAATAGTGGGTGGAGTCCAGGCGGGTTTTCGTTCTCGCGTGTATTAGGGCTATCAGCTTGGAGTAATTTTCCACAAACGAGCTGAGAATTAACCTGATGATATTTGTGTTTTATGGGTCAAATTTTATATTTAGTTTAAAACAATGTACTCTAGTAGTATTTAAGAAACGCATTTGCCGAATGACTTTATATAGTATAATTTAGTTGTTACTTTTTATTAGTTTTTATTTAATATTTATTTCTAATTGTGTATTTTAATGACTTTAGTTTTATTTACTTAAACCAGTAGTTAGTTTTCTAGATTTTTATGCAAATTTTTGATCAATTTTAGCAAGTTTTATTACTTATTATATGTATATCAATTTTGATTATCCAAATGTCGTGAATAAAATTGCGTAACTTGTTTTTAAAAGTGACAATTAGGCTATTTAAGGAATTTTTTAGAAAACACTTAACTAATTATGAAATTTATTATCTGCCTACGAAAAGCGTCATTTGCAACCCTATTTCTGCTGACCTAGTTTAAATTGTTTACGTCACGGATAACTATGGAATGTTGTTTATTCTGCCTAAACTACCGATTGGATTTTAATGAAATTTGGGGTGTGGGCTATTTCCTGTATGGGCTATTTGGGACTGTATTTGTAGATTATGAATTTTGACAAAATAGGGCACAAATTAGCAATTTCCAAACTCGGGGGCGTGGCACTGCCTCCGAGCTTTTTTTATATATGGAGATTTGCTCCTTCCTTAAAATCTAAATTCCTCTTAAACTATTATCTTAATTCTAATGGGGCTTTCTAATTATTATTCTACGTTAGATTATTTACAATGTCACAAAAATTTATAGTTGTAGGACTTTTGCAAGTCAGTTAAAATTACCTCTAAAATTTTAGTGTCTTTTCCACATCTATTTTTGACTAAAACTTCCACTTAGCTGTATCTCGGGGGCCCCCGGCTGCTGGTGATGATTCCTGGTGCTGGTCTTCGGGTTTCCTGCGAGTCCAGACCGCCTAGGAACTTTTAGGTTTTCCCCCTTTTCCGGCCGAACCGCTCACAGGAACTTCACAAAATTTTTTCCACTGCAGCTCCTTAGCACAACACACACAACAAAATTTTGAAAAATGGGGGTCGTCGCTTATAAACTCAAAAAACGGGAGTCCGAAATTTCCACACTTTTTCAAGTTCAATTTTCTCGGGAACCACTGGTCCGATTTCTGTTCTGCGAGTTGGTCCGTATAGCCCCTGATGCTCCGCCTCGAGTGGTGGTGGTCACTTTTTCCCCCCGCACTTCACCGCGCACACTTCCAAAATTCTCTTCGGGGTTTTTCAGCTCCTGCTCCTCACCCAGAATCCAGAAAAATCTGGTTTTTTGGGAACAGTAGCAGAGAGATCTTGCGCGTCGATTGGTGTCCAAAAAGCAGGGGGTCGTCGCGATAAATCGCGCGCCGCACGCGTCGAAAGGTCGAAAACCGGTGGAAAATCCGGTTTTTCGTCGATTTCTTGGGCTGGAGACGTCGGATTTCCACGCGGTTTTCACTGACCCTTTCCTCTCGTCGAGCCGCGTCGAATGACGTATCACTCACTTCACTATTGCACTTTTAGCCGCGGAAATGATTTTTAAAATGCGGAGCGCGTGATTTTGCGACTTGCTCGGGCCACGGTCGGAGCGGAACTGGGTTAGGTTAGGTTTTTTTTTTTTTTTGAGGGGCAGTTATTTGGGGCTTCGTCCCGGTGTTCAGCGCTATCGGTTTACACATTCCACCAGGCTGTTTTCAGGTTGATAGGTATGAGCTTGGTTTGGGGCTGATTGTTGGATTGTTGGGTTGGTGTGTGTTATAACGTGTGACGAGTTGGGGTTAATAAGAATTGGTTGAGTAATGGTTGTATTGGGTTGGGTAGGTTGTGAGTGTGGTTTGTTTTATATTTTGATTTTTGTTGCAGTTGAGACGATTTGGGTTGGGTTAGTAATGAAGTTTGTATTGGGTTGAAAGGTTTGATATTGGTTTGTTTATAGGTGTTTTTGTAGCAAGTACTATGATTTAAGTGTTGATGGTATTTGTATTGGGTTGCTGGGTTATGATTGTGGTTTGTTTTGTTTGTTGTTCTTGTTGTAATTAGCACGGTTTGATAGTGAGAAGATTTGTTTTGGGTTGAGTAGGTTGTGGTATTGGTTTGTTTATTGTTGTTTTTGTTGCAATTACTATGATTTGAGTGTTAATGGTAATTGTATTGGGTTGCTGGGTTGTGAGATTGGTTTGTTTTATTAGTTGTTTTTGTTGTAATTAATACGAGTTGGGTTAGTGATAAATTTTGTATTGGATTGGTAGGTTGTGATATTGATTTGTTTATTGTTGTTTTTTGTTGCAATTACTATGATTTGAGTGTTAATGGTAATTGTATTGGGTTGCTGGTTTGTGAGATTGGTTTGTTTTATTTGTTGTTTTTGTTGTAATTAATACGATTTGGTTAGTGACAAAGTTTGTATTGGGTTGGGTAGGTTGTGAGTGTGGATTGCTTTATTTTTGTTTTTGGTTGTAATGAGTACGAGTTAGGTTAGTGATGAAGTTTGGATTGGGTTAGGAGGTTGTGATATTGGTTTGTTTATTGTTGTTTTTGTTGCAATTACTATGATTTGAGTGTTAATGGTAATTGTGTTGGGTTGCTGGGTTGTGAGATTGGTTTGTTTTATTTGTTGTTTTTGTTGTAATTAATACGATTTGGATTAGTGACAAAGTTTGTATTGGGTTGGGTAGGTTGTGTGTGTGGATTGCTTTATTTTTGTTTTTGGTTGTAATGAATATGAGTTGGGTTAGTGACGTAGTTTGTATAGGGTTGGTAGTGTGATCATGTGTGACCCAGTGTAGCCGAGCGTAACCGAGTGTATCCGAATGTAACTGAGTTATTGGATGTTTGTGTTTTGATTGTATATATACATAAGATTTGATGTGCATAGGATAGTTTTGATTGTAGTGCTGAGTTGTTGGGTGTTTTGTGTTTTGGTTGTTTTGTAAATGGTATTGAATATATAGTAGTAGTGGCGTGGCGTGTTGGAATAATAATTTGGTTGCATTTGGTTGCATTGGGTTGGTAGGTTGTGATATAGGTTGGTTTTTTTTTTTTTTTTTTTTTTTTTTTTTCCTTTTTTCCTTTTCCTTTTCTTTTTTTTTTTTCTTTTTTTTTTTTTTCCCTCTTCTTTATTTGTCATGAAATATACAATATCAATTGTTTACAATGTCATTTATGCTATGTTGAATCTTGATTCTTCTGTGTCAACTTCTTTGGTTGGTTGTTTTCGTCAGGCATCCTAGCGGCGATGGTAACGGCAGCCCACCGGTGGCTGCTTCGCGACGCGCGCGGTGCTACCCTGCGTTCGAGGGAACTCGGGAGCGTTGAGCATAATCAAAGGTGTTCGCGCGCGGCACCCGGTTAATGTCCTCGACACGGGATAGTCGAACGCGTCTCCATGGGTTTCAGAAGGTTACATAAAATTTGTGATGTAACCGAAGTTGGTCACCCCCGGTCACACTCGGTCACACCCGGTTACACTTGGTCACATCTGTGACCGCATGTAACCGATGTCTACCGGAGACACGTTCGTTACCGTGTATCACTCCACGCGATCGCGGATGTTGATTTGCGACTCACTAACACTAATTTCACTGTCTGTTCACCAATATCACTGTCTGCGCCTGGGAACGTCCCGGCGATGGTAACGGCAGCCGACCGATAGCTGCTTCGCGACGCGCGCGGTGCTACCCTGCATTCGAGGGAACTCGGGAGCATCAAGCGTAACCAAAGGTGTGCGCGCGCGGCACCTGGTTAATGTCCTTGACACGGGATAGTCGAACGTGTCTCCATGGGTTTCAGAAGGTTACATAAAATTTGTGATGTAACCGAAGTTGGTCACCCCCGGTCACACTCAGTCACACCCGGTTACACTTGGTCACATCTGTGACCGCATGTAACCGATGTCTACCGGAGACACGTTCGTTACCGTGTATCACTCCACGCGATCGCGGATGTTGATTTGCGACTCACTAACACTAATTTCACTGTCTGTTCACCAATATCACTGTCTGCGCCTGGGAGCGTCCCGGCGATGGGGAACTCGGGAGCATTAAGCATAACCAAAGGTGTGCGCGCGCGGCACCTGGTTAATGTCCTCGACACAGGATAGTCGGACGTGTCTCCATGGGTTTCAGAAGGTTACATAAAACTTGTGATGTAGCCAATGTCGGTCGCACCCGGCAACACTCGGCCGCACCTGCAACCGCATGCAACCGACTGCGACCAGAGACACATCCGCTAATGTGTTTTACTCCGGGTTAGGTTAGGTTAGGTTAGGTTAGGTTAGGTTAGGTTAGGTTAGGTTAGGTTAGGTTAGGTTAGGTTAGGTTAGGTTAGGTTAGGTTAGGTTAGGTTAGGTTAGGTTAGGTTAGGTTAGGTTAGGTTAGGTTAGGTTAGGTTAGGTTAGGTTAGGTTAGGTTAGGTTAGGTTAGGTTAGGTTAGGTTAGGTTAGGTTAGGTTAGGTTAGGTTAGGTTAGGTTAGGTTAGGTTAGGTTAGGTTAGGTTAGGTTAGGTTAGGTTAGGTTAGGTTAGGTTAGGTTAGGTTAGGTTAGGTTAGGTTAGGTTAGGTTAGGTTAGGTTAGGTTAGGTTAGGTTAGGTTAGGTTAGGTTAGGTTAGGTTAGGTTAGGTTAGGTTAGGTTAGGTTAGGTTTTTTTTTTTTTTTTTTTTTTTTTTTTTTTTTTTTTTTTTTTTTTTTTTTTTTTTTTTTTTTTTTTTTTTCTAAATTTCCCCCGTACATTATACAGGCCAATTATTACATTGTTTTGCCTTATTACATAGTTTTATGATGTTTATTTTTTACATATTTCAGCTTACATTACTTGATATACATTATACTTTCTTTAATTTTAATTATTATACTTTTTTATACCTACTTATATTTTTATTTAACATTTCCTTTCACAAACAATACACTTTACATTCTTTCTACACAGTAGCAGCACGAGTGTCCGATTCGAGTGTGCTTATAGCACTTAATAATTTTATACAAATTTATAGTACTATACAGTAGTGGGTTGCCATTTTATAACGTGTAGCCGGTTTTATTTTGCCTTTCCGTATTTTCGCCTATATTAATTTTATTTTCAAACAAATATCAAAATTTCACAGATTTTTAAAATCAATATAATAGTATTAAAATAAGACAATATCTACTTACACCAATATGTTTAAATTAAATTACAAGTATTACAATATATTTATGGAGTATTCTAATGTAAGACACAATACATTTCTAACAATACAATAAATTAAAATAAAGATTCTTTAGTGCAATTACGTTTGTTGTATTTGCTGATCAAATACATACAAAGTTTTTTATGCATTAGAAAGAAATACATACAATGATACAATAATATAACAATTACAAAGAACACAGATTAAAACGATGATTAACATAACACAATTCACATCAACACAATTACAAACACTATTTTTTGCAGTTAAAATTGTTGTATTTGGAGTACAAATACATACAAGATTTTATTGCGGTTTTTTTTTTTTTTTTTTTTTTTTTTTTTTTTTTTTTTTTTTTTTTTTTTTTTTTTTTTTTTTTTTTTTTTTTTTTTTAAATATGTATTACATACTACATAAACTATTTATTATTACATATTACATAAACTATTTATACATAGCTAATTATAAGTTGATTTGGCTTTAACGGTTATTGCTGTTACAAATTACCATCATTTATACTAACAATATTTATGGCATTACTATGGCAATATCACGTAGCGGCGACGGTTATTCGGTGACGTTAAAGGTGTTCTGAGTACTGTTTAACCACGAGGGCTCCACGTACTCTTCGTCCTCTGGTTCGTATGCCACCGCCGCTCGCGCTATGGCTTCCCACTTACGTCGAATCGGACACTCCGCGCTAAACGCACTATGTTCCGCGTTCAATTCCTCCTTTTTACAATTTACACAGCAGGGTTTTACACCTGCCTTCAGCCCTTCACACTCCGACTTGTGGTGTGGTCCGGAACAATGGCCGCACTTCACTTGGGTCGCGCTTTCGGTGCAGAATCGCCTTCCATGCCCATACCCTAGACAGTGAGAGCACTGTATTAGGGGGGACTGGTCGGCGACTCTCACTCTCTGCATATCTATATATGCGCGGCCTGCTTTGGTGAAGCACTGCCATATATCCGGAGACACCTCAAGTATTACATGCTCAGTGTGAGGGTCTCTTCCTTTCCTTCTATATTTTACTCGTACCCTATCCTCATCTCCGTCCAGAACGTACTGTATGAGGTGTTTGTTCTGATTACGGATTGCGTCACAGATGTCGTCATCCGTATTCGACTTCAACACCCCGTACAGTATGATCTGGGGGTCCTTGTTTCTTACTGTCTCTACCTCAAACTTCTCTCCCGCACACTTCACTAACTTTCTCTTTGCTCTATCTCTTTCATTTTTGTCCCTAAATCCTATTAATACTTTCCTCCCCTTCCCTTTTCTGATCCTCTCTACCTGAAATCCTTCCTTTTTCGCTTCTATTATTTTCCCTACGCTATTCACTATCTCCTGTCCTGTCAGATCATTTTCCTTATCCGTAATTGCTAAGGAGTGGACAGTTACAGGCCCCGATCTCGAAGGTGAGGGTTTCACCACCTCCTTCGCTGCCTTGGCCGCATAACTCTCCACTACCTCAGCGGTATCCTTCTTAGTTTCATATGTTATTCTGTCGTTTAATTTCTCTACATATTCGTCTATCCTACCTGCCATAAAATCCCTTAACTCTTCCATGTTTACATGAAGTTTTTCTTTTAATTTTTGATACATTGCGACCAACAGCTCGTGGCAGTTGCATTCGTCGCAATTTAATTTATGTTCGCATTGTACCTCCATATCTTTCTTCTCTATGTTATTCTCGTTTGCTTTTCCTGCTGAGCCTCCCCTGAATAGTTCCTTTATCTCCTCCATTTTTCTATCCAATTTTTCCAGATTGTCTGCTAGACCAGACCTCAAATCACCTCTCATGTTTCTGGTCTGGTTTAGCAGCCAAATACTATTTTTAATTGTGCCCCTTGTCTCTGTCAGGAGAGCCTCTGCAGGATCGACTGGGCTTTGTACGATAGGAGGATTTTTTGGGACATGTATTTGAATTTCGGGAGAGGATCGTTTTTTATTTCTTTGGGGGGGTTTCGCGTCTTTCGGGGTACGGACCGTTGCCATTTTATATCAATTACAGGGGAAACGCGTCGATTTTTTAAAAATATAAAATATAAAAAGTGTAGTGAGTCTATGTAAATAATGTGTAAAATTTTCTTTGTCAAAATATTTAAAAGTCCTAATACTAATCTGTTGTCCCAATAGGAATCAACCAGTCAATTGAATTGTCAATAATTATATAATGTAAAGCTAAAAATAATAAGATTTACTTTAAAATATATCACACTGAAACACTACACTACTTATCCTAATCGGTTGCCCCAATAGGGGACAGCCGGTCAACTATCTAATGAGTATGTATATATAAAATTACAAATTAAAACTGTAAAAACAGACGTCACAGTATAAAGTGTATGTACAAAGTCACTACTCTAACAGACGCCCCAATAGGGAAGCGAACTGGTCTAAAAATACCGCTTAACACGGTTTAACGGACGGCCTTCGCCGGTCGAGGTCACCTACTTGCTAACAATCGTGTACCCTGTCTGTCTTTGTCAATGATCTGTGTCCAACACACGTGGTTTACGTCTAACTAAAGTTTTTAAATATTTGTTTAAAAATGTTTGCGCCTTAAAATTTTTAATAGCAAGACTTTTTACGATTTGCTTAATGCTTAGTCAATACTAAAATAATATTTCGCCTACTAGTTTTAAAAAGCAATGTTCTATAATTCTACCAGATTGAGAAATATTCAAGTGCCTATGGTTTTAAAATAGCAAAAACACAACCGTTTCTTATCGCCTTCAATCTGTTATAGTTCAAGAGCCGGTAGTCTTCCGGATTATTTTATTTTAAGTTAGTTTCTTTTAATGTTTTTTAATATATTTTAAAAAAGCCTAATAGTTTAATTTATATCTGTTTTTAATTATAAATTTTTGTAGAATAATATCCCGCGATTTTATTATTTCTCAATGTTATTTCTGTTTATATTTTACGATTTTAACCCGATTTATTTGATTACTTGTTTTTATATTATTTATTTATTCTTACTTTTATTTAAGTTTATATTTATTTAACTAGTATAATATCCGTTTTATTTTTACAGAATCTACCCGATGGCGGCTCTCGAACTATCAGACCACACACAGCGCTTGGCGCCAGGTGGGCGTGTCAGGGCTGCCACACGCGAGAATATATTGTGTTACGCAATCAATGAGCGGGAGTATCCTGATGGGAATTTTGAGATTTCCTTACTTTCTATTGTGCTGTAATTAAATACTTTTATTATTTATGTCCTATTTACTGTGTATTTTAATATGCTTTTATATTATATGTGTTTAATTGTGTAATTTACGTTTTATGTAAAAAATATATTTGGCTATTTTAGGGTTTAATCTTACTTAATTTAATTAATGTTATAATTTTAATAAAATATTGTTTTTAGTTTATCTAATATTTTACCTATTATTTATGTTTTTATTGCGATTTACTTAATTTTTGTTTATTATTATTAGTGCAATTAAATGATTTTAATTATTTCCAAATTTTTACTATTTTAATATTTTATTTACTAAAGTTAAAACAATTTTTGATCCGCAGCCCTGGGCGCGTCGGTGGGTGGGGCAGTGAGCGAGATGGATATCGCGCGCGTCAGCCCTACTTGTCCCGCTCGCACTTATGGTGTTGTTGACTGCGTTATCGGTTTGATCTACGGAATGTAGTCCGGGTGTTGAGAGTTGTTATCTACTATTATTTATTTATTATTAATGTTAATTTTATGAGTAATTTTATATTGTGAAAGGTATATTATATTAATTATTAACGTTTTAAATTAGTTAAATGTTTTAGTTTTTAATTTTTACTTTAATGAACTTTACGTATTTACTATTTTTTAGGTATTTTAATTTAATTATTATGCTGTTTTTATTTTATTATGCTATTTTTATTTAAATTCGAATTTGAATTTTAGTTTTAGGATATTTTTACTATTTAATTATTGTGTTTTAATTTATGGACTTTTAAAGTAGGCAAAATTCCCTGTCACACCTCGGACTATGCGACGGCGGCCATTGCTTTGTGGGCGGAGTCAATTATCAGAAGGCTGGTTGTTTGTCTTATCGGTAAAATAGGGTTATCACTACTTGGGTGTATTTAACAAATGAGCGGAAACGAACCTGATGGGAATGTTGAATAATCAGTTATTTATTATGTATTATTTTAAGTGTTAAGGCTAAATTCAATTCGTCAATGTATTATTTGTATTATTTATGTAGATACTTTTTATTTTTAATGTTGTTTTATCCTTTTTTAGTAT